>NC_143142.1:46477000-47720000 GCF_059928025.1 Delphinapterus leucas | reverse complement strand
TAAGGATTAAATTTAAGAAGTGGAACTGAAGCATTTTTCCCCATAATATTTAATAAATGTGTTCTTGGATATGCGATAAGATTAAAATTCAAGGCAATTCTGGCCTTCATCCAGCCTCCTGATTCCTGTAGGAATTGAGATTAGTAGTAGTCTTTTTTTTTTTTTTTTTTTTGCGGTAGGCGGGCCTCTCACTGTGTGGCCTCTCCCGTTGCGGAGCGCAGGCTCAGCGGCCATGGCTCACGGGCCCAGCCGCTCCGCGGCATGTGGGATCTTCCCGGACCGGGGCACGAACCCGTGTCCCCTGCATTGCCAGGCGGACTCTCAACCACTGCGCCACCAGGGAAGCCCTAGTAGTAGTCTTTCTGATTCTGCTTCTCCAATGGAGACATACGAGAAGATTCTCTGTCCTATCTGTGGAGGTGTGTATGTAACAGTTTGTTCCGCTCGACGCATCACACACCACAGAACAAAAACCTTAACCACAGACGCTGGCTTTCTAACTGCGCCCGCACCTGACCTCAGGGCTCAGCCACAGCACAAACTTGACTGTAACGAGGAAACTCGTGAGGTGTCAATCAGGATCACCCCAGTAGAAGAGCTGGAGATAAGAGAAAGGCAAGGAGAAAGAAAAGTAGAAAATAGCTGGTGCAGGATGCATCAGAGCAGAATTATTTTTCATTCTCAGAGCTTTCCAAATAAAATTATGGAGGAAGCTGAAAAGCAAACTTTAACTGTAGCTAGTAGAAAGCGTCATTCTCCAAGGAAGTTGCCTCCCTGCTCTGAACTGGAGGGTCTTGAAATCAAATGTTTGCTGGGGATCATGATTTAATAATAATTGCAACAGAAAGGATTAGTTAAGAATGACTGACTGACATCATGAAACAAGTGAGAGATGACGAGGGTGGATTTTGAGCTCCGATTCTTCCACGCCAAGAGAGGAGGTCCCCAGTGTCTCTGCCTGGCTGTGGCTGGAGCCTCTTCTTGAGTACCCATGTTCTTAGTAATTCACTTATTGTCTTCTGCATACCATTGTTATCCTGCACTGATCCACCACAGAACCAGAAAGAATTCTTCTTTAAATGTGTTGGTTTTCTTAACTAATTGCTGAGGACTCTTGTCTGTCTGCCTACAATTATCTGGCTCGCCTTTAACTGTATTTCCACAGCTGAAATGATATCGGCTACTAACTTGTTTCTGCACAAATGAGTGTCAGACAAAACCTTAGAGAAGGGTCTGTCTTCTTGCTCTGCTTTGCACTACAGTGATAGTGTGGATTATGTAAAACATTCTGGCATTTTGGCAGAAAGACAACAACTTGTACAATGGGGGAAAATAATTAACCACTCTCTATAAATCATTGATTGTGTGTTACACTATTAGATAATGTTTCATGTCCTTAATGTTTCATGTCCACTCTGAAGGAATTAAACTTGAGATGACTAAGTGTTATGAGATAACGTTTACAGGACTTTGGGGGGAATTCTTAGATATGATTATGTCTCTACACATGCCTTACAAAGATTAATATACTCAAGTAAAAACATAAAATAGGTTAAGTATTAGGAATAAGGAAAATATAGCTTTCCCAAGAAATCAAATGAACCAAAGAGTGAAGTCAGCACAAAATACATTCAGAAGTCTTATATATTTGTAAATTAGGCTCTGAGCCCTCTAGTAGCCAACACAAGGAGGCAACCATTGCAGTAACTTGATCATTCCAACTTCACAATCCTGGACATGACTATTTAGTAGAATGTATATCATTTTATTTCATTGAACATTTAACTATAATTACTGCATGTTCGACTCTGTATATCCAGTGTTAGGCATACACTATTGGTGGCAAAAGAGGAAGAGCTTAAACATTCATTGTATGAAAGAATGAATACACATCCTAGGCCAAAGTTTGAATGGCAGTAATAAAATAATAACCTCTGAATTTCTCCTTGAAATCCTTTAGCAGAATTGACTACTCACACTCGCACAGAAGGTCTTTGACTTTTACCTCTGTGATCATAACCAACTCAGAATGGTCCCCATCCAGGCCTTTGCACACCATCTTTATTGGTTTACAAAACACCATTGTTTGTACTCAGTGTTATGCAATGAATCCAGAATTATTCCATTGGTATTTTATAAGTAACGGCTTGGTGCTGAAATTCCCCAAATCTTATTATTCTAATGATAACTTTTAATGCATTTTATTATTACAATACCTATCTGGCAGATCCTTATTTTTAAGGTTTATTCTTCATAAGTATGAGATAACAAGGTGTAAAGAAAACAGTGCAATACCGTTTATAGTATAGGCATGTACATTTATCTGCTAGAGTCATAGATTCATAGTCTCATTCACATGTAAAATGTATATGGTTAAGATGTGAGTAGCAGCATGAAAGACGGAGAAACAGGTCAGAGATAATGAGAGGAAAAGAACAAATAAAAAAGGAAATGTATTGTGTAAGCCATTTAGAGTAATATTTTATTTCTGAGTCTTCAAAGTCACAAAGCTGTTTCTGAATATGAGCATAGTTGTATATGCCTCTTTATTTGTAACAATTTTATTTTGGCATTTGGAATTGAATCACCCATTAAGTTGTTATTTTAGTTGCTGACTTTATTAAATCATTTGAAACAAATCATGTAAGGAGATAGGAATGCTTCCTAAGAAATCTGTTCTGAGAAAGGCTAGTGTACTTCGTTTTAGCAAGGCGCTCACAAGTCCATTGCTGGATTCCAAAACAATTCAATCATGTTGCATTCACACAACTAGTCTGTAAATGTACCGATTTAGTTCTAACACATCAAGCATAAATTTGAGTTTGAAAGTCTCTCTTGAATGAGTTTTACAGGTGTCCGTATTGTTCCGACTATGATAAAAGGTGACATTTGGGCCATTGTGGATAAGCCTTGTGCTGTATCGTGAAAAAGTTCACAATTTCCTCCTGTTCTGGTTCACTGTTGGTGTCTAGATCACCTTCTTTCACCTTTAACACATTCATTTTACCATCACAGCCTGCACAACCGTGTATTTCGTCGACTGGGTGTTTGCTATTTCACCCAGGCTCTGCATATCATACCCAACCAACACGTCATAGCATTAGACGGGCTTAGAGGTGACTTTTAGAACCTGTGAGAGCCTGTGAGGAAAGGCAAACAAGGGAGCTTAGTGGCACACACATGACCAACAATCAGCAGTGGTCCTCTTCTCTGACTGCGACTTATGAAAGGGCACATGGGGAGTGTTGAAGAGAGAAGAGAATGGCTTCCTAACCAGCCAGATCAGCCAGATAAACTCTGGTGATGGCTGGAGTGAGAGATCACATCCAGATTGACCTCACCTCTGGTCAGGAGTTAGATCGCTATTTCTGGAATGTTCAATGGGGAAGAAAGAGCAGGAAGGAGCGAGAGATGGCACTAGGGGAACCATATGATTTATTACTGAGACTGGAACAATTATGATCACAAAAGAAGGTAATACTAACAATTACACTGGGCAAACAAGCATAAGCCAGCACTGTCCTGGGAACACCGGAATGTACGTTACCCCCAGATAGCAGTAACCCAGTTACTTCCTTCAAAAAGGTTTATATCTTAATATGGGAAGCCTGACAAAGGCACCATCTGTACAAATCAGTAAGCTATGAGAAATGTGGGTTTAGGAGTGCACTGGGGGAGCAGGAAGGTCAGTGTGATTAATAATATTGGAGGAGATAAATTCACTTGCCTGTAATTGAACAATGAATTGATTTAGAATCAGAAACTCATATCAGTTCAGATGAAGATACTCTGGGAAGTAAAGTGAGAGTAAACAATGTTCTTACTTGTTCCACTCAGGGTAGATGTAGTAGTAACTCTTTGTGGCCACTAGGGGACCACTTAGTACTTTGCACATTGCATTGAACTGCTTATATCATCCTGTACAGAGACTTAAGAAAGACAACAGGATGCTAGTAGCATCAGGGTCCTGTGACATCTCTTGCCTATACAGCACATACCGATAATTGATTATATGATACCATTGTCTAGTTGCTTCAAGTGTGTCAGTTTGGTCTTTTCAACTCATGGACTTCTTAGAAGTGCTAAAATCTTTGGCACATCTGCCAGAAGTCTGAGATAGAGCTGCATACTCAGTAAGGATTAAACCCATTTTTTTCTTCTTTTTTTGATGTGAATAGCAGCCCTATCTGGGAACTCCCATGGCCCTTTCCTAAGTGTTGCAATCTAATCTCAGGTAATAATTTGAGCCCTGGAGATAACAACAATAAAACTAAATTAAAATGATTACATATGTACTAGGGGCCAGGTGCTATGTATTTTTAAATATATACTGTTTCTGCACCTATAGTTTCTTCCAATAAAGTGTTATTTTTCTCATATTAGAGATGAAAAAAACTGAGACTTTGATTGAATTACTCAGGTAAGGCCCAAGGCCATAGAAATGGGGCAGAAGTGGAATCTGGATCATCCTCCAAAGCCTATGCAAAGTCTATGTGCTTTCCCCTGTTCCACAGCAGCCAGGGAGAAGCAACAGCTAATCACCTAGCTCTTGTCACGATGTCTGTGAATCCTAGTTTCCAAGCAGAAACTGGCCAACAGGAAGTCTCTCACTGACACACTTGCATTTGCTGTGGACTCTGTACAGAAGACCCTACCCCACGATGTCTGCCTCACGGGCTCCCGCAAGTCCTCTAACATCACCTACTGAAGGCGACATGCAGGGAGTCATCCTGGAGAGTGTCTCTGTGCCACATCAGGCACAGAGGTACCAAGGCGTGTGTGGAGTGCCAGAGCTGCAGCACCCTCAAAAATCTCACTGTCTGACATTATTTGGTGCCGATAATGGACATTTAGTTTCATTATTTTTAATGCTATTATTTTTATTATGATTTTTATATAGCTCTTATGTAAAGTGCTAGAGAGAGAGAAGGGGAGAGAGCTTGCTTCAAGGTCACAACCATTGCAGCCACATGGCTGTCACAAGGTCACCCCATGTGGAAATTCTGGAGCAAGGACACCCACCAACCTCAAGTGTCACCACTGTCATGGTACTCATCATATCATATGGTGATTTGTTTTAAATTTAACATACCCGAGAGCTGTGAGAGGACAAAGCCGTATCTTTTTACAGAGCCTTTCCACAGAGAGATTTTCTATCACAGCAACACCAACACAATTAAAATGGACTACTAGACATCCCCAGGGCTGAAAAGTGCTTCCGTGATGTTGCCATGTTTCTCTTATCAGTTCTCTCTTCTCTGTTCGCTCCACTCCTACGTGTTCATGTCTAATGCAGAGCAATTGAAGTATTTCTTTTGTTTCCTTTTCTCCTGCTATTCCAGGTGCTAATGTATCCCCTGCCATCCTAAGAAATTTAGAGAATCATTTTCAGAAATTAAAGTCTTTGCTAACTCTTAAGATAATTTTTAATCTCACAGTGGAAGGAAGGAAAGAAAGGAGTGAGAAAGGAAGGAGAGAGGAAAGAATGGGGGAGGGGGAGAGGACACGAGTATGGCGGCTGTAAGCAGCCCAGGGCTATTTTGTAAGGATGCAGAGAAATTGTGTTTCCGTCTCAAAACTACCATCATCTTCTTACTAAAGCACATAACTTACCTGGGGCATAGCCTTGCTTTCTCTGTCTCCCTCCCCCTCCTCTCCGTTTAACGACATGTAATCAACATGAAAAGCACATATTTAAAGTGTACAGTCGGATTTTTTGACGTATGTATACACCCGTGAAACCATCATCGCAATCAACCCAATGAACATATCCATCACCCCATAACTCCCCTACCCCTACTCTGTCCCCAAGAGCTCACTCATCTGTTTTCTGTCACCATAAATTAGTTTGCATTGCCTAGAATTTTATATAAATGAGATCAAACATCATTTACTCTCTTTTTTTTGTCTAGCTTTTCAGTCAAGGTGTATATTTTAAGATCCATCAGGTTTTTGCGTATATTAAGAGTTCGTTATTTTTCTTTACTGCAGAATTCTGTTGTATGGATATATAAAAATGTGTTCATCTGTTCATGAACATCTATTTCCAGTTTCGGCTATTACAAATAAGACTGCTATGAATGAATATTCATGTACAAGTCTTGGTATGTTTTCATTTCTCTTGGATAAATATCTGAAAGTGGAATGGCTGGATCGCGTGATAGGTATGCATTTAACTTTTTAAGGAACCATCCAAACTGTTGTCCAAAGTGGGTCCAACATTTTATGTGCCCACCAGCAGTGTATGAAAGTTCTAGATCCCTTTATATCCTTGTCTACATTAAGTATGGTCAGCCTTTGAACTTTTGGTCATTCTAATAGTTATGTAATGGCATTTTGCAGTGCTTGTAACTTGTAGTTCCCTGAAGTCTAATGTTGTTGAACATCTTTTCATATGTTTATATGCCATCCACATACCTTGGTCAACTGTTCAGATCTTTGCCCATTTTTAATTGGGGTGTTTGATTTCTCATTATTGCACTCTAGAGTTCATTTTCTGTCCTAGATATTGGGTGGGCCAAAAGGTGCCTTCGGTTTTTTAAGTAAAAATAAAAGACACATTTTTCATTCTCACCAACAACTTTATTGAATAATGTATTCACCCTTTTGTTCCCTACCTTCTGCCATTTTTCAGGCAACTTCATAATTCCATCTTCCCAAAACTTTTTATCGTTTTGAGCAAAGAACTGCTCCAGGTGTCTTTTACAGTCTTCCAGGGAATTGAAATTTTTTCCATGAAGAGAATTTTGTAAAGACCTAAATAAATGGAAATCCGAAGGTGGAATGTGTGGTGAATATGGCGGATGAATCAGAACTTCCCAGCCAAGCTATGACAGTTTTTGCCCGGTCATCAAAGAAACATGCGGTCTTGAGTTATCCTGATGGAAGATTATGCATTTTCTGTTGACTAATTCTGGATGCTTTTTGTCAAGTGCCGTTTGCAGTTGGTCTAAATGGGAGCAGTACTTGTTGGAATTAATTGTTTGGTTTCCCAGAAGGAGGTCATAATAGAGGACTCCCTTCCAATTCCACCCTATACACAATATCATCTTCTTTGGATGAAGACCGGCCTTTGGTGTGGTTGGTGGTGGTTCATTTCACTTGCCCCACGATCTCTTCAGTTCCACATTATTGTACAGTATCCACTTTTCATCGCCCATCACAATTTGTTTTAAAAAGGGGACGTTGGGTCTTCCCCGGTGGCACAGTGGTTGAGAGTCCACCTGCTGATGCAGGAGACACGGGTTCGTGTCCCGGTCTGGGAGGATCCCACATGCCACGGAGCAGCTGGGCCCGTGAGCCATGAGCCTGGGCGTCCGGAGCCTGTGCTCCGCAACGGGAGAGGCCACAACGGTGAGAGGCCCGCATACTGCAAAAAAAAAAAAAAAAAAAAAACCGGGACGTTTTCATTACGTTTCAGTAGAGAATTGCATGTGGAAATATGGTCAAGAAGGGTTTTTTTGCTTAACTTATGTGGAACCCAAACATCAAAGCGATGAACATAACCAAGCTGGTGCAAATGATTTTCAGTGCTTGATTTGGATATTTTGAGTATGTCGGCAATCTCCCGCGTGGTATAACGTTGATTGTTACCAATTATTGTTTCGATTTGATCGCTGTCAACTTCATCCGGTACCCGACCGTGGAGCATCGTACTGCGAGAAATCTCCAGCGCAAAACTTCGCAAACCACTTTTTACACGTTCGATCAGTCACAGCACCTTCTCCATACACTGCACAGATGTTTTTTGTGTGTTTCAGTTGAGTTTTTACCTTTCTTGAAATAATAAAGCATAATATGTCGAAAATGTTGCTTTTTTCCTTCCATGTTCAATATTAAAATGGCTACACAAAAATTCACCAATTTTGATGTCTTTTTTTAAATGCACACTGATATGACAGCTATCACATACAATCTAACAAAATTGTTTTGAATGAAGTTAAAGACAACTAAGTGCTACTAGAGCCATCTTATGGAAAAAACCGAAAGAACATTTTGGCCCACCCAATAAAATTCTATAACAAACAGAAGCTTTGCAAATATTTTCTCCCAGTCTGTGACTAGTCATTTCATTCACTTAGCGTTTTTTGATGAGCAGAAAATTTTAATGAAGTGTAAATTATCAGTTTGTTCTTTTATGGATACTCCTGTTGTTGGTCATGTCTATGAAGTCTTCACCTAAGCGAAGGTCACAAAAACTTTCTCCTTTGTTTTCTTCCAGAAGTTTTACTCTTTTAGGTTTTATAGTCAGTTTCATCATCCATTTGACTTATTTTTTGTATATGGTGAGAGACATGGGTCGAAGTTCATTTTTTTGTATATGGATATCTAATTTTTCCAGTACCACTTATTACAAGAACATCTTTTCTCCACTGAATTGCCCTTACACCTTTGTCAAAAATCAGTTGTCCATAGACTCTCTGTTTCATTGTTCTACTGTCTGTCTTGATGCAAATACCACACTGTCTTGATTGCTATACGTTTATAAGTCTAAAAAAGTGTGAGCCCACCAACTTTGTTCTTCTTTTTCTCATGTAGGTATTAAAATCAGCTTGTCAATTTCTTCTCCCCAAAAGAAGAAAAAAAAATCCTATTAAGATTTTGATTGGAATTGAATTGAATCCATAGATCAGTTTTAAGAGGAGTAATATATCTAAATAATATTGTCTTTTTTTTTAAACATCTTTGTTGGAGTATAATTGCTTTACAATGGTCTGTTAGTTTCTGCCGCATAACAAAGTGAATCAGCTATACATATACATATGTCCCCATATCTCCTCCCTCTTGCATCTCCCTAATATTATCTTTTAACCCATGAAAACAGTACACCTGCATATCATCCTTAATTTCTCCCAGCAGAATTTTATAGCTTTTAGTGCACAGGTCTGTCACATATATTGTCAGATTTTATTCCTAAGTATTTTATATTTTTCATGCTATACTATTGTACATGAGATATTTTACATTTTAATTTGCAAGAGTCAATCATCAGTATATACAAATACATTTGCACATAAATCTTACATCCTGAAATCTTGAAAAATTCGTTTATTATTTACATTTCTTGTAGATTCTGTGTGATTTTGTACATAAATAATCACATAGGAAAGCAAATAATAGTCTTACTTCTTCCCTTCTTATCTGGATGACTTTTCTTTCTTTTCCTTGTTTTATTGCATTGACTTGAATCCCTAGTGCAATGTTGAATAGAAGTGGTGAAAGCGGGCATCCTTGTCTTGTTCCTAGTTTTAGGAGGAAAGCATTCAGTCTTTCATCATTAAGTATGATGTTAGCTATGCATTTTCCATAGACGCTTTCATCAGACTGAGTAAGTTCCTTTCTAATCCTGGTCCCCTAAGAGGTTTTTTGGTTTTGTTTTTTTGTTTTTCCTTAATAAGGAATGATGGCCGGATGTCTCTAGTAAGATGAACATAAGGATTTTCTTTTTTGGATTTTCAAATGTTAAAACAAGTTTGCATTCTTGGGATCAACCTGTTTGGTCCTTTATACATATAGTTAGATTTGATTTGTTACAATGTCATTTAGAACTTTTGTATCTATGCTCATGAAGAATATGGGTCTACGGTTTTATTTTCTTGCAAAGGATTTGACAGGATGCAATATCAGGCTAATTCTGGGCTCATAAAATGAGTTGGGAAGTAATCTCTCTATTTCAGAGGAAAAAATATACACACGCAGTCTTCTCATTTTTGAAGCTGTAAAAATTAAATTTACTTCTCCATATTTAAAAAGTTATTTTGTGATCTCCTTTTCTTTCACATATTTCTCATACGATATGCTCTCCAGAACCCGGACTTTACTTTCATCTTGAAAAGTGACCATCTTATACTCTCCTTCTTAAAATGTGACTCTGAGAAGAATACAACCCTAGTCATATTTTTTTTGTCACTTTATTGAACAAGCAGGACTTTCACATTCCTTGGTTGTGTCACTTAACTTTTAAGGCAGCCAAAGATGGTTTTAATACAAACTAAACACTTCTCCACCGTCACTGCTGAAAAGCCATGTTATTATGTCACAACCAAAGCCTGAAGGAGCCCCAAATGAAAGGACCCTGTCCTTCCACCCCTGACAGTAAATTTTACTCTGCCTTTATCCAAATAGACAAGGATGCCCCTTATTAAACCACAGACATAGGGAAGATCTAAGGAATGAAAACATTTTATCCTTTTGCTGGCAACTACTCCTCATATGAGTACAAAGAAAGTCTTTTGTCGAGAGATGATTCAAGATTGCCTTTATATGTAGCCATCAAAACCAGGTTACCAGCCAAAGACCAGATTTAGGAATAATGAAAAAAAATTGAGGCTAGGGGTGAATGGACAACTCAGTTATTGGCACCAACAGAACAAGTCTTATCTTCTGTTTGTATGAGTCTTTTGATTTAAAAACAATAAAACTTGCTACTTATACTTTGGCCTAAGTGAACTAAAAAAAACAAAAAAACAAAAAACTGGCTTGATATGAAAATAAGCTCTTATTTAGTGTCAAGAGTAACAGACAGGGGCTTCCCTGGTGGCGCAGTGGTTGGGAGTCCGCCTGCCGATGCAGGGGACACGGGTTTGTGCCCCGGTCCGGGAAGATCCCACATGCCGCGGAGCGGCTGGGCCCGTGAGCCATGGCCGCTGAGCCTGCGCGTCCGGAGCCTGCGCTCCACAACGGGAGAGGCCACAGCAGTGAGAGGCCCGCGTACTGAAAAAAAATAAAAAAAAAAAAAGTAACAGACACATCTTGAGATGACTGGTAGTACCTGTCTCCCAATTACAGGCCTTTATCCCAATAGGACATGGCACAACTAAGATAAGGAACTCATAGTTAGCTTTATCTAAAGCTTATTGACTATTTGGTAGAGAATGAGCTCTAAAGAAACTCAGTGGAATGACTGGTAAATAGTAGATAATGCATAAGTGCTTGCTACATAAATAATTAAGTAAATAACAAAAAATAATAGTAAATAAAAACACGAGAGAATGAATGAATAGATGTTGTAATCATCCAGGGTAAGGGGACAAAGAAACAGGTGGTACCATCAAATTAGAATAATTCAAAGAGGGTTTATATACAAAGCACTGATTCTAACGACATGAGTAAAATGTAGAGGAACCATAAGGGATGGAGCAGAAATTCTGGGCTAACAGAAGTGGAGCTGTTTCCACATCTAGACAGAAAGGGTAAGGGGAGGAAGAGGGCATGGAGGCCCGTTGATGTAATCTGTGCAGATCCGCCTCCTGAGGCAGATAGCGGAGGAGGATGGGCATTGGATCTGGAGGAATAAGCAGAGGATATTCAGTAAAATCAGGCTATGAACCAGGCCCAAGAGCAGTGAACTCTGGGAAAGAAACAGCTGCCAATGGAGCTCCAAACGGTGGAAGAAGAGTCTAAATAAGATGATATTAATAAGTAGGAAAGGAAGTGGTACTCAAATAGTATTATCTGGAACACAGTTACACCATCATGTAAATAATAATCTCACCCCCAGAAAGAGTGTCTGACCTCAAATTTACCAACACCAATTTGCAAGCAGGCCAACAGGAGGGGTGTGATCCCCTTCCCTTGATGGCAACCAGGAGGTGGTAGAGAACAAGAAAAGGAACTTTAGAAATGGTCCTGAGTCTTGCAGCACTATTTACAACAGCCAGGACATGGAAGCAATGTAAATGTCTATCAACAGAGGAATAGATAAAGAAGATGTAGTATACATATACAATGGAATATTACTCAGCCATAAAAAAGAACAAAATAATGCCATTTGCAGCAACATGGATGGACCCAGAGATTGTCATACTCTAGGTCAGTGAAATAAGTGAAGTAAGTCAGAAAAAGACAAATATCATACGGTATCACTTATATGTGGAATCGAAAAGAAAAAGGTACAAATGAACTTATCTACAAAACAGAAATAGAGTTACAGATGTAGAAGATAAACTTATGGTTACCAGGGTGTAAAGAGGGGGAGGGATAAATTAGAAGATTGGTATTGACACATACACACTACTATATATAAAATATATAACTAATAAGGACCTACTGTATAGCACAGGGAACTCTACTCAATAATTGTAATGGCCGACTTGGGAAGAGAATCTAAAAAAGAGTGGATATATGTATATGTATAACTGATTCACTTTGCTGTACACCTGAAACTAACTCAACATTGTAAATCAACTGTACTCCAATAAAAATTTATGAAAAGAAACAGTTCTGAGTTGGAATACTGTTGATCACTTTTAAACGTAAAACAAAATAAATTCTTCTTAAAACCTAATTTCTTAAACCAATGCCAAAATAAGAATTCTGAACTAAAAGAGAACATGAGAGTCTGCTGTACTAGTATCCAAAATCAAATAGTCTCCTCCAGGCAAATTTACTGTTATTATTTAATAGCAGACATGCGGTGGCCTCCAATCTCTCAGCTCATGCCTTTCGCCTTTTGCTCACGTTAGTCTAGTGATAAATGATGTAGAATTTCTCAGAGAGAGAGAGAATTATGCCCAATATAAAAAGTGGTTGAAAAAGCTGATTACAGAGTCATTAGCCCCTGTGGGCTCATTTTATCGCTATAAAGTCATCATTCAAGTAGACATATACTTAGCTTCTGTGGCCTTCATTTGTGGTAAGCAGAATAACCTCAGACAAAAAAAAAGGAGCCCAAGTTCAAACTTCCTATTTTTAGTGATGTGACAGCCAATTTACTAAATTAGAAAAGCCCAGAGCAGAAGCAGAGAAATGTCATCAGCTCATGTTCCCTGTACTGTGTGCTTACAGCACATCTGGAGACAAGTTTACTTCTGGATCACAAGTTTTCTTGTAATCCAACATGTGACCAGAAGAAGGTACCAAGGATGGTGAGGAACTTATACACCTTGACACATGAGAAGTACTTAAAGGAACCAGACACATTTCACCTAGGAAACAGAGGCCTATGTGACATAAAAGTCTTTTTATTTTAACATTAGGGCTGACTGTGGAGAACATTGATATATTATCTAACTAGTCCAAATAAGTTGTGGGCAAACATTTTCAATTCAAGGTGAAACATTCATTCATTACTCATTCATTCAATATTTACTGATCAAATATACTTTTTCTGTTATTGTGCTAGGTTCTAAACGTTAAAGGAGAATTTATTAGCAAACACTGGGATTTTCAAAATTGTGAACTCCGTATCGCTAGTGGGTCTGTAATCAGACACTAGGTAGCTATCTGTGAGTGGTATTATAGAAGGGGGAACATCTGTGTTCCTTAATTTTACAGTGCACATGAATTACCTGGGAATCTTAAAAAGTTACAGATTCTAATGCAGTAGATCTGAGCGGGAGCCTGAGAGTTTGCCTTTCCAACAAGCTCCCCGGTGATTCAGACAGTTCTGGTCCTTGGATCACACTGTGATTAGCAAAGCATTTAGGTCACTGCCTCTTGAACATTCTCTGCTGTTGATGAGGATCAACAGATCTATTTTGTGTTATCTCAGATTCAATGTCTCGCATTTCAGAGAAAGAAAAAATTAGAAGACGTAGGCTTGTCAGATACCCGTCATTAGAAGGGTGAGTTCATGGAGCTGGCTTGGAGTTTGGCTCTGCGCCCTACCTTGCTACTGTATCCAGATTAAGTATATTAAGCTGTTTTGCCCATCCTGTTAATATAAACTGCAAACCATGTGAAAAGAATACACTAACATGCAATCCGCGTTCAAAATCTTGGTTCTGGGCTTCCCTGGTGGCGCAGTGGTTGAGAGTCCGCCTGCCGATGCAGGGCACACGGGTTCATGCCCTGGTCCGGGAAGATCCCACATGCCACGGAGTGGCTGGGCCCGTGAGCCATGGCCGCTGAGTCTGCGCATCCGGAGCCTGTGCTCCGCAACGGGAGAGGCCACAGCAGTGAGAGGCCCGCGTACCGCAAAAAAAAATTAAAATAAAAAAAATTTTTAAATCTTGGTTCTGAGCTACTCTCCTTGACTTTCCCTCACACCAAATCCCATCCTGTTGCAGCCCTTCCTATACGCTCGTCCTCCAGTACTGATTTTGTTTAGTTTGCCCTTCAGATTTGACATTTAGTGCTTTTTTCCAGGTTCAACCTTGGGGTATTTCAGCAAAGATCTTCCCTATCACTCCCACCCACTCTGAGGACCCAAGCTCCTCAGTAAACATTCTTGCACTTCAGCTCATAATCAGTCTCCCTGAAACTGTTTCTGCCACCAGGTTCTTCCAGTGCTGAGAGGGGAGTGAACAAATCAAGGCTACTGAGATCAGGTTGTCACCTCAGGTGACCTAGAATCATTTCAAGTTTCCAGAAGTTATTAGAGGGGCAGAGTTCATCCAATATAATTTTCAAACATTTTTCTTCTGTAAGTAAGAGTTAGAGGAGAGTATTGACAAAATCATATTAGCGATTCATCTAATAATGATGGTTACAGTCTTTGGAGGAAAATGGGTTGCTTCCTTGGAAGGTAACCTAAGAGTTTACAAGTACAAAGATGCATTCCATTTTATGGGCAAAAGTTCCAAATAACCTCCTCTATCAAAAATCCATCTTCAGGTGGTTTCCATATGGTTTTGATAAACTTGACTACTACATTGAATAAACTGATTAACAGACACTAGGAAAACATACAATCATTGAGAGAAACTAGAATGATTTGAATACAAATGAGCTAATTCTTGACACAATCGATATAAAAAGTCGATATATCCCTCAGTTTTTGCAACATATAGTCAAATACAGCAACATAGAAAGGAAGCCATTCCATTTCATATTTACGGCCACCATTGATGAACTCTGACAAAATTCCTTGTCTGAAGACCCCCCTAATAACTTAATGTATTCTATTTGCTATATATTAAACTTGCTTCCCCCCAAAATTATAAGCTCTCATAGGCAAGGACTATGTTTGATTCTTCCTTTGCATTTTCCTCTGTACTGGGCACCTAGTAGGGACTTAAAGAATGCTTGTTGTTTGATTTGAAGATGTTAAGACAAATATTTTACCAACAAGAGGTGTGGTACCTGCTTTCTATGTGGTAAGAGGTGAGTCAGTTGTAACTGGTGTTATGGAGGTGGGAATTGTAAACATGGCAGAGACTTTTCGGACTGTTGTTTTGAATTCTAGAAAGAAGGGCTGGGCAGAAATTCTCTGGGGTAGATGTGTGCAGTAGAGGGAGTCAGAGGAAGGAGTCTGAGCAGGGCCTTTACTGCCTATCATTTTACCAGGTTGGGGCTGGTGTCTCTGCTGCTTCAGAACTACCATGACACCTGCCTGCACCTAAGAACAAGTGGGAGTGAAGACATCTTGTTACTAAGCTACTCAAGAAGAAAGACAGGTGTGTGTTGTGTGTACCATGTTTGTGTGGCTGACTTTAAGATACTTCAAAATCTATGAGGTATCAGTAGTCACGCCCTTCCCTTTTTCTCTTCAAAAACAAAATTATGTCACTCTCCTTCTCCACCTTTGTCTTCTCTGGCTCCTCAGCCTGTGCCTTTACGTGAGCTCGTGTGCTCTGCGGTATGTCCGTGTCAAATTGGCTGGGCCACTGTGTGCAGATATTTCATCAGGAATGATTCTGGATGTTTCTGTGAGAATGTTTGTGGATGAGATTTACATTTAACATGGTGGACTTTGAGTAAAGCAGATTACCCTCCATAGTGATGGTGGGCCTCGTCCAATCAGTTGAAGAACTGATTAGAGCAAAAGACTGACCTCCCCCAAGCAAGAGAGAACTCTGCTGCAGAAGGCCTTTGGACTTGAACTACCACGTTGACTTTTCCTGGCTCTCCAGCCTGACAGCCCGTGGACTTGAACTGCAAATCAGCTCTTCCCCAGGTTTCCAGCTGATGACCCACTTTGTAGATTTTGAACTTTCCAGCCTCCATAATCACCTGAGCCAATTTCTTAAAACCTCTCTCTCACTCTCTCTCTCTCTCCCTCCATACATATATGCACCACATTGGTTTGGTTTCTCTGGAAAACCTTAACTAATACAGGCTCCTTTCACTTGTGACATTTGGAAGTTGGTCCTTTCTCACATGGCCATAGTAGCCATAAAACATTAAAAGAAGCTCAAACAATCACATGGAGAAGACACTGACTGGCATAAAAGTTGCCTATCTTCAGTTTCCAAAGAGACTTTAGCACAGTGCAAAGGAAGGAAGCATCTGGATAAACTGGAAATACTTCTGGTGTTTTCTCCACCCTGACAGAAGACTTCTCAAACAAGCCTCTGTAGTACACGAGCTAAACTTCCACATCATCTGTCTGTCAGGACACAAAGGCTGTTCTGTTGAACTTGGTGAGAAATGAAAGACAGAAGGGGGAGGAAGCTCAATTCATAAGGGTGGCATGGAAAGACAAGGGCCCTGAAGCTCTGAAATGAAGACTATAGGACTGAAAAAGTGGGCAACAGCAATCAAATAGAAGGAGCTCCATCCTAACTGGAACTTTAAGAGAAGCGACAGAAGCTGCAGCATCTCACATAGGAACACTGGAAATCCACTGATGGCTCTCGCTATGGCATTCTGCTCTGCAATTTTTTTAACTTGATACCTGTCCAGCACTATAGAGCAAGGGTGGTATTTGTTCATACTTACGGGCTATAAATGTGATCATTTTTTCCAGTTGGCCATACTGTCAAAGAACCATATAATCTCAGGCAAAGATCATTATTGACTATAAAAATCAGCAACAAAGAAGAGATTAAATTTCAAACAATTCTACTTTTCTATGAGTAATGGGTAGAAAGGTTTCCTCTACCAAAATGGAGGTCTCCCCATAATTTTTTGCTGGATCTTAGACTATTTGTCAACAAGTATATTTCATTTCTTCACAGTTTCAAAAACCATGAAATCTTTACTCTTCTGGCTGCTAGAGTTGGAATTAGTTTGTAATTCAACACATCTGTGGTTATCTCTGGACAGGAAAAAAAAGAAGCGAACCCACCAAAAATTCCAATTTATGTTCCCAAGTATCCTGAAAGTGTGTCCTAATACCTCTCCCTTCCCTTCCCCTAACCTTTTTTTTGTTTTAGCTTGTCTCCCAAACAGTGATAAGCTCAAGGTTACATTATTTTCTCCAGTTTTCAAATCAATATTACCTTATATCACCGTTGCTGCTTAGTTTAGGGCTTTGCGACTAGCTACCATGACACTAGATGCACAGCCTGGAACCAGTTTTAGTTAATTAGAGTCAATCAATCCAAACTTTGGTAACTTACTCATGTGAAACAATAGTATAATGAACCAAAGTCGGCAAGATGATTGGGAAACACAAATTATTGCACCCTGATAAATTAAATGTGACTATTACAAACCTTCTTTCTAAATGAATACTCAGGGAAGAAATGTATGGGTATTTAATATAATTAAGAATACAGGGAAAATAAACTTAAAGGAGCTATTAAAAGCCCCACCCTTTTTTTTTTAAAGGGAGGAAAACACTCAGCAGTTGTATAGTGGGAAGAGCTCGTGGCATCACTATGAGTGCTCATTTGGGAAAATATCTTCCTGTTGATTGGGGTCCTTGGGTGGAGTAAACAGAAAAGCAGGACATGCACACCTGTGGGTGGCAGAAACGTGGCAGGGTGGTGAAATATCCAAAAGTCAGGGAAGAGACAGAAGAGTGTAAGCTTCCAGGTCTATGTGTGTGCAGTGCCCAGCGCATGGGTTTCTGTGACTAAAGGGTCAATGCTTTGATAATGTATGAAACTGAGTGAAAGCTTTTCCCCAGAACTCTGGCAAATCTGATGTGCCATCTATTTATCATTGGTCTTTGTGGCACATATGCTTGAAGTTAAGGGCCTGCTATAGACTAAGTAAAATAAACAGCCATACACACATATAATTAATAGAATAAGACAAACCCAAGATTCACCATCCCGGTTAGCCAAACCTTGCAGTTGCTTTATCCTAAGGGAATATGTGAATCCTATCAGAAGTATTACTTTGGGCTAAAGAACTATGTTTAACCATAGTTAAATGGAGGATGAGGGAGTTTTGAAATGCAAATTGATATGAAGGTATTAGATGTCCCATTTGGGAAGTAAGAGTTAGGAAGCAAAAAGGAACTGGATAGGGGATGAGAAGAGTAGATAAAGGATTGTGAAAAATATATAGAAGGATAACTATTAAAACAAGATTCTTATGCCTCAGCTTAGGCTAAAATTGGTCCTATTATTGGCTGTCGGCAGTAAACCATCTCGCATAAAAAAGCTTTGTGAGAAGCAGAGTGGAAAGAGCTCTGACCTGGAGATAGAAGACCTGAGGAGGGGGTCCTTGCCCAGCCGGTTCTATGATGCATTTAGCCTCTGTTTCCTTACCTGCAAAGTGGGGTGTTGAGGTAGACAATCATGGAGGAAGCTTAGAGCTCAAAATATTCCAACTCCAGGTACAATTTCAAGAACAGTTTTTAATAATTTACTATAGTGACACATGTTCACTACTGCTATAGACTGAATGTTTGTGTTTTCCCAAATTCAGTAATTGAAAACCAGCCCCCAATGTGTTGGGATTAAGAGGTGGAGACTCTGGAATATGATTAGGTCATGAGGGCAAAGCCCTCATTAATGGGGTTAGAGCCCAAATAAAAGAGGTCCCAAAGAGCTCTCTCTCATTCATTCTGCCATATGCAAAAAGATAGGCATCAATGAACCAGGAAAGGGGCTCTCACCAGACAACAAATCTGCTGGAGCCTTGATCTTGGACTTAAATAAGTGTTTGTTGTTTAAGCCACCCAGTCTATGGTATTTTTGCTATGGCCTCCCAAATGGACTAAGGCAACTACTGACTCACTTTGTTACTTATGTCACATAATCAGGCAGATCAGGCAAATGCCAGAGATACTTACAGTGTGATTCACATGTTATGTTATATTTGGTTGCTTTATATTGAACTCCCATCTATTTTTCTCCTAAGGTAAATCACAGCTAATTTAGTGTTCATGTACTCTCAAGCTCATATATATTTTATTACCATTTACCAGGTGCATAAACAGGGCTTTTCTTAAAAAGGGATTTAAAGATTAGCCCCACATCCATGGTAAGACTATGTGTCTGTATCTCATTGGGTTGGGAGGGGGACTGAGTGTGTTTCATTTTCCTTATTTTTAAAAGATGACTGCAGTGGTGATAAGGTGTCTCACACTTCTTCAAGCCATTAATATATAGTCAAATTGATCTGAAGCCTCTAGAAAACAAGGAATAGGAATTACGACAAATTCAGTTATCTTATACTGTCTAAATGGTATATCAGCTATAGAAGCTGTTAGATGATGGATGAATGCATAGATGGATGGACAGATTGCAGATGGGTCAGGGAATACACATATAAATATATGGAAAGTCAATATAAACACAATGGTGTATAGTTTCTATTTCTCTGCATTTGGAAAACTTTTCAGTGTTCAATTTTTAAGAGTCCTATTTTGAGAAATGGCAATATTTTATATAATATTTTATATAATAGAACTGTATCGTGACAAAATTGGATGCATTTTTCTTCAGATTTGTTTAACATAGTCATACTCATTTATTACTAAGAAAGTGTACCAAAAGATAACAAAATAATGTTTTAAATTTCAAAGATGTGTGGCTAATTTAATCCTACGTTTCACATCGCAGATTCAAATTCTATCATCCACGATAAAATGAATTCTTTACCAAGGGCTTACTTTCTAGATAAAGTTTTCCTCTGTAACTTAAACCTCCCAAAACCAGTTTCTTCTTCCCAAGCCACATTAAAACCACAAAGTATTTCACTGACCATGACACCGCCAAATGGTGATGAGAAATTTGCTTGTGCTTTTGACACTTCTATGTAAAACAACAGCTGCTTCACTCACTTGGAAGCAGCCTTTTTCCCCCCATTGGGGATTCTTATCCCCAGTGGAGGTGGGTGGGCCTCCTGCTGGCAATGTTGCATGCGTACAGATTCTTCGATACTCCGTAGCTGACAGCTAAAATGAACGCATTCTGTGAGGAATATGTTTTCCGGTGGAAGACAGCCAACTACTTTCCTTTGGGGAATAGAGCATGAGAAATACCATGGCCCTGTTCTCATCCTAGTGACTCAAACACCCACAGTCACACAGAGCCAGACATGTACCTTGCAGAAACCAAAGGCTAATACGTTAAATGCATCTTATCTACTAGAAGGAAAATTCTAGTTCGAAAATGAGCAGATGATTTAAAACAGAAACATATGTGTGAATGTTTCTCCTGTCATCATCACCATCAACATCATCATTATTATCCCCTCACCCTCCCTACCGTCTTACCTTTCAAAGTTCCTGAAACTTGAATGTTTCTTTCCTTTTCCTCTGGTCTCCCTTCATACTCCCGTAGGTACCTTAAACCATACACTTAATGAGCATCCACATTTGTTGTGCTGTTAAAACTCAACCCCAGGGGAGAAGGAAGCTTCACTTAGGTACATAACATCCAAAATTTGAGCTCTTAGAATGTGGCTATCATTCTGATACATTCCATACTAGTTATTTTGGCCCAGATTCTGCTGATTTTGTTTGCACTGTCATCACAATGCACTTTGTGTTTAGCACTCCGTTACTTATCAATCCCACGTTTATTGTGCATGGTTTTAGTGCAAATCCAAGGCTAGCTCGGCATGAACTCAGGTTCATAGGAATACAGCAAGGAGTCAGAAGACTTCACTTTATGTACTAATGCCACTGCAGGGTGGATCTGTTCACCTCATGGAGTTGTGATAAGGATAAGTACTTACTGTTGGTGGGAATGTAAATTGATACAGCCACTATGGAGACCAGTATGGAGGTTCCTTAAAAAACTAAAATTAGGACTACCGTATGACCCAGCAATCCCACTACTGGGCATATACCCTGAGAAAACCATAATTCAAAAAGAGTCATGTACCACAATGTTCATTGCAGCACTATTTACCATAGCCAGGACATGGAAGCAACCTAAGTGTCCATCCACAGATGAATGGATAAAGAAGATGTGGCACATATATACAATGAAATATTACTCAGCCATTAAAAGAAGCCAAATTGAGTTATTTGTAGTGAGGTGGATGGACCTAGAGTTTGTCATACAGAGTGAAGTAAGTCAGAAAGAGAAAAACAAATACTGTATGCTAACATATATATGGAATCTAAAAAAAATTGGTTCTGAAGAACCTAGGGGCAGGACAGGAATAAAGGTGCAGATGTAGAGAATGGACTTGAGGACACGGGGAGGGGGCAGGGTAAGCAGGGATGAAGTGAGAGAGTGGCATGGACATATATACACTACCAAATGTAAAATAGCTAGCTAGTGGGAAGCAGCCGCACAGCACAGGGAGATCAGCTCAGTGCTTTTGACCACCTAGAGGGGTGGGATAGGCAGGGTGGGAGGGAGACGCAAGAGGGAAGAGATATGGGGATATATGTATACATATAGCTGATTCACTTTGTTATACAGCAGAAACTAACATAACAATGTAAAGCAATTATACTCCAATAAAGATGTTAAAAAAAAAAGGATGAAGGTGCTCAGTAAAGAGCACAGGGGTTGGTTAATATTGGTTATCACTATGAGGAGTGGTAGAGGAGAACCCTGAGTGTGGAGATTCCAAATCTGCCTTCAATCCCTTGTTAACTCTGTGACATCACTTAACTCTCTTAGCTTCATCATCAGTATCTATAAAATGATAACATATGACTTTAGTGATATGAATGTGTGAGCATGTATGTGTGTTTATACACAGATACAGAAGTACACGTCTAGATAGATAGATGTGACACTTCTCTGACTCTTCTAAATGGCTATTTCACTGATTGCAGCAAACAATTTAAGATTTTTAATTGAACTTTGAAAATTTTCTAATAATTTCTGTGTTGTATGATATCCAGAATATAGGGGAAATTTTCATACATGCTATTACTAGTACAATGCAAAACAGATAGTAAATATCATTAAAATGTAGCCAACAGGGACTTCCCTGGCGGTCCAGTGATTTAGACTACACACTCCCAATGCAGGGGGCATGGGTTCAATCCCAGGTCAGGGGACTAAGATCCCGCATGACGCACAGCATGACAAAAAAGTTTTAAAATTTTTTAAAAATTAAAATGTAGCCAACAAGAGATAGTAATAAGCCAAAAACGTCACTACAGAAATTCAACAGTATGTTTTTAACACTTCTTAGAGAACATCTAACGTTACTCTTTTCTCCCCCATGACCTGTATTACAATCCAGAAGGGAAGCTCTGTATTACTCTAATTTTAATCAATAGTCCACATGTTTCTTCTGTGATTCCTAAATTTTTGTTTCCACACTGATTTCTATTTGGATTCTTACAACTTTATGTCTGGCTCCTCTCAATACTTGGATGTTTCACAGACACCTTGAACACCACAGTTCCAGAAATTGAACTTCCCATGTTTCCTTCCCAAACTCTTCCTCCTGAAGTGTTTTTACCTCAATAATTGGCCAAATGTCTACTCGCATGATCAGGACAGAAACCTGACAATAACCCTTGACATCTCCCTCTCGCTCACACCCATATTTGTTGATTATTCTTTTAAAATCTACCTCTGATTCATCCATTTCCCTCTACTTATTTCCGCCACCAACAACCCCAGTGCGAACCAGGTTTGCCTCTTCACTTCACACTGACGCTTGCCCTTCTCCAAACTCTTCTCAGAGAGATTGCTGGAGCAACGTTTCATAAACTCAAATCTGAAAGTCATTTCTCTTCTCAAATATCTCCCATGAATTCCAATTTCTTTTAGAATAAATCATCAAATTAGTAGCGCCTCTGGATTTTTTATATACAAAGGGGTAAATATGAGAGAGTGCGGGGCCTCTGGCAGGAAGTTGGTAATTAGGGGCCGTCTCTTGGAGCTACATTTGTGTGGGATGCATGTCATCCCAGCCTCATCCATGGTCACATCCCTAACGTGGCCTGCTCTTGAAAACATTGATCCAGCCCAAGTTTCTAGCTCAGCCCCTATCTCGCTTCCCTCACTCACTGTATTGGAACCTCACTGCCTTCTTCAAATATACCAGGTTCATATGCACATTCGCTGTTTTCTCCATCTGCCACTATCACCTTTTAATCACATTCCCCCTAAAGCCCCCTGTCCTCCCGACTTCACCATCTTTCTAGTTTCTGCTTAATGGTCACTTCTGCAGTGAAGATGTCTCTTCTCTAGGTCAGATTCCCCTCCTGAATGCCATCAAAGTACCTGAATTTGTCAGTTAGAGTAATTAACACAGTTGTAGTAACATGACCTTTAGGAAGTCTTTTGTTTGAAGTCCACCTCATTCACTATTGTCTGTGCCCAAGAGGGTAGGAACGAGGTTGGTTTGGTTCATTCCTGAACCTTCAGTACGTAACACAGAGCTGGGCACATTCTGGGGGCCTAGACAAATTTGTTGAGTAAAGAACTTACTAATTCTATTTCAGTCACTCTTTTCAAGCTCCCTCTCAGTTCTCAAAAAGAACCAGTAATTTTAATTGTATGTAGATATTCTCTTAAGGAGACCATATGAGACCTTTTCCTTCCAATATCTAGTTTGTTGATTGACTATTAGGCTGAGAAAGGGACCTGACCCTCAGATCTAATCCCATACGATTTTAGAACAAAGAAAAATATGCTTATTTTTAAATTTGTTTTTAAATTAAAACATTCCTAATTGTTTAGGAATCCTCTAAATCTGCTTCTTAAGTGATCAATAATATATATTTATTAAAGTATAGATATTATTTTCTAAGTTTTTCCTGGAAGTTTGATTTTACTGAAATCCTTTCATAATTATTCATTTACTGGACACTTATTAGATACCTTTCCTATGCTAGGACCTTAGCTATGTTCTGTGAATGGAAAACAATATTTATTGAGGACGTTATACTCTAGTTAGAGAAACCAATAAGTAAATACATTTATACACACACTTCTAAGACAGTTAATAAGAGAGCTAACATAACTATGTATATAGTGCTGTGGACATATAACAGAGAATTAATTAACTGTATCTGTGAAGATGAGGGAGTGTCACAGAGAAGGGGAAGCATTGGGGCTGCTCTTCAGGGTGACTAGAAGGTGACCAGGCAGACAGTGGTCTCCTCCAGTCGTTAAGGAGGAAGGAAAACAACAAGAGTAAAGGCAAGCAGACACACATTTAACTACCGTCCTGTGTAATTGACTCATTAATAAACAGACCTGCCTCTTATCTGGAGAAAAACATGGTTCGAAAGGATACATGCGCCCCAATGTTCATAGCAGCACTATTCACATTAGCCAAGACATGGAAGCAACCTAAATGTCCATCAACAGAGGAATGGATAAAGAAGTCGTACTATACACACACACACACACACACACACACACACACACACACAATGGAATATTACTCAGCCATAAAAAAGAATGAAATAATGCCATTTGCAGCAACATGGAAGGACCTGGAGATTATCATACTAAGTCAGACAGAGAAAGACAAGTATCATATGACTATTGCTTATATGTGGCATCTAAAAAAATGATATAAATGAACTTATATACAAAATAGGAACAGACTCACAGACTTAGAGAACAAACTTACGGTTACCAGGGAGAAAGGGTGGGGTGGAGGGATAAATTGAGAGTTTAGGATTGACATGTACACACTGCTATATTTAAAACAGATAACCAACAAGGACCTACTGTATAGCACAGGGAACTCTACTCAATATTCTGTAATAACCTAAATGGGAAAAGAATTTGAAAAAGAATAAATATATGTATATGTATAACTGAATCACTTTGCTGTACACCTGAAACTAACACAACATTGCCAATCAATTATACTCCAGTATAAAATAAAAAGTTTTTGAAAAGAAAAATAATAATAAAATAAAGTATGACAGAGGGGGAAAAAAGAAACACCTCTACATACCTGTGGTGAGCAAGGCTCTCCTGAAATATAACATCACTTCGCTGGGTCCTCAAAATAGTTGATCTGAAGGGAATTCAGATTTAATAACAGGTCTCATTTTCTTTCTGACAACAATCAATATATGCACCTTCCCAGCAGTCAAAAAATACGGACAACTTCCTCCTGTAAAGATACACTTTAATGATTCACCAGTGACTGTGTAATAACTCATTTGTAAAATCCCAAAGTATTGAAAGCTCCAGCTTCATTATTACCAGATGTCTTACAGGCTCCTAAGTCACCACTTCTCCCGCCCATCCTAGGGTAAAAGCTGAGAGGGAGGAGAGGCCACCCTGCGTCCCAGCTACATGCAGATCCCGACAGATCCCTATCTCTACCTTTTCAGTTGACTTTATTCCAAAGGTCTCTGAATAAAAGGTCTTCCCTTGTTCAATCATCTAAATTCTGTATCTAAGACTGCTAGAGATATGCTTTTGTCCAAAATCCCGCTGAGAAAGAAAAAAAAAAAGCAAACTCTTTCGAGACTGCAAGCTGGCAAAACATACTCAGCAGTAAACATTGACCATAAAATCCTGGGCTTGAGTGGATGCCCTGATTCAACATAGACCTGAATGATGTACGGCATCTATGCATTCCCATATACCCACTTCCCCCCTTCTGAAGTCATCACTGGACTCCATGTCTCTCAATGTTGTATGTTTTGCCTTTAAAGTATTGCATCGGCAAACTGTTTGGGGTTTTTTCATCAGCTATAATCAGTTTTTGAATTCTGTTGTGTTTTATTTTTTTATCCAAGTATGGTTCTCATGGTGTAGTAAATGACATCAGGCTTTTGTAAATTCTTGCAGAATATAACAGATCATTGGTTTTATAACACAGTCACTGCTTTTGCATTCTGATGAGATTATTAGTAGCAGCCTAGAATACAACATCCCTGCATACTGTTAGTTAAAAAAAAATAAAAGTTTACTAAATGGTCTCTTGTCAACTGTATCTGAAAATCATTATAGTTTCTCTGTTTCCTCTACATGAAGGGACTCTTCAGCAAGCTGGTGGGTTATGTCAACATGAGGTTACAAAATTATTATCCCAGTTCTGTTTGTTTCAGTGGGGTTTATGCCAGGCATTAGCAACCCTATTGTAAGTCTCAAGGGCTTAGGTATTTGTACATCAGGTGTAGAACAATTTCAGTGTTCAACCAGAAGATACTCAAAGCCAGTTGGCCTAGTGGTAGGTAGCTTTCATCAGGAACGGGAAAAAATGCACTGGGGATTCTCTGATTTGCCATCTCTCCATAACATAGATTAGCCCTTTGGGGTGTTCTGAGGCCTCCTGTAGAGAGATTTAAAATCCATTTATTAATAAAATTAAGCGTTTTTCCCTCTTGGGCCCATAGTCTATAATGCAAATTAGCTACGTGCGATATTTAAGGGGCAAATGGTCTTCCACGCGCTGCATTATGGCGGCTCGGAGGGAGATGCTTGGCGTGTGAAGGAAGTGCCTGGCAGAGAACAGGGAGCAAAACGTTCCCTCCAATGTGTGCACTCCTCTTTTTTTTTAGGGCTGAAAAGAATGACATTTGAAAATTGCCTATTGCATGTGCACCTTACCTTTCTCTTCATACCACTTTACGTGTGCATATCTGCTATCTGCATTAAGATCATGTCATTCTGGGCTTCAAATTGATACAATGCCAAATAAAAAGCTATTCTGTGAGCCGTAATGGTTCTCCAGTAGTCACGGCATTCAACATAGTCAATAATATAAACTTTTAAATGTGCAGATGCATATTAAAATGAGAGATCTGATTTGCTTCAATAGTTCTGGTGTGTGAGACACATAATATGGTGTTTTAAAAACTGCTTACATCTAGTTTGCATTTTACCTGAATATGGGAATAATAAGAAGGATGAATTTTGTAAAAACTTCATATTCTGTTTTGAAACTCCCTCCATGCGACAGTTCCAAAATAGAATCAATTTCTTTCTCTTATTTTCTTTTATCTCAGTTTCTGGGGATATCTTTGCTTTGTTGGCCACACTTTAAAATTGAATAATGTTTAAAATTAACATTATTCTCTTTGGACTTTTAAGTGTATCCTTCAGATTCTTTTTTTTTTACCTATTCTTAACTAGTGACATGTGACATAGTGACATGCCCCATCAGTTTTATTTATGGTTAATATTTAAGAACAACAATGTAAGTTCTTCTTAAAAATGTTTACTCTTCAATTGCTATAACTTATTTTATTAAACTAGCTCATGTAAATGGAAGACTGAAACAGTCAAATAAAAACAACTTCCAGGGATCAGGGTTTCAGGAAACACTCCAGACATCTGCCTTCCCCTGAGCTACAGAAACTGAGCTGAGTCCTAGAGGTGAGGAGACCAACGTGAGGCCCTAAAGTTGGTTGTGATCTAATGGGCAAGTGAAAAGAAAAATTACAGCACAATATATTAAGTGCTCTATGATATATAATCAGAGGGTGTATTTTTCCTGAAAACCAGTAAGATCTAGAACGTCATCATGCACTTTTACACTTCAGCAGAAGCAATCTTTAGACCAAGCAATCAGGTTTCTTTGCAAATCAATAGAGGATAATGGAATTCAAGTTCTAAATGTAAACAGTTAAAGGTGTAAATCCCACCTCCCATCCTTTCTGAGTAAAGCAAAATCAGTAACTTCTCTTAACTTTATGTTTTCCTTCTGTGAAAATGGTGTGATATTCACACCTGCCTCATAGGTTTATTGTTCTAGGTGAGACACTGCATGCAAGGAGCTGAATACAGTGCCTGGCACAAAGCAAGTGTTCAGGATATGCTACATGGCTGTACGATTATTATTGTTCATAGAGCCCAGGTGATTACGCACTTGACCTGTGTGCCTCCAAGAGTTGGGTGTTGACAAGGGCAGTGAATTTCTTCTCACTGAAATACGTGCTTCTTTCCCCTGATTGGAGTAGAGTGTGGTCCAAGTGCTCCTGTAAAGTTCTCGCCCATATGGCTTCATCCCCCATCTCCCCTGATCTGATAAATGTTCCTTTGGCCCATTTTGCTCTCTCCCTGTCTGTAAAATTAAATTGCATATCATGAGGATGGTGGATTTGATCAAAAGCATTCACATGTCTGTTTACATGTAGAAATGGAAGTTCATTCCATTTATTGAATGTGATGTGGCCTCCGCTGTGTCCCGTGACAGCTTTGATGATCTGTGCTCTGCTTTACCCTGGAGATGTGGTTCTCATATTTTTTCTATGTGAATGAGTACATTGTGCTGTTTTCTTAGGTGTCAGTCAGTACACAGTTGACTGGTCTCTGGCAAACTGCCAGGGTTCTGAGCCGAGGCCTCTGGTCTCTGCATTGACCTAGGCTCTGCAATGACCCGGGTCCTGTGCTGGGACCCCCTCAGCTGATCTGACTTCCTGCAGTGTGGATACCAAGCCTTCCTCTCTCTTCTCCTCCTCCCACTTAGAAAATGCTTCCTTTGGATCTTAGTCTATGCAGGCTGCTATAACAAAATTCCATAGGCAGGGTGGCTTATAAACAACATTTATTTCTCATAGTTCTGGAGGCTGGAATCCATGATCAAGGTACCAGCAGATTCAGAGCCTCCTGAGGGCTTGGTAGTCTTTTTACTGTTTACTGTGTCCTCACATGGCAGAATTCGTGAGGGAGCCTCTTTTATAAGGTCACTAATCCCATTCGTGAGGGCTCCACCCTCATGTCCTAATCACCTCCAAAAGCCCACACCTCCTAATGCCATCATAGTGGGCATCCTGGTTCAACATAAGAAATTCAGGGAGACACATTCAGTCAATAGTACTTCCTTTAACTAAACACACACACACACACACACACACACACACACACACCCCACACTACTCAGCTCTCCTCATCAAAACTCTTTAGAGACATTCCTTCAACAAAAATATTATTTGAGTGCCTTTACATACCAGGCACTGTGAATAGCACCAGAAATACAAAGTAAGCAAGAAAGAACTGGGCCTTGAGAACACTGTGTTTATCCAAGACAATAGAAGATAAATAGCAGACAACTAAGTAAATAACTAAAATCTTTTTAGACTGTGATTAGTGCTTTGAAGGAAATGAAGAAGAGGGGAATTTACTCCCATGTCATGGACACAGAAGGTCTCGCTGAAGAACAGACATTCAGATAAAGATCCAAAGAATGAGGAAAAGCCAAGCAAATGAGGAACCAGAGGGAAAAACTTTTCAGGCTGGAGGCACAGCAAGTACATAATTCTCTAGTATGAGAAAGAACCAGAAAAGTTTCAAGAAACATCCCCCCCACAAAAAAAAAAAAATCAGTGCATTAGCTAGAGTCTAGTGAGGCCATACATGTTGGAAAGAGGTAGTCAAAAGCCAGAACATTCAGGGTCTTGCAGACATGGGGTAGGGCTGGGCAGTGGATGGAGAAGGATTGGTTGTGTTCTAAGCACACAGAAAAATAACACAGGGTATTAAACAGCAGAGCTACTTGCTCTGATTTATTCTGTGAAGAACTCTAAAATTTGAGTGGAAAAGGGGATATAGAAAAATCAGACTTACTGCACAGTGGTCAGTGTGGAGGTTATAGAAGATTTCCAGAGACTAGGATATGAACTAAGGGCAGGACAGGAGGTGGCAATGGAGTTGGCAAAGATTGAGTTGGTTTAGGATATACGGTGGTGGAACCAAAAGAACTTAATGACAGATTTGGGGGAAGGGGTGAAAGGAATGGAGAGGATAAAAGAAATGAAGAGATTCCTGATGACTCCAGGTTTCTGGACTCGGTAACCAGGTAGATGACATGCTGTTTATTAAGATGAGGGAAACTTGGGAGAGACAGGTTTCAGGGACTGAAAGTAAGTGTCTAAAGTGCAAAATGGCTGGGAGACATCCAAGTGGAAATGTCAAGGAGGTACTACCTCACAGGGTCAGTGTGTCCCAATTAACTGGTCACCACTGTGTCAATATGGCTTACTTTGGAAAACTTAAAAGTAACTGCCACCATTTTCTAGGTGACAGTTTGATCTGTTTGGTGAATAGCATCTCTTTGGTGTATTGGCTCAATGTGACTTTGACACATCAGGATTGTTCCTTACCATCAGGGCCAACACACAAAATCCACTGCAATAAATGTTCATCACAGAGCTCAGATAAGGAATGTCTAGCTGGCAGACTTTTTTTTCTTTTTTTTTTTTGCGGTACGCGGGCCTCTCACTGTTGTGGCCTCTCACTGTTGTGGCCTCTCCCGTTGCGGAGCACAGGCTCCGGATGCGCAGGCTCAGCGGCCATGGCTCACGGGCCCAGCCGCTCCGTGGCATGTGACATCCTCCCGGACCGGGGCACAAACCCGTGTCCCCTGCATCGGCAGGCGGACTCTCAACCACTGCACCACCAGGGAAGCCCTAGCAGGCAGACTTTTGCAAAAGATAGAAGGGATGGAAGTGCCAAATCCATAAGTCAAAGAGGTGGGGGGGGTGTCTCACGATCTAGAATCTGAAAGATGAGAGTGGACCAACAGGAAAACAGCCACCTGGAGAGACGTGACATAGTAAATGCTGACAGTATGCCTCGGTCAACACACCAAAATGGTCTCATCAGGTTCCAGAAATGTCAAACCAAAGATATCTCTTCTAAAACACAGATCAAATGGTGCTGCATAGAGCAAAATGTTGGGAGGGAGGGAGGGAGACGATGGGAGGAAAATTCCACAATCACATCCTCGATTCTTAGGGAAGAACATCGCAACATGCAAATTTTATCAAAGAAAACTGTATAAAGTGTGGCAGAACCAATCCTTTCAAATGAATATAAGATGCTAATTGGTGATGTATGTGGTCCCAGAGATGCTTGACATGTAAAGAGTGAGTGGAGTACGACAAAGCATTTGCATGGGCCATCTGGAAGGGCATACCACACCACTGTGTGTGATGAGAAAGTGGAATTAAACAGAAACTTTGGAAACCAAGCTCTAAATATGTATGGCTCTGGGTGCTTACATCTTTTTCACTGATCAAGACCCTGGTGAGAAAACCATCCCTGCACCTAGAGACCACAGTGACCAAATGAAATAGACCCCAACTCTCCCCTGCACAGCCACCCCCTGTGCAATCGGCAATCTGCAATCTGTACATCTCTACAGCTTTACTAATCATGCAGGTTGAGTTTCTCAAGTACTTTATATGTGAAACCTAACGTTTGACCCTGGCTTACTTCCAGAAGCAAGTATTTGACTTCATGTGACAGCAAACATACACAGTATTTCGATTTCTAAGTTGAAGATGCTTTCTACATGCACACACACACACACACACACACACACACAAATAGTTTCCACAAACACTAAAGATCCTATGCAAAAAAGACATGTTTATTTCTGGTCTATCACCACATGAGAGAATTTTTTAAATGTTCACCGCCAAAAATGAGTAAAGGGTATGATCTACATTTTTATTCATTTCAGCTTCTAAATTGGATTTCAGAAATTAAACTTGAGGGTAATATCTCATATTGAGGGATGAAAGTTTTCCTAAATTTTGTGCAAATAAATGCCTCACAATGTAAGGAGAACGAATCCATTTTTCAAAGACTATTTGATAGCCAAGAACTGGCCTAATGCTTGAAAACGGGCCATAAAATTTGGTGATCAATTTTTTAATTAATGACTTGGTTTCCAGTGAGGAAGCCACAGCAGCATGAATTGTGGAGAGAGACAGAAGGGGAGAGAGCAATTCAAGAGCACGGAGATTCCCCCAAATTAGGGTGTTTGCACGCTCAGCCCTGAGTTCTGCACTTCAAGGCACATGTTTTCTTCTAAGTTCTTGTAGTTTATGTCCTGTTCTGAAAGAAAGTTTAGAGATTTCGTTAGCCCACAGCTGGTTAAAAGACCCACGAACAAAATGACCTCCAAGATGGCAGAGGACTAAGACGTGGAGATCACCTTCCTCCCCACAAATACATCAGAAATACATCTACATGTGGAACAACTCCTACAGAACACCTACTGAACGCTGGCAGAAGACCTCAGACCTCCCAAAAGGCAAGAAACTCCCCACGTACCGGGGTAGGGCAAAAGAAAAAAGAATAAACAGAGACGAAAGAATAGGGACCTGCACCTCTGGGAGGGAGTTGTGAAGGAGGAAAAGTTCCCACACACTAGGAAGCCCCTTCACTGGCAGAGATGGCAGGTGGGCAGGGGGGAAGCTTCAGAGTCACGGAGGAGAGCACAGCAACAGGGGTGCAGAGGGCAAAGCGGAGAGATGTCCGCGCAGAGGATTGGTGCTGACCAGCAGTCACCAGCCTGAGAGGCTTGTCTGCTTAACCGCCAGGGTGGGTAGGGGCTGGGAGCTGAGGCTCAGGCTCCAGGGTCAGACCCCAGGGAGAAGACTGGGGTTGGCTGCATGAACACAGCCTGAAAGGGGCTAGTGTGCCACAGCTAGCCAGGAGGGAGTCCGGGAAAAACTCTGGAATTGCCGAAGAGGCAAGAGACCACTGTTTCGGGGTGCGCGAGGAGAAGGGATTCAGAGCACTGCCTAGATGAGCTCCAGAGATGGGCACAAGGAGCGGCTATCAGCGCGGACTCCAGAGACAGGCATGAAACACTAAGGCTGCTATTGCAGCCACCAAGAAGCCTGTGTGCAAGAACAGGTCACTATTCACATCTCCCCTCCCGGGAGCCTGTGCAGCCCGTGACTGCCAGGGTCCTGTGATCCAGGGACAAATTCCCCTGGAGAACACACGGTGCACCTCGGGCTGTTGCAACATCACACTGGCCTCTGCCGCCTCAAGCTCGCCCTGCATTCCGTACCCCTCCCTCCCCTTGTCCTGAGTGAGCCAGAGCCCCTGAATCAGCTGCTCCTTTAACCCTGTCCTGTCTGAGTGAAGAACAGACACCCTCAGGCAACCTACATGCAGAGGCGGGGCCAAATCCAAAGCTAAGCCCCGGGAGCTGTGCGAAGAAAGAAGAGAAAGGGAAATCTCTCCCAGCAGCCCCAGGAGCAGTGGATTAAATCTCCACAATCAACTTGATGTACCCTGCGTCTGTGGAATACCTGAAGAGATAACGAATCATCCCAAATTGAGGAGGTGGACTTTGGAAGCAACTGTAGACTTGCGCTTTGCTTTCTGCATCTAATTTGTTTCTGGTTTTATGTTTATCTTAGTTTAGTATTTAGAGTTTATTATCATTGGTAGATTTGTTTATTGATTTGGTTGCTGTCTTCCTTTTTTTATATATATAGATATATATTTTTTTCCTTTTTCTCTTTTTCTGAGTGTGTATGTGTATACTTCTTTGTGTGATTTTGTCTGTATAGCTTTGCTTTTACCATTTGTCCTAGGGTTCTGTCTGTCCCTTTTTTTTTTTTTAGTATAGTTTTTAGCACTTGTTATCATTGGTGGATTTGATTTTTGGTTTGGTTGCTCTCTTCTTTCTTTCCTGTTTTTTTTAAATTACTTTTTAATTTTTAATAATATTTTTATTTTAATAACTTTTATTTTATGTTATTTATTTTTCTCTCTCTTTTCTTCTGAGCTGTGTGGTTGACAGGATCTTGGTGCTCCGGCTGGGTGTCAGACCTGTGCCCCTGAGGTGGGAGAGCTGATTTCAGGACATTGGTCTACCAGAGACCTCCTGGCTCCACGTAATAACATATGGCAAAAGCTCTCCCAGAGAACTCCATCTCAATGCTAAGACCCAGCTCCACTCAACTATCAGCGAGCTACATTGCTGGACACCCCATGCCAAACAACTAGCGAGACAGGAACACAACCCCACTGATTAGCAGAAAGGCTGCCTAAAATCACAATAAGGTCACAGACACCCCAAAACACACCACCGGATATGGTCCTGCCCACCAGAAAGACAAGATCCAGCATCATCCACAAGAACACAGGCACTAGTCCCCTCCACCAGAAAGCCTACACAACCTACTGAACCAACCTTAGCCACTGGGGGCAGACACTAGAAACAACGGGAACTACAAACCTGCAGCCTGTGAAAAGGACACCCAAACCACAGTAAGTTAAGCAACATGAGAAGACAGAGAAACACAGAGCACATGAAGGAGCAAGGTAAAAACCTACCAGATCAAACAAATGAGGAGGAAATAGGCAGTCTACCTGAAAAAGAATTCAGGGTAATGACAGTAAAGATGATCCAAAATCTTGTAAATAGAAGGGAGAAAATACAAGAAATGTTTAACAAGAGCCTAGAAGAACTAAAGAACAAACAAACAATGATGAACAACACAATAAATGAAATTAAAAAGTCTCTAGAAGGAATCAATAGCAGAATAATTGAGGCAGAAGAACGGATAAGTGACCTGGAAGATAAAATAGTGGAAATAACTACCACAGAGCAGAATAAAGAAAAAAGATAAAAGAAATTAAGGACAGGCTCAGAGACCTCTGAGACAACATTAAAAACACCAACATTCAAATTATAGGGGTCCCAGAAGAAGAAGAGAAAAAGAAAGGGACTGAGAAAATATTTGAAGAGATTATAGTTGAAAACTTCCCTAATATGGGAAAGGAAATAGTCAATTAAGTCCAGGAAGCTCAGAGAGTCCCATACAGGATAAATCCAAGGAAAAACATGCCAAGACACATATTAAAAAAAAACTATCTACAATTAAATACAAAGAAAAAATATTAAAAGCAGCAAGGGAAAAAAAACAAATAACATACAAGGGAATCCCCATAAGATTAACAGTTGATCTTTCAGAAGAAACTTTGCAAGCCAGAAGGGAGTGGCAGGACATATTTAAAGTGATAAAAGGGAAAAACCTACAACCAAGAGTACTCTACCCAGCAAGGATCTCAATCAGATTCGACAGACAAATTAAAACCTTTACAGACAAGCAAAAACTAAGAGAATTCAGCACCACCAAACCAACTTTACAACAAATGCTAAAGGAACCTCTCTAGGCAGTAAACACAAGAGAAGGAAAAGACCTACAATAACAACCCCAAAACGATGAAGAAAATGGTAATAGGAACATACATATTGATAATTACCTTAAATGTAAATGGATTAAATGCTCCAAACAAAGATATAGACTGGCTGAATGGATACAAAAACAAGACCCATATATATGTTGTCTCCAAGAGACCCACTTCAGACCTAGGGACACATACAGACTGAAAGTGAGGGAATGGAGAATGATATTCCATGCAAATGGAAATCAAAAGAAAGCTGAAGTAGCAATTCTCATATCAGAAAATCTAGACTTTAAAATAAAGACTATTACAAGAGACAGAGGAGGACACTACATATTGATCAAGGGATCAATGCAAGAAGAAGATATTACAATTGTAAATCTTTATGCACCCAACATAGGAGCACCTCAGTACATAAGGCAAAAGCTAACAGCCATAAAAGGGGAAATCAACAGTAACACAATCATAGTAGGGGACATTAACACCCCAATTTCACCAACAAACAGATCATCCAAAATGAAAATAAATAAGGAAACACAAGCTTTAAATGATACATTAAACAAGATGGACTTAATTGATATTTACAGGACATTTCATCCAAAAACAACAGAATACACTTTATTCTCAAGTGCTCATGGAACATTCTCCAGGATATCTTGGGTCACAAATCAAGCCTTGGTAAATTTAAGAAAAGTGAAATCATATCAAGTATCTTTTCAAACTGCAACACTGTGAGACTAGATATCAATTACAGGAAAAAATCTGTAAAAAATACAAACACATGGATGCTAAACAATACAGTACTAAATAACCAAGAGATCACTGAAGAAATCAAAGAGGAAATCAAAAATACCAAAAAACAAATGACAATGAAAACATGATGACCCAAATTCTATGGGATGCAGCAAAAGCAGTTCTAAGAGGGACGTTTATAACAATACAATCCTACCTCAAGAAACATCACAAATAAACAACCTAACCTTACACCTAAAGCAATTAGAGAAAGAAGAACAGAAAAACCACCAAGTTAGCAGAAGGAAAGAAATCATAAAGATCAGATCAGAAATAAATGAAAAAGAAATGAAGGAAACAAGAGCAAAGATCAATAAAACTAAAAGCTGGTTCTTTGAGAAGATAAACAAAATTGATAAACCATTGGCCAGGCTCATCAAGAAAAAAGGAGAAAAGACCCATATCAATAGAATTAGAAATGAAAAAGGAGAAGTAACAACTGACACTGCAGAAATACAAAGGATTGTGAGAGATTACTACAAGCAACTACATGCCAATAAAATGGACAACCTTGAAGAAATGTACAAATTCTTAGAAAAGCACAACTTTCTGAGGCTGAACCAGGAAGAAATAGAAAATATAAGCAGACCAATCACAAGCACTAAAATTGAGACTGTGATTAAAAATCTTCCAACAAACAAAAGCCCAGGACCAAATGGCTTCACAGGCAAATTCTATGACACAGTTAGAGAAGAGATAACACCTATCCTTCTCAAACTCTTCCAAAATATAGCAGAGGGAGGAACACTTTCAAACTCATTCTATGAGGCCACCATCACCCTGATATCAAAACCAGGCAAAGATGTCACAAAGAAAGAAAACTACAGACCAATATCACCGATGAACATAGATGCAAAAATCTTCCACAAAATACTAGCAAACAGAATCCAACAGCACATTAAAAGGATCATACACCATGATCAAGTGGGGTTTATCCCAGGAGTGCAAGGATTCTTCAATGTATGCAAATCAATCAATGTGATACACCATATTAACAAATTGAAGGTGAAAAACCATATGATCATCTCAATAGATGCAGAAAAAGCTTTCAACAAAATTCAACAACGATTTATGATAAAAAGCTTCCAGAAAGTAGGCATAGAGGGAACTTACATCAACATAATAAAGGCCATATATGACAAATCCACAGCCAACATCATTCTCTATGGTGAAAAGCTGACACCATTTCCTCTATGATCAGGAGCAAAACAAGGTTGTCCACTCCCACCACTATTATTCAGCATAGTTTTGGAAGTTTTAGCCACAGCAATCAGAGAAGAAAAGGAAATAAAAGGAATCCAAATCAGAAAAGAAGAAGTAAAGCTGTCACTGTTTGCAGATGACATGATACTCTACATAGAGAATCCTAAAGATGCTACCAGAAAAGTACTAGAGCTAATCAATGAATTTGGCAAAGTAGCAGGATACCAAATTAATGCACAGAAATCTCTTGCATTCCTATACACTAACAATGAAAAATCTGAAAGAGAAATTAAGGAAACACTCCCATTTACCATTGCAACAAAAAGAATAAAATACCTACGAATAAACTTTCCTAAGGAGACAAAAGACCTCTATGCAGAAAGGTAGAAGACACTGATGAAAGAAATTAAAGATGATAGAAACTGATGGAGTGATATACCATGCTCTTTGATTGAAAGAATCAACATTGTGAAAATGACTATACTACCCAAAGCAATCTACAGATTCATGCAATCCCTATCAAACTACCCATGGCATTTTTCACAGAGCTAGAACAAAAAATTTCACAATTTGTATGGAAACACGAAAGACCCTGAATAAGCAGTCTTGAGAAAGAAAAATGGAGCTGGAGGAATCGGGCTCCCAGACTTCAGACTATATTACAAAACTACAGTAATGAAGACAGTATGCTAGTGGCACAATAACAGAAATACAGATGAATGGAACAGGATGGAAAGCCCAGAGATAAACCCACACACCTATGGGTACCTTATTTTGGATAAAGGAGGCAAGAATATACAATGAAGAAAAACAGCCTCGTCAGTAAGTGGTGCTGGGAAAACAGAATAGCTACATGTAAAAGAATGAAATGAGACCACTCCCTAACACCATACACAAAAATAAACTCAAAATGGATTAAAGACCTAAATGTAAGGCCAGACACTATAAAACTCTTAGAGGAAAACAGGCAGAACACTCTATGACATAAATCACAGCAAGGTCCTTTTTGACCCACCTCCTAGAGAAATGGAAATAAAAACAAAAATAAACAAATGGAACCTAATGAAACTCAAAAGCTTTTGCACAGCAAAGGAAACCATAAACAAGATGAAAAGACAACCCTCAGAATGTGAGAAAATATCTGCAACTGAAGCAACTGACAAAGGATTAATCTCCAAAATTTACAAGCAGCTCATGCAGCTCAATATCAAAAAAACAAACAACCCAATCCAAAAAAGGGCAGAAGATCTAAATAGACATTTCCCTAAAGAAGACATACAGATTGCCAACAAACACATGAAAGGATGCTCAACATTACTAATCATTAGAGAAATGCAAATTCAAAACTACAATGTGGTATCACCTCACACCAGTCAGAATGGCCATCATCAAAAAATCTACAAACAATAAATGCTGGAGAAGTTGTGGAGAAAAAGGGACCCTCTTGCACTGTTGGTGGGAAAGTAAATTGATACAGCCACTATGGAGAACAGTTTGGAGGTTCCTTAAAGAACTAAAAATAGAACTACTGTATGACCCAGCAATCCCACTGCTGGGCATATACCCTGAGAAAACCATAATTCAAAAAGAGTCATGAATCACGATGTTCATTGCAGCTCTATTTACCATAGCCAGGACATGGAAGCAACCTAAGTGTCCATCCACAGATGAATGGATAAAGAAGATGTGGCACATATATACATTGGAGTATTACTCAGCCATAAAAAGAAACAAAATTGAGTTATTTGTAGTGATGTGGATGGACCTAGAGTCTGTCATACAGAGTAAAGTATGTCAGAAAGAGAAAAACAAATACTGTATGCTAACATATATATATGGAACCTTAAAAAAAAAAAAGAAGTTTCTGAAGAACCTGGCGGCAGGACAGGAATAAAGACGCAGACATAGAGAATGGACTTGAGGACACGGGGAGGGGGCAGGGTAAGCTGGGATGAAGTGAGAGAGTGGCATGGACATATATACACGACAAAATGTAAAATAGATAGCTAGTGGGAAGCAACTACATAGCACAGGGAGATCAGCTCAGTGCTTTGTGACCACCAAGAGGGGTGGGATAGGGAGGGTGGGAGGGAGACACAGAGAGAGGGGCTATGGGGATATATGTATATGTATAGCTGATTCACTTTGTTATAAAGCAGAAACTAACACACCACTGTAAAGCAATTTTACTCCCATAAAGATGTTAGAAAAAAAAGGACAAACGAACCCAAAGGACAAACAGACACCTGAGAAATTGCATCTCTGCGATCAATCTACCCCTTCTTAAATACATTTTGTTTGTTTGCCTATCTGAGTGTAAGCCCCAAGGCAAGAACTATCTTTTTAATGTCTTGAGCAGCACCAAGCATATTGTAAAAGCTGAGGCAATGATAAACAGTAGTAATAATGCCATTCAAAGGGAATGAATGCTGACGCAAATAGCATGAGTTTAACCCTAATGGTTTAGACACTGGAGTTGGGAAAAGATATGGCACTCGAATTAACATATATAATTCAAATCTGCTTCCAAAATCTGAATCTTTCTCTTCTCTGTTTCGGTGCCACATTTTAAAAACTGTGGTAATGAAGGTAGTATTTGCAAATACCCCCCAAAGATTGCACTAGAGTATAAATGTAGTCACCAAATATTTACCAAGCACTAACTATATTTATACTATATTAGGAATTAAAGATACAAAGGTAAACAAGGCACATTTTCCACTCTCTCAGATCCTGTAATTTATGGGTATATCATGAAAGAGTTAAGAGAAGTGGGAACTTGGAGATGTTTTTAATTTGTGAAAAACCAAAAAACCATGCCCTGTAGATCATAATGAAATGTACTCATTTGAAATGGATGGTCTATTCCTAAGAACATAGCTGCATGGATCAGCTCTTTGGAGGGAAGATGCAAGACTGATTTTCTACACTCAGAGAGCAGAGCTGACCAGAGAGTATACACCTGAGGGCCTTCACTCATTGACCTCAGGTACTGCAAGCCTCATGAACAATGGAGTTCCTACTAGTAAAGTGGCCACCACCTTGGATAAAGGCTCTGAGTTGTCAGAAGACACCTCATTCATGAAAATATGAGGGGCCCTAACCATAAAAATAATGAAATAATGCCTTTTGCAACAACATGGTTGGACCTAAGAGATTATCATACTAAGTGAAGTAAGTCAGACAGAGAAAGACAAGCATATGATATCAATTATATGTGGAATCTTAAAAAAAATGATACAAATGAACTTATTTATGAAACAGAAATAGACTCACAGACATAGAAAAGAAACTTATGGTTATCAAAGGGGAAAAGAGGGGGAGGGATAAATTAGGAGTTTGGGATTAGAAGATACACACTACTATATATAAAATAGGGCTTCCCTGGTGGCGCAGTGGTTGGGAGTCCGCCTGCCGATGCAGGGGACACGGGTTCATGCCCCGGTCCGGGAAGATCCCACATGCCTCGGAGCGGCTGGGCCCGTGAGCCATGGCCGCTGAGCCTGCGCGACCAGAGCCTGTGCTCCGCAATGGGAGAGGCCACGACAGTGAGAGGCCCGCGTACCAGAAAAAAAAAAAAAAAAGGTAAACAATCAGGTCCTACTGTATAGCACAGGGAACTAAATTCAGTATCTTGTAATAAACTATAATGGAAAAGAATCTGAAGAAGAATATATAATTAAGGTAATTAATGTTAAATGAGGTCATGAAGGTGGGGCCCTAATCCAATATGACTGGTGTCCTTATGAGAAGATGAAGAGACACCAGGGATGCACATGCACAGAGAAAAGGTCTTGTGATGATACCAGTAGAAGACGGCCATCTGCAAGCCAAGGAGAGTAGCCCCAAAAGAAAGCAAACCTGCCAACACCTTGATCTTGGACTTCTAGCCTCCACAACTGTGAGAATAAAAGTCCTGTGGTTTAAGCTGTCCAGTCTGTGGTATTCTGTTATGGCAGCACTGGCAGACTTATACACTAAATTTCAGTGATTACCCAGTAGGAATACTGCTCTCCATGAAAGACGAGGTAGAATGAATACGCTATGAGGAAAAAGAGAGGCAACCACTCTAAGAGAGCAACTCAGTATCACAAGTAGTGACTTTTAGCAGGGTGAGGGGAGCTTCTGCAAAGTCTACTTCTTACTTCCCTTCTCTCAGAAATGTACATCTAATGCTGATTCACCCTTAGGCCAGCATGAATATGTTGAAAATGCTCCTAAATGATTCGAAACATGAGCACCCTTCCTCTTTCACCCTCCCGGACTCTGGCTCAGACATTCATCACCAAACCGCTGGATACTTGGAAAAATCTAACTGCCTCGTTGGTGATTGTGCCAGCAGTGGTCTGATTATCAGGAGGCCAACCATGAGCCTTCACTGTGTGAAAATAGAATGTTATCTTCATCTTCTATTTCATCCACAATACCAAAGCAGGACCAGAGGCAACAGGACAAAACCAGAGATGAGAGCTATCTTCACACGAGAATAAATTGTCCACATGCCCAGAGTAGACCATCTAACATAATAGGTGAAACTTGCAGCCTCGCCTGTCTTTGGAGACAAGAAACTAAATGTATTACTGGCCCACAAAGAACATGAAGCGTCCTAATGTTGTTTCTTTGTTCAATTAAGCCCCACATTTCTACTATGCTTTATTTAGCAGAGGCAGCAAGATCTCACCCATATCTGAGTTCTACTTCCTGGGCATTCAGTTACACTATAATTTCCAGCCTCTTCTCCAGCAAGGTGTGGCCGTATGACTAAGTTCTCACCAAAGGGATATGAGTGGAAGTGCCATGAATTACTTCCAGGCCCACCTGATCACCTCGTGTCTTTTCCTTGTCCATTCGCTGAAGTGAGAGAATGGAGAATAGAGGAGGCGAAGGAGCGTGAATCTCACGATGAGAAAAGGCTGTGGCTCCTTGGATGACCGCATAAATGAGCAGCCCACCACCTCCCAAATCCAATGCACAGACGTGGGTAAGAAATATGATTTCATTACATCCAGCCATTTATATTGGAGAGTCATTTATTAGAACAGCAGACTGCATCCAACAACACTTGTAGCAGTGGAGAGTTTTCTTCCTTTTCGTCAATGAGTTTCAGGATTTTTTTTTTTTTTTTTAAGGAAATGGCAGTCTGGAGCTAAACATTTTACACCCACACTGATCTTTCAGTAGCTCTGCATTAATGTCCACACAAGGCTAAAGGGTAACTAAGCTGATGGACTTAACAGTTTTTTGATGAAACGTAAAGCAGGGGTCACGGCGATCTTTACACTGAGTGATGTCTTTCTCCAGAGAGGTGTGCGTGTTGGATTCGTTCCATAAGCGTCACCCTCCATTATGGACCTTGCCACGTGGAGTCTTCTTAGAATTCTACTTTCTTTGGAATGAGAGAACCACAGAACTCTTTGAGCAATTACTGAATATTCCTTGATGATTATATAATCACACGTATTAGAGTATGAGAGGCCTGGACTCTGGCGATGCAGCTTAAGTACAGCCTGGATGTGTCCGTGGATTGGTAGCAAGAGTCGTAGCAAGTGTGTGGGATTCCGGGACCTTCTTTTGAGAAAGCAGTTCTACAAAGAGTGTGTTCGTTTCACCTCTCAATCCCAACCCACAGGAAAGGTAGAAAGAAGAACTGAATATTCTCCATTCTCTTTCTCTACTCCCATCTGGGGTTTTCACATGCTCATTAGAATAAAGATATCTGGGAGCAATAACAGGGTAGATAGATTACTGGTGTGTGTGTGTGTGTGTTAACTGCCGTGGTATCTGGGAGAGAAGAAAAATAGGGCAGGGAAGTAGAAGGGGTATATGAATATCCACCCAATCTCTGGCCTTTTGCAAACAAATGACTGGTATAACTTTGCACAATAGTATCATAGATACTATTAATTAGGACAAGTCATATTATTTGATAAACTTTTATTATAAACAAGAATATTTCAAGTTTTTCATTATTAATAACCAATAACAGTTGTTTAGAACTTGATGGTCCACACAGCACATTGTATAAACATTATCTCAAAGCAGACACTTTTTGTGACCCACATTACATTTATCTGGCCCACCTCTGAATTCAAAGTAGCTGCAGTAAGTACTTCCACGCAGTAATTCTGCCACCCTCCTTTCTCAAGCCCAAGCAGCAACTTTTCTCCCCTTTTCTGCCTGTGGACTATCTCTAAATCCACACAACCCAGTCACAGCCAGGAAGTGTGGGTGTGGGTTGGGGGAATAATATCCCTGGGGCAGGATGGAACCTTTAACTAATGAGAAAGAAGCATCAGTGGATTAATGCCCCAGAATCCCATGTTTTAGACAGATCATTTTGAGGTGCACCCTCTCTACATTTCTTCAGAGGGTCCCCAGTGGGATTAATACCTAGATGCCCACAACAAGAGCCAGTCCATAGTGCATGTGTATTATTTTTCTTGTCTCCTTCCTGCTCTGTCAAGACTGCTTCCAGGGGTCATCTCCCAATAAACTACCTGCGTCCAAATCCTTGACTCAGGATCAACTCCAGGGTAACTTCACTAAGGCATCTCATTTAGTCTTCACTACTAGGATAGAAGCCCCAAGAATCATGACATGTACCAGTTACATTTGTAGTTAAAAAGTAAAAGGTAGCCCAACCTCCATCTGCTGAAGAATTTAAGTTGTCAATTAAGGACTGGCAGAGAGACACCTCACATCCAGGACAGAAGTGCATGAAGCCCAGTGGAAGCAGTGATGACCCCAAGGGTGCAGCTCAACATCGCCTCACTGCCCCTCCCAACCACTTTCCAGCCAAAGGAAATCACGTGACCAAGACCAACATCACTGGTGTGGGAGGGGTTACAAGGGCACATGGCAAAGGGTGTGGATAGAGGGAGAGGAGGAGGGTTGAGAACAATAAGATAATCTACTACAATTGGTAATTACCATGAACAATCATGCATTTAATAACTTATTTACCGAGTACATGACATGCCAGACGCTAGGGATTCAGCTGTGAGCAAGATAAACATAATCTCTGCCCTTAATAGAGGTTACAGGTGTGTGTGTGTTTGTGTGTGTGTCCAAAGGTTATATTGTGCATGATTCAGCCTTTGTTGATTTCAAAATACACTTGATGTGTGTTAGTTGTCTCCATTCTAAGCATGTTTTTATTGTGCAGTATTTAGATGAGGAAGGTATAAGAAATGAATTGAATATACAGTAATTTCAGGATGTCTTTTCATTTTCAGTTTCAATTCTGATTAAATCCCCAAATCCTTACAATTTCCCCCCATACAACAATGAAGCCCTTTTGAAAATTCCAGTTATTTTAGTCTTACATGTATTTACCTTCTAAATACATGGGAGTTCAATGTAAAAAATAAATATTCTCTTAAATGAGGTGAGTAGAAGGTGAAATTAGAGAATCTATAAAGTCCCGAAAGTGGCATGTTTCTATTGATGAAATCAATGAGGGTGATTTAATCATTCTCATTCTTCGCCAAATCTCCTGAAGCTTTTTTCCCATCATCTCTTATTCTCAGGCAGAAGAGAGCACCCCTGTCATTTCCTCAGTGACTAGCACAAATACTGAAATATAGTAGGGGCTAAGTAGACATTTATTGAATCAATGCAGGAATGAGTACATGACTCAATCAATAAATCAGCCAATGAGAAAAGAGATAAAACTAATGATTCCCTGCTAATGTCAATAGACTGCCATAGGCTTCTGTAGTACAAGCTGGTTAGACATTGGGGGCACATATATCTTTGGAGATGGGTTGTGGGACCACTGACAAAACTCCCAGGGGTCAAATGGCAGCTCTCCAATTAACTCTCTTTCCTTGGTGTATTGTATCCTCTTACTATTATGAGATATGCCATCATCTACAGGAGTTACAGCATGATGTCCCTAATGTTGCATCTCCTAGGTTTCCACCAACAGCACTCTGCTCCTCAACCTACTGAGCTACCGTAGTTTCCAGAACTTGCCATGCTCTCTTCCACTTGACTGGTGACTATAACTGCTTTTTGCTATTTCCTGTCTATCTTTCCCTTCCTTGCCCTCCTTGAAAATCCTCCATTTCTCCAATGCAAACATATTTATGAAGTCTTCCCTGAACTCTCAATGCAAACCGCTGTCCCCTCTACATTCCCAGAGAAACTGGCACACGTGGAACTCTAACTCTATGGACGTTATACTGCAGTCACCAGCTCTTATCATAGTTCCTACATAGGTGCTCAAACACCCGCTAAAAAATAACTAATAACAGGTTTGCTCAATGGGCTAAAGAATTGTCAGCCAAAAATTTACTATTAAGTCACACATAAAAATGCTATAATAGACATGATACACAGTCTTTTACAGGTATCCTCAAGCCTTTCCCTCAATCCCACTGTAAACACCCACTTCATCTCACATTCTTACCTCTTTTTATCAACAACCATTTCTGAAAACCTGGGAAACAACAACAAAACAAGCAGACGAGCATATTACCATGAAATATGCAAAATTCTATATTCTTGTTTGAAGGGTTGCATCTATTGCCCTTAATCCAGTTTACAAATTGAAGGAGCTTAGGATGCTCACCGACCTTTGTGTTTGATGAAGACACGACTATATATTTAAGAGCTGTCAAGTCTATTGAGCCTGGCTGTGATTGTAGCAGTAATTAGGCATTTTAACACATATTAATGTAAACAGCTGTGTAAAATCCAGATCAATGTTAGAAACACAAGTGATATGGTTCAACTAAAATATTACAAGGTTGGTCTCTGAAAGTGGCAGGAAAATGCTAAGGTGTACCTGAGAAAATTCATTGTTCCCACACAACAACCTAGGCTAAGAAAGGTGAATTTAAAGGAACTGCCTTTCAGATCGTATAAGCCAGAGAGGATGCAGTAAACGGGAGACTCTGGGCCAGGATTCCTTTTCTAACTCTGCCCCAGTCTTCCTGAAATGTCCTGCGTCTTGATAGAGCAAGTCTCACTATTGCTCACAGGAACTGGAAGATCTCAATAAAAGTAAACTGGGCAAGACTGCAAATGCTACACCAAAAAGTTAGTTGTCACATTAATCAGGCCACAACTAAACACCGCCACCTTTGACGAGTTAGCAACTATCAACAAGTAGCTCCTACACTGGGAAAACTTTATGCCTAGAAGCAATGCATAGGTTTTTGGGGTGGACACACCTGATTTCAAATCTCTGCCCTGCTCTTTACTATCTAGATCTGTTCTAGATCTCAGTTTTCTCATCTGTGCAAGGGACACAATATCTGTACTGTGTTAAAAATTAAATGAAAGTATATATATCTCCTGAAGGTGCAATATAAGATCCATATTGTCATAGATGATATGGATATCCCAAGAAGGATATCATAAGCAAAAGATAATAAAACAGACTGTTACTCTATCACTTTATTTATTATGCTATACTTAAAGGATCCAATCCTCCATTGCTTCCACAATCTTACAATGGTAGGTATGTTGCCCGTAAGGGGCAAGCCAAAGGACTGTCTGAGTCCATCAGCGTGTTCTGATGGCACAGAATCCCTGGGGTCAGAAGCAGAATTTGAAGACCTCAATACCAGCTCTACTAAAGCCAGTGCTAAAGCCAGCACTGGATCACCCAGACAGTCAAATTGTCCGGGTAAATTCCTGCTGTCCTTGGTGGGAGAGAGAGACAGAGATAGTGTAACCCTGCCATCTGTTGACCTAGCAGCATATTGGGCTGCTTCTCCCAGGAACAATATTACCCTGCAGGTTCTTTCAGTTCTATCCCACTCCATTCCACCCGGATACCAACATGATTATTAAAACAGCTATCTGCACTTCTCTGGGGGGCATATTCAATCGATTTTTGAAGGTAAATCATATGAACAAAGAAGAATAACTCCAATATATGTCACTAGAAAGAAAAAGCTCCCTATAGGGCATGTGGCATTTTTAGCTTTATATACCCGATCTGTTAGCAAACACATAATACTGATCAAAAATTAATATACTATGTTGAGGGGAAACTGTAGTTCTTGTTCTAAAATATAAATTGACCTCTGATTAGATTTAAAATCCTCTCCTAGAGCTGAAGCTGTATTTCTTGAGAAAAAAGAAGTCAAGAAATCATCATTCCCCTATTTCTAAGCAGGACTACCTAAGTGATTTTCAGATAGCTTCTTGTCTATCCCATTTCGAAAGATCTCCAGAAATTCCACTCTTGTTCTCCTTCCATTAGCATACCACAAAAGCACCTACAGCTTTAGGATGAGCTCGGTTTGTGCCAAGCTTCAAGCTCCTTTATTTGTTTTCCTGTTGCCAATGAGGGTTGGCATCAGTGGGTTAATAAACCCTCTCCTAGAAGAGCTCTCTAAATCTTTAAGACAAGTATTCAACTTGACATTCATGTACTCGTTACTGAGGATTTCCTTTGTTTTGTCGTGTTTTGTTGGTTTATTTTTGAGAGACAGGGATGTTTTCATTCCATTTATGCAATGAAAAGATGTTTACATGGTGCCTGTTAAACAGTGAGCAAACTGCTGAGTGATGAGAATTCTGGTGCAGGGGTTGGATACGTCACAAGCAAATACTGAGGTGTGGGAAATGTGGAACTTTTCCACTTTTTTCTATGTGTCCATTAAAATCCCAATGTTAAACCCACATTTCATTTAATTAAGGAAATTTGCTACAGGTCAGCTCAGGGTTGTCTCACTCCCTTTCTCCCTAGAGTGGCATTAAAATTCCCAGAGGATTTCTGAGAATTTCAGGCATCCTCCATTCCCTACACGTTCTCAATGCGGAGTCCCTCTTCTATCTCGTCTTTGGTCTGGCTCTAATTTTGCTGCAGGGAGATATTTCAGGTCCCCAGATGGCCACTGCTCCTCAGGTCCTGGTAGTCACTCTGCGTCCCCACATCTCAACCCCAGGGCTCCTGGGCCTTCCACCAGCCCACTTGGTGATATTCCACACCCCTCTCAGGAAGCACAGAAACTGTGATGTTCTCCTACACCTCTCTGGGTGGCTCTAGGAAGGAGGAGAAATGTCAGTTCAGGAGGTCTGTAGAGTTCCTGGCAACAAATTTTTGTTTGTTTCTTTCCGCTGCTCTTGCCTGGGGCCGTGGAGGACTTCCCAGAGGGGCTCTGCCCAGGTTGCTCTCCTGTCCATCCCTTCTCCTCTCATCCCCATCTCAGGCTCCCTGCCTGCAGCAACCAAAGGGCCCTCTCTTGGGACAGATCTAAACATTCTTCTGGGACAAGCTAAGCTCTCACAAGCAACTCTTCCCAAACTGAAAAGTATTTTCACTACCCTTAAAGGATGTGAATAATCAGGCTTTCACTTGTTTACTTACTGTTCTTTTGTATCCCATTCTATTATTGCATTCCATTCAGTACATACCCCTTGAGACGATGAATGTCACTGATTCAGTGGGACGGAGAAAGGTGGGAAATTTGGAAGGGAAGTGGTGGCTAAACCGGAGCTAATACAGTATCTCCAAATTTCATTTCACCACCCACCCAAAGAGGGTGGAGCACACACTAGTGAGATTTCTGATCTGACCAGCCTGCAAATTATTTGAAGGTAATGTAGTGCAGTTAAAATCCTACTTCCTGTCTTTATAATTATGCATCTGTTCCCTGGAACTCCTCCTATTTCTTCCTCCTTCCCTTTTGTATAATTTCCATTACTTAAAGTTTCTAAGCATACACTGACCATGAAAAATGAGTTGGTCCTCCCAAAACAATCCCAGCATTTCACCTTCTGATAAACCATGTGGGGGGGATGGGGGAAGTTTTAGTGGATGGGACGAAAAAAATTAAGACATGTTCTTGTTACCGAGTCCAAGCTCGCTCTGCTCACTGCACAACAGGCCAATAAATTGGAAACGAGGGGTTGAGGCAAGGAATAACGACTTTATTTGGAAAGCCGGGGGTCCGAGAAGATGACGGACCAGCGTCCTAGAGTACCATCTTATCAGGGTCTGGATGTTAGTTTCTTTTATAGAACAGAGAGGGAGACGAGGTGAAGAAGCAAAGTAAAAAGGCCATAAGTCTTGCAAAATATCTCCTGGTTTTGGCCATCCTCTGGGAGAGTATGTGCTCATTTCTTCTTTTCTGCAGCCATTCACAGGGGGGCAGGGTGAGGGTGTTTCCCTGTGGGCTGAACAAAGGCACTTTAATTTAACATTCAGGCAGAGGGGCAGGGTTCCCTGAGGCAGGCCATTATGTATGCCTATAGCTATAGAGAGATCACCAGCAATGGAAAGCAAAGGTCAAAGTAAAAGAAACAGATCCAACATGGAGTCAGATTTTGTTCTTCCCTGTTCCATTTTGACAACCACATTTCAGGGAGAGTTACCCTGTACTTGGTCAGCCCCAAGAGCAATTCATTCTCCCTATACCTGGATGATGAAATTGGGTATTTCATGCAGAGTTAAAAAGATATAGAGGGACTTCCTTGGTGGTCCAGTGGTAACGAATCCACCTTCCAATGCAGGGGACGTGGGTTCGATCGCTGGTTGGGGGAACTAAGATCCCACATGCCGCAGGGCAACTAAGTCCACGCACCACAACTACCGAGCTCATGCACCTCAACAAGAGAGCCCATGTGTCTGCAAACTACAGAGCCCATGCACCACAACTAGAAAAGAGAAAACCCGCATGCCACAACTAGAGAGAAGCCTGCGCGCCGCAACTAGAGAGAAACCCAAGCAGACCGAACACTGTAATGAAAAGATCCCTCATGTCTCAACAAAGATTTCGTGTGCTGTGACTAAGACATGATGCAGCCAAAAAAAAAAAAAAAGATATAGAAAGCCCAGCATATCCTCTAAGACCTTATTTCTTTCTACTACCCTGAAAATCCTGGAAGAATCATCAGTCTAGAACATAATATTTTTAGTTGTTCATTTTCAGGAATAAAATCCTCTATATTTATAAGTTCACATAGTATCTTTGTTGGATAAAGCTGGAAGAGCCCAAATGGTTTACAGTCACAGCATTTGGCAAGGTGACAGAAGCACACAAGATCACCCCTTGTTGAAAGGCAAGGATGATGCTAAATCAGAAATCTCTATACCACTGCCACGTGTCCTCGAACTCAAGTATTTAAACATATGTTCCAGTGTGATGATTGACCTTTACTTTTCCTCTCAAAAGTCCCTGTTTGGACAATAAATATATGGTCACCCTTTCCAGAGTCTAGGGCAGTTTGATTTCCAAGGTTTTCCTCCTGTACAACTCTGAAAACCGCTGATGGCCAAATTTCCTAATGTTTCGGAGGCATCTACCCCCTCGCCAGAGTGGACCTCTTCCCTTCAGGACTATTCCCTCTACTTAACAAATGCACATTATTACCCCTAATAAACTTCCTGCAATTTGCCAGCTTTTATGGAGTGATAAAGGCTTTCTTTGAAACACTTACCTTGCTTTTTAGTTAGGAGCAAAAGAAAGCCTGTTCCCCTCATGTTTTTATCTCCTATATGGTGGCAAGTGAGAAACCACCCCTTTTCCCCCTCCCCCACCTACTTTTTTCCCCATGCAGTGTTTAGAAAACTCTGTCCAAGAATATTGCTCTATAAAAAAAAATCATCTCAAAATTATTAAAATCTCTGTGGGAATTCATGATTAATTTTAAGGCCTGGCAGATTAAAATACATTATTATGTACACTCTAGTGCATCCTTTCAGATATTTTCAGAATCTGATTTTGCTCTCTTGATACACACCAATGACTCTACATGTATCTAGTAGATTGCAAGGAATAGATTAGCATTAAAGAGGCAGTATTGTGTTGTTAGGTTGTTATATGTAACTTGTGCTCATACATTAAGAAAAATGTACCTGGCATTCCCCTGGACATGACCAGGCCTCTTAAAAAAAGAAAACGAGTGAGAGAGTCATTAATACTTGGTGACAATACAGTTGTGGCAGCAGTTCTGAAATTCTGACCTTTGGAATATCCACTGACGTTTTTATCCAATTCCCAGACAGAAGATGAACCACAACAGCCTGCTAGAAAATGGAATACAAGCATTTATTTTCAGAAGCTGTCAAACTTCCTACTTCCTAATCATAAAAGAATTGTCGTTTTGGCTTTTCCTAGGAGGTCACATTGGCAGCTGCAGAGAGAAGCATAAACCTACAGCTTCCTTCTCTTTGTTAAGGGCAGAGGGTGAAATCTATGATAAACTAATAAACAGCAACATAGACAAACCTTATCATGTTTCACTTCCAGGTTATTCAAATACACTGACAGGGAAATTAGCTCGTCTCTTCTCCTAGGATATGACACACCCACCATTTACAACCTTCTTCCTTGCATGACTTTGAACAAGTCTAAAAAGGGAATTCAGTGAGAATCCCACTTGGGAGCTTGTATTGCTGAGCACAGAGGTGATGTCCTCCAACTAGCCCTTGCAGGAACATAGGCTGTGGTAGGAGAGCTCTCACGGAGACAGTGTCCAACTTCAGGGCCAGGCGAGGCTAGCTGTAGCCAGGAAAGCAGGTGTGGAAGTGAGACTTTGCCAAATGCTGGCCCAGCTCAGTGCTGGTCATTGACTATACCAAGGCAAGGTCAGAGCTTCTAAATTTTGTAATGATGAAAAAGATGAGGTTATTTCATCAGCTTCACATACATCCTCAATAAATATCGGATGGTATCTAGTAAACACACATACATACATACTGTGTAAACATATGCCGATAGACGGACGTTATATAAATAGGGAAAAGTGAGAGAGAGAAACTAGACAAAGAGAGAAAATACTCAAGGTAGTATTGCTCCTTTCCATCCCACTTATCATTTTACGTCCAGGAGAATAATATATATAAGCCATGTAGAATTAAAATAGAATCATCCATTAAAAGTTTTTAAAAAGTTAAGAAAAATTTTTTTGGCTGCATCAGGTCTTAGCTGCGGTATGGGGGATCTTTCGTTGCAGTGTGCGGGCTTCTCTCTAGTTGTGGGGTGTGGATTTTTCTCTCTCTAGTTGTGGTGCACAGGCTCCAGGGCGCGTGGGCTCTGTAGTTGTGGAGTGCGGGTTCCAGAGTGCGTGGGCTCTGTAATTTGAGGTACGTGGGCTCTCTAGCTGAGGCACACAGGCTCAGTAATTGTGGTGCATGGGCTGAGTTGCACCATGGCATGTGGGATCTTAGTTCCCCAACCAGGGACTGAACCTGCGTCCCCTGCATTGGAAGGTGGATTCTTTACCACTGGACCACCAGGGAAGTCCTGAAAAATTAAAACTTTTAAATAATAACATCATTATTTAAAAATAATGAAGCTGTATGATATAATGGAAGAAACAAGCACAGTTTTTGAAAGTTAAACACTCAAGTTTAAATACTATCTCTACCGCTGTGTGACTTTAGGCAAGTCACTCAACCTTTCTGAGAGCTGGTTTCCACATCTGATATAGTATATTCGTGGTTACTGAAACTCAGACACATATCAAGTATCTCGGACACTGAGTTTTCAAAAAATTTTAGCTGCTTCCGTTTCCCTCATTGTTGATAGCATAAAGCACAAAAGAGGGTCCTCTGAGTGCAGAGAGAGAGGTAGCTTTCTTTCTTGAAGGAGAGGGAACAAGAATACAACTCCCTCTGCAGAACTGAAATAAATTCCAGAGCCAGAAGGGCTGACCTTAGGGTCCACAGGCAGGGAACAAACTTGGAAATAAATTCTGTAAAGATCAAGTTCCATAAATGCTAGGACTAGAGGTGAGCAGTGTGGATCCATGTCAGATGTGACTGAACCAAAGGAATTAAAGGTTTTGTGCCCAGGAGATAGGAGAAGAGCCACTCTGCAGCCTTGGTGGCGTGTATTTGGATAAGTCATTAAATGTAATCGTGTGATCTGGACAGAAGACGGAGTGTGAAGGATTTACAGCTGTGGCCCTTACTTGGAAGGAATTCTTTCTTTCTTTATTATTTGCTTGATTGATTGAGTTGTTTTGCTCCTCATTAGGAAGGAGAAGGCAGTGAAGAGTAGGCTAGTTTACACACTCATGAGTGTGTGGCCTGAAAAAAGAATGGTTAAATGGGAGGAAGCTGCAGCCTGGCAGTGAGGAGAAGAGCCTCCTGGAAATCCGGAAGAGAGAAAGAGGACAACTGGCCTCCTTGTGCTGTACAGTCTGGGAGCTTTCCTAAGAAGTTATGTAGTATTTTTACACAATGCAATATCCCCTCGTTACCACCACCCCCTCCAGGAGACTTCAGTGTTAACAAAAATAATATTAATTGCATCTTCCAGGTATTACATGTTTGCCACGTACACTAGTCCAAGCTCGTAAATAAGTTAATCCTAACACATACCAAGGAAATAGGTGCATCCTTTACTTCATCTTGCAAATGAGGAGACTGAATCACAAGGAGGCTAAACAATTTCCCTCAAGTTACCTGCCCAGTAAGTGAAGGAACCTGGCTCTGGAATCTGGGCTCTTAGCCACTAGAGAGCGGCTTCGGATTCTGGAGTCTGATGTTTGTTTATTTTCAGTGAGATCACATATGAGGAAGAGAAAACGATGCCCCTGGTTTATTCTACCCACAGGACTAATGGTAGCAGTGACAACGGCCACTACCCTTACTTGTGATGCGCCGCTTACCGGTGTTAACACTTTATACATTACTTAATCCTCTCAACAGCCCATGAGGCCGTCACTCTGTCAAGTTACCTTCAGTGAGGAAATTTTAAGCTCATAAAGATTAAATAATTTGTACCAACACTAAGTGAGATATATCTATGCCCTTATAGTCTCTGGTTTTAAGTCGTTTTAGCTTCTGGGTTGAGATGGGCAGTGTGTTGGTGGCAGACCCCAGTGTCTGGAGCACCATGAGAGGACTGGTGAAACTAGAGGGGACAGAATTACTGGGGACAGCAGTGACGGAGGTGCTTTTCGTCCTGGTGACTTGCTAACTCACAGCCGCCCCTTAACTCGTACAATTAAGTGTCTATGAGATGCATTAGGCCACTTGCCTACCTAAGGGGCATCCCTGGACATGCAGGCAGTCACACACACACACACGCACACATACACACACACATACACCCCTCAGTGTTGTACCCTAACTCTCTCTAGACTTAAACCTCGTATTGATGGACAGCTAAAGTGGAAAACAAAAATTCAGATCTCCTATTCGTTCAAGTTTCACTTTTCACAGCAGTATTAGATAATAATTCATAAAATAGGCTCTGATTATGATGAGTTTAAGTCCAAATACATTAAGATTTCCACTTGCAACCAGGGTTAAAACGCTGCCTTGATTTTCTAAGACCTCACAGTGAAGTGGGCACTGAATTCTAAATGTCCTACAGTATTAATTCCCCTTTGTGTTTGAGGCGGCTTAGCCAGCAGCTTTGGGCAGACCTGTGAGTAGGAGAAAGAAGAAGCGAGAGGAAGGTGAAGGGGGAACCAGTGGTGCATGAATTGACGGAACTCAGCCTTTCACAAAAGGATTCTGTAGTCAACATTGTAAAAGGGCTTCTTTGTGAATTTCCCACTCATTTTTTTTTTTACCCTTGTCACAAGATTTTTTAGTTTTAAATGGGGAAAACTGTAGAAAAGAATCATCAAAATCAAGAAGAAAGTGAATAAGGGGAAAAGCAATGTTTGGTCATTATGTAAAAAAAAATTGGAAGTAGGTAAATGCTACCAGCAATATCCTTTGCTGGAGAATTCATTAATTCATTTATTGTTTTATTCAATAAATATTTACTAAGTAGGCACAGAGTCAGGAGTGGGAGATATAGTATACCCAAAAAAGATGACATTCTGGGCTTCATGGATTTCATATTCTACTGATAGAGAAAATCAATACACAAGTACATGTTCAAATAAACTTATATTCATGAATATTATGAAAGATGGTAACAGAAAAGGGAATAACAGAAGTGGGAATAATACCTTGGGACAATATTAAGTTGGATAGCTGGAATAGAAAACAGAGAAAATCACATTAAAAAAATCAGAAATTCTCATTCAATTAATTTTTTTTTTAGCAGGCATTCAACACTGTGCTAGGCATGGGTACATTCTTGGTTTTGATTGTGACACAGTCTAGATGGAGAAAAAGGAAGACAGATGGTCACATCATTGCAATAGCCTGAGATAGCTCCTCCAATGGAGGTATCCATGGTATGGAAATGGTTGGAAGGGCTGAGTAATCAGAGAAATCTTCAAAAGAGGAGACTTTTAAGCTGGGCCTTAAAAGATAGCAAAAACTTAAATGGTAATGTGTCTGGAAAGAAACTTGGAATAATATTATTATGAAGAGATGCCTGTCTGCTAAGGAAATTACCCTTTATCCTACGGGCAATGGGGAGCTACAGAGACTTGTATGCAGAGGAGGGGTTCCATCACATTAATGTTTGAGAAAGATAGCCTTGAAGAAAGTGCAGGGAATCTGTAAGATCAGTCAGGGACAGAGCCGGGGAGAGTAGTTAAGAAGTTATTAGGTCACAGGAGAGAGGCCCTTTAGCCATGTTCTCTACTCCTAGTAGCCCCAGTGAGAGTTATGGAAGGAAATAGGCTGGGGAAGGGACCACAGCCATGCATAGCCTTTGCTCAGAGGTCAACGGGCCATATTAGGGGCCTGTGGGCATGCCCTCCCAAGCTGTCAGATGTGAAACCTGCAAAGGAAGGCACGAGGCGGGGGCAGTCCCTTCCCCGAAAAACTGAGCCTACATCCTCAAATCATTGTGTGCCTCCACCCTATGCAGATACAAGCCTGAAGAAGAAGTGCCCTCATCTACACAAGGCTCTCTCTGTGCTTTGGCACTTTTGGGATGAGAAAAGAATACCACTTGTCATGCCTCAGAAAGACACCTGTGCCATTAAGAACAAATGAGGATCGCTTCCTCTAATCCCACGTGTTTCTAGCCCTCCAAAAATTCAATTTCATTGTGAACAAATAATCCTAAACTGGTCATGTTTGAGTAGGAAAGTAAACTACCATCAGCATTAAAGATGTAATTGTTCATCTTCCTCATTATTCAGTAGCCTTGGTCTCAATTTCAATGTATGTACTTTTTATTTTTAAAAAAATGTATTTGGACAAAGTGTTGTTTTTAGACTTGCAGCTGTCCTTGGTCTGGTTTTGTGTCATTTCCTATTTGAAAACTTCAGGTGTGGCTTTCGATACTTGCTGTTCTTGTCCTGATGATTTGTCACACTGGCATATCAAGCAGGGCCTGGCAACTAGAGGCCACGGAGACCAGTAGCCAGGAGGGGAAAGACATATTTTTAATAGGCAAAAATGACATGGAGAATACAACAAGGCTACCCAAATCCAATGGTAGAAAAAAATCTATTCGCCTTTTCTCATTCTAATTCCTGACATTTTCATCCTTTCTTTAAAGGTATTTCTTTCAGAGCTCAGTCCCCCTCCCCCCAATAATGCCCATGATAAACAGTATCTTGCTTTCGTGATAGGAGGCTTGTTTTGTTATGCAGAGAAAAACCAACACACTCGTCACAAATCCAGGGGACACAATTCTGTTATTTTCTTAGGTTTACCCGCAGAAGCAGCACAGCTACTTAGAAGCCTGGGAAATTTTACATCCTATGAAATTGGACACAAACCACCTCCTTGAAAATCCACAAACCAGGAATACATCCTGAGAGCAACCCATGCTTTGAGATTTTCAAACTCACCCCTGAAACATGAATTATTATTTTTCCCTCATGTAATTATTTTTCTATAACAGTTGTTCTGCTTTTCTAGTTCTCTGCTTGCCTCCTTTCTCTACCTCAGAGAGGATGTTCCCAGACTGATCTCACGTGAGTGAGAAATAGCCACCCCAGCTTCCAAACTCCAATCAGAGAGAAGGTCCAGTAAGGGATGTAAAATGGGTTTTGTTTCTTGTTTTTAATGGAGAGCCATTTGTGGGACCCAACATGGGATTCAGTGACCTAATTCCCCCATCTCGGGAAAGGCGCTCCAGTTTACCCCTTCTCAGAGGTGATCCACCCAAGGGCAAGAAAGAACAAGTAATAAGGTGTTCTTGTCATGCAGCTCAAGATTTTTAAAACACATTAACTGTAATTTTTAGATAGTCAGAATTTAGTGAACCATTAAAGGTGGCCCAGCTCACTGAACCAAACTGAACTGAACAGATGGAATTCCACCCTTACTATGCTTGAGCGGACTCCAAGAACAATGCAGGGTCCTCTTTTAAATCCCTCACTTAGGCAAACATGTCGGGGATGCTTTGGTCATTTTTCTGTGTCTATTCTCTTACTGCAGCTGGAAGCTGGGACTCAGAATATGCCGAATTCATGGGGCTTGAGTATTGTGGTTTGCAGGTTGTTTATATGTCACCAATTTTTTTTTTCGGAATTTGACTCTGCATGTGAAGCTCGATAGTCCTGATTTTTTTTTTTCTCTTTCAGTACCTGTGTCAGATCCAGCTCTCTTCGTTTTATGGCTCCCTTCCTTCCTTCATATTCTCTTTCTTCCCACAAACATACTGGAGGTGATACCCTCCCGTGTCCCTCGTCTGCTATTGTCAGGCTTCCAGGCACAACTGATTATGGATACTTTGAAAATGAAACATCTACACTTCAACCTCTCCTGGTAAAAAGTGGAGCTGATAGAAACGTTCCCATGAATCCGAGAATGGCATCCCTATGGATCAGAATCCTCCAGTAACAATGGCAGCACATCTTCTGTTGTTTAAAAAAAACCCCAATATCCTGAAGAACAATAGGATACAACCGTTGGAAAATGAAAACGAAAGGCCTCGCGGAGCCTCTAGGCAGTGAGGAAACAGTGAGAATATCTCACAGAAAGAGATACATAAAAGGTTAAAATTGTGGCAAAATAAGAATAAAACCCAAAGACCAAAGCAGAGCCATCTGTATCTACACAGACTTTAGAAAAATAGAGATTAGAGAGGTTTCATTATGCTGGCTCTCACGTGACTGGGGAAGCCGTAAAACAAACTGTGTTACGGTTTCGTGATGAGGTCTTAGAAGTGGAACCAGAATGGGTGCGAATTTGTTTATTTTCGTCTGTATCAGCTTTAAGTGTTAATTAACACAGTGCACTACATTATCTCTGTGTCTGTGGAGCAGAGTGAGGACCCACGTTGTCCCCACCCCAGTCCCCGCATAGCTTCCATGGGACAGTTTGTTTTGGCCTGTAGCCTCGGTGTAGGGCACAGAGATGCAAACTTTATAGCCAAATGGGAGCTTGGCTCCTAATTTGGAAATGACCAGTAAGTTATCCTGCGACTTCAGTCACTCATCGGCAGGATGGGAATGTTAGTACTGTTCATTACAGTCCTGAGGAAGCCCACTGCTCCATTCTGATTGGAAACTCAGGCAGTAGCAGCCAAAGCAAAGGTTGACATTCAAGCTTTTCCCATCCTTTACAAATCTCAGGCTCTCCACTCTTTCCAGGCTTTTCTGCACCTGCCCTCGTTCATGGAGATAATCAAGGAAAGTGGCCATGAATGTCTGTGTGCAATCTGTCTTCATCTTCTGTGTGGCTGCTGTGACGTGGTGGCCAGAGGAGCCTGAGGAAGTATGACAACACTGTCTTCATTCGTTGGTCAAATATAATGTGTATGCAACTAATCTTACTCTTAGTTACCTCCAAGTAATTCATTCATTAGTTAACATCTATCAAGCACGCACTATATGCAGGTTCTACAGAGACAGAAAGATGGATAAGGCAATCATTGCCTTAAAAGATGTCTAGGGGGGCTTCCCCGGTGGCACAGTGGTTGAGAGTCTGCCTGCCGATGCAGGGGACACGGGTTCGTGCCCCGGTCCGGGAAGATCCCACATGCCGCAGAGCGGCTGGGCTCGTGAGCCATGGCCGCTGAGCCTGCGCGTCCGGAGCCTGTGCTCTGCAATGGGAGAGGCCACAACAGTGAGAGGCATGTGTACCGCAAAAAAAAAAAAAAAAAAAAAAGATGTCTAGGGGTCATCAGACTCAAAAAATAGTCATCATAGGAAGACGCAATGGGTATCTGAAATGGCTTGCATTGTTTCAGACCAGTGCAATTCAAATCAATTTTTTTAAAAAAGAAACAAAAAAAGAAAAGAAAATTCCATACCAAACAACTGAAGTCAAATAATAAACATTTTTCAGTTATCGATTGCCTTTCAAAAAGTGGCATGGACACTTCCAGCAAGAACTTTCCTGAGAGGGAGGAGTGAGGGTGTTCTTTTTCCAATTATGTTTGTGCCGTTGACTCAAAATAGTCACAACTGCAGCATCAGTGATGTCATCTGGAATTTCTTCATCATTCTCAAGCTTCAAGATGAGAGCGCGGAGCCATAGTGTGCATTTTCTTCAGCCGATTTGAAGATTTCAGCAGGGATTCCATCAGCTCCAGATGCCCGGTTGGTTTTCATCTGCTTGATGGCTTTCCTCACCTCATAAAGAGTTGGAGGGATTTTGAGACTGCCGCTGATTGGGAGTTGTGGGATGCAGTTGAAAACACTCCCACTGATAAAATAATTTCCACCAAAGACCTTGAAATGGTCTTTTCGATGTGTGTTGACATTTTCTCTGTCACTGAGCAGTTTTCAAGTACCCTTACCTCCCTGAAAGCTCTTACAGGGCTTCAGTGGCATCAAACCTAATCCATGTGGATGTTGAATCGACTTCACCATGACATCTCACCATCTGCCCTGTGTGTTGGAAGCCTCCTTCGATCTCTACCTTGACTCATAGATGTAATAATGTCTTCTTTTGGGATCAACGACAATGCCAAATGTCCAAAGATTAAGAACAAGAGAATCACTGCAGACTTAGGTTCAAGATTGTGATAAGCTTACCAATTTGCATCTACTAAATAATATTTAAGAGAGTCAGGGCCTTAGGAGAAACTAGCATATTGTGGTTTTTGCAGTGTTCACATTAGGTCAGAAGAGGTGCATTAATTCACATGGGTATGCATTGTTTTGATTTAAAAGTCTGTTCTCAATAGTAAATTGAGTTCAGAGTGTTCTAATCTTACAGGAAATAGTTCTGAGAAATTGGCTTTCTTTTGTTCTCTGAGTAGATGCCTCTTTCCTATTTACAGGAACTTATTTGGATTATAGCTTCAATTTTTATCATGAGAGTATTATAGCCCCAGTATTGCATTAGGGCTCCTATATTTTACTATGTAGGATCATCTTTTCAGAAGGCATCATTGGGCATAGCAATCTAATGCAGTTTTCTACCCCTATCTAATACAGGACAAGTATTACATATATCGCATTGTAATTATCTTCATCATAAACTGTTAGAACTGGAAAGGGGCTAGTACTTTAATTTTTTAGTGAGGAAACAGAATCCAAGACAAGTGGAGTGATAGTTATCCCAAAGTTGCATAGCTGAATGGTGATGGAAACCGTTCTAGAACTCAGTGCTTCTAGGGCAGAGTTCTTCTAGCTGTGATATTCTTTCGCTCCTGACAATATTACATCTAATAAGGAATAAAATCCAAATCCTTTATCCTCTCTAATTTCTCTTGTAAACAATACCCAGGAAGCAGGAATATTTAGTGTATTTAGGCCCTCAGCAGTGTGAAGCGCTACAGTCACAAACATTATAGCACTGACATTAATAATACATCTTGAAAATCTCAATGTTTAGGGCACCAGAAAAAAATATATAAAGACCATTTCATTTCAAAAGCAACAGCAATCAGAAAGACTACAAATGTTTTGTTGCTGTATCTAACAATGAGGAAAGAACTACAGGAATTCTGTAAAGGTAAACCATAAGGTATATGACCTGCCAGAAGACTCCAAGGTACAGAGAAGGTCCACATGTGACAGTCTCAAAGAAGCATCAAGGTTAACAAGGGATCAAGCATCAAGATTAGCAATGGATTATCTTCCAAAGCACAGGAGTTGGTTTAAGGGTTTCTACTGGGCCTTGAACACATTCATCATGAACCATCATTGTATATATCCAGTGAGCAAATCACAACAATACTGCAGTAGACTTTCAAAGACGGCATAAATTCCTGTCCTTGAGTCATTTATTGACTAAAAGGAGAAACAGGACACATGTGAATCAAGGGCATGCAAGTGAGGGTCAAATTATTTCAATGAAGGGTAACAAAATACATAACCTTGGAAGACAAGAGCTCAACCTTTGTGCAAAGTATAGAGGGTCTAACTCTAGGAACTTGGTTACTCAGGCTTTCTTTCCACTCACTCTATTTAGCATATTAGAGCCCTGTCCCCAGCCTGCTGTCATACCTCCCTGTCTCCCATAGCCTGGCCTACTTCCATGCATTCATGCATTTATTTATTCTGCAAATATTTAGTGAACATTCCCCAGGTAATAGGGCTTGATATGTCAATGAGAAAGCCACAGTCCCTCCCCTTGGAGGTGTTTAAAGTCTAGTGAGGGGACTTCCCTGGCAGTCCAGTGGTTAAGACTCCGTGCTTCCAATGCAGGGGGCATGGGTTCGATCCCTGGTTGGGGAACTAAGATCCCACATGCCACGCCAATGGGCCTAAAAATAAATAAATAAATAAAGTCTAGTGAGAATGATAGAAAAGGAAAACATGATTCAAATACAGTATAACAACTCCCTCCGTAGGGGTGGGCATATACTGCTAAATAATATACAAGCCAAACTTGGCATTAGAAGACATGATGTCCAATCTGAAACTGTGGAGTAGAGAGAATTGCACATTTGATCGATTTTCGAGGATGGAGAAAATGGAGGAGTGGCGAGAGAATACTTGAGAATAATAAGCAGAAATCAGACAAGAAAGGCCTTGTGTGCTGATCTTACAAGGTTGAAAAAAAATTGGAGGGGGGGTGGACTATAAGGCAAGATTCTCCTTAATCCTCTCTCATCATTAAAGGGAGAGGTATGGACCCAAACCGTCCATCACCACAATGTCTTACTCTTACCAACTGCATGCAGGTTATCAGAGAAATGTTGAGGAAAAGAATTCATTTTAGGCTCTAATATTCCAAGCAATCTATACAGAACCCACGTTAGCTTCTGACATCTGTTTATCTTCCCCACCGTCTTCTCAACTGTACAGAGACTATCCTCCCAGTTACTTATCTCCTGGTCCTACACCTTACGTGGACACCAAATCTCAGGCTTCCTGGGGCTTTCAGATTCCTTCACCCCCCTCTTCCACTTCATGGATGAAAGAGGAGCAGAAAAGAAAGCAATCCTCAAAGGTCTGGCCCCAAACAAGGTAGAAAGCCCGAAGACTGTCACAGAATCACCCTGGGCATGATCATGCTACGAGTTCCTCTGTTCCTTTTCTCTGCTTACAGATGCTTTAGCACAAGCACCATTTTGTGATCGGTGTAGGTTTAGTCCTAAAACGGAGTGGACGTCTCATGCCTTCCGAAGATGTTTATGGTCAAGGAAAAACACCCCATGCTGCTACATTTAGGGTTGTGGCATGCCCCGGAATGTGGATGAGAAGGAGCTAAAAATTAGAAAAAGAGATGTATTCTAGCACGCGGCATTCCTGTGCTTGGAAAGGCTATGATCAGATTTGTGTCTTAGAACACTTCCTCTGGCTACCTTGTGGGAAATAGGCTAGAAGGGGGCATAACTGGAGAGAGGGAAAACCATTGAGACCTGTATTAGTTTCCTGTTGCTGCTGTAACATATGAACACAAACTTAAAGGCTGAAAACCACATGAATTTCTTCTCATACAGTTCTGAAGTTCAGAAATCTAAAATGGGTAAGCAGGGCTGCACGCCTTCTGGAGGTTCTAGAGAGAGAACCCATTTCCTTGCCTTTTCCAGCTTCTAGAAGCTTCCTGTGTTCCTTGACTCGTGACCTCACCTCACTCCCATCTGTGCTTCTGTCGTCACATCTCTTCCTCTCTCTGGCCCTCCTGCCTCCTTCTTATAAAGACTTGTGCATATATTGGGCCTACCCAGATACTCCAGGATAATCTGTCTCAGAATCCTTAATCATATCTGCAAAGTCCCTTTGGCCATGTAAAGTGACATGTTCATAAGTTCTGAGGATTAAGATGTGGACATCTTTGTGAGTGGGAGTTATTCAGCCCTTTAAAATACCCAGCCAAAAGAGACTTGGGAGAAGTAGGTGGATTTGAGAGATATTCAAGGAGTGGAATTAGGATCTGGTGATTGGCTGGTTGTGGAGATGGGGAAATAGAGAGGGAAGTCCAACCACAAAACCTCATGCTTTTTAACGCTATCAGCTTTCCAACTCCTTCCATTTTCTAAGACAGGATAGGGAAGCAGGTTTGGCGGGGGCTGGATAATGAGGTCCATTTTTGACATAGTGATTTTGAGATGCCTCTTAGAAATCCAAGTGAGGCTGTCAACTGCCAGGTGAACATACAAGGCTGCAGCTCAGGGAAGGAAGTGTGAACTTAAAGGTATATATGTGGAAATCAGGAGGGAAAAAAACAAGATAACTGAAGCAATGAAATCTGTCAGGAAGGGTATGTAAAATGAGAAGAGATAAGGCCTAGCGACGAAGGAATACCAATATTTTAAGTTCCGGCAAAGCTCTGAAGATTCTAAAGAGACAGAGGAAATGGGGGAAACCTATTTTCTTCCAGTAGCGCCCGTTCTTTCTCTCCTGTTTCCGTCCCTTGTCTCTGCCCCGTGGTTTGGACTTAGTAACGACTCAGCCTCTTTCTTTAAGGAAGCACTGATTCTATATGACCCCCAATAAATGCTACCACCAACACTCCTGTTGAAAGAGTAACCGGCATCTCCAAGGAGATAGAAAGAAGGGAGCAAAAAAAATAAATGTCCAGAAGAATTACGTGCAACAGTTGATGGGGTGAATGCAGACTCTGTGGTTGAGAAACTTTTCCTCTTCCTGCCTTCTCCCCTGTCGCAAACATCAAAAACTATCAAAAGGAGAGGAGGGGGTCAAGTAAAAAGTTCTGGCAGTCCCCATTAGCAGGGAGGTGAGCCCCTCTGGGAGCCATGGTGGGCCTTCCTCTTTATCACGAAGGCCTATCACAGATCAGGCATAGACAAGACTTCCATAGGCAAGAGGGTATTAAGCTTATAGAGGTGGCTTCTGTATGTTTGAAACATCAGCTCACCATCCTCTGTGTTGAGTTTCTGAGAGTTTGGCAAGGCCGGTTGGAGTATCTTGGGTCCCAGGAGGCACAGTGTCTCTGAGACAATAGGCGGGAAGATGTAAACAACAGCTCCCATTGTTTCAGTGGACCCTGAAAACTCTGAACTTGGATTCGGGCCAGGGCTTAGACTCATATCTAGCGCGCTGCTCCACTGTCTTTATCACATGCCCAGCTAAAATCACATGTCCATCACCAGCAGTCCCCTCCCCGCCAAAGCATCGCAGCATGAAAGAAGAAACAAACACCTAAGCTCTTACTCTGAAGATGCGCTCTGACCAGGATGGAGACGGATTGCTGGGCAGGGTGCTGCAGCCAGGGTGGAGAAGTACCCGTAACCTCAAGAATAAATCCTTTGTGGTGCAACTGCTGATGAGGGAAGTTCAGCAACAGGAAGTGCTGGCCGCCACATCCCTCATCTGATGGCAAACGCCAGACTCCACAGCCAGCAACTTCTGTCAGAACGTGGGGAGCTACTACCTGTGCCATCTCTCCCCTAAGGGATGAAGCAAAGACAGGGCTTCTGGGGCGCAGAGATGTTAAAGGAATTCTCACTCTGAAACAAAAGAATGAACACAGTCATGAGGATTCTCACTGTGCTGTGTGTGTGTGTGGTTAAATCAGAAATCAATTGCTTAGTTCCTATCTGCCATGTTTATTATCTAAGGAAGGGCTTTGTCAACAGTCAGGATTCGGATTGTGGCTCTACCACTTACCCTGTGGCAGGGACATGAGACAGCATCTCAGAATCGATCGCCTGGCCTCTACCTACAGTTATATGCAGTGAAGTAGTTAGTGCCTGCCACAAAGCTGGCATCCTTCCCCTACTCCAATAAGGAAATAAAAGATAAATAAGGCCAAGCCCTTGCCTCAAGAAACCTCCAACTGAAATAGAAAATTAAGTCAAAATGTATGTAATGGTCAAGCCCACTGAAAAATTATTGACTACCCATTCAAGCCAGCACCAGAAGATGGTTAATTGCCAAACCGTCTGCAGACACAAAACTTGGTGAATGAGTTCAGAGGAGGATCTCTCTGTGATCAGAGAGCACAGGGAAGGGCTCTCCTGATAAAAGAATCCCGAGAATCAATACAAAGGGCCATCCTTGAGTCAAAGGCTTGATGTTGTCTGTTCATTATTCCTTTACTGATGTGTCACTTGGGGACGGCTTCCTGTTAGGCATACGCTCTCTCCCTTCAACGAAATCAGACATGTTTTGCCATATTCTTTTTCATATCACTGCCTTTTTGTTTTGTTGTTGTTTTTTTTTCTTCTTCTTTTTTTTTTTGCGGTACGTGGGCCTCTCACTGTTGTGGCCTCTCCCGTTGCGGAGCACAGGCTCCGGACGCGCAGGCTCAGTGGCCATGGCTCACGGGCCCAGCTGCTCTGTGGCATGTGGGATCTTCCCGGACCGAGGCACGAACCCGCGTCCCCTGCATCGGCAGGCAGACTCTCAACCACTGCGCCACCAGGGCAGCCCTTGTTGTTTTGTTTGTACGTGGTCTACGGGGGTCACCCTGTAAAAAGCCCAGCAGGATGGTCTGCGTGAGGAGGGATCAGCCCACGTCGCTCTCTGACGCGGAAGTGGGGTTTAGGGCTCTTCTCCTGGGAGAAAGTGTCACACCAAATGCCTCTGGAGCTCCGACTGGAGGCTGAGCACAAAGGATTTCAGACCTTCACGACTGCCTACGCCAGCTCTGCAGCAGCAGCTTCAGAAACAGGTGATAGTGATCCATTTCTTGAATTTGTAATCCCTCTATATTTTGTCACTGATTGTGAAGAGCTTTGTGATGCAAAATATACAATATAAAATGATGTGGGGATGAATAGGGCTTTCGCACTCACCTGAGGGTTTCTGTCCTTCTAGCTCTTTCTCCTTCTGCCGTTGACACAGATGAGAAACAAAACCCCAGGAAGACCTTCCCTTTCTGTAGTCCATAAGGTGAGAATTCAGCAAAGCAGAGGAAATCCATCTCTGAGGCCAAACATAGAAACTGTCCACCCAACTGTTTGGTGGGAATGAAAGCCAAGGTGTGCTTTGCAGAGCCAAGCACTTTTCTCCTCGAGCCATGAACTCCTGTGCACAGCAAGGGAATTTTAGCCCATTATGTTTCTGATTCATTTGCACTTAACTCATCAAGATATTGTTTTGTATGAGCTGTTTGATGTCCGAAACACCTTATGAGCCTTTTTACGACCCTTTTATCTGAGAAGCTGGGAATTATGCCTAGCCAAGAATAAACAAATCTCAAAGGTTCAAGTTCAGTTCCAAACATGGAACCCCTATTTAGGCAAAGAATAACTAGTCCGTCCTTTCTAAGTTTTGCTGTGGTTAATTGGAAAGCGACTCAGAGGTGTATAAGGCCAGGAAAAGCCGACCCTGGTTCAAAAATGCTTTCCTTCCGTCCTGGGGATGGTCAGTATTAATTAGTAAGGAAAAATATGTCCTCTTTCATAACCAGCCTGTTTTTGAAGTGAGGTGCAGTGATAAGCAGATTTCATTTTATTGTTGTTTTCTGAGCATCCATTCTTAACCAGATGAATGAACTTATTTGTACTAGTTAACTTTGCTGGAGTTTAGGAGTTGTATTTAAAACAGATTTTATCCTACAGTGATATTAATTTGATAGGATCCCTGATCTGTAAACCATTGGTTATCTTGGTCTCTCCTGATAAGGAAAAAAAGTGCCGAGGATTTCCAGTTGGTGAGCACATTTGGGCAGAATCTTTCACACGTCACAAATTGCAGATGGGAGGCGGTGATCTCGAACATGCAGTCACATTGCGTGACCATCTGACACCTTCCATTTAGAAAAATAATACTTTCCTCCCAGCATACGCTCCCTGCTGCAACCAGCACCAAAAATTATGCCTGGGAGAGCCGTTCCTCCTAGAGCAGGGTCTTAAATATTTCTTAGGCGGCTTTTAAAAGATTCAGATGGCCGCAGCACCTAGCTCCCACCCTGGTCACCCTTAGAAAAATCCGGGAAAGGCGACTTCGCAAAGATGCTGCTGATAACAAAAACAGCCACAAAGAACAAAAGGGGCGGGGGTGGGGGAACTGGAAGGAGATGAGAAAATTACACCAGACACATTGGTAAGGTGATTTATTCTTGTCTTCTATGTGATTCAAGCATACTCATGTTAAAGTCAATGGACTTCTTTGTCGGCTCATTTCTAAGCCACTTCACAGTGGCAGAGAATTTCGCAGTCCCCAGGAGGGGCACCGGAGTCGCTGGGATTGTATACAACTTGCTCATCCCCCAGTGTTCTGCACTAACCCTTGCTCATTTAAGAAAAGGAAGAGCATCTCTGCCTGGTCTCCTTCCCTGTACACTTAATAACCCCTGGCATTAGCAAAGGCAGTGATTTCCAACAGACATTTTCAGGCAGAGAGATTTTTAAACAGAAATTCAGAATTCTGATAGAATGTCGAAATGGGCACAGCTTATTTGCTGATTAACAAAGGCCATGGCAAATTCTGTATCTGATCTCTACACACACACACACACACACACACACACACACAGAGTTTGTCTGAATCCATCCATGTACATGCACACACACATATACAGATCGTGCATGGCTGTCCCTCCTTTTTGCCCCAGACTGAAAGCAAACACACTTTCACAACCTTCTAGGTTGCTAATATCCACCTTGTAAGAATGAAGAGGGCTTGGGTAGCTGCTGTCCCTTGAGAAGTGACCCCAAACTGTTTTCTTAGAATCTTTTGGGGAGATGAGGTGGAGGGAAGGGATATTCTCTCTCCATGATCACAGAACAAAGGTGACCAAAACAATCACCCACCTGCTTTAAAAAAATACAAGCTTCTTCCCATTTTCACACTGCCTTAGGTTTCGGGGGATTTCCCAGAGCAGCAGCAAGTGAATGGTTTTAAGGCTGTATATAACAGGATCTACCAAAATGTTTAAAAAGAAACTTTTCTTTTTATTAAAAACAAAATGGTACTCGCAAGATGAATACCCTGTTCTCTGTTCTTATAGAAACAGGGAGCAGATAGCCTGATAATTAAATGTAATAATAACATCATCTTTCATTTTTATAATGAAGAGAAAGTGCTTGAAAAGTTACTTCATCAGAGACAGACAGGTGGGTTTGTTTTCAAGCAAGCTCTAGTGTCAACTGCAGAGAATCTGACTTATTTTCCAGCAGCTTTTAAAAAACATAGGAGCAATCCTCATTTGTAAAATCAGCTCCACTTCTGTATCCAAGGGACAAGAATAGCAAGTGGAGGACTTTAAAAAGAAAAAATAAATTAAAAAGACAAAGCTGCTTTGATCAGGATTGCCTCTAAAAAATCCATTGCTCCAGAGGTTTTGTATAAATATTTTAGCCTGTTGTAGTTCTCTCCAGATCTTTAACTGATAAAATCTGTAATAACAATAATCTTGGTCTTACAGTCTGTTACTTTCTCTCTCACTCCTTTTTCTACTTGTACGTGAATATTCAAAGACACATATTCAGATATGCGTACATGAGAGAAATTTAATCAGGTATTGCCTGAAATACCAAACAATATAAAACTTCCTCCAAAGTCAATCTGTCCATGGGATCTACAAGTATCATAACTTTGTAGTAGGGTTGAACAGTGTGTGACTGCCTGATGGTTTCATTAGGTATCTCTTCTAGGTATAGCCTCAATCCATTTGTCTACCAGGTATCTATTAATCTTTATCCCATAGCTTTAACCTCATCACTAACTCAATGACAAGGTATATTGTATTACCTTGAATAATTAAACAAATGAAATGCCTGATTCCTAAAAGCTCCAGATAATTGAGGAAGTAATGATTTGGGCCTGAACTATTGCCTGTATTGTCCAGAAAACGACCAAATCTCAATTTGATATTGAACTTGGGAAATCTATCATAACTGGCAAATAATAATGAGAGCTCACATTTATTGAGCACTTATTTGCCAGGCTTAGTTTTAAACAATTAAAATGTATTTGAGCAAGGTTCTCTTATCTTCCTTTACAAATAAGGAACCTAAGACACAAAGAAGTTAATTTCTCAAGATAACAAGGTAAATGAGCAGTAGGTCCAATATTTGAACCCTGGAAGGCTAAATCTACCACACATGTTCCCCACCTCTCTGTAAACTGCCTCTTTGTGAATTCTGATCTAGGGATGCTCACCTAACAGTACTTGGAAGGGCTGCCTATTCAGGTACAACTCTAATCAAGAGGAAGCTACATGAGATGGAACTTTCTTACAGAGGTTGAAGGGAGGTGGTGTTTAGTATACTTGGGCTAGGTTTGAATCTGTTATCTTAACAAGAAAAGCACTTTATGCTGAGAATGGTAGAGCAGAAAGATGGAAGGAATCTAGGTTCTAAGGACATCTCTGCCCCAACCCTGAGGGTTCCTCCCAATCTCTGGACTTCCAGGTATAGGATATAATGTGTCCTTATTGTCTCTCTATGACTTTTTTTTGTTATGCTGTGTTACTGCACTATTATATTTGAAGTTGTATAGCCCATTGAGTACTAGAAAAGCCACATTAACATCTTTAGTTTAATATTTGTTAAAGTCCCCATAAAGTATTGTCACTATTTTGGTCCAGTATTTATTTAAACCATCGTGATATATTAAGTGGTAAAAGAAGTTGTACATCAGAGATTTTAACCACAACAAGGAAAAAATCAAACGTTAAAAAAATGTTAATGGGGACATTTTTAATTAGACTAACGTTATAGTTAGGTTCAGTATTTTGCATGTATCTTAAACTATAAAATTGGCTTATGTGAAAGAATGCATCAAAAATTGCCCGCACTATATCTTAAGAAGAGGGGTAGAAAAGAATAATATATGCATAATGATTACTGTTAGATGCGCTGGCCAAATCTGAAGTGCCTTAACCAATTCCGTAATGTCTTTCTCCAAACTGAAAAAAAATTGATGTAAACTAAAAAAAAACATAATGTAGACCAATCACTTGTCAATTTTATTTTTAACTGAAGCCATTTTGTGGTAGCTTTTATAAGGACAGATTCATGCAACATTCTATATCTTTCCCTTCAATTTCTTCAGACAATCAAACACAAACCTCTTCATAGTAAATTGAACAGATGCCAAACAGAAATTTTGGGTGGTAGCTTTGCTGCCTCTTCTTTGATAAGAAAAGGGAAAATTCACCATCATTCATTTAACAAATCTGTACAGAGTGCCTATTATGTGACAGGCACTGTTCTAGGGACATAACACTAAATGAAACAGATAAAAACACCTGTCCATATAGAGCATACATTTTAGTTGAAGGAGATGGACAAAAACAACTAGTAAAATAAGTAGTAAATGTTATAAAGAAAATAAAGCAAGAAATGAGGATGGGAATGCCTCTGCGAGGGAGGCTTGTGATTTTAAATAGGATGGTCACAAAAACTGGCACTTAGATGAGGTCAGGTGGCAAGCCCCATGGATATCCAAGGAAAGAGTGTTCCCCGCAGAAGGAAGCCACAGATGCAAAGACCCTGAGGCAACATCATGCACAGCTTTTTTTTTTTTTTTAACATCTTTATTGGGGTATAATTGCTTTACAATGGTGTGTTAGTTTCTGCTTTATAACAAAGTGAATCAGTTATACATATACATATGTTCCCATATCTCTTCCCTCTTGCGTCTCCCTCCCTCCCACCTTCCCTATCCCACCCCTCCAGGCTGTCACAAAGCACCGAGCTGATCTCCCTGTGCTATGCGGCTGCTTCCCACTAGCTACCTACCTTACGTTTGGTAGTGTATATATGTCCATGCCTCTCTCTTGCTTTGTCACAGCTCACCCTCCCCCCTCCCCATATCCTCAAGTCTGTTCTCTAGTAGGTCTGTGTCTTTATTCCTGTCTTACCCCTAGGTTCTTCATGACATTTTTTTTTGCCTTTTCAAGAAGCTGCAGAGGTCAGTGGAGCAGAATAAGCAAGGGAGAGGGATTGTAGTTGAATGTGAGGGTCTTGAAGTAACAGGAACCTTCTGGGGAGGGATGAAGGGAAGCACTTGAAAGCATTTGAGATGACCTTGGCTTTAAAATACTCCCATAGAGGTAGGGCTTGAGAAAAAGCATTTCACTGTGGTCATGCTTTAGTTAGTATAGATCTTTTTTCTCTGTCTCTCATGTGGCCTAAGTCTGTTAAGTGCAGCCAGGGTAATAAGACGGTTCACCATGTACCATATTAAAAGGAATGATCAGGGCTTCCCTGGTGGCGCAGTGGTTGAGAGTCCGCCTGCCGATGCAGGGGACACGGGTTCGTGCCCCGGTCCGGGAAGATCCCACATGCCGCAGAGCGGCTGGGCCCGTGAGCCATGGCCGGAGCCTGTGCTCCACAACGGGAGAGGCCACAGCAGTGAGAGGCCCGCGTACCGCAAAAAAAAAAAAAAAAAAAAAAAAGGAATGATCAGCTTGAGACAAAATCTGTCTAATCAGTTGTTTTTTTTTTTACCTTAATTCTATATAGCTTTGCAAGTTAAAATTTTCTTCATGATCTCTTTTAGACTTTTATGAGCCTTTATTTTTTCAGTGTCCAAATAAATCTATTGATATTGTTATATATTTTAATCCAATAATAACACTAAATGAGTTTTAATAAAAGCCAGCAGAAACTTGCCCTACCTCTCCCCAGTTCTCCTTAAAAACAGTCATTCTCTCTTTTAACTGCTGTTCCTGGCATTCACATCTATATATATATTTTGTAAGTTTGGTTGGTTTTGGCTGCGTTGGGTCTTCGTTGCTGCATGCAGGCTTTCTCTAGTTGCAGTGAACGAGGGCCACTCTTCGGTGCGGTGCGCAGGCTTCTCATTGCGGTGGCTTCTCTTGTTGTGGAGCACAGGCTCTAAGCACGCGGGCTTCAGTAGTTGTGGTACGCGAGCTCAGTAGTTGTGGCTCGCGGGCTCTAGAGCACAGGCTCAGTAGTTGTGGCGCATGGGCTTAGTTGCTCCGCGGCACGTGGGATCTTCCCAGACCAGGGCTTGAACCTGTGTCCCCTGCATTGGCAGATGGATTCTTAACCACTGTGCCACCAGGGAAGCCCCGCATCTATATTTATAAATAATTTGCTAAGGTGATATGTCTTTGTCTATCACTTTTGACTTTCTGATACCTGCCACTTCTTCCCATTTTTGATAAAATTAAAACAAAAAATAGTTAAATCAAAAAATCAGTGTTCACATTACTACGTACTGCAGAATGAAATAATTATTATTATGATTACATTTCCTTTCTTATACAATTGCCCCTTTCTGGAATTTATTTTTGCCTTTGTCTTTTACCTAAATAGATTTTTAGAAGCAAATGCATTAAAAAAAAATTCTGCTACTCCTTTGAAACCACCATACATTTGTAACTAGTTATATATTTTCTTAAATGCTCAAACTCTAGCATCCCTTTTGGCCCTGGCCCACCTTTTTTTCTGGGAATTTTCTTCCTACAACCTTTAGTTTTTCTTCTTCATTCTGAGTCTGATTGCTCTTTAGGTCTATGACACAGACAGCATCCTGGGATTTCCCTGCCCAATTCTCATTAGATGTATATTTTTGTCCATGAGCCCTATGTCTTCTTTTTCTTCAATTACTTCTTGGTTCTGCCAAAGCATATCCTCTTGTAGTTTGCTTAAAACTAACTAACTAATTAATTTTTTAACGAGATACACAGGAGGTGCACTAGAAATGGAACAACAATGATTGGTTATTCTCTTGATGGGTGATTTGATTGGGTAGAGAATTCTGGGTTGAAAATTATGTGAATGTACAAAGAATTTGAAGTCTTTCCATCCCTGGAGCTCTGCCATTCCCATCGCTTTGCCCAATATGGTGATTTTGTTTCCATCCGTTGTGCTGAGTGCCTTGAATCTCATGCTCTTCAGGGCAGAGAAATTGTCTTTTTCCTGATTAATCCGCTCTGCTTTCTCTACCATCTTCTTCTTTTAGATTGATCCTTTATATATTTTTTTTCTTATTTTCCTATTCTTGATCTTTTTATCCTACCTTGAAGATATTTCATGATCTTATCTTTAATTCTTCTTCTAGATATGTTTCACCTTGTTTATAGATACTTCATTATTCTCCTTTTCATGTCTGAGGATATTCATTGGGCAGCTTTGTTTCTTATTTCTGTTTTTTGGTGGTGATGGTGGTTGTGGTGGTGGTTGATTGGTTAGTTGGTTGATTTTGTGTATTTTCTTCTCTTCCCAGAATCTTCTCTATTTCAAGTTTATTTTTTTGTTGTTTTATTTTTTTAAATTTCTGTCCCTTAGATTTTCATAAAAAATGGAATTACACTTATCTCAGTTTCTGTTTATACTTAAGATTCATGTACTAAAGTGTGTTTGGACATTTTATGTCATTAGGCAAGATTGTTGATTAGCAAACATTATTCTTGAGTCCGGAGGTTCTCCTTCCCCTTTATTCAGAGAATAGCTCACAGTCTTCCACCTGATCAATGAGAGGGTGAAGGACGTTGACTCTACTAAGGGGTTACTCCTGGGATCTGACACTGTTAATATACTTCTAACCACCTCTGACTTTCGGTACCATCTTCAGCCATGCCCTGCACTAACCTGGGAACTCCGAGTCCCAAGTCCCCTAGAGGTTCTAAAATGCAAATCAGTTCACTTTTTGTTACTATTCACCACTGCAAGGCCTTCAGGTTTTAGTTTTTTCCATGCTCATAACCCCATCAAAAGACATTTTCTTAATATATTAAGATACCTCCTCTGCTGCTCTCTTCTCTCCTTTTATCTTTGCTCTTATAAGTCTGTTTTATCCCTTTATTGTCTTTTTAGAAATAACCTAGAGAGAGAGGAAATAGTGTGGTCACACAACCGTCTCTGATCTATACCTGTGATTTTGATTTTAAATATTTTCTGATTTTTTTCTAAGACTTCCTTACTGACAAATAACAAATCTGAGAATATGTTGTTTTGATTTGGTTTCAAATAAAATAATGCCTAACAGAGCAGCTACTCATAAACATTTATTTACAGGTAGTGAATATAATGAAAGTATTCTGTAATTTAATGATTACAGTATAAATGACTGGTCAGTTACTGAATTTGAGCTAATGCATAGCATCAGGGAAATATTTTAGCTTGTCTATATGAAGAAGTGTCCTCTTCTTTCTGTAAAACAACAGGCACTTTTTTCTTATGAGGCTTCTAGTTAATTTCTTAGCTTCCGAAATATCCATCTCCTTAGTTCTGAAAGCCATATTAGAATAATTTAAATAAGCATTCTGATAGGAGACTGCTCTGTGTTTTCTGGCTGAAAAACCTTGTGTGGACCTAGGACAAGTTACCACCAGATTATATAATACCATTTAATATCGAGTCCCCCCATGAAACCTATATCCTTCTTTGGTCAGCCTGGCCTATGTTCACTGAGGTTTAGGGCACTGAAGTGTTCATGCAAAGATCTTGCCATAAAAAAAAAAAAAGATCTCCTCTTGGAGTTTTTTTTCTCTGACTGACCACAGATTGTTTAAAAAAAAAAAATCAGAAACACTAATATGGCAAACCTCAGCTTGCCCTTACCTCTGTGATTAAGCAGGATAAGCAATAACAATGACAAGTTGCCTCGATAAATTTCAGAAGCCAAATGAAACTGTTGACTCTTGGGAATGAATTCACTGGAGGATGTTACACTATTCTTAAGAAGTAGTCACTGGAGATTTCCACAGACTTAAATAATAAAAATTTAAAAAATAAAACTGTTGGCAAAAATAAAATAGAAGGGCACAGACAAAAATAAGGGAAAACTTATAACCAGTGTTTTTGATGTTGTTGTTTTTTTTATGACAGCTTTATTGAGATATAATTCACATAAAATATAATTCACCCCATTAAAGTATACAATTCAGGGAGTTTTAGTACAATATGTTTAGTATATAAAATATTTAGTGTATTTAGTATATTCAGAGATGTGTAGCCATCATCACACTCTACTTTTAAAACATTTTTATCATCTCAAAAAGAAACTCCATACCCCTTAACGGTCACTTGCCTTTCTCTCTTCCCCCAGCTGCTAGCAACCATTAATCACTTTCTGTCTTTACGGGTTTGCCTATTCTGGACATTTCATATAAATGGAATCATACAATATTTGGCCTTTTGTGTCTGGCTTCTTTCACTAAGTGTAATGTTTTCAAGGTTCATCCATGCTATAGCATGGATTAATATTTCATTCCTTTCTGTCACCAATAATATTCCTTTGTGTGGCTATAACACATCTTGTTTATCTATTTATTAGTTGAAGGTCATTTGGATTGTTTTAACTTTTTGGCTATTTTAAATAATGCTTTTATGAACACTTGTGTATTTTTGTAGACATAAATTTTCATTTCTCTGGGGTGTCTTCCAAGGAGCGAAATGGCAACCCATACGGTTTAAAGTGTTAAGAAAATGCCAAACAGTTTTCCAAAATGACTGTACTGTTTTATGATACCAGTTGTGTATAAGGGCTCCAGTTTCTCCACAACCTCACCAACACATTTTATTGTCATTTTTTAGCAATTCTAGTGAATGTGAAGTGGCATCTGATTGTGGTTTTTATTTGCATTTCCTTAATGAATAGTGGTGTAGAGCATCTCTTCATGTGCTTATTGGCCACTTGTAGATCTTCTTTGAAGAAATGTCTATGCAAATCTTTTTTATAATTAGGGTTTATTTCAATCTAAATTTTATTCCATTCATCTATATGTCCATTCTTATGGCAGTACCACACGGTTTTGGTTACTGTAGCTTTGTAATAAATTTTGAAATTAGCAAGTGTGAGTCCTCCAGTTTTGCTCTTCATTTTCAAAATTGTTTGGGTCCCTTTTGTTTTCATATGAATCTTAAGATCTACTTGTCAAGTACTGCAGAAAATACAGCTGAGATTTTGATGTGGATTGTGTCAAATCTGTAGATCAGTTTGGGTTGTACTGCCATCTTAACAATACTAAGTCTTCCAATTTGTAAACATAAAATATCTTTCCATTTATTGAGGTTCGCTTTCATTTCTTTCAACAATATTTTTCAATTTTCAGGGTACACATCTTGCACTTCTTTTGTTAAATTTATTCCTAAGTATTTTATTATTTATGATACCATTATAAGTGGAATTGTTTTCTTAATTTCACTTTCAGATTGCTCATTGCTAATATATATAGAAAAACAATTGATTTTTATATAATGATCTTTTTTCCTGCAACCTTGCTGAACTCATTTATTAGTCTGAATATTTTTGTTGTGGATTCCTCAGGATTTTCTCTATAAGATCATGCCATCTATGAACAGAGATAGTTTTATTTCTTCTTTTAAAATCTGTATGCCATTTTTTTCTTATTCTCACTAATTTCCCTGTCTAGGACCTCTAGTACAATGTTAAATTGAAGTGGTGAGAGCAGACATCCTTATTTTTAATTTTAGGGGAAATCATACTATCTTTTACCAGAAGTATATTAGCGGTGGATTTTTCCTAGATGCCTTTTATCAGGTTGAAGAAGTTTCTTTCTACTGCTAGTTGGTTGAATGTTTTTATCATGAAAGGGTGTTGGGTTTTGTCAAAAGCTTTTCCTGCATCTCTTAAGATAATCATATAGTTTTTGTTCTATAACCTACTAACATGATTGTGTCACACTGATTCATTTTCAGATGCTAAGCCAACCTTGCATTCCTGGGTTAAACTCCATTTGAACATTGTGTATAATCCTTTTTATATGTTGATGACTACCAGTTTGACTTTAGTTGTGATCAATACTCTGCACACTATTTGGAAAGTGGTGGCAATGTGAAACACTAAGTATAACAACAGTAATAATATGCTTGCCTGACTCTGTGCTGGACATTTTTACATCCATTGACTCATTTAGTCTTCACACCAGCCCAATGAATTGGATCCTAATATTACCCTAATTTTACAGACTATAAACCTGATTCTCAGAGAAGTTATGTAACTTGCCCAAGGTCATAGTACTAGTACTATTGAGTGGAGATGCTGGTGTTCTGAACGGTCTGACTGACTGACTGAGCTTTTAGCCACACATTCCAGGAGTATATATTGAGATACGGATACTCTTTCCTAAGTAAGTACTGTATCTTCTCTTTGTATTTTCACTTCCATCTGTCTGTTGTGTTCAGGGTTCAAGCCACTAAAGATGAATTAATAGTGCTGATTGACAAAGTTGTTTCTGGGGCAGAGGTACAGGTTCATTCAATTTAGATTCAGTTTGGCACTCACATACCATAATCTATAGGGACGAGAGTATGTGGAATAACTGAAAATAGATCACAAATACACACTGGATTTAATTAGAAAATGTCCAATTTCTTTTCACTAAAATGCAGAATTATGATCTAATTCACTGTCTTTAATATTTGTATGATTCTTTTTTCCAGACGTTTAGAAAGACTTCCCTGAGCTTACCTTGCCAGATCTGTTTGGGTCCCTCAGGTTACAAATATATTAAGGATAAGGAGTTTGCAAAGGAATAAAGTCTTAAAGAGAATATGCAAAACTTGTATAGCCATAAAGAGAAATAAAAATAACGTTTGATTGGTAGAACATTGTTTTCATTTTCCAAAATACTCTTTAGTATGAACATATTGTTTTACAGCTCAAGGAAGGAGAAACATTAAATAAGTGAATAAATAAGCTTATTTTGAAGAAAAAGGAGACTGAGATTGTAATGTTTATTCAAATACCATTTTGAATCTTTTTTCTACTTTCTGAGTTATATTTCCCAATGTCCTTTAAATTTACTGTATTTAATAATCTGCTGGGATTTTTTTAGAAAGTACTAAGAAACATTAGCTACCAAGATGAAGAGTGCTTTGAAAAGATCTGCACCCCAAAATAATGTCCAACAGAAAATTATCATTCAGATTAAACAAAATGAGCTAACGTTAATTAAAACTCCTCTTTTCTTTCTCCTGGTGAATGTCTCAGTTCTTACCAGTAGCTAACAGATCATGTCGGAGAGTATTTAGACGTTCAGAATCCACAGTCCCCAAAAGAACCTCCAAATCTGAACTCCAGGAGCTAATATTTAAGTAGTTGTTCATCAATTCTACTCGGATGAAGAGAATTTCTGAGGAGCCCTTGTCTTTATCAGTGAGAAAAGCTGTAAGAAAGGGGCCCAACTCAACTATCCCTGCCCTAAATTCGTATGATTCCGAGCTCTTCTGTTTCACAAAGCAACCCTGTGTGAAGTGTCAGCGCTGTGCTCTCCCCCACTGCCCGTCTGTAGTGCTGCATGGCTTTGCATTGCTTAAGGATAAACAGGTTGAAGTTGCATATGGTTAACATTTTTTGTTTGAGCTGGGGCAGGGAGAGATCGATTAGCATCTGCAGGTCTCACATGGTGTCACGGGCAGTAAAGGAATGACTGAAGTAGTTGCAGACAGCATGGAGTCTGCGTTCCTCTCTTTGCCTAAGAAATCATGGATAATTAACATGGATTGAATACAAAGCATGAGAGCAGAGGCACGAGATCAGAAACCCCCATCTCCTCGTGGGATCTCCATATTTACCTGTATTATATGAGGCAATAAAAACCAGAGGAGAAAAGTAATAAAAACGCAATAGTAATAAAAACTTATATTTACATAATTTCTTTCTGCCCCAGGATTCCGAAGCATTTGATAAAAATCATATAGGAAAACCTGTCACGGGACCTGTGACTTATAACTGGCAGAAGAGCTCATTAGCAATCACAGGCTGGCCAAAGGAACCAGAGACAAAATGCATTTTAGAAAGAGAGTCCTGCCTTAGGTCTTCTGGCTTATCCTGTTACCTTTATGACTATAAATCAGAGTGATCAATTTCAAACATACTCTTACTGGTCATTTGAAAGTGGCGAGAATCATTAAAAGCTCACAAATTCACCAAATGACAATCAACCTGTAACTGTGAAATCCATGCTTACTTAGGGAAGTGTTAAGTGCGCATTTTATGTCCTTTCATCGGTGCTTCCCAACACGGAATTAAAGGACAAGGCCTTCATCTTATGTGCCCAGCAATATCAGGTTTCCCAGACATCTTTCCTATACATGAGTTGAAATTCGTACTGTGGCTATGAAATCAGGCCGGTTTTGTTATGACTTGAAAAGGTTTGTAAGGCACAGATGTCAGCTCCAGCTGTTTTTATCAGTGATCTGCAGGCTACAGTGGTCCTTTGTAAGTTGTGCTCTTAACAAATGCCATGAGGGTGTGTTCTACTAACACCCACATATTGAGAATCTCCACCAAAAACTGGATTTGAGAGAGAAATTGTGCTTGAAGACAAGAGGATTTTTGAAAGATTAGACAGTAATAAAATAGCTACTTCCCCAGAACATGAGGACTTCTGTGGCAAATCCATTGCTTTTCAACTCAACAAAATCTCTTGTATGTATCAGACAGGTGCCAGTTATAATTCTACTCCTCATAATAATAGTGAATGCACATGATGTAGGTATTCCGGAAAGTTTTTAAGCATATTACCTCGTTTCAGCCTCAACAACATGATGAGGTAGGTACTACTTTTATTCCCGTGTAAGGATCGCAAAGTTTGGGATGGTTAAATTATCTGCTAACGTCACAGCCATTTGCAAAGTGCCATTGGTTCTAAAATGAAGTCACAATGAAATCATTCTTTAGTCTTATCTCTCAGATTATCTCTAGATAATAAGTCCAAGAAATAAGAGAAAGTAAATGCTCTCCTGCCAGTTTAATTGAAAGAAAAGTGAGGAGTAGAATCTCATAAAGTCAGAGATGAGACAGCAAATATAAAACCAGCCCTATATTTAGCTATTGATATCATGTCATTATTTTTTATCAATTCACCCAACAAAGACTATATATTTTTCATTGCTATAGTGGAAACCACAACTAAACGGTTATAATACCAATTACACTAGAAAAATAAAGCATAGCATAAGCAAAGGGTTTTCATGTTCTACTTGATACGACTTCATGAGACAAGATATAATAGATGATATTACCTATTTGTGAACTTCTCCAATCCACTTATTCACTCTACACACTCCCAGCCTCAGTTTCCCCTCTAAAATCCTCCCAGCTCAAAAATGTAATGATCCTATAATTCTAAGTCACAGCAGTTTTTTGAAAGTATGCTTTACTCATTATTCTTTTTATGCCTTTCGAATATAAGACAGTTGATATTAACCAAGTATTCTCAAATAGTCTTACAAACATTGGATGTTCATTATAACAATCCTGACTCCAGCAAACCTTCGTGAACCAACCTGTTATAAAATAAAGTGTTACAGTAAGGCAGGTAAATATTATCATCTGCCACAGCTTCCCAAAACATTCTCCATAAGTGATGCTTTATGTGACATGGTTGGAAAGCACTGCCATCTCCCTTAAGGTTAAACCTGTGATCATCACATAGATAGGAAATAAAAACCTCTGCGTAGAATTGTATTCATATCATTTATGAAGCAGAAGCAAAGGATCCCAGAGAATGAAACGTTTTCATAACAGCAAAGAACCACAGCTAATATATTTTGAGCCTTTGCTCTGTGCAACACTTTATAGGCATTACCTCATTTAAATTAAATGTATAATAATCATGGGTAAGACTTCTTGAGCCTTCTCTCATTTAATACTCAAAATAACCCTATGAAGTAATAAAGTAGATAACTGATATTCTACTCAGCATATTATTATTTAGAATGTTCACATTTTATTTGAATTGTTTCTCAAATTCTCCCCCATTAATAACAGAGACTGTTATTTTCCATCCAGTGTATCTCTCCTTCTTCCTTTACTAAGAGAATGCTCATTGGATGAAGGGTGCCAACGTGCCCATATAAACACTTGCATTCCCAGCCTCTCCAGTAGTGAGAGGTGTTCCTGTTACACACGCCTGACCAATAATATATAAACAGAAATTTCCTGCTAGGAATTCTGAGAAAGCCTATTTATTTATTTATTTGTTTGTTTGTTTGTTTGTTTGTTTATTTTAAGACCAACGGCAGCAATGAGGTCAGCTTTTTATTGACCCTGTTACTAAAGAGGTTTAGTCAAAAAGACCGAAGCGCATGCCATCATAAGACTCTTCAGATTCTTCTTTCTTTGCTTCTGCTTTCTTCTCCTCAGCTGGGGCAGCAGTGATGGAGGGGGCAGGACCCCCTGCTGGGGCAGCACCAGCTGCTGGGGCAGCTCCACCAGTCCCCACATTGCGCATGAGGATCCCGATGTTGACATTGGCCAAAGCCTTTGCAAACAAGCCTGGCCAGAGATGTTCAACATTTACACCGGCTGCTTTAATGAGGGCATTTATCTTATCCTCCGTGACTGTCACCTCATCGTCGTGCAGGATGAGCGCCGAGTAGATGCACGCCAGCTCCAAGACGGAGGCCGTGGTGCGAGCAAGTGCTAGGTGGGGCTGCCGGGCATGGTGCTAGTCGCTGGATGAAGCGAGGGCCTCACCCCAAAAGCGGCCTTTGCTTCCCCGGAAGGACTGAGCAGCTTAGAGGCAGCTGAGGAAAGGCAAGTAAGCCTTTTTGAATAGGACAGTTTGTGCTCTTGCCCGAGAAGATGTTTAAGGGGACACACGCTGCAAACAGATGGTCCTGGGTGGATTTACCCTGGCCCAGTCACATCTTGTTTTTCTTTCCGTACCACTTCGTACCTCTGGGTGTCAGGCCCCTTCCTCTCTTCCAAAGTGGGGCCATTGGAAAGTGTGGTCTTCACACTCAGTTTGGATGGAACTCAGCACAATCTGGAGAATGTGAGAGGATCCTTAAAGGAATGCCGTTGATGGACAGCATCCATGCACTAAAGCACAGGAGCAGGCAAAGTTGTGCTCACCAGGCTTTCACCTCCCTTCTCTGTCACTTCCTCTCCAGATGCTGATATTTCTTTCCAGGTGACCCTACAAGGTGAGTCTAACCCTGACCTCCTGTAAGGTCATTGTCCCACCACCATCAAACCAGATCTACCAGCCTGGGAGCCTGAAAGTGTAGAGTGGTAAGGGGGATTCCTCTGCCTCTCCCTCTAGTATCTTCCTAATCTGTTGTTAGATCCTTCACTCTTTTAAATAGTGCAAATCTAAATTTTTAAGTAAAATCATAGAAATACTAGAAACTGTGTTGTAGTTGAAAAAATGCATTTAATATTAGGGTTGAAATGTGTTGATAACTGTGATATCAAAGCAACAAATACTTTAAAGGAAAAGGTAAACTCCACACATTTTTGAACTGTCTGAAACAAAATAATCGAAAGACCTTTTAAACTGGAAAAATATTTATAACATATGTGACATTTAGATTTTACTATCTTTAATATATGGAGGGTTCTTAAAAATTAATTTTTAAGAAAGAGCACGTATTCCAATAAACAAATGAGCAAAGAACATGAACCGGCAGTAAAACACATACACACACCACTAAAGATAGACCAGGAGAGGCTTCCATGGTTGTGCAGTGGTTAAGAATCCGCCTGCCAATGCAGGGGACAAGGGTTCAAGCCTTGGTCCAGGAAGATCCCACATGCCACGGAGCAACTAAACCCGTGCGCCACAACTATTGTGCCTGCACACCTAGAGCCCGTGCTCCGCAACAAGAGAAGCCACCGCAATGAGAAGCCCGCGCACCGCAATGAAGAGTTGCCCCCGCTCGCTGCAACTAGAGAAAGCCTACGCACAGCGACGAAGACCCAATGCAGCCAAAGGTAAATAAATAAATAAATATTTTTAAAAAACAAAAAAACGATAGACCAGGAAAAAGTTTTAAGTTCAATTATTTCAGCTAGTCAAATAAAAACTGATTAAATCAGTGAGTTTTTGCCTAGAAAATGTACTTTAAAATTGATAATATTCAGGGACAATGACGCAGGAATCATCAATAAGCTTAAGGAGTATAAATTGGTACAGCTATGCTGGATGTAACTTTGGAAAAATATATTCATTTTTTTAATCCTAAAATTGTGTACAGACTATGACCTAGTAATTCTTCCTCTAAGAATTCACCCCTAAGAAAATGATTACAGATGTAACAAAGATTTATTTACCAAGGTTGTTTATCAATATACTTGTTTACAATAACCAAAAACATGGATAGAACCTCTAGCCTAACATTAGGGAACTGGTTGAATAAACTGTGTATACCCATATAATGGGAAATTATAAAATCATTTTGAATAAGATTGAAAAATAGCATTTAGGAAGATAGAAATATATTCATGTTATATTGTGGGGAAAGGTTACAAAATAGTTTATACAGTATGATTCATTATTGTAATATTTGTAAATAAGAATATCCATGGAAATAAAGAAAAACTATATACCATAACACAGGTTATTTCTGGTTGATGATACTGCAGTGTTTCTTATTTTCTCTTTACCCCTTATCTAATTGTATAAATCTTCTACCATGAACATCAATTGTTGTCATAAGAGACTATTATTTTAAACTATTAAAGTTAATGGCAAATAATTAGATAATTAAGTAGTCAAGGAATTAATTTTGATGCAATATGAGAAAGTTGGTTTGAAATTTGTAACAGGGGAGTATCAGAGCATTTAAATCCCACCGTGGGAATGAGGAAAGCAATTGTGTCATGGAAAGAAAGAATTCAAATAAAACAAGTGTACAGAGGAAGACAAGCTGAGATTTGAAACTGGTAAAGCGGGAAAAGGATGATATTGACTATTAGCTCAGATAAGAAAGTCAAGGAGCAAGCTTTCGGTGCATTTGAGTATTATAAGTCAACTTACTATCATACAAAACAATAATGTGTTTTTATTTGGCGCAAATGTGGTAATGGCCAAATTACTTACTCTAAAATGCAAACATCTTAAAGGGGAGCTAGTAGAACACTGGAAGCAGTTAACTGATCTCCAGCATGATTGGGATTTTCAGGCTGGTGTTAAGTTTAACAATCTTGAAAGGTGTTTTGGAGTTCAAATGCAAAATAAGTCCCTCCCTTGGAGGGAATTCTGTGAATTAATTGGAGACACAGGCATTTACAGCTCACAGGTTTCCTCATTTGCTGGAGGGTATCGTTATCTTTATAGTTCTATATATAAAATAGGCAAATGTCCTAGGTCATGCCTCTTCCCATGAAAAATTGATCATGTGCTGGGAAGCAAGGGGAAGCCCCCAAAAAGTCTGCCAATGGACAGAGATACAGATACATAACCCAACACAAAGGCACATCAGTTTAGAAAACTGATGCCTTTCCCCAAGCATCAAGGAATTTTCCTCTTAGGGGGAAAATGGTTATTTCTGAGGACTACTCATGATCACTCCCAGAATTTTCTTATGTTCCAGAAAAACCACCACATAGAAATTTCCACCACAGTAGTATTCATATTTCCTAGCACATAGGTGTATAGAATGTTACAGCAATTGGCTACAAAGTGGACAGAAAGTTTTGTGGTTAATCAAACCAACTTGCCTTGTGAAGCAGGTATACCTGGATTTACTACTGAACTTGTTTTCCTTATATGCAAAATTGAGATAACAACACCTCACTTACACAGTTGTTTAGCAGATAAAAGTAAATAATACTTATAATGCTGGATCCATAACAAACAATAGCTACCATTGGGACATGTTTTTTGAGGGGGAGGAAGTTGGGGAGAACTTATTGTAAATGTATAAGACATGAAATACAGTTGACCCTTGAACAACATGGGTTTGAACTGAGCAGGTCCACTTATATGTAGATTTTTTTTCAGTAGTAAGTATTACAGTACTACATGGGTTTGTGGTGGTTGAATCCACAGATGTGGAACTGTGGACGCAAGGGTCAACCATAACTTATATGTGGATTTTCCATTGCCCGGGTGGTCAGTGCCCCTGACCCCTGCATTGTTCAAGGATCAACAGCATATGTAACTTGAACTGAAATACATTATTACAATAGCAGTGTTTTGGCTGACAACTTTTTATCTGAAATGCCACAAAGATCCTAAGCAAAATTCAAATGCTTCTATTTATAATAAAGTTGGAAATTCATTTCAAATTCATATTTTCATCCGGTGTGGCCAGCATTTTAACAATTATTTTGATTTTTTAGCTCCATTCACATTCTCAGTGGCAAGTATATTTGTCCCATTTTTAGACCATTCTATACACTTAGCACAGCATATGTGAGCCAACCTGCTTATACTAATGTCAAAAGACTGGTGAGATTGTTTTCCTGCTCTCAATAATTAAAACATTTCTGTAGTCTGGTACCTAAATCAGTAAAGAATAGAAAATTCTTAAGACACTGTTAAGCTATCTCCATTTGTGAATTTTTCTTCTGTTTCTTTCTTTTTTTTAACAAAGTAGGTTAAGTTTTGCCTTATTCATATAAGATATTTTAGAGAAAAAACTTTTCAGATATAATAATTTTCAAAGGAAATGTCTTATGCAAGCTTATTTGAGCTTGTTCTTATAGAAGCAATCTTTCTGAGCCATTGATTGCAGCCTATAACCACTACAATATGGTGACATAAGTGACAATGACATGGTCAGTTAATCAGGAGTACATTTATTTTAGTTTAACAAAATTTGAATCAAGTGCTTTAGATCTAGAAGACTTCAGTCCCCTCTTTTCAGAGAGGGCAAGCTGTTTGGCTAAGGATTCAAAGCCGGTTAACAACAAAACCTGCCTTAAAACTTAGGTACCCAGCCTTAAGGCAAAAAGTGAAGTATTGGCCTTTCTGAGAAAGGGTCAGGAATAGATTTTAATAATCAGCTTTTAAACACAATATTACAAAGCACACTGTATACACGTGCTGTTTCTTAGCTAAATGGTTTTGCTTGTAATTTCCAGGGTTGTGAGTAGAACGGAGTTGTTGAGTAGCATGAAAAATGTTCGAGTCTCTGCTCTGCCATTTAATACAACCATAAACTTTTCCATCTACAAAATGGGAACAATAGCATCTACCTCACAGGGGCATTAGGAGAATAAAATTACAGAGATTATGAAAGTAAAATCAATTTTTAAACTAATAAAAAGTTTGAAAATGCTCAGGAGTGGTATTATCTTTATTAATCAGCTTACAAAACTCCTGGCTCCTTTTTTGTGAATGAACTTGATTTCAGGCTCTCATGCTTATTTCAGCAACATAGCTCTTAGATTTAAGATATTGAGGGTTTTTCTCACCAGTGGGATTTTTGCTATGCAATAAGAAAATATAAGTAATAAGGCCAAAATAAGGCCATCTAATTATATCAGGGGGTTCTGATAACAGCATAAACCATGAAAGTGGAACCTAAGTGCTTTACTATCTGAATCATAAAACAGAAATACATTCTGTTATTGCATTATTGCAAATTCTTTATTTTTATAATACAGATTTGAGAGTGCTTCCCAAATTGTCATTTTTATACTGAATATGTTCCTGTTAATTTTTCATATTGATGTTAATATTATTTCACAATATCATGCCATTTTTACTAATGGATTTTTTTTTGTAAATAACCATAATTTCCACATGAAAAACATGATGGAGTTGAGGTCTCTGCTATAGTCATTAATTCCCCCATGTAATACACCAATTAGGCCTGTATCATATCTGCAAAAATATACATAAGGCCGTTTGCACATAATTCATACCCATACCTAATGATAACCTCATAAACTGTTTTCCCACCATTGAAGCACACATGTTTAACTTTGAAACGTGTTGCCAGAAGAATGCCTTTGAAGAAACGAATCCCACTGCAGATGAAGTCTCATCAATTGCTTTTTTTTCTACTGTATACTTTATGAATTGCCTCATCATAATTAACTCCAGCCACTGGAATTAATTACTCCAGATGATCTGGAAATCGGTCTTCTCAATTCCTCTGAAATTCGTCAAGATCATCCTGCAAAGCGGGGGAAGGGGTTTGAATAAAGCAAAAATGTCTTTGAAACACTGAATATGTTTTAGTGTTTTGTTTTTGAGAGAAGGAGAAGTAGCACAGGAAGATGACTTTAGGCATATTTTATTCCTTTTTCGTTCCATAAAATGATAGACATTAGGAGCTGAAATTGATCATAGTGAATTTCCGGTTCAACCCCTTCCTTCTATACATGTGGAAGGGAGACCCTAAAAGCTTGGGTGAATTGGCCAAGGTCCACGTGGTCATGAGCTCATGATCCAAAACCCATGTCAGGGCTCTGTTTAGCAGTAAAATAAGAAAGAAAGATAGATGATTGATTTCACAGACTTTCTCATACAGAAACCACACATGGCACTAAGGAGTTACAGATGAGAAGGATGCACTGAAAATGAACACTTTGCTAAAAGCATACTAGGATGTTCATTTGAGGAAGCTTTCAGTTTGATTCAGCCCATCTCAACTTGGTCCCAATTGTTTTCAGGTTTTCCATCACAGTCATTCTTCCCTAAATCTGTTATAATTAGAGACCATTTATATTTGATAGAACAATTCTGTGTCAGCCAACTGCAAGGAAAATTGGAAAATAGTTGATACCAGTTTACAATTTTTTAACTGTCAGAGGAGATTTTACCTTTTGAATAATGTACATACTTGTTAGTGTCAATTCTTCCAAAATGTTAGCATTCTTTCAAAACATGCTAAATTCTCTCTTAGAAAGAGTACATATGATCCAACCAGAGCAGAAACCTGTTAATCAGGGATTGGAGGCAAGGAATATCGCAGAGTATGTCACACCTTTATATAAAGCAGAAATTGGTGTAAATGGGGAATATATGAGTAAATAAAAAATAATAAAAGTAGGTTTTTAAAAATTGTTTTCCCATATATTCTCCGCAAGTTCCCGATACAACGAAATAAAGGGTGACATGGTGTGTCAGTTGAGTCTTTCCAGCAGCAGATCCTCAGACAGAGCTAGAAATGCAAGGTATTAATTGGGGATAATGCCTGTTACAGATAAAGGGGAAAAGGAACAAGAACAGTTAGAGAAAGCTTTCAGACTCTGATGTAGGTCTGATGCCTGTGGAAGTACAAGGGAAGGAAGGAGAATCAGGTAGGGAGAACCTCAGCCTGTGGGGCAGCTCTGAGGAAGCCTCGGTCAGCCAACAAGGGACTGCAGGACAATAAGCTCCCAGAAAGCAGTGGGAGAGATACCGCTCTCCAGAGATCGCAAGCCCTTCACCACTGTTTTGCTCAGTGGTCTGCTGAGGGCTGCCATGCAAGTGCTCGGCACTGGCTTAAAAGCTGAGGCAGATCCCAAGGTCACCTACACTCAGAGGCTGTTGTCTACTCGCGCTCCTTGTAGCAGGTCTTCCCTTGAAGGGATGGCTGAGTGGTGCACCAGGATGGCTTTCACTTACAGGCATCGATTCCTTTCCAGTGTGATTGCATGGGCTGAAATTGATGACAGCCAATCAGGTCACTGCATTGCTGCTGCCAACTTTAATTTGGACGTGTACTCTTTCCCAATGACTTACCCAATTACTTTCATAAAGAAATTCCTTTGTGAAAAATTTCCACATCTTATCAAGTCAAAAAACATATCATAAACACTTTTGAAACCTTCTCAGGTCATGGACTGTTTCTCCACAGATGTGACCCACCCCCTCAAACCCATTGAAAGCACTAAATGAAAGTAAAAGTAACTTTGTGTTTAGAAACAACTAATTCTGACGCGTTCCCTTCTTATTCTGGAAAATGTATTCTCTCCCCTGCATATCCATAGGACATTTACTCAACCTTGATTCTTCTCATTGATTTTTGTCTCCCCACAGAAAAGCTTTGTCCTGCTGATTTGTTATAATCAAATTGCTCAGTGATATAAAACAGAAAATAAAGGAAGGTGAGTTTTGCTTGTTTGCTCTGGATGTATTCTGGAGCAGCTTGATTTCTGCTTCCCTCTTCCCCGGCTGGGTCTGTGTGCATGCCCTTCATTGCTGTCGGCCCTCAGGGTCCTCAGGACCTCACACAGGCCAATACACAGAGCTGGCCTGGCTCCCTGGGCCCTGTCCCCTAGGCCCCACAGGGTACTTGGTGGTGTTGAAGGCAAACTGACTCAGAAGAAATTTTTTTCCTCTTTGTCCAAATTTAAATCCATGTTATTTCCATAATTTTGAGCTATAAATGTAATGTTTTCATCTAACAGCAGAGGATAATACATTTCCAAATTTAATCTTGAGCCCTAACCTCGCCCCAGATTCTAAAATCATGTATTCCAGTATTTGCTCGACATCTCCATTTGATGGATGATTAATAGGAAAAGATATCTCAGACTTAACATGTCCAAAGCAGAACTCTTGATTTCCCCTCGCCCAAACCTGTTCCTCCTTCAGTCCTTTCCCACTTGGTAAGCAGTACCTCTACCCTCTAGTTGCTCTGGTCAAAAATTGTGGACTTGCCCTTGACTCTTCTTCCTCACCTTTGTATTCTGTCCATGAATGAATCATCTCACCTCTCCCTAGAGCATTTCTAACCATGTCCACCATTTACAACCCTAGCCCAAACCACCATCAGCTCTCACCTGGGTTATTTCAAGAGTCTCCTGAGTGGTCTCCCTGCTTCTTTTGCCTCTTCAATCTATTTTCCTTTCTTGCTGCCAGAGTGGTCCTTTTAAGCATAAGATATACCATCCCACTCCCTTTACCAAAACTCTTCAAAGACTTGTCTTTTCATTCTGGATAAAATCTGAAATCCTCGCCATGGTCTATGGTGCTTTCCATTATCTGTGCCCTGACTACTACTCTGACTGCATCTCCGGTCACTGTCACTTTTCCCCACTCTGTTCTAGCCCTAGGACTTCCTTGCTCTTCTTTGAGTAAGTCAAGCTCACACTTACCTCAGGGTCTTTGCATCTGCTTTTCCTTCTGCCTGGGCCAATCCATCCAGCTGTTCTGAGGGACAAGGGCTGCTTCTGGAAGAGAAGCAAGAGCATGAGAGATAGTTAGAGGAAGCTCAGAGGGCTCAAAGCCAGGAGTGACTTGGCAATGCACAGACACAACATAAAGTGGATTTGGGGCTTGAGTCAACTTTCCCTAAGCCTCAAAACACTGAGGAGCTCCAGCTGCCAACTGAGCCATACTAAACAATGGTGAAGAACCTCCCACTCTCTGCCCCCAAAGGAAATATTTACTGTTGGCTTTCACAAACCCAGTGCTTTACATATCTCATTCCCGTAAATCCCTACAACGATACTATGGGGTACATATGATTATTATCCATCATCGGTGTACATCTACACAGGGTTTATATGTTTCACATATGGTGAGGTTCTATGTCACACAGCCAAGGAATAAAGGCAGAGCCAAACACAGGTTGAGCCAACAACTCCAGAGTTCATGCTTTTCTCTTCCTGTCATGCATGCTCCTAGTTAAATAAGACAATTCGCTACAATCCCCACAACTTTCCATTTCCCCGTTTATGATATTGCATCAGAATATCCCCTCACACTCCCAATCCCTCCTTAAATTCTTACTTGTACTTCCAGGACCAGCTCCAGTGATCACCTGGACCACCCTCCTCCCCACCTCAAATAAGAACGAGAGACTTTCCTCCCTATCTTCGTGGTTTGTGGACGTGGTCTGTGCCTCGGTTGTACCCTCATTGCTGTCAGGTGTTGTACCCTCATTGCTGTCAGGTGTATACGTGTCTAACTCCACCCCGTCAATCCTAAGCAACTGGAGGCTAGAGCCGTATTTTCATCATATTTTTGCCCCTCAACACATAGGACAGTGCCTTACACGTGTTGGATGTTCACCAATGCAGTTGCAGTTGAGTAGACTTGAGTGGAAATAATACTACCAGGTCCTAGTTTGCTGGTCATTGGTAATAAAGGCTAGCTTTCATTGATCACTTTCTAGGTGCCAGGTGCTTGCTAATCCTTTACGTGATCTATCTCAATTTATTCCTCACAATAACCCTATGACCTGGGAAATGTTATTATTCACAATTAGCATGGAATGGAACTGAACAACAGAGAGGTTAATTCACTTTACCAGTGACTTCAGCCCTAGGAAATGGCAGGATTTGAACCCAGGCTGTCTGAATTGAGATAGCCCCATGAGGTAACTATCACACTATCCAAAATTGAATTTTGTGACCTCAGTAACTACTGTAACGATTGCCTCTTTTATTCCAATCCTGCCCACAGCTGTGCCACGTGATGCTCTATTGTCTGCGCATTTGCCCATTTTAAGCTGCATTTCAGGGCAGGACCCAGGAACCAGAGAGATTCACTTTGTCAAGAGGTGGATGTCATATGTGTGTAGCGTGGCTACGGGGCTACATCTAAAGCAAGTCCCAGAATTTGGAATTCCCACTTGAGGTCTTAACTGCATCCACATAATACCACTGGCGACTATGAATCGGTCTAACTAGACTCATTCATCCTAAAAATAAAGAATTCTTTTTTTTTTCTTACTGATGAAAATGTGTGAAGATTCAGGAGACCAGTTAATGTCTTAGTGACCATGGTTTTGGCCCACAGTGATCACCCATCCTGACAAAAATGATGGACACAGCTATCAAACCCCGGACATGGGCCAACACCATGGTGCACGCTGGCCACAGCTGTCCAGTCTTCAAATCACCTACCAGACCATAGACTTCACTGCTGCCTGAGACAGGAGCTCTTAAGAACACGGACTCACAGAGAATATTAAATCTTAAAGAACTTCTGTGGTGATTGCTGAGAAGTTGACTAAAATTTGGGACTGATTTGAACATTTAAAACTAGCTTTTTCCACTTGGATGTCTATTTTTTTCTACATCTTAAAAAAGACAGATACTTTTCTCTTAATAACAATAAATAATCACATTTTTTAAACTGTACAAGATGGATAACTGCTCCTTAACTTGCAAGTGAAAATTAATTTCTTCATCTCAGATGTAACTGGATGGATTGCAGTATTGATTTGAGCACATTCTGTATAATTCCTAATAACATCAACAGAGAAGGAGGGGGCTGAGGTGTGACCTCTCAGATTCTGCAGTCCCTTGACAGTGTTGAGCATTTGTCATTAACAGAGGGAACTATGTTCCTCTACTCAGAGGGAATAGGATTTACAAACTGTAGCACACACAAACACACTTAGAGGATAAAATGGAAGGGGGATGCCAATGATTTGTTTGTCATTTGAGATGGAGACAGGGGAGGACTGGTATTGTTTCATCTGAGTCAAGTAGCAGAAAGTCTGAATTTAAGTGCAGCTCGTTTGATTTTATTACCGAGTACACGTGGATATTAGCAGATTGGTCTCTTTTCGCCCATGCCTGCTGCCCTGTCTTTGGTCATTAGATTATTTGATTTGACACCCATCATACAAATAGGTTGTGCTGTATCAGGGCTGATAGGAGGAACAGAGGAGGAAGAAAAATTGCACAGCTGGTAGTACAGTGAACCCAAAAATATACAGCAATGTACCAGAGGGAATAGTCATCAACACGAAGTGAATAAGCACCCAGACTATTGATTACGTGCTGCTCACAGAACACCAGGCATTTCTGCCAACCCCTTTCTACTCATACACTGAACTGCAGACAGCATGCTGTACCTTGCATCATCAGTTTTGATGAATAATGCACTGATAAGCACTGCAGCCAGTATTCCGGGGAGCTGGGTAGCCAGATGTCGTCTGGATCTCCAGTAGTTTGAACCCTGGGTCTCTGACAGACACTGATAAAAATCCAAGGCAAGCACTGCAGAGGGGGCAAGGCCACTGCAAGATTCTGATGAATATCATGGCGTTTGGAAAATGAATGAGAATCAGCTTTGTCATGTGCAGCATTTTGAAGCATAATTTAAACAGAGGGTTAGTTGCTAAGTGGCAACGCCGGTGAGGTGAACTTCCATCTGAGACTTGTTGGGAAATCGCACACACAAAGAAAGGGCTTTGGAGAGGAAATCATTTTTAAAGGGCTTAAATCCACTTGGCTGCAAATGGGCCATTGTGACAAACAGATGGAACGGGTCCCCTCCACGATGGAATTCAGACGGTGGTTATGACAGATTTGAATGTCGCCTTGGCAGGAGGGGGCGCGGGATCCGATGCCCCGCCCCCCCCACACACCGTTCACTGCACACTCGAAGCATTTCAGCAGGAGTGCTGCACAGATCATGTTTTAATTCCATCATTACAGGTAAATGTTCAAAAGGATCCATTAGACACAAGGTTTCCTTCACTCAGTAACTGCAGACCTACCTCAGGTCGTTTTACGAGTGAAACCTGGAGTTCGGGCAACCATTGTCTTTGCTCTATTTAATTCTTCGTCTAGACAACAGATTCTTCTGACCCTAGATTCACAATGGTCTCTGGCCCCATCCTCAAATGCAATCGGCTTTCCTTCTCCACTCCTTTCCAGGCCGTCTCCTCCCTGCGGCTCCTCCCAACGCTGTCACACTTTTCTCCAGCAGCCTCGACTCTTCCAGTATACTCAGCCCCCGCAACCCACACTGTCAGTGTCAAACGCTGACACCTGGCGAATCTATTCCCACAGCTGGAAGGACTCAATGATAAATCTCCAACGTGGGAGATTTAAGCTACAAACATTGTGAAGCTCAAGCTATTACTTTGACACTGTCCCAACTTGGACCCACTGGATCACATGAGCGGAGAACCAGAGGGCATCCTGGGTGATCATTGCCTGGAATGTACAGACAAAAACCACACGAGCTTTGGGTGGCAACACCCCTATGAGGTCGGTCACTTCAGGCTCGGTTCTAATAGCATCATAACGGGCAAAACTCAGATGAGGTCAAAGTAGTTTTCCAAAATCCCTAAAGTAGCCCATAAAGTATAAGACAAAAAATTTTGTATACGCAAACGTATAGTAGGATATTATAAAAGCATTTCCACGTAAAATATCCTTTTGTAATAGAGTTTCTCTCAAAAAGGCACGAAGACAACCGAAAGCAAAGCCCACACTCTCCTTTTCCTCACTCCCTGCCTGTGGTCTGAGTGGAGACAGGCTCATCTGCACTGGTGTGTTGGGGGGATTTTTGGTTTTATTTTTACCTGTTATTATTTTTAAAAATTGAAACGCAGAAGAGTAGAAGGAATAGTATACTGAACATCCATGCAACATTTACTAAGTTGTGAAAGACATTAATCTTGGCATATTTGCTTTACCTCTTCTGAGAGGGGGATTGAAAATGCAAAATAAATTACAGATACTGTATTTTACCCCCCAAAAAATTCAGTATCTCTTTCAAAAGGGAATTTTCCTTAATGGCCCAATTTTATTATCACACCAGCAGAATTTATAACTTCTTAATATCATCTAACACCCAGTCCGTATTCAAATTTCCTTTAGTATACTCAAAATATCTTCTATAGTTAGTTAATTTGAACTTGAATCCAGTTAAGCAACACGCATTGTATTTTCTTTCCCCTGCACTATTTAAATAGGTATTATTTCTCTCTCTCTCTCTCTCTCTCTCTCTGTCTCTCTAAGTGCGCTTAAGTAAACTTCATTAAGTTAAAATGTGTAATATGCAATTTGTCTTAATGATAATATAAAGAACATGAAATATATCTTAATAGAACATAGTAGAAAATTTCATGGGATAATAATGACCAAAACAATAAATGTACTTTGGGGGATTAAAAAAATATATGTTCACAAGTTCTTTGATACTCCTTCTTTCAGGAGTTGAAGGTTAATTCCCTTCCCTTTTATGTGTGGGCTGAACTTAGTGACACATTTCTAATGAATAGAATATGGCAGATGGGATGAGATGGGCTTTTGACAGATTGCAGCTTCCATCTTGAATGTGATCTCTCTCCTCTCTCTCTGTCTTTCTCTTCTCTCTCTCCTCATATCTTTCTCAGAAACCACGTCCTGTGGACAGCCCTATCACAACTGCATTGCCTGTGCCTCAACTTCCCATTTAGAAGCACCCAAAGCCTCAAGACCCTTTTAGCCAACAGCCAGAGAATCCTTGGTTTCATAATTTCACAGCTCAGCTACAGTTACCACTCTGCTGTTGGTCTTAGAAGAGAAATCAAGAAGCAGCCCTGACATCCAGGAACTGGTCTGACACTTACAGAGAGGACTCAGCATTGTTTGAAGCTGGCTTGGTGCTCACAGCCAGGCCATGTGTTTATATATTCTTCTGTTAAACATAGATTATCTCACAGAACCATCATCAGACAAGGTCACTTAGATAAAACAAAGCCACTTCATAATTTTGGCTGGATACAGATGAAAGCGAGGTCACCGTGCCACCCACGAAATACCAAACATCCCCCTGTATAGGCTAATGTGAATGACTGTTCCTTCTTTACCAACCATTACGGCTCTATCCCGACCCAGGGTGCCCTTCCTGTCATTATAGAATGACTCCTGCTTTCCATCCCGTCCAGAGTGAAATCCAGCCTCCTTGGACCCCTTCCCAAATCATCCAGCCAAAGCCCAAGTCCTCTAATAGGCTCTTTCTAATCCCCTAAGACCCCCTATGGTTCCCCATGGCATGCGTTCTCCCTTCATGCAAGGAGTGATAAACCCAAACTTCAACTACACGTGTGTTCCTGGCAGTCTCTGGCTAGAAAACATTAGCATAGTAATAATTATCATTTATTTCTTCTCCAATGGGTGCACAGACCTAAGTTATTATAATTCTGGCTCTATAACATATTACTTGTATGACTTTCGCTAAGCCACAAATTTTTAATGCCTCACTCTCCCCATCTGTAAAATGGTACAATATCTTAACTAATCAGGCAGTTGTACAAATTAAATGAGGTAAGGTATATTAATCACTGATCTTACTCCCTTGCACATAGAAAATGCTCATTATATGGGTTTCCTTCTTATTTTAGTGAGGGTAAAAAAATTATTTTTATAAAAGCTAGGAAATTATTTCAAGTTTTGCCAAAATTTAAAATATCCTAGGATAGCTTATATTTGACACTCATCTAAAGAAGTGAAACTAATCTTATACATAAACACTTACTTAACCTTCCCAGGATGAAAACTTATTTCCACTTGGTGAACTGTGATGTAATTTTTCAAAGCTTTGACCTCTTTGAAATGGTATATTGGTTAAAATTATTTTGGGCTTGGAAGCTTCTTGGAGTTGTTTGTAAGGCTGAGTTGTAACAATAGATTCATTAAATGTGTCTAATTTTACCAGTGTTTGGATGTGTCAGATCGGTGTTTCCTCTAGGTAGGCAATGTGTACACTTTGGGGGCTCAAATGAAAATCCCCTGTCGTGCAGAAGCAGTCTCTCCAGGGAAGCATGTCTCGCCTCCAGGACTGACCCCCTTCAGGTGCATGTCCTTGGTGCGTTGACCACAGTCCAGGGGCTGTCATCAGCCTTGCATCCTCCAAAATTTCACCTTATCTTTATTCTAGAGACCACCTAACTTTGGGATGCTAAAGCATGCATCAAAGCTACTAACAGATTTACTTGTAAAATCTGAATTTTTATTTTTAATTTATAAGGAGAAGGTTAACTGCCAAAGAAAACTTTAATATCAATAGTGCTAAACAAGCACATATTTCCCCTATAGACAAAGCACATAGGAAATCAAATTATGAAAAGATTGGCATGGAATCAGAATGAGTGGGCATATGATTCTGAAGTTTAATAGCATTAGTTCTGATAGGGGCTGCAGATGGCTATTCAAGGGAGAGACAAAGTAGCTACTTCATTGAAGAGGACACCTCCCAGGGGCAGGGCCTGGAGAGCCCTAATAAAACCTGCCCTTCTGATTGTCCTTTCTTTGTCCTTCCATTCCTGGAAAGTCATTCCTTCTTCTTTTTTTCTGTATGCAATATGGAAATTTGGAAGCAAATGAATAACCAAGAAATTTGGAGATGTCTCAACATTACATTATTTTATGTTTGCCTTGTTGAATTTTCAGGCTAAACCACAAACCTACATGTCTAGACAAGGCTGCTCTCTGAAAGGAATGGATGTCTTCTTTTGCTGTTCATCCTAAATATGAACCTGGAGAGGTTTGGGGCAGTGCTTGGAGGTGGGGACCGGCGGAGATATGGAAGGACAGAGTGAGTTCTTTCAGTGGATGGCACGTGCTGTGTGGAAGATGGGCTGGGAGCGAGGCACAGGGCAGCCGGATATAAGACATGAGGATAATCCAGGTTGAGGAGATGTATCTCATTCTCCATGTTGATCTTCTGTTTGTTTTTCCTCTAAAACATCAATGAAGCCTCATTTTAAAACATATAATCTGGGACAAGATGCCAGAGTAAAGGCACCTATCAAAATCACCTATTTATTACTAAATAATAAAAAGGAAGAAATTAATCTTCATTGAAACAAGGAAATAGTCCCAGTGCCAAAGCCCAAAATACAAAATGTCCCTGCCAAATATTGTGTCAATTGAGTTTTATTAAATTAATCAGTTCATCAAGAATAATCACATTCCCAAATATTAATCAAGTGGGTGTTTGAATAAGGAGATATGATCTAGGAGGACCAGGGCACATCCCATAGATGTGTCAGGGACCCCTAGGAAGGCTGTAATGAAGGAGAAATTATCCTACCCATCTTTTTGATTGTCAACATCCTGGACAACTATCCAGGGGACAGTGTGAGGTGAAATGTGAGGAAGCAATGTCATGAAAGGTAAAAAAATCAAGTGAGAGACAAGCCATCGGGAAAAGGATATAACTTATTCGACGAACGATTATTTGTAAAAGAAAATCTGGACAGAAGTTGTGAGTTATCCTACCTCATGCTCCCCTGTCCCCCTGCCTTTATCCCATCCTCAATCTCTGCCCTGCTTAGAATATTTTATAGCAAATATTAGAATCCATTCAAATATGAGCTAAGAATCAGACAGGAGACCGTATGGAACATGGGCATAGAAACTACAAAAAATAAGAAACAGAATATAAGCAAAGGGCACTCAAAGAATAACCTCAGAAAACAAATCAGTCAAGGAAATGGAAGACCTAAAATACCACAATCTAAATAAAATTAGAGGGCTTCCCTGGTGGCGCAGTGGTTGAGAGTCCGCCTGCCGATGCAGTGGACACGGGTTCGTGCCCTGGTCCACGAAGATCCCACATGCCGCGGAGCGGCTGGGTCCGTGAGCCATGGCTGCTCGGCCTGCGTGTCCGGAGCCTGTGCTCCACAACGGGAGAGGCCACAACAGTGAGAGGCCTGCGTACCGCAAAAATAAATAAATAAATAAAATTAGAGATAGCATTTTGTCTTTTAAAAAAACAAAAGAAGAGTCAAAAAAAAAAGCTACAAATGTTCAAATAAGATATTATAAACTAAAACAAAGATCAACTAAAACTGAGCTGGAAGAAAAATAAGAAAGAAGTTGAAGAGAAATTTAAAAATATTACAGTGATGAAAGCCCATTAAAAGAAACAAACATAAAATAATCATGACTGGAAACTGTCAGGAGCAGTATGGACGTGTTTGAGAAAAGAACACTGAAATGTACTGAAAATGCTATACTGCAATCTTCGAGGAAAGATCTAGAGAGAGAGGTGTGTGGAAGGGGGCTGTTTAAGCCCAGTCTTTCACAACCAGCGTTTCTTAAAAATGCAGAGAAAAAATGCAGAGGAAATGACTGTATTAGAGGTGTCAGGGGGTGGGTGTCAGGGTAGGTTAGAGCCTAGACTGGCTAGTTACTGGGCCAGTCAGGGTGTGGATGGACATGAGTGACCCCTGGCACCCCCGGCAGTAGCCTGGGAGAGGAAGGGGGACCACACCTAAACTTCACCTGGAGTGAGTCTGGGCTTAGGATCAAGTTGTGAATTCTTCCCCATATTTTACCCCCATTCCTTTATTCCTAAAAGTTAAGCGACACCTCATTCAATTTACATCACGGTATTTGTAAATGTTATATTATAGGAAATTGGGGCAGGGCCTGTGCCCAATATGGTACAGAATAAAACCATGATCCTCCCCTAAGGATGGGCTGACGATGGCAGGTGTAACCTCCAATGAAGTTAGCAGTCATTAGCAGATGCACTGTCCGATGAGAGACAGTCATGGAAGAGGTAAGTGCGTGGTAGCCAATGAGGAGGCCAGGGTAGAGGGATCTGGGATATGCACTCAGAAAACAGGTAAAGCAGCATCTTGGGAAGCTCCCTTGGATATGAGAATGAGTCTATTTCAGGTGACCGCCTGCGCTTCATTCCACGTGCACCGATTTTGTAACTTGATTCTCAGAGCGTGATCTGATTTCCCTTGTTTCCAAGTGCTTCTGTGTATGCGGAGTAATAAGTCCATACAATGAAATACTATCTTTCTGGAGTCCTTCTGCAATTGAAGCACAGTGTGCAAGAAATGTAGTGCAAATACAGTGTGCAACCTTATAAAAAAGTTGAATATTCATTTCTGTTTATACCTCTGTCCCTCACTCTGTCCTGTTTCCCTACAGCATTCACAACTCCATCTGCAGTGCAGAATGTGAGCACCATTTCATCCTCAGGGACAGTCCTTCTCTGCCATCTGCACCAGCAGCAATAATTCCAGCAGGACTTGTTTAAAACAACAGTATGTCATTTCGAGACAGGAGTTTCTCAAAAGGCAATTTTAAGGTACAAAGGCTCCTCCCATGATCTCCTTTCCATTTTTCTCTGGAAAGGAGATCTGAAAAAAAAAGAATCCATTTTTTAAATAAAAATAAACTGTAGTGTCTCAAAAAGGGCCCATTTAGAAGCAGAATTTTAAAGTTTTATATATATATATATATATGGTTATATATTATATATAGTTATATATTACATAATTTTAAAATTTGTAGTATAGTTTTGAAAACTCAATTTGAGCCTATAGATAACTAAAACAGACCCTAATGACCCTAAATTTTGCCATGCAACAGTTTAGGAAAGTACATAGGATTTAACTTGACTGTTTTATTAGTAGCCTTGTTAATTTCAAAAGATTATATTCTCTAAACTAATGAGTTTCTTTAGTGAATTAGAAGCACTGTGTTTAACATATCTTGAAATAATGTGACTATTGCATAAAAGAAAATAACCAAATACAATAACGATTCTCAATGAAAAGGTTATATATTTAACAGCAAATTTACTTTGTGGAGGCCACATAGATGGGCACTGATGAACAAAATCTGTTCAGCAGAAACAGTATATATTGGAAATCATCTGTTGTTAGGCACCCTGAAATTACTAATAAATGCCAAGTTGTATCCTGAAAAAAGGGAATGTGACATTCCCCTGCCACTCAGGTGTGTAATCTCCGAGGGCAGAGTCCCCCGCTCTGTCAATGGCCCTCTCAGGAGGAAAATATTGGGCAAGACAAGACACCTCTCAACACTATGGTTCAACAGCTCTGACTCATCCCTGAGGGCAGGGTAGAATAATTTGAGGAAGGGAAAAGAGAAAGTTTGTCTAATTCAGACCCATACTAATATTTTAAAAACGTGGATGGACCTAGAGTCTGTCATACAGAGGGAAGTAAGTCAGAAAGAGAAAAACAAATACCGTATGCTAATACATATATATGGAATCTAAAAAAAAAAAATGTTTCTGAAGAACCTAGGGGCAGGACAGGAATAAAGACACAGACATAGAGAATGGACTTGAGGACACGGGGAGGGGGAAGGGTAAGCTGGGACGAAGTGAGAGAGTGGCATGGACATATATACACTACCACATGTAAAATAGATAGCTAGTGGGAAGCAGCCACATATCACAGGGAGATCAGCTCAGTGCTTTGTGACCACCTAGAGGGGTGGGATAGGGAGGGTAGGAGGGAGACACAAGAGGGAGGAGATATGGGGATATATGTATACGTATAGCTGATTCACTTTGTTATAAAGCAGAAACTAACAGACCATTGTAAAGCAATTATACTCCAATAAAGATGCTTAAAAAAACAAAAAACAAATACACACTAAAAGAAAAAAATAACTAGGGAAACTTGGTAAGAAAGGAACACCTAATAGTTGGGGCCAACTTATTTTATAATAAGAAAATTTGAGGAAATCACTATAATTCTCTAGTGTTTTGTACTGGAAACTTAGGAGCCAAAATCTTTATCTTGAAAGCTCATATGTTAATATGCATTTTTAAATGTATATTTTATTTCTACATCAGGTTTCCCTCACCCCACCCACTCTTATACATTTTTTCAAAAACACATTTTTATCAATACAGATATAAGAAGACTTATAGTACAAGTACAAGTACAAATCATAATTGTGTACAAGTACAAATTTGTACAAGTACAAATCATAATTGTGTAGCTCAGTGAATTTATGTACAAGGAACACACCATCCAGATAGAGAAATAAATATCACCACACTCCAGAAGCCCTCCATGGACCTTTTCTTGGTTCCTGTCCCTACCTTCCCCTCCAAAGGTACCTCCATCCTGACCTAGAAGACATATATTAGTTTTGCCTGATTCACAACTTTATGTACATGAAATGATATACGATATGTGTACCCTCTGCGTCTGACTTCTTTCATTCAGCATTGTTTATGAGGTTTATTCATGTAATTGCATATAACAATGGTTTATTTTCACTGCTGTGAGGAATTCTATTGTGTGAATATACAAGAGTTTATTTATTTATTTTGTTTTTGCTAGACTAGTGAGTTGTTACTAATTTTGAACTGTTATGAATCAGTATTAATAATGCTGCTATAAGCATTCATACATATATAGATACATATATACTATACCTGTATGTGTATATATAAGTATATGCGTGTATACACACATCTTTTAGTGAATATGTGTATGCATTTCTGTTGGAATGGAATTAAGTCACATGGGTATGAACATATTCAGTTTTAGTAGATACTCACAATGGCTTTCCAAAGAGGTCGTCCCAATTTACCTTCCCACCAGCAGTGTATGAAAATTCCAGTAGCTCCACAGTTTAATCAACATTTCATTTCTCACTCTTTTTAATTTTCGCCTTTCTGGTATGTATGGTTATTTCACAGTAGCTTTCATTTTAATTTCCTTAATGACTAATGACGTTGGACACTTTCTCATACATGTATTATCAAATGGGTACTGTCTACTATGAAGTACGGGTTTAATTCTTTTGCCCATTGTTCCCACTGGGTTGTCTCTTTTTTTCTTCTTGATTCATGAACAATGCTTATATATTCTCGACGGAAGTACTTTGCTGGTTATACATATTGCAAATATCTTCTCCTCTTTGGCTTAACATTTTACTATGTTGGTGATATGTTTTGATAAATTGTAATCTCATTTATCAATATTTTGCTTACTGGTTTTTGTGTCACGTTTAAGAAATCTTTACCAACCCCAAGGTCATAAATATCTTCTTACTTGTTACCCTCAAGAAACTTTACTATGTTTTCATATTTAAGCTTATAATCCTCCTGACACTGATTTTTGTTTAAGACAGAATTTCTCAGTCTTGGTACTACTGACGTTTTGAAGAAGATGATTCTTTGCTGTTTGGGACTATACTATGCATCATAGGATGTTTAGCAGCATCCCTGATCTGTACCCACTAGATGCCAGTAACACTCGCCCACTCACTCGTGACAATAATGTCTCCAGACATTTCTGGATGTCCTTGGGGGTAGGGAGGCCAAAATCACTCCCACTGAGAATCACTGATTTATGGTATTAAATGGTGATCAAGGTGATACCCAGTCAGCCTAGCACTATTATAGGAATAACATTCTTTCTCCACAGTCTCAGGGTCACCAAATGTCACAAATCAAGAGACCACATGTTGTCAAGAGAATGTAGAGTTTTTTCTGGATTCTATTCTGTGCTCTTGGTTTAAGAGTCAACCTTTATGTCAATTTCACACTGTCTCATTATGAAGCTACCATAATTAGGTCTTGATATGTAGCACCATATGTATTCCAATTTTGTTCTTTATGATATATTTTCTCTTACTATTCCTACATCTTTGCACTTTCATATACATTTTAGAATCAGCTTGTTGATTTCCACCCCCTATGAAAACCTACTGGAATTTTGAGTGGATTACTTTAAATTTATAAGCCAATTTGGAGAAAACTGACAATTTAGTGATATTGACTCTTGTAATTCTTAACTATAATATCTCTATTCACGTGGTTAAATCTTTAATTTCTCTCCATGTTTTATGATTTTCAGTGTAGATTTCTTACATCTTTCCTTAGGCTTAGGTAAAGGTATTTGACTCAACGCTATTGTAAATAATATCTTTTCTTTAAAACTTTTTTTTAACAGTAGTTTCTAGTATATAGGAATACAGCTGATTTTTTTATATTGAGCTTATACTAATTACCTAGATAAATTCATTTATTTATTCTAATACTTTATTTTTAAAGTATTTTATATTTTCTGAATGCTTACACTGTCCTGTAAAAAATGACAATTTTATTTCTTTTCTTTAATATTTACACTATTTTTTTCCCATTTACGTTGGCTAAAACTTTTAGTAGAAAGTTGAATAGATATGATAATAATGTGCAGTGTTGTCTTATGCTGATCTCAGCAGGGAAAGCATTTCATTTTTAATTATGATATTTAATGTAGGTTTTATCAAAATAAGGAAATTTCATTTTACTCTTGGTTTGATATGAGTTTTTGTCATAAATGATGTTGAATTTTATCAGATCTTTTTATACATCCATTGCAATGATAATATAATTTTATTTTGTTATTGCTAAAATTGATTTTAAAACATTAAGCCAATCTTGTATGCCAGGAATATACTAATTTGTACTGATGTATTATTGTTTTAAGTGTCATAGAATTTAAATTGTCAATCATTTCTTTAGGATCTTTGCACCTCTGATGATGAAAAAGATGGGTCTGCAATTTTCCTGTCTTGTAAAGATTTTATCAAGTTTTGGTATCAAGGTTACTCTGGCTTATGATAGAGATACTTTGAAGTTCTTGGTGTTATCTCCTTCCAGAGAAGATTTACTCTTGCTTCTGGCAGGTAAAGACTGCAGTTCAAAAAAAAAAAGTTTATAGAGAGAAAAATATAAAGGAAAACCCAGGAGGATCCTTTGTTCTTGAAGAGACTTTTGAGAAATTCCTGTCTCACAAAGTCATACAGCTTTCTCAAACATCTGCTGGAATTATTGCTGTTGTAGTAAAAAGTAATTGAGAGGGTTTTTCTCCTATTTTTGTGTAAAAGTGATCCTATTTCTTCTGTAAGTGTAAGAAAGAATTTACTGACAAAGTCATCTTGTTCTGACATTTCTTTATGAAAAGATTTTTTTTTTAGATTTAATGTCTTTAGTAAATATAGGACTGTTTAGCTTTTCTATTTCTTCTTACATCAGGTTTATTAAATTGTGTTTCTCAAAGGATTTTTCCATTCTATCTGAATATTCAAATTCATTACTTTAAATTTTTCTTAACATATCTTATTATATTTTTAATGTCTGAAGGCAATGTGGTAATATCTTCAATGCTATTTTGATAGTTTGAGCTTAATCTCCATTTTTTTTCTTTTGATCAATCTTGCTAGGATTTTATCAATTTTATTAGTCTTTCAAATACCCAACCTTTTGCTTCTTTGATTTCTCGATTTGTACATTTGTTTCCTGTCTGTCATCTTTATCGTCTCTGTGTTATTTACATTTTATTTGCCAATCTTTTCATAACTTCTTGAAATAGGTGCTCAGATCATTGCTTTGTAACCTTTCCTCTTTTCTATAGTATGAATTTAAGACTAAAATTTCCCTCTCATCACAGCTTTAGCTGCAATCCACAAGTTTTAATATATCATATTTGTATTATCAAGTTTAAAATGTTTTCTAATTTCCACTTTAAGTATTTCCTTGTGAATTATCAAAGGGAATTTTGAAATTTCTAAACAATTGGAGATTTTCTTATTTTAAAACAACTTTATTGAGGTATACTTGATATACAAAAAATGGGCATATTTAATGTAAATAATTTAGTGAGTTTGGATCTATGTACACACCCATGAAATCATCATCACAGTCAAGGTTATAAATATAATCAACTACCTCCAAAAGTTTCCTGCTGTCCTTTGCTTTTTTGTTTCTGTAGTAAGAACACTTAACATTAGATCTACACTCTTAACAAATTTTAAGTGTATGATACTTGTGTTAACTATAGAATATATTCTATATATATTCAGACTTTTCAATTTAATTGAGTTTTTCTTTATGGCTCAACATATGTTCCATTTTGGTAAATGTTCTACATGAACTTAAAAAAAAGTATATTCTACAGTTGTTTTGAGCTGTGTTCTATTTAAGTTAACAAGGTTAAGAGTGTTAATTGTGTTAGTCAAACTTTCTATATCTTCACTAAGTTTTCTTCATGCTTGCTCTCTCAGTTATTAAAAGAAATGTGTTTGAATCTATCTCTATGATTATAGAAGTGCCAATTTCTCCTTTTAATTTTGTTAAGTTGGCTTTACCTAGTTTGAGACTTTGCTATCTGACACATACAAATTGGAACTCTTATTTCTTCCTGGTGAATTGATCCTCTCATCGTGAAGTCTCCCAAGTATATTTATCCTAAAGTCCGCTTTGTCTGATATTAATATAGCAACTCTACCTTTTTTTTTCATCTTGGTTAACTGGCACAGTATTATAATCACAGTTATTTTAAAGTCCATGTCCTGAATTCTCATTATCTGAATCACCTGTCAATCTTTCTATTTTGCTTATTGTTTCCTCTTGGTTTTCTGCAACTTGGTGTTTTCCCCTGGTATCTTCCTTCTTGGCAATTTGTCGTTCTTGTCATGGAATACCAGACATTGTGCATGATAGTTTGAAACTCTGAATGATGTCATCTCCTGAACAAATGATTTACGTTTGCTTCTGGTAAGCAGTGAGACTAGGGGTGGTTTACACTAATCCAAGTTCGGATGGAGCTGAATTGAAGCTGAATTTCTATTTTTGTGAAAGCTAAATTTTTTTACCTCTACTGACAGAGTGTAGACTTAAGGGGTCTCAAGTGAAAAACTATCATGTTTCCTAGGTCCTGCTTTCTTGGTGAGCCCTGAATTTTAATTTTGTTTCCCCAGGACCACAAGACTGCTGAAAGTCTACTTGGCTTCCCATCCTCTTAGCGGAAGGTTTCTTCTTGGCTTTTTAACTTCTTAGTTGATGCTCATAAATTAGGAAATGTCACTTCTCTTCAGGACTTTGCTCAAGCTCTGGCTTCCCTCATAGCCCTGGACTCTAATTTTCATCTCCTCAGCATTGTAAAACTGCCAGAAATTCTGCTCAGTTTCTCAGCTCTCAAGCCCACTGCACCTATGGATTGGCATATGCACTGAGAGGAAATGTATTAGCACAAAATATTGGGATAACCTTGAGGCACTTCCTTCTGCCTGAGTTAGTGGTCCCTCAAGTAATGACAACCTTGGTAGCTAACCCTAGCCCTAACAATAACTCTAACCCTCCAATCGGGGATTACTCCCTCCAATCAGAGATTTTTAAAGCTCCTTCCAGCCTTTCTACTTGTACCTGGAGGAGGGCTATTTTATTACAACGTAGTCTGTTATAACCAGAGGCAGAAATACCACTCACACCCTTTTGAAATAACATTCCTTTAGAAAAATTCCAGTCCCCTTTAGCTGTGCTAAGGTGAGTGAAAACTACAAGATTGTTTTGTTTTTTTCAATAGTATTGCAGAATACTCCCAAGTCTGGCTTAGGTGATGAAAAATTTGGTTCAAGTGAGAAAAATTGAAAGGGAATTTCTTAAGGGAAACTTAAGCGTCAATGTTATAGCCATCTCTTTCCATCTAGAGATTTTCCTTCTAAAGCATAATGAGTATTAGAAAATATATAACTAGCACATAATGCCTCTGATTTTACAGGTATCATTGCTGAGGATTGAAACTGGTAATTCTGTGATAATCCACTTCAGACAGACCTCATAAATTATATATGTAGGGATTGGGAGCCATAGATGTGGCATTGTGAAGGTGGTACACAAGGATACTTTACACCAAACAAAAAATTTTGTGATTCCGAGGACACTTCCTCAACTTTCCTTTTTCCACACCTTCCCTCTGCCTGGAGTGCTCCTTTCAAACCAATAGGACTGCATTAACCTGTTTGCCCTACTGCAAGCTCCAGTCCAAAGGCAAATGCTAGAGCTTCTTGGCTTCTCCAAACACCTAGTTCACATTTCCTGTACTGCTTTTATGGAACTTGCATCTGTTTTACTAACATTGTATTTGTTAATGAATGTTTTCTTCCACTCAGAATTAAACTCATTGATGGAAGAGACTGAAATGTTTTCATCTTTGTTTCCCCTGAAGTACTTTGAGTTTATAAATAGTTGTTGGCAAAATAATTATGTTGAAAAGCCTAACTATAATGAACAGCCATATGGCATTCAATGTAAACCAAAGAACAAGAATAATTTTCTCTACTTGCAGTTGGTAATTCAATATACCAAAATGTAAAAGATAAATAATAAAAATAAAGGTGAATTATAATCACAGTACAACTGTGGGGTGTGTGCGTGTGTGTGTGTGTGTGTATGTGTGTTGGTGGAAACATTATCTTTTTCAGCTAAGGATGGACAGCCAATTGTTGATCATTAATCCCAACAAGTTCATGCTTCATTTGTAATTAGCTATGTGTATTTGCATAAAAACAATTCAAGTAAAATCAACAAACATCATGTTTGAGTTCCTACAATATAAGACACTGTGTTGTATATTCTGAGAACCACAAAGAAATATACTATATTAATCCTGCCCTCAAGATGGAATATTCTGAGGAGTTAAGACAGTAACACATTAAACATTAAAATATTGATAAAAGAATTTTTAAAACCACAGTTGAAGAGATGTCACCAAATAATACATGATTAATTGCCTAATGAATTGTAGAGGCAATCACTGCTTTAGAAATTGGGGACAGGGTGAGCCCTTTCTGGGGGGCTGGGGGGAGACGGTAGACAGGGCCACCATTCGTGGAAGAACATTTGTGTTCTGCATGAAAAGCCCAGGTGGATTGGGGGCGGGGCAGCTGAAATCCAACCCAGCTCTGCTCACCAAGCCCTCTGCCCTCCTGTAGCCTGCTTCAGAGCAGAGAGGAGAGGCCTTTTTATAGCAATTCACACAGAGATATGGTAAGTGCCAGGAGGCTCCAACTGAGTGGAATTTTACAAAAGGTGTAAGCTTTGAACACATCTTGTAGTATGATTTGCTGTAATTCCAGCAGATGAAAAGTACCAAGGATATGTTTGGGGACCACTTGTGGGGGTTGGGGCAGTATTTTGAGCTGAGGAAACATATGGGGAAGATGTATGTACTCCAGGCTAAAAAGTATAGGATTTATTTTCTAGCTACTCAGAGCCAACAAATATTTCTGAACAGGTTACAAGTGGTTGCTGTTTTAGTAACATTTATCTAATGCAGTATTAAGTAAACTGGAGAAGTGAGAGAAGAGTCAGGGCATCTTTTTGGGGCATCATTGTAATTGTCCAGGCACGATGTGATGAGGGTCTTGTCTAGGGCAGTGGCAACAGTAAGAGAAAGAAAAATCTAAAAGAAATGCAAGAAAAAAATGCAAGATAATTGGGAGGCTAAGATAAATAGGAGGAGAAAGAATCTTATTTTATAATAAAAGTATATTAGTTATTAAATGCAATATTTTTTTCTTTAAGTTTAATATTCCTTTTCTGATCTTGAATCTTGATGTTTTTCTTACAGGGATTTCACTAGCCCTCAAAAAAGTCTTCAAAAATCATATTAAAATTGTATTTACATCTTGAGACTAAAGTAACGAGGTCCCACAGTGTCTTAAGATCGCTAAAAGTATAGATTTGGAGCTAGACTTCCTAAGTTGTATTGCAGATCAGCACTTACTCCGTATATGAACTTGGAAAAGTTACTTGATTTCTCAGTATCTCAAACGTATCATCTCTAAAATGGGGACAATAACAGTATCACCTCTAGTATTGCCTCATAGTATTGTTGTGAGGAATGAAACAGCACCTGGAACATACTGTTACTTCTCATTGAGGTTACTCTTATTCTTTCTTGTGTTTCTTAGGCCATATCAGCCTGGAGTTAATAAAATGGTCATAAAAGCTACAAAACAGTATTTCTCCAACTCCACACCACCTGCTTTTCAGGAATTTTACCCTCTCTGCTCAAGCTACCAAATAGTTCTGGAAATTGCCAGGTAATGTCTCATTGGGCTATCAGGATGTCCAGTCCTCCCCCCTTCTCAAAGGCTTATAATGTTATAATGGCATTACCTCCAGCTTCACTGCTACCCATCAGAAGCTCTGCCATCACTGATGCCAATACATGTGACAGTGTTTCCAGTCTCCAAGTTTGAGAGCTCTAAAAGGACACTGAGACACTGCTGTTATCACAGCCACCACCGTCAGCCCCACTGTGCTGCTCTCTCCAGCGCTGCCACTTCTAGGACAGTACAGCTTCTCCTCCTTCACCATATGGCAGTCAACACCACGGCCACTGATGTCAATGCTACTTATACCCTGTGTTTTTATCATCCCTTAGAAGTGGAGAAATTGCACATTTTATTTTCCCTTGGTCTTCTTTTTCCATGTCTCTCAACCCTAAGGACTCAGGTTTATGTCCTGGTGGCCAGCCTACTGGACCCTTCACGTGCCAAGCACAATTGTCATATTAGGATTTTCTCCTCTGACTTGAAATTTACCGTTTGCCCTTGAGCCTCCTCATGAGGAGTTCTTTCCTAAGAGTTAGTTGATCCTAGAGGGCAACAGCCCAGCTTTTGGCAGCTCTATCTTCAGAGGCATGTCAAAATCTTGGTAAACGCTATACGGGCTCAAGTTGGGATTCCTGGTCCAGTTGGTTAAAAAAAAAAAATGTCATGCCACATAGAAAGGCCACTTTTCTAAACAAGAGTCGAATTCATAAAAACAGTTATTAGTGTGAGGAGATACGTTTTCCTATAACAGAAAACTAGGAAATGAGCAGGAAGAAAATGGGGAGGCTTTAGAGAAATAAAAGTAGTCAATGTGATGTAATTTCAATCCCCTGACAATGACTGATAGATCACAGGAATGGAATCAGATGGATGCTTGTCTCTGAGTGCATTGCAAAAATGTTCCCTCACATAGCTTGTGAAGCAATCAACAGGACCAGGGGCTATTCTGGACTCAGTCCAAGGAAATGAAAATAGGTGAAATGAATACGGCAACATGGAAGCTAATAAACCCCTAGGGGAAAGTTATCATAATATCATCAGATTGGAGCATACTTCTGAGAATATTTGTGAAGGGTAATAGAAATATAAAAATATTGGAAATGTGGAATGAGTTAAAAAAAAAGTTGATTGGAATCAACGGTTGTGTACTATAATGGACAGGTGTACAGTGTTGAGAAAGAGCAAGTGACATTTGCTCTCCTGAAATTCAATTCTAAGAACAGAAGTTAATGTAGTCTCATAAAAATGTAGTAATGGAAATCCAAAACAACTTCATTATTTAAAAATACTATCAGCTTTGATATGGGATTAGAGTCTGGAGATTAAAAAGAATGAGAGAAGTCACAAGCAAAGTTCAAAAATATATTTTAAAATGTAGTTTCAAAGGAAGCTGTATAGGATTGCAGAAAGAGCAGGGATTTTGGATATGACTGTCCTGAATTCATGATGCTAAGCAAGTCACTTCTCTCATTTCCTATCTAAAGTATGTACAATAATATCTACTTTTTTTTTTTTTTTTTTTTTGCGGTACGCGGGCCTCTCACTGCTGTGGCCTCTTCCGTTGTGGAGCACAGGCTCCAGACGCGCAGGCTCAGCGGCCATGGCTCACGGGCCCAGCCTCTCCGCGGCATGTGGGATCTTCCCGGACCGGGGCACGAACCCATGTACCCTGCATCGGCAGGCGGACTCTCAACCACTGCGCCACCAGGGAAGCCCCAATAATATCTACTTTAATGGAACTATTGCTCACAGAAAGTCAGATCAGTCGTGTGAAAGCACTTGCATGGCACACAGCATTGGGTAGCTGCTCAATAAACATCACCTCCACTCCCTTGATCCCCCTTCGTTTCCATGACCAACAGTGTATCAGACATTAGTGGTCCCTTCTCGCTTTCTTCTTACTTCTACCAAGATAATAGTATCTCCATTGCCAGGTCAACTCTTAAAATCTGATGGGCCAGTGGGAAAGATGGAGGAGTAGAAATGGACTTGAGAAATCTTGAGAGAATAAAACATATACACAAATTGCATTATAGGAAGTGCTTTTCACCAGCTGGTAGACACTAATCCAGCTTAGGGTAGCTCTAAAATACAAAATAAGATCATCAGTGGATTGGCCTTTTTTTTTTTTTCCCCCAGTGTATAATGGAGAAAATACAGGCATTAGATGGGTAAGACCAAATGATTTCTAATTCTCTTTCAAGCCATTTCTTCTGATTCCAGCCAGACTGACGTGTTCTTACTAATCTGGCATCCAGGGAGTAGGGTTGGTAAACCATGTTCGCCTCCCCAGATCTGTGCCCTTAAAATGTAGGCAGCGTCCCCATGGGTGCTAACAAAATTGTATATTTTTAATATGAAGGCTCTGTCGAAGCTTACAAAAGGACATACAAAATGAAATCAAGAGAACGCTATCTGCTATTTTTACCATGCTCATTTGGGTATAACCCAAATGTAACTTTCTTTTGATCTCCCCTCCCTCTTTAAAATGTACGTAATGGGGGAAAGTTTCCCCCGCCATTAAATTCCCTCTTCAAAACATCCCTTTACTTTTGTGTTTACTATTTAGAAATAGATGCTTTTAAATTCACCTTAGGTTCAAAACAGTCTCAAATCAAGAGTCAGATGCTCATCGCTGGTAATTAGCAAAATTCTGAACTTGATTTAGAGTTAAATTCTCTCCCGTCCACCAGCTGGGCCAGTTTCAGGAGAGCTGCCTGCCACCTAGAGGGCAGGACATTCTTCTTTGTCCAGAATCGCTCTTCTACCCCTCCTACCCTGCTCATTGGCTATGGTTTCTAACCCCTCCTGGGGTTAGAAAGCAGAAAGGTGGCAGGGAAGTTTCTTTCATGAATTGGTATTGCTATAATCTGACTTTATGCTACCTGTGTCTGGAAGATGTCTAAGCTCACTCCTTCTCTCATGGAGGTTATAGTAGCTAAATTTGGCAAGTCCCCTACCAGTCCCCTCCAACTCTATCTCTAGTTTATGCTTCACCTTGAACTGCCCTCCCCTAATGCCCCACCTGGGCCCCAGTTCTCAGACGGTCCATTCTATAGAGATTTTTCTCTGCTGGAGTCCCATTGCCTCTTCTAGGCCAGTTTCTTTTCCAAGACATAAAATGGCTTCAGGTCATTTGTACATCAAATCTCTCTCTGATCCCTGGGGTTTGCCTCTTTGAACTTCTGGCAAGAGAGAGAAGTTACTTTCTGGATGCAACAGAGACAACTCTGTTCAGTTGCTCAACCATCTTTCTAACACATCTTGTCTACTCCCTGATTTCCTGGGCTGAAGTCAGACTCTGTCCACTCTGGGCTCAAAATCAGAGGAAGGATAACCAGCTCACCAAGTGATCCTTGACATTCTTCCTTACTCTGTGTGAGGACAGGTATGTCTCCAGCCGCCTTCCCTTAGGGGAAGAGGAGGCTGTCAATGCAGTGTTCCCTGAGAAACAGTCCTCAAAGTGCTCTCTCCTGTCCTCTGTCTTAATACTGTTACATTCTCCATGTGGGTCAGTGTCCCCCTAGTGTCAAGCTCCAAATCTGTGAAACCAGCTCTTAACCTCCTGTTTTATTTGATCCAGCACCTCACTTTGCTGTGCCACATCTATTGTCTCGTGAAAACTTGGTCAAAAATTTTAACATCCTATTACATATACGCACACCAATTTTTTTTTAAAAAAAAACACTGGATATAGGAAAATCCACCATATTAGTATTAGGGTAATATTGCACCAAAGTATGGGAAGTTATTCAGCTACACCTGAAGTATTGAGGTTTCCACTGAGGAAATGGAATTTCCTCAATTCCACTGAGGTATTCGTTCATTCATTTATTCCATATCAATTGAACATATATCATGTGCAGGCACTGTGCTAGGCTCTGAAACCACAGCAGTGACCAAAAAGGGTTGTGGCCCCTGACAGTGGACTGTACAGTCTATAAGGAAGGTGTCTGTCATCTGCCCTCCTTATTTTTCAAGTAAAGGCTTTATTAAGCTCTTGTACCCTTGTTTCCACATTGAAACCACACCATTTTCTTGTGTCGGCCTGCATGAGGCAATTAAGTCAACGTATATATGAGACAACCAGTTCTTGCCAAAAAGTAACTGGAGTATATGATATGAGCTTGTTACCTAAAGTCCTTGCCAAGGTTTTGTGTTATTGAAACCTGAAAGTTCACTTAATCAGAAGTACTTCTTGGTAGAGCACCATGGGTCAGTAGGTGAAGCAATGGCATGGAAAGGACTCTGGGAACATGAATGTTAATTTTGTTCTGCCACTGACTGTGACCTTGATCAAGTCCCCAGACGTGTATCTCAGTTTCCCTGCTGTAAGAGCAGGAGGGGGCTGATAATAAAGTTGGCTGAGTGTTGTGCTCTGCTTGCTTTACATCTAGAGAAGACAAGTTAGCACTGAGTATCTGCTTTATGTGTATTAAAACAGAGCTACAAAAAAAAAAAGTCAGAAGATGATTCTAGATTCATATAGTGAATGAGAAGCCAACCAAAAGTTGGAACTGAGGGTCTGTAACTCCCCGATCTCTTAGCTTGGTGATGCTCTTGGCAATGTTAAAAATGAGTTCAGGTTTTAGTGCTTCAGTTTTCATTTCCTTTCCACTGTCTTCCACAGAAAGTTTCCATCCTCAGTCCTTCCTATCCTTTAGTGAAAGAAATATATAAGCTGCCTCTTGAAGTCATATTTTTTTACTATGTGGTCTAAGGATGACATGAGCTAAGGGAAACAGAACATGTACTGCAGCCCTGCTGTGAGCCAGACACTGCTGAGCACTAAGTATATAAAATAATATAATCCATCAGGGGTCATGGTACTTGAGGGCTTACTATGTGCCAAGTATTTTACGCGGAATTTTTTAAATTATGAAAGCAACTTCCGTATTGTAACAAACAGCCATTTTACAGATATTGAAACTATGACTCAGAGTTGCTAAACATCTTCTCCAAAGTCAAGCAGTAATTGGAGGAGAGGAAGTTTCACCCAAAGCTTCTAACTCCAGAGTCCATATTCTTAACCACCAACTCACTCTGCCTTCCAAAGATGAATAAGATTAGATAGAACCTCTTGTGAAGAGGCTCACGGATGAGTGGAGGAGAAAGATTCATAAATAACTGCTACGAAAGTACAGAGAAATGTGCAATTAAATTTGTTCAGAGCTGAAGCAAATGGGTGCATGAGAAAGTGTTGCAAGGGAGACAATATCTGAACTTGAAGGAAGCAAATGAGGGATTAGAAGTAGGCATTCCGGAGATGACGGCATGGGGCTAAGATACTGTAAGATGTGTTGAGGAAGGAAATCTGCACTGTCGAGTGTGGCTTGAACATAGTACAACTGGCTCCTTCCTTCCTAAGTGTCCATCCACTCTTAGACCTTGCAATGCCTGCACAAATCCTGAAAGGAGACATAAGACTTCTCACTACTCTGCCCTTCAACCCAAAGCCCGTGGGGTGGGGAAAACCTACAACTGTAAAGATATTGCCAACTCCACATCAAGCACTAAGAAAATGCTCATGGAACCAGTTTACTACAGCTCCATTGTCCCCCAAGTAAAAGCATAAAATTCTGAGGTAACCCTCGTTAATCAATAGATGAATGAATTTTGTAATTTTGTCTGATTTTGGAGCCAGTCACAGACTAATGGTAGCTTTTAGGACAATGGCCTTTTGTCACCAGGATCCAAGTTAATCTCACACTCCATGTGACACTAACATACAGGCAATATAAATAAGTTAGGGTTCAGAATTGGGTTTGAGTAATGCTATTGAAGATCTGGCAGTGGGAAGGAATAAGCTGCAAGAATGAGAATGCAAGCAAACATGATGGAAAAAGAGAAAGTCACATTCAAAAGTATTTCTCAAGAGCTTATGAAAATGCAGGCTCAGATCTAGGCTAGAAAGCAAGGCTCTTGCCCTTTATTTGATGTTATTTTAATATTTTAAAGAAAGTGTTATGGAAGCCCAGTATGAACAGGGAAGAAAATTGATTTTTTTCCTTTGTAATGGTATCCATCAGTTTCTGCCTCAGGATTCTTCCACATATGGTTGTTTTTTCCATAACAACTCGTGAGGAGTAGTTAAAATAATATTTAAATTAAAATATTTTCTAAACTATTCCACAGTTGAAAATCCATTATTTTAAGTCCTAACCACACACACAAAAGAAAACCTTATTAACTTTATTTCCATATAGGAAATACACAGAATCCTTTAAGAACTCATTTTTGTGTGGTGTTGGGGTAGGTGACAATGTAAAATGTTTGCACCATGATGAGTCATACTTAGAACAAGATAGAGAAGGATTTAGATTTGCTCTCCCTAGACTTACAGTCCAACTCCTGGACCTTCAATCAATGTTACTAGATGGGCAACTCTGAGTGTGAGCTTAGAAAGATTTTATACGGGGTTTTTTAATATATTATTAAATATGTATTTTATATAGGATATTTCAATATAGTTCCTCATAAGTATTATTGCTGCTTATCAGGCCTAATAAACAAAATAAGCAAAGACTTCCTGAAAGGAGATTGAGTCACTGGGAAGAAAAAAATCAATGAGAATAGTCAAGCTATTAACTTTGTAGAATATAATATTGCATTCTGAAAGGGAAAAGGATAAAATTCCTGGATAAAAAATCCAGGTCGGTATTAATGAGGATTGTGATAATAAAAATAATGTCAACAAATAATAATTTTGCCTCTATTATTTTTCAGCGTTGAATAGTTTGCACCCTGAAATAGGTGTCATTCTTATTTTACACTTAAAGAAACCATGGCTTTGCGAGCTTTAGTATAGGAATATATAAACTCAGAAATCCAGATTCGCCAACAGCTTTCCACACTGTATTTTAATACTCTCGCAAAATACTTAATTCTCTGCCCTATCCTTCATCTAATCCAGAAACTGTCTTCTTGCAGACTCAGACATGCCTGTCCCTCTAACCAGCTCTAGTCTTAGTTCAGAGCCATGTGAAGGGCTGAGAGCCACAGGACCATTCAACATCAAACTCATGCTTTCTGTTTATATCCTATGCCTATTATTCAGACCTTTTGAATGGCTCCTAATCTCTTGTTGTTGAGGGGTTTTGACCTGGACTCATGACCCCATGTTGCCAAAAACTTCTTTTTCACCCCCTGACCTTGTGTGTTCCGGAATCCTAACCTCAGTATCTGATCCCTAACGCCTGTCTCCCTGGTTTCTGGTCCTCTTACTTGCAAATCTCTCCCTCAGCTGACCTCTCTGGAATTAATCAACAATCCACCTGCCAGTACCTTTTGTGCCTACCCAAACTCCCAATCCTGGCCCCTCTGGCTTTACCTCTGGTCCATTGTCTCCCAAACACTATTAGAGCATGCTTTGAAGAAATGGTCTGATTTTCAAAGAAGCAAAATCAGTATAAAGCTTTACAAAACATAAGCCTTGAAAATGAACGTATCTACAAAATCCCAATACTGAAGAGATTGACATGCTGATCACGTGTCAACAGACCATGGCACCAGTTATGAGTCAGAATAGGAAGGTGAACAGAGTAAAACAGAGACTTGAACTTCGTTCCGTTTTAGATCCCACACAACGTGCAGTATAATGCCTGACACTAGTTAGCCCTCATACATATACATTGAATTAACTAATTGACTGACTAATGCTTAATGAATTGACTGCAAACAGCCTTTTGATCTCTTGGCCCCCTAAGAGGATCTTTGGCACTTTGATTAGCAATGCATGTCTATAACCATCTATATCAGTTTCCCTTCCCTGTGCTGTCAGGATTTTAGAAGCCAAGAAAAGACTGAAATCTGTCTTGTGGTCTGGCATTCATCTGCAGTTCCTGAAAAGAAGTGAAAATTAAATAATAAAGTCAGGCGAAGAGAGTAACACACTAGTCCATGTTGTTCAGACCTATTCTCTCACACACACACACACACACACATACAGTCTTTCAAGGTATATCTATATCTGGACAGGTTAAAGTGAATGACAACTCAGGGCAGCATTAAAAGAGAACATACACTTGGAAACAAATGGAAAATAACATTGGGACTTTGAAAATGATGGGGGTGTCCCTGAAGGTTTCAAAATGGACTGCCTTCCCTTCTGCTTGAACAAAAATACCACATAACCGAACAAAGAGCTGAGGGGCCATGTTCCATCCTGAGAGCTCCCCACGTGTTTGCATTGGTGAGGTAAGCAACTACAGAGGAGGGGACTTAAAAGAAGACTTTGTATTGCTTGTGGAGCCTTTCAAGCAGAGCAAGGGTGGAATTCCATCTGTTCAGTTCGGTTCAGTGAGCCGGTTCACTTTTAATGGTTCACTGGGTTGTGACACCTAGTAGAAATTACAACCAATGTTTGAAAAAAACTTTTAGTGATCATTTATGAAACTGTGTAGTAGCATTTGTGAAAGTTTAAAATTTTCAGCTCCTTGTGTGTCTAATCTGTTTCCAGGGCATTTCTCTCCTGGTGGAAAAAAAAAATAGAGTTAGAAAATGGCCACCGAAAAAGAGGAATGTATTTGTTGAGCTCTGCTTTGCACACTGGCTTCATTTGTGCATGATTTCAGACAAACACAGGAAGTTACCAAGCTTTCACTCAAGGTTTGCATTCACCTAACCATGAGCGTTTAACACGTAGAAAGAGCTCTGAGTGCCTTACAGTCTTTGCAGCAGCCTAGCAGATACTTTACCTTGAGGAACAGGTAGAATTCCACTCTGCTCGCTTGAGTGACTCGCTGAACAATACCAAGTTATTAAGTTTTTCAGCAGCGAGAAGGTGATGGGGGAGGGAGCTCCATCTGATATCTGCTCAGAGGCATCTTACAAAAAGCCCATGTGCTTGCATGGACCCCTGCAGGAGGGCAAGTACTGGTCAGCAATGATTATGGTCTCAGTCAGATCATCATTTTCACTCACCTAGAGGAGAAGAAATAAGGTACAATGATACGACGAGGTAAAGTGATGGATGGTTACTTGCGGTATGTTTTGCAAACAGCATGTTGGGCGTGATGAAGAGGAAACCTTGTAAGAAGTTCAACAAATAACAAGATATGCCCACTCTGCTTTGGGAAAGCCACCTCAAAACAGCCAGACCTATTTCTCACAGGGTAAAGGAAGCATGCAATATATTGGGAGGGAAAAAAGAGAAAGAGAGAGGAATGCTTAAGGAGGATTTCCACTGCATGCACTGGGGATCTGAAAGGAATGGAAGTAAATCTCTAAAACAGAAATCTAAGGTAGGAGAAAATGCAAAAGAAATTGACCACATCAGGCACCAAGTCCAGCTGATTATGTCTTCATCATCGAATGCCACATCGAATGTTTTTGTTTTATCGTGCATCATACATCGTTTCAGTTCACTCCAACATTTTCATCTGACCATCACTCAGGAAAGGAGGGGTATGTAAGGCAAAATGGACAAGACACCCCTGGGTCTCAACAGTAAAGAGCTTCTTGTTGTAAATATTTTATCAGATAAAAGGATCCAGATTTTTTGTCAACCAAGGAACAAATACCATTCAAAAATAGAGAACTCTTTTAAGTGGTGCTTTAGCCATTTTTTACTTCCTATATGTCTCTGGGATTATGGCATTTATTTTGCAGCTCAATTTACCATATTACTCATCCTAAGACCGCCCCTGGGAACTGTGCTGTTGTCTTTCTTCACCATCACTTCTGGTATCATCATCACCACATCAAAGCAGGTAGGGCAGAGAAATGTCACTGCAAAGAAACAATCTGATGGGAACTTTGCTTTTCTAAGATCTCCACATTTCTGATGAAAGCCCGTGCTCTAGACTTTTTGGCGGTTGGTTGTTGGATGTTTTCGTCTTGGCTGTGTCCACGTGCAAATGCAGACAAATGTCTGGCTCTAACTCTCTTAACTGCCCTCATCTTCCATCAGAGTGACTGGATGGCTAATTTTAAACATTTAGGAAGGTGGGTCAACAGCATGATCTCCAATAGTATTTAGAGCAATATTTCAGCTTATTTTCTCTTTACCAATCTTCCTTTCCAAATCTTCTCATTTCAAACAGTGAACTTTTCCAGCAAATTAGTTTTAATCAGGTGAAAACTGGGTGACCTAGGAAGCAGCTAATAGGTCAACTCTGTGCACTTTACATATCTACTTTTTTTTTTTAAATAATAAATTTATTTATTTTTGGCTGCGTTGGGTCTTCATTGCTGCCTATGGGCTTTCTCTAGTTGCCGCAAATGGGGGCTATTCTTTGTTGTGGTGCACGGGCTTCTCATTGCAGTGGCTTCTCTTGTTGCAGAACACAGGCTCTAGGAGCATAGGCTTCAGTAGTTGTGGCACGCGGGCTCAGTAGCTGTGGCACACGGGCTTAGCTGCTCCGCAACATGTGGGATCTCCCCAGACCAGGGCTCGAACCCGTGTCCCCTGAATTGGCAGGCAGATTCTTAACCACTGCACCACCAGGGAAGTCCCTCTACTCTTTTTCTTTTAGAAGAAAAAAATGTTCTAAAATGCTTTGTGTGTTAATCACCCCAACCAAAGTCAGTACCAAAAACTCCCTATAATTAGGACTGAATTTTTATGAAAATCTATAACAAAAGGAAATGCGTCTCTCTAGAAATAAATATGGAAATAAAAAGAGAAAACTAACAAACATTAATTTTTGCAAAACAAAATGCTTCTGAGTCTCCGGAAAGTACATCAGCTATTTGTGTGTCTGTGGGTTAAATCTTTGTTTGAAACTGCTTCAGAAGCAAACCTGGGTGGCATTTAGAAATCGCAGCATGATTAAAGGTTGCTGGCATGCTTTACAAAAAGGGAAGAAGAAAAAGAGGAAGGTCAGGCCTCACTAACTTCTTGGAATTTCTGGAAGACACAACTGACCGTGAAGACGGGAGAAGAGAATGAACACTCTATGCTTTGCCTTTTTTTTAAAAGAAAGCTTTTGATAGTGGTCTCTGTTAGATACTGTGAAACATCTTAAAACAGGTAAACTCATTAGGGGCGTGGGGAAGAGTTTAGAAAATGTCCGGTCAGTCCCTGAAAAATGGGTCCATTTGTCCGTTTAAAAGGTAACAAATCTCAAAACATGCATGAAAACCAATAAAATAAGGAAAGAAAATTGGCATTTATTGGAAACCTACTGTGTTCCAGGCATGTCACACGCTTGCTCTCACCGAATCTTCACTCAACCCTGCGAGGGAGGTAAAATTGTCCTCATTTACTACATGAGGATGTTGATGCTACATGAGATTAAGTAGATCTCCTCAAGTCACCCAGCTGGTAAGTGAGTGGGAGAACAGGGATTCAAACCCAGGTCTAGCTGGCAGCACGCCTGCCACCATCCTACATGGACTCCTGGGGAAACTAATGTTGGTGTTTCTGGCCCTCTCATCCTTCAACTCCCTTCCCCATGGGAGGGACCTCTGCCAGCCTCTCCTTCCGGATCCCTGCTGAACAGATCCTGGAGTTCTTCATTCACAGTAGGATACAAACGCTCTTTTACCACATTGAAGGTATTTGCATTTTCCCCCATGTTTTCAACCTGAAACTGAAGGGATTTTGTTCTAAGAGGAAATGCGGGCATCTGCAGGGAGTGACAAAAAGAAAGGCTTTCTGACTCCTTGTGACCTACTCCTGGCTCAGCACAAGGCTTCCCTTGCTCATGGATACATTTAAATATGAGTGTGTGCGATGCGCCGTGCAGAGTTCAGTAACATCTTTCGGCTACCTAGCTGACATTTTGGTGCTTAATAAAAAGGGACAGAGCGTGGGGGAGTCAATTACAATAAGGATACTGAGCTAGAACCTCGCTGGGAAGGAAGAAGAAAAACAAAAGAATAAAGTGGCTAGAATTGAAGGAAAAGTGTAACACGTGCGCTATAGTTATGATTATATTGGTTCTTATCATAAGCATTGTCCCTACAGCTATGGAATGCCTTTTTTTGTGTGTGTGTGGTACGCGGGCCTCTCACTGCTGTGGCCTCTCCCATTGCAGAGCACAGGCTCCGGATGCGCAGGCTCAGCGACCACAGCTCACGGGCCCAGCCGCTCTGCGGCATGTGGGATCTTCCCGGACCGGGGCACGAACCCATGTACCCTGCATCGGCAGGCGGACTCTCAACCACTGTGCCACCAGGGAAGCCCTGGAATGCCTTTTAATGTTTTAAAGGTCCATACCCCTCAGCTAGTAAATTTTAGACACCATATTTACACACACACACACACACACACACACATGTATACACACATACACACACATCTATAAAAAAAATCATAAGCTCACTCTTTATAAACTTTTGAAAAACTAAAGCAAAGTAAAATTATTTGATGCAAAGTTTTATTTTTAAATAATCATCTACTGAGATCATTTTTTTTACATCCTGGGGTATCACAAAATCAAAGTAACTTATGCTCCAGTGCTAGAAGTATTTTGGCCTTCAGAGAAGAAATGCCCTGAGAATTCTACCAGAGGGACTTGCTTATAGGGAGAGTCACTTCTTGTGGATCTTCAGGAAGCCCATTAATGATCCCCACCATCATCCACGGGGATCCCCAATGACATTCAACACAGCAATGTTAACCTTTTTCTTTCGTGCTCAAATGTGACATTTGGCCATGATTGTGGGATCATCCTCAGAGAATGTGAGTGAGAAATCAAAATGTTTAACAAGAGTCATTTTCTTATACTCCACATTAGTGATTCTCACACAGTTTGCTTCAGGAAACTTGTACACTCTTTAAAAAATATTGAGTACTCCAAAGAGATTTTTAGTTACATGGTTTACACCTATTGATAACTAGAAATGAAAAAACAGACACTTCAAAAATATATTTGTTAATTCATTTAAAACGATAAGCCTGTTACATGTTAGAATAAATCACAATTTAGGAAAAGTAACTGTATTATCCAAAACAAATGAAAGTTAGTGAGAATTGTGGCATTTTTGTATATGTTTGCAAATCATGTTAATGTCTGGCTTAATAGATGACAACCAGATTCTTATGCCTGCTTCTGCATTCAGTTTGTTGTAATATGTTGCTCTGATAGGAACATATGAAAATCCAGACCCAGACAGACATGTAGTTCGAAAAGAGAGGGCATTTTTGTAGCCGTTTCATCTAATTTTAGATATTCTTTTTTGATATTACATCAAAACTCAGCAAGTGATATTTCCCTAGAATCAGTTGCAGTGTATGAAGTCATAATAATTAACTTTTGTATTCTGGTACATTAAAATCCATTGGTCTGCCTCGAATTTTTCATGAATCCTTTACCCATGTATGATTTTTATCATCAAACATTAGTATTGGGAAAATATTGCCTCACTGAATTATACGAAGTTTCTAAATGTTGACATATATCATTATACAATATTTTTAAAAATATTATCCATTAATAGTACAACCAATTGCATTAGATAAGTGTTTAAATCAAGTTCACGGTGGTGAATACAGGTTTTCCAAGATTTTATTTTTCATTGGAAAGCTCAAATTTCATCCTTGGCAATAAATACTGTCGGTTGCTTTTCTCGAAGTTTATTGTCTAGAGAATTTCTGCTATATATCCAAGTCTGAAAATACTTGTCAATCATTCTTTCAAGTCAAGACACATTCCATGAAAAAAATGGCTAGTTTAGCTTGAAACTCAAACAGTTGCCCAAGAACTTTTCCTTAAGGCAACCATTATACTTTGCTATACAGGAGAACTTCCCATTTTGTCACACATATTATTTAAACAATATGTATTAAAGGTGAAGATGCAATAAAATTAATATTTTTATTGCTTTATCAAATATGTTCTTAAGTGAAACTGACAATATTTTAAAACTGGAAGTACATAACATTTAAGAATATAATTACTAGTTTAGTTTGATGTTACTGCCTTGATTCAAGACACCAGCAGTTTTACCCACGTTGCTTTTCCACCATCAGTACAAATGTTAACACAGAAAAACATGAAGATAACATCTTTGTATTATTATAAAAATAGTTTAGACCTCATGAACTCTCTGAAAGTATTTCCAGCGCCCCCAAGGGTCTATGGATCACATTTTAAGAACTGCTGCTGTATACAAATAATCTCTTGTGTTTATAACTACAAAAAACTTGAGGCCCTCGGAGCTGTTAGAAGCTCTGCATCCTTGCCTTTAAGCCTTCTCTGACTGGTTTACTTGTGGTATTATTTATGAGGTGTGCATAACTGTATAAGTTTGTCATGAAAGTTCCTCTAGGTGAGTGTGTTTCAGCTGGTGATTTGTCTGCTATTTTCACTTGCCTGATTATTTTCAATAATTACACAGTTCAACGATTACCCATCCTTCTCTTAAGTCCTGCAGAGTTGGATTACTGAACAATTCCAGAGCAGATACTGTATTTTCTTCATCTTTAAAATCCCAGCACACTACACTTCGGAAGTGTTTAGGAAAGACTAGGGTTCATTGAGTTGAAGGATATCAGGGCAGTTGTCTTCCAGGGTGATATCAGTTTACCCTTATTTTATTATTGTTCCTTTGGGGGAAGTAGAGAATGGTGATGTGGAAATTATCTAAAAACCTAAGGCAAGATCATATTTGGACACTGTCACTCACTTTCTTTGTCATCTTTATTTTTCTCTTAAAAAACTCAATGCCACAGTCATGTTGCTGAAAGACTTGTAGGCTATCTGGATGTGCCTGTTTAGTTACTTGTCTTTTAGCATACCAGAATTCAAGAACAGCTTTCTTTTGAATTACTAGGGAACTGTGTAACGAATGCTTTCTCTCCTATCAGTTAGTGGAGGACCTTGGTATTTCCTCAGATTTGGTGTGAATCTTCAGTGCACCAGCTGAAGAAAGTCATGTAGTCAAACTGGTTTGAATTTCCCAAATGTGTGCTTGGAGTGATCCTCTAACTATAATTGTTTTACTTTGTTTCTGGCAAAAACTAATATATCAACCAACGTTTATGCATTCTTTTATGTTTTACAAATTATTTCATGTACATTTGCATTTTCTTTCATAATAATGAGAGATAGTCTATATCAAGGATTTTCTATTCGCCAGTCTCTAGGCTGGAAAATCAACACACATCGTTCTGTTTGATATTAACAAAAACTCTATGAGGCAGGTATTAATATCACTCCCAACTTACAGATGAGGAAACTGAGGCTCAGTGCGATACATAACTTGGCCTTATAGCTAGTAAGTTACAGAGGTGGATCTCAAGCCCAGTTTTCTAACTCCAAAGCTTGAATCTTTTCCACTAAAGCACACTCCTGGAAATTTAATTTTAAGTTATTCTTATTGAAAATGCTCCAAATTCTTTATCAGAAGTTTGCTTCAAAACACTGTGGCTTGGGATTTGCTCTTTTTGGAAAGCTTATGAAAAGATTAAGAGTCTTAGGATTGATGCTACTTTTTAAAAGTCTCAGAGCTAAGAAAGACTATTATCAAACCCTGAAATATCTGGTTAGAATGACAATCCTGGAATATTAGTAAAGGCATTTGGCTAATGCCAATAAGTGCTAAGTAACTTAGCACTTATCTAGGTGCTAGGTTGTTTTAAAGAGGTTCTTTGTTTTATTTTCTCCCATTTTCTAAGGATAATTTTTAATGTAATTTTTTAAAAAAATACTATTTAAGCCATATTCAGTAAACTAATGGAGCATAATATCCTAACTTTGATTATAGTTTAGAAATGGATTTAAGGATCACTTAAACAAATTCCTAAATATTATATTTATGTTCTTGAAAAATTATACTCTCCCATCTAATAGTAGTTAATAATAACACAGAAAGAAGATTGGCCTCATGAGTATGACCCATGGCTATCTTGAGTTTGTGTTTCTATTAAAATGAAGACAATAAGTCAGTCTCGAGTGCGTCTGTAAGTCAGTGAGTATTAACCTTTGTCAAATGTCTTAGCGTCTAATATATAATTAGAAAATGGGAACATTTTTTCATTAAGTTTCTTCTCCATTCAAATGGGTTTGGCCTAATACTCCATAGATTTTTCCCCCTAATTCATTGGCAAATCACACTTAAATATTATTCATTTAGATGTTCATTCATTAAATAATATTATTTTACCACCAACATGTAGGCATCCCTCTAAGATTTCACTTGTAAGGAAACATTAAGGAATATTAACTTTTAAGCATTATTGGTGTGTGGATTTGAAGATATGACTTACTTACTCTGACACACTCGTTCTCAAACTTGAATGAGCCTCAGAATTGCCTAGAAGGCTTGTAAAAACATCAATTGCTGAGCCCCACCTCCAGGATTTCTGATTCAGTGGGTCTGGGATGGAGTCCAAGAATTTGCATTTCTAACAAGTTCTCAGGTGATGTTGGTGCTGCTGGCCCAGGGACCATACTTTGAGAATTCCTGTTCTAACATAACCAGGGTCACACTGGATGTTGGATGTGAAATTTAATAACAAATTATCCTGCAAGTGGATCTATAGCTATCCCATTAATCAATGTATCTATAAAGGTAAGCATGTTAAAAGTTGTAACTGCATTTATAGCAGAATGAGAGAGAAATGGGAAACGGGAAAAACCCTCTAATAAATGATTTCAATAACTGAGCCAGCAACAGTGAAGGAAAGACAATCTTACGTTGCCTGTTGTATTTGCACGTTATCTTAAAGAGTCTTGACAGTAAGTGTTGGAAATGCTATAATTACTCAAAGATAATGACTTGATAGCATCAGATTTGGAAACAAAAAATAAAAACATTAACGGGAGGAAAGAAATACAATCTCTGCTTCTCAAGGTAAAAGGGACACTTTAAGTAAGCTTTGAATGTCTTTAAGACACTGCATTTCATCCATATGTAATAGTCCTAGCCTTAAGTCTGATAAAGGTTAGCTTCATGGAGCATGGAGGGCACCACTAAGTAATCAATTGCTTTAACAGGCAATCTAGATTCTTGCACACATGCCTGTCCTTGGGGCTGCCACCCTCCTTAGAGCCCCTGTGGCCACCTAGCCACTGCAAAACTATCACCTTTCTGTGGACAAGAGGCAGGAACACACATACCTTTCTGAAATTCGAAGCAGGACCAGGAGTACCCCTCTGACTCCAGAGCTCAAAAACATAACACTGCTCTGTTCAGACACAGCTTCACCCTCACAGCCAAAAATAACGCTTCAGGGGGAAAGTTGGGGCCATCTGCAATGGGAGGATTCTGCCTGAAATTAACCCATAGTCTTAAATGGTGTCTGTACCAGTCAGTAATCTCGTTCAGCTATGAATTACAGTGGCTCCCCTTTCCCAGTAAGGGATTAAACACGCAGGTTTTATTCTGTCATGTAAAAAAGATCCAGTCATATGCAGTCGAGGACCAGTGTGGTGGTTTCATGAAACCATCAGGGACCCAGACCCTGGCAAGCTCTCTGACCCACCAATCCCATCAGCCTTGTCATCAGGGTCCAGGATGTGCTGCTGAGGCTCCAGCTAATATAGGCACATTTTAGGTGACAGATTGGAGAAAAGGAAGAAAAAGGGCATGCCCCCATTTTTAAAGAAGACATTTTATAAGCGCTACGCAAAAGCCCCTCTTGCGCCTAGCTGTGAGGAACGCTGGGAAATGATAATTGGGAAACGCTGGGAAATGATAAAAAAGGAGCTTAGGTGAAAATTAAGGCTTCATTATTAAATAGAAAGAAAAGTATGGCTATTGGGTTACCTAATAGTAATGTCTGCCATCGGGTCCAAGAAAATCAAAATTTTTACTTTCCACCACAGAAAGTGATAAAGGGGTAAAACACACCCACTTTACAACTGTGGGTCTCACACTTGGGGAACATGTTGTTGGAGGGCTTGTTGAAGTCTGGGATGCTGGCGCCCAGGAGATTCTAAGTTCACACTCTAATTCGGTTATTGTGATTCAAGAGCTACCAAGGACCATGCTTTGAGAAACCCAGCTTTACAGCTTCCTTACCATTTGTCAGCCATCTGTCCGCCACTGCCTGGAATGTTATTGATCACCCCTTGATAACAAATTCTGTTCTGTTCCCTTTTAACTCTTTTATTCTCTATAATTAGATCTTGCAAATGGGTTGGACACACTTCCCAAAATGTTTGCTCCATCGGTACAGCAAAGTTGGAAGAATAATAACAGGCGGGTTTTAGCAACGCAATAAGCCCCTCCTCAAAGGCAGGCAGTAAAAGCCTTCCCCAGGAGGAGCTTACCTGGGCTCCAAAGTGGAGTGGAAGGGCCATGCCTTTTGGAGACTCTGATGGCCGGAAGCAGCTGGATCAGGCACAGCAGTCAATCTAACAGTGAGTGATTTAATAGCCAAGCAGAATCTCTAGAGCTTTATTCCCCGGTCCTTGCTCTGCTTCTTCTTTAACACTCAGGTAAATGTCAAAAATGGACCCACGGATTATAGCTGACAAGGGGTAAGTGCCTTCATGTTTTCCTCCAAAGGTTAAGGTTTCCCAGACTCAGTTGGAAGCCCCAATCTCCAATAACCATTAATCCACTCTACATTGGTAGGAGTGAGCATATTTATGACTGCAGTCACTAAAAGGTGAAATAAAGATTAGTTTTTAGTTAGGAACGCAAAGCTTTTGAGATCAATACAAACTCACTGCTGAAATCAATCTAAAGTTTGGAATTTTTAAGTAAAGATTTACTGGGCTTCCTTGTACAGTTAATTTTCCCTTTGGAAAAATAAGCTCAGAAATGTAACATAGTAATCAAATTGAGTAAACACTAGTCAGTTGGTAAACTGACCTCAGTTATGTACACATCAAGTAAGTGTGTAAAGCAATAAAAATGCCCATAATGTAGATTGCAAATTTGCCAATAAACAGGTAAAACCAAAATACACAGAGATTTAAATGATCAAAATACTAGCAGCTACATTTGCCTATTTGAAAACATAAATAATCGATAGACATTAATAATGAAGTTATTCATGTGTTTCCCTATTACTGTGCATATTAAGTGTTTCAATTATTTCTACTTAGTTTGATAGATAAATGTATAGCCATATTTTATGAAAGCCTTCAAAAGGGATATAGAACTGTTCTTGAAAACAAAAGCTGCTGTTTGGATGAAAGAGCAAGTGGACTGGAAAGACATAGCTTGTTATACTCTGCTGTTCATGTTTGATGCATGTATACAATTTATTATGCAATTTCTTGAGATTTGACAAAGTAATTGTCTGGCAAACCATAGCTTTAGTGATTTTTTTTTCTGTTTCATATGAAAACACTGTAGGTATTTCGGGGAAATGATTTAATAGATCAGTGTCCATCAGTACTTTTTAGCTTGTTATATATCTGTAGGTTGTGGAGAGCCGGGGATATTTTAAGAGGAGTGCGATTCTATGTAGTAAATTCATTTTCTTCAGAAGAGTAAGTGCATGAAAGCTTACAGTAAGCTATAACTTCAGAAATTATTTGTTACCCTTGGGCCCTCATGGTAGAGCTTCTCAGTAGGGTATATGGGAGAGTGAACAGGAGAGCACCCCCGACGTGAAGGGGATTCTGGGAGACAGGCACAACCTCCTGTTCATTTCCGACTACGCTATTGTGATAACAGGTTGATGTCACCTGCTGTGGTTAGAGGGTAGAATGATCAATTACCCTCCAGCTGATCCACAGCTCAGACTCATTTGCCACTATTTGCTGCGTGGATGCCAGAGATGGGCTCTGACAGTCCCTCACCTAAAGCATATGCCTTCCATTCACTCCCTGCTTAGGGGCAGAGCTGGACAAGAATTTGGATACTGGGGACTGATGTTGTCCCCTTTGAAATACTTATAGGTGACAGCAAATTTTTTGCTTAGTGTTGGCACCTACCACCTGGCACCCTACTCTTGGGAAATATACAAAGCCACTGAGCAAACAAGTGTATGTATTCCTAAACAGTAAAATCCACGTAGGTCATAGGACACAGGTAATATTTCTTTCTCTACTAAAGCTATTAAGTTGGTCCTAAACCATATTTTAATAGATTATTCCCTCTAAGGATGGGTACAGTAATTCTTAAGTTTTACAAAGTTCACATATACAGTAATTAGATATACTATATATGTATATCTATGTATTTAGATGTGTATGTATGTAAATATGAAATTCACATGTACACATGAATGCATATATGTGCATGCATGCATACATACATACAAAATCACCATGTCTACCCTGGAATAGAGAACTTGACCACTTAAATTGTGATTCAGATGCTTTGATCAACAATACGTTATTTTCCAAAATAATTTGGCAGTTTTTAAATCACTTTAATAAATTGCATTTTTATTAGGAGATTCATTTAGCACAAATAAACCCTCAGATTCTGCCATTGGAATAGAGATATTTGGGGTAGAGATTGCTAAATTGCTATCAGGAATCTGTATGATTTCAAGAAAAGCCAGGTTAGGAGGTAAGATACCAGAAGAGTTTCTAAATTTCCGCAGATTTCAGACCCATATCGATAAGTGACAATGTGCTTAAATAATCAAATAGTCAAATTTTCATACAGTGCCAGTTCTTCCGTTGCACAAACCTCAAAGCATTTGTTCTAAGGAAAAAACATATGAGTGCAGAGGTCACCTTACACATAACAGTAAATATTTTGCTGATGAATGAATGAATGATGAATGCATAGTGGAATCCATCAGCACAACTGGAACAAACAAATTGCCTGAGTGGCTCCAGGTAGCAAGTTGAGCCCTTGGGAGCCACCAGCTTCTTCTAAGCCAGTAGGGAAAGAGCCGTACAAACAGAAGGAAGCTCTGAGAGGCTCAACTCTTCGTTTCATGGAGAAGATTCCTGAAATACAAAGGATCTAAAAAGAAATCTAAATTCACTCTTGCATCTTTGTACATCAGAGAAATCCATCTACTCCCACCGCCTCTTCTAAGAGACTTGGCAGGATCCTCAAAGAAGCAAATGTGGGGTACATACAGGAGCAGATACACATTCTCTGGTGCATAAAATTACAAGTATTAAAAAGCTAGCAATACCACAAACATAAATAACCCATGAAAATCACATAATTTTAACTAAATAACTGACAAATACACACCTCCCTAATACTCTTTTCCCTGAAATTTTGGCTTCATAGTTTTCAATTAGCATGATGGCAAAGTTTTTATAACACTATTTTCTAGAGAAAAAAAAATATATCAGTTAGTCTTTCTAGTCTTTCTTTTAACATGATTGATCAAAATTTGGGTTTTTTATTGTTGTAGCTTAGAACATTTCTTTCAGCTTCCCAACTTGTATGTGTGGGTGATATGCATATTTGAGAGAAGCTCCGTAAGTTCTTTCATATATGAGCTGTAAGATTTCAAATTTTCTTGTGCAGAGAACCATCTTAAATACCTCCACGTTCTTCAGGAACTGTTTCAATGGTACACACTCATATGATAATATAACTTCCATTCCTACACCTTCTTGTCTCTATTTTGTGTGAGTCAGCACAGTGGGAAGTCAGAATATTTCTGTTGGTCCTTCTTTCACTGCGGGGGGCTAGCAACCACTTGGAAGTGCACACAATCCCTGACTTATGTTGGTTCGACTTAACAATTTTTCGATGACTTACAATTTTTCTAACTTACAGTGATACAAAGCAACATGCATTCAGTAGAAATATTACTTCAAATTTTGAATTTCCATCTTTTCCCAGACTAGTGACATTTGGTAAGATACACTCTTGTGATGCTGGGCAGAGACAGTGAGCTGCAGCTCCCAGTCGGCCACGTGACCACGAGGGTGAACAACCAATACACATACAACCATGCTGTACCCAGACACCCACTCTGTTTTTCACTTTCAGCACAGCAGTGAATACCTTACATGAGATATTCAACACTTTATTATAACGTAGGCTTTGTGTTAGATGATTTTGCCCAACTGTTAACTGGTGTAAGTGTCCTGAGCATGAGGCCAGGCTAAGCTGTGATATTTGGTAGGTTAAGCGTATTAAATGCATTTTCAACTTATGGTATTTTCAATTGATGATGGATTTATTGGGACATAGCCCCACTGTAAGTGGAGGAACATCTGTAATGGTGAACACATAAATACATCCTACTACCTCAATCTGCACTAAATTCCTGGATCACCTTCCCTTTCACCATCTCTCAAAAATGTTCAAGGTCCCTCCCATACCATCTGACAGGAGGGAAAGTCAAAGTGCAAATAGCAATCAACTGATTGCAATTTAAATGTCTTGTTTTTGCAGATTTTACACATTGCCAAGGCCCCTCCCAGAGATTTGGAAGGGGCCTGTGTAAGTGAGGGCCTTTCCTACTGTAGCCTTCTCTGATCACTGAAGTGGGGGGAATGCATCATAGCTAAATTGAGGGGCCAATCCCTCTAGCTTACTTCAAGAAATTTACCCAGGTTCTGCATTATGAACTGGGAGTGCATTTCCCATGCCTCAATCAGCATTTCAAGGAAACAGAGATTCAGAATTTGAGGTTTAGAGCTGAAAAGGAAGTTAACAACTGTACAAACCCCCTCCCCACTCCATAGATGATTAAACTAAAATCCACGGAAAGTTAACATGAGGATGGCTTTATTTCTCAGTTCTCTTGTGAATTAATTATTTGGGGTTCACCAAACTGATATTGTTTTCCATGTACGAGACATTCTCCCACCAAATTCTCACAATGGGTTTATGGGATAAATGAACCTCATTTATCTAGGAGAAAACTGAATCTCAGTGAAATTGTTTCTGGACCAACTTTACACAATTAGTAAACTGTGTCATTGGGATTTTAACCTAAGCAGTCTCTTTCCAGAATTCACTTTCTTGACCACCATGCTATATCACCTGCAACTACCTACATATGTGTGATCTCCTCCTGCGAAGAATATAAATAAGAATACTTTCTGCATTGTTTTTTCAGTTCACAAATTACTTTCACATATGTTAGCTTTCTTGATCATTACACTGCCCCTAAAAAGTAAATATTATAGAAATTATTATTATCTTATTTTACAAATGAGAAAACCAAGGTTTAGAGATATTGGGATATTTATATTACTAACAAATGGTGGAGGTGACCCACAAATCCATTTCTTTCTATTCCAAGTCCCATGTTCTTTCCTACTATTCCTACGGGACATTGAACTATTAGGTGAACTGTAGCTACAACCACCCCTCACCACCCCTCTTATAGGAACTTCCAGTGGTCATCAGGATCAATGGCCTAGAGAAGCAAGATCAAACTAGGCTGGGATGCTTTGTCTTATAGCCTCCTCCCAATAGAGCTGTGTTTGAAGTCTCCCTCTCAGGCTACAGGATCCTGACGTCTCTCCTATTGAAAAGATATTGGACTTTGAAAAGTCCAACTGAAAAGATATTGGACTTCTGTTGCAAAGTATTCCTTTGCTGCATGTTACCCTAAAAATGCTTGAAGTATAACCCTATTAATAGTAAATCTGAAAATTGTTACTAAAGGATGTATTAATAATTTCTTCCTCCATTGGAGCCCTTGTTTACATCCTTTGGGAGTTCAGTGTCCTCTCTGGTCTCATCCACCCCAAAGCAGGGACACTGTTTTGCCTGTTCTTCCTTCTCCTCATGTTTTTCCCACATAAACCATTTTAGTTAAAATTAAGTTGGCTGTTAGTGGATTAGAGTTAGGGACATCAGTATGAACCCATGTTGAGCTTAATACAGATACAGATGGTTACATACAGAAACATGTATAGATGTGTACATACAGCTTGCTCTGTCAGCTGAGAATGTCTAAAAGAAACACCCCAGTATCAACTATCAATCTAATGTCCAGATCTTTGTTCCTAACACCAGTCTCCAAAAAGGCAAACAGGGTCCCTGGGAGAAACTGTTGATTCTAGGACTGGGGGATGAAATAAACAAGATGAGCATGCAGTATTTTGCCATGCCAGGAAGGAAGGAAGGAAAGAAGGAAGGGAGGGAGGCGTGAGGGAGGAAGGTAACGATGGGAGTATGTCAAGGAATAGAAGCCAACAGAAAGACTTGCCTATGGCCAAAGCTGAACAGTTCCGGCAGCAAAATAAATATAGTAGTATTGGATTATAACCCAAAGTACAAAATAAATATCCATGAGCCCATACTGATATAAATAAATGACTAAATAAAGAAAAATAAATAGATACAGGAGAATGGACAAATCTCCCTTGCAGACAAATCTCAAATCTTTTGTGTAGGTGCTCTACCCTCAAGGAGCTGGAGCTAAACTCTCCACCCCTTAAGTGTGGGCTGTGAATAAAACTTACATCCTCTTTATAGAAAGAGGAGTAAAAAATAAAGAGTACCTTTACTGCAAATACCACCTCAGCCAGGTGATCAGGTTTAATATCAACTAGATATTCTGTGATTAAAATGGGGCTTTACCTCTGTGGTCCTCCTTCCCCAAACCTACAACCCCAGTATTATCATGAGAAGAACATCAGACAACTCCCAATTGAGAAACATTCTACAAATTATCTGATCCGTATCCCTAAAAATTTTCAAGGTCATCAAAAACAAGTGTGAGAAACTATATAGCCAAAAGGAGCCTAAGGAAATATGACAACTTAATGTAATGTGTTTATCCTAGATGGGATCCTGGAACAGAAAAAGGACATTAGGTAAAAACTAAGGAAATTTGAGTAAACTTTGGACTTCATTCACATAAAACGAGATAAAACTGGACAAAATATTCTTGCAGATGGGATTTAAGTCCCCACAGAGAATTTAAATCAGTCCTATTGGTGAGCTCAATAAGATGTAAAGACAAAATGAAAAGATTCCAATTCAGATTTATCGGGTTGTATTAGCAGTGGCTGCCTGCTACCATCAGATTTTGAGAAAACATGTCCATTAGGTAGTCAGTTGTCTTTAAAAAGTAAAATAAAATGAAATACCCAGCAGAATTCTTTATTTGTCACCTAAGCCAGCCGACTCCCAAAATTTATCCAAACTGTCAGACAGTTCTTCAACAATAAAACTATTAATACATAGAATTTGAACAATTTGAAACTTTACTGAAATACTATGAAATATTGTATTATAAAACGTAATGTGATTCAAAATAGGATTGGGTATATTGAGAAGGCATAGAGGAGTAAAGAGGATATGGAGAAAGGGATAAGACAGAGCAACAGAGAAATATTATTCTAAAAATTGAAAAATTGGGAAAATTTGCACTAATCAAAGAAGCTGAGAGCAGAAATAAACAGATATTTCAAGGTATAAACAGGTCATCTCTAAGGAAAACTGGACCTCAGTCAAGATAGTATGTCCTTGTAATGATACAATGATAATTAATGATTAGGCATATAAGTATTTGACTAAAAAACTTAGGTCATTTTTCTCTATTAACTATAAAAAAAAAATTTCAACGGGCTGGTGAATATTGCAACACAGCAATACTTACCTTCGTTTTTAAGAATCAGTAAGAGAAAAAAAAATATTGCCACAAATAAAAGAAATATTTGAGGGTGGAGAAGGTGATTAGGATAATTTGCAAATCTGGATGATAACTCTTTATGATAAAGGTGCATTGTCTTACTTATAAGGAAAGAGTTCCATGCCTTTCTTTAATGAACATTTGGAATAGGGCATTTCTACAGTAAAACAAGTACTTTCCCATAAACTCCAACTGTTTGAAAATTTTGATGCATATAAAAGCATTTATTATAAAAGGGTTTTGTCTTCAAGGAATTCATGGAAAAGACTCTGACAAGTACAGGTTTCTGGTAACTGACTACACTGCTGAACTGAATGAATAAGCATTTTCAGAACTCTAATGGAAAACTGATGAATTCATAAAAGTGCTAACAAAAGATCAAGGTGAAAAAAATTAATTACATGGGACTGAGTGAACTGACGAGGATGATTATAATTTTTGTGACTTTCTGTTTGAATTTTTAAAAAAAGCATTTATCTGTGAATGTATCTAATATAATTTCTGTTGATACACTCAAAATACTTTCAATTTTGGATTTGTTGTTTGCATTTGACTACTTCCAGAAAGATGACTGGGTAAATACCTCTGGCCCCAAGTCTCTGGGTGCTTTTCAGGGAGCGAAGAAGATTTTTCTTCTTCTATTATCTAAATCTTCATCTCATTCCACAGGTCACTAAGAACGTTCCCAATTGTTCTTGGGGACCATTCACTCTAGCCACTTCCCCTCAGCGCAAACCTATACAGTAGTTAAATGAAGGAAATGCTACCTCTCTCCAAATGCTGTGTCTCTCCATATATGGGGAAATTGAGACCTGGAGAAGAACAGTGATTTGTCCAGAGTCACAGGTAACATCAAAAACAGAAGCTATAATAAGGACCTCCTGTATAGCACAGGAAACTCTACTCAATACTCTGTAATGATCTATATGGGAAAAGAATCTAAGAAAGAGTGGAAATATGTATATGCATGACATTCACTTTGCTGTACAGCAGAAAGTAACACAACATTGTAAATCAACGATACTCCAATTAAAATTAAAAAAAAGACAGAAGCTGAAGTGCAACAACATCCTCTCTCATCTCAGTCATCGGCATGAAGAACTATCGCCAAAGAGCTGCTTTTCAGAATCAGGAATATATTCTGCCATCTATCATTAAACTATGATTAATAATAAATATCCTTACTTTTTTAGAATCTCAGTTACTCAAGACATGTATGTGAAATGCCAAATGTCCCCAAAGATAAAAAAAGATGACTTTTAAAACTATAGGTAAACAAACTGTAACATAAAATATCTAAAATGAAAAGTCAAAAATAGAGGTTCTTTCGTTAAAGTGACCAGTTGCTTCTTGAACAGCATCGTGAATCATTGCACCCTTGAGAAAAGTAGATGTCATTACTCCTTCCTCCATCCAATATTTGCTGAGCACTAGACATAGTGTGCAGAAAAGAAAGCTGAAAAAGAATAAAATCTTTAGCTTCATATGTTTATTTCTTATTTAACAAACATTCACTTGACACTATGTGTCTGGAACCGTTCTGAGCACTTTTACAAATACGTACAAAAATTTAAGCATCATGAAACCCCAGGAGGGCGGTGCTGCAACTGTCCTGATCCTCAAGATAGGGAAACTGGGCAGAGAGAGATTATTTGCCCAAGGTCACACAGATGGAAAGAGGCAGAGCTAGGATTCAAATGCAGGTGATCTGCTTCCAGAGCCCAGGCTAAGAAATATGGTTCTGTGCTATGTACGCTTAGTAGTTTAATATGTCCATACAAGTAGCGGCTCTCTTCAAGGATTTAGAGCACTTTGCTGAGTGATGGTTGCCATAGGTGAGATCTGAGGGGAGCACTCACTGAGGTCCCATCGAACTCTTATCTATGTGCTCTGAACAGTAAATTGTTTACTTCACAAGATTATAAAGACTTTTATTAATTTTTAGATAATAGGTCAATGTAATCAAAGAATTGAATAATACCACTTTAGTCAAATGCCAAACACAGTCTCTGATTATAACGTACCTCCTTGTTCTTTCTGCAGTTACCCTGATAAATTTGAAAATTTACCTTTCATAGTCCATCAACATATTTATTGAATAACTACTATGGGCAAGATACAGAGTCAGGCTCCATGGGAAATTTTACCAGGCACTAGGCTCTTTCTACCCTAGAAACTTATAATCTAGCTGAGATCATAAAACATATTTTCCTAAATAAGCAACTAATAATACAAAGAAGTAAATAATAAATGTGAAAAGAATATTACAGATAATAAGTGCTATAAGAAAGTTAGGAACCTGCTTCTTTCTGCTCCAGTAGTTCATTACACATACCCTTATTAGAGCAATTATCACAATGTAATTACTCACTTGCTGTGTGTAATTTACCTGCCTGTCTCCTCCATTAGAATGTTAGCCCCTCGAGGGCAAGAATGCAGTTTTATTCATCATTGTATCTTCAGTGTTTACCACATTGTCTGGTATATAATAAATACTTGACATATGCTTGATGAATGAATGAATGTAGGTCACGGGAGGCAGGCCTTTCTTCTGTGGCCAGTGTAGCAGACTGGCTCATCTCTGGAGTCAGATTGTGGGGTGTGAATCTCAGCTGTACCTTTGAAATGCTGTGTGACCCTGAAAAATTTACTTGATTTCTCTCCACCTCATTTTGTTCATTGGTAAAATGATAGTAATAGAACTTTTCTTTATCAGCTAATTTTACTATGGAACATATCACCCCCAAAACGAATAGTTTGAAACGGCCGCCACTTATTTAGCTCAGTGTTCTGTGGGTCAGTAATTCGGGGTGTGTTAGTTCTTCCGCCTCGGCTAAATTCAGTCACACAGCTGAGTTCAGTTATCAGGTCAGCTGGGCAATGGCTTGGTCCATGTGGTATCTCATCCGCCACAGGCTAACCTGGGCTTTTGCACATGGCAGCTGGCAGGGTTCAGAGAGGGAGGGTTGAATTATACAAGGCCTCCTGAGGCTCAGGCTTGGAGCCGGCACAAAGTCATTTCTGCCAGATTCTATTGGTCAAAGCAAGTCACAAAACCAGCTCACATTCAAAGGGTGGGGAAATAGACTCCACTCTTGATGCGAAGGGCAACCGAGCCACATTATAATGGGGTGTTTATATGGGGAAGGATGGAGTGAAGTAAGTCAGAAAGAGAAAGACAAATGCCGTATGCTAACACATATATATGAGACTGGGGCCATTCTTACAATCTACCAAATTCTCATAGGATTAGCAAGAGGATCAAGAAAATAAAACACCTAAATGATTTAGACTAGTGTCTACCACACAAGTAATAAGCTCAATAAGTATTAGCTATTATTAGTCTGCTTGAAGTTGCCAGGAAGTTTCACCTTGGAAAGAAATCTGAGTTCAAACTTGAGAACTACGTGCGGTTTCTATATGTAGAGAACCAAGGCCTCTGAGAAGAACACAACCTAAGCGTTGGCACTGTGCTGTGAAAGCGGGCTGTGTTCAGAAAACAGCTAACAACAGACTTCCCAGAAGCATTAGAACTAGATCCTGGGAACCCAGGATGCTGGCCAAGGAGTTGGATTTGACTCCGGGGCAATAGCAAAGCATTGGCTTTTGACTAAGTGCTACTCAACAGCACTATTTCTTGACTTTTATTGTTATTTCAGATTTTTTGTTCTTCAGTAAGCTTCTTGATGCTGATGGTTTGTGCTATCTCAGGCCACATCTACCCAAGATTTAAAATAAAACACTAGAAACCTGCAAGTTTTGTCTGGGTTTTGCCACTCCCTGGCTTTGGGGAGCCAACAGGTCCCTCCTTCCTCCATTTCATTGTAAAATGGAACAATACCTCTCTCCGACCACCCATTTTACAATGGTGGCAATCTGAAAGGTCAGGCCATGGTAAGTAGTATTTACTAACCGAAAGACACACGGGGAGGCCAGGCTTTGATATTGATATAATTGGAGGAGAACTCATAAATCTTAAGAGAAAAGTCAAGAACCAGAGAAATAAAGTTTCAATGTGGCTGTCCCTTCCTGTTAGGCAGCAAAATGCTTCTTGAACTGCTCTGAAGATAAAGTTAAGTTCACCCAGTCCGGTGAGATGGTCCTGAGCAACCTGAACCACACATTCACCTGGGTCCCTGTCACCCTGAAGGCTGACCAGCCTGCTCAGAGCTGGTGGCAGCTCTCGTTAGACTGCTCAATGCCAGCAGTTTCCGCATCTTTCCACTGTACGTAGTTTAAATGCAGATTCACTGATGAATAAATCTGATAATTCTGTCAAAGTATGAAGACTGTTTGAATTAGATGACTACATGATCATAATTAATTTTTTTTTATAAGACAATTCTGGCTCCTCTTATGTCATGTGAAATCCATCCCGCTGAGTACTCTCGACTAGTCACGTCCTTCCTGCCATTTTAAAAACAATAGTGGCAGAGATGCAAGCTGCTGGTAGTACTCAGCAGGACAGATCAAACACACAGATGCAATTTCTGTACGTTGAACAGTGAAGTAAGATAAAATTCAAATACTTACAAACGCTTAGTAGCTAGCATCCGATTGCTGCAAAATTGAATCTTTCATAACGGGATTTATTGTAAATAGTGTCATATCATTTGTGAGTTCTGCGATAATTTCAGTCAAAGCCAGGGCAAGATATTGGAGGTATGTAATTTATACGATATAAACACTGGTTTACGCACAGATTAAGAACGGATTTTTTTATTATCAGTATTCTTTTTTTAATTGCTTACAAAATAGCCATAAGTGTAATTTTTCTCTGAATGTTAAACATTCTCAAATAGTGTAACTTTAAAATCGAGAAGAAAACAGCCTAACCTCTTCATTTTAACAGCTGTTTTAGAATTGCAACCCCCAACCAGTCCCCCTTCCCTTCCGTCCAGGTTGTTAAGTAAGCATTACAATTGTAGGTAGTTAAAATTTTTGAAATGTGGCTTTTATATTGTTTGAAAACAGCAAAGGTCCTAGTAATCATAATTATATATCAATATATCCTATCAGTAAATATATATACATATATATATAAATTCAAAAATAAGATACTGCGAGGTCTACAAAACAACCTTAATCCCTAATTCCTTTATGATAAAATGGAAAGATGGCAATAATTTAAGCGATCAATACTCTTATTCGCCTTTGGGTTTAGTTCCAAATACTTCGTTGGAAGCTCATAAAAGATCAACAGCAAAAGCGTACCATAAAATTATACTTTGCGTGGCAGAGAGTTTGGTGACACTTCACACACTTGATAGCTTTACTTGCTAATGAAACAGAAACCCCAAAAGGTGTTATATTACAGTCACACAGTCTTCCTGTTCAAGACCTAAATAAGAGAAATTAAAAAAAAAAACAAAAACAAAAACATAGAAGGGCCAGAAGATTTGGAAGATCTGTTCTCTCTCCTTCCCCTGCTCTAATCAAAAAGTCCTTTTCTATTATTTTATCATGTACTGGGGCTTTTTATTATAAATATGAATATGAGAATGCAGCATCTCAGCAAGATCTGAATAAAGTAGTCTTACCCTCAGATAATCTAGGACCTTGATAGAGAAAGGCCTTTGTGAAGGATAAACGCTTCGGTATGATCCTTCCTCATCTATTCAAGAGTAAATATCCCATATGCATGTTAATGTTGATCATTTTAAATGGGGAATTCCTGATTTCTGAACCAAAGAATTTTCAGGTTTCCCCCTCCCTTAAGCAGGTGTCTTTCCATCTCTCACCAATCAAAGGGGAAGGTAAAAAGGCAGGCTTTCAATGAGCTGATGTGTATTTTAATAAGTTTACTAATCAGAGTACATATCAATTAGAATGAATCATGTTCATACATTTAATAGCAAACAAAACTCAATCTAACTCAAGTCCAGCTTTCTTCCATGTTCATTTTATTCAAGGGCATACCTTCTTTTTTCTGCTTTTTTTTCCCCTTCTTTCTCGGACACCTCCAGCCCCCATTGACAACCAAAATGCAGGGCAATAAATGTAAGGGTGCAATACATCATGAGGTAAGTCTAGAGAACATGTCCTCTACCAAAATGCACATGAATCTCTGGTACAGCAAAAATTCCAGTCATGCTGGGGTTCTTTTTGCATGCTAAATAGGGTCAAAAATGTGAGCTCTCTGTGGCCAACCTTATATATCAGATAAGCTCCAAAGTTTAAAGGTTATATTTGTGAAATTGCAGCTGGCTTTCCTAGCACTTGATTCTAGCTCCTGCAAATCAAAGACTCCTAATTGAAAGGCACATCTGACAATAAGCTTAATCTTCCAGTAAAAAAAAAAATTGTGAGTTCTGAATCCTTACTGTTGAAGAGCTGACAGAGAAGTTCAGAGATGGTTGTATAACCAGAGAAAATATGTTTTCCAACAAGATCATAAAGCTTGAATGGTGCAGGGAAACAAATGTAAAGCAAAGGGCTGTCTCCTCTATTCTGTCTACTTCCCCCACCCCCACCCCCGTTGTACACTTAGCCACTCACCTCTTAGGCAAGGGCTCCTGACTTCCAAGTCAGACTCAAACCCCAAATACCAAGACACTATAAAGTGACATCTTGGCATACTTTGAGATCAGATTGTTTCTGCATTTCACAGTGTGAGGGGTGAGGGGGAGGTGAAAGGGAAAAGCAGCATACCAATGTAGTGAAATCTGGAAACAACAGCACATACACAGACACAAAAAGTTTGCATATTGCACAGAGCGCTTGAAGATCATAAATCTATGCATGAGAAAGACGTAGTGGAAATTTTGGGGAGGATTAGAGTTTATTTTTGTCATCTCTGTGAGACAGCTACTCATTCATCCAGATCACAGCTAAGAAAAAAGCTGGTCACAGAAATTAGCAGTTTCAGCTCAGCAGCGAAGTCGCCAGCCTGTGAAGGCAGAGAGAAATTGACTAATTAGCAATGCGCACTAAAACTTGACGGTTCTTTATAGAGAGAGAGAAGAGAGAGGGAGAGAGAGGGAGAGGGAGGGAGGGGGGGCTCGCTTTTTCCCCTTCTTTCTTCCAAAGATGTTTGAAATCGCAGTCATTTACGCTCGACAATTTTTACAATAGCCTTGAGCCATAATTTTGCGAGTCTCTCCAGCATCCATCCCCCTGTATGGTCTCTCTCTACTGGCCAAGCACGACCGTTTCTCTCCCCAACCGTGGATTTCCTATTACTCTCGTTACGACTCACTGAGCCCCAGGCCCAAGGATAATGATGTGTTGTTTCTTGGTAGCATAATTTGTCACACGTACATTTTTTCTTCTTCTTCTCTTGCAGAAAGCTCTGCTCCCTCTCTCTCTCTCTCTCCCCTCTCTCCCTCTCTCTCTCCCTCTCTCTTTCTCTCTTTTCTCCCTCTCCTACATTTTCTTGCTGTTGCTAATTCATGGTGATCAAATGATGTACGACAAAATAAATTGTAAAGAGTGACTGCCCGGAGTTGGGAACCAGAAGGTGTTTTCCCCCTCCCAAGGAGAGAGCAAACCTTTAAAAAGGAAGGACAATTGATTTTTGGGGGGGAGCTTAAGTGAGCCTTGACTTTGCAGCTGGTTGAAAGCAGGTAAGTTTCTGGCCTTGTGTCTGCCTTGTGTGTGTATTTTGTTGTGTCTTTTGGGTTGTTGGCCGCGTGGGGAGGGACGGGAAGGGAGTCTTTCAGAGGGGTGGGGGTTGATTGTGTGGCAAACGCTCATAAGGAATAAAACTCCTATTGCAAGAAATAAGCAGATGAGGGGGGAAGGCAAAGGAGGAGAGCAAGAAGGAAGGGGAATAGGAAAAGATGGGGTGGGGGGGAAGACAACGAAGCGGGGGTAGCGAGAGGGAGGTATGACCGAGTCCACTTAAAGGGAGAGACTCTGGGAGATGTTTCAGGAGAGCCAGAGCTTTGGGGGCGGGGGGGGGGTGCGGATGCTGCCGGGGGAGGGAGCTCGCGGGAGATTAGGGTCCACCTGGAACGGGATGATAAAGTGAGTCGAGAGGAGCCCAGTCCGGTGGAAATAGGAAGCCGGCGATCCAGGACTGGCGCCAGGCAGGGCAGAGTGAGCCGCAGTGGAAGGCGCAGGTCCGGCGGGATCCCTCTGAGCCGGGCGGCGGCGGCGGCAGCGGTTCTCCCGGGCTGGCGGGCGCGCGGGCCGGGTGTGGGCAAAGGGTCCCTTTCTGCTCAGCCCTAGAAGGTGCAATTACACGTTAAGGACCTGGCGCATCGATCTCGCCGCGCCACCCCCCCCATCCTGCCCTTCTCCGCCTGGATGCGGGCGGCTCAGACTTTTTGCACAAGTAGTTCCAGGGCCGGGGGAGTCGGGGTGCCCGAGTTGGGGGGCTCGGGGGGGGGGGGCTGTGCTGAGGGGCTTTGAAGGAAGCTGCGGCTTCGGCGGCAACGCTGGATCCAGAGATCCCGCGCCGAACTGCGCGCCCCCCCCATCGGATAGCCCCCAGCCCCTCCCCCAATACCTGCCGGTTAACTTGAACTTCTCATAGTTACAGGAGTTAAAGCCACTGCGCCCAGTGCCTGGGAGGGAGAACCGTCCACACGAATCCCACCGGGCCTCCCGGCTCTTGCTCTAAATCCACCCCAGTAGCTCCACTGCCTTCCTCCTCATCTTCCTCGGTGCCGCCCCGCGGGGGAAGGGGAGATACACGCCCGAACTTCCGCGCTTTGAAATGCAGGAGGTGGGGGAAGGCGGGGGAGAGGGGGTCTGGGGCTGGAGGGATTCTCCTGCCAGGTTTAAAGGCGTCTCTGGAAAATTAGCAAAACTGAGTGGTGACTGGGAAGCCAACAGTTTGCGAAGCAGGGAAGCAGGCAGGGCCGGGGTGAGGGAAATGAGCTAGAATTGATAAGGACAGCTCCCGCCTCTGCCTAGTCCACTGAGCTGGTCCTCACCGTGCTCCGCTGCACTTTCCCGGGAGAAGAAAGGGCTTTATCTGCTCCCTCAGACTATTAGTCTAGGAGTTTCTCGGGGCAGCACGGCTAATCGAAGGGGTCCCCAGCTTCTGGAGGGCTAAGTATTGCCCGCCCGCACGCCTGTCGTGTCCCCGTTCCCACCCCCCAAAACTGGACCAAGTGCGAAAAGCAAAGCTGCGGGCGCGAGTTGACCTGGAAGCTCCGCCGACGGTCGCCTCTGCGCTCTCGGGCCACCCCCCTGCTCCCCACTCCCCGGCCTCTCCCCGCCCCGACCGGGCATGGACACGAGCCCACGGGGTGTCTCGGCCTCACCCGCCACTTTGCCGTCGCTGCTGCCACCGCTGTCGCTGCCAAGAGCCGAGCCCGGGTGGTTTTAGGAAAGTGGGGGACGAAGTGTGTGGGCGGCGGCGGGAGGCGTAGTAGGGAGCAGAACGGGCGCCCGGACCCCAGACAGGGCCCTTCTGGTGGCGCTCACGGATCCAGCGCCTTCAGACCTCCTCCGAGGGTCGGGGTCCGGAGGCCAAGCTGAGCACTGATTGTGGTTCTTCGCCCTCCCCTCCCCTCCCCTCCACACCCGTCCCCACGCCGACCACACCCCACCCCCTCCACTACCCTTCTCCCCTCCCTCCCATCCCCCACCCCTGTCTGCCAGGTCGGAGGAGGGTTTAAAGCCAGGTGCGCCGAGTCAGCTCGCCATGTCCAGATCCGGGGACCGGACCTCCACCTTCGACCCCAGCCACAGCGACAACCTGCTGCACGGCCTCAATCTGCTGTGGAGGAAGCAGCTGTTTTGCGACGTGACCCTGACGGCCCAGGGCCAGCAGTTCCACTGCCACAAGGCCGTGCTGGCCTCCTGCTCGCAGTACTTCCGATCGCTTTTCTCCAGTCACCCCCCTCTCGGGGGAGGGGTCGGCGGCCAGGACGGTCTGGGGCCCCCCAAGGACCAGCAGCCGCCGCAGCAACAGCCGCCGCCGCCGCAGGAGGAGCCGGGGACTCCTTCCTCCTCCCCCGACGACAAGCTGCTGACCAGTCCTCGGGCCATCAACAACCTGGTGCTGCAGGGCTGCTCGTCCATCGGGCTGCGCCTGGTGCTCGAGTACCTCTACACGGCCAACGTGACCCTCTCCCTGGACACGGTGGAGGAGGTGCTGTCGGTCAGCAAGATCTTGCACATCCCCCAGGTCACCAAGCTCTGCGTGCAGTTCCTCAACGACCAGATCTCGGTGCAGAACTACAAGCAAGTGTGCAAGATCGCCGCACTGCACGGCCTGGAGGAGACCAAGAAGCTGGCCAACAAGTACCTGGTGGAGGATGTGCTGCTGCTCAACTTCGAGGAGATGCGCGCCCTGCTGGACTCGCTGCCGCCCCCCGTGGAGTCGGAGCTGGCGCTCTTCCAGATGTCCGTGCTGTGGCTGGAGCACGACCGCGAGACCCGCATGCAGTACGCGCCCGACCTCATGAAGCGCCTCCGCTTCGCTCTCATCCCGGCCCCCGAGCTGGTGGAGCGGGTCCAGTCAGTGGATTTCATGCGCACCGACCCGGTCTGCCAGAAGCTGCTGCTGGACGCCATGAACTACCACCTGATGCCCTTCAGGCAGCACTGCAGGCAGAGCCTGGCCAGCAGGTATGAGACAACAAAGCGGGGGGGGTGGGGTGGGGTGGGGGGGAGGCGAGAGGCCGGAGGGAGGGGAGGGGGCAGGCAGGAGGAGGATAGGGGTGGGCTGGGCGGGAGGCTCAGGCAGGCTGAAAACAAACGAAAACAAACAATTCTGACTGCGTGGGGAAAGTTGATTTCAGAGTCCCTGAAAGGTCAACAGGAAACTGGCCTCACAGCATCCCCGAGCTCTAGAAAGCCCACGTTCTCAATATCCCCAGAGCCGGAGATGTGGGACTTGCGGGCTGAAACTGACAGGCAGGTGGGGTCAAAGGCCAGGCAGTTCGAAGTACAGCTTTGGAGCCCTTTTTATCCAGGCTTCCCTCTACATCTCAAAATATGCTTACTTACGAAAAAGGGTTCTGTGATGAGAAGTCCCCACCCCAGTCCCCCTCTTTCCTGCCTTGGGCAAGCAGAAGTGCCAGGCGATGCTCGAGGAGGAAAGCTTTCATTCATTCTGACACTCAAGTTATTTTCTGTTTTTCAGCGATTGGGGTTTGCTTAGAGCTCTGAAAGGCTTTGTCTTTTAGGGTCGCTGTTAGAAATTCTGGCATCCCATACCCAGGCAAACTTTTCTATCTTATGAAAAAGCAAAACCTTTCCTTACAGCAAAGCAAGAGGATTCGGGATGTCAGAGTGAATCCTGCCTAGTAGTTCCCACGTCAGAGGGAAGCACAGTTGAAAACTGAGAGTAGGGGAAGGTCATCTAGCTGCAGTTAGGTCTGTGCCTGCTCCGAAGTCACAAAGAAGTTGGAGAGTTGTTATTGTTGTTGTTGTTGCTATTTAGAATGTGTCCCCTGTGTGTATTGAACGTGGGATTTCCTGTCAAAGTTGAGAGAGAAACAATGCCTTTGAAAAATGCTGCTGAGATTAAAAAGAAAAAGACTGTTGGAATTGGCAATCATGTTTTATTGGCTCCAATTTTAAACGCCTTTTTTAATGAGCCCTAGCAGAGGGTTGCTTTCTCTTTTTAGAAAAGAGAAGCAGTATCTTCTCAGTTTCTCATGATAAAACATCATGATTCCAGATGCCAGGCTATCCCAGTCTAATCCACCTAAGTGCTCTGTTAGAAAGTACATGGTTTAAGAATCCACCGTGGCCTTTTCCCACTCAGAACGATGTCTTAAACATGGGGTCCACTTTCTGCAGCCTTATGGAATTAAATGTTTATTTTTTCCATCATGATGTTTCTACCAGACCTAGGTAACTAAACTTTTAGGAAACTGGAAGATATTCTCTACAGTTGTTTAGGGAGCACTTGTATTCAGGTGAGGCCCACGGGAGGCATGGGAAATCTTGAACTTAGAAATCTTGTAAGTTGATTTTTCTACTATTTTCAAGAAATGAATTGTAGTGTCAGAACATGACAGTTAAGACAATAACACAAACGAGGATCCAAACTCATGTGATTGAATAGTGAACACAGGAGTCCAAGCGACAATAACATGGAATGTATTTTTGTTTTGTAAGAGTTCCAATTTGCCTAAAAATCAAGATGGTAAGCTTAATGTGACAGGCAAATGTTACCACACCAAGGAACATTGGTGATCAATATTCTGTTATTTTAACTTTTGTGACTTACAAATATACTTAACTTAGCATGTATCATACTGTTAAGTTATAGTCCTGAACATACATTTATTCATATTTTTTAAATGTACAATCTAGTATAAATTCAGAAACCCAGAAGGATAATAAAATTAAGATTTAACTTGTTCTAAGAGTAATTTGGGGAAATAAGCATTATAAATTTGATCCAATAAATAAGCTTGAAGTCCTCATTGCACTTTTACCTGATAAATATGTCCTAGGTTTCAGTGTTGGAAGAGTTGACTTTCAAAATGCAAAATCCATTTCCCACCTTAGTCTGGATTTAGCATGCCAGCTGGGGCCTGCTGGCTCTGTCCTGGTGGATGGCTGAGATACTAGGCTGCCTGGCTCCGTGACGACACCGTCCAGCTTCACTGGGCCATATCATTTGAAGGATATGTAGTGGCGTCTGACCACTGAATGCTTACAAGTGTCATGGATGCTGCAAGAATCTGATACTTCTGCCATAGGAAGAAAACTGTATTTTCCTTTAAAAGCGGAAGATACGGAAAATAGTTCATGTGAACCTATTGTTGATCTCAAAGTAATATAATTTAGACTTTGTTCCATTATTAGTAACTGAAGCATTTTAATTTCAGGGACTAATTACATTATTCTAATTTTAATTCACAGAAAGAATGCAAGAATAACCACCAAGATCTTAACTTAAATGTAGACAAAAATGTTGTAAGTTGCAACCAATAGTATGATATCAGCCCATTTGTTATAGCATCAGAGCAATATAAAAATGTTCTCTCAGTCTTACATGTAGTCTAACAGAGGGATAAGTGTGTTAAACAATTGTTTTTGAAATTGCATCACTTTTATTGAAGACAATTGAATGGAAGGGCATTGTATTTATTACTTTTTATCCACCTGTAGTCTAAATATGAAAGAGTTCCTCAAATTCAGAGAAGGAGTGGGAAAATTTAAATTGGCCAGTCTGTTGGAATAAGTTCAAAATACAAGCATATAGAATAACTTCAGAAGGAATTTACTTGTTTAAGAATACATGTTATCTAAAGAATGTAGGGCTATTAATATAATAACAATATTTTAAATATTTTTTTAAATTATCGAGTAATTTTGAATTTTTATTAAGTCTAGAAAAATAAAGCAAACCAAACATAGAGGCTTTATAAATATGCAAATTAATTTTTTTATCCTAGTTGCTTAGTTTTTCTGATTATGACATTTATACTCAGATTCATATTTTATTTTAGCAAACTAAGCATTAAGGATATTAAAAATAATAGACTTATTATCTTATATTAAAGTATATACATAACTAATTTAAGACCACAGGACCTGGATGGACAAAAATTAAAATATTTTGAAGTCTTATTTCTTATTTTCATATTGCTTTATTGCAAGAAATGGGACACTTAAGAAATAAGTTTTGAAAAAGTTTCTGGGAAAGTCATTATTAAAGGCTTCTAAAGCAAAAAAATTTAATAGAGTGACATGACATGCAACATTTAGTGCATTAAAAAGTAAATATCAAAAGACTTGTAGTGTAAGTTTAGCTTAAGTAACCCAAAAAGTTTTTTTATTTGTATTTTTTAAATCTTTATGCATAATTTAGTAATTGTCCCAAATAAATCAAATTGGACTGGCTTAATTAACTTCTCTTTTACATTTTCATTGCACCTCCCACAATGTAACAGTTAAATAAATGTTTAGTGAAAGTTGAAGGAACTAAAATTATAAAATAAGAAAGCCTCAGTGTTACATTTTACCAAAAGTTCTTCAACCTGTGTTACTATTGCACATAACAAAAGTCCATTGAACCTCCTCCAGGAGAACACCTGTAATAGAAAAGCATTCATAAAAATAATTATATTTTTAAAATATTTAATCACCAGCTATTACAGTCCTGTATACAGGCCTGTATTGAAGTGTAATTTTGAAGAGATTATATTTTATAGATGATAAAAGGCTACCTTATAAAGATTTCACTTTCTGCAAAACAGTCTATTTAAAGATTTCATATAAATTAATATAAAAATCTGTTTAAACATCAGAAATACTAATTATCTATTTGCTAAAATGACTTGCAATGATTAAAAAGCCATTAGAATTCCTTAAGGCACAGTTTTGATTCCTGGTTTTGGTGCTTAGAAAATGTTTCTTTAAATGTAGGACAATATTTTCTATTGATTCCCTTCCTAAGACCTGAATAACAACCTTAACAAAGCAAACTAATCTTGTGTCCATGCATCCTCTAAATTGTGATTTCCCTTTATGTCAATTTGATACCCTCAGATAGGAACTCGTTAGGTAGTTAGATTTTGTATCAGAAGTCACTCAACCATTCAGAATACAATTTGTTTATTATCTAAAACAGGACCATTGATTACAAAATTGTATCACAGATATGGAAGCCAAATAGTTATATCCTACAATCAAAAAGCAATTAGAGTAGATATTAGTGCATTGCATTGGCTCAGAGGACTTACTGACAATAGTGGACATGTTCAAATTTTAACCCATCTTTGTTTTTTTTCCCCATACTTATGAACACATTGAGGCTCACTCATTACCTTAGCTAATTTCTAAGTATCTCAACTTTCTTATCTTAAAAATACAGTGAAAAATGTTACCTTACTTACAACAGTTACTTCATACCAGGTGATATTCTAAGCCTTTTACAAATATTAAGTTATTTAATGCTCATAATAACCCTAAGGGATGGGTACCATCATTTGTTTCATTTTATGCATAGAAAAACTGATGTACAGAGAAGTTAAGCATTTTGCCCATGGCTGCACAGCTGGTAAGTGGTAGAGCCCAAGTCTGACCCCAAGCAGTTGTGACTCTTGAGTCCTTGTTCTCATCCATGGTGTTCTGCTTCTTACTATGAGCCTCTCTATTCTATCATATAATCTGGTGATTGACCCTAGAGTTATATGTAGGTTTAAGACTTCCTTTTTGGAAAGACATTTGTGAGGGTTAACTTTTAATGTATCTGACTTTAAAAGAAGTTAAGGACATGTATTATTCTGGACCAAAGGTCAGCTTTTTTGTTTCCGTAAAAGGTCAAATAGTAATTATACTTGGCTTCAGGGTCACACTAACTCTGTTGCAGCTACTTCACTCTTCCTTGGTAGCACAAACACAGCCACGGACAATATGTAAATGAATGAGCATGGCTACGTTACAATAAAACTTCATTTGTGAGCATTGAAATTTCATGTAATTTTCACATGTTATGAAATATGATTCTTCTTTTGATTCTTTTCCACCATTTGAAAATCTAAAAACCATTTTGCGTTGGGGGGGTGCTGTATAAAAACAGGAGGCAAGCTGGATTTGTTCTGTGAGTCATAGTTTGCCAAAACCCATTTTAGGCACTTGGGATACATCAGTGAACAAAATGGACACAAAACTTTGCCCTTATTCTAGTGGAAAGAATCCCTCTGGTGTTCTTGCTTCTGTTTGGAAGGAATTCAAATCTAAATAATTCTATCATGCTAAGTTAAAATTTCAGCTTTCTGTAGTAAGACTTAAGAATTTGAATAGCAACCCCAGGAAGGTAAATGGTGATTAATTAAAAGAGTGAATGCGTTGCTCATTTTTTTCCAACATACTGGATATAGAACCAACTAACATAGATTGGTCATTATTCAAAATAGGCTTTAATATCATTGATATGGTATTTTAATGATTTCCAGGAGGAAAGTAGAGGAGCCAGGTACATTTAACACACTGCTTTCTGAGACTGACATGTACATATCGAATAAATGAATCTAGGCATATGAATGAACATGTGACCAATTATTCTTCTAAATGCCAACCTGTATCTCCAGCTGCTGTGATCAAAGGGCATTCTTGGCAGGATTCCTGACTTCTGAGTGCATCAGCTGGATTGAGTATGTCTATAGAACCTCCCTGCCTGCTCCAAAGTGGGTAACCTCTGGAGGAGCGTGCGTGCTGCTGTAGGTTTGGCTTATGTGTCTATCTCCCCGACTGGATCAAGTGCCTGGACTTGACCCCAAAGTGTGAGTTCAGTATGAATGCGTATTGGTCTTAAATATAATTGTGGTGGACACTTAGGATTTGTTTCAGTTTCATGTGAACTGACAAAGCCAATGAAAGATGAAAATGGAGGTAATTTTAAAGATGATTGCATACACACACACATACACGCACACAACTGCTGTTTGCCAGTAATAATGGTACCTGTCACTAATTGAGCACCTACCGTGAGTGAGCTTGACATATTACTTACATTCTTTCTAGTCCTTTCAATCTTTTAACACATTAGACAGTTGAGGCTCAGAGAAAATAAGTTGTCCAATTATCTGAATAATGTTGAGTTGGGAGTCAATTGTCATCATCTGAAGAATAGTCTCTTATTATGAGTGCATATTGTAAATATGGCCTCTATGAAAAGCAGACTCCAATCTACACCTCCCATATCTTTGCTTTACCACAGCACAGTAGTGATTAAAAGTTCCAACCCTCTAACACATCTTCAAACCACCCAACCAATGAAGGAGAGTGAGAAGAAGATAGTAGAAAGCCCAGATTTTTTCCTACTGGTCTACCATACTCAGTTATTAGTTCTGAGGTTAAGGGGCTAAATAATGAGATTGCTGAGATTATCACTATGATACTGACTTACTAAAAATAAGATGAGCCAATGTATTTTAAATAAATCAATAAAAATAAAAACTTTTCAGCTTAACTTTGAAAAATAATTGTGAAAATAAAACAAACCAAAACAAAGCCTTGGAGCTTGTATTGGAACCAAGAGATTGCCCCCAGCCCCCAGATTTCTGTGCACTGGAGTCCTAGAGAAGCTATCAGCTTTGTTTCTGTGAAGACAAGAGAAAGCTCTTCACATTGGTGATACTTACAGGTGATAAATACAACAGGTAGAAGCCAGAATTATAAAAATACTCGTATGTTTTAATAACAGAAAATAAGATTAGTCTAATTGAAAATTTATTCTGCTTATCTTTTGTTTCAAGAAAATCATTTTAACATTCGCTACACTGTAGTGTTTATGCCTTCTGTCATTCATTTGGAATTTCAGAAAATATATTCAGTGCTATGTCATCTCCATCAACATCCAAGTTAATCCTTGATGCATGAATTACTAATGATTTCTCTGAAAAACACCAAACAAATAAGCACTGTTATGATATGGGCAGGACAGTAAGTTAACCAGGGGAAGGACTCCCGGTTGTAACATATAGTGAGTATGTCTATTTTACTGTAAATATCAAAAGGGCTTATTTACTAGCAAGTATTAATGACAATCAGGTTCGAACTATTTGCAGCATTAGAAGTAAGGCAGAAAGGCACTAGAGAAAGCTTATTGTAGTTGGGAAATGAAAATAGCAAATATTTGTGATAGAGAGAAAATAAATCAACGGGAAGTAAAAAGAAAAAACAGCAGTAACAAAAATGCAAGGAAATATGGGAAATCAAAGAAATTATTAAGATATAAACCATCTGAAAAAGAAAGAAAAAGAGAACTAGTAGTAAAGGAGGACGGGCAAGAAAATTCTAGAGTTTGGAGAGTAGACGCTCAATATTCGCTGGACTAATAAACACAAATTAAGAAGCATTTAAGTCACTACATAGTGAACGTATAATTTGCAGAGTTATAGACAAAGTTCCACTAAAAGGAAAAAAACCCTCTTTTCCTCAAAAGAAAAAATTTTTCAACAAGCAGAAAATGGTCAGTCATGGACCCTTCACTCCTATAATTTGATTCAGTTCAATAATTATATATTTGTAATCTGAGTTAAGATGTTTTATAAATAACTCTTTGTTCTTGTGCTAGATAATGCAGTAGCTTCAGAAGCATCAGGGTTTAAAGGGGCAATCTGTTATGCCAACAGGAAGAGATGAAAATGTAACTGTATTCTTTGTAAATCTTGATTCTCAGTATAATTAGAGCTGGCAGCAGACCTGAGAAACGAGGGGACCTTCATGACCTTGGGCAGATTTTCTAAACCCATGCCCATGGCCGTGCCACGCCCACGGTGGGAATTTGGGATGATGTGTCGAATTTACCACTAACAAGAAGTTCTGCCACGGAATATCACCCAAACTTATGCTGAACATGTATAACACACCAAACTCTGTGCTATGCTCTGAGATACAGAGTGAAGAAGACAGACACATTCGTGACTTCACGTGGTTTACCGTATAAGGAAAAAGAAATAAGTACACAGATTAATCACACTGGTAATACATGCTATAGATTGGAAAAGTGCCATTTGCTGGGAAACGGTATAACACAGTGCCGTAACCTTGTCAGAGTGGCCGAAGAGTTCTTTCTCTACAGAAGAGGTTTAAGATGAACTTTGAGAGATGAGATATCCAGAGTAGTGGGTCTGGGGGAAGGCAGGGTCTGCAGGTGGGGAAGGCATAAGCTGAGAGAGGAGTACGTACATGAACACTAGGCGGCAAAGAGTTTGGTACCTTCCAGGGGCTGAAAGGAGGTGTGTGTGGCTAGAGATTGTGCAGGGAGGGTTGTCCAAATCATAGAAGAAGTTGTGGGCTCTGCCAAGGATTATCCACTGCATGGATGAATTCCATATGGAAAAATCAGCATGCTTGTATACTTGAAATGAGTAAATGATCAATACTATATTGGAAACACTGCCGCCTTTGAATTTGTAAACCTAAGTGTGTATCTTAGCTCTACTTTAGCTGAGTCCCAAATCAGTAAAATGGGTTAAGAATTATAGTTCACCTTCCTGGGGTTTTGGTAAGGATCAGCTCAGAACGTGAAAAAACTCCAAACAGAAAGTGCTAGTTGTAATTGATTTCTTTTTAATTTTAAAAGATACACTAAGCAAAGTTACCTGAATACGTTTTTGCCCATCTAGAAAACTCTTGAACATATTTGTGATTTCACTGATAGCACAGAAATAGTCAGACTTCTAAGGACCTAAGAGTGAAGTTGGAGGGACCCGAAGGTGAACACAAGGTCATCAGAAGGAAGTGAGAGAATCAGAATTTTTCATTGCTCTCAGCAATTTATATTTCATTCCTGAAAATGATGGCCTTTTTAGGTATAAGAGTCTCCATTTCTTCCTTTCACAGAGGAGAGTCCCTCCTCTTTTTAATCTCATACATTCGATGTAGGGCTTGGTTTGCTGCCGCTCTTAAAGCCTCTGGCGTCCGCGTCTGGCTCTCTGCTCCCACAGCGCCTGCGAGCGGGTTGGTAAGTTACACCTGCGCAGGGACCGGAGCTTCCTCCGAGCTCAGCTGGGCCACCGTATGGAGACTGGCTCACTGGAGGCTGCAGAGAAGTGAACTGAAGAATTACAGTCGGTTTCACTTCCCTGCCTTATGTGCCTTCAGGTGCCTCTGAAGACAGACGAGGCCAGTGAAATGGAGAGGAGGACGAAGAGAGAAAGACCTAGGTTAGAAAAGAAAAGAGTCCTTGAAAATGTAGAGGCATCGTTGAAAGATGCGGAGGGACGGATGTGTTTGCGTGTCTGCGTGCGTAGCCCCAGACACTGCGTACTGCGGTCTGCCAGCTTGAAATTTTCTGTACGGTGGCTTCTGAGAGGTGTTTTTATCAGCTAAAGGTCTATTTTGCGTGTGGGTGGGGCCGGGACAGTCAAAGATTCAGTGTGGCACTGAGTGAGGAGTTACTGGGTTGGGAGGGTCAGTTTTTCGCCAAAAAAGAAAATAGTCGTATTTTGTAAATCCTGCTTAGAACAAAGCAGCAGACTCTGTCTGGCCCTGATTTTTAGCACCCCTCAGAACCAAGCACACCGGAACATCCTGGGCAAATGGAAAGGATTAGAAGAGGGAATGGAAAATCTGTGAGTCAGAGAGGGAAACTTCGAAGGAAGAACTTTAATGCTTTAGGATGCACACCAGGACCTCAGCACTTCCTACCCCATATGCATTATCAGGGGGCCATGGATACTGTGAGGGATCCCAGCCAATACTGCTGTGTTATAGAGGCAGAAGTGTGAGCCTCCTAGCAGGGACCAATTTGGTGGATTGGTTACTATGACAACTGTACCACTACTGCCAGTGGCAATTCCTGTAAACTCCCTGTCTTAAGGTTTTCACAAGGGTTCACTCCAGAATAACATCTGTAGGTACAGACTACAGGGTAAAGCTAGGAGATATAGGTATGGAGAGAAAGAGACTATGACATAATAGGAGGTACAGATAAAAGTGTTATGTTATAGTGCAAATACCTTAAACAGTTCTATTGCATAGTAATTAAGACCTAAAATTCAGACAGATGCAGGTCAAATCCCACCTTGACCACTTAAAAGCTGGCTCTCTTTGGGGAGTTTACTTAATCTTTTTTCAGATCGCTTACCTCTGAAATGTAGATAATGATACCCACCTCATCAGGGCAATTCTGAATGTTGGAAGAATGTATGTACTATACTTAACACAGTACCAGACGGTAAATACTTAATCATTGATAGCTTTTATTCTTATAGGAATAGTTCTGTTTATATCCAATTTGCGTTTCTGTTCACTTGTTAGGACTCCTAATTCCATACAGGATGTTCATTCTAGAGCTGGATTCTCACAGTCTGGGTCCCACGTGCTGCTCTGATAGTGATAAGGTTTAGCTGACAGTGTCCGTTTTATCCACCTTTGAGTAAACTACAGAGCTGAGGCCAGTCCTGAGTCTGGTCCATTCCCTTGTTCTATCCATGTCAGCAATTGGAAAAGTTGGAAAAGCCTTTGTGGATTCAGGTTGAACAGCTTTTTTGAGGTGTAATTTACATCCAACACAATTCACCCATTTCAAGTGTACAATCCAAGGAGCTTTAGTATATTCACAGTGTTTGCCACCATCACCACAATTAATTTTAGAACATTTTTACCACCCCCTCCAAAAAGACCCCATACCTATTAGCAATCAGCCCCCATCTGCCCCTGCCCCTTGCAGGTGTAGGCAACCACTAATCTACTTTCTGTCTACATAAATCCATAGATTTTCTTATTCTGGACATTTCATATGGAATATGGCATCATGCAATATATGGTCTTTGGAGCTGGCTCCTTTCATGTAGCATAAGTTTTCAAAGTTCATCTATGTTGTAGCATGTAACAGGACTGCATTTCTTTTTATGGCTAAATAATATTCCATTGTATGGATAAACCACACTTTATCCATTAGTGGATGTCCATTTGGTTTGTTTCCACTTTTTGCTATTATGAATAATGCTGCTATGAGCATTTATGTACAAGTTTTTGTGTGAACATATGTTTTCATTTCTCTTAGATACATACCTAGGAGTGGAATTTGCTGAGTCTTATGGTATCAGTTAACACTGAACAAATGTTTAACTTTTTGAGGAACCGTCAGAATGTTTTCCAAAGCATCTGCACTGCATTCTCACTAGCAGTGTATAAAGGCTCCAATTTCTCCACATCCGCGCCCACACTTAATACCTGCCTTTTTGACTGTAGCCATCCTAATGGATGCAAAGTGCTATCTCACTGTGATTTGCATTTCCCTAATGGCTAATCATGCCGAGCATCTTTTCGTGTGTTTATTAACCACTTGTATATTTTTTGGAGAAAAGTTTTTTTCAAATCCTTTGGCCATTTTTTAGTTTGGTTATTTTCTTTTTCTTATTGAGTCGTAAGAGTCTTTTTGGCATTTTTAGGAGGGCTTCTTATGGTTCCTAGATCACAGCTGGGGGCACCTTCTGCAGGAATTGGGTGTTCCATTTGACAAAAATGAAAATCAAATGCATGCACATGTACAGTGGAAAATTCTCTAGATACTTTCATAAGGCACATAAGTCTTATTAAAATTCTTGGTTTTTAGTGTGGCAGAGGAAACTATCTGTGGTTGATGTTTGTTTTCTTCTTCATTTGATTATTTTGGCTTTATGTTGATTTAGGCATTATATTCCTCAAGTGGTAGTTGCACTTGGTGTAGCAAATCTTTTATTCAAAGAAGAAATATTTATTACTCAAGTTATTTATTTACATTGTCTTAAAGGCACATCAGAAAGTTTTATTCAAACTATGTTTATACAGCAATTATTTTAGGGAAATGAGGTAAAATTCTTTGACTGCCAAGACAGTGATGACTCATAAGAACCACTGAAGAAGAAGAAGAAACTTTTAAATAAAACCTGAAAAACAGATGCTCTTATTCGAAAGGGGATGCAAAAGTGTTCCTTGTGGGGGTGAGCAGGAAACAGCACAGCCCAGGATTTTCAGTCATGGCTGACATTCAACTGAGGGCTTCCCTATACGTATCACCAAGGCAGTTTTTGACATGGAAAAGCTAAATTCATCATGAGAATAACTTGTCCGGTTTCATCTTCCTTTGCTACAGCGTCCTTGCCATTTTCCTTAGGGACAAAAAATATCGACTGCTCTTGACAAGAAATTACTTTTACTACTCTTAGTAGGTTAGGTTACTTCACTGACTCTTTTTTTTTTAAGTTTTTAATTTATTTTATTTTTGGCTGCACCATGCAGCATGTGGGATCTTAGTTCCCTGACCAGGGATTGAACCCAGGCCCACAGCAGTGGAAGCGTGGAGCCCTAACCACTGGACCGCCAAGGAATTCCCATAGGTTACTTCACTAACTCTTGCTTTGAGTGTATGGATGTGGCAGAATGTTCAGCAAATCATTTCCTAAGCTTAATGTTTATGCTTCCAGATGGAACAATTTCTATTTTGATTATGAATCTCTTTGAACAATCAAATTCTTCCTTTCTGTTAAAAGACTTACATGTCTATTACACGACAAAGAAGACTTGAGGCCACCATCATAGATCTGAGTGCAAAGCAGTAGAAATTTTAATGTGGATTTCTTATCTAGCTATTCAAAGGGACCAAGTGTTATTAAAAGCATGTGATAACTTCATAGGTTTTAATAGCACTACCAACAGATCCCAGGTAAGCAGATAATTGCCTAAATTAGTCACTATGTGTGTTTAGAAGGCAGGCACCTTCTTCCCTTGGCAGAATTATAGAGAAGATACCTAATTCAAGGTATTCAGTTCAGAACCCTGAGAAGCCCAATAAACTTCATCTGTCACTCAGACATTATTTTTATTTATTTATTTACTTTTTGCGGTACGCGAGCCTCTCACTGTTGTGGCCTCTCCCATTGCGGAGCACAGGTTCCGGACGCGCAGGCTCAGCGGCCATGGCTCATGGGCCCAGCCGCTCCGTGGCATGTGGGATCTTCCCGGACCGGGGCACGAACCCATGTCCCCTGCATCGGCAGGCGGACTCTCAACCACTGCGCCACCAGGGAAGCCCTCAGACATTCTTATATTCAAAATTTGGAAAGAGAAAGCAGACAAAGCAAAACTGAAATAGTTAAACACCACTTTGTTGCACTCAAACTCAAGATCTGTGATTGCTCCAGAGTTAGGAAGCAGCAAACAAAACCAGCGGGAAGCAAAAATCCATTCCAAGGAAGGGGCACCCCCTGTACAGGAAGAAGCCCCTCAAGTCTTGCATCAGCCTAGTCAAACTGAGAGCCCAGGTTCCAGAACACGATAGTCTTTTTGACCTAGAAAGAATAATCTCACCTCAGAAAGATTTTTGTGGAGAGTGCTTCCCATTTTTTATGGCAAGGAAACTGTAGAATCTCAGAGCATGAGAAACGTTTGAAATGTCTGAAAGCACAAAGAAATGTATGTCTGTAGCTTTACAGACACTAATTAGAGTCTGCCACAAAAGCTTATGGGAATCACTTCTCTCCTTTATCCATATCTGTTCTTATCCCTCCTGGTCGCCCTCCCTTCATTGGAACATTGTTAACCATTAACATTTACTGCATATGTAAGTAGGCGAGCACCAAGCAGAGGAGGAGATAAGGAGTCTGCCTCCCATATTCCAAATTCTCCATACGGTGAGGTTGGCTGGTATAAAATACAGCTGTTGTGTGGTGAAATTAAGACGATCCTTTCTTAAAGCAGTCGTGCAGGTTTTGACCATTGAAGCCTCCTTCTCAAGTGTCAATTCCCAAAAACGAGTGTGAGAGCCATTGGCATCATTCTGCCCTGTGTTTCTGTTGGCTGGTTAGTTCTGTTAAGGACTGTATTAGTCCGCTCCAGCTGCCATAACAGAATAAATATGGACTAGGTAACTTAAACAACTGAAATTTGTTTTCTCACAGTTCTAGAGGCTGGAAGTCAAAGATCAAGATCCAGCAGGGCTGGTTTCTGGTGAGGGCTCTCTTCCTGGCTTTCAGACAGCTGCCTTCTCACTGTGTGCTCGCATGGCCTGTCCTCTGTATGCAGAGCTGGGGGGTGGGGTGGGGAGAAGAAGAAGGGAAACTCTGGTGTCTCTTCCTCTTCTTATAAGGACACCAGCTCTATTAGATGTGGGCCCCACCCTTATGACCTCATTTCACCTTAACTACCTCCTAAAAGCCAGCCCTATCTCCAAACACAGTCACATTGGGAGTTAGGGCTTCAACATAAGAATTTGGAGGCAACACCATTCAGTCCAAAACAAGGGCCAAGAATAGAACACAAGGAATTATAAAACAGGTTCGAGGCACTAACTGAAATGTTGCTTTTCAACTAGGTCTATACAGGCAAAATTATCTAGGCAGATGAGCAATTATCCAAGTCAGCAATGTGTTGATAGATCCTCCAATAATACGAACCTAAAAGAGAAAAAAAAAGTACAGATCTGTTTTCCTCAGCCCCCTAAAATCTTGCCTAGATCAGTAGTTTTTTGTTTTTTGTTTTTTTTTTTGTGGTACGCGGGCCTCTCACTGTTGTGGCCTCTACCATTGCAGAGCACAGGCTCCGGACGCGCAGGCTCAGCGGCCATGGCTCACGGGCCCAGCCGCTCCGCAGCGTGTGGGACCATCCCAGACCCGGGGCACGAACCCGTGTCCCCTGCATCGGCAGGTGGACTCTCAACCACTGCGCCAGCAGGGAAGCCCATAGATCAGTAGTTCTTTGAAGAATCAACCATAGAGCTTTTTTATTGAAACATATCTTCCCTAGTCCTACCCAGAGATTCTAAATAGATTGATCTGGAACATGGACCCAGGAACCTGCATATTTAGCAACTTCCTGGGTGATTTTGGGACCACACTGTGAAAATCACAAGACTAAACAGATGCTTCTGTTTTCCAATTTGCTACGTATCTATGGACGATGGAAGAAAATACTGATTGCGATTTACTGGAAGATAAGTTTAAGGAAAATTTGTTGCAAAATTAAAAGAAATCAGATTCACTGACATGAGAAAAAGGGAAATGAGTCTTAGGGAAAGTTATTGGAATTACCGGACTCTAGGGGATTTGTTTCTGGATGATGAAATTTGGGTACCTACTGTGCTAGAGAATTTTCAGGATAATTCAAGCCACACAGTAGAGAGTCCACAATTCAGCTTCAGAGAATGTGGTGAATTTTCCCAGAATAATTTGTTTCTGCCTGTCAGAGATCTGATGATTGTAAAGGACAGTGTCAGGGATTGGCTGATCGGTGAGTCTCAGAGGCTTCTGCAAATTCGCCTTCCTGGGGGTACGTTGGAGAGCCTCCCAGATCCTGCAGATCCCTCGAGCCAGGGTTTCCTTTATCACTGAGCCCCTCCAGGGTTGGTGAAGCAGCAAAGAACAGGCTCCCCACAGGGAGGGAGAGGAAAAGAAGAGGAAGATAAGAAATTCCTATTTCACCCACCACAGTGGGGTGTCCCTAAGCTGGATCCCACAAGCCACACCTCATCGTCTCCACATCTCACACCCCAGGCCTGCCTCAGTCCCTCACAGCTTCTCTACCCCAAGATAAGGATAACTTTCATTTATCTTAATCCCAGGATGATTTCATAACATTATTCTTCCCCTAAAAATAAATTCTGGGCCCATGTAGAGGGTATCAGTTACAACTCCCTTTTTTTGAAAATGGATACCTATTTATTGCCGTGAATATTCCAAGAGAAGCATGGGGTAATACATTCAGTTACCAACTAACTTTTCTCCCTGTCTCTCTGCATGACCACTCCTGCAGTGATGCTCCAACTGGCAACAGCCTGCCTGGCGGGAGGCTGGCTCCTGTTACTCAGTACGAGCTTCCTACTTTCCCCATGAGAAATCTTTCCCTGGAGTTAGAGGAATGGATAAAATCAGTCTCTAGACCCATGAGGTGTCAGTCAGGCCATTGTCCCCTCATCCTGAATGGCTAAACTTCTATTTGGGGAACGTGATTTTGTTAAAGATTCATTTTTACTGTTAGGTCTGGAACTGTCAGATACAAGTAATTTCAGTGGGAGGTATGTAACATCCTGAACTTGGATTTTCAGCGTCATCATGTGATCTTGTGTCTTTCTGCACTTTGTCTTGTGCAGCAGGTACCAACATTTCCCCAGGTCAGGAAGTCACTCTTTTCTCTTCAGAAAGGCGGCCAGATGGGAGGGAGAGAGAGAGAAGTCTCAGTAATGAGACTGGTTCTCAAGAGGCAGCGTAGTCTAATAATTGGCCTTTATTAGGGGTTTAAACGCAGGCATTACTTAGGACTCCATCACTGGCATGAGAGTGATGCTTTATCGCTTTTCATCACTAGGCTACACAGAGCTTGAATAGCTCCTTGGTGACAGGCTGCACAGAACCACTTCTCTCTTGAGTTTTTTCATATGACACAAACATTGGTGTCCCTGCCAGCGTGTTGGGTGGCATCTGTTTTAGTGAGTAGGGAGACCCCGAGTCCCACTTGGAGGCAGGAGGATTAGTCGAAGAGGTCATACTTGCCACACAACTTCCTCCCAGGAATAGGGAGGATTAATGAGATGCTATTCCCATTGCAATTCATGCTCCTCAGAAAGTCACTATGTACTAGGTATTAGAATTAGAGATCATATAGGTAATCAAGCAAAGAAGATATGCAACTACTTCTAGTTACCAAAGGATGCTTTCATCTAGGAGGTTGGGGACGGGTGGAAATGCAGTGAGTATAAAGGTGGCTGGAAGCCATTTTTCTGCATGAAGCAAAGGACAAGGAGTGAAGTGTGAAATGCTATGTACAGTATAAAGATAGACCCATTCTGGCTTATGAACTAAGCCTTGGGGAGGCTTACATTTCATGGATTCAGATGAGGACCTTAAGACACTTTTGTCATATCTGCCTCTGCCATCATGAACCAGTCTACAGCTTTGGTGTTCAGAGAAATGTGGCAAAAACATCAGTAAACTACCCCACCTGCATGCTGGAGGACCCGGTGACATTCTGAGTTCAGTATGTGTCAGTGAAGAATTGTGGAAGAATGTCCTAGTGTGCTACGGGGGCTGGGATGAGAAGTGAAGGAGTGGGAAGATGGTTCACTACAATTGTAACATGCAAAGCTCCAGTCATTCAACATGTTGAGCTTCTCATGGTCAAACCTGTAAGAAGGGGCCAAGTTGGAATGTGACTAGGTTTTCAGAGTCACAGGTTTTCAGAATGTGACTAGGGTTCAAGATTTTAAAGTCCTGGTTTCTTCCAGTTACTCTAGTGTGTCCTCAACTATGGTTTACCTGCCACTGGTAGAATGTGAGACCATTTCAGATGGTACACAAGAAACCATTTTTAAATTTATTTTAATCGTTAGGTATTACTATATTTTAACATGTGTTAGAGGTAAAACACAGTTAACCCATGAAGTCCATGATTCATAAATATAATTGCTGGAACAATGATTCTCAATACCGGTTGTATATTAGAACCACACAGAAAGCTTAAAAAGATTTTTAAAAGACACCGATGCTGGGTCCCACAGTAGATCATGAAATCAGAATCTCTGAGAGGCACCCCGACCCTAAATATTTTATAAAAGCTCTCCCAGGTGGTTCTAAAGAGCAGCCACCATTGGGAAAGACTAGAACACACTAGGGATTAAGCATTTTAAAGTGATCAGTTTTAAATAAAATATAAAGTAAATAATATACGGATATGGCAAAGATCATTAAAGCCCTGTATTGTGCTAATAACTGAAATTGGGTAAACTTCCCTCTATCGTGGGTAGCTCCCATTCTGGGGGACAACACTGATCCTAGGTAGCGGTTAGATTTGGGGGTTAATCAACAAGACTGTCTGTTCTCCAATATGTCACCCTCTGACACTTCCACATTTTGGTTCAGAAACGTGGCTTTTCCTCTTTCCCTTTTGCCTTTTGACACCCCCATCACCACACCCACTGACTAGACCTTAAAACAGATGAGGAAAAAAAAAGGATGATGAGAATCTGTAATGACATATATCTGGATTAGTGGGATTGCAAATGACTTTGACTCTTTTCACCAGTTCGTTCTTTTATTCATCATTTCTTCATTCCTACAACAAGCATTTACTGAGTACCTATGTAGTACTAAGTCCTTTTTGTGTTTAACTAAGAATTTTTCTCAGTGAGCCTGTGTTGTCTTTATGATCAAACGAATCGTAAAGTTACTCCCATTTTAGGAAAACTAAATACTGTATATGACTGACCATTCCCCAGTTACCACGCAGCCAAACTCCTGGCGGGAGATAAAGTGTCAGAAGATGGAAGCAAAGACATTTTCAGCCATTCCTGAGAATCACAGAAGGGTTGTGTACGAAAGCCCTAGAGACATTTCCTCTGTGAAATGGAAGAAATAAAACCCATCCTGAGGCACTGGAAAAGGTGCCCAAACCCTTTTTCCTCTATTCTTTCATCTGTTAAATGGGGATAATGATACTTTATGTTTACCTACCTCAGAGAGGCATTACCAGGTCTATTTAAAGGCTCTTCTGATGAAAGCTACTGTGTAATTACCAAGAACAGCTATGATAAAAAAAAAAAAAAACCTAAATACAGCAGCAAATCAGCTGGAACAAGTTCTCCAGGGAGTTTACTTCTCTGGAAAAATTTAAGAAAGGGGTAGCAGCTCTCGTCTGGCGACTTTTGGGTACCCTTCTAGCTGGAAGTTTAAGGAAGGCTAGCTGATCTGGAAAGTCTCCTCCTGGCTACTGATTTGGGATCTTTCTCTGTTTACTTTTCCCCCATGGTCTAAGCAGTTTCCATCTGAAATTGCTCTTTCAAGTTTTTCAGATCTTAACTCAGAAACTGTTTTATCCGTGAAAAGAATCTCAAGCAAGGCAATTACCTATGACAGAGAAAGAGAGAGAGAGTGTTTGAGGGAGAGAGAGAGAGACAAAGAGAGAAAAGGGAGGCTATAATGTAGAGGATATGTGCATTTTATCGAGGATAAGTAATGGGGAATTCTTTGATAGTTTATAAAAAGAGGACCGAAGTAATCGATCATTAATGTCAGGCTTTGCTGAAATTCATTTGACAAAGCATGTAGGGTAAATTAGATGGGAGCAGAAGCTCACAAAGCAAGGACATCACTATTACAACAGCTCAAGAGAAAGTCAACCCAGCTGAATCAGGCTACTGGCAGTTCGGTTGAAATGAAGAGATATATATTTTTTATTTTGGAGTATAGTTGATTAACAATGTTGTGTTAGGTTCAGGTGTACAACAGAGTGATTCAGTTATACATATACATGTATCTATTCTTCTTCAAATTCTTTTCCTAATTAGGTTGTTACAGAATACTGAGCAGAGTTCCCTGTGCTATACAGTAGGTCCTTGTTGATTATCTATTTTAAATATAGCAGTGTGTACATGTTACAGCTCTAGAATCCATAGGATTTGGTACAACATTGACTATAGCAGGAAAATGAGAGAAGAGTCAAGATTACCATACAGTTTGGAGAGTTGGATATCATAAGGTTTGGGGACTTCCTTAACAGAGAGAGATGGCAGCCAAGAATGAGTGGGTTGAATTTATGAATGAGATCTAGACCAATGCCATTGTAGGAAGCCCAGTGGTTTTATATTTTTGTTAAACTTGCTTGTGCAGTAAATATTCTGACTGTTTATAAACAGTGCACCTATGGTACCTGAAAAGGCTTCTAAACAATAAAAGAAACTGCCAAAATTCCAAAGATGGATTTTCAAGTGAGTGCTTTGTAAGCTTAATAATTATGCATAATAATAATCATTGTCATTTATCGATTGATTACTATGGGAACTACATGCATATTTTCCATATGCAACTCAGATGTCAGCTGGTGGCTTTTCATTTCTGGTAAAGATCTGGTAAAATTGTTGCAAACCCCTTCAATCCAAAGGCCTGTGGAAATCCAAAACCTGTCTTTGTCTCTGTGAATCCCCAGGGCTTTACATCTTCCCGAATTTCCCTGCCTCCGGATCACTACCAAACACCACTGCTGTACCACCAGATGTGAAATTGCCCATTCACTCACCACTTGTATAAAATGCTAAGCCATCATAGGGTTAGCAAAGTTCACTGAAGTTGGAAAGTCGTGGGAAAGAGGCATAACTTCTTCCAGTCTTCTCCAGCCTCTCCCTACTGGATCATGTTGGGAGCATCAGCTTTTTTTGTTGTTGTTTGTTTTTATACATTTATTTATTTTTTATTTATCTATTTTTGGCTGCGTTTGGTCTTCTTTGCTGGGCTTGGGCTTTCTCTAGTTGCGGCGAGCGGGGGCTACTCTTCGCTGTGGTGTGCGGGCTTCTCATTGTGGTGGCTTCTCTTGTTGGGGAGCACGGGCTCTAGAGTGCAGGCTTCAGTATTTGTGGCTTGAGGGTTCTAGAGCGAAGGCTCAGTAGTTGTGGCGCACGGGTTTAGTTGCTCCGCGACTTGTGGGATCTTCCCGGGCCAGGGCTTGAACGCGTGTCCCCTGCATTGGTAGATGGATTCTTAACCACTGCACCACCAGGGAATTCCCAGGAGCATCAGTTTTTGTCTCCCCTCGCTGTGCAGAGACATTCATCTTTAAAGGCAACAGCAGCACGAAGTGCCCTTCATTGGTTGAAGAGACTAGATCTAGGAGGTGATTTTGTTTACGAGTTGCAGCCATTTCTTTTCCAAATTATGCTTAAATGACTTCATTTAACCCTCACAACATTCCCACTTTACAGATGAGGCAACTGAGGCTTCAAGAGGTTGAATACCAGCCCAAGTATATAAACGTATGAAGTGGTAAAAAGAGAACTTCAGTCCAGGTCTGGCTGATTCTTAAATTAAAATTAACTTGGTCTTTAAAAGATGGAATAATTATTATCTACCCCTATTTACATTGCCCCTTCAAAACTGCTTAGTTTTTCCATTACATTTTTGTTTAAAAAAAAGAAATGGCAATACACCTCTGAAGACCATATATGGGGAATTACAGAGTAAAAATCCCAGTATTTATGTATCATTTCAGAGAGAATGAGTTGGGATGACTAAAATATCTAAACCATGGAAATGTGATGCTATTACTTCTAAGTAATACAATTTGGATGTGGACATGGGCTACTCGCTTATCAAACCTGCAGATTACACAAAGGAATAGCTATACTGAGGAGGATGGCGATGAGCGGAGGATGGTGATAGACAGCAGTTAATTAGCACCACTGTAAATGCTTTGCATATATTGTTTTTAATCCTGAAGATTAAACAAACCTATGCCTTAGGTCTATTCTTATCCCAGTTTTACACACGAGATTCAAGAGGACAAAGAAGCTAGCCCAGGGTCACTCATCTCAGAACAGCGGAAGCCAAAAGTCTCACCCCAATTGTGAGACCTACACTCTTAACAACCAGGCTGTCCTGCTTGGAGAATCGTGATATTTCCAATAGATGTCCCCACTAGAATGGAAGTACCTGCCACGAAGAACAGGGAATTTATTCCTCTTGTTCGCACCATGACCTTTAGTGCTTAGAACATAGTAGAAACTGGAACATAGTAGAAACTCAATTAATAATTGCTAAATGATAAATTAATTGAAACAAAGTGTCTCAATCAGTAGAGGGTATAAAAGCATTTAAAAAGGGTAATGCATTGATATTTAAAATACTTAACTAGAAGAAAGATAGGATAGGGAAAAGCCTGACTTGACAACCTGGGTTGGTTTTTTTAAAAACAATCTGTATTTGTAGTCAGCTGGAACCAGCACTGCATTGTGACAGCTGAAAGACCATTGTGATTTTTAAAAAGCCTTAAAAAGATACATCACATCACATATCAATATCATATTTGTTATATTGTGTACAGTTCTAATAAGGTACATTGAGTACATTTTTAATAAGGAAAATGGAAAGTTTTTCAGAAAGAAATGGACATTTTCAACATGCTAAAGAGAAGACATATAGCAACCATCTGCCGTTATCGGAGGTGCTGCCATGACAGCACCTTTGCTCTTTTTCTCTGAAAGACTTTGGCAGATTCTCAGCTCAGCATAAGGAGAAAAAAATCAATCTAACACAACTGGCCAACAACTTTCCACAACAGAGTGCGTTTGAAAAACTAAGGTCCATTTCATTATAAATTTCCAAATTAATAAGAATGCTTATTAAAAAAAACTATTGAAAGGATTTCTACATTATGTAGAGAACTGGACCAAATCAGTGGCCTCAAGTCTGGCTGTGTGTCAGGATCAACCAGAAAACTGTGAAACATTATCGATTTTTCAGGCTTCATCCCACTGAATCATAATCTCCAGGAATTAGGACCTAAGAATCTATCTCAAGAATCTTAATTTTTTAATCCCCTCAGATGACTTTGATGACTTGCCAGACTTGGAAATCCCTGAACGAGATGACCTCAAAGTTCTCTTCTAACTCTCTGACTTAATGATTCTTAAGAATATTGCAGAACATTTTCTTTAATAAATAAATAATGATTTGTTATCTGCAAAATGAACTTAGCCTAAATGTACACGGGTGGCTCTAAAGTGCCAGCAGACCGGCTGATTTCTTAAATTGGTTAAAATGCTTCTTGCAATCTAGTTAATAAAAAATTTTTATATGTATCCTGGGGAAGGAAAACTTTATCTGGCCTGTTTCCCAATTATTGAAGCTCCAAATCACTGAAATATAAATAAATGAGACTTTACCATACTTATAACACCAGTATGATGAAAAATTTGTTTACACCAGGAGGTTTTAGGTTATCCTTCAATCATTCATCCCTGGAACCAAAGTACCTACGCGCGCGAGCGCACACGCATACACACGCACACACATGCACAAATGTGACACATGGTAAATGTTGGGCAATTACTGAGCTGGAACAAAGGAGACCTTCAAATTCCATCGCCTTTTTAACCTTATATTTTTCTTTGCAAGAATCTAGGGACCCAAAGGCATCTAAATAATATTATTAATCACGACATACTCAGCTCTTTAAGTTTCTCTAATTACTTAACTCTTAAATATATTACTTTGGTCTAAGTGGTGCTAAGATGAGGAGTAAAAAGGAGTATTTTTTAAATATTAACAGACTTAAAGAGAACAGATTAATTTTGGCTAAATTGGCTTCCTGTGTAAAGAGCTTCTAAAAAGTATACTATGTTGCCTATGAAGGAACTCTAATTATTGCAATATTGTAGATTTTGCCTAATCTAAAATTAAACCTGTAAGGCTCCACTGGAATTGTTTAGAAGAGAATAATTGAAACCCCCTTCAGCAAGTTAATTCAGATTCTTCTAATTTTACTTTTCTAGTTCACAAGGTATCTTTTTTCATGGCGTTTTCAAATTGAAGTTCACACACATCAAATAAATGGCATGATAATCAGAGGTTTCAATATCCAATATGCATTCATTATTAGCTGTCATTATTGTCATTGTCACGATTATAATTGCACACTGTAAAGAGAATGGAAGCTTTTCCACAGGAATTATTCACGTGTATTAGTTTCTAGGAGTAATTGAATAGTTGACACTGCATTTATATCAAAGTAAAATATGTGCTGGTGTTTCTCATTTGTTTTATTCTTAAGAAATAAGAAATGTAGAGTAATCTCCATTAGGTCTCCTTATTTGGATCCAGAAATGTTCACAGTTTTATGTGATGTCTGATGTATACTTTCTTATAACAAGGCTCAAGATAGCCAATATAATTAAAATGATAATTTTCTAAGAACATACAATTATAAGATAACAGCTAGGTAGTGAAACCCTCTTAATTAACTTGTATTTAAATATATGAACTCAGCAAGTATCTCTGTGAAAAATACTACTTTTCTTTTTTAACTAATCAGGATTGGCATAATGAAATAAAGCCCACATCGTATTGTCAATACTAAAGATAAATTAATAATAATTTACCTTAGAGTTTACATAGAACTTTTCACCTCATTGTTTTACATCATTCTCACGACAATCCTTTGAAGATGCAGATCAGATATTACTCCTCTATTTAAAGATGAGAAAACATAGGCTCCAAGAAGCCAAGTAAATTATACAAAGTCACTCTGCTGAATAGCAAAATCAGCCCCAGAATCCAGGTCACCTGGGTCTTAACCAGAATTTACGGTAAAATAAAAAATTTTTAAATAAATTTGAATTTTAAAAAGATCATGGACCTGGTAGAGTTAGAAGGGCTAGGTCTGAACACTGTTTCTGCCGCTTTATTCGACTCTAAGAACTTTCTCACTTTCCTATAAAATGGAACTATACCTATGACGTAGGGCTGTTTTGAGAGTCAGTGGAGAAAATGGTGAGAAAACCACTTACATGTGTTTTGTTATTTTATGTGTTCTTTCTTCTGTACTATATGCTACTTCTCACGTGCTTTATCCTGTTTTTGCTTTCTATGTGCTTCACCTTCACAAGGTAGAGTTTTAAGCTTTGTTTAGAATTAAATAATATCAATACCGGGTTGGAACATTGAGTAACACTAAACTCTAGAAACAAAATACTGCAAGGAAGAAAGCCATAAATTGAATGAGTGATGATATAAATATAATAGTGCAAAAGCTTTAGAATGTGTCTTCATTCACTAAGAAGGCCAAATGTAATGAACTACTAGGAGAACTGCACCTTTACAGAAAACACACAGCCAATGAGGGGAGCTGGGGTTTCCTTTACTTCCATGTAATTCTTCAGGAGGGCTGGGTGGTTTAGAGACTTGTCCTAGTTGATGTGAAGTCTCTCAGAGCTGCTATGCCAGCTAGCCTTTAAACAGTGTCTTTGCTGGCAGGGTGGAAGTTGTTACCATTTGCCATTTGATCAGTGGTTTATTTATCGGTAATCTCAGTCCAGTTCTTAGGGGACAGATGGCAATGACTGGCTTTTTGGGCACAAATACTCTCAATCTGCTCCCCATCTGCAGAGATGGTCCATCTAAGGAGGTGGTGAAAATCACCAATGGGATTGGTCCAGGGAAACTAGCCTTATCAATGAATGAAACGCCTTTACAAACATATTTGAGCCATGAGTTTATCTCCCTTTGTCACTCATGAAACACATTTTAAAAGCAGTACATTTATTTAATTATTAAAACAAAGATTTAATTACATTGCTTTGGTCATACCACCATTCCAATGAGTCCTTGCCTCTATGTCTAACCAGTAGATACGGTCCATCTTTCCCCACCTTCAATCTAGAGCACATACATGTGTCAAATCACGACAGCCACAGAATCGTGACTTCCCGTTGAACAGGTCTGTCTACACGTGGAAACTGACAGCCATCTAAAAATATAGAGGCTTTCATCTTAACTTATACTCACAGAGTGGTTGATTATTTGAGCTAAACCTACAGGAAAAAATTGTCTTATATTAGTCCTGTAACCAGGCATTTAGGAGATTATATGGCACATGAATTATGTATTGTTTGCGAATAAAAGAGAGGTACTTACTGCACTGAATTTTCTTAACCCCTGTGAACAAACCACCCCAATCGTTGACATCCTCAAAATATGGAGCTCTTTGCTATTGTATTGTTTTTGTTTCCCAACTACTGATCTATAAGGCATATGGGTACAGTTCCAAAGTACTTCAGCTTCAAAGAAGTCGAGTTTTTTTGTTTGTGGCAAAATTAATATTGCAAGCTGATATCACATTGAACATTCTTCTACAAGTACAGCTCCCCCTATGCATGAGTCCCTGATAGGAGGTTTTCCAGAAGGTATTTTTTTCTGCTGAGGCATATATGAGGCATTCTATGGCACCAGAGTTTCATTAAAGGAATTCTCTTGTTCCCTTCCTTCCCATGGAAATGTCATTAACTGTATTCAGTTAACTCTCCGAATGTTAGGTTCTTAACCAACAAACAGTGCTTCTCCACTAGGGCGTACTTTGCCAAGCATCCTTGAATCAGAACGACCAGGCTGAATATGTAATAACAGATTCTGAGCCACGCTGTGGGTGGTGAGCATATCTAAGAGGAACCCTTTTACATTTACTGACTTTTTCCTTCAATCATGCTTGTTTCGTTTCTTCCACCACCACCTTCAGCCTTTCAGGTGAACGAAAGTTTCAATTATATGTAAAGCAACCGTTAAATCAGCAGGACACCTGTGGGGGGCTGGGTCTCCCCTCCTCCGTCCAATCGCAAGTGAGCTCAATCCATTACTGTTCCCGAGGGTCATACATCCATCAGGTCGAGTGTGCCGGCCAGGGTGCATCTTACAGCTTTCACTGCATATGAGACATTGCAGGCCTGTTCTCAGGAACTGCCGGGCAGACTGGGAATCACAGTCACGCGTAATAGCAGCGAATTGCTAGCTCTTGATGGGTGGGTAGTCACTCCTTTCAGCGGTTGCCCCCTGGGGGGAGAAGGTAGAAAAACAGAGGGAGGGAATTAGAGTGACTTTGCACAGCTGAGCAAGTTCATGCCGCTGGATCAGTGGCAAGCGTTGGCAGGGCTCCACTCTGGGGAGGCTCAAAACAACCTCACAGTCTCATTTTTACCTATTGGTGCTGCTGTGTCGCCCCTGGTGCCCTGGGATGGGGGGAGGGAGAGGAGGGGCTGGGAAGAGAATGAAGGTGGAAGCCTCAGCTAAATTCAACAGAAAGTCCTGTTCGTGCTGGTGAACCCACCCCAGTAAGCCCTGTGCTAATTGTACCAAACTGGTATTTGAAGTTCGCTGGGTGATGAAAGAGTTGGCTCACAAAGTCTCTGCATAACCTTAATTTTTTCAAGGTTCTTTGAGTGGAGAATGGTTTTTGATAATGATTTTGACTAATACGATTTTTGACGTGCAACCTTAATGCTTAACCTCAGTACAACTCCAGAGCATTTCCTGTGTACTCAGGTGTAAAGAGTGATGATTTAAAGGGATAATATAAGAAAAAGGTCGCTCTAGAATGAACCTCTAACAAATTGCATAAAAGGAGCTTATTATTCCTTGAGTATGGGGATATGCCATGCTTCTGATCATTTTTCTGCTTGGTTCAAAAAAACTGTTGAGACATGAATGGGAGAAGAAACAGAAAAAAATGAAATAGAAATCTGCAAGCAGGGAACATTCTTTTGATGGTTATGATTTTGTTGCCACTAAAGAGGCTCTACAATAATGTGGTTATTCATCTCCTCTTTTGTTTTGGGTGAAGAATTCGCTCTAACAAGAAAATGCTGTTGTTGGTTGGTGGATTGCCTCCTGGGCCGGACCGGCTCCCCAGCAATTTGGTTCAGTACTATGATGATGAAAAGAAGACGTGGAAAATCCTCACAAGTGAGTGCCTTTCTTTATTTACTTACCCACCTATTTATTTCAGGTTAGAGCTATCTTGATGAATTTGAAAACATGGTTAATCAAATTAGACATTTTATTGATTTGTTACCCTTTGGAGGTGTGTTTATGTATCACAGGGGACTTAAAGTCAAAGACTAAATTAACATTGCGGAGTGGCCGATTTGGTAGTGGAAGAGGCCTAAATTAAAAGTGGCCTAAAATCAGTGCACTTGAGTTGGTGTTTCTGTGTGTGTTCCCACAGAGGGGGAGGGAAGACCGAGATCTTCCAAAAGAAATTCTTCCATTATGGTTTTGCTCTTGGAAAAGGGAAAGCTTGGTTAATAGCACTAGTAAATTTTCTCATGTCAGAATGATTGTTTAGTTCATTGTCTCTGTAACTAATGTTCATTGTCTCTGTAACTAATGTTCATTTTGCTTTTTAGGCATCTTTCCTCATTAACCTTTAATCTGTGGTCCCCGGTCTTTAGAGAACCATCCCCTTCCACTGCTCCACAGTTCAGATGGACAGATATACCCAGGACCTCTCCCTGCTGCCTTAAATTGTGCTTGAAACTTCCACCCAAGATTCTTCTCCTCCCCTCCTTAAAGGGTGATTGTGTTTTAGAGCAAACCTCTTGCCTTGGGCACTGAGATTTGGAACTTATTGTTACATCGGTTATGATTCCCAATCTGACTCAGTCATGGAATCAAAAATCATCATTTCTTGAGTGCAGGGGACTGTGTGCACCGGTCCCCTTGTGGGCACCGTGGCTGCACTGGTCAATAAAACTAAATTTTAACTGTCAAAATTGCCCAGAGCTGTATAGATAAAATAATAAGTGAGCAATTTTGATCCATAAATCAAAGCCATACATTTAAAACCGACAAAAGTGAAAGTTAGATTTTCTTATTGCATGTGTCTTTTAAGCAGTTATATATTTTAGCAGATTTTTTAAAAAGTCATTTCCTCTTCTCTTACTGAAAGCCCTTTAAAATAACAGAAACAGGACAACAGTTTGCCCATAAATGCAGGAAAGGAGCAAAGACATGTGAGGTGGTGCTTGAAATAATACATTTTGGAGCTGGCTTACCCCAGCGAAACCTGCAGTAGCGTCGTCCAGGAACTGCAATGAGAAAGCTCCCTGGACACCTGTACACTGGTTGTAGTAACAAAGTGATGGAGAGTAGAAGCCAGATTAGGAAGGAAGAAAAATAAGTTAGAGATGCCTTCAAATGATTTTCATTCTCTTTTTGACAAAAATACCGTTCATAGTGGCTTAAACATCTGAATGAGTTGAGCAAGCTGTATTTTCAAGATTCGTCAGAAACTCAAGCTAAAGTAAAACCAAAGAATCAATTTTCTGACACTTGATCAATAGAGAAAGCCTACACAGAAGTAGACATGGATACGGGGAGGAGGAGAGAGGAAAGAGGAAGAACAAGAGATTCTTGATGAGAGATGACAGAGAAACAGGGGCAGGGAGATATTACACCCAAGCGATAAATGGTATTACACCCAAGCGATAAATGGTATTCACTCACAAATCCATCTCTTCTCCCAGATACATCAGGCAAGGTCCAATTTTCTAGTGGTTTGAAGCCCTACGTTAAAGGCAAAAAGATTAATTAAAGCATTATGAACAATACATAAGAAAAGTCTTAGGCTCATTTCAAGCCTTGTTCAGAGACAGGGTGATCATCCAATCTATTGTTCAACCTAGGAGACTTTAGAGCATGAAATGGGGATCTGTTAATTATGCTGGGGCAACGGGTATAGACTGGAACATAGGGTCACCCTACTTCAATTTTTCATATTGCCTGATTTAACTCTTTACTTAGCAAGATGTAGTAAGAAAGCACGAAGTTGAGTCAGTCAGACCTGGGTTGAAACCCACATCTGTGACCTTGAGCAAGTCACATGCATGTCCTGAGTCACGGTTTCTTCATTCTACAGCATCCTTTGAGTATTTTTAAAATAAAATTGTGTTTGTAAATCATCTAGCACATAGCAGGAACTCAGTAAATTGCAGATACTATTGCTATTTTTGTAACACTGTTACCAATATTAGCGTAAGAACTGTATGTACCTTTATACCTTGGAGGCCTCAGTCAACTCAAGCTCTCCAGGAAGAGGGGAGACAAATTACATTTTAACAGACACAACACAAAGACCCACTGCTTCAGTAGGGAGACCAGTTTCTCTAGTTTTTATATGTTGAATGTAGTCATAGGCAGACTAAGAAGTAAAGATAGATGGGTTTCTGTTGACTCCATTCATCAGATTTGAAATGGAAGGAAATAAAGACATTAATGTATAGAAAAGTTCAAATAATGGGAACATTTTCAAAGATCTTGAATCGTTTTTCTGTACTCAGGCAGCTCACAGCTTTGAAATAAATGTCTACTTGTACTCTTCATTTCACTTGGCTTGTACTTTAAAAAATAGAGTTTATTACTTGCTGGGCTGTGACTACATGGTCCCAAGTGAAAGCATATTTTTTAGGTTTATTGGAGAAATATAGACAGTTTATTTGGATGATTTCTGCTGCTGGGTTGTATTTTTTAATTAAGGCATCTTATTTGGCTAAACTGAATAAGTCAGGTAACTGATCAATTTCCACACTCTTTGGCCCACCTAATAATAAATGAAGAAATGTTTCTTATTGGAATAAGAAAGTATCCATATTCTCTCCAAATCCAATGAAACATTAGGGATTACAGAGCTTCCCACGGTCTTTTTTTTTTTTTTTTTTTTTTTTTGACCCCAAAGAACTGCCAAGCTAATTGGCAGGGAGTTGAAGATGACAATTAATGCTAGCAGACAGTTCCTGGTGTGGCGTCTGTTCATTTACTGAATGACTCTCTCCATAAAATCTAACAAATAAGGTAACCAGCAAAAACCGAAAACCTGAGATTAGCTAGAGCCTCTGAATCTTAGAATCCTTTACCACTTGGCTTGAGCAAATATTTTCCAGCCTGTCTCACAGACGTGCTGCTTTTAGAAGAGTGCCATCCACAGGCAGGAGCACAGCTGCCCACTTATGGGTGCCACACCACTTACGCATGTAATAAAACCAAGAAGAATTAAAAGGAAAGTCAGTCATAATTTTCTTTAGCTCTTATTCTGTTATGTTATTTATGTTTTAGAAACACTATATAAGGGGTCCACAAATAACAAGAAATTGAATGGAGTGGAGGTGAGTGGAAGTGAAAAAATGGTTCTACCTAACATAAAGAAAACAGAATTCAACAGTCAACTCACCAGTGGCTTGGTCTACCCAGACAGCAAAGGGGATGATTATTCTCACTGAAAAGACTTAGTAACATACTAACACAACCTTCATTTTTATCCTCCTCTTTGGAAAAAAATCACTTATTTAACAATATAGAATTAATATTAAGAATAGTAACATATTCCCCAGCCTCTATGAGCAAAGTACTGAGAAATACCCTGTAAAAATGACGGTAGGTCCTTTTGTAAATGTGAAATGTTAAGTATTGGCGTTGTTCTCTTGACTGTTAATAATGAAAGGGAAGTTGAAATGCACTTTTGTTCATTTTTATTTTACAGTACTGCTTTTCTTGCCTTTCTCACTCCTGCACGCAGTCTTCCATTTCATTCTTAACCTATTAGGAAGCAGTACAGGAGACATGAATACTAAAATGGCCAATGCAGAAAGCATGCCTCTTGCACTTTGCAGGTCCTAAATCCTTCGTTTAAAGATCAAACAAAACAGTTCCCATGGCTACTATGTACTTTCATAGCATATGACTGACACATCAAAGTTTTTATGAAGTCCTCGTGTGGAAGCAGCTTACCTTCCTTCCCAGGAGACAGTACAGAGGGGCTGTCTATTCTATTTGGGTTCCCCACTGACCACGTGTTTCCCGGAAATTGACTTCCTTTTTCCTACGTTTCAGATAAGAGATTCTACTTATTAGATGCTTCTTATTGTTTTCTGTGAGCAATACCAGGAAAAAGGATTTCAAAATATAGATTTATCTCTCCATGTGCTGCTGAGGAGTTCCCTTTAATAAGGTTAGAATAAAAACTAGAAGAGCTAGGTTAGAAAGGTGTGCTCCTTCTTTTGGCCACTTGCAGTTCCATTTATTAGAGGGAGGGGGAAATGCCTTTTTTCCTCTTCCTTTCAATTTACAATTCTGTTCTTTGCTTGGTAGTGCAAGGATTTGGGGACTTGGATTTTTTCATTCGTAGAAAATAAAAGAAACCATTGTGCAGAGGTTTCCTGGGTTTTCTTCTCTGGTTCATGGAGGACCGTGAACTTGATCCCATCCACCACACAGGAACGGTCCCGGGGCTGGGCATCATCTATTTCTTTTAGGAGAGTAACAAAGATCAGAGGCTGGTGGACTCTTCATTTTTAAAAAAAATATATACTTTCCATAAATGTTGAAGAAAGACTACTGAGAAAACACATCTTATCTAAGACATTGAACTTCAGTTCCAAAAGATAAATATAGATTTGAGGTTTATCCGATAATTGAGCAATGGAGAATGGTTTAATTGCTGGTTATTCAGGGAATAATAAACCTGCACATTGACAGGTTTTGTTTGTTTGTTTGTTTGTTTTTGCGGTACGCGGGCCTTTCACTGTTGTAGCCTCTCCCGTTGCGGAGCACAGGCTCCGGACGCGCAGGCTCAGCGGCCATGGCTCACGGGCCCAGCCGCTCCGTGGCATGTGGGATCTTCCCGGACCGGGGCACGAACCCGTGTCCCCTGCATTGGCAGGCGGACTCTCAACCACTGCGCCACCAGGGAAGCCCGACATTGACAGTTTTGATCAGACTTTTTTCTTGGTCCTCTGTTTCTTGATTTCAGTTCATTTCCGTTCCTTGAGGTTATATTGAGAGGAAAGGCAAGTTAGTCGAAAACAATCATTTCTTATAATTTGTTTTGAAAGAAATAAAAAGTAAGCTTAATTGAGGGTTTTCTACCTGTAGGTTTCCTCTATTCATATGATCTTTATTACCAAGAACCAAAGCCCACAAATTGTTTAATTTAATTTAATTTCTAGACAGATAGGTAGGGTCTGTAGATAGTACCCCTCTCGTTGCAGGAGAACCTCAGAAAACAACTATGTGCTTCCAGAATGACTCAAAATGCCTGGGAAGAATTTAGACTTAACTACAGACCTTATTCCTTTATGTAGCAAGCAGTTATTGCATACCCACTCTGTGTTGGGTGGTAAAGTAGAATGTGATCATCTCTCCTTCCAAGAACCAGAGGAAGCCATGACAGTAAGAGTGTGCTGAGTGATAGACAGGGGAAGCTGGGCTGCTATGGGAGCACAAGAAGGGCCCTTCATCTAAACGTGGGAGGTTAGGGAGGCTTTCCTAAAAGTGACCTTCTGTAAAGCTGGAAAAAACAGGTAGGAATTATTGATGCAAAGAGGTGGGTGATAAAGTATTTTAATAAAAGGGTCCAGTACTGGGAGTGCCAAAAGGCAAGAGAGACTTGGTGCCTTCTAGAAACTGAAATGAATTTGTGTATCTATAGGAGAGCCTGAGGTTGGGGAGGTATGTGGTGGGGCTGGTGGGGCTGGAGAGTTAACCAAGAGCCCTATTGTATGGGACCGTTTCAAGGAATTCCTAAGATAGGTTCAAGAATTAAGAATTGAGAGTAGACATACCCCTCTCATTTTTATTTTTAGTGAAAACACAGTGATCTAAAGGTTTTAAAAAATGGCATGGCAGTTCTTCTCTCTTAGCTTGGAACTTTGAATTTCAATTCATGGAGTAATTGTTTCCAGGACATTGGACAAAGAAGAAGGAGAGAGAATTGTGTTTGGACTTTTAAAATATGTTAGCATCTAATTTTACCTTCAATGAGCTCAATTCTAATTTGGTATCCATGGCTGCACATTGCTATATATTTTGAATTATTTGCTTCTGTGTATTCATGCACCGGTGCATTAGTGGATTTTTCATAGATTTTTTTAAAAAATGTGTGGTGGTCACTCCATATACTGTATTTCAAGTAAGTTGGGTGACTAGAAAAACCAGTTAACTTTATTTCTTGTTTATATATACCTCCCTTGAATATGGCAAATGCTTTTTCTCCAGAGAACAGCATGGGTACCAATAATTCTGAGGCCTTCTTTACACACCAGCTGTGGTATTTGCTACTGAATCTGGCATGAAGGAGGTATGAGTGATACGGGTTGCTTGGATTTGCTCTGTGTCAATCCTAGGCAAATTGCAGGCGAAGTCCAGGAAACCGTTGAATGTGAGCACTGAAAGATTAAATGATCTTCTTACCCAACCCTCTCATTTTACACATTAATTTCATTCATTTAACAAATATAAGTGATACCTTCTATGTAGCAGGCATTGTCCTAGATACAGAAGAAACAATGATGAGTCAAAGCAAATAGCGTCATGTGTTCACCAAGCTTAGAGTTTAGTCGGGGAATCAGCATTAGTAAATAATTCCAGATAGCAATATAGAATAGCAAAATGTGATGGTGCTCTGAAGGAAGGGTATAAAATATATAAAGTCATGTAATGGAGAGACCAGATCTAGTGTAGGAGTCATGGACGATATCACCAAAGAAGTGACGCTTGAGCTGAGATCTGAAGGATGAGGCAGAGGTAGCTCAGGTAAAGATATGAGAGACGATTGCTTCAGGTTAGTTAAAAGTAAGTCCTAAGACCCTGTAGGAAGAAGGTGCATGGCTGAACTCAAAGAGTGAGAGGGAGAAAGATATGACGTATGGCTAAAGACATTAGCAGAAACCAGACCACGGAAGCACTTCTATGGCACATTCACAATTTTGGTTTTTACTTTAAATGACTGAAAGAGCAGAGGTGTCGTACCCAGAGTCCCACGATGATTTAGTGGCAGGACGAGGAATAGAACACTGGCCTCTGTGTTTCTCTCAAACAGTGCTGCCTCACGTACCACACCAGTCTGTCTCACCAACAAGTGCTGTTAGTCAAGACTCCAAGCAGATGAATGGGATTTAATCTGTGCCGACCCATTGCACCCATGAAAATCTAAATGGATCCAATGCACTTGGATTAGTTCCACGTTCAGAGAGTAGAACTAGTACAGGTTAATTGAATAAATATCCTATTCCTAGAGGTCAAGAATATAATATTGGTTTATGAACTAAACTGCAAATTAAGACGTGTAAGTGATGAAATTTGCATGGAAGATTACTGACAAGCCATAATTCAATGAAGATTTCTTGACATTTTAAATCTGCCTCGGAAGCAGTGGCAAAAATGAAACTACACACACACACACACACACACACACACACACACACACACACACAGAGCAACATGTCTCAGGACAGACAGGTCTAAATGGAAATATACCCCCAGACACTGTTGACCGTGAGCCTTTGGTCATGCTGCTTCGTCTCTGATCCTTGTCATCTGCACTGTGAATATAATTATACTCACCTCTTAGATTTATTGTGAAAATTAAATAAAATAATACAATAAAATTCTGGGCTCAGCATCTGTAATATAGTGTTTCCTTATACATTTTTAAATTTTTATTTATTTAATTTATTTTATTTTTGGCTATGTTGGGTCTTCATTGCTGCATGTGGGCTTTTCTCTAGTTGCGGCGAGCGGGAGCTACTCTTCATTGCGGTGCGCAGCCTTCTCTCTGCAGCAGCTTCTCTTGTTGCAGAGCACAGGCTCTAGGCATGCGGGCTTCAGTAGTTGTGGCTCGGGCTCTAGAGCGCAGGCTCAGTAGTTGTGGCGCACGGGCTTAATTGGTACGCGGCATGTGGGATCTTCCTGGACCAGGGCTCAAACCCGTGTCCCCTGCATTGGCTGGTGGATTCTTAACCACTGTGCCACCAGGGAAGCCCCTTGATACATTTTTATTCTATTTGACTCCATTTTGTATTGTTTTATAACCAAAAAGAAGTGAATCTTGTCTTCTGCTCCTATCATCAAAGGTTTGAGGAAGGAGACACACTTTTTTTTTCTTTTTGTAACACTTACACATTTTATTTTTTAACCTAATTACATATATATTTTTAAATTTTATTGAAGTATAGTTGATTTACACTGCTGTGTTAATTTCTGCTGTACAGCAAAGTGACTCAGTTATATATATATTCTTTTTCATATTCTTTTCCATTATGGTTTATTACAGAATATTGAATATAGTTCCCTGTGCTATACAGTAGGACCTTGTTGTTTATCCATCCTATATATAATAGTTCACACCTGCTAATCCCACACTCCCAATCCGTCCCTACTCACCCACCTCCTTTTTGGCAACCACAAGTCTGTTCTCTATGTCTGTGAGTCTGTTTCTGTTTCATAAATATGTTCATTTGTGTTGTATTTTAGATTTCACATGTAAGTGATGTCATATGGTATTTGTCTTTCTCTTTCTGACTTACTTCACTTAGTATGATAATCTCTAGGTCCATCTATGTTGCTGCAAATAGTATTATTTCATTCTTTTTATGGCGGAGTAGTATTCCATTGTATATATATACCACATCTTCTTTACTCATTCATCTGCTGATGGACATTTAGGTTGTTTCCATGTCTTGGCTATTGTAAATAGTGCTGCTATGAACATAGGGGTGCATGTATATTTTTTAATTATAGTTTTTTCTGGGTATATGCCCAGGAGTGGGATTGCTGGATCATATGGCAACTCCATTTTTACTTTTTTAGGAACCTCTGTACTGTTTTCCATAGTGGCTGCAACAACCTACATTCCTACCAACAGTGTAGGAGGGTTCCCTTTTCTCCACACCCTCTTCAGGATTTATTATTTGTAGACATTTAATGATGGCCATCCTGACCACTGTGAGGTGGTACCTCATTGTAGTTTTTATTTGCATTTCTCTAATAATTAGCAATATTGAGCATCTTTTCATGTGCCTCTTGGCCATCTGAAGAAGACACACTTTTGACTCAGGATGAAATTTCTATTTCTAGCATGAAGCTATGTGTATCAGTTGGGATGGGCTAGATTATGCTGTGGTAAGAAACAACTCCAAAATCTTAAACCAACAAAAATCTTAGTTCTAACTCATGCTAAATGCCAGCACAGGTTGGCAGAGGATGTCTGAGTCATTCAGGGATCCAGGCATATGAGGCTCTACCTTAACAGGCATTTCTACCATCGGCACAGCAGGGGGAGAAATGAGCTGCAAGCATCTTGCACTGGCAATTAAAAATGACATTTGTCATTTCTGCTCAGTCACAGGGTTCATTGGAGACTCCTCTTGATCTGGAAACCAAATAAAGAGACAAATTATCTGGCTCCCTAACACAAAATGCACAGTGATAGATTAGGGACAGTATGAACACGGCAAACTCTTTAATTTAGAAACAGCATAGCAATTTAGCAACCCCACCAAACAGGCATTTGGAAGGGTGCCTATCCAAAGTTGTGTTCCCTGATGAGAGTCCTCCCTAATTCTGCTCATCAGCCTTTGTTCTCCATGGCCATCGTTCCACTGTTCGGAAGATTCTTCTTTTTTCATTATCTTCCTGATCTGAAGTGAACCTGAGGATTGTACACTTCCTAGGAGTGGAAGAGTTTTCTAAGTACATTTCATGTCTAAGACATTTAGGGGACAATGGTTATTTTAAGTCTCAAATTGTCACAGCCTCTCGTAGTCCAGACTGGTGAATCTTTTGGTAATTCATCCTCTAAAACACTTAGCTGCCTTCTTATATTTATATTTCCATCTACTCCATGGCCAGTGACCATATGCACTTTTCTGATATACTTCTTATATTGCTTTTTCCTTTGTTTTCTTATAGCCATTTCTTATAGCCATTTCTCTCTCTCTCTCTTTTCTCTCCCTCCCTAATACTCTCTATATTTGTCTATCTACCTGGCTCTTCTGGGAAAGCTCCCTTTTTACTCTTTTCCCTGAGTCACAAGAGTTTGCTGAGTGTCTCTCCTTTCATTGAAACTTTCTTCTAAGATACTCTAAGGTGGTAAAATTACTATGAAAGCAATACTTTTTCTGTTTTTTTTTTTGGAGTTCGGAGCAGAGAAAGGTTTATTGGAGGGCCAAGCAAGGAGAACTGGTGACTTGTGCCCAAAAACTCTGAACTCCAAAAGCCGTACTTTTAATTTTCTTTGTCAGTAAGCTGAGGGTTTTTTTTTTTATTTTTATTGGAGTATAGTTGATTTACAATGTTGTGTTAGTTTCAGGTGTACAGCAAAGTGAATCAGTTATACATATACGTATATCCACTCTTTTTTAGATTCTTTTCCCATGTAGGCCATTACAGAGTATTGAGTAGAGTTCCCTGTGCTATATAGTAGGTGCTTATTAGTTATCTATTTTATAGATAGTAGTGTATATATGTCAATCCCAATCTCCCAATTTGTCCCTCCCCACCCTTACCCTCTGGTAACCGTAAGTTTGTTTTCTACATCTATAACTCTGTTTCTGTTTTGTAGGTAAGTTCATTTGTACCCCTTATTTAGATTCCACGATAAGCAATATCATATGTTATTTGTCTTTCTCTGTCTGACTTACTTCACTCAGTATGACAATCTCTAGGTCCATCCATGTTGCTGAAAATGGCATTATTTTGTTCTTTTTGATGGCTGAGTAATATTCCATTGTATATACATACCACATCTTCTTTATCCATTCCTCTGTTGATGGACAGAAGCTGAGTTGTTTTTTTAACTTTTTATTGGAGCATAGTTGCTTTACAATGTTGTGTTAGTTTCTACTGTACAGCAAAGTGAATCAGCTATACGTATACATATATCCCCTCTTTTTCGGATTCCCTTCCCATTTAGGTCACCACAGAGCACTGACTAGAGTCCCCTGTGCAATACAGTAAGTTCTCATTAGTCATCTATTTTATACATAACATTAATAGTGTGGATATGTCAATCCCAATCTCCCAATTCATCCCAGCCCTCAGAAGCTGAGTTTTAATTTACCTTTTTTGCTCAAAATTCTTTTCAATTTCATCTTTTCCCAGATGAGACTGAAAAACATTGCTTCTTCCAATGCTGCACGCTCCTAGATTTTGAGACTATTTCTTTCACTCCTACTTATAAATAGGCCAATGTTTTTTGTGAGATCACCTCTTCTTTGCAGATCTTGCCAAGCACAGCCGACAGCAACCAATACACACTATCAACATTCTGTTTTCAGACCTCTTCCCTTGGAGGTGGAAGTTTATTAAATAACTGATGAACCATCCAAGTAAAAGCAAACAACAGTTTTTACCTAGTGGTTTTCCATACCATAACGTGCACTTCCATCTTTCCACCTTCCAGCATCAGTTTCCTTGTCATCAGCCACTGGGCCCTCTTAGAACCAACGCCTATATCTTTTAGAGGCTAGGCTAGGTTAGGCAGTCATAACAACAATCCCCAAATCTTAGTGGCTTATATAAGTAAAGATTTATTTCTTTTCATGTCACATGTCTATGGTAAGTTACCTAGGTCTGTATTCCATTTCTCTTCCTCTGGTACTCAGATTGATGGAAATTCCACGATTTACCTTACTCCGGTTGCCAAGGCAGAGCAGAGAAAAATTTCATACTGACTCTTTAAGCTTCTGGCCTGAATTAACATATTCTGTTGGCAAAAACAAATCACATGGCCACACCTAACTTCAAAGTATGTGGAGAAATGCAACCCTCCCAAGCTCTCAGAAGGATAATCAAAATATTTGTTCAGGGCTTCCCTGGTGGCGCAGTGGTTGAGAGTCCGCCTGCCCATGCAGGGGACACGGGTTCGTGCCCCGGTCTGGGAAGATCCCACATGCCGCGGAGTGGCTGGGCCCGTGAGCCATGGCTGCTGAGCCTGCGCGTCCGGAGCCTGTGCTCCGCAGCGGGAGGGGCCACAGCGGTGAGAGGCCCGCGTACCGCAAAAAAAAAAAAAAAAAAAAAAAAAAAAAAAATATTTGTTCAATAGCCCTAATGATTACAACAGTGCACCCTTACGTTCAACAAATATTTGGTTCACTCTTCTTCATGCAAAGTATTCTCACTCCTCCTACGAGCAGTTATCAGTCAGAAGTCATAGCTGCTCCGTGCGTCTTTCTATCTCTTCCTGTATCAATGTGACATTATTGTCGGGACTGATCTTTATTCACAGAAGATTAGATGCCTCAACGTTAAAGGAAAAGTTTTAAAGTACACTCCAAATATTATTATAATGCATTTGAGAGGAAATTTTTCTAATTTGGACTCCTCTCAAATAGTTTAAATATGTCCTAGTTGATGTAATTTTTACTAGTTCTACTGTTCATTATATGTCAACTAGTATGCATCTATAATATATTTATACAAAAACAAATATAGATATAAATCATATAGATACACATAATTCCCATATAGAACAGAATGGTTTTTATCATTGAGAGAGATGATAAAAAAGGAATTGAAATGACTTTCAAAATTACAGCAACAAAAAAATGAAAACCTAGGGTAGTGATTATTATATGCAAATAACTCCATCAAAATAAAGGAGTAATTAAGGCAGAGTGCAAATAAGCAAACTTCCTTTTCAGACTCACAACATGACTCTATGGTGGCATCCAGGAACTAAATCTATATTTTGTGACTATCTGGCCAGTTAGAATTTTTGGTTTTGTGTATCATATAAAAAATGACTCCATTATTGGGAAACGATCATACTATGACCACACCTTAGTATTTATGAATGACATTGCTTTTGATGAAGCAAACAGTTATGCTTCATAGAAGATACCTGAAGAGCCTGTCTGTATTTAGCTAGCACTAAAGATGGTTTTGTAAAAGGGGAGTGTTGAGCGGATACTTTCTTATCTCTGTGTCTGGATGTCAAGGCAAACTACTGCTTACAGTGTGTGCTAATTATTAATCCTACTGACGTGCCTTATTTGGTCATTAAGTCTTAATTTCTTTAAAGGAAAAATTTTAAGATTGAATTCCAGTTATTTAGCTAGAACAATAATCATTGTGAGTTTCAAAGACGAAAATCTTGCCACATTTTTATGTTGAGAACCACAAAGCACTTTCAGAAAATCCTACTGCTAAGGCAATGATGTATCACTTTCACTTTCATTATATGTTTTTAATCAGAGCGTGACTTCACACTAGACAAAGCGATGCTTTACGCATGGTCTCACTTGTTTTTGCTAAAATCTTTTGACATGATTAATTTTACTTTAATGCTTTTGTCTTGTTGTAATGGTAAGGATGATGGGTATAAACCAGGCAAAAATACATGCTTTTCTATTATAACACCTCTGAGCATTAAAAATATCTTAGATGAAAGGGGAAAAAAATCACAGGAGACTGGTTGGACTGGAATTAAATTTCTTGCTACTTGAACACAGAGTACATGAGATTAAAAAGAAATGATTCAGTCACTGTTTTTAGTTTTATTTTTGTTATTTTTTATAGCAATGTATTCATCTATATGATTAGATCTGAAGAGGAGGAGAGAGATTGTAGCTCACAGATTTCTTGATCTCATTTGTCACTTTGTAGCATTTACCTCCTTCGCAGTATTAAGGGACCAAAAAATTAACCGATTCTATACGAGGTTTATCTCAACCAGATGCAGGTAAAGTAAGCCGTATTTTCCTGGCATCGGACATAGGCTAATTTTCTGTGGTACTAATTTTCAGTCTACAAAAATTGAATATAATATCCTTTGTCCAAATTACAGAAAAGCAGTGGTGTAGGTGACCTTAAGAAGAAAACAATAGGCCATTCAACAAGCGAGACCTCCTGTGAGCAGCTGTCCAAGTATCAATTATTCCATATTCACTTTTTCTTTTTTCCTTAAAAAATGGAGTTGCTTACCCGTATTATAAGAATATGGCACTTGCTTTTTTCTACACGAACTGTCTGCTTGTTTTACTTGCCTGCTGAATAAATCCTATTACAGTACAAATATCATCTAATGCTGTCTAATGGAACTTTATGCAATGATGGAAATGTTCTATATCTTCACAATACAATATGGTAGCCACTAGCCCCCTGTGGCTATAGAGCACTTTAAATATGGCTCATACAACTGAGAAACTGAATTTCTAATTTTAGTTCATGTTGATGAATTTAAATTTAGATAACTCTTTGTGACAAGTGGCTTCTGTATCAACAGCACAGCTCTAGATAAAGTTGTGTGATGTGGTCACAGTCACTTAGGAGAGCTGTCTGCTGGCCCAAACCTATTCCCCTTTAAGCAAGGTGAAAAAAATCGGTGACTCCATGAAATAACTAAATTCAAAGAACACCCAGTGAACCACCTGTGAGCTCTATTCTAGGTGCTGGGATTTCACCTCATTCTTTCCTAGAAATCCCCACTTTTTGTTTTTGTTTTTTGTTTTTTAATTGTTCAAGGTTTTCCTTAAGAAGTTATGGGTTTTTTTTTTAATTTATTTTATTTGTTTGGCTGTGTCAGGTCTTAGTTGCGGCATGCGGGATCTTTCACTGCGGCACACAGGCTCTCTGGTTGTGGTGCACAGGCTCTCTATGTTGTGGCGTGTGGGCTCCAGAGCGCGGAGGCTCAGTAGTTGCGTGCGGGCATAGTTGCCCCAAGGCATGTGGGATCTTAGTTCCCCAACCAGAGATCGAACCTGCATCCTCTGAATTCCACCAGGGAAGTCCCACTTTTTCATCGAGGTTACCTGCTATATTCATTTCCTGGGGATGCCATAACAAAGTACCAAAAACTGGATGGCTTAAAACAATAAAAATTTATTCTCTCACAGGTCTGGAGGCTAGAATTCCAAAATCTAAGTGTCAGCAGGGCCATGATCCCTCCAAAGACTCTAGGGGAATAATGCTTCCTTGCTTCTTCTTAGCTTCTGGTGGCTCCTGGCAATCTTTGGTCTTCTTTGGTTTGTAGCTTCATCACTGCAATCTCTGCCCTGTCTTCACCTGGCCTTTTTCCCTGTGTCACTCCTCTGTGTCTCTGTGTCTAAATCTTCCTCTCCTTTCTCTTATAAAGACATCTGTCACTGGCTTTAGGGTCCACCCTAATCCAGTATGACCTCATCTTAACTTGCTTATATCTGCAAAGACCCTATTTCCAAATAAGTTACATTCACAGGTTGCTTCTGGTGGTTAGAACTTAAGCATATCTTTTTGGGGGACACAGTTCAACTCACTATAGTTGGCAAATGACACACATCAGGAAAAAATATAACAAAGCAAAGAGCTATTAAACACTTGCTGTGTGCAAGGCACACATTCTAGGCACTTCACTCGCATTTACACTCTATGGTATTAGGCGCTATGATTGTTTCTACTTCAGATGCAGAAATGGAGGCCCAGAAACATTAAGTCATTTGCTCAAGGTCACACAGATGGTAAATGGCAGAGCCAAAAGGTGTACCCAAATAGAGCTCCAAAGCCTGCACCGTTTTCTGTTTCTCATTACTATAGTAATGACAGAAAGCAAATCGTAGAAATAGTTAAAGGTGAAGCAAGACTAGACTTCAGTATTTTATGCAGAATAAAATGGAATATTCTCTGCACAATGGAATATATTAATATCCTAAATATGCATGTTTCTTTGTTGAAACTTCCACTACCCCTTTGTTGTTAATTGAAGATTGAAGAAAGAATACGGTACATCCAGGGTTATTTCTAGGTGAAAATTATTTTAGAAAGAGGTGATTTTCACTTCCTGGGGCCTTGCGGTTCCTTCCGTTGCTTTCTGTGTATACCTTCTCACTTGCAAAAATTACAGTTGTAAGGGCTGTGTGGCAAAATTCAGTTTCCTAAAGAGGGGAAAGCCGTGCATCTCGCTGTCTTGGGTTGGTTGTCTGATTTATCTCGAACTAATGATGCCGAGGTATTCCTCAGTCTGGGTATGTTGGTAAATCTCAGATCTTCGTTTCCTGTTCATTCATAAATTTGTTTGAAGTTTTTCATTACCAAAATCATTAACTTTACCAAATATCAGTAGCTGCTTTTGTGTGCGCATAACATTTCCTAGGATTAAATTACTTATTCCACGTTAGAGCTTTCATTTTTTAAAACAATGATAAGGCATCTTTTTTGTCTTTATTCTTGTCAAAAACCCAAATCATTTTCCCCACCTGAGTGATAATCAAAAGATGTATGTGCAGATGAATTAAGGAGAAGTGTAATGGTTACTTGTTTTCAGTCTTATTATTAAATTTGCAAGGTTGGATGTCCTGTGTTGTGTTTGTCACATATACATGTAAATAGGTTTCCTGATCTAATTCGGAAAATAATCCACAATGTTCCTCATAATTTATATGTATCTCTAACGTCCATTTCATTTGCTAATCTCAGCATTGGGGATTCGTCTTCCATGTCTTACTCCAGCTAGTTTCAGCCCCGAAACTGAAAAGCTTGAGTGGACGTGGGTAGAAGATGAAGCCAGAAGTGTGGCACTAGCCAACAGTTTCATTGGAGGGAATAAACTTTCTTGGCCTTTGGAAAACTTTTAACTTTTCCATATTCTGTTTTATTTATTTTATTTTATTTTATTTTATAACTAAAAGTTTTTATTTTGGATTTTTTCACAGAATTAACCACATTACCTCTTCTGAGATCAACATCCTTTTGAACATGAAACATTTGTTAATAATTTCTGTTCCCCAACAGAAATTTTGTTTGTTTGTTTAATTTTTATTGAAATATAGTTGATTTGCAATGTTGTGTTAGTTTCAGGTATACAGCAAAGTGATTCGGTTATATATATACATTTATATATATTCTTTTTTAGATTCTTTTCCATTTTAGGTTATTACAAGTTATTGAGTATAGTTCCCTGTGCTATACAGTAGGTCCTTGTTGGTTATCAATTTTATATATAGTAGTCTGTATATTTTAATCCCAAACTCCTAATTTACCCCTCCCTCCCCCATTGCCCCCTTTGGTAACCATAAGTTTGTTTTTTATGTCTGTGAGTCTATTTCTGATTTGTAAATAAGTACATTTGTATCATTTTCTTAGATTCCACATATAAGCGATATCATATGATATTTGTCTTTCTCTGTCTGACTTACTTCACTTAGAATGATACTCTCTAGGTCCATCCATGTTGCTGCAAATGAAATTATTTCATTCTTTTTTGTGGCTGAGTAATATTCCATTGTATATATGTACCACATCTTTATCCATTCATCTGTCGATGGACATTTAGGTTGCTTCCGTGTCTTGGCTATTGTAAATAGTGCTGCTATGAACATTGGGGTGCATGTGTCTTTTTGAATTAGAGTTTTCTCCGGATATATGCCTAGGAGTGGGATTGCAGGATCATATGGTAGTTCTATTTTTAGTTTTTTAAGGAACCTCCATACCGTTCTCCATAGTGGCTGCACCGATTTACATTCCCACCAACAGTGTAGGGGGTTTCTTTTCCTCCACATCCTCTCTAGCATTTATTATTTGTAGACATATTCTGTTTGTTTTTTTAAAAAAAAAAGAAGCAGAAAATACTTGTCTTTTTAAGAAGCAGCTTTTGTTCCTTTTACCAAACAAAGTTCAGTCATTTACAAATATGATAGCCAATGCCTGATTCTATCAGGTCTGAGAAAAGCCAGGGGTGAGAGTTGAATTCCCTTTACAGTTCACCTGGGTTCGTATAGAGGGAATTTTTTTCCCCAAACCACAGGCTGCACCCCAGCCAGCTCTGTATAAGCATATATGACTATTGATAATGGAAGCCCATTGAAAAGAGAGGCTGGAAGGGCGCATATCCATTAACATTACTGGAAAGTAACAGGACATTTATTCTGCTGAAAGTAGGTTAGTAGCATCATCCTCATGCACGTTGCTTCCTTAAGCAGAACTGATGGGGGCAGGGAGAGCACAAAGCAGTACCTTCCGAGGTCTTCTGAGTTACACTTGTTTGTGGTGTATAATATGTCACTTGACAGAGTGCAAACGCTATAAACATATTTCCCCAGGATAAATGTTTTCTATGCCAACTTTTCCTTCTGAGAAAAATATGTTAGTAGTAGTTTTCTATCCAGGAATCAGCAAAATTTTTTCATAAAGAGCCAGATAGAAAACATTTGGGGCTTTGTAGCCATAAGATCTCCATCGCAACTACTCAACTACCAACGTAGCATGAAAGCAGCCATAGACAATAAGTAAATGAATAAGCGAAGCTGTGTCCTGATAAGGCTTTATTTATAAAAATAGGTGGAGAGCTGGATATGACCTGCATTCATAGTTTGCCAACACTTGCCCTCTAATCTAAGGACATGTCTATTTTATTCACAAATCACACCACTTTGTAATAAAACAATATTTATCATGGTAAGCATGACTAACATTTATTGTCCTGACTAAGCCATTTATATATATTAGCTCATTTAATCCTCACAACAATCAATCCAATGATGCAAGCTCTACTATGACTCCCATTTTATAGAGGAGGAACCATGGCATAAACAGGTAAGATAACTTGTCTGACACCAGGAGTAAAAAGCAAAGCCAAGATTCGAACTCAGGTAGTTTCCCTCCAGAGATCACGCCCTTAAATCACAAGCCATACTGACCCTCAGGGAATATTTTGTGACCTTTATATTTAACTTTGAGACAGACTGTTCTGAACATAAATGAAGCACTTTCTCAGCCAGCAACATGGGGGCAGACATTATATTTACTTTGTTAATTACCTCCATTCCCCTGCCTATTTCACAGGACATGCCCCACAAACACCGGACAAATGCTAAATCAGGAGATTAACTCACACTTGCCAAGGCCACAGGCAAGTACCAAAAGTAGCTAAACTTTGGCTCATTAGCTATGGGGTCCTCCAGGAGGTCATACACTGCTTGCACTGAGACGTCAGCCTTTCAAAGGTATGTCCAGCCCTTAAATATGTGTAGTTAGGTATTTCTGCTTACCTGTCTTTGAACTTGCAAATACTTGTTATGTAAACCAGCCTCTTTGTGGACTCTTCATGCAAAAGAAGTAAGGGATAAAAAGACAAGGAAGGGAAGTTTTGATTTTAGCAACACAAAAATGATAATGACCGTTTTAATTGAGCACTTGTGTTAAGCACATTACATACCTCTTATTTGGTGCTCACAAGATTCCATTTTAAGGCAGATATAATTATCCTGATGAATATTTTAAAAAACTAAAGCTTAGAAAGACTAAATAACTTGTTCAAACTTACAGTTCGTAAATATCTGAGTTAATATTCCAAGGCATGAAATTTTGACTCCAAAAGCTGGATGCTGCACCCTCTCTGACCCTGGCTCTCTCTCCATCTCGTGGCTGAGGTTAATGTAGATGGAGAACTGCTATGTGTGAGACACTGTGCTTCATGCTTTACACCTGGGGTCCCCAACTCCCGGGCCACGGACCAGCACTGGTCTGTGGCCTGTTAGGAACCGGGCCGCACAGCAGGAGGTGAGCAGCAGGTGAGCGAGCAAAGCTTTATCTGTATTTACAGCCGCTCCCCGTCGCTCCCATTACTGCCTGAGCTCCACCTCTTGTCAGCATTATGGTGAGTTGTATAATTCTTTCGTTATATAGTACAGTGTAATAATAATAGAAATAAAGTGCACAATAAATGTAATGCGCTTGAATCATCCTGAAACCACACCCCACCCCAGTCTGTGGAAAAATTGTCTTCCACGAAACTGGTCCCTGGTACCAAAAAGGTTGGGGACTGCTGCTTTACATGGGTTATCTCATTTAATACTCACAGTTAACAATGTAAGGTTGCGATCATTATTATCCCCATTTTATCGTTGAGGCAACCAAGTCAAGGAGCATGTCCAAGCTTGTTCGTGGTGGAGCCCAATTAATGAACCCAAACAGTTGGCTTCAGGGCCTGCCTCTTAAACTCAGCATTGCACTGCTTTTATCTTGTCACTGATTTTAAGGATAAGAATGGACATAGGTTGAGGGCTTTCTAGGATCATGGAACTTTATGTGCTTATTTATTGGATAAATTATATCTTCATAACCACTCTGGGTTATATCCCTATCTAGTCCTCACAACTGGAAAGCACTTTCAAGTCTACCATTCACTGGGTCCCCCACAATAACAATGTGAGATAAACAGGACAGGCATTATTATCACTGTTTGACATATGAGAAAACTAAAGTTCAGAGCAGTTAAGTGACCTGTCAAGGTCATGTAATAATTGATGAATCTGTGACTCAAACCCGGGGGTTCCGACCTAATTTAGTTTAGTATTCTTTCTATTAAGCCATATTCCATGAAACCTTATTAGGAGTTCTTTGACCTGTAACTGACATTATTTGAACTCTTTTTAACATGGTATTTTTTTTCCAACTGGATTATTTAGAAAAGTATATATCAGAAGCTTTTAATTCACTCAAACCGTTTTGAATGGAAAAATAATTAATTCCTTGATTGCAAATAACCCAGCAGTGAGAACTCACACGTGCCATATTAAAGCTGAAGCATATTTGGTGAATAACACAGGAAACAGAAGATGTTTAATTATGAGTGAGTTACTTAGAGAGATGTGGGCAATGGTTAAGAACACCTCAAGGAGTAGTTTACCTCCTTCCCCATCCCTCATTGCTAGCACAGTGGGGCACTGTCACCGCTCTTAGGGCTGAAAGGCTAGGGGAGGGAAAAGTTTCCAGAACAAGAGACAGAGGGCTGTGTTGAGATGACCATCTAATAGACACTTTATTCAAACAAGGAAGGCAGCCCACACTGACCCAGAAGAAGGAAGCTAGGGAAAGAAATACCCTAACCTTTCTCTTCTCCTTCCCTCAGTCTTCTGAAACCAAATCCAGCCAGAAGCCAGAAAAAAGGGAGCCCTGAGATGTGGTCAGTAGCATCAGCGCCTGGAAGAACCAAGCAGGCTCATTGGGGTGGAGAGTGGATCTGCAGGGCAATCAGAAGACGCTTAGCATTCACTATTTTTTTTTTTTTTTTTGCGTTATGCGGGCCTCTCACTGCCGTGGCCTCTCCCGTTGCGGAGCACAGGCTCCGGACGCGCAGGCTCAGCGGCCATGGCTCACGGGCCTAGGCGCTCCACAGCATGTGGGATCTTCCCGGACCGGGGCACAAACCCATGTCCCCTGCATCGGCAGGCGGACTCTCAACCACTGCGCCACCAGGGAAGCCCCAGCATTCGCTATTCATAAGCCACCTTTTATTAGACACCAAACCCTTCGATTGACAATGTCAAAATACAGATACTTTCAGTTCTTTGGAACTGTAATACTTAGTGTGGCTTACCAGAGTTCCTTAAAACCTGAGCTGTATTATATTTTCTTCTGGGTCAAACTGGCCCACTACCAAGTAAACAAATTGGAGTGGAGGCAGGTAGCAAGGAGATAGTGACATGGTGCCACCAAAGCCTGCACACCAGTTACAGGTCAAGCCTGTTTATCCTAAGTCCATCCGCCACAGTAAGAATGACCGTGAATATTTGTTTGACTTTTCAAAGATGGATGACTTTTCTTCTTTCTTGCGACTCTCTTTGCCATGTTGAAGACAGTCTCCATGGTACAGTGTTATGCTTTGCACACATTAATGTGATGAAGTGAAAATCTGTGGTTTGACTCACCTTTAGCAGAAAGCACAAGTGTGTTTGAGGTGAGAACTCAGACCACTGTCTTCAATGGCGTAGATCCCTGTTGAGCTCTGTGAGTTCCTTGTGTACAGAGCGCTGCCCTGCTACCTTACTGCTTCTCTCCATGGTCCCAGGTTCCTTTTGGTTACATTTCTCTCTCTTTTTTGTCATTGTTGGTCATATTGCGTTAGACTTGAGCCTTGTTTCTGATCAAAAAAAGGCCCTACGTATCTGAGGGATGGCACAGATTTGAGCTGGGGCCTCCGATTGGCACTAAATGCTGAAGGAAAAGCCATTGTCGGGAGGGTCCTGTGGGAGAGTCACACTGTTTTTCAAGGTCAGATGGGTATTTGTGGATTTAAAATGGGTGAATCAGGCAAGTGGGTTCACTGTGCTTGAGATCTGAAAGCAGAAGGAGACTTCTGGAGAAGGTGTCCCCAAACTTGTGTCCACTGGAGCACTAAGCGTTCTAACACTTTCATCACACAGAGATTTTCAGGTCAGCGACTGCGGAAGATCAGCCATGTGAAAAAGAAGAGTTTGATTAAAAATCCATTTAAAAGAAATGTGTCAGGGTTGGGGGAGAGGAACCCTTCCCTTTCCTGAAGTGAATAGAAAACAGGTGAAAATGTAAATTTTAAAGGCATCAAGCCTGAACAAATGCTCAGGGAATGTAGATGTCAATAACGCATCATTTTTAATGAGTATTATTAACTTCAATATAAATCTAGTTTGAAAGCCATTTTTTTCCTCTCTTTTATCCCTTAAATATATGGTTTACCTCTTACCTATACAGTTTCTTATGATTTATGGTACCAGGGCTTCAGGGCTGGCAGACAACTGGGACATCCCTGTGCCTCTCTAAAAGCCCAAGGGGTGCGTCACTCTGCAGACTACAGTTGACCTTTGAACAACGTGGATTTGAACTGCGTGGATCCACTTACATGCGGATAATTTTCAATAGTAAATATTACAGTACTACACTGTAGTGTTTGGTTGAATTCCCAGATGCAGAGGAATCGCGGATACAAAGGGCCGACTATAAATTACACTTGGATGAATGCGCTGCGTTGTTCAAGGGTCAGTTGTACTAAGAAATGCCCAGCTTTCCTCTCGGCAGGGTTTTAAGTGTGACTTTGCCACTTTGGTTGTCCCCTGCCTCCTCATGTCATCTAAGTGTCCAGAGTCATGAAACAGAGGGTATAGTTTTTAGAGTGGCTTGGAAATCACCAGCCTCAGAGCAGCAGCGCACTCCTGGCCCACACGGGAGTAAAGAGCCTTCTCTCTAGAGAGCATGCTTTGTTCTCTACAACTGTACTTTTCCTCCTGCCACTGTGCCATCTCACCATTCTCCCATATTTCCAGTTAATAAGACTAACGTGAAGGGGATGATCTTTAAACACATGCACTTCCAAAGGAGGGGAAGAGGAAGAACTTGAGGAAGAGGAGAGTCATGACAATTATTAACGCTGTTCGTACATGAGGAAGCTTGGTGGGCCTGGTGTTGAAATCAGGGAGTGTTTATTTGGCAATGACTTCTGGTCCAGAGAGCATCCATTCTGTACTTCTAGTACTTGTAATATGCCCTTCACCTCGGTGAAAATTGGGTCTGTCTGGTTAAGTCATCTTCTTACTCCGAAAATGTAACTTTGTGAAAAATGTGTTTTCTAAATAATCCTGGATGCTCCTTTTTTTAGTTACTCTGTAAGTACTAGTGTTTGGCAGAACATCACCCTGAGCCCTCTTCTCATCCTGAACACCCTTCCTGCAGCATGGCATCTGTAACAGTTCATGATGGGCCATTAATCTTAACACTAACCCTAACCCTAATCTGTATTTTCTTCCCAGAGCTCTCTCTTGAAAGCAACTGCTATATTTCCAACTGCCTCCTGAACATCTCCACTTGGCCTTAAAATCGTTATCTTGCCTTCGAACCCATTGTCTTTGTTGGTCTCTATTGCGGTGAATGGCATCTTCATCTCCCCAACCTGAAAACCCAGGTGTCATCCCTGACTTGTCCCTCTCCTCCAGTCCTTTCTTCATCTTGTCAACAAGTGTTGTGATTTTTATCTTCTGTATCCACTTTAATCTATTTCTTCATCTCAATTCACCTTGTCGATCCCTAACATAAAATCTTTCACAAATTCCCAAAAGTAGCTTCCCAAAAGATGAGCTCCGACTCGTCAGCAGGGTTTCTAAAGCCCACCTCCCTGGATTCACTTTATGCCCATTGTCCCGTCCCACACCTTTCCTCCAGCTTTTCCAAACTACATGCAGATCCCTGAGATGTAGCATTTCTGACACCTAGGCGATTGCTCATGCCCTTTCTTCTGCATGAATGCTCTTCAGTTCTAATTGCACATAAAATTGTGCAGCTCTTGCTCTGTTTCAAGCTTTGTGCTTGGAACTTGGGATACAAATAGGACATGGCCCATATTATTAAGGTTGCCACAGTTTTCCCAGGAAACATACATGACTCAGTTCTATATAATGTGCTAGGTCAGAATAAAAGTAGGTAAAGGTTGCTAAGGGAGCACATAGCAGTACACCAACCTGGCCATAAATGTCCTTCTGAGCAGGTGCTTTCTGACCCACCTCTAATAAATAATTGATTTTTCCTCCGTGTTGTCACAGTTCCCTGCCCAGACCTACCTTAGAGAGCTTATTGTTTGTTTGTGTTGTAGTTGTTTAAATGTCTAACTTCTTGGGGAGGGGGAGATAAATTAGGAGTTTGGGATTAACATATACACACTGCCATATATAGAATAGATAATCAACAAGGACCTACTGTATAGCACAGGGAACTCTACTCAATATTCTGTAATAACCTAAATGGGAAAGGAATTTGAAAAAGAATATATATATGTATATGTATAAATGAATCACTTTGCTGTGCACTTGAAACTAACACAACATTGTAAATCAACTATACTCCAATATAAAATTAAATTAAATTAAAAAAAAAGAGAAAACCCAGTCATGAGACACAGCTCATGGTATATATACATATATATATATATATATATATATATATATATATACACACACAAAGGGTATATATATATATACTTCGTGTTTTCTAATCTTCCAAATATATTTATTTTAATATGAAGTTCCTTCTAAAAGCAAAAAAGTTAAGTCAACAATATCTATAAAAGTGGGGGATGTAAAATACATTAGACTCTTTTTGAAATATTTGTATTAATATATTTGAGACAAAATTAAAAGGTCTAAATATGAAACAAAAAAAAATAAATGTCTACCTTCCTAGGCTGAAAGCAAGAATTACTGTGCCTTATGTTTCTTTATAGCCATTGTGTCAACTACATATAATAATCATTGAAGAAATGACTGAGTGGTACCTAAACTACAACAGCAGCTTAAGCATCCCTGGAAATCAATAAACTGACAGACATCAAAGCCAGTTTACCTTCGCATCTTATTCCTCCAGTGATCAATTTGGATGAGAGTTAGATCAAATTATTTGAGATATACATAACATGTTATACAGTGAGGCCCCAAGGTGCTTATAGTTGTTAATGATGAGAGAAATTCCAATTCATTCTGGTCTTTGAAGAGTGGACTTATGGGTTATACACATGTCTTATTTATAGTTCAAGTTCAAACATTGTGGGCAAGCTTTGAAAATGTATTCTTTCTTATGAAGTGTTTATTAAAAGAGGTACTGCTAAATATCTGTTGAAATAGTGTGTTTCCACCAAATTGTAGCACATTTTGATGAAACTTGCAGGTGCTATTTTTACAAAATGTTCATGAAAGCTAGACTGTACCAATATTGTGAGTATATATATATATATATATATATATATATATATATTTTTTTTTTTTTTTTTTTTGCGGTACACGGGCCTCTCACTGTTGTGGCCTCTCCCGTTGCGGAGCACAGGCTCCGGACGTGCAGGCCCAGCAGCCATGACTCATGGGCCCAGCCGCTCCGCGGCATGTGGGATCTCCCCGGACCGGGGCACACGAACCCATGTCCCCTGCATCGGCAGGCGGACTGTCAACCACTGCGCCACCGGGGAAGCCCCTGTGAGTATATTTTATATCACTGTAAAAATACACAAAGATTGAAAATAGGATGGCGCTTACCATAGTGACTATAAAATGTTGAAATTATTTTTTTTAAACTCTGATAAGTATAATAAGTCCAAAGATATATGGAATTTAAGAATTGACTCTATGTGTAAAAGTTGCTCTTAGATAAAATATATGACACCATATACAGAGGGAAACCTATGCCTCAAATTCATTTTATTCAGTAAAAATGCTACACCTCAATCTAGTCTGCTTTTTGGTGCTAGGGCCCATTGATGTTTAGTATCTGGGCTCTCCTACTAACCATAAGACCCTCAGTAAATTATTTATATGTTCAGAGCCCGGGCTCTTTCGGTTTTAAATTCTGGGAAATGATCCCTGCCTACCTCATGGAAGGTGCATGGGAAAAATCCTTATAAACTGGAAAGTGACATACAAATATGATGAGTTCTTATTATTCCAGGCAGAGAGAGAACAACATAAACAAAAGCAGAGTGTGACATTGCATTTTAAACTTAGGAAGTTGCAAAGAGTTGGGAACTGCTGAAAAGTGGGTTGAGAGCAGGTATAAAGGGTCAGGTGAAAACCATTTAGATCTTATTCTATAGTCAGTGGGGAGTCACCAAATCTCTTTGAGCAGGGTAATAACATAATTAAATCTGTGTTTTAAAAGTTAATTTAGGGTAAATTAGAAAAGGAGAGGTTGGAGACAGGGTAACCATTTATTACATAACCCAGGCAAGGGGTAATTAGGGCCTGATTTACAGCAATGGCTATGAAAACAATGAAAGAATGGCAAAATTAAAACTCATTTCATAAGTAGAGTTAAACTTCGTTTGGTAATGCTGGACACTAGGAGGTAAGAGACAGTCTGGCTTGATGGGCTAAATTGAGTTGATGCCTTTGCTCAAAAGAGGAAACCAAGAAGATTCAAGTTTAGAGAAGGATGGAATAAGTTTAGTCTTAAACATTGAGTTGTGGTGTCCCTATCCATCATATTCAGCTTTGTGCCTGGTACGTTGTAATTCTTCAATAAATATTTGGTGAGTATCAATGAAGGAAGGAAGAATTAAAGACTGAGAGAGATTTAAGGGAAGTTATCCAAGAAGGACTGGAAAATATTGGTCTATATGACAGAGGAGAGAAGGCTGGCAATACAAATTCTGAAGTCAGCGTGTAAGCAAATTGAGATCTGAAAGGAAGAAGAGATGGAGTAAAAAAAGGAGCTAATGAGGCTTCCCTGGTGGCGCAGTGGTTGAGAGTCCGCCTGCCGATGCAGGGGACACGGGTTCGTGCCCGGGTCTGGGAAGATCCCACATGCCGCGGAGCGGCTGGGCCCGTGAGCCATGGTTGCTGAGCCTGCGCGTCCGGAGCCTGTTCTCCGCAAGGGGAGAGGCCCGCGTATCGCAAAAAAAAAAAAAAAAAAAAAAGAACTAATGACTCTAAGAAAATAGGATTATGTATGTCCAACGCCTGGCATAGCATAGAGATCAATAAATAAATATTTGTTGAGTACATGAATGAAGGAAAGAATGAATACCAACTTTTCAGGAGCAGATAAAGGAAGAACAGCTGGGAGTCTTGTAGTAGCCCTTTGTTTTGCCTGAAGTGTTTGTCTGAATTGTAGACTAATTCTACAGTTCATCATCTGGCTCCCATGAGGAAATGTGAATTCTATAGCCTAAATTTCAGGCAACCATGAGGAATTTCTTCTTGTCCTTCTCACCTCCACACATTTTCTTTCCAGTTCAATGTATTTACTTAAATCTATCATCAAACTGCAGTTGTAACAATTATTCTTTCCTTAAGACTGCCCATAATACAACAATGACAGGAACTGATAACACTTTTTCATGTATTAAAAATGGGCCAAATAGAACCAAAATACTCGGTGCATTCGTGACCCATATATACAACATGTTGCATGAGACGTTTTGGAGCTATTGGTCTCATACCTTGACCATCGTTAATTAGGAAAGCCAGTTTGGCGAGAGAGGGCACTTCAGTCTCAATCAGAGTTGGCCTTACTCTTACAGGCCCAGCCTAGACTAGCAGATGAGGACAGCAGGGTGAATAAGAATATGTAAATAATAAGAAATTAAACCTAAAGCTTTTAGGAGTCCTAATGAAAAAGGTTTATATCTACAAAAGCAGTATCTGAAAAATACTAAAAATATAAACTAGATACAAAACATAATGTAAAAAAACCAATTTCTAAATATTAATTGTATCAGTAAAGGGGTAAAATTGATTGTTAGAGTTCAAGCAAACTACAAATCTCACAATTTGTAAAATTTTAACCTTATCATCCCCTTTCCTTACCACACACACGCACACACACACAAAATCAAAGTTTTTTCATAGCTGATACATGATTGATTTATTTGTATTTACCACTGTCCTTTGGCTTTACCTACTCTCTGAAGAATTAAATAACCAAAGAGCAGGCAGCAAGGAGGTAACAGAAGAAATAATAATATTAGAATAATATAGGAACCAGACCACTGGTCATTGAATAATCATGAAGTGACTCTATTTTTAAAATAGAGTCATCATTTATCATTAGAGTCCAAGAATTCTTGTTTCTCAGTTAATAAAAAATTTTCCATTAAAATTACTTCTAAATGTCAAGTGAAATGTAATTCAAAAATGAGAACATAAAATTATGTCTGTTTTCAGAAGCACCATTAAAGCCTTTTTGTAATTTCACTGACTTTTTCGATTTTCCAACTGACGGTGCGCATACAGACATTTTTGCATCTCATTATTGTGTAGTGGAAATGAACTTGGAACAGTTTTTGTCAGCTCAAAGACCCCAGTTGGTTTGAATGATATTTCCCCACAAAGGATGATCATATTGATTTGCTACAGTCATCGTTGACTATTAAGGATTCAGAAAGTTAACTACCACTTGAGATGAGGGGCTGTGATTCACATAAGACCTAGCTTAATATGACAAGAAAGGGTAGAAAATGTGGTGAAACTACTTAATCCAAAAAGGATCATCCATAGTTTAAATGCATGTGTTATTTGTAAAATCTGGGGGATTACTTTAAGGTAAGGAAGATGACTTTTTTATTCTTTCAACTTCTTCACTAAAATGTTTGCTTCTTAACTGAAAGCAACTTACTGTATTAAAGGACTTACCTGCAGATCTTTTAAGTTATTGGAAAATCTGGCCTATTTAAAAAATCTGTCTTTAACAATATCAGCATAGGATGTCTCTGCTAAGTATTTGTCCATATGAGTCTCTAAAAGAGAAAATAAGCTATTTAGATTGCTTTCAGCACTGAAGTATGAAGTTCAAAAGTAGGTTACCATGAATAGCTAGAGAATGAGAGAGAGATTTTGTCCAGCTCAGATATTTGGAATTACTTAGGAGAAATGGAGTAAAGGAAATAACGTTTGTATTATTCTCTAAATCAGCATGGTCTGCATCAGAAAAAAAAAAAACGGACACCAGAGTTTTAAAGAGATCCCCCAAATCTTGTCTTACCATTGTAGTTTTCCTCTTTGTTTCGTTGGTCTTACTTAGAGCCATATCTGAGCATAGTTCTTGATGTTTTTTCTGGGGGGCAAGCAAAGAACAGTGTACACCATCTAGCGGCTTAGTTCAAAATTGCAGCAGCGCAAAAAAGGCTTTTGAGCAGAGTGCAGCCAATGACAATCAGCAGACTGACTTCCACATTTCTCCAAGTGCCTGAGGAACGCTGAAGGGGTTGCCATGAATTCCAGAGGGAAGCCCTCACAGCACATAAAAAGATTCGATCAAGGAAGTTAATTTAAATAGCCCACAGTTAAAATCCTACTCTATTCTGACTACATATCTGTAATCACTCTGCTTTAATGAGAACTTTTTACTTGGCTGTTTAGTACCAGAATTCATATTCCTACTGTAAAACTGTTATGTCAAGAAGTGAGCAACTTGGATGGGAGAGGAAATAGGTTCCATTTGTGATCATACGCTAAGTGAATTGCTTCTCTAAATCATCAACCAAAGCTGTGGTTGCCAGTCTATGGACTCCTGGGGAGCCATGCAACTACCACAAGAACCTTGAATCCACAGTCACAAGGCACATTTTCTAAAAATCAAATGTACAATGTCTTTTACATACACTGGACTCAGAACTGCAATTCAAATGTAATTGGTAAAAGAACATTACTAAATTATCAGTAGTTTATTTGTTATGTGATTTTCATCTATATAGATTAGCATATCGTGCTCATCTAGGAATCCAGAAAATGCATTTATTTATTTTTATACAGTTATATGTAAATTACATAAAAGATAGACTTTTAAGGAACAGAACGGTTCTGACTTCAGCAGTGCTACTTCTAAGATTTGTTCTAAGGAAATAATCATTCACATGTTCAAAGATATTCACATCAGTATTGTTTATAAGAACAATTAATAAGAACCAAACTCAGGTGTTCGACAGTTAGGGGTTGCTGAGTAAGTTTTAGTTTATCCATACCAAAAAATATAGCATACCACTATTAAAAACGACCAATGAAAATCTATACTGTTTTGAAAATGAAAATACCATACATTTACAGGTGAAAAGCGATTAGGAAAGCATATATATCATATGCACACCATTTTTATGTATTTGTGAGTAGGCAAAGAAAAAGTCTAAAAGGATATCTTTTATCTCATGAGAAATGAGTAATTTATTTTTATCAAGCATAATATAAGAGAAAGAAAAGAGTCAAGGATTCTTCTACTAAAGTTTTTGTCCTGAGCAAGTGGAAGGTTAGAGTTGACACTGACTTAGGTGGAAATGTTTGGAGGCATGTTGAGTTGGAGAGTCCATCTGGTACCCAAGTGGAGCTGTATTGAGGTTTTTAAAGTCATGTGGCTGGAAGATCTCCGAGACAGTGAGTGATGGAGGTGATAAGAGATTTCAAGGCCAAGCTCTGGGGGCATGCCAACGTTTACAGATTGAGTTGATGAGAAGAAGCCAGCCACGAGTCAAACTAGAGAACAGCAGTCAGGTAGAGGAGGATCCAGAGAGAATGGTCTCCCGGAAGGACACAGGTAGAGAGTGATCTGTGCTAAATGCTGCGAAGAGATCTCATGAGATGAGGGCTGGGAAATGACATTGGTTTGAGCAACATGGACGTTAACAACAGCTGTTTCCATGCAGCGATGAAGCTAAAAACCTAATTGAAAAAGCTTAAGTGAAAATGGGAGGGGAAAAATTGGAAACCTTGAGTAAAGACAACTCTTCTGAGAATTATTTATGTAAGGGAAAACAGAGAAATGGGATAGGGAGGAAAACAAGGATATTGATTCAAGAACTTTTTTTTAAGGTGGCAACATATCAGCATGTTTCTCTGCTGATAGGAGAGACCTGATAAAGAAGGAAAAAATTAAAGACACAAGACATGATAAAATTGCTCAGAAAAATATCGTTGAATAGTCAAGAGGGAGTGGGACACAAACGGAGGGCTTGACTTTAGAAATAAGCGTGGATGGTCCATCCATACTTAATAGCAAAAGGAAGCAAAAGGAAAGGCAAGTATAGATAATCCTGATGCAGGTAATTTGGTTGGTACAATGCTGGGAGCCTGCGGGAGTTCTTTTCTAAATGTTCTATATTCTCAGTGAAATAGACAACAAGGTTATCAGCTAAAAGTAAATCGGGGAGCAGATGTTAAGAGAGCTGAGGAGAGAGAACAAGGTTTGGAGTAGTCATTTAGGGCAAAGGTCAGAAAACTTTTTCTTTAAAGGGCAAGGTGGTAAATATTTCATCCTTTGCAGGCCCTTAGGTCTCTGTCGCAACTATTTAAATCTGCCATTGCAGCAAGGAAACAGCAGTAGATAAAACGTAAACTGACGGCCATGGCTGTGTTTCAATAAAACTTTATTTACAAAAACATGTGGCGGGCCCAATTTGGCCCTTAGACAGTAGTTTCTTAACCCTTGATGGGATAATAAATGGTGTAGGGGAACACAGTAGGAACTTCAGGCAACAATAACATGAATTTTAAATGATGGTATAGATATCACCAGCCACGTGCAGTTGTGTGGGGCTGGATATAACCAAGATTTGGTTTTTCTACACAAGTGTGAAGAACGGAGAACAGAGCAAGAGAGTTGAGAGTGTGTGCCAGGAAATTATTACAAGGTGAACATTGAAATCTAAGCTGAGTCAGGAGAGAAGTAAGGACATGAGGGCTATGGGGTATGAGGGACAGTGGAAAAGAGGAAGGTAATGGACCTAGGCCTCACTACTAGCCTTTGATGCTCAGATGCTTTTCCTGAGGGAAGACAACAGCTCATTGGCTATTTTATTGGAGAGTAAGAGCTAAACAGTGGTTCATACATTATAGAGTAACAATGCTTAGAGTAGTTATCACTCTGTGGGGTGGACGTAACGCTACTCCCCATTTTATCAACTGGAAGGGAAGGAGAATCCACATCGACATGAACGCTGTGTTTGAAGGACAGTCTTGTTTACAATAATATCTAATTTTTTAGTTATTAAGACTACTCCCTCTCTTCTTCCCCTATGTTATTATAAAAATGTTCTTGCTTAGCTCTTCTCCACAAATAATACATATATCCATTGGCATGTTTTAGTTAACGGTCTTTTTTTCCGCTCTCGATGTCTCCCTCTTTCCTTGTCTTCACCTCTTAGCCTTTACATGTGGTTATGTTTTACCTTTTCTGGGTCGACACTTAAAGGTGCTTATACTCTGCTTTTTTCTCCCTCTAGACCTTTCTCTTTTTTGTTGCGCTTATGATCTTTAAGATGATGGCTTTTCTTTATTTTAGTAGAAACATACGCAGGTGATGAAAGAATGTTAGCACCATCTAAGCACAGGATCTAGCCCCTGTTCACTTGGTTAAGGCTTTACTGCCCTCCTGAAACCGTCACAGCCTCTCTACTGAGAGTCATTTACTGTTTGGTATTCAAGGACCTCCCTGACCTTGTCTCGCACTACTTTCCCAACTTTACATCCCATTGCTTTTCAAATCTTACTTTACACTCCAGCCCCACAAAGCTCCCTAACAGTTCCACAGCCACCATGCCTCTGTGCACACAGATGGCATTGACTGGAATTCCCCGAGCCCCTCTCCATCAGTCCATCTCCCATCCTTCCTTCAAGGACCCATCACAAATCTCCTTTTAGATCTTATTTTCCAAGACAACTAAAAAAATTACTCTTCATTTGCCTCATCCTTCTCTGTACTTTGGACTTATGTCATTAACTACAGTCTACTTTGCATTATATTTTCATGTGCACATAAATTTTTCCTCCATTGGACATGAGCCCCTGGATTCTTCCCTGTTTTATACACAGCACACAGTAGATGTCTGATATATATTAAGTAAAAACTAAATGAAATCTCTTATCTTCACAAAACATGTGTTGTTAGGAAGTTAGTTTAAACCACATAAGGATCATCAACATACCTCTTGATAATATGGGGACCTGTGTCACTTCATCCCAGCCACAGTCCAAATGTGAATCTTTTGGGGACCGTACATTTCTACCCCAATAAGCCGAAACTATGTTTTAAAGTCCATTCCATATCAAATCCATGCTTTACCAATTTCATGCTTTTGTCAACTTGTTAATATTGCAAGTGAAGGAATTTTGCTTGTTTGCAGATTGTTTTTGTTCTTTGTAAAATAAAACGACGTAAGAATATTTGAAGGAGGAATGAAGGAAAAGGAACAATAAAAGAACTATTATAGTTTGTCTGTAATGAGCCTGGTGCATTCCATAAGTTATCCAATTTAATTGAATTCTTCCAATAGCCCTATGAGGTAGATATTATTATCCACATCTTACTGATGAAGAAAACCATGACTTCTAAACTCACACAGTTAAATGATATCAAACCTAGATCTGTATGACTCTCGACCGTCTTCCATTTTAAAAGGCAGATTGCACGTAAGTCTCCAATATTGAACCTAGGAACTAAAGCCACATGCTTATTACATTGTTAGTCTACCTTAACTAAATTGCTTTACTTTCTCCATCTGAAATTTAAAAGTATTGGTTGCAAGTTACAGAAATCCAATTCAATCTAACTTAACTATTTTGTCATCAACTTAACAAATATTTATCGGGAGCCTTCTGTGTGCAAGACATTCTTCTAGGCACTAGGGGTTCAGTGGTGAACAAGACAGTCATGCAGCCACATGGCTAATATATTAGTATATTGCCTACCTACGCAGCTAATATATTAGTATATTGCCTACATACCTACGCAGCTAATATATTAGTATATTGCCTACCTACGCAGCTAATATATTAGTATGAAAATATTTTATAAACAAAAGATCTGTCGGACAGTTAAGAACTGTTAAGAATAACACAGCAGGGTGAAGGAGTGGTGAATGAAAGGGCAGGCTTTTTATTTTTTTTGTGGCAAAGTCAGAATTTATTTGCAGGACACCAAGCAAGGGAGTGGGAGACAAATCTCAGATCCACTCCAACTTGGTCTTTGAGTTAGAGGGTTATTTATTTATTTTTCTTTTTTATTAATTTTTATTTGGAGTATACTTGCTTAACTATTTCGCTTACATGTGGAATCTAGAAAAAATGGTACAGATGAACTTACTGGTAAAGCAGAAATAGAGTCACAGATGTAAAGAACAAACTTACGGTTACCAAGGGGGGAAGGGACGGTTGGACGAATTGGGAGATTGGGATTGACATATATACACTACTATGTATAAAATAGATAACTAATGAGAACCTACTGTATAGCACAGCGAACTCTACTCCATGATCTGTGGTGACCTAAATGGGAAGGAAATCTAAAAAAGAGTGGATATATGTATACGTATAACTGATTTACTTTGCTGTACAGGGATGCTTTTTAAGTGGGATTGTCAGAGAAGATCTCCCTTTCTAGTAGACACTGAGTAAAGTGAAGGAGTGAGCCATGGGAATACACAAAGGAAGAACATATGAGGCAGAGGATAGCAGGTGCAAAGTCCCTCAACCAGGAATGTGTTTGGGATGTTGGGGAGATTCCCAAGGAAGGAATATGACCGGAGCACCACTGTGGAGGGGACAGTGGTAGGAAAGGCAGCTGGAAAGGTGGCCAGCAGCCAGGCCATATGGTCCTCGCAGGCCATTCTGAAAACTTTAACGTTTATTTAAGGTAGATGGCAAGTAAGGAAAGGACTGACAAGAAGTGAATGTCCTCATCTGATTTGGTTTTTGAAGGATCATTCTGAGAGCTCTGTGGAGATTAAGCCAAAAGGGGACAAGAATGAAAGCAAGGAGACTGTTAGGGGGCTTTCATAAAAGTCCAGTGGGGAAACGGATACATGGGCCACATAACCAGGAGGGCAGGGACTGGCCTTATGGACGATGCAGAAACAAAATTTAAAAACTGTGGTCTCATTTCTCCTCACTCCTCCTCACTTCTCCTTGCTCAGACCTGCTTCTCCATTGCCCCAAGCAGCTCCAGATCTGTGGTCAGAAAGGAAAGGTTTCTTCTTGTCAGCGCCAGGGCACAACCCCCGCTGAAGGGCCTGGCTGGGTCAGGGGACCATCTCAAGACCAATCGCTCACTGTGCCCAGCACTGTGATTATGAGCCCAGATTTATGGTCCAGGGGATGGGGTGCTCTAAGGATACCTGGAAGGAGCAGTGGGATAAAGAAGTTTGCATTTTCTGTGTTTTGGTTTTTTTTAAAAAAAAAAAAAAAGAGAGAGACAAGACAAAGCACCCTGTGAAGACAGCAGAAAGATGTAATGGCTGGGGAGAGACTGAAAATTGTACATCACTACCGCACGGAGCCAAGGCCCGGTGACTGCTCCTTTCTCCGGATTTCTCTGCCACAAAGCTCCTGGACCACTGTATACTCCTGACAGATGGTCTCCTATGTGTCTATATTAGTGTTTCAAGTAATATAGTGACTGCACATTTCCCAAGAAAATAAAAAGGGCCGTGGTGTCAAATAATCCAATAAAGCCTCTAGTACCTATGATGAGACAGTGTTGAGCATTAGCGGATTCGCAGGCGATTTGCGCATTGATTCCAACCAGAGGAAATGTGGAGCCCATGCTTACCCAGAGTCCAGAAGCAGTCATGTCACGCGTACATATATCCACAATCAGTTTACTGAAAGAACTTCACGTATGGGCCCAACCGAAAACAACTTCTTTTTTTTCCAACCACAGATTTTCCAAAACCTCTCTATGGGATGTCTCGTCTCTCCCTGTGGCTACACCTCAGGAAGTTCTTAAAGCAGCCCCAGGTGTCTTGGGATGTTCAATAGAAACCTTGTTCTCTAAATACACTTGAAGTTTCTCTGTCTCCTATTGACCCCCAAGTTCAGTGATTTACTAGGAGAACCAGCAGGACCAGCATGTCGTCATACTCACAGCTATGAGTTATTACAGGGGGGAAGTATAAGGCAAATCAGCAAAGGGAAAGGGTGCGTGGAGCAAAGTCCAGAGGAAACCAGGCTCAAGCTTCCAAGGGTCCTCTCCCAGTGGCGTCACGCAGGATGCCTTTATTTCCTCCAGTGTCCGACTGTGACAACACCTGTGAAATGCTGTCTACCAGAGAAGTTCATCAGAGGCTAAGTACCCAAAGATTTTATTGAGGGCTGGTTAGGTAGACATCTGCCTAGCACATACCAAAACTCCATACTCCCAGAAGAAAAGCAGGTGCTCAGCATAAATCCCATTTTTTTGTACAACTTGGGCACAGACAGCCACTCTTAGTTAAGGTTGTGGGAGCACTCTTGAAATCTAAGTTCCCTAACATCGGCCAAAGTCCAACCTTTCTAGGAAAGGCCAGGCCTTTCTAAGGATAGCGGTTTCAGGCCTGCTGTGTTAAATCTTTCCTGCACACTGACGTTGACATGAGGGTGAGAAAGGCTGACCCACCCTTGGATGGAAATCAGCCATGCAAGTAGTCTGGTTCAACCAGAGATAGAGCTGGAGGAGGGGAAGGCAAAGGGAGAAAAGCTCTTATTTGCCTGGTATTTTTAGAACCTGGCTTTCAGGAGGTAAATGCGGTAACGCTGACTTTGTTTTCTCATGAGCTGTCTTTATGGGCTCTGCTGTGAACCTTTTTCTGAAGACTTCCCACTGTCTACCACATAGCTTCTGTTAAGGTCACCTTGAACTAGCAATTAATCTTCTTGGGTGGGGGGGGGGGTGTCCTTTCATGGCAGTTGTAACCAAACAGACCCACAGCTCAGCCCACAGGGTGGTACTGGGTGATATTGTTCCACCAAACCCAGAAATGCAGGCCACGTCTGCCCCCGCTCTCTCCCTTCACAGTCCCATCACAGACGGCTCCCACCAGCCTCTTGTCTTCAGACTTCACCTTTTGCTGGCCAAGCCCCAGGAAGCACGGAGACATCTGGCCCAGGATTCTTCCACCAGCCTTTGCTTTTGTTTTTGGGGTGGAGGATAGGAGGAGAATTCTGTTCCACCGTGGATGGAAAGTGCCCAGTTGTTCCACAGTCTCCCACAACCACTCTCTTAAAAAAAAAAAAAATCCCTACCCACTAATAGTCTTCCACATCATTGTATATGTAGACAAAATGTGCGTGTGCGTGCGTGCGTGCATGTGCACAATCACATGACCAGTGAGACACAGATTAGGAACCACTTTTAGAAAGTCTGGCATCAGTGGCCTGGCACAGACCTTTTTTTTTTTTTAAACAAAGCTACATTTATTGAGCACCAACTATTGCCAGACATTGACTTACGAAAGTGCTGCTTTCCATAGAAACGGAAGGAAGTAATTTACCAAAACAGTTTAAGGAGTTCAGTTTTTCTGACCCAATTTAAACATGACTGTTTGGACCAAGTCGTTTTGGGATTAGTGTGACTGTCGATGTGCCTAAGAATAATCTCAGAAGCATACTGAAATTTCAGGTTCCTGGACCTAACCTTAGAAATTCAGATTCAGAAGGTCAGGCCTAGGACCCAGGAGTCTGGGATGGGGCCCAGGTGATTCCAGTGCAGGTGGTCTGGACCAGCCTGTCCTAGCTCAGGGATGCTCAGACTTTAGAGTACCCATGGGGTCTGTAACATGCAGTCTGACTCAGGATGTCCAGGGGGGTCCTTGAGATTCTGCATTGCTAATTATCCCCCGGGTGAGGTTGATGCTTCAGGTCCATGCAACATACTTTGAGTAACAAGAACTTAGATGGTCAGTCTTCCAGAGGCTGGTTCATGCAGCACTTACCCACCAAAAGGCCCGACACAACTCTTTAGATTAGCTTCAGCCTTAGGGTCTCAACCTAAATTCTAAGACAAGAAAAGTGCCAGATACTCATGCACCTTCATAAATATATTCATAAGTAAATATCACTTAACATTCAATGACTATCTAGCTTTACCAGTAAAAAATGGTGCCCAAAAAAGAGAAAATGGAACTTCACTATTCATCATATTGCCTACATCTGCACAGCTCCAAAAAGTTGTCTACTTTTTCCAGCAATACAGGTTTCAGAAGTTTCTCAAGAGATGGTTCTAGGGGCCTTGTCATGGCCAAGACCAGGGGCTCATCTCCTAAGATCATGATGGCACTTTCATTTCCCCTGTGTGTTATAAGCTACTGACTCAGTACAGTCTTCATGGCCCAGCCCGCCTGCCCTCGTGCTTCCCAGATCCAACACATACACATGGGTTCATGGGAAGGCACACATGCACACACCATGAAATGACCATGGAGGAGTATATAAGAAATCCTTCTGGATCTTTGCAACGAAATGTCCTTTGAAATCAAATAAGTGCGATAGCACGACGTACTGAAACTGCAAGCGCAAATGCCGTGAGGGGTGGTCTGAAAGGAACGACGGTATTGTTCACTGTTCTGATAATCCTACCAACTGCTTCCAGAACCATCAGGTGGCTCCACATACCAGGAGAAATTCAATTAGGGTAGAGGCCATGACTGCTTGTTGTCTAAGGAGAGAGTGCTCCAGAGGGAATTTGAGTCGAGGAATAGGCTGCCCAAAAGAACAGCGGAGGTAACAGTCCACCCTTTTTATTTGCTCTCATGTTCCTCAAACACATTTTCTCTGGCCTCAACATAATAGCTGATATAGTATAGTGACCATAGTATTAAGGACATTTTGGAAATTGATCTAATTTTAATAATCATTTTTATAAAAATAATCCAATTAAAATATATCCCTAGAACTTAGCCTAAGATCTGGCACATAGTAGGAGCTCAATAAGTATTTGTTGAATCCATGTTCCTTTTACTGATAATGACTTTTGCTGCTGTGACAACCTGGAAAATCCCGTCTTGGTTTTATGATTAATCTTAAGTGTCACTTTCTCCCTGAAGTTACAGTCGCTTCCTCCCTGAAGTTACAGTTGCTTCTTCTCTGAAGTTACAGTCGCTTCCTCCCTGAAGTTACAGTCACTTCCTCCCTGAAGTTACAGTCGCTTCCTCCCTGAAGTTACAGTCACTTCCTCCCTGAAGTTACAGTCGCTTCCTCCCTGGTACTTCCATTGTTGTTCTTCTAGAACACTGTGTATTCGTTTTCTCTGTTTATTCTCTCTGCACTGTGAGCTCTGAAATATAGGAATGGTGTCCCAGAGTTTAGCACAATAACTAATTCCTCAATACAAATTTTTGAATGAAAAAATGAATGAAGAGGTTGGTAGATTCTTTTGCTGTCTCCTGGATTTTAAAGTGAACCACTAGAGTTCACTTTCCAATACTGAGTATGTGTGATCTACATCAGAAAATGCTTCTTTACACATCCTCATTCTACGAACCATATCCATTTCCTTCTTCCCGCCATCAGTAATTATGGGGCCATCATCTAAGAGAATTTAAGCTGTTTTACAATCATTTTTGCTATCCTGTTGCCACATCATTCACAGTATAAATAGTCCTGGCTCCTTTGACCTTTGTCAAGGATCTTATTTTCACACGTTTAAATAATATGAGTTGATCTACTACTTTAATTCATTTACAGAGTTGACTATTTTTTTTTACTGAGCCTTTTCAGGTGTAGAACAATGAAAAGTGCAATTTCTCACTCCCCCAGGACATGATCAGGAAGACACTGTACTGGCCCTTAGGAAAGGACAAACATCAAAGCACTAGCATGTTTCATCAATGTGTCTCTGAAAACACACTTTAAAAAACAGGAAAAAACAAAAAAAACACCTAGCATTTGGAAGAAATTGCAGTGTTCATTCCCAAAGATGTTTTACTTTCCAAAAGTGAAAATAAAACGATTTTAAAATTCTAACTAAAATATCAAGAACTAAACAAAATAAAATAGTTGGCACACAGCATTGTAATAATAGAGTCATCATTTGAAAAGTGAGTTTTGCTTGAACAGCTAATAGAAGTCTTATTTTAAGTCCCCTCAGCTTCCGCTGCTTGTTATCATTTCCCTCCATTTAAGTGCTTGGAGCTAAAACTGTAAATCAACAAGGATTTATTGAAAACCTTTGACCTTGGCACAATTAGGCCTATGATAGATCCTAAAGAAATATGTCACAGTCTTTGAAGAACTTACAAACCTCCTTTGTTTAACACATGTATTGCATATAGGGTGATATCCATCCTAGATGCCATAGAATCCTGATCAAAGGCATATATCTTTCTCCCTTTCTTCCCTTTCTTTCACTTCTTCCCTCCTTCACATCTTCTGGTACCCATACATTTTTTACACCTTCCAAAGAAGTAAATGCCAGTCTCTCTTAGTTAGCATTCACTCATTCATGCTACTAACATTTATTGATTCATTAATATTTCTAATTACTGTATTAGGCATAAAATATGTAGCCATGCCTAAGGCTCTCCTATCCTATGTACTGGGCATTGTGGTGGTCATAAAGCTATAGAAATGACACAGTCTGGCCTCAAGGAGCTTACAGATTCTTTAGGGCGGGACACACAAAAGACAGATGATTTTAATACACTGTATCATGACTTGGCAGGTATAGGGTAAAGGCATGCATTTACTACAATAGTGGCACAGAGGAGAGAGTCACAAAGCAAGTTTTCATTGTCAGGAAAACTCTCCCTTAGATACAATTTTGTATTATGAAAGAGAAGCAAACTCTCTTGTTCTTGCATAGCCTCCAAAACCTAACACATAGGCACTTTTATTCAGATTTATACATTTCGAACTCACTTCAACAACTTTGTCTCCAGTGGGACTGTGGGAACCCAGCTCTGTGTGTGCAGAATAAGTTGGGAGTGAGGAGAAAGTGTTGGCCACCTTTGGGTTAATTCAGAACCTTCACCAACTCATCACTGGATTCAGACCATGTGAATTTCTTACTGGATTTGGTTTTCCAGACTCACTGTCCATAATGATCAAGTCATTCCCAAATGCACAAAACATTTCCATTTATTTGCAGCTTACAGGGATAGTAACCATCCATATACAACAGAAAAAAAAGTAACAGAGCCTTTTCTGTGCATTATTTATTCGATAATATGTATCAAGCACGTGCTTCATGTAAGATGTTTGACTATGTGTCTGTTTCTACCTCCAGAGAAGCAGTGGCCAGATTTCTAGATCTTTGCAGAAAGACAGGATGGTAGGATTAAACTAGTGAATTTTTTTTTTTTTTTTTTTTTTGCGGTACGTGGGCCTTCCACCGCTGTGGCCCCTCCCGTTGCGGAGCACAGGCTCCGGACGCGCAGGCTCAGCAGCCATGGCTCACGGGCCTAGCTGCTCCGCGGCATGTGGGATCTTCCCGGACCGGGGCACGAACCCGTGTCCCCTGCATCGGCAGGCGGACTCCCAACCACTGCGCCACCAGGGAAGCCCTAAACTAGTAAATTTTTAAACATTTATGTTTCTCAATTATACTTACTATAAAATTGAAGAAAATGTAAGAAAAAAATTTCTCTACAATCCTATGGCAAGAAATACTCTTTCAATGTCATTAGACTGAGGCACCTTTCTTTCAGGTTATATTTGTTTTCAACAGCATGTAATTACTATTTGAATTTGCTTTAATGAGTAAATATTGCACAAATATATATTCTAGCAATACCATGCTTCCAAAATATCATTTATTTTGCCAGTTTAGATAATTCTATAGAAAAGAACACTTTAAGAACAGAAATCACGTAACTATAGGCAACTTATGATATCAAGAAGTCAAAAACCAACAGAAAAATGTATACCATACAAATGGATTTGAAACATATGGAAAGATGCTCAACCTCTATCACAAATGAGTGGAGATTTAAATTTTAACTAGACACCAATTGTTCACCTACCGTGTTGGCAAAGGTACAGATATAAAAAGGAGTACGATGTGATGACATCCATTAAAATGTAAAACGCACCCATCCTTTGGCCCAGAAATTTCACTTGGAGGAATTAATCCTACAGATAAATGCACGTGTATGCGTGTTGTGGACCCATGAGGACACTCGGCAGAGCACTGTTTGTAATAGCAGCAACCTTCAACACATCCCCTTCCCTCCAGCCCCAGCGCCCCTACCTCATCCAGCCTCCATCATCCCTCATCTGGACCACAGGAGGGGCGCCCTGCTTGGTCTTCCTCTTTTCCCCCTTTCACTCCTACAACATCCCTAGGAGCCAGAGTGATATTTTTAAAACATAAATCAGATCATGTCCTGCTGCTGCTGAAACTCCTCCAATGCCTTTCCATCATGCTAAGAATAAAATCGACACCACTTCTCCTGGCTTCTAAAGACCCATCTACCCAGCCTCTGCCTGCCTCCTGACTTCTCTCATGCCTCTCTAGCCCTCACCCTCGGTGCTCTAGACACAGAGGCTTTCTCTGGGCTGCTCAGGCACATCCAGCTCATTTGTGCTTCAGGGTCTCTGCATGGATCCCTTCCTCTTATTTTCTTGCAGTGGCCCTTTCTCAACCTTCAAAATTTACCTTCAACACCAGTCCCCAGAGAGGCCTCCCTGACCACCTCAGCTAGAGCGCTAGCCAGGCACTCACTCTCTAACACACTGTCCTGTTTTTTTTTCCTTTTTACATTGTCTGTCATCGCCTGGCTGTGTTCCTGTGCATTCCACTGTGTATTAGTTTACATTCTTCTTTTCCCTGTCATTTAGGTCTCGGAGAGCAGGGACGCTGTCAGCCTCATTCGTTGCTTTATTACCAACCAGAAAAGTGTCTGCACATAATGAGTGTTTAGTAAATGTTTGCTGAGTGAATTAATAAATGGCCATCAGAAGGGGCTGGGACACATTATAGGACACCCATCGGATGAAACAGTGTATGGCTGTTGAAAAGAATGGGCCGGTAGACGATCCAAGTGTCGTCCTCCGACCAAGACTGCACCATCGCACAGATCTGGCCTCGGTCTCCCTCCGAGACCTCCTCTCAGATCCTTCTTTTCTTGGTCTTCTTGCTGTTCTTGCTACACTCCACACCTGTGCCCCAGGGCCTTGGCACTTGCTATTCCTGCATCTATGCCTACCACTACCCCTGCATGGCTCCCTTGCTCACTTCTGTCAATTCTCTGCTCAAAAGTCATCTGTTCAGAAAGCCCTTCCTGACTACTCTCAAAATTCCTCACCCTGTCCCTTCCCCTCCTTGGACCCAGCTTTACTTTTCTTCATTGCACTTATCATTTGAAACAAAAGTGCCTATTTATTTGTGTCCATGTTTATTACATGCTTCCCCTGACTAGAACGTTCCTTGATGCTGTCATGACCTCCCCAGCAGGTAGGACCTTGCCTGGCATACAGTAGCAGCTGAACAGGACTTTGATTGGTGAGGAATGAATAAATGAATGTATTCTTGAGTGCAGAAAAGCAAGGTACTAAACAGTGTGCCCATAGAATGCTGTGTCAATTGTATTAAAAAAATGACCCGTATATATAATCTCTCTGGAAGAAAAATCCAAGAACACAATAACAGGGGTAGCTTCTGCAGTAGGGAACTGCAAGGCTGAGAGGCATAAGAGGAAAACTTATTGTTCCTGTATATCATTATTTTTTATAAGACTGTATTTTTACAAAACATGGGCATTAATTACTTTTTCCAAAAAATTACGTCATATTTGACAGTTTTGTAAGTTTATGTATTTGAAGCCAAAAGGAAATCAAGGACCTCATAAATGTTACTTGAAATGATAAACGTTCAACAGCCATGTATTTAACAATCCTATAAACTTGTCATAGCCCTATGCGATCTCGTTTGGATGTTCATGCAAATCTGTGGTTGCAAAGGATACCTATACTTTCTGTTGGAAGGGGTATATATATTCCTCAGATATGAAATATGGGAAGAAACAGGAGTGTGAATCTTAAGCAGAACAAGGCCTTCGTAAGTGCAGCAAGACCCCTGCACATTTTATATGCCAGGAAAAGGGCCTCTGTGCCCAAGATACTTTGAATCTGCTTGCAAGGTTGAAATATGCCCTCGCTGTTCAACAAATAAATAAAAACCCTCTGCCAATAGACTCTACTCATCCTTAACTAGCTGATTTGGTCAGTGTTTTTCTGGCTCCATCAAATACATGTAAATGTGTCTTACTTTAAGAAAATCCACTACTTGAATATGTGGATTTATAGAAAAAAAATGTAAAGGAATGTCCACTTGCGTTACTACGGATTCTTTTAAATATGAAAATAAGAAACATTTAAAATGTGGTTCAATAACAAAAAATTATACAGAAATTTCAGGAACACCACCATTGAACACACAGGTACTCGGTAATTACTTGCTGGTTGGATGAACATACCTATTGAAAATCAGTAGAGTGAAATGGATGAGAGCATGGGTTGGGATCCAGATATCCCTGTGTCTGGATTCTATCTCTGCCATTCATTAGCTGAGTCTGACCTTCAACAAGTGACTTAACCTCTCAAGGCCTCAGTATTTCTTACAGAAATAAAATGAATGACCAATGCCTCCCTAATAGTTAGTTATATTAAATGAAAGATATAGGCAAATAAAATATAGATATATTTTATCATGTATTATAATATCATATATTATTTCCTTCATGTAATTTCTGCCTGATTAGGAGCAAGTAAGAATGAATCATAAGTGCTGTTATATTTTCAGAGATATAATATAGGTAACTATATATAAATATAATTACATATACGCATATGTATATAGCACCTGCACAGTGCCTGGCACATAGTAAATGTTTGGTAAATGGTGGTTCCTATTGTGAAAAGTAACACAAAATACTCTGAGAGTTTGACTCTTCATTTTCATATCCACAAAGACCAATTTTGTGTACCACATGCCAGTACATTTCATGTCACTGTACAGGGAGGGGTAAAAGAATTTGTGTCACTGAGATTTTTGTGGCCTTAACATTATGGGAAAACATTTAACGGGTATGTAAGTGAATTGTGGCAGAGATTCAACTTGTAAAATGGCTAACATCTATTGAGTGTATGATGATCAGTCATTCTGCAGAGTAAATACTGTGACTTAGTATCCTCTCCAAGGATGGCCTGCTTCCTACTTTCTTAATTAAAAATATTAAATGTAAATGTTTTATTGAATTTCCCAGACTAGAATAGAATAGCAGGTATTTGGAGTGGGAAAGGCAAAAATGGTACAAATTGCTTCAAACTCGGAGACTAAATGAACATGCTCCCTCGGATGATCAAAGGTTTCTTCCTTTTCAGTTTTCTGGCTTTTTTCCCCCTTTCCTTCTAGCACTTCGAGTTTGTTTAATAAAGTTGAGAATTTTCACAAAGGGCCTTATGAACACGTGTTATTAGATTTTAAATCTGATTCGAAAGTGCCTCTCTCCTCCTCCCTGTGAGTAAAGTGACCTTTTTAAATGGAGGGAAGTGGGTTTAGATGACAGTCATGATAAATGCGGTCATGTTCACTCAATAAAATAAGGCCCAGTGCATTTGAGGATAAATCAGTGAAATGTACAGCCCCACCTGTCTGTCTCCATCATTCATTTCCACTGTCACTTTCACAGTGGCTGATGGATCACAGTTGCTGTAAAATTAGACAGCCTTTAATCTCATTTCATCCTGATTAGCTTCTCTTTACCCTTTCCCTCTAACTCACTGACTGACACGCTAAAAACTCACACCGGGCTGTATATGAACAGGGAGTACAAACTTCTCCTCCGGTACCTGCTTGTGAGGGCGAGGCCGGCGAGCATCCCTAGAGAAATCTGGAAGGGAGAGGGCATGTCTTCCTTGTTATTTAAAAGATAATCAATAATTGCCGTACCCAGTGCCATTTTAAGCAGATGTTTTCTCTTGATCACTGCCCTCTTTATTTTGCTTTCGTTCAGGTTTAATCAGAAGTCAAAGAAATGAGGTCTTTTGCAAAACTCAAACATTGATTTCACATCGATTTTTTTCTAATAGATTTGGAGCGTTTTACATTCAGGATAATCCCCAAAAGTTATCTGTGTGTATTTGTAGCCTCTCAATTCAGAAGAGTTGAGTAAATAATAAATCAGAAGAGACAACAATTCAGGAATGAAAATGCTGAAAGAGCCAAGAAATATAGCATACAAGGTTTTAAAACAAGAGTAAAAATGGGTAGATAAATGAGAATATCTTCAAGCAGCCTTTATGTTAGCATTTCAAAGACCTTCTCGTATTTTGAAGGTTTCAGTAGTTAGTTTAGTGCAATAGTTTCGTTTGTTTGCATAAAGCATAACAATAGAGGTAATCAAATGAGAAAGAGGCTTAAGAATAAATTATGTATTCTTTCCTTCACTTAATTTCTGCCTGAATGGGAGCAAGTAAATGGACAAACACAACTGTTGTTCTATTCTCAGAGTCTGTGCTTTATTATAAAGCTGGACTTCCGGTTAAAAAGAAGATAATACGATTTTTTATTACTTATAAAATGTGGGCATTGAACTGACCAAAAATTTTAAATAAATATTGGAAGACTGGTAGTCATAAAGTAAGTTGGTTGTATCAGTGGCCGCTGTTCTTACACGCATGTCTCATATGAGTATACGCTTACAGGTGACAATGCTGTAAGTTTACTGCCCAGATGGCATTGTGATAAACCAGAGTAGCACCAGGCTGTTCACAAAATGCACAATATACATAATATATGGGTAGCGTAGTTTTGTGTTTGGTATAATCCAAACAATGATGAGTTAATTTAAGAAAAGAGAAAAAGATGTTCCAAACATATCCAGTCACCCAATTTTAGTTGCTGCGTGAACTCAACATATACTCTGCCCCAATGGACTCTGAGAAGTAATGCCTGCAGGAGCTATATGGTTAAAAGCATTTTCCAAAGAGATAACTAAGGGTTGAGGGGCAGAAGGACGTTGCTGAGGTGACTCCCTAAATCAGTTGACCTCATTCATGGTCCACACAAATCCATGGCACACCCAATTTCTACATGATCCCAGAAATCCAGGGTTTCCATACCAATGTCTTCTCCCTTGTGGCTATAAGTTCTAAAATAGTGAATATTCACAGTAAAAGTGAATACATAATAAAATAATGAAAATTCCTAAAATCTTTTAATATGAAGCTTAAACGACCTGATTTGCTCTTTCAGAAGCTGTGTTACAGGTTTCAAAGCTATGCCTGTTTCTCCTTATTTTTGTTTACATATCTTAGCCAGCATAAGCGCATTCTGAGAAAAAAGATAATAAAAACAAAGTGAAATGAGATATATATCATCCAAAGTAAATTGGGTATAAGATAGGCTCGTTCTGTCTCTCTCTCTCTCTCTCTCTCTCTCTCTCCATTGGCAAAAGAGTACAGAGTACAAGCTGGCCCTGACTCATATTGATTTCCCACTGCACTGGTTTCTTAAGTGCTCTGTTGATCCGTGTCAAGCAATAAGTTCCCTGCCTGAACATGCATATCACCTCCCCATTTGTCCTCACCTAGATTTAAGGTGCCCATATGATGAGCTGAACAAGGACATCATTTTTCCTACTGGTGTCACTGGGCCCAAACCACTGCCTGTGATATGATAACGAACGCTGTGTAAGTTTACATTCACCATATGATATAATAATAGCAGAGACTGACACTGCACTGCACACGGGGTGACGGGGGTGTCCTATTCTTGTTGTGTGTGTCCCCAAAGAAAATGTAAATGAGAACAGATCCAGCGAAACCTTTGGTGGGTTTCTGAATCACTCCGCCCTCCTCACAGCCACCACATTTGGGGCAGAGCAGGGCAGGACGAGGGGAATGGGTATTTATGATGTTCCTGACAGTTTTTATCTTTGTTCCAGAAGAGCTCTTAAGCAGATAGATAGAAAATGTGTGATTGTGCTGCTAATGACATTGTACAGGAAATTAAGCGTATACATTTGGAGAAGGCATTAAATCAGCAGGACCTTAATTTAAAAACTTAACACTGTATGGAAATTCAGCTTGCTCGTTGCTGTGGAATAGAAAGCAACCAAGCACCCTGAGTCTGTTTATGGAAAGATTGCCAGCAAGCCAAGTTTGGGCAGAGCAGCTTAATGGCTCCAAGTGGATGCTGGGTTATTTCTTCCAAGAAGTAAGCCCCAGCCCTGACCATTTGGGAGTGTCAGTCATGGTTGTAGACTGCACGATCCCCATCATCAGGCAGGTGAGGAGGACGTAAGAATTGAAAGCAGCCCGACAGGTTGTTCTTGACTAATTTGCAGAATAACATTATGTAAAATTAATCAAAAGGGGTGGGGTTGGCAATTGCTGGGAACACACCGCTGAGCCACTGTGGATTGGTGGGTGCCCCACTCTGCTTGTCTATGTGCTTTTCTTCCTTCTGACTTAGTCTCACGTTTTATACATTTTGGTGAAAGCACATAACTAGTGAGCCAAGGTATCAAGTCCTAAGATGGAAAATTTTATACGTCTTTTTTTTTTTTTTCTCAATTCCAGTTATGCCATACAACAGTGCCCATCACTGCGTTGTGGAGGTGGAAAACTTCCTGTTTGTGTTGGGCGGAGAGGACCAATGGAACCCTAATGGTAACTATTGAACCACTTAACAGTAGGTGCTCGACACGTCTGTGTGTGATGAGAGGTGCCAGCGGCAGTCCACTTTGTAATTACCGTGGAAAACATATTTCTGTGCAGCAGGGACAAACGAAGTAGTCGGTGAAGTGGGCTGGCAGAGGACACACGCAGCAGTGCATTCACTCATGGACTATCTGGGGATTTGGCTCCACCGTGATGCCCAGCCCCTCTCCTGATCCATCCCCTGAGGAGTGCCACCAGTGTAAGCCCAGACTCCCTCAAGGGAGGTAGCAAGCGGCAACTATTAAGAATTCTCACCACCTTCTCCACCACTTTTCTCCCGTTTTATCAGGATAATAATATGCAGTTTCAATAAATAAGCGTTATCTGCTGTCACGCTGTACATGACCTGAGCTGAAGTGCCTTTGCAGCGTTCATTACTTGACACCTGTTCTGGCTGCTGCATCTTCTGCCAGGGCTTCGTCCACAGATTATCCACCATCTTCCCTGTTGATGCGATTACTTCATAACTGTATCACAAAGAGAAAGTCAACATCTGAATACACTTCCCAAGTCTAATGTAGGGAGTACACTGCGCCTTGCAGAACACGCAAAATTATCAAGATATTTTTGGAAATCGTGCACGTGAAGGAGGGGTTGCCCTTGTAGCCTTCTGTGTAACAGAGATCATTATGAGTGAGAAACCATAAAACAGCTTGCGGGTACACAGTTTTGCTTTAAAACCCCAGAGCAGCCAGCTGAAATCACGTATACTGCATATATTTTACGGCGAATGTTCTCTTTCAGCATCTTCACAAAGGCAAATTATAGAAAATTGTTACATCTGTTCACTCCAGAAACTCTTAAAGGCCACCCTCCAAGAACATGTCTTTGAAGGGAAAGGGACATTCTTTCTCCAGATCAGCTTTGTTGCTTCATATCTTTCAGTTTTGGAAAGATGGTTCCGGGGCTTTGGGAGAAACAGATTTGGATCAGGAACTAAAATATTTAGTATCTCTCCTCTAACTTATCTTTGCAATGACTGATTTGATATGTTAAAACAAAACAAAACAAAAACGCTGGCCAATATACAACCCACTGTAAACTCTCCATTTCCTGTTTAACCTCTTCTTCCGAGGAAGTGATTTGAACAGAATAGAGCGTTTGTGAGGAAACAGTACACAGCCAGCAGGTTTATCTAGAAAAGAATCTGCAGAACTTTGTTTCTGGGGTTTTGTTTGTTTGTTTTCTTGAAGGCCAGATGAAAACTAACACATGACAAGAGGAGGCTGGAAAGTCCTGTTTCTTTCCTTTTTTTTTTTTTTGGTCGTACTGTGCGGCATATGGGATCTTAGTTCCCCATCCAGGGATAGAACCCCTTGCAGTGGAAGCACAGAGTCTTAACCACTGCACAGCCAGGAAAGTCCCATGGAAAGTCCTGTTTCTAATGATGGTGCTTTCTCAGCCCACCTCCGTTCCCACGTGGGATAAGCCTCTGCTAAAAGACCAGTCTTGGGGCGACAACTCAGTTTTCACAAATCACTATGAACCTCCCATTCCTGTGAGACAGACCTTAATCAGCATCACAGAAAACCCGCTCCCTGGGTTTACCCCTGCCCCCCACCCCTGCCCAAAATAGCCTGCCACTGCTTACTGTTCAACTTCTATCAGACACACAACCGAGAGGACGGGTGGGGGGATTAGGGGCGAGTATAAGGGACATATTCCTTCCTCTTGTCTAGAGAATCGAGATTCTATCATTGAGCTAATTCAGATTCCTATAAAACTACGCCATGCCATTGGACCTCACTGATTTGCCCCCCCACCCCCGACTCCTGAGAGGAGCAGTGATTCAGTTTAAAGCCCTCAACAAATATGCTGTGAGAAAGGACTACAGAAAGCACAGCATTGCATTTCCTGAGGGGGCACCTTTCACTGCCGCCACTCGGCGTGCTCTATGTGAAGACCTGCGTGACAAGTCCTCGTCAAACCAAAGTACTGAGGCATGGTGTGCTTTGAACAATTACTTCTAACGCCAATCGTATGATTTAATGTGTCTCTTTTGCTTTAGCCGCCAGGAGGCTCAAAATTGAACTTTAGTGAAACTTTAATTACTATATTTTGTTTACTTTTGGCCTCCATATGGGCCTAGCAGCTCACAACTCTCTCTCTCTGTAAGACCCTTATTTAGAGCTTTGGGAGTTCCACCTGCAAATCTGAGTCATTCCGTCCCTGACTTGTTTCGCCTTTGAGGTCATTTCGTACAGATCGGGGTAAATGCTGATGAGCCACTGATTAGCATCTCCTAAGCACAGGAGAATCGGTCACACTGTGAGGCAAGCAGGCCAGTCTTTTGTACCTCATGTCAACCAATCAGTCATTGGCTGAGGCCTTCCCCCAGGTGGGGGTGAGGGTGGGCAGTGAAGTGGCCTGTTCAGCTGAGGGCAGTTCTCTAGAGAGGGAGCAGCTGTGACCATGAACAACCAACAACCATCAGCTAGGGAACAGGTGTACCAATCTGGTAAAAGTATCTCAGCTAGGTACCAAAACACACATCCACCACCATCCCTTAAATGGTTCCCATGGACTTTCATATTCCATCCATCTGGTCAACCACAGCTGACCGTTTTGGTATTAGTCGTAGTATTTACTGAGTACTCATTATTTCCCAGGAACTTTGCTAAGCACTCATCTGCATCATTTCACTTAATCCTCACAACCATCCCATGAGGCCTGTTGCATGATTGCTCTAGTTTTACTATGAGGAGTCTAAGCCCTAAGAGTTTAAACAACTTGCCAGGACACACAGCTTGCAAGAAGATGAGTGATTCCAACGTAGGTCTGTGTGACTCCAGAGCCTCAGCCTTTAACCAGTGTATCACACTCCCCACCTCACATAACCATATGTATTTAATTAGATACTAAACAACAATTGTGCATTTGCCTTTGATCTTGTGAAATTAAATCAGTATTGTATCACCATGGACAGTGGCTCATACTGGCTCCCAAAGAGCTCTTCATTATTCCCCATTTAGAAAACCATGAAGGGACACCATCATCTCAAAAATATAGGATTTTCATTTTATAATACCTCATACAACTAAAAAGGAAGCAGTTAATACCAAAGCTTATAAAGAACAGCAATCCTGGGCTTCCGTGGTGGCGCAGTGGTTGAGAGTCCGCCTGCCGATGCAGGGGACATGGGTTCGTGCCCCAATCCGGGAAGATCCCACATGCCGCGGAGCGGCTGGGCCCGTGAGCCATGGCTACTGAGGCTGCACGTCCAGAGCCTGTGCTCCGCAACGGGAGAGGCCACAATGGTGAGAGGCCCGCGTACCGCAAAAAAAAAAAAGAAAGAAGAGCAATCCTATAATAATATACAACATGCTTTAATTTCACTACTGACAGGGAAGAAGAATTTAAAATCCATGAGTTTAAATGTTATGTATACATCAGTTCCAAAGATGAAATCTTAAGTTAAACTTTAGTTCTTATGAAAATGATGCCTGAGATGCATGCCTTTGAATGAAATACAAAAATGTACATTTCAACCCATGCTCATAAAACACAAATATGTACTCATAAAATACAAATGTAATTTTATTTACTGATTATCTTGATTACAGGACCAAAATTTGAACTCATAAAACATATGAGTTACTGGAAATATAAGCAGGATACATACATTTTGTTTCTACTCAGCTATAGATATTAACTCCTATTAACTCCCTTCATGTCATTAGTGATAGACTGCATTGTAATATGCTAATATACATGCATATATTCCTTCAGCGCTCCAACTCACAGAGAACCAATTTACATTTGTCACTTACTGATGATTGACTTCCAAAAAAACTGCCTGCGGGGGATTTCCTTGTCTTCTTGCTTCCTTCCCCTCCACCATTGGCTGAAAACTGCCGCCCCTGCCCCATTTTACCTGTCTCCCAAATGATAGTCAACAACAGGGTCTGGTGACAGGACATCATCAAAAAAGGGAAGAAGTGGGCTTCCCTGGTGGCGCAGTGGTTGAGAGTCCGCCTGCCGATGCAGGGGACGTGGGTTCGTCCCCCGGTCCGGCAAGATCCCACATGCCGCGGAGCGGCTGGGCCCGTGAGCCATGGCCGCTGGGCCTGTGCGTCCGGAGCCTGCGCTCCGCAATGGGAGAGGCCGCAACAGTGAGAGGCCCGCATAGCGCAAAAAAAAAAAAAAAAAAAGGGAAGAAGTGGAGGAAGGGTTAGAAGAAAATGGAAAAGATGAGAAGAAACTAAAGGAGTGAAGAGTAATCCAAAATTCTATTGCATGTGGCTACCCCTCTCAAGCCTCTAATTGGTGTCGATGAAAGCCACAAGGAAGAAATGAATATCCCCATTTTATCTCAGTTTCCTCACTCCACCACACTCATTCCTTCTGAGATTTATTATCCCCTCTGCACATCCTTTGCCAACTTTAGAACATTTTTCTTCTTTTTATCTTCCCATCCTCCAACCCTGCCCTTTTTTCACACCATTGTCTCTGCCTCTGGAAACCCTTTCTTCATCTTCCATCCAACCCAACAACAGTCCCTGCTTAGCCTTTTCTCTAGTGAAGGCCACTGACATTACCACCAATAAGCAAAGCATATAGCTGATTTCCACTACCAGTGCTCAGCATGTGAAGGCATCTGTCCCATTGCTGAAAGGAGGCATATGTCTTCCTCCAAATGGAAATTCTAAACCAAACTTCACAGAGAAACACTCTTATACGTGGCGTGTATATTCTACATTCCTCTTAACAACACTGATCTTCAGATACATTTGGGAATTAACCTTGAAACCTGACTCTCAAGAATGGCTTTTTTCTACAGGGAGATGATTGCAAATTCTACAAAAGCTTACTTATAAACCAACTCTAGACATAATCCTTCCTTGGGTTGGAGCCTCCCTTTGTGGGATCCAAGTCTTTTGGGTCATACTCACTCCTGGCACTCTTAACTCTTTCTGCAATCCCCAACTCTTACTGTAATCCCCAAATAAAACTTGACTTACCACCCAACCAGGCCATCCAAACCCTCCCATGCAATCCTTGGAACTCATGATCTCACATCAACAAGATCCCTAGAATCCTTAAACTCTTCCCTAAATGGTCCCTTCAGCTTCTTTTCTAATCAAAGCCTGGCTATTCTCTGAGAGGACTGTTTTCCCAGCCACCCTCTTCAATGGGGACTATGTTCTGTTCCCCACCCCCGCCCTTATATTTCACATTATTGGAGGCCGATAGCTTTTCTACTTCTTCTTCATTGCCACTCCCACATCCTTAAAACTCACCATTTTAAAGGATGTCTTCAGATTTTACCACCTGCTGCCCCTTTATGTGGCAGCTACCCACTGTTATCCTGGAAGTGCCACCTCCTTCACTCTACCCTACCACTTTTTCATTGTCCATCATCCCCTCATGCCCTTACTTCCCTCTTTACTGAGCTTATATTCTGTTGCCCATCCGTATAATCACATTAGTGCATACACCTGCAGCCCTCGTGTCCTTCTCTCCTATGATACTTGCCTGGTAATGCCCTGGTCCTGTTTAAACCCAACTTTCTTCCACCTCTTCCCTCCCCCTGAGCAACTAAATGTGGACATAGAAAACCACACGGCCATGCTGGCTACTAATGACCCATGCTGGCTACTAGCCAACTCCACTAAGTTTCCCTGGTCAATGCACTCTTCCACCCTCTGAGTTAATTATTTCACACCTTCTCTCTCCTCAAATACCTTTCTCAAAAACCTGCCTCCTCACACTCAGCTGATAGCCTTTCTTCTTAGTCCAATGAGGACAGAAGCAATCAAAAGATAAAATCTGCATCTTGCTACTACCAAATCCATTGCTACCCGTATATTTTAGATAAAACATATCTCTCTTATTACTGTTTCTGCTCCAACGTAAAGCCTATTCCTCATTCCCTTTTGCCTACTCAAGGACTTTGGAGTACTTCTGAATTGAAAAACACAACCAAGAACTAAATAAAATTTTCTCTCGAGGCTGCATCTTCCTGCTATAATCTTCTTCTTTTTATGTCAAAAGTCCTAAGAAGCATTGCTTATCCTCTTGCCTCTGCTTTCTTACATCTTAGTCTCTCCTGAGGAGTCCCCACGCAGGCTTTCATGCCCTCCTGTCCCCTGAAACAATGCTTGTCATGGTCACCACCAACCCCCATGTTTCCAAATCCTATGGTCAGTTCTCCGTTGCTCACTCCTCTTTTTGAAACACTATTTGACTTGGCTTCTAAAATACCACCATACTTTTCCTCCTGCTTCTGACAATTCCTTTTCTTTGCTAGTTTTTCTTCTTCTCCCCCAGGGCTCATTTCCAGCATTCATTATCTTGCATTTCCATACCCTTTCCCTAAAGAGTTTCATCTTGTTCTTTGATTTTAAACAATATCTCTTGACTAATGACCCCAAAATTTGCACCTGCAGCCTCATTTAGCCAGTGGCCTACCAGCCACTTATGCTTTGAGATCCGATAGTCCTCTCAAGGTTAAATCCAAAACAGTACTCATGGCTTCTCTCCCTAACCCCCCAACTACCCCTGCCTGGTCTTCCCCACCTCGGCAAATTGCATGACCTTCCATCCAGTTCCGCTGACTAAAAACCTAGCAGTCGTCTTTAATTACTCACTTTTTCTTATACCAATGCTCAATCTATCAGAAAATTTTATTGGCTGTGCCCACAGAATAGATCCCAAACTCGACCATATCTCGCCTCCACCTCCACTCAAGCCAGCCCTTGCCTTGACTGTTGCGATGGCCTCGTGACAGGTCCCCCACTTCCAGAGCAGCCCTTGTACGGTCTAGTTTTTTACACAACAGCCAGAGTGATCATGATAAGAGGTAAATTAGGCCATGTTTCTCATTTACTCAAAACTTTCCAGTGACTTCCTAATGTTCTTATGACAAAAGACGAAATTTGACCAGTCCACAAGACACACCGTGTCTGGACCTTGATATACTTCGACTTCTGTCCAAGTCACCCCAGCATTCTTGCTGGTTTTGAATGCATGGCCAGCCCAGGGACTTTATACTCACCCTCCCCACTGCCTGAGACGCTAATTCTGCAGATACTTGCGTGGCTTGCAGAAGATACCTGGGAGCCGGTGACCACCCTACTGAAACTGGCTTCGCCTCTATCAATCCCTGCTTTATTTTTCTTTCTGGCATTCGGTAAAGAAAATATAGCATTATTATATATGTATTTATTTACAAGTCTGTGTTTATTTATTTACAAGAACGAGGAGTTTGTCTTTCTCATTTACCAGCATATTCCCAGAACCTAGAACACATAAGACACATAGTGAGCGCTCAATATATATTCTTGCAATTAATAATTGTGTTGTGTGTACATGCCCGTGTGAGTGCGTGTACACACACACACACACACACACACAATCCTATCTGTTTATTCCCGTGGTGAAGTTTGGTACCTATATTTCAATGGTTAGTTACACATACATTAATGAAAAACAGACTTTTAGAGTTAAGACCTCAGGCGCTTTAGATGACTGTCATCTCAGTTGCTACACAGAAAATGGAATACACACTTTTGCTCCTATTTCTTGCTTTGGTGTCAATCTGTATGTAAAACAAGATTCATTTTCATACCTTGGAGGCATTACTGTGTTTCTTAGGCTCAACAGAGGAGATAAGCTGGTTAACCAGCTCTGAGGACGCATGTTTCCCATTTCAGTAAATGTACTTGTGATACATCACAGCAACTGTGCTTTCCCCAAATGCACAAACAGAACTTGCATGACAGTCATAGCCTACAACTGATTTCCTAATGCAAACTCTTATGGTAGTGATTGCTATTGTTTCCCTGGAGACAGAGTGGACTCTTCCACTGCTAGAATTCTTGGATCATTTAGAAAAGGGTTCTATCCAGAGATATCACACAAGTTAGTCTCTGGAACTGATTATGTATAGACAATAACTTCATGTTTTTAAAACCTATAAACACCAAAATACAGAAATTTTACCCTAACTTTGGTAGTCTGATAAGCATACTTGCTTTTATTATTATGGTTGATTTATTTTTATTCCAACTCATCCCCACCCCACAGAAAAAGTGGAGGAGAAAAGAAGAAAAAAAGGAAAAACGTTTGAAGGGGCACATAAATTTTTCTTCTGACTTATCACTCCTCATACTGTGTTAGATAGTCCCTCTACTTAATTCATCTGTTTCTTAAACCTGAGAACAGAGGCATCTTATAAAATACTTTTAAATGTGCAAAACAACAAAGGAATTTAAGTTTTAAGTGTCTCAAATGTATTTTTACAGGAAAACACAGTACAAATTTTGTCAGCAGATATGATCCCCGATTTAATAGCTGGATACAACTTCCGCCCATGCAAGAAAGGTAAGTGTCTATTTCTTAGGTCTGAAACATTTGTGGCTGCTTTACTGGAAGCAAGGATGCTGAATGGTTTTCCGTGATAAGGTACGCTAAACAGAGCCAGTGAAAGTCACAGGAGTCAAATACAAAACCTGGCCTGGCCAACTTAGACTAACTGCCTTATTAACTCAATGGAAAAAATAATCAAATAAGTCAATTATTTGTCCCAATGGAGGAAGAAAAAATTCATATGACTTGTCTTCCTTTTTTTGTTACTAGTTAAAGTTCACTTTTTTACTGAAGTATAGTTTCTATACAATATAAGTGTACAATATAATGATTCACAATTTTTAAAGGTTATACTCCATGTATAGTTATAAAATATTGGCTATATTCCCTGTGTTGTACAATATATTCTTGTAACTTATTTTATACCTAATAGTTTGTACCTCTTAATCCCGTAACCCTGTCTTGCCCCTCCCCCCTCCCTCTCCCAATTGGTAACCACTAGTTGGTTCTCTATATCTGTGAGTCTGCTGCTTTTTTGTTATATTCAATAGTTTGTTGTATTTTTTGGATTCCACATATACGTGATATCATACAGTATTTGTCTTTCTCTGTCTGACTTATTTCACTTAGCATAATGCTCTCCGTGACTTGTCTTCCTTTTCCACGTTGAATTGGTTTTTGTTTCTTGTTTTTTGTTTTTGACAAACAGAGCCACAATTTCACTGGCTATTCCACTCTTCTTAGTTATAATATATTTAAATCTTATCATTGAAATATAAAACACCATTCTCACAATGATATGTGTATACTTTGATGCAGAAATTTCAATATTGAAGTTTTTAGGTCTCACAATCTCAAATTCATTGCATTTACCTCCTCAAATATCTCCCCATCATACATTCAAAAACAGTTGATTTGTTAGCTTACAAATAAAAGAGTTTTGCAAAGTGTCCTCTCATTTTTAATGTATGCAGTGTTTATCTCACCCAGTTCTCCTAGTATCAAAGGACAATAAGGCAACTATGTTTATACATATTCAGTTCTCCTGACTGTTACTTAGGCAGGACACCATGTCTTAATATGCACATGTAAATTCACATACTAAAGTTTGAACACTTGGTTCTTTTCAAATAATATCTCAACATCCTCTTGAGCAAACTTTCCAATATAATAGTAAGGATAAGCTGCAACCTGTTTCCTCTTCTCGGTTGGACTAAGAAATAATTTTCTTTCTTATTTCCTTCCTAACCTTAACATCTCCTTCTTTAAACATTTAATCAGATTACACTGAGATCAAGTTAAATCCTTAATCATAAATTCAAAGTGAAAAAGAAATTTTCAAATCATACCATTCCTCAAAAAGGTACATTACTACAGAAAGAGAGTACGAATCTCTGCTATAAAGAAACAATACCTAACTTCCCATTCCATATAAGCATATTAAAACTCTCTTTCAGGAGACTAAAAGCTATACTTGAAAATGATGAGGCACCATAGACACTGTTAGGAATGTCTAGTTGCAAGGTACCTCAAGAAATTATCCTGAGTCAATTAATATCCTGACAAACTTCTCAATCCTCCTGTTGTGTATACACGTATATATAAAAGCCTCTCCTGATGTCTTTCTCCAAAGTACCTTGTTTCTCTCCTTTTGGGGTTATTTTCTAGTTGCTGTTATTGTAGCTGCATCACTTTACCCTTTAATCAAAACCATTCCAAAAAATTTTGTTAAAAAAACATTTTAAAAATACACATCAATAACATGTTTGAAATGTCAGCATCTCATCACTATGGTCGCCTTTGCTGGGGGCTGTTCACCACGATAATTAACCTTCACGCCTTGGGTTTGGGAGGCATAACTCACGTCACGGTCAATTATCTCACTGTAGAGCCCCTAAGGATGAGAAGTATTGCTGCAAAACCTAATTAGTAATTTTTAAAAATGTGTATTGTTTACTTGATATTCTATAATGACTTCCTCTGAGGCATTATGGCCTATCATGGCAGGGTCCTACTTAGACAATTTTTAGCAGCTCATTGACCTGATAAAAAGACCTGCCATGGTCTGTCGGCGCCTGGCAGCCACCGTTGACAGGATGGACTGTTTAACGTTTCTTTCGAAGTCATTATGGTATATCATGTCAGGTCCCTAGTAAAAGAAGTTTTTTTTTAGATTTAGAACAATCAACTCGATAGACCAAATAAAGAGCTCCTTCCAGAGCTGAATGGGAAAAGGCAGATCTCACAAATGCCCAGTCAATCTTCTAGCTCCATATCTCCTATGGGTTGGTTGACCTAGGCAGCAATCCATAACTGAAAATGAAATTTTTCTGTCATCGCCGAGCTTCCATTCAACATAGCAAGTACAGTTAGCTACCAGCATGGTTTAATTGGTGATTAAACAAAGAAGGGAAAAAATACTAAAATACATGAAATATCCTTCAGATCAGAAAAGAGGTTTCTTGAGACATTTAATTGAGTTAATTTTGCATTGTATAGATCATGAGTCAAACTCACCAGAAGTTTCCCACCTCCCTCCTTCCATTAGCTGTTGCCTAACTGCTGAGAAGTTACCAAACTGATTGAGAATAATAGAAACACATTGAAAGCCACCTCTGGGATCACCCACTCTCACAGAGCTGGCTGGGCAAATTCCTAGGATTATCTTACCTAACCAGAGCTTCCAAAAGAATATAATAAAAGTGCAGAACGCCCTCCCAGTTCAGCAGAGAAATGGGCATGTGACCTCTAGGCTCACTCAACCATAGGTCAACTCATGAATTGTATGCCTGCTGCCTATGAGGTTACTGACAGAAGTGATTAGACAAAAATACAAAGATAAATGTAAAGCTGATGAGTTGTTTTGGTCTCAGATTTAGGATTTGATTCTTCAGTAAGAAGAGGGCAAAAATGAACACTTGGATCAATAAAAATGCTTTGGTGACTTTAATGTTGTTTTCAAAAAAAGTAGACATTTTAGGTATTATTCTTGTGGAGATGTTACCCCCTGGCTAGTCTTGGAAACAGAAAAGAAAAAGAAGGGAGGGAGGGAGAGAAAAAGCCATTTGGAGAGCACCAGTAACAAAGTTTAAGTTTCACAGACTAGGTGAAAAGCTGGAAGCAAATACAACAAAGATGTTTCCAAATTTAAATACTATGTTTCTAGCAGCCTTACAAGAAACAATGGGAGACAATATTGTGTTTTAAAAAATCTGTTGTTTTTAACGTGCTGGTAGAAGTCAAAAGTTGAAACTGAGATACAATCTCAGTTTTCTGACCTAAGGGTCAGAAAGAAGTTTTAAAGATCTGTACAATACACAGGTTTAAAGTATATTTGTAGAGGTCAATGGTAGTCTTTTTAAACTTATCTCAATTCATTGAATATCCTCTCTGGCATTGGGACAGGGGATGGAGGGGTGGAGGAGGGAGAGAAGAACAATTTGTAATACAAATAGTGTAATTCCATTTAAAAATCTTCAATAATCTTGAGCTTCCTTTTTCCCCCAAAATAAAACAGCCTAATCAGGTGTGCTCTTCATGTGGGTAGGTGGGGCAGGGAGCATTCCCAGGAGAGACCTGGTACTGTAAAATTTTAGCCTCCAGCAAATGTTCACAGTTGCTGATAGACCATTAACTATCCAGTGTTTCTATAATGCATTTCGTGAATTCTCACTTTGGGCATGCAAGGGAATAAGTCAGAGACTCAGAACCTTCGCTATTAAAATTTCTGCATAAAAATGCACTTTTAGTCAGGAAGTGAAACCTACTGATTTTTTTTCCCCCCGTTCAGAACCTAACAGTGACACTGTGTGGATAAAGCTAGGAGTACACGGAGCATCAGATTAAGAACGCCTGGGCTAAAAATTGAGAGTTCCGACAGGCTCCCTCGGGTTAAGAGAGGAAGGAAGGAACCAGAACAGAAAGAGTGAGAAAACTGAACTTTAGACAAGATAAAAGGAGTTCACACTGCCAAAAGAAGATCTTTCTCTTATTCTCCACTATCTAAACTTCATTAAATAGAGGATTTTCATACTTGTCATGACTAACATTTTTCTCTTCTAAACCAGAATATAGTACACAATACATAGAAGAGCTCAGAATATAGTATGTTACCCACATGGTCCAAACTATGGGATTGGCCCACTAAAGATAGCCTATTAGTAAAGTTAGTAAATTAATTATTTCAGACGCTCCAAAACCTGTCATAGAATCATATGGAAGAGGGATACTGACCTACCCTGGTGTCAATGATGCAAAGAAATATCTGTGTTACTTTAGGACAGATTTTTGTAGACATGAGTCGGTCTTTTCAATCAAATATTTTTAACTTGAGAAGGTAAAAGCGCTAGTAAAATAACCTTGACCTATCATATTCAATAAGAGAGCAATTGAAATCTGGTTAGAGAAATGGAAGGAACCAGTGGTCCATCTGTGTGCACTTAATTTTGCTATTGTTATTAAACCTAATTTTATATTTAGATGAGTTTTTACTTCTTTACACCAGGAAATCCCAAATTTTTTAGGTTATTAATCCCCTTGATAATATGATTAAAAACTTCCCCCCAAAATCTTTCTCCAAACATATTCCAAAAAATGCACATATATACATATACATATATATAATATATGACATTTTATTAAAAAATTCTTTTTACAATTTCAGAGCTTCATATATCCCTCAGAAGACATGGGCCCAGGATAACAACAACGCTTATTTAATGAAATCTATCTCACTTGCTCTTTATTCTCCTTCCTACTTTTATCCTTCTGTCTTTTTCCTTTCATCATCTTTCTGTGTTTTGCACAGCACATATTTCTTTCAAAACCATCAATAAAATATAGGAAAAAAAAACCATAGCCAAAATATTACTCTCAAACTATCAATGATGCTAACAATTCTAGGACTATCCAGAAAAACTGAACCTTACGATCTAGCAATCCCACTTTCGCATATACTGGATCCAAAGGAACCAAAATCAGTAACGTGAAGAGATATCTGCACTCCCATGTTCACTGCAGCATTATTCACAAGAGCCAAGATATGGAAACAACCTAAGTGTCTGCTGACAGATAAATAGATAAAGAAAATGTGGTGAATATATAGAATGGAATATTATTCTGCCATAGAAAAGAAGGAAATCCTGCCGTTTGCATGACAAACATGGATGAAACTGAAGGCGATCATGCTAAGTGAAATGCCAGACTGAGAAAGACAAACACTGTATGATATCACTCATATGTGGAATCTTATTTTAAAAGTCAGACTTAAAGAACAGATTAGAATGGTGGTTGCCAGGGGATAAGGGTGGGGAAAATGGGGAGAGATTGGTCAAAGGGTACAAACTTCCAATTATAAGTAAATTCTGAGGATCTAATGTACAGCATGGTAACTATAGTTAATAATACTGTATTGTTTACTTTAAATTTGCTGAGAGAGTAGATCTTAAGTGTTCTCACAAGAAAAAAAGTTACTACATGAGCTGGTGGATGTGTTAATTAATTTGATTGTGAAAATCATTTTACAGTGTATGCACAAATCAAATCATCACATTGTACCCTTTACGGGTATTACAGTTTTGTCAATTATGCCTCAGGAAAGCTGGAAAAAATAAAATAAAACTGCATATATCACCATCCATAACATATGCCATACATTTATGGTATAAATTATATAAAAACACTAAAGAATTTAGTCATCACTTAAAATACTATTCGGAAAAGTTTATATGCAAACATCTTGATAGCTGATTTTTAAAACCTTTTTATCCAAATAATATCAACCGATAGCTCCTGAGCATGAACAAAACGTTGGACACTATGACAAACACTTTACGCGTGTGTTCACAAATAACCCCATGAGGAAGGTACCATCATAATCTGTATGTTACAGATGAGCAATCTGAGGCTGAGGGGGTTAAGTAACATGTCAAAGCCCACACACCCAATAAGTCATATAGCCAGACAATCTGATTCCAGAGAACAAACTGTTCATCAAGATGCTATATACTGCTTCCCAGAGGTTTTGACACTTAGTAAACACAACTTGGAAAATCTCCAAACAATATAGGTTTACCTGATTTAAAACCTCTAGGGCTCCTCATTTTGCTGTTGACATTGCCCAAGAGTCTTGGTATCAATTTTTATAAAGACCATTAATTCAATAAACATAAATTATGTTCTCTGAGGGGCTTGGCACTTTACGATTGTACTTTTTTCAGTATTGAACCATATGTTATCCTTATGAAGTATATTATTCCAGTAACATGAATGAGAAAAAAAGAAGCAAAAGGTCAAGGACTTGCTTAAGATTTCATCCTAGTCATCCTAACTCCAAATCTTTGAGTCCTCTTCCAACCTCTTTTCTCCCTCAGCTCTCATATATTATTAGTAACTAAGCCTTACATCCTCCTTTAAAATATCCTGCATCACCTCTTTTCATGTCTTCTACTAAAATTCTAATTCAGGTCCTCAATCTCTCACTCCTAGATTATATTCTCCCTCAGAACTGGCCTCCCTGTCTCCAGTCCTTTCAACACAGCTTGCATGTCTTTTGCCTTTGATGGCAGGTGGGATAACTTAATAAATAGTCTGTCTTGAAAAGAGACTTTAAAATACCCTTATAGGTTCCTGAGAATCAACACCAAAAGCTACACAGATGAAGTTCCTAATATGGGTTATATAAGAGCAAGATTTCAACACTATATTCAGTTGAAAAAGTTTCTCTATTTGCAGTCGTACTAGGAGGAAAAAAGAAAAAAATGATAATTGAAGAAAAATTTTGATGATGTAGTTCTCTTATAAATTGGGAACAATGACCCTTGAAGGACCATAAAGAAAGTGAATGTCAAGATAATTTATTATTGTTGCATTATCTACCTCATTTTTCACTTTGTCTTACTGAGCTGTGATATCCTTACAAGGTACCAAATATCCCAAACATTAGTGAACACTTTAACAGTGTATAAAAAGCAACATAAAAGAGCTGAAACAAAGAGTTCGTGAATGTCTCCTCTACTGTGACTTTAGTATCCATAATCTTAACCAGCATGGGCACTGAAGATGGTTGCTGTACAAGGTCTCAGATTTAGAAGGGAGCTATACGTGTAATTTCCAAAGGTCTGCACCCCTTTCTGAAGCAGGCTGTCCTCACTTCCCGTGACTGACTGGGCTCCTTTTGTGATTTACATTGGGTTGTTTTGTTTTTTGGTTTTTTTCATTGTAGAAGAGCCAGTTTCTATGCATGTCGGTTGGACAAACATTTATACGTTATTGGTGGACGGAATGAAACTGGCTACTTGTCCAGCGTGGAGTGCTATAACCTAGAAACAAATGAATGGCGTTATGTGTCCCCTTTGCCACAGCCTCTGGCAGCTCATGCGGGAGCAGTGCACAATGGGAAAATATACATTTCAGGCAAGTCATTCATCCACTTTGTGTTACAAAGTTCAGTTCCAAGGCATTTTCTTGACTTGTTTGTCTATGCTTAATTCACAGGGGGTGTACACAATGGAGAATATGTCCCATGGCTATATTGCTATGACCCCGTCATGGATGTCTGGGCTCGAAAACAAGATATGAACACAAAACGGGCCATCCACACTTTGGCTGTAATGAATGATCGCTTGTATGCAATTGGAGGAAATCATTTGAAAGGTCTTTTTTTTTTTAATCACAATAACATTTGCATCTCATGTTTCTTGCTAAGGGGGTTTCTCGTTAGATAATCATAGTTAACCAAGTAAAAAGGTTGACCAAATAAAATCTACTCTTTGCAAATTAGCAGTACCCTTGGGCAAGCACTTATTTTGGCTCTCCTGCAGATAGGATTATTTTGAAGTTACCACATACATTAAAGAAATGAATAATGATGTCTACAGAAAATTAAAAAAACTAGAGCATTAATAACTGAAAAGCACAAACAATTTGTTGTAACAATGAATTCAGTAAAATAAATTATTCCTTATCACCAAAATTATAGTAATGGATTTTTTCCAGAAAATTGTTTTTGTAATAATCATAAAGAACTTTAGTCAGAGAAGCACAAAGAAGCGTGTATGTGATTTTTCTTAAAGAAAACAGTAGAATTTCATGTCTAAATTTAGAATTATTTCTTTGAAGAGTTGAATATCAAGCCATCTATGATTCTCAATTCTTTCCATTTGCTTTTTTAATCAGTAACATTTAAAGCAGAGTCTTTTTAGAGCCATATTTTGGCTTGTTTCCCTCCTCGTGTATGTATGTGACTGCAACTTTTTTGTAGTTTGTGTGCATGTGTGTAACACTGAATTTGACAGGAAAGTGGAGAGACCTGTGATACTGAGAACGTTATTGAACTGCTTTGAGCTTCCGTTTTCTCATCTGAAAATGAAGAAGGTGGTCAAGTTGTTCTCTAAAATCTCTTCCAGCTCTGACTGTCCATGATCTTTGAAATTGAACAAAATGAGAAACAGGCCATCTGGGTATGGCACATAAGGCGATTCTGTGCATTTATTTTCCAATCATATACCCATCTTAAACCATGAGTTAGATATAGACATTTTTTCTCTTTTTCATAATACATATTTACCCCTAAATGTAATAAATACTGGACAAGTATAATTTTTAAATAAGTATTTCCAAGTTCATATTCAATCAGAAATGACAATATTCTGGTCTAGATCTGCTTCTCACCTTAGAGGTCTCCTCAGTGGAAGGGAATTTATCTTTACTGCTTCAGACTCTTCCCATTTCATTCTTTTTTGCTTTCACTGGTGCTCTTTCACTTCAATCCATACTCCATTCATTCCTTTACATCAACGTATTTTATATTAACTTTGTAGCTTTCTGCATTAAAATATGACTTCTACTAATTCCTTTTGCACAAGAATGCCTAATATTTTAGGAACTTTCAGTATTTAAGGTTATACTTGGACAGAAAAGACTTACGTAGTGACAACCTAAATGAAAAATAGCACATGCACATCAGAATTAGGTTAGCTCAGGAAGACATTGTGAAAGGGGGAAAGAGTATGGATTTTGCATCTAAGCCTGGGTCTGAATCCCAGTTATGTACTTAGAGTTGTGTGATCTTACTCTAGACATTTACCTCATGTCTGTAAAAAAGGGGTAATTATCCTTTCCTTGGTAATTGTGAGGGTTATAGTCAACGTATGTACTCGGTACAGAGAAGGCACACATATCCTCATAGATGCCACTAGGGAAACTTGCCCAAATCCCCATTTCGTATAAATGCTTCCACAATTATCATCGAACTCTTAATGGTAAAGGAAAGGATTACATCACAGGGTCGCAGTAAGCACATTGCTCTGTTGCTCCCTTATGTGATTTATTTTATGTAAAAAGTTAGTGGCCTGCACATAGCACAGGGAGATCAGCTGGGTGCTTTGTGACCGCCTGGAGGGGTGGGATAGGGAGGGTGGGAGGGAGGGAGACGCAAGAGGGAAGTGATATGGGAACATATGTATATATATAACTGATTCATTTTGTTGTAAAGCACAAGCTAGCACACCATTGTAAAGCAATTATACTCCAATAAAGATGTTAAAAAAAAAAAAGTTAGTGGCCTGAAATAGTCTGTCCACCACTTCAAGAGTGAAAATTTTTCTGATTTTTGGTCTATCTCTTTAATTACTTTGAAGAGACCGGTATGTTGACTAATTTACCATATGTGTTGTGATTGTCAGCTAGCAAACATCCATAGCATGTGTTTAACCATTAAAAAAAAAAAAAAAATCCTTAAGGGTTTGGTCTGCTCGGTGACCCTGGCTCCCATTAAGGATTTTTCACTCCCTAAATGAAAGGCAGGGCTTCAGTGGAGTCTGGGGAAATGAGTTGTTCTCTGCAACCTAGTTACTGCTCCAGCCACTGAGAAATTTTATCAAAAGTGGGAAAAGTCTTTCAGAGGACGATAGCCCCCTACTCTAAACCTGGATCCTTAGTAGATGCTGGAAACCATTCACATCATCACAGCTGTTTATACATATAGTCAGACTGTAAAGAAAAGAAAAAAGTAAAAGATTTTGAGAGAACTGAATATTCACTTAAGAAAAGCAATAAAGTTTAGTCTGTAAAAGTGTGACCTTTGAAGCCTGTTCACCCGGATTCAAATCTCAGCCTATCTAATGGCTGTATGACTAACTCAGGTCATTAACTCCCTCTGTTCCTCAGTTTCTCCTCTATAAAATGAATATAATGGTATCTATAGGATGCTTAAGGGGGTTAAATGAACTCCTTTATACAAAGCACTTAGAAAACAACCAGCTTATTGTAAGCAGTCTATAAAATGCTTGCTTTAGCTATTACCATTTTAAATCTTTTTAAATAAGGTTTAAATAAACCTTTATTGATACTCCAAGGTAAATCAGCTTTTACCGATGACATCTAGCCAGGCATTTTTGCTTTAAAGTAATCCAAAGCATTCAGGGTTGGAGTGTCGGTGGCCAGGTGGAGTCGGGGGGTGGGGGGGGGAGGGTTGTTCGTTTGTCTGTTTGTTTCTTAGGTCTTTCTGACATGTCTCGCAATTTCACCAGTCAGCTTATAACATGTGTCTTCAAAGACACAATTATCTACTTCTTGGCCCTAGTCCTTTTGCAAAAAGAAGCCCTAGCCTTAAATTGGGACCCTGAGAGTTTATTCTTTGGTGATTCCATTTTGCTCTGTCACTTAGGTTTCTCCCACCTCGATGTAATGCTCGTGGAATGCTATGACCCAAAAGGTGACCAGTGGAATATTCTCCAGACTCCCATTTTGGAGGGTCGCAGTGGTCCTGGCTGTGCAGTGCTAGATGACAGCATTTACCTTGTGGGAGGCTACAGCTGGAGTATGGTAAGTGTCCACATTCACCTCCTCCTCCTTTTTATTTGTGCTTCCTTTTTGTTTCTCTCCAAATGTGTTACCACCCACACAAGTACCTTTTAAGAGTAACATGTTTATATGCACGCAGTAAATTGCTTTAAGCTGTAAAATAAACTCAGTGCAGTCGCTGTAGAGCTGTCTTGCTATCTGGTCAATTGTATCCAGTAGCTCTCTGCTTCCCTCCCACCCCCATGCTCTCCAACTAAAAGTCAGACCGAAGTGGTTTTTACAAATGTTCTATTAAAACTGTTTGACTGGGAGAGTGAAAAGTTTCTGACCAGCTAAGCATAAGAAATGGAAATTAATTGTTCAGTTACCCACAAATTCTATTTAGGATTATGTAACTTGCCATTGCTTTCCACTTTCCCCTCGCTTTATGATGAAAATTTCTAAACATACACAGAAACTGAGGGCTCAATGGGCCCTTGTTAACGCACCATCCAACTTTGACATCCATCAGTGCTTTGCAGTACTGACTTCATCTATCCTCCCTTTGAAAAATTTTGGTTGAAGCACATTCTAGACATGTTAATTCACCCTAAATGCTTCAGTATTCCTCTAAAAATAAAAAATCACTTGTTTATGTAAACACACTATCATTATCACACTCAGTAAAATTAACAATAATTCCTTTACATGCAATCCATTTTCAAGTTTATCCCATTGACTTGAATAAAAATGTATTTTTCAAATTGATATGTTCAAATCAGGATCCAAGAAGTCTCACTTGGGGGCTTCCCTGGTGGTGCAGTGGTTGAGAGTCCGCCTGCCGATGCAGGGGACACGGGTTCGTGCCCCGGTCCGGGAAGATCCCACGTGCCGTGGAGCGGCTGGGCCCGTGAGCCATGGCCGCTGGGCCTGCGCGTCCGGAGCCTGCGCTCCGCAACGGGAGAGGCCACAACAATGAGAGGCCCGCGTACCGCAAAAAAAAAAAAAAAAAAAAGTCTCGCTTGTATTTGGTTATTATATCTCTTACAATCTGGAGGATTACTCCTGCCCCTCTTCCTGTCCCATGCCATTGTCTTGTTGAAAAAGCCAGGTCAGTTATCTTATAGAATATCTGATACTCTCGAATGGCCTAATGATTTCCTATGTTGTCATTTAAAAATAGTCCTCTGTCTCCCTATTTCCTATAGACTGGAAGCTAGAGATAAGGACTTAAGTTCAGCTTTTCTCTGTTTTAAATTTTTTTGTTATTTATGTACCATTTATTTATTTATCTATTTATTTATTTGTCTATTTATTTATTTTAGTGAGAACACGTAAGGAGGTGGCTGTGTAATTCAAACATCACATCAGAAGACACATAGGGTCTAATGGTCTACACAATCACTTTTTAAATGATGACCATTCCTATATTTTCCTATTTATGTGTGTTGGTTTTATAAGATTAATTTGGGATTTTAATAATATTAATTAGTTTTATTTCTTTTGCATCCAACAAGATTGTTATATAAAGTTTGGAGGAGCTTTAAAAAGCTATTAGTTATTTGGAAGTGAATGTGTATTGACATATATCACTAGATATTGGTACATGTGCTCTTTCGCTAGTGGAAATTGATAGCTGCAAGAGTATGTATGTTTAGATCCAGACACCAGGAATACACTTTCAGAAAACGATTATGTTGGTTGGGATTTTTGTTTGTTTCTTGCCTATGGTAAAAACAAAGCTGCTTTGGTTTAGGAAGGGAAATATTATACAAGCACTAGCCTCAGAGGTTGACAAAGGAGACAAGATTAAAGACATTTTTTATTTCTCATGTGGCCTTTTCAAAATAAATAAGTCAATGTGTGAAGAAGTTGGCACGTCTTCATTTCCAGTTTATTTTAAACTGGCTTTGAACCCCATCTCTGATTCTCTATAGTAGTAAGATAAAAATGGAAAAGTGAGGTGACAATCTAAAATCCAATTTACTTCTTTTATTTGAATATTTAGGATAGGGCTTCCCTGGTGGCGCAGTGGTTGAGAGTCCGCCTGCTGATGCAGGGGACACGGGTTCGTGCCCCGGTCCGGGAAGATCCCACATGCCGTGGATCGGCTGGGCCCGTGAGTCATGGCCACTGAGCCTGTGCGTCCGGAGCCTGTGCTCCACAACAGTGAGAGGCCCACGTACCGCAAAAAAAAAAAAAAAAAAAAACCACAGAATATAAAAGATAAATTTTTTTTTAAACTTAAACCAGAGGGATAATTTCCAAGTTGAGGTAAGTTATCATAAGGGATTTATAAATCATCTAGGGTGTTGTAGGTGCTTGACTTTTATTATTAGTCACATACACATATAAAAACCCAGATTTTGAAATCTTGCCAATCCCAAATTTTTCCTTAGAGTACAATGGTTTAAGATCCATTGCTTTCATTTGGAATTTTTTTAGCAAGAGCAGAGAAAAAATATTGTCTTCTTAATGTAAATGTGATAAATAAGCTTGCTGTGGCAATTCTCTAAAGGCTCTCTGCTCTGCCATTCCAGGGAGCCTACAAGTCATCTACAATATGCTATTGTCCAGAAAAAGGCAGCTGGACAGAACTTGAAGGAGACGTAGCAGAACCACTGGCAGGCCCAGCCTGTGCAACAGTTATCCTGCCTGCCTGTGTACCTTACAACAAATAACACCAGGAAACCCTGGAATGAACAGTATCGCATTCTAGGAAGCAATGACAGGTGACATCGCTATTATAATAGGAACAATACATCCTAATGGTACAACTGCCGAAACTCCATTCTTGGTTTCTGATGATTTACAAGAAGCTACAAAAGAAAAAGACCTGTCCTTGAACAGGTACTCTGTCTGTAACTCGGATTACACCGAACTTCCTGTGGTGATAGACTCTTCCATTTCAGACTGGTTTTAACTTGTCCCAGCTTTATAAAAACTCCTCACATGGATCTCAACTTTCAAAAGGAGAAAGATAAAATACAGGAGAGTGCCCCCCAGAGAGACCTAAGATCAGTATTGTGCATTGTAGTCTACCTGCATGTGATCTATGTTGAAGTTTTGGGGATATTGTGTTCATGAATGATTCAAAATTTGACCCACCAAAATACTCACACTGCATTACAAAAATTGCCACTTGATTCTGTGTTCCTAACCTGTGGCGACTTCACAGATTCCGTAGGCAACACAGTTATAGAAAATCATAAAAGATTAAAGAGGAACATTTTTGTTTCCATATAACTTCATTTCATATACCTTTTGCCCCTTACAGCACCTCGTGGGAATGTAGAAGAGAAAGATATTGGCTCTTGTAGCAATTGCTTTCTGCCCTGTAGGTTCCAGGCTAGCCAGAGTCATAATTTCTGTGTCCTCAGTTTTATCTGAAAGATTAAGACAAAATACGGTGTGTCACCATTCAGTTTATAGAGGCTCACGCTTTCTCATGTGGAGCAGCATATTAAGTCATGAATACACCTGGTCTTTGCTTCGAAAATATAGGACTGACAAAGACAGTCATGCAATATTGAATATTCTGTAAATAGCACATCTGGCCCAAACTTAACCCCTAATGAAAACTGAGAGATTGCTTTCGGAAATTCAGGGATGAAAAGACAGATTTCTCTTAAGAACTGTCCCCTTTTCTCTCTGTCCCTAAAACACACAACTTGAAGAGCCTCAGGAGCAAACCGTAGCTCCTAACAAAATACCTCCCCCTCTTCCTCACCTTCGGCTCTAAAAAAAAGCTCTAGATGTGGCTCTAGAAAAGCCCATGACGGACCCTCCTTCTTTCCCGCAACTCATCACATTTCTTTGTTATCACCAGAGACACCTGGGCTCAGTTAAGCGAACAATAGCTAGCTGTCTTGAGAAGCATGAGGAATTTAAGAGCAGAATGTCAGGAGAGCATGAGACAGTGTCCATGCGGCCCATCAAAAGAGAAAAACTAGCAGGAACACGGATTTGCTTTTCAAGCTCTTCAGAGCTGGCACAACAATAGTTAGGAATAAATCAAAGCCTAAAATATTTTGTGAATCACCCAGAGATGTTGTTGAATCCCTCAACAAGTGTGTCTTTCAAAAACAACCTCACAGGGAAGCCACAGATTAAAAATGTCTTGGTGATAAGTTTTCACCGTGGAGCATGTCCAGATGGATGGGTGTACTAGAATCCAATGCCGTTTCTACAGTAAAGTGCAATCTTTGTTGTTTTTGTATTTATTTGTATGTTCAGATCCAAAGGATCCGTTGTAAAAATATACATATAAATATATATATATATCCAGTGCAATCAACTTTCATTTCTTTTTCCTTGATCACTTATGAGTATATAGAAAAAAAGAAAAGTTACAGTACTTTGTGAGAAAATCCCATCTGACGTCATGAGGAATACAAGGTCTCCTTCAAAACCTTTTATCGTCAACGGTCCCCATTTCTTCTGAAAGTCACCATTTATACAAGGGTATTTGCTTTCCTTGGACTTGTTCATTTAATTTTTATTTCTAGCCAAAATAAATAAAAGCATTTATGAGAACTATAAGTAAAGCTTTCTGTATTTCAGAAAGGCACAAACTATTAGAAAGTGAAAAGTGAATAAATAAGTCACAGAGAATGTAAATTTTGTACAGTATTAGAATGTGTAAATGAAGCTTGCTTGGAAGGGGAAAACTTTAAATAAAAACTTTATGTACTAATTCAACTGTCTCTCCTATTCTGACTTATAAAGCATGTGTATAAATCTACACATTAACTTGTTTGAAGGTTTGTAATAGGTAAATGCATAAATATTTTTATTCTGCAGATATACTTTACAAGTTTATTTAGCTTCCTGGCAGTATGTAGTATGTATGTAGTACGAACAATGTGAAAAATTATGGAATGTTTCAGAGAAAAGTGTTGTGAGTTAAAAATCATGAATTGAATCTGGTTTTTCCACTGTAAGAGTGTTGCAGTGAGGCATACTTAAGATCTGATAACCAAGTATTTATAGAAATTGTTAGAAGCACCATATGCATTAAACAATACTTGCACACTTAGGATAAATGAATCACATATTTAATTAGGTCAATTATCTAAATATATAGTGTTCCATTTTACTTTCTTTTTAGAAATCTGGAAAAGAAGCTGTGCAGGGCAAGGAAAGGACTGGGCTATGGAAGACAATAGGAGTAACTGAGGCACGTGGCTGCAGGTTTGGGCAAGCTTCCAGGTAAAGAGCCTGAAAGCTAGAAAGAAGTTAATGCTTCCCAGCCAAATATTCCATTATTAATGATTAAACTGATAATTAGAGGGTCATTTGACCCTCTGTAGTATTCTACAGAAGCAAGAGTAATGGAGTTTCTTTTGCCCACTGAATCTTCAGCTCTCCATGCTAGTGTAGCATGGCAGAAAAGGCCCTTCTCTCTAGTAGCTTCTTATCCTGAACCAATGGCTAGTTGTTGCAGAACTTCTTTCATATACTGTGAAGCCCCAAAAGCTATAGTGCTGACCAGTTATCAAGATCAGTTAAGCAAATATACTTGGCCTTTTCCTAATCCCAAGGAATCACCTATTTTAAGTTCATAACTAAACTAAAACTTGCTAAACTTGGAGGAGTGAGTATAGGACCAGATTTTTTAATTACTTAGGCTGTGTCTGTGGTCTTAAAATTAGGACCTGTGTTTGTTCTTCCCTGTAAGGGCCAAATTTCTATTTTCCTAGCTGCTTGACACTTGCATCACTTAACAAACTCATCATTATCAACATTGTAATACCAAGTATTTATTGAACATATCCCAAAAGGCATCACTGTAAATGCCAGGCTTCTGATTAAACCTGGTTCTCTAGGTTAAAATATTTTTAAATGAACAAGCAAACCAGCTAAAATAAGGTTGGTAAAGCATACCAAAGCCAATTAATACACACTGCTGGGTATCTTAACAGACTGAGTTCCCGTAGATGAGGTAGGAGGAAGACCATGACTGATCAAGCCTGACTTTCTAGAAGCGCCTGACCTAGAGGATGTTGGAACTTTGGTGGAAAATAAAATGGCAATAAGAAGCAGCAGAAAGGTCAATATAAGAAGAAAATAGGACTTCCCTGGTGGCATAGTGGTTAAGAAGCCACCTGCCAATGCAGGGGACACGGGTTCGAGCCCTGGTCAGGGAAGATCCCGCATGCCATGGAGCAACTAAGCCCGTGCACCACAACTACTGTTCCTGCGCTCTAGAGCCCTCAAACCACAACTACTGAGCCCGCGTGCCACAACTACTGAAGCCCACGCACCTAGAGACTGTGCTCCACAACAAGAGAAGCCACCGCAATGAGAAGCCCGCACACCACAACAGAGTAGGCCCCGCTCACCACAACTAGAGAAAAGCCCACACACAGCAACCAAGATCCAATGCAGCCAAAAATAAATAAATAAATTTATATTAAAGAAAAAGAAGAAAATATCCAAGTAGTTAGTCTGTTTGATTTGTACAGCTGTAAAGTGCTGCTCTGCATCAAGAATTAAATATGGGCCACATATTGGGTGGGGTTTCTTAATGGCGTTATTTGCTGGCTCTATTTGGTGCAAAAACACAGGGTTCAGTTCTAGAGATAGGTCCTGATAATGTGCTTCAAGAATGCAGCACAATGGGATAGAACTAAGGAAAAAGTCTTCTACAAATTGAAGCTTGAGTAGCTTATTCCATTCTATTCCAGGCTGTTGCCTAGCATATATTAAGGACTTGGTAAATGTCAGTTCTTAACACTAACACGAGTAGCAGCATTACCTTAGTGTTTTCAGCTCACTGAAGATGTTCAAAACAAGATGGCTGCAGTCAGTTGACATTTAAGACTGTCTATTCAGGCTCAGGGGAATTATATCACTTCAGGCAAAGTGATCCTTGATTGTGACCTCTCCTTCCATTTTTTCACTTATTAAGTGGACTCTTCCTCTGTGACCTTCCAAATCCCCTACGCACAAAAAAATGACATATGGCAATAGGCAGGAGGGAAGGTGAACATTTGGCTGCAGGACGGAGGCATCCTACATTTACAGAGAAGGCAGGCTCCTGGCTTCCCATCAAGTCCCTCAGATCTGGGCCATTTGGGAAGTGATTGAACTAAATTAGGGAAAAGGAATAAAGGAATAGGGTTTAGTTATGAATTCAAAGTTATATCAGCAATATTATAACAAACATAACACTTCCACTAACTTCACGTTTGTTATGGGCCAGGCATTCTACTAGGCATTTTATACATGTTTTCTTATTTACTCCTCTAAACAGCTCTATAAAGTAAATGTTAGTTGTATGTGAAAGGTAAGCACACATGCTCAGAAAGGGTAAACTAACTGATAAAGTTAACCAGCTCATAGGTAGCAGAACAAGGATTCAAACTAAGGTTTTAATCTTAGGCCACCTCAAACCACCATACTCTCCTGCTCACAAAATAAATTTCTTAATCATTTGAAGTCTCATAGGAATTCCTGGTAGATTGACTGATTTTTCCAAATGCAAATAGGATATGTTGGAGGGGAAAGTGAACAATTAATGACGGTGCATTATGGCAAATGCTATATTGTTGTTCTGAATGAACCACTGGAAATAGTGACCAGGGGAAGGAAATTGCTCTGTGACCCTGGGGAATCATTTAGTCTCTCCAACTTCAGTTTTGTCATCTGTATATGGAGTGATAATCTCATCTTCAAAACATTACTGGGAAAATCATATGTAAAGAATGTGGAGATGAGACCTTCAAGTTGGCAGAGGAGTAAGACGTGGAGATCACCTTCCTCCCCACAAATACATCTACATGTGGAACAACTCCTACAGAACACCTACTGAACACTGGTAGAAGACCTCCAACCTCCCAAAAGGCAAGAAGCTCCCCACTTACCTGGAGAGGGAAAAGGAAAAAACAAAAATCAGAGACAAAAAATAGGGATGGGACGTGCACCTCTGGGAGAGAGCTGTGAAGGAGGAAAAGTTCCCACACGCTAGGAAGCCCCTTCACTGGCAGAGATAGCAGGTGGGCAGCCAGGAAACTTCGGAGCCATGGAGGAGAGCGCAGCAACAGGGAGCAGAGGGCAAAGGGGAGAGATTCCCACACAGAGGATCGGTGCCGACCAGCACTCACCAGCCTGAGAGGCTTGTCTGCTCACCCACTGGGGCGGGTAGGGGCTGGGAGCTGAGGCTCAGACTTTGGAGGTCAGATGCCAAGGAGAGGACTGGAGTTGGCTGCATGAAGACAGCCTGAAGGGGGCTAGTGTGCCACAACTAGCCAGGAGGGAGTCTGGGAAAAAGTCTGGAACTGCCAAAGAGGCAAGAGATCATTGTTTCGGGGTGCATGAGGAGAGGGAATTCAGAGCACCACCTAAACAGGCTCCAGAGATGCGAGCGAGCCACGGCTATCAGCGTGGACACCAGAGACGATCATGAGAAGCTAAGGCTGTTGCTGCAGCCACCATGAAGCCTATGTGCAAGCACAGGTCACTAGCCACACCTCCCCTCCCAGTAGCCTGTGCAGCCCGCCACTTCCAGGGTCCCAGGATCCAGGGTCCCGGGATCCCACTTCCAGGGTACCCTGGGAGAACACATGGCGCACCTCAGGCTGGTGCAACATCACGCTGGCCTCCGCTGCCCACAGGCTTGCCCCGCATTCCGTACTCCTCCCTCCCCCCGGCCTGAGTGAGCCAGAGCCCCCGAATCAGCTGCTCCTTTAACCCCACCCTGTCTGGGTGGGAACAGACGCCCTCAGGCGACCTACACGCAGAGGCGGGGCCAAATCCAAAGCTGAATCCCAGGAGCTGTTCGAGCAAAGAAGAGAAAGGGAAATCTCTCCCAGCAGCCTCAGGACCAGCGGATTAAATCTCCACAATCAACTTGATGTACCCTGCATCTGTGGAATACCTGAATACACAACGAATCATCCCAAAATTGAGGCAGTGGACTTTGGGAGCAACTGTAGACTTGGGGTGGGCTTTCTGCATCTAATTTGTTTCTGGTATTATGTTTATCTTACTTTAGTATTTAGAGTTTATTATCATTCGTAGATTTGTTTATTCATTTGGTTGCTCTCTTCCCTCTTTTTTTTAAATAAAGACATATATATTTTTTTCCTTTTTCTCTTTTTGTGAGTGTGTATGTGCATGCTTCTTTGTGTGATTTTGTCTGTATAGCTTTGCTTTTACCATTTGTCCTAGGGTTCTGTCTGTCTGTCTTTTGTTTATTTTTTTTGTTTGTATGTTTTGTTTTTAGTATAGTTTTTAGCACTTGTTATCACTGGTGGATTTGTTTTTTGGTTTGGTTGCTCTCTTCTTTCTTTAATTTTTTATTACTTTTAAATTTTTTTTAATTTTTTAATAATTATTTTTTATTTTAAAAACTTTATTTTATTTTTTTCTTTCTTTTTTTCTCCCTTTTCTTCTGAGCTGTGTGGCTGACAGGGTCTTGGTGCTCTGGCCGGGTGTCAGGCCTGTGCCTCTGTGGTGGGAGATCTGAGTTCAGGACATTGGTCCACCACAGACCTCCCGGCTCCAAGTCATATCAAACAGCGAAGCTCTCCCAGAGATCTCCATCTCAACGCTAAGACCCAGCTCCACTCGACGACCAGCATGACAAACAACTAGCAAGACAAGAACACAACCCCACCCATTAGCAGAGAGGCTGCCTAAAATCATAATAAGGTCACAGACACCCCCGAACACACCACTGGACACAGTCCCGCTCACCAGAAAGACAAGATCCAGCCTCACCCACCAGAACACAGGCACCAGTCCCCTCCACCAGGAAGCCTACACAACCCACCGAACCAAACTTTGGTGTCTGGAGGCAGACACCAAAAACAACGGGAATGACGAACCTGCAGCCTGTGAAAAGGAGACACCCAAACACAGTAAGTTAAGCAAAATGAGAAGACAGAGAAACACAGAGCACACGAAGGAGCAAGGTAAAAACCCACCAGACCAAAGAAATGAAGAGGAAATAGGCAGTCTACCTGAAAAAGAATTCAGAGTAACGATAGTAAAGGTGATTCAAAATCTTGGAAATGGAATGGAGAAAATACAAGAAACATTTAACAAGGACCTAGAAAAACTAAAGAGCAAACAAACAATGATGAACAACCCTATAAATGGAATAAAAAACTCTCTAGAAGGAAACAAGAGCAGAATAACTGAGGCAGAAGAACGGATAAGTGACCTGGAAGATAAAATGGTGGGAATAACAACTGCAGAGCAGAATAAAGAAGAAAGAATGAAAAGAATTGAGGACAGTCTTAGAGACCTCTAGGACAACATTAAATGCACCAACATTCGAATTACAGGGGCCCCAGAAGAAGAAGAGAAAAAGAAAGGGACTGAGAACATATTTGAAGAGATTATAGTTGAAAATTTCCCTAATATGGGACAGGAAATAGTCAATCAAGTCCAGGAAGTGCAGAGAGTCCCATACAGGACAGGAGAAATCCAAGGAGAAACACGCCAAGACACGTATTAATCAAACTATCAAAAATTAAATACAAAGAAAAAATATTAAAAGCAGCAAGGGAAAACAACAAATAACATACAAGGGAATCCCCATAAGGTTAACAGCTGATCTTTCAGCAGAAACTCTGCAAGCCAGAGGGAGTGGCAGGACATATTTAAAGTGATGAAAGGGAAATATCTACAGCCACGATTACTCTACCCAGCAAGGATCTCATTCAAATTCAATGGAGAAATTAAAATCTTTACAGACAAGCAAAAGCTAAGAGAATTCAGCACCATTAAACCCACTTTACAACAAATGCTAAAGGAACTTCTCTAGGCAAGAAATACAAGAGAAGGAAAAGACTTATGGTAACAAACCCAAAACAATGAAGAAAATGGTAATAGGAACATACATATCGATAACTACCTTAAATGTAAATGGAATAAAGCTCCAACCAAAAGACATAGACTGGCTAAATGGATACAAAAACAAGACCCATATATACGCTGTCTCCAAGAGACCCACTTCAGACCTAGGGACACATACAAACTGAAAGTGAGGAGATGGAAAAAGATATTCCATGCAAATGGAAATCAAAAGAAAGCTGGAGTAGCAATTCTCATATCAGACAAAATAGACTTTAAAATAAAGACTATTACAAAAGACAAAGAAGGACACTACATACTGATCAAGGGACCGATCCAAGAAGAAGGTATAACAATTGTAAATATTTATGCACCCAACATAAGAGCACCTCAATACATAAGGCAAATGCTAACAGCCATAAAAGGGGAAATCGACAGTAACACAATCATAGTAGGGGACTTTAACACCCTACTTGCACCAATGGACAGATCATCCAAAATGAAAATAAATAAGGAAACACAAGCTTTAAATGAAACATTAAACAAGATGGACTTAATTGATATTTATAGGACATTCCAACCAAATACAACAGATTACACTTTATTCTCAAGGGCTCATGGAACATTTTCCAGGATAGATCATATCTTGGGTCACAAAGTCAAGCCTTGGTAAATTTAAGAAAATTGAAATCGTATCAAGTATCTTTTCTGACCGCAACGTTTTGAGACTACATATCAATAACAGGAAAAAAATCTGTAAAAAATACAAACACATGGAGGCTAAACAATACACTACTAAATAACCAAGAGATCACTGAAGAAATCAAAGAGGAAATTAAAAAATACCTAGAAACAAATGACAATTAAAACGCTACGACACAAAGCCTATGGGATGCAGCAAAAGCAGTTCTAAGAGAGAAGTTTATAGCAATACAATCCTACCTCAAGAAACAAGAAACATCACAAATAAACAACCTAACCTTACACCTAAAGCAATTAGAGAAAGAAAAACAAAAAAGCCCCCAAATTAGCAGAAGGAAACAAGTCATAAAGATCAGCTCAGAAATAAATGAAAAAGAAATGAAGGAAACAATAACAAAGATCAATAAAACTAAAAGCTGGTTCTTTGAGAAGATAGAAAAATTGATGAACTATTAGCGAGACTCATCAAGAAAAAATGGGAGAAGACTCAGATCAATAAAATTAGAAATGAAAAAGGAGAAGTAACAACTGACACTGCAGAAATACAAAGGATCATGAGAGATTACTACAAGCAACTATATGCCAATAAAATGGACAACCTGGAAGAAATGGACAAATTCTTAGAAAAGCAGAGCCTTCCGAGACTGAACCAGGAAGAAATAGAAAATATAAACAGACCAAAGAGAAGCACTGAAATTGAGACTGTGATTAAAAATCTTCCAACAAACAAAAGCCCAGGACCAGATGGCTTCACAGGCAAATTCTATCAAACATTTAGTGAAGAGCTAACACCTATCCTTCTCAAACTTTTCCAAAACATAGCAGAGGGAGGAACACTCCCAAACTCATTCGATGAGGTCACCATCACCCTGATACCAAGACCAGACAAAGATGTCACAAAGAAAGAAAATTACAGGCCAATATCACTGAAGAACATAGATGCAAAAATCCTCAACAAAATACTACAAACAGAATCCAATAGCACATTAAAAGGGTCATACACCATGATCAAGTGGGGTTTATCCCAGGAATGCAAGGATTCTTCAATATACACAAATCAGTCAATGTGATACACCATATGAACAAATTGAAGGAGAAAAACCATATGATCATCATAATGGATGCAGAAAAAGCTTTCGACAAAATTCAACACCATTTATGATAAAAAGCCTCCAGAAAGTAGGCATAGAGGGAACTTACCTCAACATAATAAAGGCCATATATGACAAACCCACAACCAACATCATTCTCAATGGTGAAAAACTGAAACCATTTCCACTAAGATCAGGAAGAAGACAAGGTTGTCCATTCTCACCACTATTATCCAACATAGTCTTGGAAGTTTTGGCCACAGCAATCAGAGAAGAAAAAGAAATAAAAGGAATCCAAATTGGAAAAAATGAAGTAAAGCTGTCACTGTTTGCAGATGACATGATACTATACATTGAGAATCCTAAAGATGCTACCAGAGCTAATCAATGAGTTTGGTAAAGTAGCAGGATACAAAATTAATGCGCAGAAATCTCTTGCATTCCTATACACTAATGATGAAAAATCTCAAAGAGAAATTCAGGAAACACTCCCATTTACCACTGCAACAAAAAGAATAAAATACCTAGGAATAAACCTACCTAAGGAGACAAAAGACCTGTATGCAGAAAACTATAAGACACTGATGAAAGAAACTAAAGATACAAACAGTTGAAGAGATATACCATGTTCATGGATTGCAAGAATCAACATTGTGAAAATGACTATACTAGCCAAAGCAATCTACATATTCAATGCAATCCCCATCAATCCCCATTGATGCATTGCAATTGGCATCAATGGCTTCCCTGGTGGCATAGTGGTAAAAATCCTCCTGCCAATGCATGGAACACGGGTTCGAGCCCTGGTCCGGGAAGATGCCACATGCTGCGGAGCACCTAAGCCTGTGCACCACAACTACTGAGCCTGCTCTCTAGAGCCTGCGATCTGCAACTACTGAGCCCATGGGCCACAAATACCGAAGCGTGCATGCCTAGATCCCATGCTCGGTAACAAGAGAAGCCACTGCAATGAGAAGCCTGTGCACTGCAACGAAGAGTAGCCCCTGCCCTCCACAACTAGAGAAAGCCCGCACACAGCAACGAAGACCCAGCACAGCCAAAAATAAATAAATTTATAAAAAAGATTTTAAAAACTACCAATGGCATTTTTCACAGAACTAGAACAAAAAATTTCACAATCTGTATGGAAACACAAAAGAACCCGAATAGCCAAAGCAATCTTGAGAAACAAAAATGGAGCTGGAGGAATCAGGCTCCCGGACTTCAGACTCTACTACAAAGCTACAGTAATCAAGACAGTATGGTACTGGCACAAAAACAGAAATATAGATCAATGGAACAGGATAAAAGCCCAGAGATAAACCCACACACATATGGTCACCTTATTTTTGATAAAAGAGGCAAGAATATACAATCGAGAAAAGACAGCCTCTACAATAAGTGGTGCTGGGAAAACTGGACAGCTACATGTGAAAGAATGAAATTAGAACACTCCCTAACACCATACACAAAAATAAACTCAAAATTTATCAAAGACCTAAATGTAAGGCCAGACACTATAAAACTCTTAGAGGAAACCATAGGCAGAACACTCTATGACATAAATCACAGCAAGATCCTTTTTGACCCACCTCCTAGGGAAATGGAAATAAAAATAAACAAATGGGACCTAATGAAACTTAAAGGCTTTTGCACAGCAAAGGAAAACATAAAGAAGACAAAACGACAACCCTCAGAATGGGAGAAAATATTTGCAAATGAAACAACTGACAAAGGATTAATCTCCAAAATTTACAAGTGGCTCATGCAGCTCAATATCAAAAAAACAAACAACCCAATCCAAAAATGGGCACAAGACCTAAACAGACGATTCTCCACAGAAGATATACAGATTGCCAACAAACACATGAAAGGGTGCTCAACGTCACTAATCGTTGCAGAAATACACATCAAAACTACAATGAGGTATCACCTCACACCAGTCAGAATGGCCATCATCAAAAAATCTAGAAACAATAAATGCTGGAGAGGGTGTGGAGAAAAGGGAACCCTCTTGCACTGTTGGTGGGAATGTAAATTGATACAGCCACTATGGAGAACAGTATGGAGGTTACTTAAGAAACTAAAAATAAAACTACCATACGACCCAGCAATCCCACTACTGGGCATATACCCTGAGAAAACCATAATTCAAAAAGAGTCTTGTACCACAATGTTCATTGCAGCTCTATTTACAATAGCCAGGACATGGAGGCCACCTAAGTGTCCATCGATAGATGAACAGATAAAGAAGATGTGGCACATATATACAATGGAGTATTATTCAGCCATAAAAAGAAACGAAATTAAGTTATTTGTAGTGAGGTGGATAGACCTAGAGTCTGTCATACAGAGTGAAGTAAGTCAGAAAGAGAAAAACAAATACCGTATGCTAACACCTATATATGGAATCTAGAAAAAAGAAAAAAAAGGGTTCTGAAGAACCAAGGGGCAGGACAGGAATAAAGATGCAAACGTAGAGAATGGACTTGAGGACATGGGGGAGGGGAAGGGTAACCTGGGATGAAGTGAGAGAGTGGCATGCACTTATGTATACTACCAAGTGTAAAATAGGTAGCTAGTGGGAAGCAGCCACATAGCACAGGGAGATCAGCTTGGTGCTTTGTGACCACCTAGAGGGGTGGGATAGGGAGGGTGGAGGGAGACGCAAGAAGCAGGAGATATGGGGATATATGTATATGTATAGCTGATTCACTTTGTTATAAAGCAGAAACTAACACACCATTGTAAAGCAATTTTACTCCAATAAAGATGTTTTAAAAAATGGATACTTTTGTCTTTGTATAAAATAGATAACTAACAAGGATCTACTATGTAGCACAGGGAACTAGACGCAGTACTTTGTAATAACCTATAAGGGAAAAGAATCTGAAAAAAATAGATATACATGTATGTAAAACTGAATCACTTTGCTTACACCTAAAACTAATGCAACATTGTAAATTAACTATACTTCAATGAAAAAGAAATTTGAAAAAGAAAATCATACAAGGAAAAAAAAGGATTTTTTTTCTTTGGTTTTCAGGAATTTTAGCATAATGTATGGTGTGATTTTCTTTTTATTTATCCTGCTTGGGGTTTGTTGAGCTTCTTGAAACTGTGGGTTGATATTGTTTAACAGTTTTGGAAAATTCTTGGCCAATATACCTTATTATATGGCTTTTCTTTTTTCTTTTTTTTGCGGTACGTGGGTCTCTCACTATTGTGGTCTCTCCCATTGTGAAGCACAGGCTCCGGACGCACAGGCTCAGCAGCCATGGCTCACGGGCCCAGCTGCTCCACGGCATGTGGGATCTTCCCGGACCGGGGCACGAACCCGTGTCCCCTGCATCGGCAGGCGGACTCTCAACCACTGCGCCACCAGGGAAGCCCTATATGGCTTTTCTGTCATCTCTCTTTCTTTCTGGGACTGTAATGATACATATGTTAGACCTTGTAAGCATGTACCAGAAGTCTCTTTCACTTTATTATGTGTATGTTCTTCCTATTCTTTTTTCTCTTTGTGCTTCCTTTTGAATATTTTCTATTAATCTCTCTTCAGGTTTTTCAGTCCTGTGTTCTGCTGTGTCTAGTTTTCTGTCAACTCCATTCACTGAGTTCATATTTTAAGATATTAATACTTTTTTAGTTTTAGAATAAACTTTTGATTCTTTTTTTTAAATATTTACTTTATATTGGAATATAGTTGATTTACAATGTTGTGTTAGTTTCAGGTGTACAGCAAAGTTATTTAGTTATACATATACATATATCAATTCTTTTTCACTTTCTTTTCCCATGTAGGTTATTACAGAGTATTGAATAGAGTTCCCTGTGCTATACAGTAAGTTCTAGTTGATTATCTATTTTATGTATAGTAGTATGTATATGTTAATCCCAAGCTCCTAATTTATCCCTCCCCCCAACATTTTCCCTTTGATAACCATAGTTTATCTATTTTTTAAAACATTTAAATTTTTTATTTATTTATTTTTTTGGCTGTGCTGCACAGCATGCAGGATCTTAGTTCCCCAACCAGGGATCGAACCCATGCCCCCTGCAGTGGAAGCGTGGAGCCCTAACCACTGGACAGCCAGGGAATTCCTGGTAAGCATAAATTTAAAAAAATAGATTCTAGTACTTTGGTGAAATTCTCCATTCTTTCATTTACTTTGTTCACTTTTCCTATATTTTATTTAACATATTGATCATAGTAATTTGTTTGCTAACTCAAAAATCTGGATCAATAGAAGGTCTATTTCTATTGTCTTTTATTCTACTGGTTATAAAGCATATGGTGCAGTATTTTTTTCAAGTCTAAGAATTTTTGACTGAATACACTGTTTTGTGTATTAAATAATGTACTGTAGTGACTGGATATAATTTTATCTTCCATTAGAGCAGGTTTCCTCTTTTTCTTTTATGTAGGTAGAATGCGGAGGTGACTATCTCAATTCAATATGGACCGAGCTTGGCTGTGGTCCGTCTTCCTAGCGCAGGTCTTCCTAGGCTTTTGGCTGAGACTGCTCTTTGTCTCCTTGGCCCTGAAGTCCAAAGAAAATTCAACTCTTCCCTTTAGCACTTTTCAACTTAACTTTTTATCATTCCAACTCATACAACTTTAAAATTTGCAAATGTCTTAAGGGGGTGGGCAGTCATGTATTTGAAGCAGTACTCTTTACCTGGCAAGTCTTGAATTCCTAAGTGCTGTGAGATTGTGGGAACAATTTCCTGTTTTCTACAAGTTTTGACCTAGTTCCCCATCCTCCTGTACAACACCAGAACTCCAGAAATTTCCCTCCAGGGAAAGTTGCCTGTGTGTTCAGGGCTCCTCAAGTTTTCATTGTATCACCCCAGTTCTGTGTGACAGCTAAAGTTAGCTGGCTTCTCTTTCCCACAGGATTGGTCCTCTGCCTGGGCCAAGGTTGATCAACGCGTGGCCAGGACTTGAAAATGTCCCCAGAGAAAAAAATACCGGCCATCATCAGCTCACCTTAGAACGCTGCTTCCCTCTCTAGATCTTTAGTTCACCTAGTCCTAATTGCTTTTATAGCTCTCTAACGCCTTGAAAAATAAGGAAGTCTTAGCCTGCTGTGGATTAAGTCATTCTCTCTAAACATATAAAGTCCTTGCCCTCACACTTTTTCATTTTCTTCATCAATTATACCACCATTCAATACACTAATCTAGAGATGATTATAAAATCTTTTATCTAGTAGTTTTCCATATGAAATTGGCTTAGTTGTTATTTACTGCATTTTCAAGGATTATCTTACAAACATTAATTGAAAACAAATCCATTTATTTTCTACTTATTCTTCAGGACTGACTTTATATACTTCCTCTGCCACAGTCTGACTCCCTGATTCTCCTAGTTGGACATAAATTCTTCCTTTCTGGAGTTCCCACATCACCTTATTTGTATGTCATTATTGTACTTCCACCTTGCATTATAGTTACTTACGTATATTTATATCCTTCACAGGGAACATCATAGAGCTTTGTCCACAGTGGAAGGAATAAATGAACAAAAGACTGACAGTATAAAACGTAATAACACTCTGGATCCCCAAGAGAGTTCTTACATACTCATCCTTGTTGCTTGTGAAGAGATCACCCAGGAAGCAATATTTGTGTATGTTTTCTGAGCCGGGGGCCAGAATTACACCAGTACTATCCCATTTGTGTACTGGGGCAAAGAATTTCATAATAGTGAGGTCTTTATACAAAGAACAAGGGTTTCTGCATACAAATTCTTGCTTTCACAGTCATTAAATAGGGGAAACATGGTTAACATGACAAAGGCAACTAGCTTGCACACACAAAGGCTATTTGCAGGGTCTGTCATATTGGCAGCGGTCAGAGTAGTCCTTGAGAAAATCCATGTACAACTTACATTTTCAAGAATATAAGCATAAAATTCCTGAGTCAGAAATGACTCTGCTACTCCAGGTATTCTAATACTTCTAAAATCAACCACTACTCATTTACTGAGCTCCACAGTGGGCAAAGCATTGTGGGAAACATCCCATTTCAGGCATTGTCTATTCTACACCAAGGGGATTATTCAAAACTATCCATAAATATATTATACAACATCATCAATATAATAAAATATGTGATAGGTGCTATGTGAACAGTATAGATAGTAAAAATTCTAAGAATTTAGAAAAGATGATGACCACCCTAGGGATGGTCTAGGGAAACTTGGATTACATTTTCTCATCAGACACATAGCCTCAAGGGCCTTTGGCTTTAAAGATCTTTCCTTTTCTTTCTTTCCTAAGAGTTGGTTTAACATGGCCAATCAGGTTGGAAAATAAATGAATAAATTTAATATGGCATCCAACCCCAGCTGGTTTTAATAGTCTGAATTGCTTTTAAGACAAACTTGTAAGAACAAGTAAAGAACTTCCTGCCAAACTATATGAATGCCATCTGGCCTGAAGTGAGATCTTGGTGGTGGTCGAAGTCCTTTCACAAGGAGAGTACAATGTACCACAACTATTCTGGCAGAGCTTGGAGGTCTGTGGGGGGGGAGTTGCCGAAATCTCACTAGAAATGTTAAATGAGGAAAAGGACCAGAGATGACTAAATAAACAATATCTCTGGAGAGCCAGGAGCTTTCATGTATTTCAGAGAGTTTGCTATGGTGAAGCCATATTAATAGTTGAGTAGAACACGAACTGTGGAGTGAAATTAGTGGGAGGGAATCAGAAAGAACACAGAAGAATGCTGTCTGAGGATTGTATGTGACACCAGTACATAAATCAAAATTTGCCAATCTTTGAATGTTTGTTTAGCATACTATGAAGTCATTAAAAATTACCATAAAGACTACCTAGTCACGTGGAAACATGTTCATGAAATGCTAAAAATTTAAGAGATAAAGATATAAGTTCAGAGGTACAGAATGCAAAAGTGCAAGTGAAAAAGACTGGGAAGAGTTTGGACCCCAAAAGACAAGCTATTGTGCTGCATGATGGAGTAAAGGTAATTTTCTTTCATCCCCTTGTATTTCCTAAAATGTCCATAACTTGATTATATTATTTTAGTCATTTAAAAACACAGTACCTTTATTCAATAAATATTTCATGGTTTTTTCAAAGACATATTGTTTATTATCTCTACCCTCAAAGAACACTGAATCTAGTAAGGGAGTAAGACATAAAATCTTACAAGTAGTGTGGAATACATAAAGTAGGCGAGCCATAGGAAGTCAGATGAAAAACATCACGTAGGACTGTCGTGATCATGAAGGCTTAATGAAGGCAGTGAAGTTTGAACGCGACCTTGAAGGACAGGATTTTAATAGATTGTGTTGAGCATGAAATGGCATTCTCTGTGGAGAAATTGCGCAAGCAAAAGGGCAAAGATGGAAAAGCATAGCTGTTTTTGTGGAAAAGCAAAGATTCACATTGCTCAATGAACAGAGTAGCAGAGAAAAATGTGACTTGAAAGTGAGGCTGAGGCCAGATTTTAATGTATCTTTGCCAGGCTAGATGTTGGATTTACTCATTTCATCATAATAGCTGAATGTGTATTTTCCTTCAGGGTTTACAAGGTGCAAAGTGTTTTCACATTCTATTTTTTTAAAAACATTTTTATTGGAGTATAATTGCGTTCAAGTGTTGTGTTAGTTTCTGCTTTATAACAAAGTGAATGAGCTATACATATACATATATCCTCATATCCCCTCCCTCTTATGTCTCCCTCCCACACTCCCTATCCCACCCCTCTAGGTGGTCACAAATCACCAAGCGGTCTCCCCGTACTATGTGGCTGCTTCCCACTAGCTATCCATTTTACACTTGGTAGTACACATAAGTGCATGTCACTCTCTCACTTCATCCCAGCTTACCCTTCCACCTCACCATGTCCTCAAGTCCGTTCTCCACATCTGCGTCTTTATTCCTGTCCTGCCCCTAGGTTCTTCAGAACCCTTTTTTTTTTTTAGATTCCATATATATGTGTTAGCATACTGTATTTGTTTTTCTCTTTCTGACTTACTTCACTCTGTATGACAAACTCTATGTCCATCCACATCACTACAAACAACTCAATTTCATTTCTTTTTACTGCTGAATAATATTCATTGTATATATGTGCCACATCTTCTTTATCCGTTCATCTATCAACGGACATTTAGGTGGCTTCCATGTCCTGGCTATTGTAAATAGAGCTGCAATGAACATTGTGGTACATGACTCTTTTTGAATTATGGTTTTCTCAGGGTATATGCCCAGTAGTTTGGGTCATATGGTAGTTCTATTTTTAGTTTCTTAAGGAACCTCCATACTGTTCTCCATAGTGGCTGTATCAATTTACATTCCCACCAACAGTGCAAGAGGGTTCCCTTTTCTCCACACCCTCTCCAGCATTTATTGTTTCTAGATTTTTTGATGATGGCCATTCTGACTGGTGTGAGGTGATACCTCATTGTAGTTTTGATGTGCATTTCTGCAACGATTAGTGATGTTGAGCATGCTTTCATGTGTTTGTTGGCAATCTGTATATCTTCTGTGGAGAATCGTCTGTTTAGGTCTTGTGCCCATTTTTGGATTGGGTTGTTTGTTTTTTTGATATTGAGCTGCATGAGCTACTTGTAAATTTTGGAGATTAATCCTTTGTCAGTTGTTTCATTTGCAAATATTTTCTCCCATTCTGAGGGTTGTCGTTTTGTCTTCTTTATGTTTTCCTTTGCTGTGCAAAAGCCTTTAAGTTTCATTGGTCCCATTTGTTTATTTTTGTTTTTATTTCCATTTCTCTAGGAGGTGGGTCAAAAAGGATCTTGCTGTGATTTATGTCATAGAGTGTTCTGCCTATGTTTTCCTCTAAGAGTTTTATAGTGTCTGGCCTTACATTTAGGTCTTTGATCAATTTTGAGTTTACTTTTGTGTATGGTGTTAGAGAGTGTTCTAATTTCATTCTTTTACATGTAGCTGTCCAGTTTTCCCAGCACCACTTATTGTAGAGGCTGTCTTTTCTCCATTGTATATTCTTGCCTCTTTTATCAAAAATAAGGTGACCATATGTGCGTGGGTTTATCTCTGGGCTTTTATCCTGTTCCATTGATCTATATTTCTGTTTTTGTGCCAGTACCATACTGTCTTGATTACTGTAGCTTTGTAGTAGAGTCTGAAGTCCGGGAGCCTGACTCCTCCAGCTCCGTTTTCCTTTCTCAAGATTGCTTTGGCTATTCGGGTTCTTTTGTGTTTCCATACAAATTGTGAAATTTGTTGTTCTAGTTCTGTGAAAGATGCCACTGGTATTTTTCTTCTTTTTTATAAATTTATTTATTTTTGGCTGTGCTGGGTCTTCGTTGCTGTGTGCGGGCTTTCTCTAGTTGTGGAGGGTGGGGGCTTCTCATTTCAGTGGCTTCTCCTGTTGCCAAGCATGGGATCTAGGCATGCAGGCTTCAGTAGTGCGGCCCACGGGCTCAGTAGTTGCGGATTGCAGGCTCTAGAGAGCAGGCTCAGTAGTTGTGGTGCACAGGCTTAGGTGCTCCGCAGCATGTGGCATCTTCCCAGACCAGGGCTCGAACTTGTGTTCTCTGCATTGGCAGGTGGATTTTTACCACTATGCCGCCAGGGAAGCCATTGATGCCAATTGCAATGCCACTGATGGGGATTGCATTGAATATGTAGATTGCTTTGGCTAGTATAGTCATTTTCACAATGTTGATTCTTGCAATCCACGAATATGGTATATCTCTCCATCTATTTGTATCATCTTTAATTTCTTTCATCAGTGTCTTATAGTTTTCTGCATACAGGTCTTTTGTCTCCTTAGGTAGGTTTATTCCTAGGTATTTTATTCTTTTTGTTGCAGTTGTAAATGGGAATGTTTTCTTGATTTCTCTTTCAGATTTTTCATCATTAGTGTATAGAAATGCAAGAGATTTCTGTGCATTAATTTTGTATCCTGCCAATTTACCAAACTCATTGATTAGCTCTGGTAGCATCTTTAAGATTCTCTATGTATAGTATCATGTCATCTGCAAACAGTGACAGCTTTACTTCTTTTCTTCCGATTTGGATTCCTTTTATTTCTTTTTCTTCTCTGATTGCTGTGGCCAAAACTTCCAAGACTATGTTGAATAATAGTGAGAATGGACAACCTTGTCTTGTTCCTGATCTTAGTGGAAATGGTTTCAGTTTTTCACAATTTAGAATGACGTTGGCTGTGGGTTTGTCATATATGACCTTTATTATGTTGAGGTAAGTTCCCTCTATGCCTACTTTCTGGAGACTTTTTATCATAAACAGTGTTGAATTTTGTCGAAAGCTTTTTCTGCATCTATTGAGATGATCATATGGTTTTTCTCCTTCAGTTTGTTCATATGGTGCATCATGTTGATTGATTTGCGTATATTGAAGAATCCTTGCACTCCTGGGATAAACCCCACTTGATCATGGTGTATGATCCTTTTAATGTGCTATTGGATTCTGTTTGTAGTATTTTGTTGAGGATTTTTGCATCTATGTTCTTCAGTGATATTGGCCTGTAATTTTCTTTCTTTGTGACATCTCTGTCTGCTCTTTGTATCAGAGTGATAGTGACCTCGTAGAATGAGTTTGGGAGTGTTCCTCCCTCTGTTATATTTTGGAAGAATTTGAGAAGGATAGGTGTTAGCTCTTCACTAAATGTTTGATAGATTTTCATGTGAAGCCATCTGGTCCTGGGCTTTTGTTTGTTGGAAGATTTTTAATCACAGTCTCAATTTCAGTGCTTCTCTTTGGTCTGTTTATATTTTCTATTTCTTCCTGGTTCAGTCTCGGAAGGCTCTGCTTTTCTAAGAATTTGTCCATTTCTTCCAGGTTGTCCATTTTATTGGCATATAGTTGCTTGTAGTAATCTCTCATGATCCTTTGTATTTCTGCAGTGTCAGTTGTTACTTCTCCTTTTTCATTTCTAATTTTATTGATCTGAGTCTTCTCCCATTTTTTCTTGATGAGTCTCGCTAATGGTTCATCAATTTTTCTATCTTCTCAAAGAACCAGCTTTTAGTTTTATTGATCTTTGTTATTGTTTCCTTCATTTCTTTTTCATTTATTTCTGAGCTGATCTTTATGACTTGTTTCCTTCTGCTAATTTGGGGGCTTTTTTGTTTTTCTTTCTCTAATTGCTTTAGGTGTAAGGTTAGGTTGTTTATTTGTGATGTTTCTTGTTTCTTGAGGTAGGATTGTATTGCTATAAACTTCTCTCTTAGAACTGCTTTTGCTGCATCCCATAGGCTTTGTGTCGTAGCGTTTTAATTGTCATTTGTTTCTAGGTATTTTTTAATTTCCTCTTTGATTTCTTCAGTGATCTCTTGGTTATTTAGTAGTGTATTGTTTAGCCTCCATGTGTTTGTATTTTTTACAGATTTTTTTCCTGTTATTGATATGTAGTCTCAAAACGTTGCGGTCAGAAAAGATACTTGATACGATTTCAATTTTCTTAAATTTACCAAGGCTTGACTTTGTGACCCAAGATATGATCTATCCTGGAAAATGTTCCATGAGCCCTTGAGAATAAAGTGTAATCTGTTGTATTTGGTTGGAATGTCCTATAAATATCAATTAAGTCCATCTTGTTTAATGTTTCATTTAAAGCTTGTGTTTCCTTATTTATTTTCATTTTGGATGATCTGTCCATTGGTGCAAGTAGGGTGTTAAAGTCCCCTACTATGATTGTGTTACTGTCGATTTCCCCTTTTATGGCTGTTAGCATTTGCCTTATGTATTGAGGTGCTCTTATGTTGGGTGCATAAATATTTACAATTGTTATACCTTCTTCTTGGATCGGTCCCTTGATCAGTATGTAGTGTCCTTCTTTGTCTTTTGTAATAGTCTTTATTTTAAAGTCTATTTTGTCTGATATGAGAATTGCTACTCCAGCTTTCTTTTGATTTCCATTTGCATGGAATATCTTTTTCCATCTCCTCACTTTCAGTTTGTATGTGTCCCTAGGTCTGAAGTGGGTCTCTTGGAGACAGCGTATATATGGGTCTTGTTTTTGTATCCATTTAGCCAGTCTATGTCTTTTGGTTGGAGCTTTATTCCATTTACATTTAAGGTAGTTATCGATATGTATGTTCCTATTACCATTTTCTTCATTGTTTTGGGTTTGTTACCATAAGTCTTTTCCTTCTCTTGTATTTCTTGCCTAGAGAAGTTCCTTTAGCATTTGTTGTAAAGTGGGTTTAATGGTGCTGAATTCTCTTAGCTTTTGCTTGTCTGTAAAGATTTTAATTTCTCCATTGAATTTGAATGAGATCCTTGCTGGGTAGAGTAATCGTGGCTGTAGATATTTCCCTTTCATCACTTTAAATATGTCCTGCCACTCCCTCTGGCTTGCAGAGTTTCTGCTGAAAGATCAGCTGTTAACCTTATGGGGATTCCCTTGTATGTTATTTGTTGTTTTCCCTTGCTGCTTTTAATATTTTTTCTTTGTATTTAATTTTTGATAGTTTGATTAATATGTGTCTTGGCGTGTTTCTCCTTGGATTTCTCCTGTCCTGTATGGGACTCTCTGCACTTCCTGGACTTGATTGACTATTTCCTGTCCCATATTAGGGAAATTTTCAACTATAATCTCTTCAAATATGTTCTCAGTCCCTTTCTTTTTCTCTTCTTCTTCTGGGGCCCCTGTAATTCGAATGTTGGTGCATTTAATGTTGTCCTAGAGGTCTCTAAGACTGTCCTCAATTCTTTTCATTCTTTCTTCTTTATTCTGCTCTGCAGTTGTTATTCCCACCATTTTATCTTCCAGGTCACTTATCCGTTCTTCTGCCTCAGTTATTCTGCTCTTGTTTCCTTCTAGAGAGTTTTTTATTCCATTTATAGGGTTGTTCATCATTGTTTGTTTGCTCTTTAGTTTTTCTAGGTCCTTGTTAAATGTTTCTTGTATTTTCTCCATTCCATTTCCAAGATTTTGAATCACCTTTACTATCGTTACTCTGAATTCTTTTTCAGGTAGACTGCCTATTTCCTCTTCATTTCTTTGGTCTGGTGGGTTTTTACCTTGCTCCTTCGTGTGCTCTGTGTTTCTCTGTCTTCTCATTTTGCTTAACTTACTGTGTTTGGGTGTCTCCTTTTCACAGGCTGCAGGTTCGTCATTCCCGTTGTTTTTGGTGTCTGCCTCCAGACACCAAAGTTTGGTTCGGTGGGTTGTGTAGGCTTCCTGGTGGAGGGGACTGGTGCCTGTGTTCTGGTGGGTGAGGCTGGATCTTGTCTTTCTGGTGAGCAGGACTGTGTCCAGTGGTGTGTTCGGGGGTGTCTGTGACCTTATTATGATTTTAGGCAGCCTCTCTGCTAATGGGTGGGGTTGTGTTCTTGTCTTGCTAGTTGTTTGTCATGCTGGTCGTCGAGTGGAGCTGGGTCTTAGCGTTGAGATGGAGATCTCTGGGAGAGCTTCGCTGTTTGATATGACTTGGAGCCGGGAGGTCTGTGGTGGACCAATGTCCTGAACTCAGATCTCCCACCACAGAGGCACAGGCCTGACACCCGGCCAGAGCACCAAGACCCTGTCAGCCACACAGCTCAGAAGAAAAGGGAGAAAAAAAGAAAGAAAGAAAGAAAAAAATAAAATAAAGTTTTTAAAATAAAAATAATTATTAAAAAATTAAAAAAATTTAAAAGTAATAAAAAATTAAAGAAAGAAGAGAGCAACCAAACCAAAAAACAAATCCACCAGTGATAACAATTGCTAAAAACTATACTAAAAACAAAACATACAAACAAAAAAAATAAACAAAAGACAGACAGACAGGACCCTAGGACAAATGGTAAAAGCAAAGCTATACAGGCAAAATCACACAAAGAAGCATACACATACACACTCACAAAAAGAGAAAAAGGAAAAAAATATATATGTCTTTATATAAAAAAAAGGAGGAAGAGAGCAACCAAATGAATAAACAAATCTACCAATGATAATAAACTCTGAATACTAAAGTAAGATAAACATAATACCGGAAACAAATTAGATGCAGAAAGCAAACCCCAAGTCTACAGTTGCTCCCAAAGTCCACTGCCTCAATTTTGGGATGATTCGTTGTGTTCATGTTTTCCACAGATGCAGGTATCAAGTTGATTGTGGAGATTTAATCTGCTGGTCCTGAGGCTGCTGGGAGAGATTTCCCTTTCTCTTCTTTGTTGGCACAGCTCCTGGGGTTCAGCTTTTGGTTTGGCCCCGCCTTTACATGTAGCTTGCCTGTGGGCATCTGTTCCCTGCCCAGACAGGATGGGGTTAAAGTAACAGCTGATTAGGGGGCTCTGGCTCACTCAGGCCAGGGGGAGGGAGGAGTACAGAATGCGGGGCGAGCCTGCAGGCAGCAGAGGCCAGCGTGATGTTGCACCAGCCTGAGGCGCGCCGTGTGTTCTCCCAGGGTACCCTGGAAGTGGGATCCAGGGACCCTGGATCCCAGGACCCTGGAAGTGGTGGGCTGCACAGGCTCCCGGGAGAGGAGGTGTGGATAGTGACCTGTGCTTGCACACAGGCTTCATGGTGGCTGCAGCAACAGCCTTAGCTTCTCATGACCGTCTCTGGTGTCCATGCTGATAGCCATGGCTCACTCCCATCTCTGGAGCTCGTTTAGGTGGTGCTCTGAATTCCCTCTCCTCATGCACCCCGAAACAATGGTCTCTTGCCCCTTCGGCAGTTCCAGGCTCTTTTCTGGACTCCCTCCTGGCTAGTTGTGGCACACTAGCCCCCTTCAGGCTGTCTTCATGCAGCCAACCCCAGTCCTCTCCCTGGCATCTGACCTCCAAAGTCTGAGCCTCAGCTCCCAGCCCCTACCGGCCCCACCAGGTGAGCAGACAAGCCTCTCAGGCTGGTGAGTTCTGGTCGGCACCGATCCACTGTGCGGGAATCTCTCCCCTTTGCCCTCTGCTCCCCTGTTGCCGTGCTCTCCTCCATGGCTCTGAAGTTTCCCGCCTGCCCACCTGCCATCTCTGCCAGTGAAGGGGCTTCCTAGCGTGTGGGAACTTTTCCTCCTTCACAGCTCCCTCCCAGAGGTGCAGGTCCCATCCCTATTCTTTTGTCTCTGTTTTTTCCTTTTTCTTTTGCCCTACCCAGGTACGTGGGGAGTTTCTTGCCTTTTGGGAAGTCTGATGTCTTCTGCCAGCGTTCAGTAGGTATTCTGTAGGTGTTGTTCCACATGTAGATGTATTTCTGATGTATTTGTGGGGAGGAAGGTGATCTCCACATCTTACTCCTCCACTATCTTGAAGGTCTTCAAGAAAAAGTATCTTAAAAACAGCTAGAGAAGAGAGTTATATTGTTTTCAAAGTATCGACAATGAGACTTACAACTTAATTCTCAACAGAAATGATGGAAACCAAAAGATTTTATAATAACATTTTTTTAAAATAAATTTATTTATTTATTTTTGGCTGTGTTGGGTCTTCTTTGCTGCACACGGGCTTTCTCTAGTTGTGGCCAGCAGGGGCTACTCTTTTTTGCAGTGCGTGGGCTTCTGATTGTGGTGGCTTCTCTTGTTGCGGAACACAGGCTATAGACATGCAGGCCTCAGTAGTTGTGGAACACAGGCTCAGTAGTTTTGGCTCAAGGGCCCTAGAGCACAGGCTCATTAGTTGTGGCACACGGGCTTAGTTGCTATGCATCATGTGGGATCTTTCCGGACCAGGGCTTGAACCCATGTCACCTGCATTGACAGGCAGATTCTTAAACCCTGCACCACCAGGAAAGCCCCTATAACATTTTTAAAGTGCTGAAAGAAAACAAAAGCCAACTCAGATTTCTATCTCTCTTAAAAAAAAAATTCCCTCAAAATTGAAAATAACAATAGATAATTTCAGACAATTAAAAACTGAGGACGTTTATTAACAGTGGGTCTGCACTAAAAAAAATACCAAAGAGAGATTTTCAGGAGAAAAAAATGATCACAGATGGAAACATGGAAAAAAACAAGAATTAAGTATCCAGAAAAGGATACATATGTGGGTAACTATAAATGAGTATTGACCATACAAAAAATAATTGTGAATTATTGTGAAATTTAAAATATATAGATAATTAAAATGTATAACAAGAATAATGCAGAAGACAGGAGGGAGTGGTAAATAGAGTTCAATGTTCTAAATTTCCAGCAGTATTAGGAAAAGGATAAAATATAATTTTAATAAATCAAGGCATGTTGTGATCTCTAGGTTAACCATTATACAACTACTAATGATAATAATAATAACTGTAAAATTAACAAATGAATAGGAGGAAAATGGAATACTGAAAATATTTAATCAATTCTATAAAAAGCAAGAAAGGAGGGAAAAGAAAATATAAAGCAGACCAAATTAAAAGCAAATAGTAAGATGAGAGATATAAAACCAAATATATCAGTAATTTCCTTAAAGATAAATGGACTAAATACACCAAGTAAAAGAGTAAGATTGTCCGACTGGTTTAAAAATAACTCATTTTATGATCCTAACAGGAGACAAAATTTAAATATAAGGATATACCAGAAGAAAGGTGATGTAGCTATACTACCAGTAGGTGTAATAAAAATTTAAAAAACAGAATAAACAAAGTTCATGTAAATGGGCATGAGTTCTTTCTACATTAAAAGCCTAGTATTTCTAGGTTGATAATATTTTGGCATATTAGATGCTGTTTTACAAATTATAAATCAGTTGTAGCTAATCAATGTTTTAAGAAATTATTGTACATGAAAGAAAAAAGGAAAAAAGAGAGAAAAAGAGAGATGATAGATAAATAGGCAAATGGACATGATAGATGATAGATAAAAAGATAGATAAATAGATAATAGACATGTCTTCTTGCATATTCACTTTACACACTCCCAGGATTCATATCTGTGGCTTAAAATTCTAACGTAATTCTTAGACCTATAGGCCCTCCCTCACAGTATTGTTTCTTTAAACACGGTTCATAATCTCCAGGTGGTCTGCACTTGCACAGCCCCAGTCTCCACCCCCACACAAACACACAACTCTCTCAGCAATCTGCAGAAGAAAAGAGTCACTGTGGCTCCAAAAGCCCTAAAACCATTGGGCGGTGGGGAGGTAGGGAGTAAAGTAACCCTGGAGGCAAGATGAGGTATTCTGAGAATAAAGAGATAGGAGCTTACTCTGTAGAAGTAAAATATATAAAAGTAGTACTGTTATCCCAAAGTGAAAAAAAAAAACGTCCTGTTTGGGGATAAAAAGCCAAGGACTGTTTGGGGATAAAAAGCCAAGGAATATGTCTGGTATATATCACCATGGATGTCAATTAAGTCTCAGACTCAGGTTTGACTCTTTAAAACGCTAGCAAAGGAAGACCAGATGGAGTGTGTGAGAAGTGAGTAGTTAATGGACGAGGCAGAGAGTGTTAATAAATTCCAAAGGACTTGTTCCATCAAGAAAGATTCCGCTAATCTGCAGCAGCCTAACTCACAGGACCTCATAAGACACATTCTGTTAGCGTCAGTGTTCCACACCAATTACAGATTTCTGAAGGGCCATCAGAGCAAAACTATACCCTTCATATGTAAGCCGACACTGCTGTAACTAAGATTGCAATTGGACTGGGACAAATCTCCATGATCTTGATATATGAAAATCCACATAGATGGTTTCCATAGAAATGAATAAAAACATTTCCAAATTACTTATTCAGGATTAATCCACTGCAGCTCTGCAAAGCAAATACATTTGATGAGGCTCAGTAAAGCAGCCAATGAAAAATAAACTACAATTGTCCAATAAGGTAGTTCCTTTCACTGACAGAAAACCCATGCACATTTAAAATGTGCTTTTAGGCAAAATGTTATCTTTTAATTTCAAGTGTATAAATCCATAAATTAATCATTGAAAACACATTAAAGATTACTGAATACAGTTTTAAACAGATGAAAAGAGCAAAGACTATAGCCACCAACCCTTCTATCCAAATCTTGATTCTATTATTTCCTAGCTGGGTTAACTTGGGCAAGTTCAATTCTTCTCTCTCAGCCTTAGTTTCATTATCTGCAAAATGTGAGTGATAATATTTTTCTCTTGGGTATAATGAAAAAATTTTACACTTTTCAGATGAAGACAGCATAATGCAGAGAGATGAAGGGTTGTATTCAACACCATCATTAGTAAGAGAAAGAGATAAATTCAGAAGCCACATAACTGCCTTCACCGTCCCAAAACAACCCTCTTCTATTATTGTTCGGTTTTCTTTAGGTCCATATGGTTTCCATTTATACAAGTAAACCGAGCTAGAAAACTGGAGAATTGTCCAAACTAAATGATTTTTCCTCAAATGTTCTATTGATACAAATATACTCTCCATCCCACTCACCTCCCCCCACCGCCAAAAATGCTTTGCTTTCAGATATCTGTTATTAAATCAAATACTCTAAAATTTGAACCCATGGCATGTGTAGCAGGATATTAAGTGCAATTTTTTCCTATTGTCTCAGATTAGAATTTTGGCTAAGTCCTCAAAACTGAAGACAGTGGGTATTCAGTACCTGTATGTGTTAGTTTAGGTTCTCTGAGAAGCAAACACCAAGACAGGTGTAGACATGAAAGAGATGTATTGAGGAAAAGGTCTATTAGGGAAAAGGGGAAGGCAGCAGGGGAGAGAGGAGGAACCTTAAGAATGCAATTCATGTCTGACCATGGTAAAGGGGGGAGGGAAAAAGGAAAGCTGGGTAGGAAGATTCTCAGCCTCCAGCTAACCTCTAAGGTTTGAAGAAGGCCAGTCGAAAGTTCTGGTGCCAACACCACTTCACAAAAGTTCCCCACCTGATAGGCCTGTCTCAGTATCCTTGACACACACGGTCTTTGGCTGGGAGTAGTTCATGAGGACTTTGGCACAAACAGGGACAGATTCAGAGCACAGCCTCTGGTGCTGTCAGTCAAGTGAGCTCCCTGCAGCAGGAGATCAGAGTGGCACGTTTTCATGACAGTTATACCACGTCTTCTCTATGTGAGGGTCATATTCCCAGAGGTCTTGCTGAGGAGGCAAAAGGGTCCAGTGACTTATAACCTTCCAACACTTCTGAAAGCAAAGACTATGAATTAATTAGGGGGAGACCTTGAAAGGGAATTTGTAGTAGAGAGCGCTGGGGCACTTTACTTCTCCCCAAACACTCATGGAAATTGGAGCCAGTTGATTGAATGGAAGCTGAGATCTCTACTTTCTACCCAAAGGTATGTGCATTGTATAGAACACCGAGCCTGCCCTGTCCTGCTTCCAGAGCCAAAAGCCAGAGCATCCTTGGAAAACCTAATATGTGCCCCCACTGAATTAGGGACCAGAGAGCAGTGCTTTCTTTATCCTGGTGAAGACTGGAGGTGGGATTCTGGTTAGAGAACCACTGGCATATACATTTTGGACATGCCCTCTTCACATCAGATTTCTCTATTATTTGAGAGACAGTGTGTGCAGCCTTAGAAAGGGCAAGAGCTTCAATTGCACTGTTCATCGCCTTGCCACTTGTCTGTGACTTGAAGTAGATTATTTTACTCTTCTGAGCCTCCATTTCCTCATCTATAAAAGAGAATAGTAATTTCTACCCCCAAAATTTGTTGTCAGGGTTAAATGAGATAATGTATGAAACAGCCCAAAAAACCTCTACCAATAGTAAATATATTCCCAAGTATAGAAATAGAGTGCTCTGTAATCCTGTCCTATTGTACATTTTGAGGAAAACACAGATTTTGTAATTTTAGAAAAAAGTACTTTTACGGTAGGTCTTTGTTGGTTATCCTTTTAAAAAAAATTTTTTTTGTTGGAGTACAGTTGCTTTCCAATGTTGTGTTCATTTCTGCTGTACAACATAGTGAATAAGCTATATGTATACTTATATCTCCTCCCTCTTGAACCTCCCTCCCACCCACCCCCTCCATCCCACCCATCTAGGTCATCACAAAGCACTGAGTTGGTTTTAAATATAGCAGTGTGCACATGTCAATCCCAAACTCCCTAACTATCCCTCCCGCCTGCCCCCCCACTCTACCCCACCCCCCATAACCATAAGTTCGTTCTCTAAGTTTGTGAGTCTGTTACTGTTTTGTAAATAAGTTCATTTCTATCATTTTTTTTAGATTCCGCACATAAGCGATATCATATTTCTACCGTAGCACAGGGAACTGCTCAATATCATGTAACAACCTAATTGGGAAAAGAATTTGAAGAAGAATAGATACACGTATATGTATAACTGAATCACTTTGTTGTACAACTGAAACTAACACAACATTATTAATCAACTCTACTCCAATATGAAATAAAGTTTTGGGTTTTTTTTAAAAAAAGCACTTTTAAAGAACTTGCTGCCTGTAAGGAATTTACTGAAAACCTGAAGACTCAGTGGGACTAAGAACAGCTAATGAGCTTTTCTCAGTATTCTTGTAATTTGAGGACAATAATAAGTCCACAATGTTTTATTGTTTAAAGACTGTAAATTACTCTACAGTTTGCTTGGAGTTATGACATGTGACAGAATGATGAACCATCCCAATTTGCCTAGGACCTTTACAGTTTTACCACTCAAAGTGTCATATCTCAGAAACCCCTCAGTCCCAGCAAACCAAGACACTGGGTCGGCCATATATGAAGTTCCTAGAACTTTGCCTGGAATATTTTAGGCATTCAGTAAATGTTAACTATGGTCATTTTCTTTTATTGAAATTTGGATTCATCCTCTATCAGCAAGACTGTGCTGAGCTTTGGAGTACAAAAGTGAATAAGACTCACAGTCTCCCTTGTAGCTCTCAGAGATTGGCAGAGAAGGTGGATGAATGGGACTAATAGAATTTACTCCCAAAGTTGGGTTTTGATGCAATGTACTCTATAACCCCATAGAAACTTTATAGAGTAAATGTAATATGTATACTTTCTTAAAAGTGCTGTACTAGTTGGAGTCCTCCAGAGAAACAGAGCCAAGAGGAGAAATAGATATATGAGAAAACTTATTACAGAAATTGGCTCATGAAATTGTGGAGGACAAGAAGACCCCAGTTATCCCACCACTAATCTATGTGTTGTTGTGGAGGTATCTTGTAGATGTAATTAAAGTCTATAATCAGTTTATTTTAAGTAAGAAATGTTATTCTAGATATTGGACTGGACTTGATTCAATCAGCTGAAATGCCATAAGAAAAGAAGGAGGAAGAAGAAAAGTAAGAAATTCCACCTGTGGTTTTCATCTTCAGCTGGTGCAGGAGAGTTCCAGCCTGCTCTTCTTGACAGCCTACTATATGGATTTCAGACTTGCCTAGCAACTCCCACAATTTCAGAAATAATCCTTCAAGATTTATATTTTATGTGTATAAAAAATATATATATATTTTTTCCCCTTTGTGTAAAGAGGGTTGACACTCAAGTCTTGAAGTTTTGCCCCTTGAAGGCATATATATGTATCTTCAAGGGGCAAAACAATCCAGTTAGGCAGTAAACACAGATTTTATATATCACCTTTAAACATGGCAATAATATTGCATATTACAAATTATTATTTTGTCAGCATATAAGGTAGGGTTCCACCGAAATGTGGAAATATAAATATAGATATATCCTTAAAATTTTTTATTGATAAATTCATTTACTATTGTCTCAGCAGAAGAAAGTTTATCCAAATTGAAATTAATGAAAACTACATAAGAAGCACTATGCATTTGAAAAGACTGTAACATTTAGCCTTGTTATCAATAGAATACAAATTATGTGAAAACCTTGGTAATAACAACATAACTAGTGATTTTGCTGAAATGAGTATACAAAAAACAAGTTTTATGAAATAGAGATATACTAATATATGAATTATATGTGCCTTTATCTTATTACTTATGTAAACCTCATTGGCCCATCAATAAAATGCACATATATGCAAAATAATAATTATATTCAGCCACCTTAGATATTTTGCTGACTTTCAGTCATATACAAAACACATTTTTATGCACATTTTTATTTTTTGTCATTATAGAGTTATTTTATTAAGGTAAGAAGGTTGGACATATCTTTAAGAATTTGATAGTTGCTTTAATAGCTTTTGTATATTTGGACTTATAATATGAGGCCTTCATATCCCACACATAACAAGGACAGGCCTGAATTGAGACTTCTTAATAGAATTTTGGTTTCTCCACCTTTACCATGCTACCCCAATAAACACCCAAGAGTCCTAGCCCCATAGTCGTATAGGAGAGCCTCTAGATTTTTCTATACTCCCAAGAGAGCTTAAAAAGCAAAAGGAGTTGAAAGAACACTGTTAGAACTGAATAGCAAGTGTCCTGAGAAAGATGTAGAATGACCTGCAAGGACCTGATAACCAGACAATATTGCAGGACCGTTGGCTTCAGGGCAGATAGCAGTAGCCATATATGTCATGGTCCTAAAGAATGAATTCCTTCTCAGTAGTGGAGAGTGAAGAACAACCAATAATCCTACATGTGATCATATCAACTGAAACTGAAAAGGAATTTGACAAAATTTAACGATCATTAATAATAAAAACTCTCAGAAAAATAGACATAGTAGAACTTCAATTTAAGAAAGAACAGCTACCGGGCTTCCCTGGCGGCGCAGTGGTTGAGAGTCCGCCTGCCGATGCAGGGGACACGGGTTCGTGCCCCGGTCCGGGAGGATCCCACGTGCCGTGGAGCGGCTGGGCCCGTGAGCCATGGCCGCTGAGCCTGCGCGTCCGGAGCCTGTGCTCTGCAACGGGAGAGGCCACAGCAGTGAGAGGCCCGCATACCGCAAAAAAAAAAAAAACAAAAAAAAACAAGAACAGCTACCAAAAAAAGAATACACCAAAAACAAAAAAACCACTAATGGTGAAAAACTGAATGCTTCCCTCCTAAGACTGAGAACAATGCAAGGATTTCAACTCTCACCACTCTTATTCAACATAGTGCTGAAATTTGTAACTAATGCAGTAAGACAAGAAAGGGGGGGGAAAGGCATATAGATCTGAATGGAAGAAATACAATTGTCCTTATTTGTACCAAACATGATTGTATAAAATTCCAAAAATCTACAAGAAAAATTTTTTGGAATATATAAATGTGTTCTGCAAGGTCACAGCACACAACAGCTGGTGTTTCAGAGAATTGCTTGGTGTGGGGAAATACACATTCGATGAGCACAAGTAAAGGGTTTTATGTAAGTAGTAAAGAAGACTCACAGGGAAGAATTGGGATTTTTTCCTACATAGAAAAAAAATACTGAGTTTTTCCATTTTAGGGAGGCAAGAGTGTACCCAATCTCAAGATGTATTATATAGCTACAGTAATGAATACTGTGTGGTATTGGCTGAGGTATAGACACATAGGTGAGTGGAACAGAGTGGAACCAGAAGTAACTCACACAGATACACCCAACTGATTCTTGACAAAGGGACAAAAGCAAAAATAGAGGAAAAACCACCTTTTCAACAAATGGTGCTGGAGCAATTGGACATCCACAGAAAAAAAGAAAGAAAGAAAGAAACTCAACCTAAGTTTTACAGTTTCTATAAAAATTAACCTAAAATGAATCCTGGTCTTAAATAGAAAATAAAACTTTTAGGAAAAAAACAAGAGAAAATATTTGGATCAAGGATTAAGTAAAGAGTTCATAGATGTGACACCAAAAGCATGACATATAAACAGAAAAATTTCTAAGTTGGACTTCATCAAAATTTAAAACTTTTCTTCATGAAAGACCCTGTTCAGAGAATGATAAGACAAGGTATAAGTTGGGAAAAAATATTTACAAAGCACATATCTGACAAAGGACTAGTATCCAGGATAAAGAACTCTCAAAACTCAACAGTATAAACGTAAACAACCCAATTAGAAAATGGGCAAAAGGCACAAATAGACACACGGATAGCAAATAAGCACATGAAAAGATGCTCAACATCATTAACGATGAAAGAAACACAAATTAAAACCACAATGATAGCATTACACATCTATCAGAACAGCTAAAATTTAAAAATAACAGCATCACCAAATGCTAGCAAGGGTGTGGATTACTCATACCTTACTGGTGGGAATGGGAAAAGGCACAGCCACTCTAGAAAACAATTTAGCACTTTCTGAAAAACTAAGTGATCAACTACCATACAATACAACAAGTATACTCCTGGACATTTATCCCAGAGAAATGAAAAATTATGTTCACACAAACATCTGTATTTGATGCTTACAGCAGCTTTATTCATAGTAACTCAGTACTGGAAATAGCCAAAATCTCTCTCAATAGGTGAATGATAAAGTGCAGTACATCCATACCATGGAATACTGCCCAGGAATAAGAAGGAAGGAACTCTTGATACATGCCCCAACCTGAATGACTCTCCAGAGAATTAGGCTGAGTGAAAAAACGCCAATCCCAAAAGGTTACATACTATGTGAATCCGTTTATATAACATTCTTAAAATGACAAAATAAAAGAATGGAGAACAGGTTAGTGGTTGTCAGGAATTAAGGAGGAGGTGGGGTGGGAGAGAAGAAGCAACAGAGGGGATCTTGTGGGGATGAAATGTTCTGTTTCTTGACTGTATCATCATGAGTATCCTGTGTGATATTTTACTCTAGTTTTCCGAGATGTTACCGTGGCAGGAAAATGGGTAAAGAGGACACAGGACCTACCTGCCTTATTTCTTACAACTGCATGTAAATCTACAGTTACCTTACCTTAAAAAATCTAATTTTAAAAAATTTGAAAGTCTTAAAAAAATTATGAAAGTCTAAGAAAACCAGAAGTGATGTAGTTTGCCCGGGTTGACTAGATTATGTTTTTTGCTATTCTATAGAATGAAAGGTGGAAAGAAAGAGTAGGACAAGTGGTCCAACAGTCAATTAAAGTTTTTTTAAAAAAAGATACAAAGTACCTTAAAGATTTTATCACAATTTAAAATATACAAATGCACATGTATTTGATAATCTGCTGCTATAAAAACATAGGCTCTTCTTTGATTATCAAATACCAGTAGCGCTGCATGTGCCTGCACACGTCTATGTAGTGCTGTCTACCATTTCAGTCTGGCTCTTTAAAGGGAAAAAGAAGCTTATAGAACTTGGGACGTGCTTAGCATTTTCTCTAATTTCTAGGTTTTCACATTTCTAGGTTTTCACAGATTTTTTGTTGTTTTTCTTCTTTTTCAAGTAGTTTACAGTTGTCTCTCACACAGGTCTAATTTAACAGCATTTTTAAAGCAACTCTCTGGTTCTCTCCAAACGAACCATAAAAATGAAATTACTGAACTAGCAATCCCTCCCCAAGGATAACTACTCTTAATAGGAGGCACAGATCCTTCAGTGCAGATCTAATCCCAATGTATTTTTAAACTGAGGTGAATTTTTGGGTGTGCTGATTTGTATTTCTTTTTCCTATAAAGTATGTTTTACTATTCTTTTTTTTAATTTTATTTTTTTTGGCTGTGTTGGGTCTTTGTTGCTGGGCCCAGGCTTTCCCTATTTGCGATGAGAGGAGGTTACTCTTCGTTGCGGTGCACGGGCTTCTCACTGCGGTGGCCTCTCTTGTGGCAGAGCACGGGCTTTAGGCGCGCGGGCTTCAGTAGTTGTGGCTCCCGGACTTAGTTGCTCCGTGGCATGTGGGATCTTCCAGACCAGGGCTGGAACCCATGTCACCTGCATTGGTAGGTGGATTCTTAACCACTGCACCACCAAGGAAGTCCCTACTTTTCTAATAAAAAAATAAGTTGTGAATGTTCCTATAATAAAAAATCAGGTGGATAAATTTTTGTAATAAAAAAGTAAGTTATCAATGTGCTCACTGTCCTCCTTAATCCCCGTTCTACCTCCACACAAAAAAGGAAATTCCTATCCAAGGCAAGTTTTTCTCCACCTCATTTTCCCTTTGCACTCAATACAATCCTGGACCACCTTCCTTCAACTTCAGCTGGTATTGTGCTCAGGAAATATAAATGAATTTTCACCATCACTTTTATAGTACATTCTAAACACTAATAGAAGTTGTTTGAGAGGATTCTTGGCTCTGTTGTCCTGGTGCATATTAAGCTGATGGAGACAGTTCATTAATGAAACAAGTCATCTACAAAGGTGAAAACAGAAGAAAACATACAAGGTGTTCTACCTGTACAGAGAAGTCTGGTAACAGGACATCGTGTGTGTGCTCATATATATATGAATCAGAAAGGTAAACATGTGTAGACCCTGAAGTAATTGAATATGTGCATTTGCACATAAAAGATTGCTGTCCACGTGTGTGCGTGCACACTCGCACCTGTGGAGAAGCCTAAAGCCTTTGATTCTCCTCCACCAAGTAGCTATTACAGACCACATAGTGTACTGGAAATGAACACTGGAGGAGAACTGGGGAGACCACCAATTCTCCATCTTTGACGATCCAATCTCTGCCCTTGACTGTGACTTCCTGCTCAGAACGCCAATGACTCCGCTAGCAAACTACCTGAAGAAGACAGTGATTTCTCAGAGGACACAGAACAGGAAAGAGAAACCAAATGAAAAAGAAACAAGTGCACTCAGGATGAACCCCACAAGGGAAAGCCATATCTCAAGGTGTAGAATTTAATTTTTCTGGTAATGGGGTAATTCTGCTCTCAAGTGAATCACTCTTTATTCTACTTTATTTTGCACGTATTATCTGTAAGGCACAATTTTTAATCTACAATTATCTTACCACGTAATTTAACCTTTGTGTATAGCAGTAAGTTATGCACTACGTGAAATAGTCTGGTGTTAAATTGTTTTGCCATGGTAGGTCTTATCATTCCCATTTTTTTTTTTTTTTTTTTTTTCGGTACACGGGCCTCTCACTGTCGTGGCCTCTCCCGTTGTAGCGCACAGGCTCCGGGCGCGCAGGCTCAGCGGCCATGGCTCACGGGCCCAGCCGCTCCGCGGCATGTGGGATCTTCCGGGACCGGGGCACGAACCCGTGTCCCCTGCATCGGCAGGCGGACTCTCAACCACTGCGCCACCAGGGAAGCCTTATCATTCCCATTTTTTATATCTCTTTGTTCAGAGCCCAACTTGGTGAGGCTATTGGATGATGTAACCTGCATGACAATGGTTGTGGAAATATTAAAACAAGTCCCCAATACCTGCTAAGTCAAAGGGTCGGGAAAGGATGATCAGAAAGTATGCCTCTTTCTGCCAAAGGAAGTTTAAAACATCTCATCCTATTTCCCCCAAGAAGCTAAGAGGCAGAACAAGCATGATAGTGGACGTCAGGCAGGGCTGCATCAGGGGGGAGAAGAAAGGGGGGAAAGGGCAGGGAAGGGGGTGTGAGAGAAACATAAAGAACTATGTGCAGAAACGTGAGGAATAGATTTTGAAAATTAGAAAATGCAGTCAAATAAATGGTACAAAAAGGCACAAACAGGTACAAAGAAAAAAGAATGTACACATATATTGGAAATTTTTCTGAATACTGTCCTTGAATCGTCATAGAACCCTGTCTTATAGGTAAGATAAGTCTCATCAATAAAGCAAACAAATCACTTTATCTCTTTAGTAACTAAACTCTCTGGGTCCCGGAGGATAACCATATTATAATAAATACTGCTCTTATGTAAATGCTGTCACAGTAAGGTTTTAAGACATCTCATGAAAATCCTTTAGGTTTCGAAAAGTTATCATCGGGTGGCAGCTCACTTTATAAATCCCATGGTATGTTTCAAATTACAATAAGATACTATGAAATATTACAATAAAAATACTGTTTTGTTTTTCTTTAAAAAAAAAGAAGAGAAGGAAGAAAGAAAAAAGAATACTCTAATGAGCAATCTTTTCTGTTTGGTGGGAAGCAAGATCTTCTATAGGAAGAAATCTTATAATCTCCTACCCCTTTTTTTCTGAGTCTCCAAATTAAAACACCCCAGAAAAGACTATCATCCCCTTATCCTTTGCAAATTACATAATAAACAGAATTTCACTGGAAATTTTGCTCTTGTTTCAGGTCAGCCTCTCATCTTAATCATCTAGTCTTCCAATGTAGTTGCACCTGGATTTTTATTAACCTGTTTTACCTTTGCCTTTGAATTACTTTGGGAAACAAAACTGATAGCAGATGCTAAGCCATAAACTAGGCCAAATTTGCAAGTTTGGGTCCAACTTTCTCATACCATCCGAAAGTGTCTAACATTGAAATTCCGGCTTCAGTGAGGTGTATTAATGCATATTTTAATTAACACAAACCGTGAGGTCTAGCAATGTACTGGAAACATTCTCTATAAAAAGAAAAATAGTTCCAGAAGGATATATGGATTTAACCCACACCTACCATTTTTAAGGAGTTGGTTTCCTAATAAATATAGGAACGTCATGCTACCTGAAAATTAAGTTCTCTTTCATTAGTGATGGTAGGGAAAATGTAGAATGTATTATACCAGTAGAAAGAAAAAACAAGCATCAAAACATTGACAGTAATAGTACAGTATTGAGTGTGTTTCACAGAATATTACCCATATAGGATTTTTTTTAACATCTTTATTGGAGTATAATTGCTTTACAATGGTGTGTTAGTTTCTGCTTTATAACAAAGTGAATCAGCTATACATATACGTATATCCCCATATCTCCTCCCTCTTGCGTCTCCCTCCGGCCCACCCTCCCTATCCCACCCCTCTAGGTGGTCACAAAGCACCGAGCTGATCTCCCTGTGCTATGCGGCCGCTTCCCACTAGCTATCTATTTTACATTTGGTAGTGTATATATGTCCATGCCACCCTCTCACTTCGTTAATAGAAGAATTTCTTATATTCTTAACTCAAATTCCCATCTGAAATTCACCATAAGATTTGTAAGTAACAGTATGTTATTTTCAAAGGTCATTTCATTCCAGCAAAAATATAGATGCCATTAAGAGCCCATAGACAATACTTTATGGTAAAAGTGAGTCAAAGGACACAAAAACAAGATGCAAATCTAAAAACAAAAATGTTTTCAACAGCAATAAAAACAAACAGTACAGAAAATGTTATGTTGCAGTCATGAACATCCCCCAAAATTTAGCGACTTAGCAGAGCAGAAATTTATTTCTCACTCGAAACTTGCTGTGGGTCAAGGTGACCCTCAGGAGTCCTTCTCAGACACTGAGTGAGGATCCAAACTGACAGAGGCTCCACCTGCTTACAGCTGTACACGATCTGGTTCAATGAAACAAAGAGGAGTACGGCTAACAGCACACCAACGTTTACGTGCCTCCACCCAATTCAATTCTGTACACACGTCATTGGCCAAAGCAAATCCATGGCTATGTCTTTGGGGATAAGGGAAATTTAATCTTCTATGCGACTGGAGAGGAGACCATATATATTGGTGAACGAGAACAATATCTACCATAAATAGTAAGGGCAGCTTTGGAGGGGGAACTCAATTTTTCTGATTATATACGGGATGACTCTCTCGCCAGCGATTACTTCATAGATAACCCTGACGAGAAGGACTAAAGTCTGGTGGAGAGGGAATCACCTTAACTTTTTGCCATTCTGATGTGCCACGTGAATTCCCTCCTCTCTCCACCCTACTCCCTCTTGTACTTCCATCGCCTCTCCACTCTGATTTAAGACATTCACCTTCTCCTGCAAACCTAAACTCATCCTCCTAGACTAGGTTAGAAATCCCTCTTACGGGATTTCAAAGCATCCTGTAATTACTCCTATGTGTCAGAGTGTTCACATAAATTGTTTCGATACATAGAAACGCGGGTAAAATATACACTGGATACCTAATAAATGATCAAAAAAGTCATCACCATCATCATAGCACCTAGCACTTTGCATTTATTAATTTAACTGTCTTTCTCGCAAGACTGTGAGAGCCCATCCCCCTGCCTAGCTCTTACTTGAGGACACCTTCCTCCAGGTCAGTCTGCTCCCACCCACTCATACCAGCCTTGACCATTGACCTGGACGTGAGCCCCTCACAGCCTCTACTTCCCAGGGGTGCTATGTACCCACTCCTTTATTGACCCCAAATTTCTCTGTATTCATTCACCTTCTTCTATAGCTATGCTTGGACTATTACAGGATACATAAGCACTAAGCCTTTCAGTCACACATTAGGAAATGGTTTCATTTGCGATAAAAATTGTTATCAGGACATTGCAACAGATAAACTAAGGAAGAAAATGTTCAAAAGTTGCTGAAGGACTTTCTCCTCCCTCCTATTCCAGTTACTCTTTTCTCTGACACTCCACATAACTGTCATACAGTGTGGATGATTCAATTTCAAATTTTATTTGTCCAACGTCTTTGAACTTTCATTTTCCGATAATTCCACAATGCTCATTCAGTTGTTCAGACATCTGAAATGATTCCATTATTAAGATAATCATTTACACATATATGATATTTACTATACACATGCTCTCCTATACATATATTAACTCATCCTACCAGCAATATTGATCCTCTTTGAAGAATCATATTAAAATTAGTGCACCATATGATAAATAACAAGCACCAACTATTAGTTTTATCATAGAGTGGCATAAATTAGCACCTTATTATTATGCACATTTGTATATATCTTAATAACATTCATGCTGGAAATAGGTTTTATTGAAATACTCTGTATCTGGTTTTCCTAAGAATAACTCCTAGATTCTCTGCGTGTCAAGGTGTCTTCTCCCTGTAGGGTAAAAACTCTGATCCTCTCATCAACGTCAGCCACGAATAATTTTACACCCTCCCCAATAGGTTATGTGTTTTGGAAGTTTTCATTGGCCTGTGAAACATTTATTATATTCTGTGAACTTATTAAGCATGGTATGAAACATGGAAAAGATATAGTTCCTATCTGCAGCCCCTTCATCTAAATAGCACAAGCAACCAAATAAAAACAGTATGTCACAAAGATTGGTTTCAATTTCCTTCCTTTCTTTTTAGGATCATGATGTCATTTTTCAAAGACCAGGCTCAGGAGCTTCCATATAAGGAGAGCCTGTGGTTATATGAGATTAGAAGATGGTTTACCAAAGAAATGAGTTTTGAGCAAGATGCACTGAAGCAGAATTTGGACCATACATCAGAAGAAATGCTGAAATGGAACTGAGCATAAAAGAACTGAAACGCCAGCTTTTTAGGCAGACGCATCTGCTAGAGAAAGCTCTGAATTTGGAGTAAAGAAATGTTTAAGTTCCTGGTCCTTGCTCTTAAGCATGATGAAGTCTGTGACCTTAGGCAAATGACTTCATCTCTTTCTACTTCTGTTCTGTTCCCCAGGTGTAAAAAGGGGATGAGTTTTCTGTTCTATGTTGCTTGCAGAGATGACGGAAGTGCATAGAATAGGATACCTAGTGAGCATTTTGTGATCTTGGTTCTGGGGGCCTGAGCACTTTGTGGTTCCTCTCCTCTTACTTATCAGGAACAGATCGACAGAGCAGCCAGAATCCTGCAGGAGTCCAGGTCTTGGGTTTGTGTGCAGTACCTGGAGAAAAGCAATCCTCCCTTGGCTTCTCATTTAGATCATCTCCCTAGTCCAGGGAGAGGGGTACATCCCAGCAGTCCACGTCTTGCACCTCCAAGGGAAGAGCCAGAAGTCTGGACACTAGCAGAGATGGTGTAGCTGGCTGAGACACTCCCATCCAGGACCATATGTACAAGCTGGTCACATGTTGAGGGACATGGCCATTTGTCTCCACTCCAGATTATAACTAGCATTTACACAAGGCTTAATCACAGTCTATCAACACTGTATTCTTTCACTGGGATGTCACAAGAACCCCAAGCACTGTCATCCAAGAGCTGCACCGCACCAGGGGATCAGAGCCTGGAGACAGGCAGCCCTGGGTTTGAATTCCATCTTAGCCATTTACCAGCTATGTAACCTTGTGCAAAGTACTCCATGTCTCGGAGCCCCAAATCTCCATCTACACTACAATGATTACAAAAAAGGCATCTAATAGGGTTTTGTGAGTGTTAAGCATGAAGTCAAATAAAGCACTTAGTGCAGGGCCTGGCTCGTTGTAAGCACTCTATAAATGCTGGCTACGTTTTTTTGTTTGTTTTTTATTAAGGCAATTTTTTAAAAAGAGTTTTAGGTTCACAGCAAAATCCAGAGGAAGATACAGAAATTTCCTATATATCCCCACCTCCACACACATACACACTGCGTCCCCCATTATCAACATCCCCCACCAGAGTGCTACCTGTGCTACAACTCATGAACTTACATTGACACATTGTAATCATCCAAAGTCCACAGTGTACATTAAGGTCCATTCCTGGTGCCTATTCTATGGGTTTGGACAAATGACATGTGTTCATCTTTGTATCAAAGAGAGTATTTTAACTGCCCTAAAAATTCTCCACCTATTCACCCCTCTCCTCCCCACCTATTCACCCCTCTCCTCCCCACCATCCCCTGGTAACCAACAATCATTTTACTGTCTCCCCTAGCCTTGCCTTTTCCAGAATGTCATATAGTTGGCATCCTACATTATGTAGCCTTTTCAGATTGGCTTTTTTCACTTAAGGATATGCATTTAAGGTTCTCCATGTATTTTAATGTATTGATAGCTCTTTTTTTTTTTTAGTGCTGAATAATATTCCATTGTCTGGGTGTACCACCTGACTATGTTTTTAACGCAGGTATTGAATAGACACAGAGAGGTTATGTAATACGCCCAATCTCACACAGCCAGTGAGCAACACGTCAGGACTTCAACCAGCAATTCTGTCCTCAGTACAGCCCTGCAGGACAGCCTCAAATGAGCCCACGCAGCTGATAAACAGACATGAAAAATGTAAATCCCCACTTCCAGGGAATAGTCAGGAGACTTTGTACATTTCTGTTGTTGGAGAGACATTCTTATTCCCCTTGAATAGAAAGAAAACCACTACTAGGGCCACAGATGGGTCTGGGGCCAGTGGTGGAACGCAGGGGGCAGTGACGGGAAGCGCCCCACTCTCTTCTCCCAGTCAGTCTGGTAGAACCATCTCAAACTCTGATACAGTGGGTCTGGGGTGGGGCCTGAAATTCTGCATTTCTAACAAAAGTCCGGGTGGTGCCGTGCTGCCAGTCCATGGACCAGACTTTAAGAAGGAAGAGGATAGCCTATCATGCTCCCGTAGGAAAAAAAGGGACATTACTCAGTAATTCATCCAACAATTCTTTATTGAGTCTCTATCACATGTTAAGTAGTAGAGATCCAATGGGAAGGAAGGAAAAACTACTGTGATCCCTACCTTTGTAGACTGTTCACAGTATAGGAGAAAACAATTAAACAAACAAATAAAAGAGGAACAAACTTCAATAAATGCTACAAAGGACAAAACAGGGCCTGAGACAGACAGTAAGATGAGGATGTTCTTTAGACAGGTCAGAGAAGACCTCTCTGAGAAGGTGTCAATTAAGCTGAGATTCTAAGGATGAGAGCCAGCTCTGCAAAAAACAGAAGAGGAGAATTTTAGGCTAAGGCATTCATAGCATCCCTGAAATGGCAAAAGAGGAGAAAAGGAAGTATGAATTTCATTTTAATACATTCATTCTATCTTCTGGGTGAAGAATGGACCCTAGATGGTGGCAAGGAAGCTAGCCAGAGGCCATTTCATTACAGGGGTTCAGGAAACAGACAATGGAATTCCAGGCACTTGGTGCTGAAATAAAGCATGAAAGATGGGCTCGCAGAAGGAGGGAGTGAGACAGGGGCCAACAACCCAGAGTTTCCGATCTCTGTACCCAGCATCAAGTCAGGCTACCCCAGGGACAGCAACAAAAGCACCAGAAAGAGAGAAAGTATCCACAGTACAGAAGAGCTGCCCTTGTGGTGAGAAGGGAACATACCACCTTGGTAGGAAGATTCTCCAGGTAGCAACAATGGCGCTGAAACTAGAAAAATGCCCCAAAGCTCTGGAGCCGTGCTGTCCAACATGGTAGCCACTAGCCACATGTGGCTATTTAAATTTAAATCAATGGAAACTTCATACAGTTAAATTTCAGTGTCTCAATCTCACTAGTCACATTTCAAGGGCCTGATAGATAGGACATGTGGCTTGTGGCTGCCATTTTGAACAGTAGTGATTCAGAAAACATTTCCATCTTCAGAGAAAGTTCTAGCGGACAGTGCTGCTCTGGATGGCTAAGATGTGAGTTAAAGTAAATGGATGATGGAAACTCATAAGATATTCCATAAAGGAATATTCCATAATAATAATATATTCCATAATATTTGCTACTTTCTGGCATATGGACTGTACCCAGGTAATGGGGTCTGGAGTATTTGCTACCAAGTAAGCAGGAGAAAAAATGTGTAGTGGGGCTTCTATGGATGAAGATTGGAAGAGCAGCTATCATATAAAGACAAGTGAGTATTGAATTAGGGTGGTGGTATGAGAATCATCTCATTGTCCAATCCAAGGGACCTAGGCTAGGCAGGAGCTTAAATGAAGCCAAAATGAAATCTAGGAACTGAGAGTAGTAAGGGGATTTGAGATCTGGGTGTTGGTCAATAATGAACTTCGTAGGAAAGATGGGGTAGTAGTGGGCAAGGTGGGAAGTGAATCCAAATAAGGAAATTTCATGGCTGGAGATCTCAGGGGAGAAACAGTCTAAGTGATATTGAAGTCCAACATGTGGTCTTGCCCATGGTAGCTGAAATGGAAGCAAAGACCATATTCAGGAAATCTAAGTCCAGGATTTTGGAAGGGTCATCAACATGAAGTGTTTTAACTTTTCATTTCAAGCTTACATAAAAGTAGAAAACTAGTATAATGAACCCCTTTATACCTTTAATCCAGCATCAACAATTAATAACTCATGGCCAATCTTATCAACATGGATTTTGTCACCGAGAGATTGGGAGGTCTTAGTGTGAAGAAAGGAAAATGGAAGAAGGCGGTAAAACCAAAAAAGGGATGGGAGGTCCCCTTTGCCATGGTCAACAGTGGCAACTAAATAGGAGATGTGGAATTGAAAATAGGAGCGGTGCTAATGAAGGGACAATGGAAAGCAAGTAGCACAACAGCTGGCACATAGTAAAGACAATAAATAAGAAAGCAGACAGGGATAGACAGTGGAGAGCAAAGAATATCCTATTCACATCTCCCTACATCTGTGAGGGATTTAAGCAGCAGGAGACAGACCCAATGATAGAAAAAAACCTTTGGAAAAGACTTCAAAATCTAGGTTGCCGTCATGGATACAGCCCCCCTAGATTATAATTATAATAATCCAGCCAAACCATATTATATCAAGAAAATGTTGAGCAAAAGCCACACAGCCAAGAAGTTTGCTCCCTACTGATATTTGAAAATAAAACACAGCTACAAAGATCAGTCTCCATTAACGTGACTCCCGAAGGCTCTCCACTGCCCTTTGCCCTGTCCCAGTGAAGATCGGCGTCACGTCTGCAATTGTCTTTGATAAACACAAAAACTCTTCATGAGCCAGTATTCTTTCAGGTTAAGTGCAATGGGCACAGCTGCAAATGCATGGGGCCACGATGCCTCAAAGACCTTCAATGATTTGTTTGTATTTCTTCCAATTTTAATAGAACTGGCAAGTGACAGACATCCACAATCACATGAAAAGCTGCCTTCAGAGTTGGCCTCTTGGACTGCTGTTAGTCCTAAAAATCTAAATGCAACAAGCAAAAGCGTGAGCGTTAGAAATCCTATGTGTTTAAACCAAGATTCTAAATTTGTCTTCCTTTTCCTAGAGGAATACAGGAGTTCAATGTTTGGTTTCCTAAGACCATTTCTGGTTCAGTTTCAGTCTGTACGTCTACTGAGCTGGTAGGGTGGGTACCACTAATACATGTGGTTTACATTAATGCTATTCATGATGTTTATCCTAACTCTGCAGGAAGCAGCTCACCATATGGTATTCACATTTGTGTGTTGCTCAAATTCACTCAGAATCCCCATTCCAAAGACGAATCCATCAGTGGCAACGTCGATAAAACACATGCCTCTGCATTGGTTATTAAAAAGGCTACTTTCAATCAGAGGAAAAATACTGCAACAGGACACTTGGGATGAAATGTTAAAATCAAACGACTTCCCAAGCCTGCATCGCGATTTGGGGATCAGCTGTTAACCTGCAGAACAATGCATGTGCTCAGAAAAGAGCATTTCAAGTGAGTAAGAATTTGGTGACTTCAAGGAAGAGAGCAACTGATTCAGTGCAAAAAGGGTAAATTTCTTCTGCACCGTCCCAACTGAGGACACTGTGCTCATCTCAGGCGGATACTAAGTGATGAAGTAAAGCAGCAAATTAGAAGAATGTAAATTCTTCAGTAGGAATTGCACGCAGGGGAAAAATGCCTCCTAAATCTCATATTTGTTTTCATGTAAATAATGAACACTCTTCCTAAAATCAGACTGGCAAGAGCCTAAGTAAGATGTCAAAATCTGCAATAGATAATATGCTGGACTCCAAAAGGGCTAGGACACAGTCATCTTCCTCCTTGGGTGGAATTCTTGCTGGCAAATGAGAGATCTACCCAACGTTGAAACCCAGCAGTTTTGGCCTTTTGCTGCCTCGCTTCTTCTTGGTAGGTGCATGTGTTTGTGGTCTCGTCCTCTCCCTCTCTCTCTTCTTCTCTCTGATTTCTCATTACACTAAATTGTATGCTACTTGGTTGAGTGATCCCAGATGATATCAGTTCTGTTTTAATTGGTGTAACTGCTATTGTTATTCCTTCCCCATCCCTCTGTCTGTCGCCCTTGCACAGATCTGGTCATGCTGAGAGTTCTCTCTCAGGTTCATGGGAGCCTCACTGTTCCACAGAGAATGGTCCAGGGTGAGCCCAGTGGGTGAATCAGAGTGGCCTGGGTTCTCCTCCGTAGTCCCTTATGACCAGGAAACCATCTCCTAAATGTCTCCGATTGGCTTTCCGTCAGCTGCACCTACAGTCTTCTATCCCTAACTGCTTGTGGCACTTACAGACCATATCTCAACATTTAGCACCTAATTGTAATCTGCCTTGTATTGTCCACTGAGGACATTATTGTCATGTAGGTTAAGCTCATTTGTCCTCACAAGAGAACTTCTCAAGGAGACATGCTGTGGAGCATAAGGCACTGTTGGTTCCCTTCTGCTCCGTCCTGGCAATTAGGTAGGTCCAGCCCCAGCTGTCGGGGAGCTCACAACCTACAGGGCAGGACAAAGGAGTTAACAAAGGATTTACAATATGGTGCTCAGAAGGCAGTGAGCGCAGCATATTTAAAATGTCCTAGGAGCACACTGGTTTATGTGAGGAGTCTACAGCCCTTTGTATAAGGTGATATCTCAGATAAGATTGGCAATTTGCAGAAAAAAGATTGAGATGGAACCATCTCAGGTGGAGAACCAAGGTCAATGTCTGGCGGGGAGATGCAGTGGGGCACTCAAGGAGACCAGCAGAGATGGGGTAAGAAAAACAGCACTAGATATTCAGAGATGCTCAAGGACTATGTCTTTAGGTTGAATCATATAAAATTACCAACCTCAACCAGAAATTTCTGACCTAAAATGACAGCATTTTCATATGGTATGAAATCTGTAATATTATGTTTCTCTGCATATTTCCCCATAGACAATATTTGTTAGGTAGTTTTCATCTAGCTGGAGGGAGGGAGGTCAGCACCATCATTGACTCTCTCTGGGGGTGGTTAGAATTTGAAAGACTCTAATGGAAACTTTGCCCTCCACATGAGGCTCTAGCAACACTTCAGCTCCCTTTAGGGCCGATCAACTCCAGAGGCTTTCTTTGTAGAGTAATGGATATGAGAAATGATTTTTCATTGGTGAAACGAGTGGTGATCAAGATGTGTGTATTGACTGAAATATTGCACAGGCATCCCACTCATGCGTGAACAGGGCTAAGAATCCATTGAGCCCGAGAGCCTGTGCAATTAGGAGCTGTGCATGAGCCTTGATGCAGAAACTGTCCTGGGTCCAGCTGCTGGCTCTGAGGATTCTCCTTGTCTGAATCTGGCTGGAATGTTAGCTGAATTCTGCTGCCCCATGACTGCCTCTTTGCCTCTAGTGAACCCTCCGGGCAAGTTGCTGTCGGAACACTCAAAGGCAGGGGTCCCCAACCCCCGGACTGCAGACCAGTACCGGTCCGCAGCCTGTTAGGAACCGGGTGGCCCAGCAGGAGGTGAGTGGGGACGAGTGAGCAAAGCTTCATCTGCTGCTGCCCATCGCTCACACTACCGCCTGAACCAATCCCCTCCCACCCCCATCCATGGAAAAACTGTCTTCCACGAAACCGGTCTCTGATGCCAAAAAGTTTGGGGACCGCTGCTCAAAGGGACCCAGAGCTAGGACTTTCTCAAATTCATAGAACAGCTTATGTGACTCCTTTGTGTCTCCTGACTTAAAATGTTTATATGTGTGGCAGAATTTGGTCTGAGCCTTGCTATCATGGCAGTCCAGTGTTAGGGAATTCCCTGGCTTTCACTGCCAGGGTTCAATCCCTGGTCGGGGAACTAAGATCCTGCAAGCTGTGGGGTGTGGCCAAATAAAAAGAAAGAAAGAAAAATAAAACTTGGTGTCAAGGTTGTCCCAATCCAAGAGATCTAGCACCCTGACCAGGCTACCAGTATGTTCCCCAAAGACCTTTATAGGGCTGATCGCATCAGCTTAGGTCAGTTCACAGCATCCCTCCAGCATAGCACCCAGCACGGCAATAGCCATCCAAGGAGCAGTGGGCAAATGTGAATTAAATCAAGGTTTTGACACAGGCTGAGATTACAGGATTATAGTTGCTCATAGGATAGTAAGAGGAAGTTAGAGATACTGGAGGGAAAGGACTTTCCTTCACACTTCAGAGATCATCCCTTCCACCCCCCTCAGTTAATACCTAGAGATTCGGAGGCCCCACAATCTCACAGATAATCTGTGACAACTGGCACAACTATCCAGGTTTCTGAATCCTGCTAAAGTGTTCATTTCACCTGACAGTGGCCCTCAAATTTGTGTGTGCATCACAGTGCCCTGGGTGGCTTGTTGAATTCTGGGCACACCTCCAGAATGTCTGATTCCGTAGGGCTGGGGTACGGCCTGAGAATTTGCATTTCTAACAGCTTTCCAGGGGAGGCCGATGCTGCGGGTCCAAGGACCACACTGGGAGAACTCCTGTGCCACACCAGACCCCTTCCTAACCATCCCACCCCTACACCCCACCCCCATCCAAATAGCCCTGTTCCTTACAATCTGGGTCAGCTCCACTCACACGACCTCCAGTGGCAAACTGAACCAAGTGCAACGAAACTGGCGCACACACCCCCACCCTTTCATGATACCTGGCTTGAGGCCCTGCGTTCACATCACAGGGTTAGCAAATGATCCATCTTCAGGGGACTTCAAGGACATGCTTTGTTCTTTCTCTTTGGAAACATACGATGTCTGTAAGGAACGAATGCCAGTTGACTTGGGAAAGCTTCTTGGGGCCAGATCATACTGGGTCTGGACCATTAGGTCAAGACATAGGGCAACCAATTCAGCCCAGCTTTAGTGCTAAACGTTCTGCATTCTGAGAAACCCATTAGCCCTGGGAATACCACAATAGTTGTTCACCCTGTAAAGCACGGAATTCGATTTGTGATTTTCGACAGTGGAATCCAGTCATTGCTTCACCATACGTGCATCACTGTGCTTTGTTCCCAGCTCTCTGTCAGGCCCAGGGAACCAAAATAACATACTACTCCAGATGTTCATGGTCTATTGAAGGAGAAAGATAGGTAGACAACAAATCTCATTATCTGTACTTTAACCAAAGGTGTTTCTGCACCAAAGCTATAGGAACAGAGCTGTGTTTTTAAAGTACTAGGGGGGGCTTCCCTGGTGGCGCAGTGGTTGAGAGTCCGCCTGCCGATGCAGGGGACACGGGTTCGTGCCCCAGTCTGGGAGGATCCCACATGCCGTGGAGCGGCTGGGCCCGTGAGCCATGGCCGCTGAGCCTGCGCTTCCGGAGCCTGTGCTCCGCAACGGGAGAGGCCACAACAGTGAGAGGCCCGCGTACCGCAAAAAAAACTAAAACAAAACAAAACAAAAACAAGTACTAGGGGATTGAGAGAGGGAGATTGAGAGAAGGAAAAGGGAAGTTTTTTGTAATAGGGGATACTAAATATGTTCACAGGGAGGAGGGTAGAGAATAAATACAGACGGTAGAGAATAGTTCTCATTTGAGGAGGGGACAATGAAACAAAGATGGTAGAATTACCTGGAGAGGTTTTGGTTTTGTTTTCATGACCCATCCCTTGCCTGCTGCAGACCCTTCTTGTTGAGGATCCTCAAGACAGCAGGAGAGACTGAAGGTGTAAAAGGGAGAGAGAATACTTGATAGAGATAGGCCCAGAAAAGCCAGGAGAAGGAAGGACCCACGGCATAACTGGAGGGGTTGGCCTTGGGTAAGGGAAGCACTCTACCTTCCTCAGAGACCAGAAGGGAAGTGTCTCTTTGAGGTCCCTAATATCCCTGTTTGAAGCCCTTTAAATCCAGGTGTCCATTGTTCTAACTCCTTGAATCCCAGATCCATCCCATTCCTGCTGAGTAAGACCTGAGGAAATCATGTAATTTCCCTGAGTCCCAGTTTGCCTATTTATAAAACAGACATAGCAATGGCTCCTTCAACAAGACTTGTGAAAATCAAGTGAGGGAAGGTAAGTCAGGGTTTCAGAGACAGTATCTAATTTATAGCAGCTGCTCATTAAATAACTCCATTTCTTCCATTCATGTCTTTCTCCCCCACCCCATGCAGAATCCTATTTGTAGATTGTTCTTTCTTTTACCTGTGATTATATAATACTCTTTGAGTTTAAAAACCCCTCTAAGAAAGCTACAGGTATACCTTCTCTCTAGAAAAATGCTTATCAATTTTGCATACACGTCAGGGAGATGATTGACCATTTGGAGCCCATTCATGGGTTTCCCCAGATTAAGACCTTCAATTTTATTTTTATTTTTATTTTTGGCTGCACTGGGTCTTCATTGCTGTGCGCGGGCTTTCTCTAGTTGCAGCGAGCAGGGGTTACTCTTCGTTGCGGTGTGCGGGTTTCTCACTGCGGTGGCTTCTCTTGTTGCGGAGCATGGGCTCTAGGTGCGCGGTCTCAGTATTTGCAGCACGCGGGCTCAGTAGTTGTGGCGCACGGGCTTAGTTGCTCCGCAGCATGTGGGATCTTCCCGGACCAGGGCTCGAAGCCATGTCCCCTGCATTGGCAGGCAGATTCTCAACCACTGCGCCACCAGGGAAGTCCCCAGACCTTCAATTTTAGAGCAGGAATCTGTGAAGCAGGGTTTGCCACCCAATCCATTGGGGGTCGGGAAAAATATCATTTATATACATTTATATTTTCATTGTTATGTTTGCATTAGTATCATATATATATAAAATGTTGGTACTATAGTACATGTATATTTTAAGATAAAGATATTTGGGGTCCTCCTCCAAGTCATTTAAAGGGTACTGTTCAATTACAACACACTCAGAGGGAATTCATAGCTTAAATAACTAAGGTTTCAATAGGAAAAGAAAGCAATAGAATATCAGAGTGACCAGTACATGGGGAACACTGACAGACAGGAAGGATTTTAGGCCTTCCTGGAGGTCTTTGTGGTATCCCTGAAATCACCGCCACTAAGCTGCTCCCTGCTTTTTTCTGCCCAGGCTGAGCCCTGAGAGGAAGGAAGGAAGAAAATGATTAGTAATATCCTAGCCCACAAAGGCAAAGAGAGAGGATTTATTGCTGCTCAACACTGAAGTCCTCCATACCCTGCCATCATCCATCCCCCCTTAAACAAGTGCTGGTTGTCATAAAAATGATTATTATTACAATGCAGGCCAGATCCTCTGATGAATCAAAGCTGATGAAACACTCAAGTAAAGAGACTAAACTATTCCCAGGTGGCCTGATTTATTCCCTGGAAGTTGTGGTTTTCCAAGTGGAACCCTGATGGCTGAAAGGCATATTCCCTTGTTGTATCAAGATAGAAAGTTAACCCTACAGAGTACACGTCTGCAGGGCAGGAATGCAGGGGTGGGTCCAGGTACACAAGCAGGTGACCAAAGAACTTGGCGTTTCCCCATGGTATCTTGTCCAGAAGCATCCTCAAACTTGAATGTGCATTAGGAATCTACTAGAGACTTTTTTTTTTTTTTTTTTTTGCGGTACGCGGGCCTCTCACTGTTGTGGCCTCTCCCGTTGCAGCGCACAGGCTCCGGACGCGCAGGCTCAGCGGCCATGGCTCACGGGCCCAGCTGCTGCACGGCATGTGGGATCTTCCCGGACCGGGGCACGAACCCATGTCCCCTGCATCGGCAGGCGGACTCTCAACCACTGCGCCACCAGGGAAGCCCTCTACTAGAGATTTTAACCCAGACACAGATTTTAACCTTGGATCACAGATTGCTGATATGGCCATGGAGGGTTGCCACCGATCAGGGGGTGGTGGAGGACTTACTAAGAATCACTGATCCATTGTTGAATAACTCCATGCCCAAGCTTAACCATGAACTTTCTAAGCTAGAGAGGAAAGGTTGGCCTCTTAAACGCTAAAAGAGACATAACAATTTACTTAAATCTTTTTTTGTTTTATTTTGAAGTAGTGCTTTCCTTTGCATTCTGAATATATAGAAAAGATGGCACTGGAGGATAATTTTCATCTTTCTGTGTGATGTATGTATCAATTTAAAATAAATATAATAGAAAACTTAAAAAAAAAAAAAAAGAATCTACTAGAGAGTGTGTGAAGAGTTTCCTGGACCCCATCCCCAGAGATTTGGATACGCTCGTCAGGCAGGGCCTATGGATCTGCATTTCTGACAAGCTCCCAGGTGATGTCTGTACCGCTGTGGGGGAGGCCATCACCCTTTAAGTAACAGCAGGCACCCGGTCAGAGTCCCTGGCCAGGGACACCTCACCGCCTCCCCGCTGGTTTCTCTCCCTCTGTGTTCCCTGCTTCAAGCTCTTTGCTCTGCTGGCTGCTAGAATGATCTTTCTGAAACTTGAGTGTATCATTCCTTTACTCAAAATAATGTTGACTGAGAACCTCACTTACGCCTAAATAGAATCCAAATGGTTTATACAAGGACATAGTATATAATTTGCCAAATGTGTTTTGCTGTTTTGTTTTGTTTTCACCCCCCCGTTGTGCCAGTTCAGGCTCATCTTCTCTCCAGGCATTCTTTTCCCGTCAGAGGAAACTTGAAGTAGGGTCAGGGCCACGCCAAATCATGGTCTGTGCGGGAGGTCAATGCGGTGACACCAACCACAGGCTGTCTCCTGGGTTCACCTTCGTGAAGACACCTACCCACGGCACACGCCACCATCTACTGTCACCGAAACTAGCGTGTCCCAGCTCCATGCTTTTTTTTCTTCTCTTGCTTTTGACAAAATGAAAGTATTTCCTTTCCCAAGAGGGAGTTAAAGATACGGAGGGCGAAAGAAGGGAACGTATTTCTTAATCATACCCTTAGCCTAGATCATCCCAAGCAAAAACCATCGGTTTCTCAGAGTAGCTAGTCAGTGTGCTGGGAGAATTGACAACACCTGATGATTTGCTCGTCCTCTCAGAGCTACACTCTTTCAAGTTCTCCTGTGTATTTTGTTTCCAGTCCGTAGGCACCAGTAACCCTGCACTGGTTTTCCTGTTAACAATCCTACTGTACCAGGAGCAGGAGAAACTGAAACACAGTCCCAGTTGTGAAGAACAAACACCATTCAGGGCTGTCCACCAACACCTCTAGAAGGAATTCTAGTTAAAATAGTTTATTTGGGTAACCGTTGAACCAACCGAGAGAAGGGGGCAAAAGACTATAAAATAAGCAAATAGGTAGCTTAGAAATTTAATTCTCATGAAGAAAGCCTAAGAAAGCCCAGCTAAGATATCCTTCCCAAGAGAGTGTGGCCAAACCCTGAAATTCCCATGTCTTATTCCTGTATGTGCCTCAGAACCTGCCTCTACCATTCTGGTCCCTCTACTGATAATCCCAAAACGACAATTTTCAGGAAAATTGTTTAATTCTTAAGCCTTAGGATTTTGTTTTCCAAATAAAAATTGTGCATAGATTTTCCTTAAGAATAAATTGCTCTGATTAAATGTCTTGGAAACCTAAGTTTATTACAGGACTTATTTAAGTGCTTATTAGAGTAGGCCCTAGACGTGAAAACTGACTCCTCAATCGATAGATAGATAAATAGACAGATATGCATATAGATTTAGATACACACACAAAACTCAATTCACTGGCTACATTAACAGCCTCATTGGTACTCTCTTTCTTATGTTTCAGGAATGGCATGGTTGGCTGACTTTATGGCCTCATTTAGCATCTTTAAATGGGCACTTCTTTTATAAGAAGGGTTACAGCATGACTCAGCCACTTAGTGAATCTGACTAATTAGCATTCTGTCTCCCATTAACAGCATTAAAAAAACAACTGGGGGCTCTGAATACTTCTCAGATTTCCAAACAGACCTTTACAGTGTCAAGGACATTTGTTGCTCTCTGACCTTGGTGAACTTTTGGCCCAGTTAATCCCTCCAGCAGAAGCCCTCCTACTACACTTAATAGAGAATGCATCATCTTAAATGGCGTCCTAAATTGTCAGCCTCCTAAATTGTACTGCCTTTTCAGAAACACAATTCCAAATTGAAATTCTGTGTCAGAAGGAAAACATTAACCAAACTGCAACGTTCTTCTGAGCCTCATTGAACTCAGGTGCATAAGTTGAGAAGGCAAATTTACATAAAGTGTGTTTTGAGTTTTGATGTTTCTGTTTTTGGGGGGAGGGGGTCAACATATTCATAACTGTGTAAAGGCTATAGCTAAAATTTAGACATAAAATGACAAAATTAAAATTCAGCATTTGCTCCAGGGCAGTGGGGAGAAAGAGAGAGAAAGCTAGCTAAATATTAAGAAAACATAACAGCACACGGATTGCGTGCCCTGCAAATGTATCAGGTTTTCCTTTACTCAAAGGGGGAAACTTAAACAGCAACTTCATTGAATAAAAGCAGATTCAAAATACGCATGAATCAAAGCAATGTTTCTAGCCTTCTTAAATCCTCGCTATTTTATGTACACCGGTGCTATAAAAATGGGGTGGGTGGAGGAATCACTGCGTTATCTCAGAAAAATGTTGGGAGTCATTTATTTATTCAATAAATATGTTTGTGCAGGTTGTCCTGTTTCTATGCTGATGATACAGACAAGATAGACATGATCTCTGCCTTTGGAGAATTCATCATCATGGGGGAAAACAGTCATGAGAGGAGGGACATAATGGAAGCAGGCAGGACCAGAGCTGAGAGGAGACACACCTGTAGGTGAGGGGCTTGGTCAGGGATTGTGTTCCAGGAGAAATGCCTCAGAAAATGAACTTTGGGTTTTCCTCTCTACTTCCGTTTAGAGCTAGGCAAGCACATCCTTGATCAGTCTGCATGTTTTCTTCTCTCTAGGTCATTTTTTCAGTAGTCACTAAGGTACTGTGCTAAATGTGTTCTATATATTGTCTCAATTCTTCATCCCCAAAGTATATGCAATATCTTTTAAGATTATCCTCTTTGTTATGAACTGTGTCCCCATCAAATTCATATACTGAAGTCATAATACCCAATACCTCAGAATGTGACTATATTTAGAGATAGGGACTTTAAAGAGGTAATTAAGTTAAAGTGGGGTCATTAGGGTGGGCCCTAATCCAGTGTTTCTGGTGTCCTTATAAGAAGAGGTGATTAGAACATAGGCAACACAGAGGGATGGCCATGTGAGGACACAGAAAGAAGGCGGCCATCTGCGAGCAGAGGGGGCAGAGGCCTCAGAAGAAATCAGACCTGCTGGCATGTCGATCGTGGACTTCTAGTCTCTAGAACTGTGGGAAAATAAATTCTTATTGTTTAAGCCACCCAGTCTGCGGGTATTTTGGTATGACAACCTGGCCAATTAATATACCTTTTGGACAGATAAGGAAGTGGAGGCTTAGAAGAGTTGCTCAAATTCGCACAGAAAATACCAGAGCCAGGATCTGAGACAAGGTCTGTCTGACCCAGAGCTTAACTCCCAAGCATGACTGCATCCCATGAACCTAGCCTACCCTGGTGTGCTCTGAACCCCATCAAGAATGATCCCCTTTGCCCACCACCCCCATGATTCCCCTCCTCAGCGTACCAACTCTTATGAAATAGGAACTTGCTTCTGCAGTGGACTCATTACTGAGCCAGACCCAGGGATCAGAGACGGGCTATGTGCCCTGAAGGAGCCCACAGTCCCACAGCAGATGAAAAGTCACATTCCCAAGAATCAAGGGAATGACACATGACAATGCAGATGAAAAAGGAAGAGCTGTCTACCTTCCCATTGCCATCCCCACTCTCCCTTCTACTCCATCCACTGAAGCCTTGCTTCTGTCCCCACCGTTCACGTAAAACTGCTCCTGCCACAGCTTCTTGGTTTCCAAACCCAATGGACACTATTTACTTGTTATATAAGTTTGACACCAGTGTCCGAGCCCTTCCTCTTTACATGCTTCTCCCTTGGTGTTCTTGGCATAATTGTCTGGTTTTCCTCCTTTCCTGCTGACTGTTCTGTTTTTGGTATCCTTTACTGTCTCCTTTTTTGAATCTCATCTTTCCACACTGGTAGATCATGGATTCTGTTCTCAGTCTCTCTCTTTTCTCCTTATATACTCAAGCGTGGTGACGACATTCATTCCTGTAATGTCAACACCCACCTAATGCTCCTCAATCTATATCCAGCCCAAACCTGGTTTCTGAGCTCTAGGCTCATATATCCAACTGCCACAAAAACAAACTCAGCATCTTCCTCCCAAATCTATTCCTTCTCAAGTCCCATTCTTGGTGAACTGTACCCAGTTACCCGAGCCAGAAGTATAGGATTCTTTAGCTTAGGAAGTTTAGGATTGGAACTACAGGAATCATGGAGGTCTTTATTTGCATTGAAGTTTCATCATGTCTTAATTTCTTTGAACTTCATTGTTCTCATCCATAAAAATGAAAATAATAATATCCACCTGAAGAGGTTTTTGTGAGGATGCAATTCCAGAGTCCCCCCAAAACACCCTCAGTTTCAATAGTTGGCTAGAGAAACTCTCAGAACTCAGAAAAGCCATGGTATTCACAATCACAGTTTATTACAGTGGAAGATACCGACTAAAATCAACAAAAGGGAAAGGCACATAGGGCAGAGTCCAGGGAAGACCAGGCAGGAAGCTTCTAGCTGTCCTTTCCCAGCAGTCACACAGACAGCACTTAACTTCCCTTAGGAACAATGTGTGGTAACACCCATGGACTATTGCCCATCAGGCAAGCTCACCTGAGCCTTGGTGTCCAGAGTTTTTCATGGGGTTTGGCCACATAGACATGGCCAACCACCCGCATGGCTGACCTTACTCTCCAGTCCCTCCAGGGGTCAGACTGATACTACGTAGCCCAAAGCTCTCACCATAAGTCACATGTTAGCACAGACTACCTGGCATAGCCCAAGGTCTCCCAGTAAACAGATACTCTTAACAGCCCCAAAGCTGTCAAGGCCCAAATCTTTTACAACATGGAGCGTGAATGAGTTCATGCATGTAATATGTTTAGCCCAGTGCCCAACACATGCTAAGTGCTCAGTAAATGTTCATTGTTTCATCTTGTATTCTTCTTTCTTCTTTACTTCCTATGTTTAGTCAGTTACCAAGTCCTGCCAATACTACTTTCTTTCTTTTCTTAAATATCTTCTCTCTTTTTCATACCATTGCCTTTACATGGAGTGAAGGAAATAGCCTAATGATAGGATAGGAAAATATGTAAAATAAAGAAAGGTGAGGGGGCTTCCCTGGTGGCGCAGTGGTTAAGAATCTGCCTGCCAATGCAGGGGACACGGGTTCGAGCCCTGATCCGGGAAGAGTTTCTGTTTGGGGTTATGAACAAGTTTTGGAAATAGGGATGATGGTTGCACTGCACTGTGAATGTAATTAATGCCACTAAATTGTTCACTTTAAAATGGTTAAAACAGCAAATTTCATGTTATATCTATTTTACCACAAATTTTAAAAAATTAATAATGTAATAATCAAAACCATTGAACTGTATATTTTAAATGGGTTAATTATATGGTATGTAAATGATATCTCAATAAAGCTTTTTTTTTTTTTTTTTTTAAAGAAAGAAATGTATTGAAGGTAACTGGCTTACGCACTTTCGGAGGCTGACTAGGCAAGTTGGAAATCTGTAGTGCAGGCCATCGGGAAGGGCAGGCTGGAACTCTCGGGCAGAAGCTGAAGCTGCCGTCCACAGGGGAATTTCTTCTTCCTCAGGGAAGCCTGTTTTACATGTAAAGCCTGATTGGATCAGGTCCACCCAAATTATATAAAATAATCTTCCGTACTTGAAGTTAACTGATGATACATTTTAGTCACAGCTACAAAATGCCTTCACAGCAACACAGATTAGTGTTTGATTGGATAACTGGCTGTACCCTAGCCAGGTTGACACTCAAAATTGTCTGTGACATCACGGTTTATGTTAGGGACTGCATTTTCTTCCTGTCCTTGACACCGACATGCGTTAAGATTGCAAGAGAGCCAATGGGGTCCAAAAGTACTGTGGAAGCATTTTGAAAAATGTAAATTATTTTTGAATGTGTGATATGAAAATTATGAGTATAATAGTTACCCAGTGGCTTTTCATCTCTCCTAAAGAAAGAAGAGGATTAATGTATTTTTAGGCATCTGTCATAAATTCTGCATTTACCCTTAAAAGAAAAAGTCTATGTACTAGGCCTTGAGTTTAGATGCAGGATGTTAAAATTAATAAGGCACAACACCTGGCCTCAGGGAGTTCCTAGTCTACTCCTATTTACACAACAAGAAAACATGATTCTTCCCCGGTCACTAAATGAGAGACACCACTGACTGTCTGGGTCTCCCCTACAGCCCACCCTGTTTCAGTTGCCTGTGGAAATAGCCTCTACTGACCGGCTTCAGAACCTCAGGGTTTACCAGTTGGAAAATAGCAAGAAATGAAAACACCTCCTAGTCTTTCAGAAAGATTACAGCCATTTCTTTCTGGTGTAATTCTTTTCATGAAAAGTTTCCCCAGGGGCTTCCCTGGTGGCGCAGTGGTTGAGAGTCCGCCTGCCGATGCAGGGGACACGGGTTTGTGCCACGGTCCGGGAAGATCCCACATGCCGCAGAGCGGCTGGGCCCGTGAGCCATGGCCGCTGGGCCTGAGCGTCCGGAGCCTGTGCTCCACAACGGGAGAGGCCACAACAGTGAGAGGCCCGCGTACCACAAAAAAAAAAAAAAAAAATTTCCCCAGGCAGTGCTCCTTCAAAGCAGCAGAAGCTAGACGTCTGTTTCTAATTGAGATGCAAGAAAACAATGGTCCCAGCCCCTGAGGTAACTGATGACCCCTCCCTATTCTCCAGTGTATCTGATTTTAATCCCTTCTTCTGTTAATGCATTCTTGCTCCTGTGCTTCTTTTCTACTCTGCCATTCTACCTCTCTTCTTTTCCTTTTCTCCTGCCTTTTCATGCTTTGCATTCCCTCCTCATCTCTTTGGTCATTGTCAACTCCCATGGTAGCACTCGGTTAAAGGAAATGCCATGATCCATTTTCTAACCTGTCAGTAGAGGGATGGAGAAAAAAAAAAACCAAAGAAAAGAAAAACTCTGTTCAAGGTGAAATGGTAAGAAGTGAGAAGTTCTAAACTTCAGTTTTCCTTAAGTTTATTTGATGGTGTAATTTTTTGAACCATGTTCAAAAATTATTTCATGTTGACAACGATAATGAACTACCAATGATTTGGTCTTTTATGAAACTTTGTTTCATTAAAAGACAACCACTACTATTTTTTTTTAAAGCTTGGGAGTGCTTTTTCCCCAGTTTTTCTGCCTTTAATTATTGAATGTCTTGGTGTGTTGTTTTTTGTTTTTTTGTTTTTTTTGGCTGCATTGGGTCTTTGTTGCTGCGCACAGCTTTCTCTAGCTGCGGCGAGAGGGGGCTACTCTTTGTTGAGGTGCGCGGGCTTCTCACTGCGGTGGCTTCTCGTGTCGCGGAGCTCGGGCGCTAGGCGCGTGGGCTTCAGTTGTTGTGGTGTACGGCTTAGTTGCTCCACGGCATGTGGGATATTCCAGGACCAGGGCTCAAACCCGTGTCCCCTGCATGGGCAGACAGATTCTTAACCACTGCACCACCAGGGAAGCCCTGAATGTCTTTTGAAAAAGAAAATCAATACTTTGCAAACTTAAACTGTATAATCTCCACCCTTATTGAGGCTCAGGCAGCATGCAATCATGCGTGTAAACTTAATTGTGAACAAACAGTCCAGAATTCTATGAAAATTAATTCAATTATGCTCACCATGTTCTTCTATTGATGGAATGTGCTTGTAACTCCTTTAGGACAATAATATGGGTTACGAAATCTAATTCATGTGAGCAAAGGGTTTTGTTGTTGTTGAAATCATTAAATTTCTCTCAGAAACCATTTTGTCCAAGTGAGCAGTTTCACTACCATCTGAGAGGAGAAACTGAGGCAAAAATATACCATGAAACCAGAAGATTCCTCCCAAACATTACAGCATATTCTTGTATCATTTGCCTTCTATGCATCAAAATATCAGTGCTATGCTGTATGCTGGTAGGCAATGCAGAACCCCAGCACTGCATATTCCCTGACATTTTAGTTGAACAAATACCCAAAGGACCCTCCCAGGTGGATGTAACTTGGCTTTGGGCAATTAGTGTCCAAAGCCACATTAATGTCTTCCTGAATCTGCAACTTGACAGTCTGATAAACAATAGCACTGAGAGAGGTGTGAACTTCCACTATTTATCTCAATGGGCTGTTAACTTTGAAACCTAATTATGATCACTTAAATGCCAACACTGTTAATCATTTCACTGCTGATCACTGTACCAGAAACCTCCAGCCACAGTAATGCGCTTCTTCCTAGGGCTGCCAGACTCAATTGCCATGTCCCGATGTGCTTTTTCAGAATGTCCTCTTGTTAGTACTGTCAACCTTAGACTGCTTAAACTGGGTGTCTTTAACGCCCGAGCCCTTGGGTAAGCAAAGCACCTATTACTCTTTTGAAAACAAAGAAAAGGAATGGGTATCTGTTGTCTCATTTTGTTTGTTGGTTTTTAAACACTGAGACGGATGAGTTTTCCTTATGGTAATCTTTGAAATCCAATGGGTCCTTATGGAAATCTAAATCCTCTGGGATACCACAGTCATCACTGAGGGTACTGTTAAGATAGGAGCAGAGAAGGTAATTTTCCAAAAGACACTGGGGTGAATTCATAGTAAATTGAATTTGAGGAATTTCTGATATCATAGACTTCAACCTCCCATCTAAAGTGGGAATCATTTTACACAATCTGACCAAAACTATGCAGCCTCTCTCTGAATATTTTCTGGGTTAGGTAATTCACTGCGTCACATAAAAGCCCATTCTATTGCTTGCCTAGGTGGGGTTCTTGGAAGGTTCATCCTTGTATTCAATGTAATTCTCCCTGGTACAATTTTTATCCTTTGGCCCTAATTCACTTATCACACCAAACATATTCTCTCATCCATCTTCAAATATTTTTAACAATGGTTCTTCCAAATCTCCCATCCTAAACACCAGCAATTCATTTCTAACGGCCTCCTTTATTGAATACCTATTATGAGCCATGCTCTGTACATGTATTAATCACTTAATTATCAAAACCCTGCGAAGTAGACATTTTATTACTATTTTTACATATTAGGAAAATAAAACTCAGCAAGATTAAGCAACGGATAGGTAAGTGAAAAGGTGAGGTTTGACCCCTTTCTGGCTCTCTTGCTCCATTCCAGCCACAGTATCTCCAATATTCCTCTTATTCATTGCAATACCTTTCTTTTGTGAAGCCCTTTTCTAGCTTAACAATGTCATCTATAATACCAAATAGATATTATTATCCCTACTTTTACAACTAAGGAAACGAGGCTCAGAAAAATAGAAGTTCCTCTAATTCCTCTAACAGTTTCCAGAATTTTTGACATTTCCATATCCAGTTGCTTGATCTATCCTATTTGCATGTGATATTGACACAACACGCCAGAGCCCACCACCATGGGACTCACATGCAGCCACGTGCCCCTGCGAGGCCCAACGTGGACATAACTGATGACGGCAAACGTCCCCACTAAGCTCGAGTGCCGTCAATTCATCTCAGTCTAGGCTCCGGGCAGCCACTATACAACCATCAATTGACGAAAAGAATAAGCCTTGTTTGTCATCCCAGGCTATCCAACAAGGGTCACTAATCTGTTTATATTAATAATATACTGAGGGACTTCCCTAGAAGTCCAGTGGTTAAGACTCCACACTTCCACTGGAGGCGGCACAGGCTTGATCCCTGGTCAGGGAACTAAAATCTTGCATGCTGCGCAGCACAGCCAAAAAAATAAAAAAATAAATATATATATATATACACACACACATATATACTGAAAGAGTGAAATAATGCCATTTGCAGCAACATGGATGGAACTAGAGATTATCACACTAAGTGAAGTAAGCCAAAGACAAATATCATATAATATCACTTATAGGTGGAATCTGAAATACAATACAAATGAACTTATTTACAATACAGAAACAGACTCACAGACATAGAAAACAAACTTACGGTCACCAAAGGGGAAAGGAGGTAGGGGAGGGATAAATTAGGAGTTTGGGATTAGCAGACACAAACCACTATATATAAAATAGATAAACAACAAGATCCTACTGTATAGCACAGGGAACTATATTTAATATCTTGTAATAACCTATAATTAAAAAGAATCTGAAAAAATATATATGTATAAAACTGAATCACTTTGCTGTACACCAATAACTAATAAAACATTGTAAATCAACTATACTTCAGTAAAAAATAAATAAATAAGAATATACAGATCCGCATATGACAAATTTCAAATGCGACAAATATGGCTACATTGGGATGAATAAACTGACGAAGGGATCTATGATGAGAAAAATGTAAAACAGCCAAGTAGAAGATTGTTATTATATAAAAAGCAAGCATTTACTCAAAGTACAAATCCAGATGGGGTCTTGACCTTACATGGTTTGCAGTTCGTTGATGTACAACACTCAGAAATCCAACAGGTAAATACAAAGAGCAACGGGAAACTGTTTCCTTCCCACTCCAGAAGGAATTCAAGTGGCCACTTGTTTGCAGTTTAGAAGAGGTCCGCATCATAGGCATTGATTTTGTCCAGAAAAATCACCTAATGATGAGTGCACGTGGCTTCACGTGTGAAGGAAGAAGGTGATGGAAGAAAAACAGAAAAAAGGAATGAGAGGCTGCAACTGAAGCCAGTATATGTTATGGCAGGATTTCACTTTGACTTATAGAAATATAATGGAAAACAAAAATCAGCAGGAAGTGGAAGGAGGGTGCGCTGGGAAACCAAAGTTTATATCTTTCCTAAGGCAAATATAAAAAAAGAGGCTAACTATTGACCTTTCTAATGAGCTCACCCAGCCCCAGCCCCCATCTTAGGCCAGAGGCACTGTTTGTCCCACAGAAAAGGTATAGGGCAGTGGTTCCCAAAGCGTGTTCCTCAAACCAGCAGTATCAGCATTATTTAGGAATGAATTAGAAGTGCAAGTTCTCAGGCCCACCCCAGAAGGGGTGGGGTGTGAGACCAAAATAGCAAGCCCTCCAGGAGATTCTGACGCTCACTCAAGTGTGAGAACCACCGGTCTATGGGAAGTCTATAGCAAATCCGCCAGGACTGGCCCAACTGCAGCCAATATTGTTGTTATTCCAAGCCATCTACCAGCTCGTTCTTTGCATCCATCACCATTAATTTGATTGCAAAATTAAAAAGAAGGAAATCCACGCATCCACATTTGAAATCTGTGCTCCAATGCGCCACTGACCAGACTCTGCCTGGGAGCCTGCATATGTTGGCTCTTTTTTACACTGTGTCCTGAGTAAGCCCCTGCCTGAGCTGCTTAGCAGAAAATTTAAGGAGAGATTAGATATGTGCATGAAATTTTAAATAGTTTGAATAAAACCTTGGGTTCAACCTTTCAAGTGTATGTCTCTTGCATTGCAAGTTAGGAAAACACTCCTAAAATCTACTGAAAACTATCGAAAATCCAAATTCTTCTACCCTAAACTTTAAAATGCACAGTATTCCAAATCATTGTATAAAAATAAAATGATCATCCTTTGTACACTCTAATGATCACTTTTTCTGAACAACCAAAAGCGTAGTTTCTCCAGGAAACATCTGAGATTTTCTTAAACAAGTGTTATTTATTTCAGAATGGCTCTTTTCCGGAAATACTCTCCCTCTTGACACTAGATCAGTCTGCTGTTGATAGATGCATGTCAAGCTCTACAGTTATAACGAAACCAGATTGGATAACTTTTCTCTGTGTTTATTTTTTCCATCAAAATGAGTCCAGATCCCTTAAGGGAACCAACAAAGGCAGCCCAGCAAAGTGCCCTTCTAGTCTGCAATCTTAAATTAGAAGCTCTGCTTCAAAATATTCTTAATCAGAACCACACTTTTAGGCTACCTAAGAAGAGTCAGATTCTCATATGTTTTATTTTTAATCTAAGAGAGGGAGAAGAGAGGCCACCACCAGGGGTTTATTACCGGGAAGTACCTCATCAAAGATGTTTGGATCATTGGAAGGCAACTAGCTCTCTCTCTTTTTTTTTTTTTTTTTGCGGTACGCGGGCCTCTCACTGTTGTGGCCTCTCCCGTTGCGGAGCACAGGCTCCAGACACGCAGGCTCAGCGGCCATGGCTCACGGGCCTAGCCGCTCCGCGGCATGTGGGATCTTCCCGGACCGGGGCACGAACCCGTGTCCCCTGCATCGGCAGGCGGACTCTCAACCACTGCGCCACCAGGGAAACCCCTGTCTTATAATATCACATTTTTTTAGTGTTGCTGGGCTATAGATGAGATAATCATATACTCTTGAGATAGAGGCAGTCAAGAACCATGAAGGGTCTGAAATTTTTACCTTACTGGCAAACTAACAGGTGAGCTTGCTAGAGTTTTGTAGAAAAAAACATGAGACTCTTGGGTCAGAGATAAAGGATTTTGTTACTCTCAGTAATAGCAATAGCCAGAAGATCAGCATTTGTACCAGTTACCCTACCCTCATTCCCACAAGGTGATGCTATGAGGGCCAGGTGACATCTGCACACACAGTGAGTTGCATTACAGGAGAGGAATTCTGAGCTTAGGGAACCTGCATCTTTTATAGCGGACAGTAAGCCTGCTTAAAGTTAGGGCCAGAGAGAGACATTATCTTATTATACTGGCCAGTAAACAGAACTGCCCTTTATTTTGTGGGGGGGGACACTGTGTCTCCTAAGGCTATTCATTACTTAAACTCCTTGAAAAGATAATTCAGAACAAGACATTCAGTCCCTCTGCTCCCTAGACAAACAGAAATGCAAGAAATCCCTAGACAATTCTCTCCCAGCAGTGACTAAAGCCAGGGGCACTGAAGGAGCCCATCTTCCTGGGTTCAAACCACAACTCTTGGGTACATTACTTAACATCTCAGTCTGTTTCCTAATCTATAATAACAATAATAGGAAGATAATAATAATAGGAATAATAATAGGAAACACTTCAAAGGGTTGCATATAAGTGATATGATACCTAACACATGTAAAGCATTTTACACAATGTCTGATACAGAATAAGCATTTAAATGTTTTTATTATTTTTCCTGTTATCACCACAGCTGGGAGTATTGAGGAGAATATCCTCAGATGTCACAGAATTCCCATTATAACAGGATCCTCAAATTTCCAAACTCTAAAATAAAAAGCAACTGTAGAAAAATTGTAGAACATGCTACATGATACTACACATATTATGAAAAACCACATTTCTATTTATTCTAATATTTAAGTGTCATATACAATATATTTCTTATCAAAAAAGGAACCAACCAAATATAAGTACCATCTTGTGTAAAAATCAAACCTTATCACTTCAGGCTGTCCTCTTTCATCTCCTTTACAACTCCAACCAATACTGTCTTAGTCTCAACATGGTTGAGAGAAATTCAAGTAGTGTATTTGAATTTCAGCCACATGTTTAATAAGGCCTGTCTTGGTGTCCTCATGGACAAGATGCAAAATTTGGGCTGGAAGAAAACACAGTTTGGTGGATTGGTAGGAGACTGAACAACCAAGTAAAGAACTTTGATAAATTAGAGGCAATATGGTTTACTAGTAACAGCATGGAGTTAGAGAGATGTAGAATCAAAAACCAAGTTCAGGACTTGCTAACTGTGTTACCATGATTCAAGATTAAATGTGCTAATATATGCAAGCAATCATTGGTAGTATCACATACATGGTAGATATTCCATAGAAGTTGTTTTCCTCCCATTTCCCCCATTAATTAATTGTTGTCAACCACGGGAAATTAGGGCTTAGAGAGCTTTGTCCTCAAACCCTGTTCTCTCCACACTTTCAATCAGTTTTCTGGACAAAGGTGTCAATGGCATAATTATTGTATTTGCAAATGGCACAAAGCTGGGAGAAACAGGTAACACACTATCAATAGATGGTTGGATTAGTATTCGAAAAGTTCTGAACAGCCTGGAAACTTGGTGTCGTTCAAAATCACAAGATCACATTAAATAGGGATAAATATAAAATCCTCTACTTGGTTCCAGGTTCCAAAAATTTAACTTCATAAATTACATGATAGAGAAACTCAGACTTGTGTTTTTTTAAAAAAAAAAAAAAGTTGAAAATGATTCAGAGTTGAATCTGATTCAGTGTTTTTGCAAAAAGTAAACTGTGGAGGTCTTTAAATACCAGGCTACGGGGCTATGACAGTCCAATTTGTTTTCCAGATTCCAGCTTTGCTTAAATCCTAGCATTCTGTGGGCAGGGGAACAGTATCCAATACTGTTGGATCGCTGCCTATTTTAATACCCTTTACGTTTCCTGAATGGCACTTGACATGCAGTCATTACATTCAGCTGGGGGAACTTGAAACAGAGGACTTTCAAAGGGACTCCCCTGGCGTCAGAGTCATCCTGGAGAGATGGAGGGTGCCTTCCTTCCCCTCGGAGGCCGAGCACCCCGACCTCACTTCTGCCATCCTCTGCTGTTGCTTGAAAGCTATTCTTACATTCTCAAAATATTAAACAATTTCATTAAAGAAATTAAATTACATCTCAATTACTGACATTTCAAAAGACTTCGTGTTAATAATATCAAATAGGAGAAAGAGAAAAGGACATACTTATAAACCAATTATCTTGACTGAATTCAATCTTACAATTTGCCTGCAATTCATAAAATGATTCCAGCTGTGTTTCTTTGGGTTTTTGTTGCCAGGAGTACTTTATTGAATCGTCCACAAACCAATACTATGTCTTTCTTGATTCCCCTTAGGAATCTTTATAGCAAAATCTTCAGTTTTTTTGTCTCTGAAACTTTAGAATGATCACATGATAAATTCAAAAGACTGTGATACTGTTGGGAGAAATACAAAGGGCAATGGGCCTGAATCTCTCCTCTGAGTTTAGAAAGTGCTGACCTCAGATTCCTGAGCCTGGAGGCAAGAGGGGCTGCCTTGCATCCCTTCCCCAACCATAAATTATTCTTTCTAGTTATCTCTTCCCGATTCCCTGATCCTTTCATCTCGCTTGCTATATCGCTGAGCAATCTTGCCCCAAAATTGCAGGCTTAGATATGCCCTGGACTCTGGGGGAAACGTTATCTTTATCCAGGGGGACTTGGGGCATTTTATGGCAGTACTGGACTCCTTCAGCATTAACGCAGCCTAACTTCTAGTCTTTCTAGGACCTTGTCTGCCAGTAACTGGGCTTCTGCTTCCAAAAGTCCCAAGCTCCACTACTGAGTCTCCACTTGTTTCTCCTGTGGCTGAATCCCTTTCCCACAGCCTGCCCACCTCCTCCACTCCTCTTGAACTGGAACCTGTCTTTCATTTGATAGGTCATCTCTCACCCACTCCCCCAAAGAAACTGCAATCCTACCTTTGAACTCATGAAAGTGGTAAACGGTACAAGGAGGATTATAATCTGCTTCCTGCTCCCATCTGGTTCCACCCACACCACCCAGTGAATCTGTTCCTCGTTTTTTCTTAAGGTAACCACAGACTTCTTAATTACGAAATTCAATAGACAATCCTTAATTCTCACTTTACTCCATCTTTTTTTTCCAGTATTTAACACTGCGGAGCACCCCTCTTTCAGAACCCTCTCCCCTACCGAAGTCGATTCAGCATCTTTCCAGCCCTCAAATATATTTTCCATTTTGCAGTTACAGCAACACCATCCTTTTAGGCACCCATAAAAAATCTGAATCTTCCAAGAATTCTTTCCATCCACTTTATCCCTATATTCATGTCACAAATCCTGTTGATTCTACATCCTAAGAGCCTGCCCCTTCTCTCAACCATCTCCACATTGCCTTAGTTTAGTTCTCAACAACTCTCAGGCCTTTGCAAGAGCCTCCTTCCAGACTCTTCCCCACCACTCCATCTTCCAACACATTGTCAGGGAGAGTTTTCTGAGTCACAGGTCATGCCAGGGGCAGATCCAGGCTTTGTGGAGCCTGAAGGCGATCCCATTTGGAAGGTCCTCTATAAAATACTCTATAAAATAAAAGATTTATTCTTCAAATTTTGCAAAAACCTATGTACATTGATGCATCGCTTGGGACCTTCCCAAGGTCCTGGAAAGACCTATGCAAACGAGGGGGCCCTGGGGCTTTTTTTTTAACTTTTTATTTTATATTGGAGTATAGCCAATTAACAATGTTGTGATAGTTTCAGGTGCACAGCAAAGCCATACATATGCATGTATCCATTCTCCCCCAAACTCCCCTCCCATCCAGGCTGCCACAGAACATTGAGCAGAGTTCCCTCTGCTATATAGTAGGCCCTTGTTGGTTATCCGTTTTAAATATAGCAGTGTGTACCTGTCGGTCCCAAACTCCCTAACTATCCCTTCCCTTCACCCATTCCCCCTGGTAACCATAAGTTCTTTCTCTAAGTCTGTGAGTCTGTTTCTGTTTTGTAAATAAGTTCATTTGTATCATTTCTTTTTAGATTCTGCATATAAGTGATATCACATAGTCCAAAAGGATACATGTACCCCAATGTTCATTGCAGCACTGTTTACAATAGCCAAGACATGGAAGCAACCTAAATGTCCATCGACAGAAGAATGAATAAAGAAGATGTGGTACACATATACGGTGGAATATTAGCCATTAAAAAGAATGAAATAATACCAATTGCAGCAACATAGATGGACCTAGAGATTGTCAGACTGAGTGAAGAGGGGCCCTGGAGCTTTAACATCACCAGTTTCATGGTTAACATATGTCTAGCAAATGCTGATCCTGTGATGAGAACATTCAGTGGCTCCCCACCAGCTGGGGGATGATGATATTCAAAGTATTTTATGAACACCTATCTGGTTATCACTGCAGTCACATATCTCTTCACTTTTCCTGACATATCTGTATGCTGATCCCCTAAAAGTAGTTTTCATTCTACAAATCAAGAAACATTTTTCTCTCTTAATACCCTTTTATAAGCTATTCCTATATCTGTAATGTTTTTCCTTCTTCCAACCAAATCCTATGAACCTTTTAAGGAACAGGCAACTTTTACCTTATTTGCCTCATTTGTGAAGTCTTTCCAGTATGATTTTGTCAGTTCCTTCTCCCGGGCTCATAAAAGTTTGCACGTTTACCTATATTCTAACACAACACACTGTATTGCAATTGTTAGATTTTGTTTCCATCGCTGGATTGTGAGAAAGAGGCCACGTTTCATTCATCTTATATTCATAACAGTATAGTGGCTGTCCCATAGAAGGCGCTTAATTAATGCTAAATGAGCATGTAAGGAAATAAACGACTCTAGGTCTGACGCCTCTTGCTTCAAAACTTGTGGCATGATGCTCTGTTCAGTTTACTTATGACCCTTTTCTGCACCATCCTGGCAGAGACCAACTTCCAGGATTGCTACCTGCTGCCTATCATTATACACCTTGAATAACTTTATCTGTCTGGCTGGATTTCCTGCTACCAACTGTTGAACCCATTTTTCCATTCCCCCAATCACATGCTCCAGCCTGATGAAGATAGCTTTTTAGGTGTGTGTCTCCGACATTGTACTATATGCTAGTTTCTAGTTTTTGTTTTTTGTTTTTTTGTTTTTTTTTGCGGTACACGGGCCTCTCACTGTCGTGGCCTCTCCCGTTGCGGAGCACAGGCTTCAGACACGCAGGCTCAGCGGCCATGGCTCACGGGCCTAGCCACTCCGCGGCATGTGGGATCTTCCCGGACCGGGGCACGAACCCGTGTCCCCTGCATCGGCAGGCGGACTCTCAACCACTGCGCCACCAGGGAAGCCCCCTAGTTTCTAGTTCTTATCCACTCATTATCTCCAGCAAATAATGCCACAACAAAAGAGAGAGAGCTGATGACTTGAACAACTACCACGATAGCTTGTGGTTATCTGTAACTATAACAGAAACAAGTGTAACTGGAATAGGGGTAAAGACGCCATCCTGCCTGGAATATATATATCCTGCACCTTAGAACGGTTTTCTAGTAAGAAAAGATGGAGGAGAATCACCTCTACTTCTTGTCCATTGGCTTTCCCATCAACTAGGCTATTTCACTGGCCTCTTCTTTCATGCTTGGTCAAGGAAATTGAGCTGCGTGATCTATTGATTGAGACTGAGTCTCCCACACCTCGCCCCTTGGAACTAGCTATATTTATATACACACATTTGAAAAACAATTACCCTTTGACCTGTATAATGATAATGGGCACACAAAGAATAGAAAAGTGGTATTCTAAAGAATATGACAGCTTGACCTGCCTGGGGCTTTCAGGATGCTGTCTTCAGGCGTTTGGAATCTCCATACAGCCTCTTATGAGCTGTGTTAATATGTGTCCAACTTCTTGGAAAAGTTATTTCACCTCTCTAAGCCCGTTTATTCATCTGAGGATAAACTTGAGAGTAAATGAGATGCATGTAAAGCACTTGGCTAAACACACACACACACACACACACACACACACTACTGCTTTATAGGTTAACTTAAATGCCTATCAAATAAATATCTTTATTCTGACTGCAGTTGAACACATTTGCACAACTAAAATGTAGTGCTATGGATTTTAGCTGCAAAATGTACGTATGTGAAGCCCAAATATACTAGTGTAGGAAAGGACTGAAATGTGAAATCCTAGAGAAAAAATATGAGATAAAAAGAAATTTGTATTGATCATCAATATAAAACAGCCACTAGCATTATTTTACCTGATTATAATTGTTAAACTACTGTATTTGTTTATGAACATCTACTCAGAAAATATTCAGCATTGCATGTGGGCTCTGCAGGCATCATGGAATCCTCGTGTTACATGAGTAGCAAGGTCCTATGATTGAACAATGATGTTCAAGGTGGGGTAACATCCCTGATTTTTACTGTCTTTTTTCATTCTTTATGTTTCTCTCTGTAAATTTAACTAAGATGCAATTTATAGACCTTTTGGTATTTTCCTTGCTCTGTACAAGGGTTTTTTAAAGTAACAGTGATCAGTTGTATATTCCTGTTAATTGACACACATTTTGCATCCAACTGGTAAGATCTGGTTCTTTTGCTTTGAAAGCTGAAACAAAGCAAGCATATCCACAACTGATTCTATACAGGTTTTACCACTACTTTTCTAACCACACCAACTGTGAGTGGTACCAAGCTTTCCCAGGAGAAGATCTGCTACTCGAAGAGGCTCTTGTGAAGCAATCCTGCCTGTAGAGACCCCAGAGTACACAAGTCAGCCATGAAGAGCGTTTTGAGATTGCCCTGGAGTTCATGACGAGAGGAAAGATTTCACTGCTCAGGGATAGATGCTCCCAAAGGTGCAAGTTAAACACAAGCGCAAACCTATACATAGTAGGCTACAAATTATTTTGAAGGATTTGCTTGAACATTTTGAAGAAAAAAACCTAGAATATTTGCAAAATAATGAAATGCAAACTGTGTAAAATTCATTTGCTTTAAAATGAAACCTTTTACCAGCAAAGGATACCGGATAGCTTAGGGACACTATCTTGCCCTTAAATTTTATCCCATAGTATGTTAGCTGCCTTAAAATTTTTATGGAATAGAGCAGAGAATAAACTAATATACTTCAGAGTTCCAATGCAAGATGTTTGGATTTCACCCTTCTGTATTTTTTTTCATAAGTCCCTGAGAGAATATTCATCAGATTTCAATCATCAAATATTTATTAAGAATGTATCTTTTCTATAAACTGATATACTTCATGATGTATTTTTAAATTTAAAAAGCAAGATGCAAAAGAATGTATAGAGTATGTTACTTTTTGTGTAATAAAAATATTTAAAATAAAGAATATATATGATAAGAATACATTAAATTTTTGCCAAAGAGAAATACAGGAAATACAAACCAGAAACTAATAATTTTGAAGACCTGTAATGAGGGTGGAAGACAGGAGGTGTCAGAAAAGGGGATGGGAGTGAGATTTCACTAAATATACCTTTTTATATTATTTTGAATTTTTAATTAACTAAACATTTTATACATTCAAAAAATAAATTCAATCAAAAAGGATGAAAAAAGTGCATGCTATACTAGATAGAAACAAAAACAAAGGAGACTAAAATTATATCAAATTGAGTTTAAATAATAAAATAAAATAAGCTCACAGAGGAAAGAATCAACTCAAGTAAATTTTGAACATAGTATTCTGACCATAAACTTTTATACAATATATTCTAAACACAAAGAACTGCAAAGTAACCTATGCTTTATTTAGTGGGCTCATCGTTAGAGTACTATTGGTATTATAATTTTTCTAATTGCTTTATGTATATTTTAGGATAAAATAAATAAGGAAATCCATTAATGTTATTAGGAATACAGATTTTCACTGTAAGGGGAAAAAAATACAAATATAAACTAAAGGATGGTAAAGAAAATGATATTGTGGTGTTACATGTGAACTGGAAATATCAGAAGGACATTTTTTACCTACTTCCACTGAAATGGCGTAGAAGAGTGTTTCACAGAGTGAGCTCCATGGCCTCCCTACGTTGCAATCATATATGGTATTTTGGAAGTACAGATTCCTACGTCCCTTGACAGACTTACTTAATCAGAACCTCTGGGAGTAGGATCTACAAATATAAACTTTTAATTAAATATTTTATATTGAGACAATTGTACATTCACATGCAGTTGTAAGAAATAATAGAGATCCCATGTACCCTTTATCCAGTTTCCCTCAATGGTAACATTTTGCAAAACTGTAGTACATTATCACAACCAGGACATTGACATTGATACAGTAAAAATTGTTTAGAATATTTACATCACTTCCAGGATCCCACATGGCCACACCCACTCCCCTTCTCTCCCTTTCCCTCCACTCTCAGCTCTACCCATTTCTTAACCAGTAGGGAAGTCCCTGGACTTAATAGATTCTTTTTTTCAGGAGTTTTTGAATTACAAATCCAATTTCTTCAATAGTTATAGGGCTATTCAAATTATCTATTTCATATTAGGTATTATGGTAGTTTGCACTTTCAAGGAATTAGTCCATTTCATGTAAGTTGTTAAGTTTATATGTGTCGTGTTTCTTTGTGGTATTCTCTTGTTATCTTTTTGATAACTTTCAGAGTCTGTAGTGATACCCACTGTTTCATTCCTGATATTAGTAATTTGAGTTTTCTTTCTGTTTTTTTTTTTCAAACTTGCTAGAGATTTTTCTTTTATTGATCTTTCAGAGAATGAGAATTTTGTTTCATTGATTTTCTCTATTGTTTTCTGTTTTCAATTCACTGATTTTTTTGCTCCTATGTTCGTTACTTCTTTCTTTCTATCTGCTTTGAATTTATTTTGCTTTTCTTTTCTAAGTTCTTAAACTGGGAGCTAGATTATTCGTTTCCACTTATAAGAAGGGGCTAGAATAGTCAAATTCATAGAGACAGAAAGTAAAATAGTGGTTTTCATGGGCTGGGTTGGGACAAAATGAGGAATTAGTGTCTAATGGGTCTAGCATTTCAGTTTAGAATGGGGTAAAAGTTCTGGAGATAACTAGTGGTGATGGTTGCACAACAGCGTAAATGTACTTAATGCACTGAACTCACAATGGTAAACTCACAAATGGTTACAATGGTCAATTTTATGTTATGTATATTTTAAGACAATAAAAAAGATCTCAACATGAAGAAATAATCAGAAAATTTTTTTTGCAAGACAATGGGCCTGGATTATTACAAAAAAGCAGTGTCACGAAAAATATAAAAAGCTCGAGGGATTGTTCTAGAGACTTAGCTAGATTAGTGTCACAACAACTAAATCCATGGGTGAACTTGCATTGAATCTAGATTTCCTTTTAAAAAGCTATGAAGGATAATTGGGTGATAATCAGGGACGTTAGAAAATGGGCTGTATATTAGAATACAAAGAATTATTGTCAATTTTGTGATAACGGTACTGTGGTTATGAAGGAGAATGTCCTTCTCAGGAAATGTATGCTGAGGTATTTATGACTTGTGGTGTGATATCTACAACTTACTTTTAAATATTTCAGCAAAATATCAATATACATAGAGAGAGAGGGAATACATAGAGAGAGAGGGAACAATTGGATAAATCTAGGTGAAGGGTACATGGGTAGCCATTGAGCCACTTGTTCAACTGTTGGGAAAGCTTGACATTTTTCAAAATTAACAGTTTGAGTTGGGAGTACCATCTTCAGACTTCTGTTCATTATGGCAGATGGGGCAGGAACAGGAAGCCGTCGTGTCCCTTTTCTGAACGCGTAAAAATTCTAGATAAAAAATTCTTTTCCTTAATACCTGGCTACACTTGAAAGCAAGAAAAAGAAAGCTCATCTTCCAGAAATAACAGAACTTATAGGCAAAGTATTAAATAGAAGCTGAACTGAACAGCTCAGGGACATCCAAACCAGGAATAGATGTTGGGGGCTGGAGGGGGTGAGTCCTAGACCCCCGCAAATGGGGCAGCTGGATTTACCTTCTGGGACCCAAGAAAGACTCTCCATATGTGGAAATGAAACAAAACAAAACGACCTCAACCTCACAGAATCAGCACAGTTGCCAGCTGTCTGCTCTGAGATGTGAGTGGAGGAAGGGGGAGAAATCAGAAACCCAGCCCAACCCTACGAGTGGACATAAGCCAGGTCCCCACCAGCCCAGAATCCATAAAATCCCAGCAAAAGTGCCTGGGAATGAGGCCCTCAGGAGCACCTCCACCATCCAACACAAGAAGACAAGCCAGACTGGGGCACAAATGAGGGAATTTACTGCTACTTTATTTGGCTCTGCTTAAAAACAAATTCTCAGCTCTCAGCTGAATGTCCCTGGAATTTCCCTAGCCTCTTTGTAGGAAATGGAGGGGAGAAGACACTTAAAGGTGGTTATAGCCTCTCCTCCCTAACTTAACATTTAAAAATATATTTTAAGCCTAAGCATCAGATTTTTCTGCATGGCCTTAAATTGCCTGATTATTAAACAGTTAGTTTTATTTGGAGGAGGTGATATCATTTTGTTATTTATTTGTAAGTAAAAGGACATGGGTTGTTTTCCATTAATGGAGATCTCTGGATACTTCAATCCTTTGTGGAGATGCACTCTCTCCTCCTGCTTTGGTTAGGAATTTTTAGAAGTGACTTCTTACCAGAGATCTTTCTGTCTTCTCTTCTGATGATTTATTGGAGAAGTTATTCCTCCAGTTCAAAAACCTTTCCTTATCTCTAAGCATTTTCCTCTCACTGCTCTATAATCTACTAAGTGCTGCTCATGGCTTCTAACATCTGACAGCTTACAAGAATAAAGGACACTTATGCACATATTCCCATTTAAAAGAGCACTGCTTCTTGGGTTTTTTTTTAAAGCACTATATATTGGCCTGATTGAAATTCCATTTTGGGTGTGAAAGAATGTAGATGGATTTCAGGGAGCAATCAATCACGATGGCAACTGTATTTGGCTTTTTTCTATTCTTTCTTCAATCATGGCTCATCTTACAGCCTATGTGGCCTCCTCTCAAGACCTATATTCTCTTCCCAGGTCAGTCTAAATCACTCCCCTTCTTCTAGAACCTGCACAATGCTAGGTGCTCGCTGGCAAGTTTGTTCTCTTGCTGAGCAATTGTAATTGTCTAGTTATCAGGGAACACTTTTTTGTAAGTGATCTGAAAACTGCTCTTCTGTAATTTCCATCAGTCAGTCCTAACTCTGCCCTCCAGAGATACAGCTGAGTCTTATGGTTTGTGGATTTGTATCTGCAAATTCACCCCAAAATCAGTAGCCCCAGCAGTACTGTGGTCATTTGTGTACATGTACACAGTGGCACAAAATTTGAGTAAAAACATGCACATTCCCAGTTGAGACCAAACAAGGAGATGCTCTGTCTTCTTGTTCCAGCTCTCGTGCTATATACAAGTGTCCTTTCGTGGTCTCTACTAAGGCCACATTTTTTCTTTTTTGCATTTTTGTGTTTTGTTGATGATTTCACTATTTTAAATGACCCCGAATCATAGTGCTGTCTAGTATTCCTGAACACAAGAGAGCTATGATATGCCTTACAGAGAAATTACATGTGTTAGAGAAGCTTTGTTCAGGAATGAATTACAATGGTATTGGCCATGAGTTCAATGGTAATGAACCAACTATATATTAAATAAATAAGGTGTCTAAAAAAAGACACATATAAAACAAGGTTATGTATTAATGGGTTGGCAAAAATGTGACCAGAGGCTCACAGGAACCTAACCCCGTATTTCCCTTAGAAGCCACAGAGTATTCATTAATTTAGTGTTCTTGGCAACTTTATAAAGCTTATTATAATTATCGTGAGTAAAAGGAATCAACTGCACTTATTGATGCCAACACATAGTTCACCTTTCATGAAAGAAAACAAACAGGCTCATATGAGTTTCACTTTTTTAGAGATAGGATAGAAGGGCAAAGGAATAGATATTAATGAGGAGGATTGGGGAAAATTATAGTTGGAAGTCATCTTTGAATTCTCCCAAGCTCTTATTAGAAATACAAAGGATCTCTCTCAGGCAGAGGAAAATCAAAGAACAATTAGTCTGAGAGCATTCCAAAAATAACTGTCATAACAATCACCTCATTTGTGGCGTACTTTACATTTTACGAAGTATTTCCAGGGGCATTATTTCATTTGCTTTGCATTTACAACTCACACCGTGAGATAAGGACTGGTATCATACCTATTCCCAAATGAGGAATTTAGAGCCTTAAAAAGGAAGCAACTTGGTCAGGCTTCATAGCCTATCAATGGCATCACTTGGAGTTGCACCAGACCCTTTGATGCAGCTTGCTCTTCCTATCACATTACGGCTTTTCAGGTAAGTTGTGGTTCTCCTACCTCTTTTTGCACCTCCCCTTTTTTAGTACATCAACCTTGACCCTCAATTTCATAATCCATTAAGCTCGATTGCTATTAAAAACCAAATCCTCAAAGGAAAATGTGTGTGTCTTTGTTGCACAAACAACAATTTAGAAGCATCCCATTGTTCAATAAGCATCTAGCAAAGGCAGGCTGTATTCCCAACTCTGGACAGCGGGAACAGGAAAGTAGAGGAAGTTTTATCTGGGGAAACAAAGTTGACATACACGAAACTGAGTAACATTGATGCTGTGTAAACAAACCATCGCTGCTCAAATCATTTCACAGTTGGGGCATAGTGGTAGCGCACTCTAGAAAGAAGTATGACTTGCTCGTTGGCAAAGGAAAATTAAGCTTGCAGTTTGGAGTACATCTGCACATCAGTATGTAGTACAGCCAAACCACCATTTAGTGCTGAAGATATATGTCAGAAAATGGAAAGGTCAAGAGAATCAGCGGAGAACTTACAGAGGAACAGTCCCAGCATCGTTTTTATTGCCTGTACCCACAGCATGTAATCGCTCCTCAACCAGGGGTTTATTGGCTCATGTTTAGATATCTCTGTAGGCCTTAGACTTATTCTAATGGTGAATCTAGGTAGGCTTAGGGAGTCAAGGTACCTAAGTAGACTCGAGGCCGCGTTGACCTGGTCAATGATTGCCTACAACCAGTAAAATTTGGAGTTGAACTTCCAGTCCCTACTTTACCCTTTAAAGTAATGCCATTTTTATTTGTCCTTTGGAAACAATCAAATTACTTGCTATGAATTAAGGGATGATAATAAGAAAATAGCTGTTAATGGAAAACAAGAGAACCCCTGTGGAATAAACGAAACAAAAAAGATGAGCTAGTACTCGTCAGACCGAGGAAGACAAAGTATGACAGCCTCTGCTCACCAGCTGCTTCATTGGCTACTCAGCCCCAAAGTGAGTGGCTCTAAAGAGATAAGGCTATACTGGACTAGAGATTTTAAAGACCTAAAGTTCAGCCTGCCTAGTGATCTGGGGCTCAGAATAGCCCTGTACACATGCACAAACACACACACACACACACACACACACACCCTTCAGAGAAGTACCTTCCAAATTCTGGAGAATGCACTGGGTGCTTTGCAAAAGTATCCTCCTGGACACTGTTTTTGCTTACCTAGTGGGGGAGAGGAGGAAGGAAAATGTAAAAAAAAAAAAAGACTGCAAATCTGTCCCCAAGTCACATGCATAACAGATCACATTGTCCACATTTTCCTTTTTTCTGGGAACAGAGTGGATACAGAGAAAGTTGGACAGACAAGTAAAACCTCTCACTATATAACTTTCCATTGAGAGTTGCAGACTCACGAGGCCATCAGAGCACCCACACCATTTAGATATTTTCCTGGACTGAGAATTCTCATTCAATGGAGCTAGGACTCAGACACATGAGAAGGGAAAGACTTCAAAACCCCATGATAATATTTTTAAAAGAAATATTAAGGGTTAGTAAAGTTGAGAAGAAGAGGACCCAGGCATCCGACACATTTACTATGTCCTAATAATTGAGAAAGAATAAAATATGTACTCTATTCAGAATTAAATACTAGTTTACAGGGCAGGCAAGTGGGAAAGCTCTACCGCTCTATTCTCTTGGTCTTCCCTGGGCAGATGAGGCTGGAGACAGCCAACCTGCTAAACAGAAAACATTTGCTGCTGCTATTATTATTATAATTATTATTAACAACCTATTTCCTTCACCCTGGAAAAATGTATTGATTTATTCACCTGATCAAACCGCTTGAATGTCCAAAAGCCATTAGGAAATAATTAAGGGGGGGAAACGCCACCTCGCATTTCCAGTGCTTTCCTAAATGTAGATAAGAGACTTTTGGTTTGTGTTTTATGTAGACATGAGACTGGGATTCCAAGTCTGCCCCTCGTGAGAGAGAAAAGAGGAGGAGGGAGGGTGAGTGGCAGGTCACTCATTTTTGCCTTTCTGACAGAATGTGACATTTATCCTTACCAGTCTGTCAGATGCCTGAAATTCTCATGTCTTTACAAAATATTTTTCTATTTAGTTGAATCGAGCAGCACAACTACAATACGTCTTCCCTCTGTGACTGCCTTTCACAGCCTCTGCCTTCACGAGACTTAGATGAGGTTTGGGTGATTCATGGCGCTTAAACTTCTCCAGAGCACTTTTTCAATTGGAAAATTCTCCTAAACTGAATGCATCATCAGCGTGGTTGTCCATGCATAAAAGAACGAGGAACAAAACAATGAGCACCATTTTTTAAAACCTACGCTTAAGCCAAGAAAAACAGTTATATCACAAAATGTTAAAAGACCTTATTTTTCAGCTTCCAGGAATCTTTCATGGAGAACATGGCCTATCTTTGTCTCAGAGTCCCTTATTCTAGGCTTTCTAAATTACAAATAAAAGAAATAGTTTATATTCAGTTTAGCTTATTTTCAAGTTATTAACATGATGTATAGCAACTTAAGTAATGCCACCACCTGTTTTATTTATGGAGAACTTCTCACCCCTCAACCATATTAATTCTTTTCTTCATTCTTTGGGAAAATACTTGGAAATATTTTTGTATTTTAAGTGGTTTTCTCATTATTATTCTTATTTTTTATTTATTAAATAAGAAGATACGGTTTTGAATGTGTTAATGTAGAGGATAGTCTATTGCAAAAATGTTGGTTATGCTGATAAACACAAAATCTTACCTGAAACTTCAAATTAAAATACTTACCTATATTTCTGACCCAAAGGTATGCACTGGATAATGGAACGAGTGCCCCAGTAGGAGTTAAGAGGTGCAGGCTTTAGTTACACTCAATTCTGACTCAGTTTCCCTAAATGTAAAACTGGGACCATAGAAGTTTCCCATCGCAATGTCAGAGCTATTTATTCTTTCATTTAACACGTATTTATAGAGCAAAACTATACATCAGGAAAAGCAGTGCAGGGCACTGTTTAAGAGACTGTGTAGGCTTGAATCCCAGCTCCACCACTGATGAGTTACAAACATGAGTACATTTCTCATCTATAAAATGGTACCCACCTCCTAGGTTTATTGTGAGGATTAAATAAATAAAACATATTAATCTGTTCCTGGCACCCACAGTAAACACTCAACAAGTGTCAGGCATTATCAATATTATTTTTAGTGGTTACTAGAGATGCAAAGATGAAAATTCACAGCCTCTGTCCTCAGGAAGCTTCCAATCTAGTGTGGGGTGGTTATGGGAACAGAGAAGATCAATCACATAATTCTTACAATAGAAAGCCACACAGGAACGGAGCAGAGGTGAATTCTCTTGCCAGGATCAGCTGGAGAGACTGAATCTACTTTGTTCTTGCAAAGTTATATTTGAATCCACAGTTAAACAGGTACTGTTACTTTGTGTCTTCTTGAAAAACTGAACATTTTTCATACCAATAAAAACGTTAGAAAAGTCTGTAATAGGAGTTGAAATTATAAGACACAATGTATAAGTTAGAACTGTTACTTTGTGTCTTCTTGAAAAACTGAACATTTTTCATACCAATAAAAACGTTAGAAAAGTCTGTAATAGGAGTTGAAATTATAAGACACAATGTGTAAGTTAGAACTGTTCTTAATATATTAGAAATGCAATTCAAATCAAATTCACTTAAGCAAAAAGAGAATTCATTGCCTCATGTAATGGAGAAATCAGAGTTCAGCTGGCTTAACAAGGTATATTTCTCTCTCTCTCTCTCTCTCTCTCTCTCTCTCTCTCTCTCTCTCTGTTTCCCTCTCTCTTTATTCTGTGTGTGCTTGATTGTCAGGCCTGTTCTCCCCCTCACTGGCGCCAGGAACATCCACCGCTATCCCCATTGAGCAGTGCCAGCATGAACAGACCTCCTCTTCACCACTAGCTCCAGCAAAAGTCCCAGTGTGACTCTCATTGGCCCAGCTTGGGCCTCAAATCCATCCCTGAACCCTTAGGTAGATGGAATACTCTGACTGACTAGGTTTTAGCCACATACCCGCCTTTGGAGCCCCTCAGAACCACATTAAGTGAGAATAGGGGAAGGGAGGCATTCCCAAAAGGATAAAGGATGGTGAGTTCTGTAATCAGAAGGAAGGTTCAAGACCCAGCTGTAACTTTAATAGCTGTGTAAGAAGCTTTGGAAAGTAGCAGAACCTTCCTGAATTTTAGCTCCAACATCCAAAAAGGATGAGTATTGGACTAAAGTACCTCTTTTACCATTGTACCATTAGAGTTTTTTAATTCTACTGCCCTACTTTTCTAGGAAAATGACTAGTATAGGGTGTGTTGAAGGACATTTAATTCTTAGAAATAAATTATTCTATAAGAGGCAGTTTTTATAAATTTCCCAAAATGGAGCCCTGGCATGGAAGAGTAAAGATGAAATGGAGTCAGATTTAGGTCACAGGGCCCAACCTCCTCTTGGGGATCTTAAACACTAGTAAAGTATGACTCAATTCATGTTACATTACTCCTTCCTTTAAGGATCCACCCCCAAACAACAAACATCATTGTAATAATTATTTGATGAACTTTCACAGGTTTTCCCTCCGGAAGTGGGATAAATCTGGTATGGGTATTTATCAATCTCATTTCACAAAAAGAGAAACTGTGGTAGAGTTAAGTTGTACACTAAAGCGATGTAAAAAGCCTACGTGGTTAATGGAGCTAAAGCGAATCCAAAAAACTACCATCTGATCACATCCCAGCAAACGTGATTAGGTGGGACAACACAAAAGATCAGACCATCGCATCAGACTCACATGAAAGAAATATCTAACCCACAGTATCAAACTTTACTAATAATAAGGATATAAGTAAGACTGAGGTAAAGCAGGTTCAGCCCTATCACTTCAGCTCCCCAGGTGATAATTTTTGCCACGTTGAATGCACTCTGGGCCCAGGTCTACCAGGTGATATCACTAAGTGATGTATATGATCCAGTCACTTGCACAGAAGGGGCCATTTTGATCATGAAGCATTTCTATGTTGTCCTCAGTTAGTTACATTGTTTACGTGACATTTTCCAGAAGCCATTCCCATAATCCATAGATTCTAGGTTGGTTTACCATAAGGAATCCCAGACAAGCAAGTTCAGACTGCTAAAAGCATTTCACAGTTAAGGACTCTCCTGCTAGCAAATACCATTATTTTGTTTGGAAGAAGTCTACCATTACTAGACCAAGTCACCTTACTTTTTCCCCAGGGCCATCTCCCCCTTATTTTGAGAGGATGGATTACAGACTTGCTGCCTAACCATTTATTTGCTCACTAGTAAATTTTAGCACATAGGAACTCAACAGTATTGAAATGAAAGGCTAATGTAGTCCCTACCCCTTACCACTGAAGCTGATTTGAGAAGCTGGAAAGTTTATCATTTCAATGGCCATTTAAATGATTCCATCTTGACTAATTTAATCCAAGACTTCCTAAACCACACTGGAATCAACCGGAAGGTAGTCAATTCTATGTAGTTTTCCAGCTTTCAGGAAGCTCTCCAGATTGTGACCCACCTTGGATTAGTCTTAATTTTGGTAGAGGGTGTTCATATCCTTAGAAAAAGCTTGCCTTATGTATACTCAGGACAGCCTGTTATTTACATGGTATAAGCGAAAGGGCAGGAGAAAGTCTCCTGACCCCAAAACATCCTTGCCTGTCAAAACAAAGTGCTTGGTAATCTACTTTCTACTTTGAGGGGATTTCTTCCTTTGGGTTAAGCATTGGCCTTTCTAAGCAATCATCTTTAAAATATCTCGGAAGATTAGAGATTGGGTCATTTATCCCTAGAATAAACAATGAGCCACAGCACCATCTTTAGAAACCGGACATGTCCTGGAGCTGCCTGAGAATATGAGGTGTCCATAGTACTTAAAAAGAGGAGTTGGGGGAGGAAGGATAATAAAGAGGGGGAAAGGGGGAACGGCCTGGCAATCCAGTGTTTAGGGCTCTGCACTTTCACCACTGAGGGCGTGGGTTCGATCCCTAGTCGAGGAACTAAGGTTCCACAAGCAGTGGCGCAGCAAGGAAAAAAAAAAAGGGAGCAAAGGGAATATGAGGGGAAAATGGCAAATTCTGAAGGGAAATTTAAAATCAGTTTTCTTTATGTAAATTACCATCACCTATAGATCTCTCCCTGGCGCAAAATATGTTAGCTCGGGCATGGGCAACTTTTTCTGCTTTAGTTAGATATATCAAGAGCCTAATACAAGATTGACTAACTGTATCTTTTTCTAGATTTTTTTCAATTTCATTACTATTTAGACCACATATTTATTTTAGTGGGTAGGTAGTTGCTTTATCTTTCAAATTGCTCATAGCTTGTGGCTCACAGATAAGGTAATATTCAACTTCTGGCAAAATCGCACCACCATTTTATTTTACTTGCCCTGGACTGTTTGGCTTGAACAGGCCTGTGGAGGATCCTTTCACCTTAGAAGAGTTTCCTACTTTTCCCCCTCTGACAGTAGACACAGCTTAAGACTATTCCCAAGAGAATTAACATCACAATATGTTTGGCATTTTTAGAATAATCAGGGGGAAAAGTGACGGTTGATTTCTGTAAGATGCCACAATCAAGACATCCAGATATTTGAAAGTAACCACTTCCTGAATTACCCATGAAAACTTCTTACTTGGGAGTGAAGCTATGGACAAAGTAGCTATGGAAGTCTGGCTGTTTGTGCCCAGGTTCCCACTGTGAAACAGGGATAATGATACTTAGGTACTAGAGTGGTACCGGCACACCTCGCTTTATTGCGCTTCACGGATTTTGCGTTTTTCACAAACTGAAGGTTTGTAGCAGCCCTGCATTGTCAGATGATGTTTAGCATTATTTTAGCAAGAAGGTATTTTTAAATTAAGTTATGTACATTGTTATTTTAGACATAGCGCACACTTAATAGACTGGTGTAAACATAACTTTTATATGCACTGGGAAACCAAAAAGAATTCTTGTGACTCAATTTATTGAGGTGGTCTGGAACTGAACCTGCAATATCTCCAAGGTATGCCTAGACTGAGAAGCCAAAGTGATAGTAGATGTAAATAAAGTCCCATGAAAATGTAGTTTGTTGCCCAGTTACTGAAATTCAACAAATATAACTGAGTGTCTACTAACCGCCTGGCACTATGCTAGGCACGGGGGGTTCTGTGATGAATAGGACACGGTCCCTCCTTTAATGAGCTTACAGTCTAACAAAGGAAATCAACAAAGGACTGCAGTGGAATGAGAGCTGTTGGGAGGGAATTGGACGGGATTCTAAGGGGCAGTTGTATACATGGACAATTAACCTGGCCTTGATGAGACAAGGCCGGTGCGGAGTAAAAGAGCTCTGAGGACTGGGGTGGAAGGGGAAATGGGCGTTACAGACAGAGGGCGGACATGCAACATCCTGAGACAAGAAAGAGCTGGGAACCTTAGGAGGCCTGCAAGTGTGCTGGAGGGGAGCTCAGAGGGATCAGACAGAAAGCTGGCGGGGCCGCGTCCTGATGAGCCTTTGTGCCCCTTTCATGAGTGACCACTTGAGAGTGTCTTCTGATATAACCTGAAGGGCTCTAAAGAAAAATTTTAAAGGATGACATAGAGAGAAGCAAGATTTATAGATCTGAGAAATACTAAGGAGACAGAAAAGACTTGCACATTCAACAAATATTTATTGAAATTTTTAAATTAAAATGATGAAACTGAGGGCTTCCCTGGTGGCGCAGTGGTTGAGAGTCCGGACCCGTATGCAGGGGATACGGGTTCGTGCCCCGGTCCGGGAAGATCCCACATGCAGCGGAGCGGCTGGCCATGGCCGCTGAGCCTGCGCGTCCGGAGCCTGTGCTCCGCAGCGGGAGAGGCCGCAACGGTGAGAGGCCCGCGTACCACAAAAAAAAAAGAAATATACTTTGATCATTGCAAAGGCTGTTCTTTACTAGTTGGTTGATTGTAAGCAGCTTCCATTTTCCCAAGATGGTCCTCTTTGGAGCGCTAAAGACAAAGTGGGTTTGAAAAGCATAGATTAAAATAAGGTATAGGAACCCCATGCAGGCAAGGCTACCCACAGACATCAGGTAGAGAATAGGAGGGAGACACAAACCAAGTGAGCTCAATTTCATTTTATTTTTTTACTCTTACAAATTATATCACCATGAAAGCTTTTTGTTTATTTGCTTAAGACTCTATTTTCAGGTTCTATCATTAACACAGTTTTTATGTGTTACATCTATTATAAAAATATTATAAGGTTACTTATAATATCGAAATCTTGTATAATTGGAGACAAGTGCAAAATGATGAATGACTGAAGTAAAGCAGGGACTGTAAGACTGACGTGTGGATAGGAATTCAACAAACGAGCATTTACTGGCCCAGAGAGGAGCCGTGGTTATGAAGGGAATGAGACAGAGCTAGGAATTAGGGAGGATATTTTAAATAACTTGATACTTGAGCATATTTGGGAGCTGCAAGGCAAGTGTCGATTAAAAGGGAGTGATTAGAAATACAGAAGTGAGGGAGAATGGTCCAAGGGGTTACAGGAGGGAGGATATACTCAGAAAGCCTTCCCACCTAGGAGAATGGATAGAATCAGAGAACATCCTGGCACTGCTTAGAGTGTGGTCCTCCAGGCTAACACTTCCGACCCAAGGCTCATAGCACCCTGGAGTTATTTCAAAGGGTTCAGGAATCCAGAGGTGAGCCAATCATTATAAGCTGATGGAATAAATACCTTCTCCCACCTGTACCATTTTTTTTTTAAGTATGTAGATACTGTTGTGAATACTTAAATACAAATTCACTTAAAAGTACAGTGAATTGATTTAAAAATATCATGTGGCTGTTCCTTATATATATATTTATATATTAAAAGGAGTCCTTATTACTCTGAAAGATTGGAAGTTTCTGTCTAGATAATGTGGAACTGTTGGTGATTCCTGAGACAGGCAGTGATGTGATGACAGCATAGTTTTTTGGAAGATTCATCTGTCAGTAGTGGATCAGATGAATTGAAACGGAGAGAGAATAGAGACGGGAGAGTTTCATATGAGCCAATCCTAAAAGCCCTGAGCAACTTTTCTCAAGCATCTCACAAGGCCACACGTTGCCTAGACAAATAGTCTTTTCCTAAAATTTCCTCTCTGTTTCTGAAAGAACACAATGCTCTCGAGTATCCAACAACATTTAAAATAGCAAGCTTCGCTTTTGGGTTTTTTTTTAATGTCTTCTCTTTTTCTGACCATACAATTGCTCCAGTATCAGGACAAAGGGATCTGCATCTCACTATGGTCACAGCGATGCTTTGTCCTCCCTAAAGTGTGTGTCAGTCTTAACTTTCTAGCTCAGACTACGGCACTTGTGGCCCCCTAGTGGGGCGACAGTAGTTTCAAGTAGAAATCAGATTGGCTGAGAACAAATGCAAACAAAATAATAACACCACAAGAATGTCTTGAGATATAATGAAATCTTTTCGATAAAAATCCCATCATGCAAAAAATATACAGACGACAACAAAAAATTGAAGCTCAGCCAATGAGGCTGAATACAGAGAAATTGAACTCGGAGACAGTAGGAAATAAAATTTAAATAAAATAAAATAATAAATAAAGATTAGAGGAGCAACATGAAAGTGGTTATCGGGTCTAAATATAGCTGAGAAAACCGCCGTCATCATGAGGGGATTGGGGGCTGACAGCACAGCCTGCGATGCTGACACTCACAGCATGTCCAGGTCCTCCCTTTCAGCGCGACGGTGTTCCTCCTGTGGTGTCACCACACCAGATGCTCTGCTTGCTTTATTTGGGAGCTTGGAGGGGGAGGGGATTGGCTGTTTTGTTTTGTTAGCCCCCAGATTGACCACTTTTAGAACCTTACCATCCTCCAGAATTTTACTGTCCTCTCAACCAGAGTGGTAAAGAAGAACCAGGAATTTTGACACTTAGGCCTGTCTGTTCTGTGTGCTAATTAATCCCTTCCTTAACCGTTTAGTTGGGCCCCAATGCAAAGCACATTGATAGTTGTGTTTGCTCACTGATCATCACCAAGCTTGGCCTGCACTCCGAAGAGCATTAACTCCATGAAACCTGGGATGACAAGTCAGCTGGCAGAGAAGGGCCATTAATTTCTTCATCTGTTTCCCCACCTCACATTCCTCCCACCCTCCGTGGCTCACTGGAAACCTAGTCTTCACGTTCAGAATCTTACACTGTCCAGGGAGAGATAGAAATCCATCCTGCTAGAAAAATTTAGGATAGGAATTGTGTATGAATGCACAGCTAATGTCAGTAATATTGATAATGCCCCAAACATGTTTTTTTTTATGTTGGTTGGAAGACTTATGTGTGTTTGTTTTCTTATTATGTACACCACTTAGATAAAAACATAAAAGAATTAAATGTTATGTCAGTTACAAAATGCATGTATTGACATAGAAATTGTTCAGACTTTGTTAATATAAATTGGTTCACAAAACATTATGCACAGTATCATCCTGTTCTGTGAAAATGTATTAAAATGAATATGTACTAAGCAAAAAAAAAAGAAAGAAAGAAATCCATCCTGCTAGAATGTCCCATCCTCCCTTGTTAATTCACAACAGTAAACAATTCCCACAGTCTGGAAAGTCTTCCTTATCTCTAACCTAAATCATGGGTGGTTTTGTACAGTCTGGTTCCCCTAATTCAATCCTCAAGGAAGATGTATTAAAGCTGGCCACTGTCTTTTCTGCAAGAACCCTCAGTGTCAAGGAAAAATTAAATTTGCTCCAGGTCTTAGAGAATCATCAAATGTTAGAGCTGGAAGTAATGTTAGAAACCATCTCAAAAAAATTAAAAAATAAACAACTACTGTCCCCTTTGCAGCCCACTGTCCCCACTAACCCCAACTTAAATTACAAAGGAACTGAAGGAACTTGAGCTAATCAAGTTTTACTACCTCACCGCGTATTTTCCTCCTGGTTCCCTTAACATTTTATTGTGTATTTTTCAACCACAAATAAACTCTGAAGTTCTCTTGTAAGCAACAGCCTCTACCCAGGTGATCACAAACTCTAAAGCACAAAGAGGCTCCTAGACATGAGGAAACTGAGCCACCGAATAAGGAGTTGGTGTAACTTTGGCAAATGAAATCTCTCAAGCCTCGTCTGAAAGTGGCAGCCTTGCAGGGTGGCGATCACCCCTGATTTTTCAAATCAAGAAACCAAGAATCAGAGTTGCTAAATAGCTCATCCACAGGCTTCCAGCAGGTGAGAACACAGCCAGATTCTGAACCCACCTCCATCTCCAGAGTCTGCTTGGCTGTCATTAAAAACAAGGGAGAACTGAAGGTACTTTTAAAAACTAACAGAACAGTTTTTCTAAAGTATTACAACGTTTTATTTGTACTTAAGCTTCTGTATTAAACACTTCAAGTCTTCTTTATGTAGAAACTAATCTGAATGTTGCCTCTTTTAGCCTATAAGCCTGGAAAACAGAAATCATATTTTTTTAGAAGGGCGCCATAAGCAAATACGCACTGACTACATTTCATTGATTTGGATTCGACTATGTTAAGTACAAAAGAAACCTTTTCTCCAGTGTCAGTATGCTCTGCTTGTGTTTGTCTTTGAATTAATTTTACTTTGCAACCACCTCACTTTTTGGCTGGCTCAGATCCAGCCTCTGTTCCACCATTATTGCCTTTTCTGGCATATTTCACATAGCCTGACTTTTGGCTTCTTGTTGTTTTAAAAGGTTGTTTTTATTTCTCCTGCAGATTAACACTATCCTGCAAGTCTGTGTTTCCAATCTCTCCTCCAAATGAACAAGGTCACCCAGGGATCTAGAATCCTGATGAGTGTGTTCTGCTGAGCTTCGGAAAAGATCTCTCATTTGTGGGCACAGCAAGCAATGAAATCTGCAAATATATAACATAACTAAATTAATGAATATTTATTTTATATCTTTTTGTGTGCATGCGTATAACATTGTGGTGGAAACAAACAAAAAAAATAGCACAGAATTTCTTCCTTTGAAGAGATTTTAATCTAATTGGGAAGCAAGATAGCATCACCTAAAAAATAACAATACATGATAATGAATTAGAAGAATCAGATGACTGTACCAGAAAATAAATACCACAGGAGTTCAGAAGAGTAATCAGTCTAGTCTCAGGGGAAGTAAGGCATGTGCCAAGCTAAATACAGGGGTCAGCAAATTTTTCCTGTAAAGGACCAGATAGTAAATATATGCTTTAGGCTTTGTGGGTTGTAAGGTCTCTGTTGCAATTACTCAATTTTTCCATTGTAGTGTGAAAGTAGCCAAAACAACACATAAACAAGTGAGCATTCCTGTGTTCCAATAAAACTTTATTTACAAAAACAATCAGTGAATCAGATTTGACCCATGACCATAGATTACTGTTATGGATTGAATGTTTGTGTCCCCCCACAATTCATATGTTGAGGTTCCAATTTCCAATGCAGCTGTATTTGGGAATGGGAACTCCAAGGAAATAATTAAGGTTAAATGAGGTCATAAAGGGTGAGGTCCTGATCCAAAACGATTAGTGTCCTTATAAGAAGAGACACCAGAGAGTGCTCCACATTCACCCCCAGACACATTGAGAAAGGCCATGTGAGGACATAGCAAGAAGGCAGCCATCTGCAAGCCAAGAAGAGAGCCCTCAACAGAAAACAAATTGGCTGAACACTGATCTTGAACTTTAAGCCTCCAGAACTGTGAGAAAACAAATGTCTATTGTTTAAGCTACCCCATCTGTGGTATTTCGTTACAACAGCCAGAGCAGACTAGGACATTTACCAACTCCTGGCTAAATGTAATTTAGCTACAGAGGTAAATAGCAAAGCATCTAGGCAGGGTCAAAGTGTGAAGCAAGGCATACTCTTGTCAAGTCACCAGTGACCCCTTTGCTGCTAAAGCCAATGGTCCATAATCAGTTCTCTTCTTACCTGACCCATCAGCAGCATTTGGAACTATTGATTTCTCCTTCCCTCTTGGTAATCTTTCTACGTTAATCTTCTAAACGTTACAGTTTCTTAGTTTTCCTTTTCCCTCAATGGTAGCTCCTTTTCAGTCTCTCTGGTTGGTTTCCCCATCTTCCCTCCAACCTCTTAATGTTGGAGAAACCCAAGGCTCAGTCCTTGATCTTCTTTCCCTCTCTGTTTTCACCCACATCCTTGGTGAGCTCATTTAATCTTGTAGCTTTAAATGTCATCCATAGGATGGTGACTCCCAAATCTGTATTTCCAGGCCAGATTTCAAAACCATGCTCCAGACTTGCATATCTAACGCTTACTTTGCAGCTCCATTTGAATGTTTAAGAGATATCTCAAACACTAATGTCCAAAACTGAGCTCCTTATCTCCCCCAAAACTTTCTCTACATAGTTGCCCTATCTCCATTCTCCATCTTCCAGGTGCTCTTCAAAAGACCCATAAAATTTACAAAACTCAAAAATCTCTTAGTCTGAAATCAGGATCTCCAAGAGATATTTGCACTCCCACATTCATTGCAGCATTAATCACAATAACAAGGAAATGGAAACAACCTAAATATCCACTGAATGGGTAAAGAAAATGTGATATATACATACAATGGAATATTATTCAGCCTTAGAAAGGAGGAAATCCTGAAATATGAAACAACTTGGTTGAACCTGGAGGACATTATGCCAAGTGACATAATCCAGTCACAGAAGGAGAAATACTGCATGATTCCACTGATGTGAAGTGCCTAAAAATAGTCAAATTCATAAAATCAGAGAGTCGAATGGTGGTTACAGAGGATGGGGGGAAGGAGATAGAGAGTTGCTATTCAATGGGAATAAAGCTTCAGTTATACAATATGAGTACATTCCAGAGATCCACTTTACAACATTGTACATATATTTAACAATATGATATTGTACACTTAAAAAATTGTTAAAAGGATAGATAGCACATTCAATGTTTTTACTGTAGTAAGAAAATATTATTAGCCCACAAAGAAAATGTAAATAAATTCCACTCAAGTAAAAATTACAGGAGTCATGTAAGCCACATTTGCAGTAAAATTAAAAACTAACAAATTCATTCACTAGTAATATTTCAAAACATACCTAAAGAATTCTTAAAGAGGAAATCAAGACTTAACTGCAATTTATTTAGAAATTTTAAAAAATAAATAAAAGCACACAGATCCAAACATATAGGATGTGGACAAAGAGAAAAATGTGATCTAAATAAATTTGTTAGAAAATAAAAGACTTTGAAAATAAAGAAATTAAATATTCAGTCCAAGAAGATAAAAAGAGAATCACAAAATAACCCTAAAGAAAGTAAATGAAGGAATTAATAGTAAAGAGATAATTTAATGATACAGGAAATTTTTTTAAGTAAACTTGATCAGAAAAACCAAAAGCTGGTTCTTTTAAAAGATCAATTACGTGTCATACAGAGTGAAGTAAGTCAGAAAGAGAAAAGCAAATATTGTATAATAATGCATATATATGGAATCTAGAAAAATGGTATAGATGATCTTATTTGCAAAGCAGAAATAGAGACACAGAGGTAGGGAACAAACGTATGGATACCAAGGAGGAAAAGGGTGGGGTGGGAGGAATTGGGAGACTGGGATTGACACATATACATTATTGATACTACGTATAAAATAGACAACTGATGGGAACATACTGTAGAGCACAGGGAGCTCTACTCAATGCACTGTGGTAACCTAAATGGGAGGGAAGTCCAAAAAGGAGGGGATGTCTGTATGTGTATGGCTGATTCATTTTGTTGTGCAGTGGAGGCTAACACAACATTGTAAAGCAACCACACTGCAATAAAAATTAATTTTTAAAATTAAATTAAAAAATAAAAGATCAATTACGTATGCCTGTTACAAATATATTCACATTATTAAGAAAAGAAGGAAGAAAATAGAAAAAACCATAAGAATGTGAAAGGGTAAATAAGTACAAATATAGAGAAATGCTTGAAATATAAAAGGGAAACATGCAGAAATATACCACCAAATTGAAAATTTATGTAGAAGACACCATTTTTAAAGAAAATACAAACTACTAACAACTCAAAAATGAACCATAAAACTCAACAGATGAACAATCAGAGAAGAAATGTAAAAGTTGGTCAAATTTCTATTCCTGTAAAATGTATAAGTCTTGGGTGCAGTTACAGGTAATTTCTAGCAATTAAAAAAAACATAATCCCTATATTATTTAAATTGTTCCAAAGCATAGAAAACTATGGAAGCTTTCCTACCTCATTCCCTGAGGACAGTACAATTCTGATGCCAATTCCAGGTGAATGAGAATACCAAAAATATCCTATTTATCAAAATAACTTATGAAAATCCTAACTAAAACTCTAGCAAATTAACTTCTACTGTTTATTAAAAAGTACTATTTATGATTCAACTATGTTTAACCACAGAATAGAAAAATGATTTAATATAAGGAAATGTTTTCATGTCATTCACTATAACATATTACAAATGAAATTACATAAAATGATCTTGCTAAATTCCAAAAGCACTTTGTAAATTAAGCACTTATTCCGATTAAAACTTACAGAGTACTAGAAATAGAAGCAACTTACTAAAATTGACAAAGGCTATAATATAGAAATATATCACAAACGTATTACTTAAAAGTGAAATATTGGAAGCATTCACATTAAAATTATGAGCTGAATGATAATGCCTGCTAATAATACTTCTATTCCACATTTTTTGCTGCACCCCCATATTCCAATATTTATTCAAAAGGAGACAATAGATGGTACAGAATACTACTTCAGAGCTCACACTCTCAACCACTCTTTGTTGAGTGACTGCCAGATGTAAGACAACTGTTCATGACACATGACCATGCCCGCCCTCAGATAATATTGTCCTTCCCTCCCAGACACCCCCCAATTTAATGTCTTAACATCCCACAGGAGGATTTTTTTCTTCTAAAACTTGAATCAATAGTGCATACAATTTCATCGCAACCAACATTTTAAAAAATGCCACAAATACCATAATATGGAGAGCTCTGCCGTGTTATATATGCCTCTCCAGTTGCTTTCCTTTTACTTGTGACAGGGAAGAGGAAATGAGACTAAGGAGGAATATGTTTTGCTCCCTGATCAACATCATATAATCTTAATGTATGTGTGTTGGGGGTTTCATACCATTAATAAACTTTTACACCATGCAAAAACAAACAAACAAAACAAAAGGAGACAATAGTATCATTACACAGATTATATAATTATCTATCTAAAAATATCTAAAATAATTAACTGAGCAGCTATTAGAACTAATAAATAAAACGTAATTTAATAATGTACTAGATTTAAGATATAAACCCAGAGTTTTTCTCTATGAAGGCAATAATCAGAAACAGGAACAGAAAAAAAGTTCATTCACAATTGCATACAAAGAAGCAAAATGCCTAGAAATTGTCTTTAAAGCATGCAAGAAATATAGACAGGAATTAATACTTTACTGGAGGACTTTTTTTTTTAAACAGAAGCTAGAATCAATTTTATTGATGAAATCTTATGATGTACATTGTTTTTGGTATTTGCTTTGTTTTTTAATACCCGAAGAGATAGGAATTATCTTCAGAGAAAGACTAATTAAGAAGAATTAGACTTACAAAGAAAGTATAGCTAATGGACCAAAATGTAGACGATTCCTTTAAAGGTAAAGCTGGTTTACATGGAGGATTAGAGGCAAAACCAGAGATACTATTCTGTGACAGCAGTAAAACTCCTTTTAAGCCTAGGTTAATGTGAATTTTGGAGGGAACCACTGATTAAGTATGGCAGCAGACCAGACTAAGACTAAATAGGAATGATTTGGAAAATTGATTTAAAAAAAAAGGTTTACTCAAATAGCTAAGGAACTCAGGAAATGTGTTTGTGTGTGCATGTTTAATAATTTATGGGTGTAATTATTGTATTACTTCTTTTTTAAATAAATTTATTTTTTTATTTATTATTTATCTTTGGCTGCATTGTGTCTTCGTTGCAGCTTTCTCTAGTTGAGGCGAGCGGGGGTTATTCTTTGTTGCGGTGCGCGGGCTTCTCATTGCGGTGGCTTCTCTTGTTGCGGAGCACGGGTTCTAGCCGTGCGGGCTTCAGTAGTTGTGGCTCGAGGGCTCTAGAGCGCAGGCTCAGTAGTTGTGGCGCACGGGCTTAGTTGCTCTGCGGCACGTGGGATCTTCCCTGACCAGGGCTCGAACCTGTGTCCCTGAACCTGTGTCACCTGCATTTAGAGGCAGATTCTTAACCACTGCGCCACCGGGGAAGCCCCAGGCAAGCCCAGGGGAAGCCCCTATTGTATTACTTCTAATAGGGGATTTTCACATTTAGTTGTTGCAAGGTGCTTGTGGGGTCTTAAAAAATCTATATTTCACTAAACGAGAATGTAATATGAAATTTTATTAGGTTTGCATGTACATGTTTAGCCACATTTTCAAGTTCAATTATATACAATTTGCTTGATTAAGGCATTAGAATAAAAATACCCCTTTATCATCCCCTAATACCCAAAACGGAAGTCTTCTTTGCAGAATAAACAATTCTCATGGAATAAGCACACATGTCTAAGTTGCCAGGAATAGTAGATGCTTTATTTTTTTCTCCACACTAGCCCAAAAAATCAAAAACAGAAAAATAAGTGCTTGTATATATCCTCAGATAAGGATAAGATACAAATAAATGTAATATACCTTTAAGTTTTCTGATGAACCATTTGTAAATATTAGCAGATTAAATCAAGGAATTTTCCTCTCCTTTTTCTTTGTTTGGTTTAATTTTTTCTAAAAATCTCCAGATAGAAAAAATACTCTTTAGGTTTTCTTGTAGAGAAAATTAAATGTATGATTGAATTATGCACATTCTGATACATTTTCTTATCTTAATAGTAAAATTGAGTAGTCCTTCTTGGTTCGTTTCACCTGTCAGTGATATCTCCTAAGGAATTTTAGAACACATTAAACAGAATTTTTAAGGGAAAACAGACCTATATTAGCTTATTATGCCTGCCTTACATTTTTGCCTTGCTTTCAGCTCCTGTGTATATCTGTATGCATTTTCTTTTTTTAGAAATATTTTTTGAATAAATAAAAGATAAAAATTGCATGTATGAGCAAGACTGAACCGAATTTATTTGGTCCAATGTAGGTGAATGTTGGTGATATCTCACTAATGTAGATGAGAAAGGTAAAGCAGATATATATCTGAAATGACCAAAAACATTAAATTCTTTTCCAAAATGACAGTTCAAGTCAGATAATGGGTATATGAACATACATAAAAATATTTGCAAATATTTGTGTAACCCTAAAAAGACTAGAATCCAGTCAAGTAACATTAAATAGATTAGAGATGAGCTTTTATGTAAGACTCCTTAGAACGTTTGTTTTCTTTTTTTGTTTGTTTTTTAAATGTTCTGCAGGCAAATTTAATTCTTGACATTTTTTTAACATCTTTATTGGAGTATAATTGCTTTACAATGGTGTGTTAATTTCTGCTGTATAACAAAGTGAATCAGCTATATGTATACATATATCCCCATATCTCCTCCCTCTTGCGTCTCCCTCCCATCCTCCCTATCCCACCTGGAGGACATTTTTTTTTTTTTTTTTTTTTGAGGTATGCGGGCCTCTCACTGTTGTGGCCTCTCCGTCTCCGGGGCACAGGCTCCGGACGTGCAGGCTCAGCTGCCATGGTTCAGGGGCCATGACTCATGGGCCCAGCCGCTCCGCAGCATGTGGGATCTTCCCGGACTTGGGCACGAACCCGTGTCCCCTGCATCGGCAGGCGGACTCTCAACCACTGCGCCACCAGGGAAGCCCTGGAGGACATTTTTTAAAGGAACTTAATAAATAGAGTAGCATGCTAGCATCCTGAGTGAGAAATTTCCATATTCTAATGATACCAACTTCCTTAAAGCAATTCATAAAGTCAATAAAATCCCTGTTTAAAATCCCATTAAGATTTATTCATGGCATCTGACAAAATTTAAAAATTTTTCTGGAAAAGAAAAATACAAGAAGAACAAAGATACTTTGGAAAAAGAACAATTAAATGGAATTTGACCTACTAGTTACCAAAGCTTACTATGAAAAAAATACTGTAAAGTTATAGTAATTTGAATAGTGTAATACTGGAGCAGATTTAGAAAAATATAAATGAACCAGAATTGAGAAACAGAGCCATATATATATAAAAATTTAGGATATGATAAAGATGATATTTCAAAATAATGGGAAGGTTACAATACTCAAGTGATGTTGAGACAACTAACTGCTCATTTGGAAAAGTTGAATGTATGTATCACACCAGTCATAAAAATATATTTCCAAAAATATTAAAAATCTAAAAAAATTCTTTTAATTAGAAAACATCTGTGTAGTAAAGAATAAACTTTACCCAAAGAGAGGTCTGGTCTTTGTCCCAGCTCCCAGGAGGTAATCTCTAAACCCTTAGAATTTTCTCAGTGACTGGAGTGTCCTTGTTATTCATGGTGGGCCCCTCAGACATACCTGATAATTTATGCTAACAAGGTGACTCATGGTGGATAGTTCATGCTAAGGCGATAACTCAAGTTGGGGATTCGCCACACCAGAAAGACCAACCAAGTGATTAAAGGGTTGGGGCATTAAGCCCCATGATAACAGCCTGATCTCCCCAAGGGAGAAGGGGTTAGAAATTGAGTGCAACACATGGCCAGTGTTTAACCAATCATGCCTACATAATGAAACCCCAATAAAAACTGTGGATACCAAGGTGTGGGTGAACTTCCCTGGTTGGCAGTATGCTGAGTGTTATCATACACCATAGCCTAAAGGAGGTAACACCATCCAGGACTCCACAGGGAGAAGACCACTGGAAGATTTGCATTTGGACTCCTTCCAGACTTCACCTATGCATCTCTTGTTTGGGCATGTTCTGATTTGTAGATTTTTGCTGTAATAAAACTGTAATCATAAGGATAGCCCTTTCAGTAAGTTGTGTGAGTCTTTCTACTGAGTTATCAAACCTGAGGGTGGTCATGGGAACCCCTGAATTTGTGGTTAGTTGGTTGGAAGTGAGGGAGGCCCTAGAGACACCCAAATTTGAACCTGGCACTTGAAGTGAGGGCAGTTTTGTGGAGAACTGTGCCCTTGACCCTGAGTTTGACAGGCTTATTGCAACACACCAACAAAAATAGGGAAGGGTATTTTAATGATCTTGGGATAGGCAATTGTATTAGGAAGGATAATACAATTCAAATAGTACAATTCAAAATACAGAAACTGTAAGGAAAAAGATGGATCAATGTGATGATATAAAAATGTAAACTTTCTGTATGATATTTAAGAAAGGATACCATAAAACAAAGTTACAAGATAAGTGACAGATTATGAGAAATATTTGAAATCAATATTAGACAAAGAAATATTATTTATAATACACAAAGTTTCCTTAAATGAATAGAAAGATGACAACTAGGTTTTTTTAATGAGTAAAGCAAATGAACAGACAATTTACAGAACTACAAATATCCAGAAAACACAAAAAAGACAACCTCGGGGCTTCCCTGGTGGCGCAGTGGTTGAGAGTCCGCCTGCCGATGCAGGGGACATGGGTTCGTGCCCCGGTCCGGGAAGATCCCACATGCCACAGAGCGGCTGGGCCCGTGAGCCATGGCCGCTGAGCCTGTGCGTCCGGAGCCTGTGCTCCGCAATGGGAGAGGCCCGCATAACGCAAAAAAAAAAAAAAAAAAAGACAACCTCACTCATAATCCAAAAATGCAAATTAAACAATGAAATATTATTTTTCACTCTTCAGCGTCACAGAAAATAAATATTCAGTATTGGCAAAGGTATGATTAAATAAAGGACCTCCTAAACTAATCACAGGAAGATATTTTGGTACCATAGTTTTGCTCTTTAAATTTGACAATCTCTAACAAAATTTTAAATATGAAGACCTTTTGAATTCTAGGAATCTGTGCTATAAAATCACTCACACATGTGCACCAAAACATAGGTGCAAGTATATCATTGCGGCTGTTTTAGTTCCAGCAAAAATTAGGTACAATCTATATGCACATGCCAGGCACTGTTTAAAAAATAATGGTTTATATCCACACACACTGATGAAGAATGATCTCCAAGGAAAAAGATTACAGAGGCAAGTCCAAATATAATATGTTTAAACATACTTTTATACACAAATTGTATTCTGCATATGTTATATAGGCAAAGCTGTATAAAGATACCTTCTGAAATTGTTAACCGCAGTGTGGAGGGTACTGTAGGTTGCCTTCCTGGGTGCCCTTCCAGCCTCCTTCTAGGTGGAGGGATTGAAAGCTAAAACCCACTAGGGTTCTGGATACGAATGAGGTTTGGCCTATTAGAAGGACTTACACAAGATTTGGGAGTGTAAGTGAAGCAAAGGCAATTCCCTGCCTATCTTGCCTGTTTCTTTTGGAAGACAGTCTGTGGAAACAGCTTTTCTGCAGAAATATTCCAGCTTCCTGGTGCTGACATACAGTCGTGGTGGCAGCTGGTGCAGAAGTAGATCCTTGAGTCTGGCTTTCCCATCCATGGCTCACAGCTACAGGTGTCTACTTTCCACCTTCTTAGGTGTCAAGAGGCCATTACAGCAGGGACCATGGCAGCAACAGCAACTTCTTGAACTTGGGTGACACCTACAGTGATGAATTGTCAAACTCATGTCTCCCGTGGCCGTCTCAAAGGCAGTAGCTCCCCTACTGGGTCAGTTCTTCTCATTCTGGAGTCCCAGCCTATAGCCTAGTCCTATACCTCTTTCAACGATTTTGTAAGCACTTGAAAGCCTATTTTAAATTTCTTTATGTTTAAAATATGCAGAGAGGTTTCTATTTCCTTAACTTACTAGGTAAGAATTGTAGAATTGGTGGAGAGACCCAGAAATCTGTACACCAGGAGAGTCTCAAATGTGTTTCAGACAAATTCGATGTTGAGAAGCAATGCTTTAGGAAGTGAGTGTTTGCCTGAGGCCACCTAAATTGTATCTATAATAAAGCTGGGTTGTCTTTTTCTAAATGCCTGAAGATTTAGGGTGCTACCCAGAGGCCTGGCAACAAAGATGTCCCTACTGGGTAACAGGGCCTCTACTTAGCTACATTAGAGCTCATTTAGTTTATGCGATAGATATCAACACAAACTTACTTAAAATCATTTGTTAGGACTTCCCTGGTGGCGCAGTGGTTGGGAATCCGCCTGCCAATTCAGGGGACACGCGTGCAAGCCCTGGTCCGGGAAGATCCCACATGCCGCGGAACAAATAAGCCTGTGCGCCACAACTACTGAGCCTGCGCTCTAGAGCCTGCAAGCCACAACTACTGAGCCCGCACACCTAGAGCCTGTGCTCCGCAACAAGAGAAGCCACCATAATGAGAAACCCACACACCGTAACGAAGAGTAGCCCCCGCTCACTGAAACTAAAGAAAGCCCGTGCGCAGCAACAGAGACCCAATTCAGCCAAAAACTAAATACATAAAAAATAAATAAAATTTTAAAAATAAAATAGAAAATAGAAAGGAAAGTAATGAATGTGGTTTGGAACACCATGAATTAGAGGTGTTAGAGATCTCGCAAGGCTAGAAGACAAGGCTCGGTAACAGGAAAGAATATGAAGCCTTACAACCACAGATGCAAGAAATAATCACTGAGATAACACAAAACCTGGGTTAACATTTTTAATTTCACTACATTTTCATAGTGCAGTCTGTCTGAGTTTTATTTTCCTCATGTGTAAAATGGAAATAATACCCACTTCTTGGGGTAGTTGAAAGAACAATGTGAGGCCACACATGGAAAGTAGGCACACAGTGTTTGCCACACAAGGGAGGCCCTTGATAAATGCAAGATTCTTCCCCTCCTCCTATTGTTTCCAGCTGTCTGAGATTTTACAACCAACCTATATAGCCACAGGGGGAGGATATGGACCAAGTGTTGCTTGACATGTCTACTCTCTATTCGGGAGTTAAGGACAGTGTAGTGGTCAAAGCAAGACGGACAGCCCAGACGTTAATCACAAAGATGAAGGCAACCTCACCAATGAGGTCTTTACATTCTCGTAAATATGCCATATCTTTAACAGAGATGTATAGCTTCAATGTATTCTGGAGGAAAAAAGGTAGATCACTATAGCGTATTCCCCTAGTGAATGTCGAGAAGAATGCTGACTTGACCAGGAAGCCACCTCTCTTCCGGCATATCAACTGGCGTTTCTGTATTCCTGTGTATGAGCCCTTTAACTCTCGTAATCAGCTGATTTAACAAATGCTGTATTGACTGTCTACTGGGAGCAGATTCTTTAAGGAAGAAATAACGATTTATATTTCAAACTTTCATATGTTACATGATGTTTGGTTTCATATTAAGAAACAAGTTGCAGGTGTTGATGTTTTCAGAAAAGTAATCAATGTTAGTTTATGACCCTCATGGGTTTGTTTGTTTTCTTTTCGAGAACATGGAAGATTTTATCTGAAATCAGTGAACTGTCTTGGTGTTTGTTATTTTGTACTCTTTCCTGACCAGTTATGAAATTGCTTGAAATGTCACATAAAGACAAAGAATTCAGGCATGTGATGGATATTGACTCGTAGATTTTTCACTAACGTTTGCTGACATTTTAGGTCAATATGTTTTGAAGTTTACTTAACAAACCAATATACTCTATTTCAGTTTAGATCTAAATTGTTTTAAATTGCCAGAGTTTTCCCTTTTTTATGAATTCAAAACTACTGTCAGAGTTCATTAACGTATGTGTTAAAAACTAGTTTCTTTGGGAATTAGAAGTGTCCTGCATTTTTTTTCAAAATAATAGAAGCATATTTAAAATGACCCTTTGTCTTTCACCCTTTCATCTCATACGCCTTTATTTCCTTTAAAGAGCTATAATGTCTAGAAAGCTGTACAAACAATTAAGCTAGATCATTCTGTAAGCAGTTCTATGAAATGCAAGAGTGATTTTTTTCTTAAAGTCCAAATGTGTAACTCAGCTTACATGAGCATATAAGCATATTTTGCTTAAATTACATTTCCATCTGACAATATTAATTTCATCAAGGAAGCTTAGTATAAAATTAATTATAGCTATCATTTATGTTATTTCATCTTCCCCTTCCTTCCATTGAAGCATCAATGAGAATTCATCAACTGAAGGGCATGATTCACATTTTAACAACAATAATAAAGAAAATAACCCAAACTGTGTTTTTTTCCCTCCTACTAGAATTCCATGACTAAAGACTTATCTCTTAATGTCATCTGAAATGTAATAATATATTTTGAAGATCAGGGGAAACGCTTCCAGTGGATATAATGAGAGCACATTTAGTTATATTCTCCTGCTGGCAAAGAACATTTCAGTTTCATTGACTTTCGTGAATAACCTCCTGTGATTGCTTAAGAAACAAGTTCCAAGAAAGATTCTAAGCAAGTATCCAAATGCCATCCTGTTGAGCATGAAGACAAGGATATCTGCTCTCATTCACTCACCAATTCCAGAGCACTAAGATTTGCAAAGAAAATAACCTCCACACTTCAGAAATCTTCTCCCCAGCCCAGCTCCCCATGAAAGCTCACTCTTGGCGATGGATGACATCCTTCTAGGGATTGGCCACAGGGTTTTATCCAGGTGGCAGGAAGCAACAGTAAAGCAGTTAATGATGTCACATACTTCCAATATCCAACTAAGGTGAGAGAATCCTTGAAAAGACAGACTTTGTGAAGTGTGCACAAATATAGACAGTTGTGAGGAAATTAATTTCCATATCCTCAACTTCCATTTGTGTTTTTCCCTAAAGCTGATCTGTCTGAGAACTGAGGAAGGATTATCTTGGTTCTCCCCTTTCACAATGACCAGGGTTCCCGCTTCAGGAATAAATGTTCTCCCTCTCACCCACTGTGAATTGAACTGTAATATAAAAACCTCCAGGACGCCAAAGAACAAGAAAATTTCAAACATTGCTGTAGGCGCGGCCTCCTTTGATCATCAGAGGGTAGTATGGGGAAGCTGAAGTGAAGACAATTTTCCTTTAACAGTCTCACCTCTTTGCCCCCTAATTAGTGGCAAAGGATGCAGTACTTCTGAAGGAGGGTGGGTGGGAAATTAAAGGCAAAGCATGTGGGTTAAAACTGAAAGAGTGTCACTTTATTTCTCCTAGTTAACAACATGTGGCAAGAGTCTCAGGCCTTAGCTTCTTAGATTAGTATTTGTAAAACAAAACAAAAAGTATGCATGAAGACACTGATCTGCTGCAAATCCAGCCTCTCTGTATGTTCACCATTCTTAGTAATAACAGCGTTTGATGACAAGATGTCAATCAGATCAGACACTTGTGCCCCATCTCTGTCCTCCAGACCCACCCCGTGCCCTGCAGCCAACCAGCTGCACACATCTGTGGAACACCAGCGGCACTTCATCTCTTTTACTTTCTACCCTCAAGTCTCTCTTCTGCTGCCGCCAGGTGGGACACCCACGTTTGACACATGCACAGACTGGAAAGGGAGATAGTTAATATCCCATGAGGTGACATTTGCCCCATGGGAACAAGAACCGGAGGATGAAAACTCCTCTAACATATCCCTTGGGTAGGCAACGTTGAGGCGCATTTCACACGACTCCTTGAAGGGTCCTTAGTGGGAATGAGCTGCAACTGCCCCCAGTGGTGACCCAGCTCAACAAACTACCCTTGGACTGGCGTTTCTGCCTTCTGTCTCTCAATCCTTCCTCTCTCCCACTTCCATTTCTCGGGATCACTTCTCAAAATAAGCCTCCTGCATTGCAGGCTCTACTGATGGAGGAAGCCTGGGTCAGAATGTCTCAGTGTTTTGCCTATTTTGCATGATTCCAGAAGACGTAAAATTTTCCATGATTATTTCAGTAAAATGATAGTATATCTTTGAGTAAAAGAGATCTATGGGTAATAGGTAAGTTAATGTCATATTTTCTTATATTATTCACCCAGGTAGAAGAAACATTTTCATTAACTGTTGCCCAACCGTTAAATACTGTAAATACAAATTCATTTTTAACTTGGGCACAAATCTCCCACTTGCCTGCATTTGCCTATGTTCATTTGTTACATGTATTTTGGGGCTGAAGATTAAAATAAAGAGATTATGTTATAGATTTTTACCCTAAATCATGCACTTAGCAATAATAGTTAATTCATCTCTCTTTTTAAAATTTATTTATTTATTTATCTATTTATTTATTTGTTTGTTTGTTTGTTTTGGCTGTGCCTGGTCTCAGTTGTGGCATGCAGGATCTTTGTTGCCGCATGCGGACTCTTAGTTGCGGCATGCGGACTCTTAGTTGTGGCATCCAGACTCTTAGTTGCGGCATGCATGCAGTATCTATTTCCCCGACATGAGATTGAGCCCGGGCCCCCCTGCATTGGGAGTGCAAAGTCTTACCCACTGGATCACCTGGGAAGTCCCAATTCATCTCTCTTTTGATGCATCTTTTTATTTAATACATCATTTATATGCCCTAAAATTAACAGTGGCCATATAGTTTTTTTGTCAATTTTTATAAAAATGCAAATCTGTAGGCTTAAAAACAGACCATCCTCTTATATGCAAATGTGAGACAAAATGTTTCTAAAATGCATTTTTGGATATATCTTAAACCCTAGAAAACCAGCTTCATTTAATTTGAATTGCTTCCTCTTTTGCAAATTCAAATCTCTTCCAATTCTGTCAAATATATTAGTTATAAAAACATCATGTTTCATCATAAAATAAAATTAGAATTTATTTATATATAATAATTCTCAAGTATCATAACTTTTAAAGACTTTGTGATGACTTCCTAGACAGTTTAAATTTGGCATTAATATATAGATCTGTGTTCAGTAATAATGGGTAAATTCCTAAAATACATAAGTCTAATTATTCAGGGTTATTTTTATACCCAGTTTCATGTAATTTTAGCTCCATAAACAAGGGACCTCTAAGTTAAAGATTAATAGGAATCAGAGCTGGTACATTTCTTTTTAATATACTTCCCAGATATTGAGAAATTAAATGATTTTAATGACAGGGTAGCAAATCCTTTTGCAAATCAGATGGTTCCAATTCATGCCTTTTACAAAATTAAATGGCCATTATGAAGTCACCAGCTGCTAAATAATTCAAAATATTTTTTATTATAGCTTACTACATTCTTTTGGTGTGCAACTTGGAAGAACTTCAAATAACTAAATGATATTCTTATATCAAAATTCCTTCCATTACCACCAACTTTTGTGAGCAAGTTTTCTCGGTACCTACATCTAGATTAAGAAAGAAAGAAGGGGGCGGTGGAGGAAGAAAGAGGGTGGGGGAGGGGAAGAGAGGGGAAAGGACAGGAAGGAGAGAAACTTGAAGTTGAACTCTGTCACATTCTAGTGGTAAATAATATTCATCTGTAGATTCATAAACTAGGAAAAAAGCCAGCTTTATCCCTCAATAACAGATGTATTTTCAAGAGACTTTACATTTTATATTTAATAATTACCAAATTTTATAATATATTTATATTCTTCTGATCAATTTAACATAACTAATAATTTTATAGATAATTTAATGCATAAAAAATTGTTAGCATTTACAGACTTACCAACAAGGATAATGAAAACGCTTTAATTTAAATGTATAGGCATACTTAAATAGTCATAGCCGAGTGCCTCCAGGAAGCAATTTTAAAGTTCCAGGCAGGAGATAATTAGCTCTCAGACTGGTGTGGCTTTAATCTTAGAAAAAAGAAGGACAAAGCTCAGACCTTTCCAAAAAGAACCTGAAAGTACAATGACTTACAAGACATGAGAAATGAGATCAAGGAATGAATAAAAGAAGACTCAGAAATTTTGAGTCCGGTTATCTGTAAGAATAGGAATGGTGGTGACGAGATTACACTCAGGCCATTGCTTTTATGAAGCTAATCCTGTAAGGAAAGTCAAAGAGTAGTGTGTGTTCCACACCTGCTTAAAGTTGGAGGTATAACAGGAGGTGATGACGAAAGCTCAGCCTCTCTGTACACCAGTGCCAAATCGAATTTCAGAGATAGAGTTTTGGGTGAAGTAGAAAAGAATAGCTTTATTGCTTTGCCAGGCAAAGGGGGATACAGTGGGCTCCTGCCCTCGAAAACTATATGTCCCAGCCAGGGAAGTTTGGTGAGGAGTTTTATGGCAATGGTTCAAGGGTCGGGTTGCTGACAAGATTAGGGTGTGTGCAGGCTCTCCTGAATCTTGATGAGTTTCTCTGGTTCCTTTAATCTGGCCTCAGGTAGTTTCTTGGCTGCCCCTCCCTTGATTAGCAGCTGTTCAAATCTGCCCTTTGGAACTCAGGGAAGGTCATGGAGACTGGAGTCTTGCCTAAGAGAAACGGGGGACAGAAAAAGGCCTTTGGGTCCAGGAGCCCCACAGAGCCCCACTCGGTTTCACTGGGCACTGGCAGTCAAGGAGGTAAAGCAGGGCATGGATGAGCTTCAAATCACCTGCTGTTATGTTCCTTCTCCAAGCAGTTAAATAATCTTGAACCGGCCTAGCAGCTAGGCTCCGTCTACACATAATAGTCATCTCTACATTGGCTTTATTAATGGCCTTTGACATCATTTTAATTTGAAAGATCATTATGATTTTATTCCTGCCTTTCACAATACTCATTGACTAAAAGCTTAAGCAGCAACTGTGCCCAGTTTTCTCAGGAATCCTGCAGCTTCACTGTTCTAAAGAAAAGGTGCCAGTTTTGCTAAATCTGCTAGTTTGAGTAAAGCCCTTCCCCAAGAGTTAAAATGCTAAGTCACACCCACTTCTCTGCTTTTAGAAGTGACTCATTCTTCAACTCCAGACCTGAGAAGTCGAGGCTTTTTGCAAAATGTAATGCTTTTAAATGTATTTTTCACTAGATGCGTACATTTCTCTGGGTAATGGTATACCACATGACTCAGGTTTGCGATGCATTTTTTGCTTCTTCCCAGTGATGTCTGCTTATAACCAACTTCTAAACATTGTTTTACTGTAAAACATTTATTTTGAGTGACACAACAGCATTTTAATTTCACTTTTGAAAAACTATGTTAAAATTAAAATACTAAGATGGGCCAGTACAACTTTGACACTTCAGCTGCTATAGTTTCATGTTTTTGTTACTTTTAAGAAAACTGCATCTCATAAAACACGTAATGGTCCATATTTTCATCTGCTTTTTCTTTTTTTGAATTTTCCTTTATTTATTTTTTATACAGCAGGTTCTTGTTAGTTATCTATTTTATACATATTAGTGTACACATGTCAATCCCAATCGCCCAATTCATCCTACCACCACCACCCCAACCCCATCCCCCATCACTTTCTCCCCCTTGGTGTCCATACGTTTCTTCTCTACATCAGTGTCTCTATTTCTGCCTTGCAAACCGGTTCATCTGTACCATTTTTGTAGGTTCCACATGTATGCGTTAATATACGATATTTGTATTTCTCTTTCTGACTTACTTTGCTCTGTATGACAGTCTCTAGTTCCATCCACATCTCTACAAATGACCCAATTTCATTCCTTTTTATGGCTGAGTAATAGTCCATTGTATATATGTACCACTTCTTCTTTATCCATCTTTCTGTCATTGGGCATTTAGGTTGCTTCCATTACCTGGCTATTGTAAATAGTGCTGCAAGGAACATTGGGGTGCATGTGTCTTTTTGAATTATGGTTTTCTCTGGGTATACGCCCTGTAGTGGGATGGCTGGGTCATATGGTAATTCTATTTTTACTTTTTTAAGGAGCCTCCATACTGTTCTCCACTATGGAGAAATTTTTCTACAAAATTTTTCTAAAAAAATCCATGTAGAAATCCATGTAGAAATTTACATTCCCACCAACAATGCAAGAGGGTTCCCTTTTCTCCACACCCTCTCCAGCATTTGTTGGTTATAGATTTTCTGATGATGCCCATTCTAATTGGTGTGAAGTGATACCTCACTGCAGTTTTGATTTGCATTCTCTAATAATTAGTGATGTTGAGCAGCTTTTCATGAGCTTCTTGGCCATCTGCATGTCTTCTTTGGAGAAATGTCTATTTAGGTATTCTGCCCATTTTTTGATTGCGTTGTTTGTTTTTTTAATATTGAGCTGCATGAGCTGTTTATATATTTTGGAGATTAATCCTCTGTCTACTGACTCATTTGCAAATATTTTCTCCCATTCTGAGGGTTGTCTTTTCATCTTATTTGTAGTTAGTTTCCTTAGCTTTGCAAAAGCCTTTAAGTTTCATTAGGTCCCATTTGTTTATTTTTGGTTTTATTTCCATTACTCTAGGAGGTGGATCAAAAAAGATCTTGCAAAAAAAAAAGATCTTGCTGTGATTTATGTCAAAAAATGTTCTTCCTATGTTTTCCTCTAAGAGTTTTATAGTGTCCAGTCTTACATTTAGGTCTCTAATACATTTTGAGTTTATTTTTGTTTACTTAGGGAGTGTTCTAATTTCATTCTTTTACATGTAGCTGTCCAGTTTTCCCAGCACCTCTTATTGAAGAGACTGTCTTTTCTCCATTGTATATCCTTGCCTCCTTTGTCATAAATTAGTTGACCATAGGTGTGTGGGTTTATCTCTGGGCTTTCTATCCTTTTCCATTGATCTATATTTCTGTTTTTGTGCCAGTACCATATTGTCTTGATTACTGTAGCTTTGTAGTATAGTCTGAAGTCAGGGAGTCTGATTCCTCTAGCTCTATTTTTTTCTCTCAAGACTGCTTTGGCTATTTGCTGTCCTTTGTGTCTCCATACAATTTTAAGATTTTTTTTTTCTAGTTCTGTAAAAAAATGCCACTGGTAATTTGATAGGGATTGCATTGAATCTGTAGATTGCTTTGGAAAGTATAGTCACCTTCACAATATTGATTCTTCCAATCCAAGAACATGGTATATCTCTCCATCTGTTTGTATCATCTTTGATTTCTTTCATCAGTGTCTTATAGTTTTCTGAGCACAGGTCTTTTACCTCCTTAGGTTCATTTTTAGGTATTTTATTCTTTTTGTTGCAATGGTGAAAGGGATTGTTTCCTTAATTTCTCTTTCTGATCTTTCATTGTTAGTGTATAGGAATGCAAGAGATTTCTGTGCATTAATTTTGTATCCTGAAAGTTTACCAAATTCATTGATTAGTTCTAGTAGTTTTCTGGTGGCATCTTTAGGATTCTCTATGTATAGCATCATGTCATCTGCAAACAGTGACCATTTTACTTCTTCTTTTCCAATTTGTATTCCTTTTATTTCTTTTCTTCTCTGATTGCCGTGGCTAGGACTTCCAAAACTATGTTGAATAATAGTGGTGAGAGTGGACATCCTTGTCTTTTTCCTGATCTTAGAGGAAATGCTTTCAGTTTTTCACCATTGAGAATGATGTTTGCTGTGGGTTTGTCGTATATGGCCTTTATTATGTTGAGGTAGGTTCCCTCTATGCCTACTTTCTGGAGAGTTTTTATCATAAATGGGTGTTGAATTTTGTCAAAAGCTTTTTCTGCATCTATTGAGATGATCATATAGTTTTTCTCCTTCAATTTGTTAATATGGTGTATCACATTGATTGATTTGCATATATTGAAGAATCTTTGCATCCCTGGGGTAAATCCCACTTGATCATGGTGTATGATCCTTTTAATGTGCTGTTGGATTCTGTTTGCTAGTATTTTGTTGAGGATTTTTGCATCTATATTCATCAGTGATATTGGTCTGTAATTTTCTTTTTTTGTAGTATCTTTGTCTGGTTTTGGTATCAGGGTGATGGTGGCCTCATAGAATAAGTTTGGGAGTGTTCCTTCCTCTGCAATTTTTTGGAAGAGTTTGAGAAGGATTGGTGTTAGCTCTTCTCTAAATGTTTGATAGAATTCACCTGTGAAGCCATCTGGTCCTGGACTTTCGTTTGTTGGAAGATTTTAAATCACAGTTTCAATTTCATTACTTGTGATCGGTCTGTTCATATTTTCTATTTTTCCTGGTTCAGTCTTGGAAGGTTATACTTTCTAAGAATTTGTCCATTTCTTCCAGGTTGTCCATTTTATTGGCATAGATTTGCTTCTAGTACTCTCTTATGATGCTTTGTATTTCTGCGGTGTCCTTTGTAACTTCTCCTTTTTCATTTCTAATTTTATTAATTTGAGTCCTCTCCCTTTTTCTTGATGAGTCTGGCTAAAGGTTTCTCAATTTTGTTTATCTTCTCAAATAACCAGCTTTTAGTTTTATTGATCTTTGCTATTGTTTTCTTTGTTTCGATTTCATTTATTTCTGCTCTGATCTTTATGATTTCTTTCCTTCTGCTAACTTTGGGTTTGCTTCGTTCTTCTTTTCTGGTTCTTTTAGGTGTAAGGTTAGGTTGTTTATTTGAGATTTTTCTTGTTTCTTGAGGTAGGCTTGTATTGCTATAAACTTCCCTCTTAGAACTGCTTTCACTGCGTCCCATATGTTTTGGATCATCATGTTTTCGTTGTCCTTTGTCTCTAGGTATTCTTTGATTTCTTCAGTGATCTCTTGGTTATTTAGTAGTGTACTGTTTAGCCTCCATGTGTTTGTGTTTTTTACATTTTTTTTCCCTCTAATTGACTTCTAACCTCAGAGCGTTGTGGTTGGAAAAGATGTTTGATATGATTTCAGTTTTCTTAAATTTACTGAGGCTTGATTTGTAACCCAAGATATGATTTATCCTGGAGAATGTTCCGTGCGCACTTGAGAAGAAGGTGTAATCTGCTGTTTTCGGATGGAATGTCCTATAAATGTCAATTAAATCTATCTGGTCTACTGTGTCCTTTAAAGCTTGTGTTTCCTTATTAATTTTCTGTCTGGATGATCTGTCCATTGGTGTAAGTGAAGTGTTCAAGTCTCACACTATTGTGTTACTGTCTATTTCCTCTTTTAGAGCTGTTACAGTTGCCTTATGTATTGAGGTGTTCCTATGTTGGGTGTATATATATTTATAATGTTATATCTTCTTCTTGGATTGATCCCTTGATCATTATGTAGTGTCCTTCCTTGTCTCTTGTAACATTCTTTATTTTAAAGTCTATTTTATCTGAAATGAGTATTGCTACTCCAGCTTTCTTTTGATTTCCATTTGCATGGAATATCTTTTTCCATCCCCTCTTCTGCAGCCTGTATGTGTCCCTAGGTCTGAAGTGGGTCTCTTGTAGACAGCATATATATGGGTCTTTTTTTTGTATCCATTCAGAGAGCCTGTGTCTTTTGGTTGGAGCATTTAATCTATTCACGTTTAAGGTAATAATCGATATGTATGTTCCTATGACCATTTTCTTAATTGTTATGGGTCTATTTTTTGTAGGTCCTTTTCTTCTCTTGTGTTTCCCACTTAGAGAAATTCCTTTAGCATTTATTGTAGAGCTGGTTTGGTGGTGCTGAATTCTCTTAGCTTTTGCTTGTCTGTATAGCTTTTGATTTCTCCGTCAAATCTGGATGAGATCCTTGCTGGGCAGAGTAATCTTGGTTGTAGGTTCTTCCCTTTCGTCACTTTAAATATATTGTGCCACTCCCTTCTAGCTTGTAGAGTTTCTGCTGAGAAATCAGCTGTTAACCTTATGGGAGTTCCCTTGTATGTTATTTGTCATTTTTCCCTTGCTGCTTTCAATAATTTTTCTTTGTCTTTAATTTTTGCCAGTTTGGTTACTATGTGTCTCAGCGTGTTTCTCCTTGGGTTTATCCTGTATGGGACTCTCTGTGCTTCCTGGACTTGGGTGGCTATTTCCTTTCCCATGTTAGGGAAGTTTTTGACTATAATCTCTTCAAATATTTTCTCTGGTCCTTTCTCTCCCTCTTCTCCTTCTAGACCCCTATAATGCGAATGTTGTTGCATTAAATGTTGTCCCAGAGTCTCTTAGGCTGCCTTCATTTCTTTTCTTTCTTTTTCCTTTATTCTGCTCCACGGCCATGAATTCCACCATTATGTCTTCCAGGTCACTCATCCGTTCTTCTGCCTCAGTTATTCATCTATTGATTCTTTCTAGTGTATTTTTCATTTCAGTTATTGTGTTTTTCATCTCTGTTTGTTTGTTCTTTAATTCTTCTAGGTGTTTGTTCTTTAGTTCTTCTAGGTCTTTGTTAAACATTTCCTTCATCTTCTCGATCTTTGCCTCCATTCTTTTTCTGAGGTCCTGGATCATCTTCACTATAATTTTTCTGAATTCTTTTTCTGGAAGGTTGCCTATCTCCACTTCATTTAGTTGTTTTTCTGGGGTTTTCTCTTGTTCCTTCATCTGGTACATAGCCCTTTGCCTTTTCATCTTGTCTATCTTTCTGTGAATGTGGTTTTCCTTCCACAGGCTGCAGAATTGTAGTTCTTCTTGCTCCTGCAGTCTGCCCTCTGGTGGATGAGGCTATCTAAGAGGCTTGTGCAAGCTTCCTGATGGGAGGGACTGTTCTCATCTGCTTTTAATAGCCAACTTTTCCATGTTGCAAGTTCTATTTCATACATCTGTCGGCTTCATGATAGGTTAAGGTTCTAGCCATAATTGTTTACTGGCTTTATTATAGGAAACACTTGATGCTGACCAACGAAATTGTGCTAACCTCTGCTTCTACCAAGCTTCACATCTTACAGTTCTTCAAGCACACGGCCACTAGAGAGAAAGATCATTTTGCTCCTTTTTTATTTCAAATTCAAAAAATATATATCATTCTTTGTTATCATTGTCTCACGTCTCATTTTTCTTTCACATTCCCTTTGACCATGCTTTGCTTTGGAATCTTTATTCCATTTAATTAATTCAGTTAATAGCACCTCCATGTCTATTTCTTCTAACATCTACTGTAACTTCATTCCTCTCCAATTACCGCATATATTTTCATCTATCAATCACTGATCTTCATCAAGGAGAGATGGAGAGAAAGGGGGGAGGCGGGAGAGGAGGAAAGGAACAGGGAGAAGGAAAAAGACCATCTACAATGAACATTGACAGTTATGCATTCCTTTCCATCCTTGGGCCGCTCAAAGGCCCATTCTGATGTATGCCCCTCAAATCAATTGCACCTTATTTAGCCAAAGGCATTTACTGATGACATCCATCTATACACATATTTTTCTCATTCTTATTGTTACACCAGTGAGTTATGCCTTCCTGTGCACTAGACCAGAACTAATAGAAAGGTAATATTAAAAATTATTACTTTACCCTAAGCAAGTCCATCTTTCTCACAGAGTCTAGGGTAGGCTGAAGTCTTATTATACATAAAGAATAAAGCTTTGCATGGCCTTGCCAATACTACAAAATGGTTTCTTGAGTTTTCAGAATTTTAGGAACATAGAAGCAATCAAGCTGCATGAGTCACCATTGTTCATATACATGGCTGACCTAAATATCGTTTTTTAAAAACTATGACTTCGAAAGTAATTTTCATGGAGATTATTGAAAATGATCATCTGAATTTAGCTTTTGGCAAAGAAAAGAATATCTTTGGCCTTTTAATTTACATTACATTTCAAATATCTTTAAAATTAATTTTAACTTTACAATTTTAAATTTGCTTTTTAACATGTTATTCTAATATGTCATTTTAACTGTAACAATTTTTGAGATTAAATTTATTCTGTACTGTTTTTTACACTAAGAATCGTACCATCTTAAACACTCTTGCTAACTCATTCTATTTGTTTCTCTTTGGGGATCAGGAGAATTGATTTGTCTAGGAGCCAAGGACATTCAGTACAGATGATGGATTTTCAATGATGCACACACAAAGGCCAATCCACGCAAAATCATGAAATATTCAAACTTTATCTCTATTGCTTTAGCCTCTTCGTTTTGAATGTTTTTGGACATTTCTTCTAACTTTAAAAAGATCCCTCCTTCCCCTGCAAGTTCCCACTAACTTCATGCTCATTCCCTGTTATAACTGCCTCTTGGAAGAATATTTGAGACCAGTCCATATTAGAGTATAATTGATTGTTTTCAAAGTATAGGCATGGGGGCAAGGGCTGTTCCAGTTGAACTGAAAGTTAATCTTTAAGCTGAAAGATTGAATTTTCTACATAAGAATTTCAGGTGTGCACGTGAAGAAAGATGTTTCAGTGTAGAGGACTTTCCCATTCTTAAAGTCAACCTACATTTTCTAGGCCATTAGCCATTGGGCAGGCTGGTCCACACTGCACAGGATCCTACCACTTCTCTGGAAGATCCCAGCCTGCATACCTTGTGCCTTCTGATAAAATTGCTGGCGTTTGCCAACACTTGAAGCCTAGGAATCTCAAAGGAACTATTCATGAGGCTTTCTTTTCTTGTTGTCACTTATTTGTTCACTCTACCCCCTCCACCACCAAATTTACTGACTGCCTACCATGTGCCTGAATGGATACTAAGTACTATGAATACAACAGTGAATAAGAAGTAGTCCTGGGCCTTAAAGAAGATAAATCTAATGTGGAAGGTGGGGAAATGAGCAGCTAAATTACAATACAATAAGATAAAGGCTTTGTAGAGGGGTCAGTATTATCCTTGGGAAGCATAGAAGAGTACCCAACCCACCTTTGGGAGGTCAAGGAGGGCTTCCTGAAGGAGGTGATGGCTCAGCTGAGCCCCAAAAGACCAGTTAGGGTTAGCCAGGCAAAAAGGAGAAAGGAGAATATACCGAGAAAAGTGGGTGAGCAAAGGCTATAACGTTGAAAGTAATCATGTTTCTCTGGGAGAACTATTTCCAAAACAGAGAGTGAACGGGAAGGGGAGCAAAAGGAGAAGGGAACTGCAGGGGACATCAAGGCCCAGGTCTTAGAGGACTGTGTAAGCCACTCCGAGGAATTTAAACTTAACCCTGAGGCAATGGGAAACAATCGTAGGGTTTTCAACAGAAAAATGACATGAACAAATACATATTCTAGAAAGTCCATACTGGCAACAGTGTGGAGATTAGATTAAAGATGGACAAAACTGGAGTCAGGGAGGCCATTTCGAAGGATGTAGCTGTGATGCAGGTCAGTGATACTGAGGGCCTGAGCTCAGGTGAGAAGCTGAGGTGGAGATGAGCAAATGGTGGTAGAATCCATAGGACTTGGTAATTGAGCAGATTGGATGGTGGTCAGGAAGAGAAGAACCAACAGTGAGGAAGGAATAAAAGAATCACCCTTTGATATGAGAAGGCAAGAGAAAAAATCATTTTCAGAGGGGCAATAATAAGTTCTGATTGGGCCATGTCACGTTTGCGATTCCTAAAGAAGGTCTCCTGCATACCAGTGGGTGCCAATCGCATGGACTACAATGAGATTGACCTCCCATGGAAGAGCAGGGCCCACACTGTCCAAATGTGTATGGTGGCCCTGGCTGGGGCTCAAGAGAGAGACTCTTGTTGGAGATGAAGACTTGAGGGTCATCAGCATATAAATAGTGTTTGAAGCTCAAGAGTAGATGAATTCCACCAACACCAAAGAAAGCGTGTAGAAGAAGAAGCCCAAGGACACAAAGAAACACTGATATTTACAGAATAGGCAAAAGAAGAGAAACCCACAAAAGAAAAGGAGAAAGAGGAGCCAATAAAAACAGAGGAACACCAAGGAGAGGTCACCAATGCCAAGAGGCACTTGCAATTTAGGTAAATTGCCACCAGGTGGAGTGTGGTCTCAGCATTTGAAATTCCTGCAAGTGTTAAAGCAGGGCAAACATTGGTTAGCATTTATATAGGTCATTTGGTTCACAACTTTTGGCAAACCTGCAGACAGTGGAGGAACAGGAGTTCCACTGTATAATGTAGAGAAGAAAGCATTGAAAGAGAAGAAAGGAAACAAGGTTCTATCCCCACCTTTATGACTCTCTAGCAAGAAGACCTTAGGCAAATCTTTATCTCCCTGTCTTCAGTTTCCACACTTCTTTTTTTTTTAAATGATAACTCATGGTCTCTTTTTTTTTTTTTTTAATTTATTTTATATTTGGCTGTGTTGGGTCTTCGTTGCTGCACGCGGGCTTTCTCTAGTTGCGGCGAGTGGGGGCTACTCTTCGTTGCGGTGCGCAGGCTTCTCATTGCAGTGGTTTCTCTTGTTGCGGAGCACGGACTCTAGGCGCGCAGGCTCAGTAGTTGTGGCGCACGGGCTTAGTTGCTCCACGGCACGTGGGATCTTCCTGGACCAGGGCTCGAACCCGTGTCCCCTGCATTGGCAGGCGGATTCTTAACCAATGCGCCACCAGGGAAGCCCTCCACACATTTAATATAAGGAAGTTGGGCTAGGTGTTTAAATCCCTTCCAACTTATTATAATAAAAGAAAATAATAATAACAAGCATGTACACAGCACATATCTGGGCCTGATATTTCAGTAGGTGCTGGAGATACAAAAAAGGAATAGAACAAATTTAGAGTCTGTACTCATGGGCCTACTACCCTAGCAAGTTGGACATACTTATAAACTAACAGTCACAGCAATACGGAGAGTGCTATAACGTATAGACACACAGCTATGGGAGCACAGAGAAGAAGCTAACTGTTTTCCAGGCTTCATGAAGGAGGGCAATCTTGAATGAATTTTACAGCATAAGTAGGAATCTTCAAGAGATCGTGAGGAAAGGAATCTTATGCAGAAGGTATAGAATGCGCAAAGGTCTAGAGGTATATGAGAGCACTGAGTTTTCGGTTCAATATGGCAGAATATAAGTTGCCTGGAGGGAAATAAATGCAACTGGAAAAGTGGACAAGGACCGGAGAAGTCACTGCAGGTCTTATTTATTACAGTGATATGTTTGAACCTTGTTTAATTAACAAACACTTCCTGCGGGAAGTACCAGGTACTGTACCGTACCAGGTACTGTTTGAAGTGCATTACAAATGTTAAGTCATTTAATTCTTGCAAAAGTCCTATGCGGTAAATGTCTCACCCCTGCCCCCGCCCCCATTTTACAATGAGTAACAGACACAGAGATTAAGTAACTTAATAGCCCTTGCCTTAGTATAAGCCTGTCAGGGATGCTTCTGGGGTTCCCACTAAGATGCTCTGGCTCCCAAGTTCCTGCTCTTAACTGTAGGAATGTACAGTTGCTGTAGGAGACATGAGTCAATGAAAGGATTTTCACCTGGAAATAATGACATCAAACTGGCATTTTAGAACTGCCCTCTGGTAGGAGTGAAGAGCTGGATTGGAGGGGGTGACATTGGAGGAAGGATGCTTTTGCCGGATTTCAGCTAAAATACATGTGCTGAGACTAAACAGTGAGAACTTTGAAAAGAGAGACTTAAGAGGTGCTTAGCAAGCATCCTTTCAAGGCTCAGTGACCAGCTGTAAGGAAAAGAGCAAGAGAAATCTAAAATGATGCCCAGGTTTCTGGCTTAGAGAACTGGGGGATTGATAGCGACCTTAAGTGAAATTGGGAAAAGAACAATTTTGAGCATGCTGAGTAATAAATATAATGGACCATTGGAAATATAAGGTCTGGAACTCAGGAATAAAGTCTGAATGTAGATGGTTGAATTGGAATAAGTAGAGTCCTCTGGAAAGAATGGGTAGAAGGAGAAAGGAACTAAAATCAGAACCTGAATGTTGAACAAGAGGAAGAAAAATTGGGGATGAGGGGTCTCTAAGGCTGGAGGAAGGCCAAATAAGAGTGTTTTCACTTTTTAAATTATTTAATGTTTTCCTTTGTGTTGAGATCAGAGTCTTGTGCTAGAATAGAGGTAAAAAAGCGTGGCATTACATGTCTGTAACTAGCCATGTTCTCTGCAGGCAGAAATCATATCCAATTCCTTTGTATATCACTGTGCCTGGAATAGAACAGCCCCTTCCTCAGCAAATACTTGGTAAATAAATATTAATTTGTAGACTTTGATGTTCTAATACATTTAACTTTCTCTTTTTTTAATCTTTATTGGAGTATAATTGCTTTACAATTGTGTGTTAGTTTCTGCTTTATAACAAAGTGAATCAGTTATATATATACATATGTTCTCATACCTCCTCCCTCTTGCGTCTCCCTCCCTCCCACCCTCCCTATCCCACCCCTCCAGGCGGTCAAAAAGCACCGAGCCGATCTCCCTGTGCTATGCGGCTGCTTCCCACTAGCTATCTACCTTACGTTTGGTAGTGTATATATGTCCATGCCTCTCTCTAGCTTTGTCACAGCTTACCCTTCCCCCTCCCCATATCCTCAAGTCTATTCTCTAGTAGGTCTGTGTCTTTATTCCTGTCTTACCCCTAGGTTCTTCATGACATTTTTTTTTCTTAAATTCCATATATATGTGTTAGCATACGGTACTTGTCTTTCTCTTTCTGACTAACTTCACTCTGTGTGACAGACTCTAGGTCTATTCACCTCATTACAAATAGCTCAATTTCATTTCTTTTTATGGCTGACTAATATTCCATTGTATATATGTGCCACATCTTCTTTATCCATTCATCCGATGATGGACACTTAGGTTGTTTCCATCTCCGGGCTATTGCAAATAGATACATTTAACTTTCTCTTATCTCTCTTGGGTACACAGCCCACCTTGGGGAAAGATCTTGTCCAGTTTTTCAAAACTGGAAGGCCAACAATAAATTGATCCAGTTATGTTGAAATACTTATTCTTAAATGCTCCCCAAATGAACACATTAACTGTGGGTCTACATCCTACATCACTCCCTAAAAAAATCACAAAGCATCTCATTGCCCTTTGTTATGCAAAATTCAGACAGTACGTTTTGGAAAGAGAGTATTCCCTTGGGTCAGGCAAATCTGATTTCAACCCACAGGTCCAGCAGGCCTAGCTCTCTGACCTTGGGCAAGTCATTTAATCTTGTTGTGCCTCAGTTTCCTCATCTGTAAAATGGTGATTATGATACTCTGTACGGTATAGGACTGCGGCAAGGATGACATACCCAGAACCCCTGCAGTTGTTGCTCTCACAAAAGAGATGCTCGGGAAATATTAAATCTTTGGCAGTATTTGCAACCTCGACAATCATTTTCATTGTAAGAACATACGTTTGCAAGAAGCGCTCCCCGGAAGTTCAAGGCTTCCTCTGAGCCCAGTGGACCTGCAACATTATCAAGAGCCACCAGGTGGTGTTGGTGCCTCTTAGGGGACCCTAGGTCGGGGGTTTTTACCATCAGGGTCAATAAACTTCCCAGTGCTAAGTAAGCACCAAGTTCTGTTTCCAGTATGCTTCTTTCCATAGCATTATAACCTTACTAAAATAGCAGTCTCTACAGACTAAACACGAACGTGAGCATTTAGCAGTAAAAAAAATTATATATATTATTTGAGAAAAGGCTTAATGAAAAACAGCTACTTCAGTACACATCACATAACTTCCTGACTCCTTTAAACTGTTTTTTAATGATTTCTTAAACTTAAGCTAACCTTGGTTCTAATTTCCTCACATTAATTTCGATTCATTCTTATGTGGGCAGAAGGCTAATCGCCTCTGGACTGTGCTTAACCATAGAATTTGGCAAAGACTCCGTGGAAAAAGCCCTCGGTCCTTTTCACCTGCTGGGGGATTAAATCCCCTCATTAAGAGGCTTAGGCAAGCCACTTCAGCCAGTACTTAGAAGAAAATCTGGCCTCTAGATGCCATTTCAGATCTTGGCCCTCTTCCTGCTGCCTGTCTTTATCCACATTGAAATAGAAAATGCTCACTGGGTTCTCCAAGCCCCATGGCCCTTGATTTCTAACCAAAACCCAGTTACCAGGGTTACCCCGGCCCTTGCGCAGGCTCCCTGACTCTGTGCTTGCCACCAATGCCACTTGGCAAGGCCACTCTGCTTTCTCCTGGCTGCTCACACAGGGTCCGGTTTGGGACGCTCTGTGTGTTGCAGCTCCTGGGACCCTGTGCCCGCTGAAGCCCTCTGCTTATAGATGTCAAACATGTGCTGTTTGTCTTCTCAACTTCTACGCAATTTTGAAGGCTAAAAACAAAGAATGTTTAAGAAAAATTTTAGCACCATCATTGTTCTAAGGGCCGTGAAACTACTCTGTGGGATACTACAGTGGTACATACGTGTTATTTTACATTTGTCCAACCCATAAAGTGTAAAACAGCAAGAGTGAACCCTAAAGTAAACTATGGCCTCTGGGTGATAATGACGTGTCAACATAGGTTCATTAAGTGTAACAGATGTACCACTTTGGTGAGGGATGGTGATAGAGAGAGAGGTTGGGGGGAGGGGTATATGGGAAATTTCTATATTTTCCACTCCATTTTGCTGTTAACCTAAAGCTGCTCTAAAAATCAGTCTTTTTTTTTTTTTTAAGTGTCATTGCTATGACCATTTTTACCCTGTAAAGTAGGTCCTTATCGCCTCCACATAAAAGAGAACGGGGGGTGTGCTCTTGTGATTATCAGACCATTATTAGGCACTTACCTTGCGCTGATGACTGTGTTCTGGGAACACTGGTGACTCTACAGACCCAGCTCCTGCCCTCAGGAATCCTGCAGTTGAAAGAAAAGGAAAGTAAATTAAACTAAGCCACCTAACTGAGCACTTAATTTCACGGTAAATGCAAAGAAGGTGCTAGGAGGGTGTTTCCCTGGGAGCAGCTGGAAAGGGCTGCTTCTCTTCCCGTGGCAAATATCCACGTGCCTCCTTCAACACCGACATGCTGAGTAGTTGGCAGTTGAGTAGTTGAGTTAGCACAGCAGTGTCAGTCCCTCACCCCTTCCTCCAGCTATTCTCGCTCGTGGCCTTTAAGAGCCAGACAGCAGAAGAGCTGCTGCTGTGACACATGTGCTGCCCTCAGCTGGGCCTCTCCCAAAAAGGAGCGCTGCAGCTCCAAAAGCATCTAGAATCACCTCATACCTGTTAGGTTGGCTCGTATCAAAAAAATAGAAAAGTACAAGTGTCGGCAAGAATGTGGAGCAATTAGAACCCCTGTGTACCGTTGGTGGGAATGTAAAATGATTCAGCGCTATGGAAAATAGTATGGCAGTTTCTCAAACAAATGAGAATATAGTTACCCTATGATCCAACTATTCCACTTCTGGGTATACTCCTGAAAGGATTGAAAACAGGTCTCAAAGAAATATGTGTACACCCATGTTCATAGCAGCATTATTCAGAAAAAACTAAAACATGAAAGCAATCCAGGTATCCATCAATGGGTGAATAGATAAGCAAAATATGGTATATATATACAATGGAATATTATTCAACCTTAAAAAGGAAGGAAATTCTGAGGAAGACATTATGCTAAGTGAAATAAGCCAATCACAAAAAGGCAAATACTGTATGATTCTATTTATGTAAGGTACCTAGAATAGTCAAATTCATAGAGTCAAAAAGAATGGTGGGACTTCCCTGGTGGCACAGTGGTTAAGAATCCCCCTGACAATGCAGGGGACACAGGCTCTATCCCTGGTCCTGGAGGATCCTACATGCCGCGGAGCAACTAAGCCCGTGAGCCACAAATACTGAGCCTGTGCTCTAGAGCCCATGAGCCACAAATACTGAGCCCTCATACCACAACTACTGAAGCCCACGCGCCTAGAGCTCATGTTCCGCAACAAGAGAAACGACTGCAATGAGAAGCCCGCACACCGCAACGAAGGGTAGCTCCCGCTCGCCACAACTAGAGAAAGCCCATATGCAGCAACGAAGACCCAGTGCACCCAAAAATAAATAAATTAAATTAAATAATTTTTTTTTAAATGGTGATTGTCAGGGGCTGTGAGGAGGAAGAATAGGGAATTATTGTTTAATGTATATAAAACATAATTTTGAAAGATTAAGAGTTCTGGAGATGGATGATGGTAATGGTTGTAGAAAAATATGAATGTAGTTAATACTTCTGAATTGTACATTTTTAAATGGTTAAGATAGTAAATTTTATATTACTGTATTTTACCATAATAAAAGAAAACTGGGGAAAAAAGCGCATCCCGATGGCAAGACATTACAACCTCCCTTAGCTGCCTTCAAGGTTCTAACTACTTACCCACAAGCCAGTGATGGAAAACTGTGAAACCAGGTGGACGGTGACCAGATTCTTTTTCTCCTCTATTCATTCTCTGCCTCTCCTTTTCTCCTGCCTTTCCCAAAATAATTTTTGACTTGGAGTGTAACAGAGAAAGGGTATACATGTACAGATATGTCAGATAATAAGAAATTGTATCTGGAGATGGTTTGCATCAGACTCAACACTCCCCACCTTTTGAGAAGTCGAGGGTGTGGGAAAATGGAGACGCTCATCCGTTGCTAGTGGGAGGTCCACTCATGGGACGTTTTCAGAGAGTGATCTGCCACCTTCCAACAAAAAAATTGTTTGAAACTTTTGACCAAGCTATTATACTTCTGGAACATTCTTTTAGAAATGCAAGTGGGCAAAGATATATCCTTAAGGATGTCAATTGCAGCACTATTTAATACAACAAAAAGAAATAGAAAACCCAAACGTCCATTAATCAGAGAATGGTTACATAAATTGTGGCTCAGCAATATGACAGAGTAGTATAAAAGTACTTGTCAAAAGAGCCTAAATCATATAAACTAATGGAGAGAAGTCAACGATATAGAAAGTAAAAACAATAAGTTGCAGAACTATGTCTAGAATGATCTCATATTATTTAAAAACAAAATGTTCATGTATGTGTTTGTATATTCATTTTTTAAAGTCCGGAAGGCTGTGCAAATCACTAAAAGTGGTTACCCCTAGGGAGGGAAATTTAGGAGAAAGGAACTTTTATTCTCTCCATAGGATATATTTTCATTTAGTTTGACTACTACTTATAATGAGTATGTATCATTAAGGAGAAAAAAGTTAAGAAAGAAAAAAAATTTTTTAATTTTATCTGCTCCAAAACAGGATGGTAATGGTAGACTCATCCCTAACATTGATTCTTGTTTCATGAAAGTTCACGGTGTTTGATTTGAAACAGGCCTTTCTTTTCAGAGCTCCCTGTTTTCCCCTATACTTGGCATTCCACATAAAACAACTGTCTGGAGATCACAGAGATGGAAAGGTGGAAACAAATGCACAGGAGGAGATAGGGGATGGAAGATTAAGAACTTAACCCAAATAAAAAGCAGCCATCAAAATTATGTTCATGGAGAATTCACAATATGGTGAAATATATACATAATAAAAAATACAGAAGTCAAAGACATATAGTTAGCATGACCATAACTAGAAAAAAGAAATAAACGGCCTCCAAAAAGCCTCCAACAAGGATACTAGGGAAAAGTAAACCAAAATATTAACGATAGACTAGATGATGAGATGTTAGAGTTTTCATTTTTTTACACTCTACATTTTCAAAAATGTAGAATTACTTTTTAAAAAATATTTATTTATTTATTTAGCTGTGTCGGTCTTAGCTGTGGCACGCAGGATCTTCGTTGCAGCATGAAGGATCTTTCATTGCGGCACACGGGCTTCTCTCTAGATGTGGCATGTGGGCTCGGTAGTTGCGGCATGTGGGCTTAGTTGCCCCACAGCGTGTGGGATTTAGTTCCCCGACCAGGGATCAAACCCACGTCCCCTGCATTGGATGGCTGATTCTTAACCACTGGGCTACCAGGGACGTCCCTAGAATGACTTTTATCACGTAAATAATCACACTTTTATTTCAGCTACATCTATCACTACCCCACAGTTTATCCTCCCAAAATACCACCATCACAGATAGTAGTACAGCATATAGATATGTCTAGTTCTAAACTCATTTTCAAAGCCTGTGAGTCTTAATTCTTAGAAGCCCATCAAGTTTGGAGCCTTTCCTTCTCTCTGCAATAAGACAACTTGAAGATTCCATTACCTTCCTAAGGGATACAGTATGGGGAAGTAAACATCAATTAATTGTTTGGTCTGTGAATCTGGGAGGTATTATATAATATTCATTGCAAGTATTTAGAACCTCGGTGTGAGAACCCGGGACACATTGTAGAGGGACTTTGTTGCTTAAATTTTCTTCACAAAGTTGAAGTGAGAAACCGTAAGAGTTTAACAAAATTTATCTCAGCCTCTCAAATCCCTTGCTTTGGATTTCCTGAATCTCTTTTGGCCAGAAGGCACTCACACCCTCTGTTTTCTGGTGAGAATTTATGTTGGCTTGCTTTTCTTGGTTTGGTTTGTTTGCTAACACTCACCAGCTGTGCAAGCTCCCTCTATAATTTCTTGTAACTTTTTTTTTTAAAACAATAGGGCCTCAAATGCAGGGTTTCATGATAAGGTCTCAAGTTCCACACAAAATGGAAAATTTTCAGTACCAAGGCATGCCAAGGAGGGGTGGGGCCGCTTGACTGCCTTTGACCCTTTGTAACCCCGAAAGAGGTCCTCTCATTCCTGCAAGTCAGGTTTCTCTGAAACTGTTACACACCCAAGAGGAGAGATGCTAGTTGTTTTCTAACTTTGAAATCTGCATGAGTTGAAGCAGCAGCTCTCCCTCATTTCTTCTTGAAAGCTTATCAGAATGGGACTTTGAACCCCTAATATCACATCCTTTGATACTCACCAACTCATTTTATAAATAATCCCCTCTACATAGTTGACCTGAAGATCTATGTGTATATGGTTTGGTTGATTGATGTTCCTTTATCGCATATAAGAAGTGCTAGTCTCTTTCATCTAACTTTCTCCTCTTATTATCAGAGTTCAAAGTGTTGTCATTGCTGTTGGTTTGGCTTTGCTTTTTTAAAAAAATATATTTGACTTCTAGTAGCCCAAGGGAGGATGAGGGGAGAAATTATATTGACTGTGAGCCCTGAGCTTTATATAAATATAGTGTGTTTTTCAAGTCAATTTCTATCCAAAGTTCATGCTTTTTTGTTCTACCATGTTGTTTCTGACAATTTAATACAAGAGAAAACTAACATTCATTGAGCATCTATGATATGCCAGATGTGCTATAGAGATTAACTCATATAACCTTTCCAAAACATATTCCAATGGGAATAGCTATCCTCATTTTTATGAAAAAAAAAAAAAAAAGGCTCAGAGAGGTTAAATATTTGCCTAACATCACATGGTTTGCTGAGAACAGATCCAGGATTTAACGCCAAGTCTATCTCCAAAGCTCGCTTTCTATCTCATCATAGGTAGTGTTTTATGTGGAATCACTCACCGGAAGAGCTCTGTGAGCTAGGTACCATGATCATTCCCATTTTATAGCGAAAAATCCAGCTTAGAGAAGTTAAGGAACTTGTCCACAAGTCCATTAAGTGTGCAAAAGAAGAGATTAAGACCCAGACAGTCTGACTTTGGCACTGTTAGTCACTTATTGGGCTATCTCCCCAGAAACACTTTTAGAGACTCTCTATTCTAATGAAGACAAGGGAGAAATTTCCTTAGGCACGCAAGGCACCAAATGTGATTTTAAAAAGAGAGAGAAAAGAAAAATAAACTCTCTGCTAAACTAGGATTGGTCACTAGGAATTTCTCTCCTCCACAAATGTATGGTACAAATTATTCATTGATATTCGCAGAAGTGTCCATTAGCACATGATGGGAATGTCTGATTCCTCTTCACTGTGGCACTAGTGAAACCTTGCAGCTTCAGAGGAAAAGGAGGAGGGTTCTGGAGCTGTATAAATCAGGAAACTGTGCGATGAACCGTGTGGGCGGTGGTAAGGCTTTTAGCAGCCAGGCCTTCTGAGTCTTGAGATGACCTTACTCATCCTCAGTGTTCTGGGTCAGGGGAGAGCTCTGTCTAATGAAGGAATGAGCCATCCTTCATGTTCGAGACCAGGGCCATTGACCCTCCATCAGGAGGGCGTGACATTGGAATTACAATTTCAGTAGTGGTGATGGATTTGCACATATCTCTGTGTGCATTCACAGGCTCCCCTGGCTCTCTGTGAGCCATGACAAGGACCTCTGAGGGCACCGGGAATCAAGGGGCGCCGTTGTCATGACATATGACATTAGCAACATCCTTAGCTATCTCGGAGCCTAAGACAAAAAAAATGAGCAGGTTCCCATGTAAACTTAAACCCGGTGAATGTGTGACCTCACTTCTCTCTCTCGGGTTGTCTGGCCAATTAAGGGACGAGATAAGAAACTATTATAAGAAGCTGTGTTTTTAATGTCAGCAGCAGCTCTTGTTTCCAGGAATGGGATAAAACAGAGAGTGCCCAAGCAGAGTGCCCTGAGCCTAGTCTGAGACAAATTTTTTTTTAATGACATGTGTTGGATTTATATGCCTCCAACTTCTGTGCTTTATTACAAGGCCATCCAGCCTGAATGCCCTCACAGAGAGACAGAGGCAATATTACCTCCTGGCGGGAGGCAAGGAGGAAGAAGAAGGGAGAGCAGCCTTACTATGCAAAGGAGCTATAATAAAGGTTGCTTTTCCCCACTGCAAGTGGCCCTTCGAGGAGATGAGTAGTGAAGGGGAGCGGGCAAAGGGCTCGATGCCTATTTATCTAATAAAACCTGATTACAAGCAACAGGTGCACCAGCATATAAACTACCTTGGAGTCATCAGGAAATTCTAAGGAAAGCGGCATCAAATTGCAAATGATATGACTTTCATCTAATGATAGATATTAATTTTGCAGTAGGCCCATAAAATGGGTGTTTGCATCCTCATTATTCAGTATTTCATGCCATGATGATAGAGCAATAACGACAGAATAATAAACAAGCTTTTTATTTATTTATTTATTTCCGTCATGGAAAACTAGACTTTGAAAGTCAAATCACAAAGTTTGGAGGAAGTGGGTAAAAGACGTCCACAAACATCCAGAAAGGGCGAGTGGAGAGGTCGGGGGCGGGGGTGGGGGGAAGAGTAAGGAAGAGATCAACGAATTGATAGATGAAAAAAACAGACGTGTTTTTCTTTCTGATAAACATACTCCTACAATTGTATCAGAATTAAGATGGCAATCTTCCCTTGCTGGTGACAGCAGCATTTTATTGATATGTTTTTAAATGTCCAAACCCTTTGAAAGAACAGTTCTTTGAGGTGATGTTGTGGACTGGGGCGTGGGGAGGAGGGTACCATATTGAGAAGGAACACATGAGGTCGGATGTCACGCCCACAGCAGCACCTGTCACTTCTATGAATTGCTACGTTTCACCCATTCATGAGGCCCCAGTGAGGAGCAGAGCCAGGCTGAGCGGGAATGACAAGTGGGTGGGAAAGAGCTGGAAGGACTGAGATCGTCTGCGAAGAGAAGTGAGGGCAGGAAGTGGTGGGTGGAAAGGAGACTGGGATGCAGGAAAGAATGCAGTGAGTAAACACACCCGCAAGCACGCGTGTGCCAAGAGACCGCGCAGATCCTTATCGCGACAGTTTATTACATAGCACCTCGTAAAAATTAAGGGCAATTGGAGAAGAGGATGTGGAGAACTCGGGGGAGAGGAGTAGCAAAGATCGACTTACCTGGGATCCTAAAATAACCCTCTCGGAGCAGGCTCTGTCCAAAGTACCCTGTTTGGTTTAACGCAGCAGAACTCCCCATCCTCTTGCCAGCCAACCAGCCTCCTGCCTACCTGCCTCTTCAGCATTTCTCAACGCTTTGAACCCTGCTCATTTTAATGGTTTTTTTTTTTTTTTTTTTTTGCGGTGCACTGGCCTCTCACTGTTGTGGCCTCTCCCATTGCGGAGCACAGGCTCCGGACGCGCAGGCTCAGTGGCCATGGCTCACGGGCCCAGCCGCTCCGCGGCATGTGGGATCTTCCCGGACTGAGGCACGAACCCGTGTCCCCTACATCGGCAGGCGGACTCTCAACCACTGCGCCACCAGAGAAGCCCTAATGTTTTGATAGATGTATTTTTCAAAACATTGGCCAGTCTTTATGGCTATGACTCAAATTTTTTTTTTTCTTTTCTGTCCTAATGGAGCAAGTGAAGACACTTTTCCATCTCAAAGAAAAATAAAATGATCTGATTATTGACCCACTCTCCATTTTTCCTTGAATGCTATCTCTGGAGACAAAGGCAAAGGAGTCCTGTTAGATGTTTCTAAGTTACATTATATGCATAACAGATCCAATCTCATCTAGTTCATCTGGTTAGTGATGTAAGCATGGAAAACCAAACTGGAAAAGGTAGATGAAGGATGAATGTGGAAAACCTTTTAAGTTAGATCCCACTAAGTCAGAAGTTGTGATAAATCTCAACTTGAGAAAATTTCCCTTTCATTTATTTTTTGGAAATGGCAGGCAAATTAATAACGTAAAAAAGAGTGGAAGAAAACTCTTCTTTATCTGCTGAAGCAAACAATACCTCATGTTACCCAGATATCAACAACTATGCATATTTAAGTCTCAAATGAGAAAATGGTAGCCTATTTTTCACAAACGCAGTCATGAAATAAACTGGTGGTAGACCATTTTTCTTTTGGACCATCCATCTTTTATTTATAAAGCAAAACAAAAGTCAGGTTTGATAGAATTGTTTATTAATTTAAAAGCATACCCTTGATTTATATACAATATGTATGCTGCTGTGCTCTGAGATTAAACTTATATTTAGCTTGTGGATATCTCATTCTGGAACCTGGGACACTATATCCCAAGGAACAAAATCAGTTTATTCAGGAGACTCCCAAGTTCCCTGACCTTCAGTTAGATGATTGCAGATTAAAAGACTTAATCATCCTCTGGAACACTCATTTTTACATTCCCATGGAGTATTTTCATGAAAACAGGTGTCAAGATGATTCAGGGTGATTTTATCTCCTGAGTCGGAAGAGGAACAACCAATAGGACAGAGGTGTGACACTACGACACCCTTGCTCCATCTTCACACCTTAAATACCAAACAGCAAAATCCTCCACATCACCACAAAACTTGTCACTCCCTCTTCCTATCTAAATTGCCCAGTCATTCACTGACTTACTTAGAGTCTGGAAGATACTATGATGGTTACATGTGCCCCTGAGCTATCCCACATATGAGAATTCAAGAAGGGAAGCTGACGGGCTTCCCTGGTGGTGCAGTGCTTGAGAGTCCACTTGCCGATGCAGGGGACACGGGTTTGTGCCGTGGTCCGGGAAGATCTCACATGCCGTGGAGCGGCTGGGCCCGTGAGCCATGGACGCTGAGCCTGCGCGTCCGGAGCCTGTGCTCCGCAAAGGGAGAGGTCACAGCAGTGAGAGGCCAAAAAGTAAGAAGGGAAGCTGAGGTCCTATCTCTTCCCACAAAGTTTTTGCCTTGACTCATTCACTCACGTTCACTGATTCATTTGTTCTAGGAACATTTATTGGGTACCATTATGTAAATGATAATTAGAGAATAAAAGATTTAGACTCCTTTCCGCCTAAGGCAAATGTAGTCTGGACTTTCTGGGTTTGGAGATAACAATTGAATCAAGATGTGAACAGAGCAAGAATAACATAAGCCAGACAGCATGTAAGAAAGATGGAAAAACAGATATGCCTGTTTTCTCTCTTTTTTATAAGGAAGTGAAATCAGGGAGAGCAGGAGAAAATTACTTCTCTATGGGGATAATTGATAAAGCCCTTAGAGAATAAGGTGTTTGAGATGAATTTGCAAAATTGTTTTCAACTTGAGATAAAAGTGAGCTAGCTCTCCAAGTGAGAGTAACATGGAATTGTCACAGGAAACTGGAAATATGGGGTGATGTTAAGACAGTGTGTTGAGATTTAGGTATGTAAAGGAAAATATTAGCCAGTGAGTTTGGAAAAGTATTCATTCAAGAGACATTTATCTTCCTCAAAAAGGATTAGACTAAAAAGTAATAATAATGAATATAATACACTAATAAGTGCACCTAGCACTTATTGAACAATTAACTGTGTCCCAAGGCTTGTGATAAGTGTCTTAGATGCATTATATCTTTTAATTAGCACAATAATTCAATGATATAAGAATAATTAACTGAATTTTACAGAAAAGAAAATGAAGCCTCATACTGTTAGTAAATAGTGCCTCAGACTTTCCTGTTTGTGGCTATACTTCTTCCAGGCAATCAGTCAAGTTCACTTTAACTGAATTTCACAAATAAATTATGTTTGAAGCGAAGAATTGGTTCAGCCTTAATTAGAAATGGCCCTCTCTAGAGGTTTCTCCACTTTAAAAATAAACATATTCAGATAAGGAATTCACTGATGCTGTCAGTAGAGGCACTTTACATTAGGGGATCTTTCCAGCACCCCTCAAATAATCCCAGCTCACCCAGAAGTCACCCATCCCACCTGCCCATAGAACTGACCCTTAGTTTCAGCGGCCATAAATATAATAGATACAAGTGTCTATCTTTTTCATTACCGACCACATAAAATGTCTCATTTCTAATGGACTTTTAATGGATTGAAAAGACCTTCCTTGTGTCTAGTTCTCAATAATTGCTGCTTTTTGTTACTCTTTAGACAATTGCTTTGACATTCTAAAGTCATCCATTCTTAAGACATGATCTGCTTAGCATTTTATTCTACCTAATGAACACTGTGGTAGACAGAATAATGGTCCTCCAAAGATGTTCATGCCCTAATTCCTAGAACCTGTGAATATGGTACCATGCATAGCAAAAGAGACCAGTCAAGGTTCCCTCAAGCCTCCTGAAGGAACACTACCCTGCCGACATCTTGATTTTTAACCCAGGGAAGCATATTTCAGAACTTTGACCTTGAGAACTGTAAGATAACAAATTTGTGTTAAGTTTGTGGTAATTTGATACAACAGCAATAGGAAACTTATTCTTTTATTCTTTTCCTGTTCTTGATACCTTGTTATTGGAAATGCTATGTGCCACATAAAATGACTGAACCGCTGTATTACCAGTATATCATCTGTCCCCAGTTTCTTTGTCCAAAGCACTCACCTGATAGTTTTCGAATTCAGTCCTAAATAAAGTCCTCTATAGCTTTATTTTTTTTTCTTATTTCTAAGCTTCTTTTATCCCCACCCACATTAACCAATATTTTCAGGTCGAAACATTTGCAAGTCAGAAATGTATAGTCATATTTCATCCTCCAACTTTTTCCCTTATTTGCACCCTAGAATTCAGGTTCTCAAACTTGAGCAGGTACTAGAATCACCTGGAGGGCTTGTTAAAACACAGATTGTTGTGTCCCACCTCAGAATTTCTGATTTCACTCTTCTAAGATGGGATCTGAGATATGTATTTCTAACAACTGCCCAGGTAACACTCATGCTGCTGGTCAGGGGACCACACTTGGAGAAGCACTCTTTTAGTCTTTGCTGGGGAATGCTTTGTTACAGGAGAGAACTACAACTGTAATAGACACATTGACCCTATAGATGAATAAAATGCAACAGGATCTAGAATGGGTAGGGATGACACTAAGCTGTTAACTCTGAGAACGGGGACAAAGCATGTTATTCAATATCTACCTTAGCACTAGGCACAGTAAAGAGTGCTCAATAAATAGTTCTTTTTTTATTATTGAGAGATAATTGACCTATTATATTTATTTGAGGTGTACAACATAATGAATAAGCTTTTGAATGAATGTCGAGACCATTCTTCATTCATTCATTCAATGACTATTTATTGACTGCCTCGCTCATTCCTTTGTCCACGCTGTTTTATGTGGTCTTTTGGGAAGATACAGCAGTGAACCAAACAAACAAAAATCTCTCTCCTCATGGTGGACTGAGGGAAATAAAAGTAAACTAAGTAAATGATAAAAAATGTTGAAAGTGGGCTTCCCTGGTGGCGCAGTGGTTGAGAGTCCGCCTACCGATGTAGGGGACGCGGGTTCGTGCCCCGGTCCGGGAAGATCCCACATGCCGCGGAGCGGCTGGGCCCGTGAGTCATGGCCGCTGAGCCTGCGCATCCGTAAGCCTGTGCTCCGCAACGGGAGAGGCCACAACAGTGAGAAGCCCGCGTACCGCAAAAAAAAAAAGTGTTGAAAGTGATCATTGCTGTGGGGAAAAATAAAGCAGGGAGGAGAATCAGGGCTGGTGAGCAGCCTGTAAATTTAAATAGTGTGGACAGACCAAACCTTGCCTGACGCCCATCAAGCCCTATTAAACTCACTCACAAACAATACATTCGCTGAGTTCCTGGCTGTAGCACTTCAAGCTGGGTACCAAGATATAGCAAATAACGAGGGGGAACATGTAGTCTTGTCCTCTAGGAGTTTGTATCCAGTAGGACCAAGATAAAGGACGGAGATCCCGAATGCTCACCCTGTTGTGCCTATCTTCCAATCATCAAGAACCTAAAGTTGGGACTTCCCTGGTGGTGCAGTGGCTAAGAATCCGCCTGCCAATGCAGGGGACATGGGTTCGAGCCCTGGTCCGGGAAGATCCCACATGCCGCAGGGCAACTAAGCCCATGTGCCATGACTACTGAGCCTGCGCTCTAGAGCCCCCGCACCACAAGTACTGAAGCCCACATGCCTAGAGCCCATGCTCTGCAACAAGAGAAGCCACTGCAATGAGAAGCCCGTGCACCACGACGAAGAGTAGCCCCCGCTCGTCTCAGCTAGAGAAAGCCTGCGCACAGCAACGAAGACCCAACGCAGACAAAAATAAATTTTAAAAAAGAACCTAAAGTAGCTGCCCATAACACTTAAACCATTTTTCAAGAATAAACCCAGGGGCCCCGGGAAAGCCAGTAGAGGAAAAGTCATCTCTTTTCTCATCTTTGGGCTAATACCTCCCAAGCTTGAAAAAAATTTGAGAGAGAAAGATGTTTCTTACATTTTTACTTTACGTTTGACTAAGAGTGTCTTTTTCATTTTCAAAGCTTTTCTATACAAATTTTATTCTACAGGATCAAAAAGAGGGAGAGGAATTTAAAGACTGATTCATTTTTACAGCTCCAGATTCAATACTACTTATTATTTCAAAACAAGTGGATGGAAATTATCCTGGGGGCATATTGAGGAGAGGGAGTTGAGAAGAATATACAAAGTGATATGCAGATTTTTAAATGTGTCAATAAAGTAATGATGGAACTAATTAAGCCGTTTGGGAGACATGCCCCTTTCACTGAGGCAGCCTCAAGAACTAACGCGTCTGTCTGCACACATGACTAGATACAGAGTGCAGAGTGGTCTTTTTTGCACGAGTCTGGCTCAATAAAGCAATTCTTTGCTTCTCTTCTAAGTATCTACATGATTAGAAATACAAAACTTCCTTTAATATACTGCTACAATATAACCACATTACTTAGAAAGATTCTTCTTGAGATCAAAATAAACTCATTCATCGTTTTCTTTTTTTTAAATGTATCCCTATTTTTAGTATCTGTTCTTTTCCCCGAAACACAAAACATTAGTTCTCAAACTTTAGTGTGCATCAGAATCACCTGGAAGGTTAGTTAAACCAGTTTCTGTGCTCCATCTGTATTGTTTCTGATGCAATAGTTCAGGGGTGGGCCCTAGGAATCTGCATTTCTCACAGATACCCAGGTGATACTGATGCTGATGCCTCTGGTCATGGGACCATATTTTGAGAATGTTTGTTCTAAATAAAATAGAGGTGACTAATTGAAATGACTCCTGTTGACCATAATAATAACCAGTACACCTGAAGAGAATAATAAATAAACATCTTAGTTTCTCCTCCAGGAAAAATAACCCAATCAAATTTAATCTTTCAATTGACATCCCTTTCATCAATTCCACTGCCCTTTTCTAAATTCTCTGGGTTAAAAAAAAAAATTACCCTGAAAATATAGAAATTAAAATGGACACCATATGTTAATAAGGGCCTACTAGACAGTGAATTAAGTGGAAATAATCTTCCCCAGCTCTTGCATATAACCCAATAATTATTAAATATCCAAGTAGCATATAGCTTTTTAGATTAAGCACATTATTGCTTATGAAAGACCTCAGTAGACTACTTGCTTTGTCAAGCAAAAAACATTCATTGTTCAGATTCTGTTTCTTTAATAAATACATAGAGATAAGTAAATAGTAAATTTTCCTTTAATATTTTATATCAGAACAATTAATTTTTAAAATCCATCTTCTCAAACCACATTTTAAAATAAGGGTTAGGACTTCCCTGGTGGTACAGTGGTTAAGAATCTGCCTGCCAATGCAGGGGACACGGGTTCGAACCCTGGTCCGAGAAGATCCCACATGCCGTGGAGCAACTTAGCCCATGCACCACAACTACTGAGCTTGTGCTCTAGAGCCCAAGCCACAACTACTGAGTCCATGTGCCACAACTACTGAAGCCCACACACCTAGAGCCCATACTCCGCAACAAGAGAAGCCACTGCAATGAGAAGGCCACGCACCACAACGAAGAGTAGCCCCACCCACTGCAACTAGAGAAAGCCTGCGCACAGCAACGAAGACCCAACGCAGCCAAAAATAAAATATAAAATAAATAAATAACTTTAAAATAAGGGTTAAAAATTACACAAAAGGAAAGCAAATTTCTTTTTTAACTGATAAACTAAAATGAAACAGGACTCCTACAGCAACTAATAAAGCATATCCTTTAACGTTTGTAAATTCAGTAGATGCTGCTTTATACAATGGAGAAGTGTATTTTGGTCCTCAGCTCATTAGTTTTAGTGTGCCCTCTTAAAATATCTTACTTGCATTTTTGTATCGCCAAGATGTCAGTTCTGACATGACTCTCTTCAGGCGAAATGTAGTTGGCCTTTCCTCATTTTTCACTGACACAGAAAATGAACAGTTTCTTAACACCCTTTAGGATAATGCTATCTGAATCATAGCAAGTTCAAGTGTAAATGAGGTGCACATGTTAAGTCATCTGCAGAAAGGTACAGTTTAACAACTGACTGACATAATTCAGGGCATGAAAATTTAGCAGCCAGACCGACCAATTCTATGTATTATTATTTTTTTTCTTTTGCGGTACGCGGGCCTCTCACTGTTGTGGCCTCTCCCGCCGTGGAGCACAGGCTCCGGACACACAGGCCCAGCGGCCATGGCTCACAGGCCCAGCCGCTCCGCGGCACGTGGGATCTTCCCGGACCGGGGCACGAACCCATGTCCCCTGCATCGGCAGGCGGACTCTCAACCACTGCGCCACCAGGGAAGCCCCAGACTGACCAATTCTAGAAGTACATCTCACTGTAGAAAAATTTCCAAATACGTAAAGACGACCAGCCTGTAATGTCCACATTTCCACTTGTATATGACATTTGACTATAATCTATGTATATGCAAGTTGCTTCCTGCAATGTTAAGCATTAACTATAATCCACCCCTTTATAGAATACATTTGATGATTTGGGCTGGCCATTAAAATATTTAAATTGAGTGCTTAAGTACAGTTTAGAAAATTATATTCTCTACATTTGAAATAACCCTAAATAAAACTCTCTTTAAATTATCATGGAAGAACAATGCTAAATGAAAAAAGCAGAATACAAAATTGAATCTACACTGTAATTGCAACTATATTAAATTGGTTATGCATGCAAACAAGGCTGGGGAAAAAAATAGGAAATATAAGTGACTGATTTGTTAAGGAAAAGTGTATTGGAAGAGGTTCTTTTAAAAAATTCTATACTTCTTATAACATTATTTGTACAATTTTCAAAATTGTTAAAATTATCTTAGGGAAGAAATTGTTTTTTCTCCTCTTGGATTGTATGTTTTCTTGTCATTGATGATGATTTAAATTACCAAGATATAAGAAAGACAGTTTGTGTGTTAAACAGTTACAATCTTCTTTCCTTTAAAAAATTTATTTTTAAAGCCCATGATGTTATTGTAGATATACTAATGCATATTCTTTACACAGACATTATTATTGCCATTCATCACTAATATTACAATTATCAAAAATACTAGTTTTCAGCCAGAAATAATCATAGAATCATAATAAAGACAAATGAACTGAATTACTGATGAAGTTGAAAGCTGCAGTAGTTTGATTAAACAGCCAGCAGGAATCGTCAGACTAATTAACTCAGGGTCAAGCGACTGCTGAACCAAATGCCAGAACTATCAAAATCCAATACAGGCTGTGCCCCGTTACTTCACTAAGACTACATGTTTGTACTTAAGAGTAATGATCTGATATGTTCAGAAAGTTCAGCTCAGTAAAATAACTGCTGTCGAAAACTATTTGTGCCAGGGCTGTTGTCAGCAAATCAGTCGAGTTCTGATAGTCAAGCTAGATCTTCTCAATTCTGAAAGCTAGAAATGCCTAGCATCTATATAGGACTGCACAAGTCGGCTCGGGCAGGGCCTATAGCCTAATATTCATATCCCTGACCATAATAATACATGGTGAGAAGCAGGGATGACCTGGGGCCTCGGGAGAACCAGAACATGTCTTTAAGAACTGGAGATGAAGCTGAGAGAATATTAGAAGTGGTGCAGGGAGAAGGAAAACGGCCCCTGAAGAGGCACTGGCCAAAGGACTGAGCTCTTCTTCCCCAATTCGTCCTCTACAAATTCCAACATTCATCCATAAAATTAAGATGATGAGCACTAAAACCATTCTGGTCTAATTCGTCTCTTTCCTTTCTCGATTTCCTTCATTGCTTCCATTCCTTGTACTAAAATACTAGTCCATGATACAGATATTTAGAGAGCTTGGAGTTACTAGTCCAGGTTGCTAAGTATTGGTACAATTTCTTAAGCTCTTACAAACAGATGTTAATCACCCACATCTCCCTCTCCAAAGAACTAACACACAGCTAAAGTAGATTTACTTGCTTCAATTAAAATGAAAGGAGGGATTGACTAGGAAACCAGATCAATGTTGTGCACATTAAATTGGATAAGATGTAACAGGCCTGGGACATTCAAGGCCTATTACTGGTTCTCCCCTCCTACAATGTCGGTGGGAATGTAAGTTGGTACAGCCACTATGGAAAACAGTGTGGAGGTTCCTAAAAACTAAAAAAAAAAAAAAAAAAATAGAATTACCATATGATCCAGCAATCCCACTCCTTGGCATATACCCGGACAAAACTATAATTCAAAAAGATACATGCACCCTTATGTTCATAGCAGAACTATTCACGATAGCCAAAACATGGAAACAACTTAAATGTCCATCAACAGATGAATGGATAAAGATGTTGTACATATATACAATGGAATACTACTCAGCCATAAAAAAGAACAAAATAATGCCATTTGCAGCAACAGGGATGCAGCTAGAGATTATCATACTAAGTGAAGTAAGTCAGAAAGAGAAAGACAAATACCATATGATATCACTTATATGTGGAATCTAAAATATGGCACAAGTGAACCTATCTACAAAACAGACTCACCGACATGGCAAACAGATTTTTGGTTGCCAAGGGGGAGGGGGGGTAAGGGAGGGAAGGACTGGGAGTTTGAGATTAGCAAATGTAAACTATTATATAAAGGATGGGTAAACAGCAAGGTCCTACTGTATAGCACAGGGAACTATACTCAGTATACTGAGATAAACCATAATGGAAAAGAATATAAAGAAGAATGTCTATATGTGTATCACTGAGTCACTATGCTGTACAGCAGAGATTGCCACAACTTTGTAAATCAACTCTACTAAAATTTTTTAAAGAAAAAAATATATTAGTGGTTCTCAACTACAGCAGTGTTGTCTATTGTCACAAATGGGGGTGGGGGAGATACTACTGGCATCTAGTGCATAGAGGCCAGGGATGCTGCTAAAATATCCTACAAATGCAGAGAATAACCACTTACAATTTTTTAAAACGTATCCAGCCCAAAGTGTCAATGGTGCCAAGGTTGAGAAACCCTGGGTATACATGTGTTCATGACAGCCTATAATCATCATATCTGAATCTGAATTATCTTAGCTAAAAAAAATAGCCACTCACTCAGGCACTATGAACGTTCTCTTTCAGCAGACTCTCCAATTTTAAAATAACACAGAGGAAAATTTAGTTATACAGAATTTGACCAGCCTTATAGAAATGCCTCCATGGCTTCTGCTGTAATTGAGCTGCAACTTCCATCTATCAGTTTCACACTGAAGATTTAACCAGTTTCTTAAAAGATGAGAAATAAAGCCTGTTACAGTACTTATCACACGTGATTCTGTGACTATTTACATATCTGTTTCCCCCTTGCAATTGTGAATTTCTTAGGAATGTGAGCCATATCTTATTTATCCCAAGATTACATAGTAGGTGGGGAAAATACATGGCTAAAGGCAAAGGTGGATGGGTAGGGGGTTGGAGTATGGATAAATGATTCTAGTTCAGCCTTCAAGGAGGTTTTTAAGTAATCTGAGTTTATTGGTCATGTCATTAGTTCTAACAATTGCTAATGACAGTATTTTTGCTGTCATGGTTAAGTTTTTTAATACATAAAATAAAATCAAGATTTTCAAAATCAAGATAGTTTTATGATTGAACTGTGTCACCCAAAAACTATATGTTGCAGCCCTAACCCCCAGTACCTCAGAATGTGACTTTATTCAGAAATATAGTCATTACAGATATAATTAGTTAAGATGAGGTCATTAGGGTGAGCACTAATCCAATTTGACTGGTATCCTTATAAAAAGAGGAAATTTGGATAGGGACGCACACACACATATACGCACACAGGGAGAACACCATGTAAGGCAGAGATCAGAATGATACAAGCCAAGGAACACCAAAGATTGCCAGTGATTCCCTAGAAGCTAAAGGAGAACCACAGTACAGATTCTTTCTCACAGCCCTCAGGAGGAACCAACCCTACTGACACCTTGATCTTGGACTTCAAGCCTCCAAAACTGTGACACAGTAAGCTTCTTTGTTTAAGCCACTCAGTTCGTGGTACTTTGTGAAAGTATCCCTAGCAAACGAATACTATTCTCTTCATCAATCGACATGAACTCCTTTGTTACTCACGTAGAGAAAATTCTTTTTTTTTTTTTTTTTTTTTTTGCGGTACGCGGGCCTCTCACTGTTGTGGCCTCTCCCGTTGCAGAGCACAGGCTCCGGACGCGCAGGCTCAGCGGCCATGGCTCACGGTCCCAGCCGCTCCACGGCATGTGGGATCTTCCCAGACCAGGGGACGAACCCGTGTCCCCTGCATCGGCAGGCGGACTCTCAACCACTGCGCCACCAGGGAAGCCCGAGAAAATTCATTTTTTAAGCCACTCCTGATCCCCTAAATCTGAGCTGGGTAGCCCCCAATTTTTTTTCTTGGAGTCTTTATGTATGCCACTCTTATTCTTACCATCATATTAAATTGAAAATATCTGTTTAGAAGAAATAGGTCTCCTCTTCTGGACTCTGAGGTATTTACAGGCAAACATCCTATTAATTTTGTATCCCTTACACTGCTCCTGCCACAAAGAACGCACACAATGAATGTTCAACTGAATTAACTGGCAACATTATTGTAAGAGAATCTGAACATAATGTTCACTGTTTCAACTGCTCGATACACATTTATCAATTACCTACCAAGTACTAGGTAGGTGAAAAGTTACCCTATAGATCCCTTCATTCTCCATAGACGTTCCTTTTTCATGTAAAAATTTGACCTTTGCAAATATTTAGCACGAGACTTTTTTATTGCAGTTAAAATAAAACTTAAAACATTCCCCTACAATCAGCTGTGCATTAGCATGCCCTAGACTAATGAAAAAGCAAGAACTGTAACAGGAGAGAGGAGATGGGCCATACATGGATTGCAAAGAAATAAAAAGAACCAACTCGTACAATAAAGTGGAGACATTCTACATTGTAGAGGTCAAGTGAAGATTGGCAAACTAGTTTTTCTACTTGGGCCTTAGTTACAAGATTGGAAATGCAGCATTTTAAAACCACATATAAATATCTTCTTATAAAGGAAAAATTATCTTTTTAAATAATGGAAAACAGAGTCCTTTGTCAAACTGTAGCCTTCAAATAGGCCAAGACCACAGAAGTCTTACCACTGCATATATCTTTGGTAAGTATAAATATGACCTCAGTACCTAAAATGGGCTTGTCCAAATGCTCTTATTCAGAATCATCTGTCATTTTGTTATTTATAAAGTTGGTTGTTCTGGAAGATAAGACTGAAGCCTACTTCTTAGTCAGATTAGAAAAAAAAATGAGTGTCCCAGGACAAACACCTTCCTTTGAGGGTAGAATCAGAGGACATGAAGGGGCTTAAAGTTTCATCCGGGGATTCAAAAATTAAATTAGTATTTATGATGAGAATCATAGCCTTCATCTTTATATTTTAAAAAATTGACAATACCCAGTGCAAAATAAGAGTGAAATTACTAAATGTTTAATTTTGTCTTTCTATATTAAAAGGACAATCTAAGGGAATCTTGAGAAGGGAAGAGAGGGTCCCTCTTCCATATATTTGTTATTATTCAATCCCTGAAAACCACAGCAAAAATCTTTAATCGCCTATTTCTACAGAAGAAAAGGCTTCCTTCTGGTGTCTAGGTATGTGGCAGGGATAGCTGAGTAGGAAACCATTCAAAGTTACACTATTTATTTTACTCTTCCACAGAGGATGCTATTTGGGCAAATGATATATCATCTCAGTGCTCTTCCGCCACCCCTACCCAAACAACTTGTGACCTTTCTCAGAAGTGGGTCTAGGCCCTGTTTCAAATAGAATCATGAAATCTATCTCTGAAAATTATGGATGAAAGTCGTCTTGTCCTTCATACATGCAGTTCTTCATACATAGAGCTTCGCTGTGGGGCTGCTGAGATTCTTCCCCCCTCCCTTCCTCCCTCCCTCTTTCCTTCCTCCCTTCCTTCCTTCCTTCCTTCCTTCCTTCCGCCTTTTCTTTAATAGCTTTTTTTAATCAGTAGGAAATTCACAAAGCTTAGATTTATTCAAATATAGGGAAAGATAGGTGAAATGTAGGAGTAGTTTACCATTTAATAAAACACCATGATTATAAACCTAAAGGCCTTGAATCTGATACAATTCTAACCAGAAAGTTGCTTCACGTTCTTGCAAAGGGGAAAACTACCTATATTCTAAGAAACTATAAGTAAGATGAATTGGAGTCAGAAGACATTAAAATTAGTCAAATTAACTCATAGAATTTTGCAATAATGCAGATGAAAAATAATCAGAACACCTAAAAACTCTTGCTTGCTTTTATATCTTTTTGTCTTTGACATTCACTATGTTGTAATGACAGACCACATGTTCTAAACTTTCTCCTATGTTCTCATCTAATACTTGCCAAGTCATTAAGACTTAGGGGCCTCTGCAATAAGTAAAACATATACAATGATACCCAATTAAATTAAGCTTGATAAAGAGCACTTTCTTTTAAGAGGGTTAATTTGTATGTGGATAAAGGATAAAAACTGTTCTGTGAGTTAAAGTTTCATAAGTAACTATTACATTACGGGAAAACTAAACCATTACTTTCTGTCTTCTTTATCAGATTAGATTGTAAACTTTTGATTGAAGGGCTAACGTCTTACATTGCTTCGTATCCACCTTCACACTCAGCCCACAGTCTCACCCGAAAAGGGCATTCGGTGTACTGTTGTTGATTTTGCCTTATACAATAGTCATCATTTTCAGGGAGAAAATTTAAGAGTGACCTATAGTAGCAAAAAACTGGATGGTATATGACTCAAACATTAAAATGTTGGGACCAGTTAATGCACCTTTGTTCTAAACAGTGGAATTTTTGATTGCCAATTAGAAGAATTACCAGTACTTAATGAAGACTAGTTACTATGGACCAGTCACAGTGTTAAGTAATTTACATGCACAGTATTATCTCATTTAATTCTCCCAACAGTGCTTTAGGTAGCTATTATCATTATCCTCATTTTACAGATGAGGAAACAGGCTTACAGAAGTTAACTGTGAAATAATTAGTTAATTACAGTTTATTAATGCATTCTTTCATGGTATCATAAAGCCTAAAAGCTTAACTACATTATTTTTTTCTCTAAGAAATTAAAATGTCTTAAATTATCTAAGTTTGCTACTTTGATATATTTTACACATTTTTATTAAATTACTACTACTCTTCCTTGAAAAATCCAGTTAGAATTTTTCCATTAAAAAGTAAAAGTTAGTCAAGAACTATTAATTCAGTGGCACATATATACAATGGAATATTACTCAGCCATAAAAGGAAACAAAACTGAGTTATTTGTAGTGAGGTGGATGGACATAGAGTCTGTCATACAGAGTGAAGTAAGTCAGAAGGAGAAAAACAAATACTGTATGCTAACACATATATATGGAATCTAAAAAAAAAATGGTTATGAAGAACGTAGGGGCAGGACAGGAATAAAGATGCAGATGTAGAGAATGGACTTGAGGACACGGGGAGGAGGAAGGGTAAGCCGGGACAAAGTAAGAGAGTGGCATGGACATATATACACTACCAAATGTAAAATACATAGCTAGTGGGAAGAAGCCACATAGCACAGGGAGATCAGCTCGATGCTTTGTGACCACCTAGAGCGTGGAGATAGGGAGGGTGGGAGGGAGACGCAAGAGGGAGGAGATATGGGGACATATGTATATGTATGGCTGATTCACTTTGTTATAAAGCAGAAACTAACACATGATTGTAAAGCAATTATACTCCAATAAAGATGTTTAAATATATATATATATATATATAAAAGAAGTATTAGTTCAGTTCTCCTACTAAATACAATGCCATCATTTAATGCTTTAATTAGTGGGTATCTGTGTGTATCTTAAAAGTTTCTGTTGGTACAGAGACATGATTAGTTTGAAACAAATGAACATGCTCTTTCTGATTTAGGTTATGGAGTTATACAAACCTGAAGTAGTTATTTAATTGTATCTTCAATAAACTTATCAACCAAATAGTGTTCATACCGTGGATATGGGTCTCAAAACAATGATTCTCCCCGTATCAATGAGAAGCTATATTTGCATTCTGGTGATCCGGTTTATATTTGTCTGAAACTCTATTTTTATGGCCAAATTTGTCTTTCTGGAAATTTGTACTGCGTACTTGAAACTTCTCAGGAAGATATGCTGTATAGATAGGAAATGCATAATCGAATAGGGTTGTAGATTCATGGACATGTCAGAATAGAAGAAACAGGCATTTCCTGAAAAACCTCACATCCTCTAAAACAGTGCACTAAATATAACAAGGTATATATGAAAAAAGTGGGATTAGGAGCAAAAAACTCAGAACTTGGTAGTCAGAGAACTAATGGGATCAATAACAATCTTTTAAAAACATTACACAGTTGAAAAGATGTACTAAATTTTTAATAAGCAAAATAATGCTACAGGACTTTACCTTAAGAAAAAGTTTTAGTAGTTTGATGGACGTGGGTATAAGGAAGGGTCGAGGCTGCTATAAGTTGTAGAGACCAGGGTAAGCTGCACAAGGAGAAGAGAGGATCACTCCCAATAAGCACTGCCAAGAAAGCACAGAACCAACTGAGCAAGAGGAAAAGCTGGTGTGAAATTGCAGAACTGGGCTCCCCTATGGCTTGCTGCTTTCAAGCCTGTTATTTTACGTTTAGCTGCTGTTAATTGGGAATACAGAGCATTAATACGCTCAGAATATCCTTAAACTGCGGAGACCTCAGTATTTTACTGACACCATTTCCCTATTTGCCCACCCCATATGAGCTAATTTTGCTAATTCCCATTTCAGAAACACACGTGGTAGCAAAACAAACTAAAGGATTCTCTTTCTTCCACTGCTTTTCACTTCTAGACTAGTGAACAAATATGATCCAGTATAGTGATTATTTAATAAATTTTAATCATTTTTAGATATTTAATCAAAGATTAAAACCTTATCATATGGAGCCATAGTTTATTTCAGCCACAACATACTTTTCAAAATGAGGTTTGGAGGAACAAGATGGGCGTTAGAGTGTTAAATCTTTTCCTTGGGGTTTCTTGTGTTATTGAGTTTTTTTAACATTCGAAAAATATTTAGACACACAGATAGACCCCATTTTAACCCATAATTTCAGGTTTATCTAAGTAACTTTCAAACCCTTATTAAATTGGGCTTGAAACAAAGTGCTATATAGTTACTTTTAACTTTTTAATGTTTTCGCATCTATTACTTTATTAAAAGTAACTACTGTCTAGAGAATGTAAAATGTAAACCAGACCCAGTTCTGCTACAACTTGCCTGATAGTTGGCCCTTGGTTCCTCAGGATAAAAATTATTTTTTCGATGCAAATGATTTCATTTGAATAATTCCATTCTTGGCCAAATTTTCTCTCCTTAGAAGTCCAAATCTTACCTTTATGAGATTCCTTTCTGGGTTCCCTGACCTTTTAAAGTTGTTTGTTTTTTAATGCCCAGACAGGTATACTTCTTTTCCAGACTTTAATCTCTCCTTCTCCGGAAAGCCACTTCTCTGTTTCATTAAGCCTCCCTGTAATATCCAGAATTAAATCGCATAACTCATTTATTGTTGTGGTTGTGGATTGCTTTTTTGCTTTTTTTAATGCAGTGCTGGAAATGACTTTGAAAGGAATGACCTAAAGTTTTCATCATTCGATTTATTTTATCTTTTACTTCTAGTTTATTGTGGAATAAGAAGTTGTTTAACCTAAAAAAAAGAAGAAATCTTCCAAAGTGTTGGGGTAAAGAGAGGGCAATGTTAGCTGTTTCACAATAGTTGAAGGATTTTGTCATGTGAAGGAAGAATGATATTTTTCTATAGAGCTTTCCAGATAGAACCAGGACCTGATAGAATGTTATACAGAAACATATTTCTAAGAGGCAGTGAATTATTCCCTTCTAGAAATACTTTACTTGGAGGATTCCTGAAATGAATATGATATTTTATCAAATGAGTTTATAAATCTGTACCCATATCAAGACTTCTGTGAGCCTTTGGCTGAAGGCTGATTATAGCAAAACAGAACCTTGTGTCAGGTTAGAACAAAGACAGAGAGAATGAGCAAACTGGGTTCAAGTCCCAACTCTGCCAGAGACAATTTTATATTATGTTGAGTGAGATTTTTGAAGCTCTCACTGCCTCAGTTTCCTCATCTATAAAATGGGAATGAAAATAGAGTCAGAGTCGTTTTGAGATTAGATTAGTTAATATACGTAAAGTATGCCTGACAACTTACATGCTTTTATGTATTAGCTATAAATATTTAGTAATTTTGTATGGATTTCTTCTGTGTCCTTTTAAATTCTTTGGAAATAGTGAATAAAACTGAGGAACTAGAGAAAAAAATTGAGCATGGGCTATTATTCTGAAAACTCCTTCCTTCAGTTGTCCATATGTCCAAAACACATTTTCATGAAAATGCACAAGATCCACAACAGCAGGGATCTTTTGTTTGTTCACTGATGATTCCCAAGCATTAGGAACAGCTAGCCTATAGTAGATGCTCAATAAATATGTATTAAATAAATGAATGGAAGTGTCCAAGTGCCTCACAGTTTGAAGAACAAATAGATGTATTTAGAGTGATTATATCATGATAATTCCTTTCAATCCTAAATGAAGGCCTTCTTTGTCATAAACAGGGCATTCAAAAAAAGTCACCAAAGTTGGGAAACATGTCTAATTTTTTTTCTTACTTCTTAAAATTCTGCACCAGAAATGATCTCCTAATAGGGTATCCGTGACACTTTTCTATTCTTGCCATTTTAAACACTGGGATGATTTATTTGGTAGGGAATGCAAACATTATAGGACACAAACCAGGTACAGAACTGGCCCATACTAAGAAGACTCGAGAGTTTTTATTTAAATAGTATCAAAAGAGATTAGTGTATAATCTGAAACCTAAAAACCATGTGTCAAGTATCAAATGGTCAAGGAGTAACATTTTTAAGTGCATTGATGTCTTGGTAGATCCTGGCTTGAATCTAAGATGTGTGGTTTTCTACTGTTACTCCATGATTAAAATATGTTCCAACTGTATTATGACTATTCCCCTGATCCCTCCTTGTCTTTAATGGATCCCGATTCACCCACCCACTGTGCCAGAGGAAGTATTCATTTCCAAGTAAAAGTTAAATAACTAGTTTGACAAATCAGAGATCAAACATGTAAACTGTACGGGGCTTCTGTTGAATCTTTCAAAATTCACATATAATACAACAAAATTAACATTTCACAATTCTCTGAACAATCATGTTAATGTAGTTGACACTCAAATGTTTGTCCCTGTGCAAGGGTCGAGACGGGGATTGGGACAGTTTAAAAACATCAGGAAACCATTCAAAAATATTTCTAATGCTTTGGCTAAATCCTGTGTTTTTCTGTAGAAACTCATCACTACTCGGGCTTATAGCAGAATGGTTAAAAGAACAGGCTTTGGAATCAAAAAAGACCTGGGTTTACTCTTTCATTTACTGTGACTTGAACCAATTATTTATGCTCTCTAAGTTTTAGTCTATTCATTTGTAAAAGGAAGATGTTAATCCCACCTTATAGAATTATTGTGATGGTGAAATGAAAAAATGTATGTTTGTAAAACATATTACTAATAATAATACCAACCCCTCATGACACTCATCAGTATATTCAAAAAGTATTTAAGTAGGACCAAATATGGGCCAGGTACTGTGCTCCACCCTAGTGATACTGAGAGGGTATCCCCTGACTCTGGAAGAAAATAAACTTTTTTTTTTTTTTTTGGCTGCAGCTTGCAGGATCTTAGTTCCTCAACCAAGGATGGAACCCGTGCCCCCTGCAGTGGAAGTGCAGAGTCCTAACCACTGGACTGCCAGGGAAGTCCCTAGAAGGAAATAAACTTTTAAGTAAATGGTGCAGTCAAGTATGCCAGGTGGTGTAAGTCTGTAATGGGTTCATTGAGGGCACCAAACTTTGATTCTACCCCAGGAGGAAATGTCATAAAGAGACAATTAGTCAGTGTCCCCGCAAGAGAGATGGCACACTCAAAGGCATAAATGACAAGAGTTTACTGGAAGGACTATTTACAGAGCTGTGAGTAGGGTTAAGGGAACCAAAAGGAATAATGAAGCCCTTGAGAATGAACAAGAGTGGGAAGAAGTTAACACTGATAGACTGGAAAGGATGGGAATGTTTGTTTCCTGTATCAAGTGAGAGCTGTAGCCATGAGTGCTATGATGTTGTTTGGAGGAACAAAGCCACTGCCAAACCATAGTCCAGCAGGGATGAAAGCATGGGGAAGTGGAGGGGATAAATACCTAGACTCCTCTCTCCTCCTGCCCTCCAGTCTTTGCTGGTGCCTCCCACTGGCCAACCTCAACTGCAAGCCAGCACTCAAGGGAGCATGATGAGGAGATCTCCAGCATCAGCCCGTGAGGCACAGAGCTGGGAGGAAAAGGGTGATGAGTAGAGCTGGAAGGGCAAATGGAGACTGTCCAGGGCTTCCCTGGTGGCGCAGTGGCTGAGAGTCTGCCTGCCGATGCAGGGGACACGGGTTCGTGCCCCGGTCCGGGAAGATCCCACATGCCGCGGAGCGGCTGGGCCCGTGGGCCGTGGCCGCTGAGCCTACGCGTCCGGAGCCTGTGCTCCACAACGGGAGAGGCCACAACAGTGAGAGGCCTGCGTACCACAAAAAAAAAAAAAAAAAAAAATGGAGACTGTCCAACACACTGTCACTTGATATGAGCCAAGAAATGTGAGCAGGTATGACTCTGCTTAACTGCTCTCTTAGGCACAACAAAAACACAGAGGTGTGAAAACTGAAAGAAACATGTCACATTACGGGAATTGAAGTGTTGAGACGCGAGGCGGGAGATGAAGTGGAAGTCCGATCGTGGAGGGCCTAGTATATCATGCCAAGTCATTTAGGCCATATTCTTCATAACCAACAACAGCCCGTGCCCCACAATGACAAAAGGAATCTGTTGAGTGGTTTAGAACAGATCATATTAAGAAACTAGGTTCTGTGTCTATTTTCTAAGACTCTTCCAAACCAGGGCTGCTAATACCAATCGCATATGTATGGAAGACACTGTATTCCTAATTATTTTAGGGTAATGTATTTAGTTACACAGTAAATTAACACTAATTGAAGTTGGAAGAGGTTCAGAAAGCTATTAAATATTACTTGGAATAGAGTGGCAGAGTAGGAAATGTTGTTCTCTCAGTACAAAATTTGTGTTGAATGATTGCACTGAGTTAAATTGACATTTTTTCCCCCTGAATTCCAGCAAGTAATTCAGTCTCCTTTATTTTTTCTAAATCACATGGAAATGAGAGAAAAAGATGCTAATGTAAGTATATTTCCCAATTTAGATTTGCCCTTGCATTAGGCATTGAGACTAAAAGCCAAATTAATCTTATGGTGAAGCCTACAAACTCTAAGTCACATATAATGAATCATATGTTTTGCTTCTTTTCTCATCTTGTCCATGGAAATACAAGGGAGATACTCAGAAGCTTGTTCAAAGAGAAAATTGAAAAATAATTATTAAAAAGAGCTCTTACGCACAGTGCCTTTTTTTTTTTTTTGGTCCTGTTTACTTCTTATGCGTAAAACAAAGATATAGAAAATACACTAATTATCTTTGCGTCCAGACATACATCTTATAATTTTTTAAATTTCTGTTCAGAGTCTAAGGCCACAGAGCAGCATTTAACCTTTAATTCCAGCTCCATTGGCTACTAAAATGTGAACTAAAAATTAAACCGATTTATGGCTGTTTCTATAAGTATATTATGTGTTATAACTTAAGAGATTACCAAACTAAACTGACTACCTAATTTTTTTTTTGGCCTAAGTCTGTTATAATTTTCTACCCAGTTTTAAGGTTTTAAAAGCAGCAGACTAGGGCTTCCCTAGTGGCACAGTGGTTGAGAGTCCGCCTGCCGATGCAGGGGACACAGGTTCGTTCCCCGGTCCGGGAAGATCCCACATGCCACGGAGCGGCTGGGCCCGTGAGCCATGGCCACTGAGCCTGCGCGTCCGGAGCCTGTGCTCCGCAACGGGAGAGGCCACAACAGTGAGAGGCCTGTGTACTGCAAAACAAAAAGCAGAAGACTAGCTTAATTCATAGGAAATATGTGATGGTATGCAAAACTCTATTTGTTTAGCGTGTATAGATTCTGGAATTGGATAAAAATTAATTTTTAATTAATTTGTTACATATTACAGTAAGTGTATGGCTGGAAACGCCAGTCTGGTAATTTATCTACTCAGAGATTTCTTGGTTTGGCTGGAATCTGCAGAATAATTAAGTTACTACAGTTCTCTAGGGTATAATGACGATTTGAAAATTCAGAGGAAGATTTGCTCCCTCTCATGAGGGAGATTTTCTACAGCGAAAAGAAGTATGAATTAACACTCAGAGAAAATGACTGCAGCAGAGGGGAGAAGGGAACACTTTACTTCAAAATGAGGATGATTTAGAAAAAGACCGGCTGCTCTGAAAACCCAAGAAAGAAGCCAATCATAGACACTGAAGAACTCATAGTACATTTTTTTAATATTAAAGGATTTAAACCAACAGTTACAAAGTTCTATCTCTTAAAGTCTAGTAATTCTATTGAGAGATGTCAAATAAATAGTCTTAAAACGATGTGTTAATTTTAAAATAGAGTTTGTATAAAATGCTGTGAGAACAAAGAACTGTGTGCTGGAAGAGGAAGTTTGCAGAGGAGGTGACACTTGAGCTTGGTCTTGAACAAGGAGAATTAGTTCACAAAGCAGAGAAAGAATCAGCTATTTGTGGTTAAGAATCTCCTAGGGGGGAACTGTACCTTCAGTGTGGCTGGAAGTTGGAGTGTGTAGGGGAAAGTGGTGTCAGAATAGCTGGACGGATGCAAGCTGTTATATACACAATGGATAAACAACAAGGTCTTACTGTGTAGCACAGGAAAATATATTCAATATCCTGTAATAAACCATAATGGAAAATAATTTTTAAAAAAAGAATGGGCTGCAGTGCGGTCCTTAGGCAGCATACCAAGGAATGTGAATGTCATTCTGTAGGTGACAGAGGGCCATTAAGGATTTCAGGGAGAGATGAGATTTGCTACAATTCACCTTTCAGAAATATCACCTGGAGTACCATGGTGGCTTGATTAAAGGGGGTGAGCCAGGAAGCATCGTAGTAAATGATACACAATAGTCATAAACGATATCAACTTGGAATATTCGCTATTAACTGATCACTATTAAGGAATAACTCCAAAGTTTTCAAACTTGAGAAAACCAGACTCAGAATACTTTTTTAAAAGAGAGAGGGGGTGAGGGTGGGGGGCACTGGATTTTATAAATTAGAGCTGCAACATGAAACAGAAGGAGCATGCTAATTAGGATAATTCAAGGCAGGTTCAGCAAAAGGACTATTTATAAAGTCATGGGCAGCGCCTAGGAAAATAGAATGGGTAGCTCAGTACCCAAGGGCTAGTAACGGTGTAGCTGTTACCACCCCTAGGCTGAAGGATGAAGGGAAAGAACATCATTTCTATGACATCAGGAGGCTAAAAAGATCAGGAGACGGTCTCTGCTTCCAATTAATCTCCTAACCTCTGCCAAGAGAATAAACTAAAAATCATGACACATCCTGGGTAGAATGGGAGAGATTAGTCCAATTGTTATACTCCCACTTATTTTACCAGTTTGGCCGTTGGAAAAAATGTATAGATCGTGGCAAATAATAGTGGACTAACACACACTTAACCAAGGGGAAACTCCAGTCTCAGCTCCTGATATTGAGTATATTAGAGGATGCATGCGTTTTAATATCCATAAGAAAGGAGAAACCAAAGCAGTTCAAACTGAACTGGGATGGACAGTAGATTATATTCATGGTCTTGTCCTACAGCTCTCCTGTCCTTTATCATGATATGATTCAAGTGGACCTGGACCATCTGAACATTTCAGAGAATGTCACGTTGGCCCACTATACTGTTTTATTTTAGGTTGAAGTATAGTTGATTTACAATGTTGTATTGGTTTCAGGTGTACAGATTCTTTTCCATTATAGGTTACTACAAGATATTGAATATAGTTTCCTCTGCTATACAGTAGTATGTCCTTGTTGTTTATCTATTTTATATGATAGTAGTGTGTATCTGTTAATTCTAAACTCCTAATTTAATCCTCCCCAGCTTCCCCTTTGGTAACCATAAGTTTGTTTTCTATGTCTGTGAGTCTATTTCTGTTTTGTAAATAAGTTCATTTGTATCATTTTTTTTTAGATTCCACATATAAGTGATATTATATGATATTTGTCTTTGTCTGACTTCAGTTAGTATGATAATCTCTAAGTTCATCCATGTTGCTGCAAATGGCATTATTTCATTCTTTTTTATAACTGAGTAATATTCCATTATATATATATATATAATGGAATATTACTCACATACCGCATCTTCTTTATCCATTCATCTGTCAATGGACATTTAGGTTGCTTCCATGCCTTGGTTATTGTAAATATTGCGCTATGAACATTGGGATGCATGTATTTTTTCAAATTAGAGTTTTCTCCAGATATATTCCCAGGAGTGGGATTGCTGGATCATATGGTAACTCCATTTTTAGTTTTTTAAGGAACCTCCATTCTGTTCTCCACAGTGGCTACACCAATTTACATTCCCACCAACAGTGTAGGAGGGTTCCCTTTTCTCCACACCCTCTCCAGCATTTATTGTTTGTAGACTTTTTGATGATGGCCATTCTGACTGGTGTGAGGTACACTATACTGTTGATATCATGTTAATATCATGATATCATGTTGATATCATGATGTCATGTTGATATCATGTTATCAAACCTGATGAGAAAGAAGCTCAGATGGCTTGGTGTGGTGGTTAATTGTATGTGTCAAGTTAACTGGGATAAGGGATGTCCAGAAAGCTGTTATACATTATTTCTGGGTGTGTCTGTGAGGTTGTTTCTGTAAGATATCAGTATTTAAGTTGATGAACAAAGTAAAGTTGATGGCCATCCCCAGTGTTGGTGGGCATCATCCAATCCACTGAGAGCCTGAATAGAATAAAAAGGCAGAGGAAGGGCAAATTCGCTCTCAGTGCTCGAGCTGAGACCTCCATCTTCTCCAGTCCTGGAAGAGGGCATCGGAGCTCCTGGTTCTCAGGCCTTCAGACTCAGACTGAATTACAACACTGGCTTTTCTCGTTCTCTAGTTCGTGGGTGGCAGATTGAGGACTTTTCAGCCTCCATACCCATGTGAGCTAATTTCTATAATTAATAGATAGATAGACAGATACATAGATAGATAGATAAAATAAGTATATAGGTTCTATTACTCTGGAGAACCCTGACTAATACCCATGGTAAGACACTGATGCTCCAAAAATATATGGGCTGCTGCATAAGTGAGCTTTTCAGGGGTCCCATAGTCTGGGGCATGCCATGACATTGCCTCCAAGGTAAAGGGCAAGTTATGGCACTTAGCACCTTCCAACACTATGAAGCATTGCACGATAGGCCTTTTCATGTTTGGGCGGCAACATACTACACTTAGGCATACAGTTCCTATCCATTTGTCGTGTGATGCAGAAGGCTGCCAGTTTTGAGATTGTCTGGTAGGATTGCAGTACTAGTGCAATCCAGGTTGCCATACAAATAATTCTGTTGCACACACCACATGCCACAGCAGATCTCGTGGTACTAGAGGTATATGAGATAGTTAAAGAAACCATGAGGAGTATTTCTCAAGACAAAATAGGAAGTTGTCGCACAGCCCTCTAGGGTCCTGAATTAAGACCATGCACTTGTAGCATAAAACTATATACCATTCATATAATAACTCCTGACATGATACTGGGTCCTGACACAAACCAAGCTGTGACCACAGGTCACCAAGGGGCTGTATGACTAGAAGTACCCATTTTGAACTAGATGCTGTCAGATCCACCAAGTCATAAGATTGAGTAGGCCCACCAGCAATCCATCTCACAATGGTAATAATACATCATGTATCAAGCCGAGGCAGATCCAGAGGACACAAGTAAGCTGCACAAATATGGCCCATGACCATTCCACATACACCTTGCTCTCAGCTTATTCCTATGGCTTCAAGGGAGTTCCCTAGAACAGCTGATGAAGGAGGAAAAACCCACAGCTGGTTTACTGATCGGATGGCTCAATGTTTCGGTATGAGCTAAAAATAGACTGCTATTATATACAGCCACACCAGGGGGGGATCCTACAAGACAGTGAAAAAAAGTCCTCCTGGTGGGTAGAGCTTTGGGTGTAGAGAGAAGCGGCCAAACTAAGGATATATATGGACACGATGCCAGCACACCATGCAGAGTCTGAGCCCGCATCTTTTTCTCTTTTGTTAACTCATCATAGAAAGAATTGAAGGAGAGAAGGGAAAGCAGCAGGAGCTGGCCCCATGGGAGCCTGAGCCACTGGCTCTGTTTGGACAGTTTGCTGTGCCTTTTGGACCTACTTGGGTCTGGTTACATATACACCAGGGGTTGGCAAACCACAGCCCATGGGCCAAATCCAACCCACCACCTGTTTTGTAGCTTGCATTCTTTGTAAGCTGAGAATGGTTTTCACATTTTTTTTCTTTTTTTTAAAAAAATTTTATTGGGGTATAGTTGATGTACAATGTTGTGTTAGTTTCAGGTGTACAGCAAAGTGAATCAGTTACACAGATACATATATCCACTCTTTTTTAGATTCTTTTCCCATATAGGCCGTTATAGAGTATTGAATAGAGTTCCCTGTGCTATACAGTGGGTCCATATTAGTTATCTATTTTATATATAGTAGTGTGTATGTGTCAATCCCAATCTTCCAAGTTATCCCTCCCTACATGTTTTAAAGATTGGAAAAAATCAGAATAATATATACATATAAAGTGATATGAAATTCAAATTTCAGCATTGATAAAGTTTTATTCGAACATAACTACACTTATGCACTTACATATTGCTTCTGACCACTTTTGAGCTATAGCAGTAGAGTTGAATGAAACCATACAGCTTGTAAAGTCTGAAATACTATCTGGCCCTTTATAGGTAAAATTTGCTGACTTCCATTTTATAGTGGAATGCACTGTGCACATCCAATTTTATGGTTCAATGAATCAGGAAGCACAGGGTTGGTGATTTGGATATCCTATGGTCAAGAATTCAATCTGTCCCAAGACCAGCAGTCAGTTAGGATCTTCCTTTCTAATGAATAGTTGCTGGCAGAATAAGACATAGCCTTATTCCAAAGGTCTAGGGTGTCTGTTGTCATTCTACTGGGGCTTGGCAGATGCTGTATAGCATCTCTACCTGCCACTGACAGGAAGAGCAGACCATTGATTTTGCTTGGTCACAGGGGCCCTGTGGCAGGATTGAACTGCAGCCTGAAGTGTTTCAGAGCTCTTTGCTATTTCAGGTCCCACTAAAAACTATCAGCTTATGGAGTTACCCGGTAAATGGGTTGGTACAGCATGCCTAATTGTGGTACATATTGTCTCAAAAAACCCAAATAGGACGACAAAACATGAGTGATAAAATGCACAACAACTTCTCTCTCACTTCAGAAGGGATGTCCCAATATGCTCAGACCATCAGTTTCCTATAAACATCACTGACATTGTAGGGTCTTGAATGTTCAGAGAGTTTTTCTCACACTCTTTGGCAAGCATATATCTTATCCCTTCCATAGGTGTTGATCTCTAATAAACATCCTGAACACCAAACTCCTTCTCAGAGTGTGCTTCCTGGAGAGCTCAACTTGTGACGTTCTAGAGCAAGATCGAAATGGCGTACTGTTGTCCCTGCTATGTAAACGCAAGCTGTTTCTGATTTCACATACTGAAGAAAATAGAAAAGAAGGTATTTTCATACCAGGTGCTAGGAAATCTGTTGATTTGCTCCAAGAAAGATACCTTACCTGAAACCATAGCTATGCTAGGTACCACCATGTAATTGAGTTGACAATTTGCTGTCACTCTCCATACCTACCTTGTCTCTGCCCCAGCTAACAGGTGAGATATATGATATACAGTAGGAATCACAACCTCTGCATCTTTCAGGTCTTTTTGATGGCACTAACATCTGGATGCAATATTTTCTCAAGATGCAATATTGCTTTAAGTTTACTATCTTGAAAGGTCAGTTCCAGGGTCTTCCTCTATTCCTAACATCAAGGCCCTCACTCCATGGGTCAGGGAATCAATGCGGGGCTTCTGTCATTTATTAAGTATACCTATTGCTGCTATATCCTCTAAGATTGGGGGTAAACCATATGATGGGTCTACAGTCCCACTATTAAACAAATTTGAGCCAAAACTCCATCTATCATTTAAAATCCATTAGTTTCCATCTCACTTGTGGGTCACGGTTGTATTTTGGGTCTCCAGGGATTAGTGATTAAGTAAAAATTTCTCAGCATCACCTATGTCTGACCAAATATTCCCATTTCTTGTCTGAATATCTCATTTCTTCCCTACTATAAAATTTGAGAGCAAATTCTGTCATCATGACTGCAGGTCTCTCTGGGTAAGTCTCAGGAGAAGATTCATGATATATATGTGTGGCCACATAGCAGGGTTCTTCTTTTAAAGGAAACTGGGCTCCTCTCAGACCATGAGTTCTGGGTGTATGAACTATCTTATGTATAGGAAATTGGTAGCTGTCTGCAAAGACCTACAAGAGTGACTCAAAGTAGATTTCTGACTAGTGGTCTTAGAATTTTCTACCTAAATATGTCAAGTAGCATCTGCCTATTTATTTCATTTCTAAGGACACTCCCTGAACAATTAGTCATTGTAACAAATCCCTGCAGCTCAAAACACTCTAAATATTATTCTGTCCCTTTATTTTATTGTGATAATTGAGCCTACCTTATCTCTGAGATTTAAGCTTGACCATCTGGCCTTTACTAACCCAGAATCCCATTGTTCCTAGTGATATGAATCTGTGTAACCCTTCACTATCTTCTCTGGCTTGACAGAACAGCCTCCACAAGCAATTCAAAGATAGCACAGGGAGGTCAGCTTGGTGCTCTGTGACCGCCTGGAGGGGTGGGATAGGGAGGGTGGGAGGGACGGAGACGCAAGAGGGAAGAGATATGGGGACATATGTATATGTATAACTGATTCACTTTGTTATAAAGCAGAAACTAACACACCATTGTAAAGCAATTATACTCCAATAAAGATGTAAAAAAAAAAAAAAAAGATAGTGATCCTCTTCAACAATGCATTTCATAATGACCCAATGAAGGGAATGATCACCCAGGGGATATAATTAGGGAGTGGTTGATGAGCTCTATGCCAACATTCCCAGTTCCACGAGGCTTTAGACTCACTCCTTCCTCAATAGTATTCCAGAGAAGTTCTGACATTTTGACTTCATGAGCTATCAGGTATGGTTCAGTACAAACTTTAATTAACCAACCTAGACAATGATTATGCCACTTCCAGGTGCTCAAGACACATTAAGTCAAAATTCCTGGGTAGATAAATCCATCTCTCTTGGTCTAGCACTTCTGTATATTTTCCTCAAGATTCTGCTGATTAGAAAGTTTTTGCGACTCTTTCAGTATATCTTCTTTGAATGGCATTTTGCCTCTCCCTCCATGTTATACTGGAATCTTACTCTCATTATGGGCTTAGAAGAAATGAGAAGAATTGACATTAATTTGTGAGTTTCAGGGTAATTTTAGGGATCAAAGTTCCCAGGAGAATATAATAAAGAAACAATACATGAAGGTGTGGGCTAGATGGAAGAAAACTACAAGGGATAATAGAACTTTGCCACAGGGCTTCCCTGTGAGACGCTCCCATACTGCAAAAAAAAATAAAATAAAATAAAAAAAAATAGAACTTTGCCAGAAAACTAATACAAGCTCTGGGCCCAAAAGGAAGCAGGGAGAGAGTATAGTTCCTGGAACCCAGAAAGAGTCATGTAGAGCGCTGCCCTGAGCGGAGAAAAGTAGTAATATTGTAAGTCTTTATCCATTGGCTAATTGGAATATTTCTATTAACGATACTTTACTTCATCAACTATTTGATTACTCTAAGATGCACTTTTGTATAAAAGAATAGGCAGTATAATGCCTGACTTTTTTCTCTTTATTTACCAATTTTAAAAACTTAAAATTGGCTCTCCGGTACCTTCTAATGGTCACCAATGAGTTTGTTCATGAACTTACTTGATGTATTTCAATCCAGTTCAGATACTGATGCTCAAACTGGCCAGTGAGAGCCTCCCAGGTTGGCTCCTGAGTCCTTCTGAAACATCCCTATTAGCCTTGGATTGCTTCCTTGCTTTCTGATATGACAAGATGTTCCAGGCTCATATTGTAAAATTCCTGCCCCAGACGTGTCATCACTCATTTCTTTAAGATGACTCCTTCCTGTGGAAAGCTGTTCTTTAAGACCATAATCTGAGTGCTACGGGTGCTGATTGCTACTGTAATTATTATTGTTTCTCAGCCTTTTCAGAGGACAGAGTTAGAAAAAATGTATTTTTTTAAGTTCATATTGATACTTCCTAGCAAAATCAGGACTATAGGGTTTTTATTTAACCTCTTTGATCTTCTGTATTTCCTTTTTCCCATGCCAAAAATACAAGTAATTAAAATAAGCCAGCATATGTATCTGATTTTTTCCATGATATGCATCAAAAGAATGGGAATAGCAACATCAACTTTTCATGGACACATTTAAAGTATACCTTGAGTACTTCCAGAAATAACTTTTTGGGAAGTGTCTTTAGTAAGCTGAATATCCTGTCTGAGCTGGTGAAGGCAAGAACATGACATAGAAGTTGTCAGATTAGATGTACCATAATTTGTACCCAAAATGTGGTGAGCCCCAGGACAAGCCGGTTATATATCCATTCAATATATTATAGGCCAAGGGCCTTTACCACATCAAGTTTCTATTTGAAAATGCAAACGGTAATAAACAAGCAATTTTCAAATATTTTTAAAGAATAAAAGAAATTCATCAATTGAGGAGTTACTATAATATTCCTTTGCCTAATATATATATGTGTGTGTGTGTGTATATATATACATATATATATATATATTTTTTTTTTTTGGCCACACCAAACAGCATGTGGGATCTTAGTTCCCCGACCAGGGATTACACCCATGCCCCCTGCACTGGAAGCACGGAGTCCTAACCACTAGACTGCCAGGGAATTCCCCCAATAAATATAATTAATAAAACAAATCAGCTGCGTAATGTTTATTTTAAAAACATTAACATCGGTGAGCTATTTCTTTTGTGTTCCTAATATATAATTCTATACTCCAAAGTTAAATTATTGGTAGAAAGAGCAATACCATTTTACTAGGTGGCAGGGGAAAAAATGGCTGGCTGACCCAGGAGGAGAACTAATGTGTTTCTTTAGAGTTTGCTCCAAACTTCAATGGTGACTATGATGCAAAAGGGATGATCATCAAGAGAAAAGGCAAGAACACTGCCCAAGCAGTTCCTGTCTGATGGGGTACCCACAAAAGGCAGGGCTCCTCTCTACTGAAGAGATCTTTCTTCTGCAATGAACAGTGAAGGGGCTAATTCAGAATTCACTCATTTTAATCCCAAGATTTAGATGAATTTTTCTATCATCTTGCAAGCTGGTATCTAGTATGTATAACTTACACATTTTTATTGCTGTCTTTAAGCAATTAGCTCATGCCATTTTTTTTTTTTTTTCAGTACTTTTCCTTACAGGACTGAAGGTTCAGAAGTAATTTGCAAAGGAAAACATTCCCAGCCATGTGACTTAAAGGTTACCCCAGCAATATTTGTCTTCATTAGTTTCCTTGAAAGGCCATGTTTTCTTAACTTTATATCATGCTCTTTCCCCCACTCACTAAATTTGGTCTGAGTCTGTATTAAGGGCTGCGTTGTTGTCTGCTAACTTCCAGAGAAAGTGCTAAGCACCAAGAAAGAAAGCACTTAGCTGCTTTTAGTCACGATCAACGGTTTGCTCATAAGAGCCTAAAAGGATCAGAAGGGGTGGGGGGAAGGATATAGAAAACCTCTAATAGATCACCACAGAACTTTTGATTTTGTTTATAGACAGAACACCAGTAATAGTGACTGACAGGTAGTGCTCATAATTGATGTTGCTGTAATTCTAGATGGGGTGCAATTTTATGCATATTTAATGTACAATATCTTTATGAAATTTATGTCACATCCTACTCTAATGCTCCTATAAACTGCTGCACAGGAATAGAAGGAAATGACATTTGTGTTCTGTTTAATCTCTGTCGGGGGCATTAACCTCTGCCCGCGGAACGTCTCTACCCATTTGTCTCCGTATTGGCTTGGGAGTAGTACCGAGACCAATAGGTGGTACTAAATAAATATGTTATCAGCTAGGGCATTTAACCCATATACACGAACCTAACTTACTTATTGTGGTTGTATAACATGCTTTTCCGGGGTAATAATAACAATAATGGCTATCATTTATAAGATGGGCACTATCTTATTTAACCTCTAACGCAGGTATCTTCACTCTTTGCTCACAGTTGAGGAAACTGTGGCCTGGGGAAGTTAACTAACCTGCCCAAGGTCATTCAGCTAGCAAGAAATTAGAGCAAAGACTCAAGTTCAGGCATATCAGGCCACAAAGACAATACACGTGAAAAAAATTCTTCATCATCATCGTCATGTACGTCCACGTTCGCTACTAACCTTGAATTTGCCTTCAATACTCTCTTAGACTATAAGCATCTAGAGAGAGATTTGTAGACCAAGTATCGACATCATGGAATGCTCTGGACAACTGACGGGAGGATCATTTAGTATAAAGCGGCATAATCCCTGCTTTCTAGGTGTTTGTGTACTAGGGTGAATACTTACTCCCAGTGATGAACATGTCTCAAGTAAAAACAATGGTGTACATTCTGAGGTAAACAGTATGATCCTAAAAAGACTCCAGTAACCAATAAGTAATATCCTAATTTCAACGTGTTGTGCTTTCAGAGGCTGTTGGTAAGTGACGTAGAACATATATAGACTTCTTTATGAGTTCACTTTGGTTCTGGGGGTGAATGGGGGTAGCATGGTTGGGTGAAAGGAGCACGTGAGTTAGTTCCAAATTCTTCACGTACCGATTGCCTGGCCTAGGATGACTGGCTTAACCTCTCTGCCCTTAGTTTTCTCAAACATTAAAAGGGATTGATAGTACATACTTTATAGGATTATTATGAAAACCAAAGGGAAAACTTTAAATTTCCTTGCAATGATCTAAAACATAGTAGATTTTCAACAAGTATTGGCACTTAATTTTTACTCTTTTAAAATCCAATTCAAGAAAGGTTTGCTGAGCTTGTATTATATATTATACAGCAACTGCAAAGCAGATTTAAAAAGTGATTAGGAAACAACACTCCATAAGCTAGAATGGGGACAGATGTGTAAATAGCTACCTGCAATGTGATATAAAAAGTGCTATCTTAACAGAAAGGACAAAGTGGGAACACACAGATAGGAATGGTTAATTCTTTCTTTAGGACGTCAGAAATCATTTGCAGAAATGGGAGAATTTCAATCTATATTTGAATGTAAGGAAAGAAATGATAAGAATTTGCAAAGTTTTGAGTGCAGGCAAGGTTATGTAATATTAATCTGCATGAGATTCATCCATCTATTCACTCAAACATTTACTGAAAGCCTACTATGTGCCAGGCACTGTTACAACATGCTAGGGTACAAAAATGAGAAGACATGGTTTTCCTTCAAGGAGCTCACAGTAGTGATTGATACAGAGGGATACTTTGCATTTTTACTCTGAAATTTCCTGTCATTTTTATAAAAATTATTAATAGTACTTAGGCATATTTGTAAAAATGGTCATTGAGGCCATAACTCAGATCAGTAGTAAAGTACAATAGAAATTCTAGCACTGTTGCCATTTTTTCCAAAATAATTTCTGTCACAAGAGGAACATTTGTAAATTTCCGTTATTGGTTTGTTTGTTTTTTCCTTCTTCCCTCCACAAAATCAAGATTTCAGTCCAGGTCAACTTCTGAGCTTCAACTGTATGCACTGAGTAGATAATCTGCACAAGATACATCTACCTTTGAAGAGTTTATAATTTAGTGAGGGTATGAAATTATCTCTCTGTAGAGATTACGGTAAAATTCCTTCTGAAGATTTATCTTCCATGAAAATTTAGAAGGAAGATAATAGAAAGCAAAGTAGAATTTATTAAATTGTTCTTTTAGAGTACCTGTAGAATCATTTCTATCCTAGTTTCTGCAGGTACACAAGAAAACCAAATTGTGTTGGATTTATTGCCTGCTTTGGGGATCTTGACAGACTACCAGACTACTTGACAGACTACAGACTAAACTTAAGTCTCTGTTTCCTTGGAACCGTTGGACATAGGCATCTTGTATTTCTCACTGAGAAATTTTACACCAAAGAGATAAAGGAGATTAAGACAATAAATAAATTGGAATGGCTTAAGGAGACCTGGCGCTCTTCCATGATATGACAGCTCTCCTGTTTCTCAGACCGGATTGTATTTTTTGAAAATCCAGCTATACATTCTTTTAAGAGACACCCCTAAAACATAATGACACAGAAATATGTAAATAAAGGTAATGGAAAAAATATATTAGGCAAATACCACCCGAAAGAAAGCTGGTGTAGGATTAAAATATCAGAGAAAATAGAGTAAGGCAAATAGAGATAAAGATGGCATCACAATAGAAAAAAGAACAAGCCACCAAAAAGATATGACAATCATAAACTTTTATGAGCCTAACAACAAAACCAAACCAAACCAATGCAGTGGCAAGTAGAAATTGACAAATCCACTATGATAGTAGGCAGTTTTAACAATTCTCCATCTGAAACAGACATATCAAGTAGAATAGAGAATATTTCAACAGTAAAATTAACAAGCTTGTACAATTGGATGGGTCTAACACTCTGCACTGAACAAACAGAAATACATATATATTTTTTCAAACGTATTTTCAAGTACACAAGAAACATTTACGTAAATTGCTCACAAATGAGTCATAAAAGAAGTCCAATATATTTTGAAGAATTATCTATGAAACACATTTCCTCACTACCAAGCAACAAAGTTAGAAAGCAATAATTGAAAAAAAGCCTCCAGATATTTAAAAGTTTTAAATACATTCCTAATATGTCATCAATTAAAAAGGGACACACAATAGAATTTACAAAACATTTAGAACCAAATGATAACTAAGTGTTATGCAGCAAAACGTGTGTGGCAAGTCAGAGTGGATCTTAGAAGGGGATTCAGAGCCTGTAGATACATTTATTTTAAAAAAAGAAAGAAAGAAAGAAGGATTGAAAGTAAATGAGTTGACAAATCAACTCAAGAGATTAGAAAAAGAACAGAGCAAACCTGAAGAGAGTAAAAGGTAAAGCAAATAACAGCAATTAATAAAATAGAAAATTAAGAAAAAGTAAATCAACCAAACCAAAAAAAACTGGTTTTCTCAAAACAACAAAAGCAACTAACAAATTCATAACTCTCTAGCAAGACTTATCAAGAATTCAAAACAACCTAAAATGTCTATCAACAGAGAATTATGGACTCTTCATGAAATGAAATGTATAAAAGGTATAACAGTTAGAAAGAAGATTAGAGATTCATGGTCAGCATGGATAAATCTTAAAAACATGTTTGGCCAAAAAAGCAACTTGCAGAATATGTATAAATATATCATTTTTGTAAATGTCAAAAGTGTGCAAATCAGGACTATATTCTATTTATGGGCACACACGCATGTAGTAAAAATATGGAAACATTCATGGGGTTAACAAAAACCAAAATCGAGGTAAAGTTTACACCACAACGGAAAGAGGGAACAAGGGAAACGGGATTGGAAACAGGGAAAGAGAGGGAAGCCTTGTCTGTATCCATAATGTTTTTTCCTTAAACACATCTGAAGTAAATAAAGCAAAGAGTTAATATTTGCTTAAGCTGGGTTGTGGGTAGACAGGTAGTCATTATACCATTCTCCGTCATTTTCTATGTATTTGAAACATAATAAAATTTTAGAAGTAAAAACTTAGTTATCTTACGTAATCTTTTGTTCTTTCTTAATTCTCTCTCCTATCCTTCTCTCCTACCCCACAACTGTAACACAAAGGTCCCAGGTTTACCAGTTTATGTACCCATGAAGTTACACAGATATTAATATATTTCACCTCCACCTGGGTATCTGAAAAACCTCAAATCCTCTTCAGGTTTCTCAGGAACTCCCTAGAGATATTTTGCCTCCTTATTCAAGTCACTGCCACAAGCCTTTTAGGGGGGTTTACCCAGAACACCCAGCTCTGTACGTAAAAAAAGAGGTAGGCCAGAAGGTCCAAAGCCACCTTAGGAAGAAAGGAGTTTCAGATTTTGATGAGTAAATGACAACCAGAGGTATCTTTCACTTCAAATACCAAAGCACCACCTCATACATACACTCCTCTTATTTTTCTTTCTCTTAACCCACCCTACTCAAGGCACAGTGCAAACAAATCCCCCTGGGATCCCTGCCATTGATTCTGCTTCCACCCAGTCTGCTCTCTGACCCACACCTGACCCACAGCCTACCGTTCCTCACCCCAACCCACACCCAATTCAGTCTTGCAGATAAGTAAGAAAGGCAGGAGATGCTCTTTCCCCACAGTTCACGTGAAACAGGTATTTCTTCTGAGACAAATGTGGAGTTTCGATCCATCTGGATGCAAGTCATCTAAAATATGACAAAAGCTACTACTAAACAGTTATTTGCAAGGGATTCAAAGAAAACTCTCATAATTCTTAAAATGGTCATAAATTGTTCATGTTGAGAATTAAAGTTACCTTACACTGTCTTTGTAGAGTAAGGTACTTAACAGCTATACCAGTGCTTTTAATGACAACTTTACTGTATTAATTGCAGGTACCTTTCATTGCTTTCTTGAATCTATGCTAAAACATAAAGCAAAGCAAAAACAAAAACAAAAATAAACAAGAATGAGGGCTCCATTCTTAAGCTACTATAAAAATCTTGCTTTAAATCACTATTTTAGGGCAATAGTGTGGTGTCTCTAGGGCACCAAAGGAGATACAAAGGCACGTGTAGATTGCCGATTAGGACTATTACTTGGATGCAAAGGGACTACTCAGGCGAAATAGTATTGAAATGGTGGCTGTTTGGTGTGTTACTTTATCAAACCCTAAACAAGCTATATTTTTGTAATTTCACCATTGTAAAAAAAAACATGCTAGAAGAATGATTGATTTTAAGATGACTTTTATAGTAACGTAGGAAACTCTTAATGTTTTATAACAAAATGCTAACCCAATTGCCCACCGTATTGTCAGGTGCTGTACAATGCAGCCCATATTGTTGGATCAGTAAAAGCTTCCATTTGATACCAGTGGGAAAACATGAAATGTTTGTACCTGAGTAATAAAATGGAATATTTGTTGGCTTAACTTTACTTCTATATATGTTTGAAGCAATATCCCCACTGGTATATATTACAGATGATTGAAATAAATTTGGCAGGAAGTCTCAGAAACCAATAATGGATTTCTCAGGACATAGGAAAATATTTGCATTCCTGTACCCACTTTCATGCCAGGAAAGGAAAACAAAACTTATTAACACAAATTTGATTTTATCTTATGATTTCCCTTCCCCTCTTCTTTCCCTCCCTCACCTCCACTCACAAACCCCCCTCCCTCATTGTTTTCCCTTGAGGTTTTCTGCTTATCTCATAACCCCTAGCAATACAGTTCTTGCCCATTTCCATAGCTCCGTCATTTCCAATAGGCTTTTCCTCAGGCACACACAGCTCTCCATCTTCTTTGTTCCACCTTTACCTTGCTTTCCCATTTTCAGGTTTTCTCTCAGCTCCTACCCTGTTTCACCCTCTCTGTCTTTGTAGTCTGAAAGGTAATAAAGAGGATATTGTCATCTTTACTTCCCAGGGAGCTCGAGATGGATTCACCCCAGAAGATGGTAACCCTATTTCCTTTGTCAATTTCCATTGTCTATGTTAAGCATATAAATGTAAAGAAAGCAGAAAAACCCAAACTGGCCAAATGCACTCCTCTGTGTTTCTTTAATCCTGAGCAAGGTGGTGTAAACTGCCCACCAAAGTTTCCCTGAAAATCAAGGGCACCAAAGGTCACATGTGTATTAATGAGGCCCAAGAGCATGCAGTTCAAATAAAAGCAAATTAAATATGTTAATGTAAATCTTGGCATTAATGAGAGTTACTAATAAGAAGAACCCTATTAACTCTTTTTCTGGATGGAATTATAACTAATACAAAAAGGTCAAATGCTTTATTAACTTATTGCATCTTCCCCCCAGATGTGGGATTTGCTTTTTGACGTGGTACAAGCCCAGTGGCAACACTTAGTTTAACGAAATTCTGAAAGCACTAAGTGTATTTCGTCAGGGTTTTATGTTTTTTTCATGAAATAATCCTTAAGCAAGTATTCTTGTGCTTTGCTTCTCACTTCCTGATTTCATCTGACCTTGTGACACTTTTTTTGGCGGAATAATAGAACATAAAATGATAAGATCTCATTTGACCTAATGTCTTTGAGCAATACAAATAATGTTGGATGATTCTATATCAAAATAAAAATTTTAAAGCAACTTTATAGTCCCTGAAACAATTTGGCAGTCAATACCTTCCCCCACTATTAGAAATGTAAAATGTTTTCATATTGACTATGCATCCCCCAGAGAGTTTGATTTCTAGTGAATATGATTCTACTAAAAGATCAAGCCCCAGATAAATACAACAAGCAATTGAAAACTTTATTACCTTTCCTTATAGAGAAGTATAGATCATACAACATAGACTAAATGAAATGGAAAAGACCTTGGGAAAGACGTGGCACCAATATTTAAATTGTCTAGGAGTGGTGATCATTTATTCTTCTTAAAGATCTCCAAGGCAGAAAACTTGGCAATGTCTTTCCATGGTCTATACAGAGATTCACCACTTCATGGTAGAATTCCTTCTTAAGTTTAACAGAAAATTTTGAAATTTGTGCTATTGCAAATACATTTCTCGGTTTAATATATCTGTGCATAAAACTTCCTTTCTCGGGCTTCCCTGGTGGCGCAGTGGTTGAGAGTCCGCCTGCCGATGCAGGGGACACGGGTTCGTGCCCAGGTCCGGGAAGATCCCACATGCCGCGGAGCAGCTGGGCCCGTGAGCCATGGCCGCTGAGTCTGCGCATCCGGAGCCTGTGCTCCGCAACGGGAGAGGCCACAACAGTGAGAGGCCCGCGTACCGCAAAAAAGAAAACCAAAAAACACAAAACTTCCTTTCTGTAGTTAGGTTAATTTACTTAGGGCAGTTTCTCCAAATTTAATTGGCAAGTAGGCATTTAAAGCCTCATTGAAAATAGCCAAATGCATAAATATACACCAATTTACATTTCCACCACCAAGAGATGAAAAAGCCCATTTCATCATATCCTTGACATCCAAACTGCTCTTGATGTTTAAAAAAAATGCTTTGTGTAGGAGTAATCCACCAAGTTACTAGAGTTTAGCAGGAATGGGTGTTCTCATCTTCCTTTCTTCAGATGGTTTGGAGAGTACAAAACCGATTATATTGTTACCAAGGAGCAGTGGAGGGCCGAAGAAGGGCAATGTACTTAGTAATTCTGCACCATTTGCATTATGTGATCCTCCATGTATTTCTATTTGCTTAACGAATCTTTATCTATTATTATGTTCTAGACTCTGTTTAAGACTCTGGAAGCAAAAATGATGAATACACATTGTTGTTCTCAAGGAGGTTACAGTTATAACTGAGCCGTTTCTCTAAATAGCATACGGCAGCAGTAAAAAGGAGTTTGTATACCAGCCTATTATAAACAATTCTAGGGAGAAGTCTGCTAAATTATCTCTGTTGTTGATGTTACTTCTAAATCATATTTCAACAAATATTTATTAGTACCTGTCATATGAAAGGTACTAACCTGGGAGATGCAATATGAACCTGAAAATATGGGAGAAATTAAGTGTGCCTAAAGGCAGACAAATCTTCACGGGTCTCCAGTGTTTCTGCACATCTTTTGAGAAGAGGCATTGATAGCTTTTGTTCTGGAGCATCCTTTCAAGGATGTATGTATAGCGAACGGTCTTAGAAGGTAGAGGCAATGTCTCCCTTTGGAGCAGAGGGCAGTTTCTGTAATGTCCAGTAATAAAAGTAACATCTTCTGAAGAAAAGGTAGGTCAGGTTTGCCTGTTAAAGATTTGGTTCTCAGGGTGTCTTAGCTGTAACACAAACTCACTGTGCATGCAGCATCCACCTGGGCATTCTGAGTCACGCCATGGGACTCGGGGGACAAGGAAAACTGATGTGAGCATGAAGTTCATGCTGCCTGATGAGCTAAGAGTAATAAATCCTTTATCTCTGATCTGGGAGTCTCCTGTCTTCTGCCAGGATCCGTGAAACTGTGGCAGGCTAAATTGTTAGTTCGAGAGTCAGTAAAATCTTGATAGTGCCAATCAAGAAGTTTACTATTTAATAAGGAGTTTAAGAAAAGCACACATATAACCATGGTATGTTACAACTGTGGTCATAGTTACCCAAAATACTATAGAGAAGGACAAAATTGGCTCTGACCAAGAGATAGTTTCATGTAGGAAGTTAAGGGAAGGAAAAGGAAAAGACTCAAAAAATTATCATTCTCTTCCTATTTCTCTGACCTTTCTCAGTATCTTTTGCTGGGTCTGCCTCTGTTGTAGGAAGCCCTCAAGATTCTGTCATTGTCCCACTTCTCTTTGCATCTATGTCCTTTGGGAAATTTTATCCATTCACATGACTGCGGCTGCCAAATATGCATCTTCGTCCTTAATTTCTTTCCTAACTCCAGCTCCCTGTTTCCAATTGTCTACGTCACATCTGGATATTTTACAGGTGACCCAAATTGAACGTGTCCAGAATTGAACCTATTCTCTCATCTTCCGACATATTCACTAGTCTCTTCCTTCCTGAAACTGTTAAAGGAATCATCATTTCCAGGGCCTCATGCAAGAAATCCACAAGGAATTCTCATTGCTAGGCAGGCATGTCGTCAGAACAAAGTCAGTTTAATAGAATCAGCCTGAGGTAAACTATGCCACTAGAGTCTGTTAAGTATTGATACTGTCAATAAAGACTCATTTTGACCTGGGGGTTGTCCTGTCTTTTCAAAGTGACTTTATCTCCAGTCTGATCCATAATGGATTGACTTGATAGTTCCATGTTATTCTTATTTCAAAGTTCTCATCCTTGTCATTGTGCACAATGACCTACCCATACTAGGTTCTACACAGACCTGCTTGGTGTCCAAGGGATTCATGATCATTTGGGGAGAGTTGTTTTATCCCATGAAGTGAATTAATAAACAGGTTCTGAGGATATTACCTCCTTAATAAATATCCTATATCTGTTCCCTTATTTTCATGTCTAGAATACACTGTCCTGTTTCAACCCTTGATCAACCATCACCAGCGTCTTCTACTGTCTCCTATGTGTCTTCTATTTCTTTCTTTGAATCCATCTTGTATACACTTTCCAAAACATTCTTTTCAAAAATTCAAAGCTGGTTAACAAATTCGGTGCTTAAGACCTCACAGTAGCTCCCATAACGAACACCATAGGTCACCTACTACAGGTCCTTTATGATAAAGTTCAAGTTCCTTCACAGGACAGACAAATGTCTCCATGATCTGAATCCTATCTAACTCTCCAGGTTCATCTCAGCCACTCCTTCTTTCAAATCTCAAGATACAGCAAAATCACACTGATTATAGTTCTTCCCATGCAATACGCTGCTTCTCGCTTCCATGCCATTACTGACTCTGCCCCTTTTCTCTAGGGTTCACTTCCTAGTCTCTCTCTCTGTCTTGTCTTGACTTGGCTAATTTGTTCTGTTGCATGCTTCACTAGTCGGTCACCTCCTCGAAGAAGTCTATGATTTTCTCATCCAATTCCTTGCCACGTAAGAGACTCCCTTCATAGTCTCAAAATATCACTACACATCTCTAATCCCTACCACACTGGATTGTAATTACCTTTATTTCCTGTGTTTCTGGCTCTCTTACTAGATTAAGACACTTGAGAACAAGAACTATCTTTGCATCCCTATTGGCTTGTGCCTGGCATATAAGTATTCAATAAATATTTATTGAATGAGTGGATGGATAGATAGATAGGTGAAGAGTGGGAGATGAGCAATTATGTAGCAATTCAATCAAAGTACATTTAAAATTTTAATGAATGGAAAAATGGACAGACTATAGTATGGTGCTCTTTTGAAAGGGTATTAGTTACCATAATAAACATATCAGCAATAGAGTAGATTTGGCTGCCGTTCCTAATTATTATGAATATTTTCTTTTTCTCCTGCTAAACTCCTGATAAGTTAGACATGTAATAGATAAACTGGAACATAGTCAATATTTTCAAATTGACATATTTAACCTTTTTTAAATGGTAAATACAACGCATTTATAATACTAGCATATATAAAGAGCAAAGTTAATATTAACATTGCCTATGTTTGTCCTTCTTCTCTTCCTCTTCTTCTTCTTTTTAGTGAATTCATTTCCATTTATATCAATTCCAAAGTGTGACAAATGACTTGAATCCTTGGAAAAGACTGTGACTTTCAGGTGTTCAGGTGTGACTCTGAAGCACGTGGTAAGGTAGAAAAAAGAAACTCCAGAGAACAGATGATATAGAATGATAAAATATTTGAAAATAGCAGGTAAGACTTTAACTTGTTGTTACAAACGAAGTAGTGGGGAAAAAAGGTATTTTAATCATCTGAGGTACAAAAATAATGCAAGATGAATACATTTCAAAATATAATTTCAATGAGAGTTTGAGAAGAAAAGCAGAGATGTTTTTTACAACTACAGGGTCAGAACCTCTGAGGAGACCTACAGAGAGTCTCCACAATCATTCTAATGAGACCATCTTCCACTACATTAGCTTGAATAGTATAGAGCCAAGTGGAACTCAATGGTCTTCCCCCTCATGAATCCCTAGTGCTTATTCAAATGTAGTGTGATTTCAAGGGTAGATCAACTTAAGCTAGATATGTTTATCCCTCTATAGATTTAATGGTGAGGATTAAAAAAATTAAATGCATTTATTTATCTATAATAATAAAGTCAAGAAATGGAAAAAATTATAAGCTCAGAAAATACAAACGAAGGTCTTGAACAGAAGCATGAAAAACATTATCTTCATAGTTATATACATAAATATTTGCCTACTAGTTCTTATTTTGACATTTGATGGACTTTTACTGTACTTCAGTATTTTGTCTGGTAATTTTCTTATTAAATTTGACCTCCCCAAATATCTTCAAAATTTTTTCTTATTCTTCTAGTTATAGGTGTTCTTACTAAATTTAGGAAGAATGTTTTATCCAGGGTCTTGCATCTACTATTAAATATTCTGGCCCACTCATAGAATCACATGTAGTAATTGCTAACTACACTCTATTTTTGTTACTTCTTAGTACTTGTTCAAATACTTTTAAAAGCTTTTGCCTTTAAAATTTCTAAAGCAAAAAGAGTTTTAAAAGGAAAAGATAATGTGGAATCTTCAGTATCCAAGTTGTGGAAGTGAAAATTCTTACACTTTGGGAAAGTAAATTAGCAATATGTATCAAAAGCCTTAAAAAATAAGTTTACACTTTCTAATACAACAATTCTCCCTTATAGGAATTTATATTAAGGAGGAAAATCATGAATATGCCCAAAGATTTACCTATAAGGATAGTCATGTGGATGTTATTAATAATATAAAAATTACAAACAATAAAAATGCCAAATCATAAAGAGCTGGATAAACTATCCAACTCTCTAAGCATGTTTCTTATGTGGAATACTATACAGTCGTTAATTTAAAAATCACATTTTGGAATACATATCAACATGGTAAAATGAGTGAGAAAGGCAGACTACAAAATTATAGGTTGATCCAAATTAAACAGACACACACATACATATATACTATAAGTAGAAGAATATGCACCAAATACGAAGAGTGATAAATTGTTAGCAGGGTGATGGGATTATAGGTTGTATTTTTTCTTTTGGGGGATTTTCTATATTTTAAAACTTTTATAAAATAGACATTTAAACACCATTTTGGCGAATTTTAAATTTGTTTCTGAGGTGAGGGAAAGGCATAAACTCTTCAAGAAGTGGATTTGGGAATGAGTAGAAAATCTACTAGAGAAGTTAAGCATGATCTCAAGCAATTCTACGTAAATGAAGGTGACACTCCAGCCTTCATAAACCATGAACCTGAGTATGAGAGCAGTCAGGGAAGAAAGATGCATCCAGTTTGGACAAGGGTGGTCGGGTGTCCAGGAGAGGTGTCCAGCATAACCCCGCTTTCCCTGTCTTTCTCTTTTCACTGGTTACTTCAAAAGAGGGGTGGAAACATATTTGATGGGCTTTCTTTAGAGGATTTGTCAGCAGGGAGCTAAAATCTCATTATCTTTCAAGGGAGAGGCTTAAAAATGGAACTGCCTCTGACACTAAAACTCCTTTGAAGCTTCAAATCATCAGAACACCAACAACAAAGTTGTATACATCCTGTGAAGATTTTTGGCACTAAGAAATATTTACTAATAACTATTATTTGGGCACTAATAAAAATAAAATGAAAGGTTTTCTACCTGTGCTTTGTCACATTAAATACATTAAGAAAATATAAATTATCTCATGAACCATACACTTTTCTAGGTGGAAAGAATCTTATCTACTTCTTAAGTGATATAGCCAATTAAGCTATCTATTTCTTTAACTAATATGTTAAATGTATGATTCAAAACAATTTATTAATATATGAAAAATAAATAATTAGTGATTAGTTAGTAATTGTGCTTTATTTTCGTAAAGTACTTCTCGAAACTACAGAATTGGATAGCTAAACTATGAATCACTTAACTACTCCTTTGGAAAGCCTTTCACATAATTTATAAAAGTCCACGGGAGTCAGGACCACTACTCGTCACCAGCAGCTTCTCAGACTGACGTCTTGTGCTTGTTTGGGAGGAAAAACACCATCTACAAAGAGCTTGCTTCTTCATAAGCCCAAACCTATATAACCTATAAAGTTACACACATGTACAATGATGATTTTGGTAAATTCAGTAATTAAATTATCATTTGCTCTTTATATTTCTGATTATTTTTGAATTTTAGAAGCTCCTACAACTTCAGCCATAATGTTCCCTGCTTTGCTAAATTATAAACAATGCACAAAAAGAACTATTATTTAAAATGGTGGTTTTAACACTGTAGCTTGTGTTATGGACTGTGAAATAAAATTAGTGGATCATGACTGATGTTGAAAAAGTTAAACAGTAAAGAATAGATTAAAAGATCAGGATTCGGTACACATTAGAAGTACACAAAAAAGTATTATTTTGGAAAACTTTTGTTTTGATAATATGTGTATTCTGGGTTGCAACGCGATACATATTTTTAAATGGGGATATGTTGTATATGGTTTCAAAAAGCAAACATGCCCACAAAATCCAACTTGCAACTTGGAATGTTTTTCCTTAATATGGATATTTCCCCTTAATATTCCTACTTTGACACTGTAATATACGTATTATTCAATGATCTACTTAAGAAAGGCACATCCTGTATCAAGAGCAGGAAAGGAAGAGATGACAAAGTAAAATTCTGAATATGTTTTAAAATCCTTCCTGAAGGTACCCATATGGGATATGCTTCTTTATGGTATTTCGTTTACTCATTTATACATTCTCTTGATAGACAGATAAATAGATAGATAGATAGATGAAAGAGAGATAGATGGATAGATAGGTTGATCAATTTACCTATATAGAGAACTTACTATGTGACAAGTGCTGGGGATATAAATGTAATAAAGCAAGGCTTTCTGACAGTGAAGTCCTGGCAAAGGAGACCACAAATAAGCTAACAAACAATAAACTAACAATATGCTAACAGTTTTATTGTGTTGTAACTGATGGTCTAGAGGTACATTTCTAGTTCAGTGACAAAATTGCAGAACTTGATTTTAATAAATAAAATTTAAATTTTCAGATGAATGAAAAGAATTGGGGGCCAGTCTAATAGTAACCATTGTTGTATGGAACTAGAACCTTGAAAATTTCTAGACCTGATGAACATTAATCATTTAAAATCCAGAGATGCAGTGTCCTGCTAAATAATACAGAGTGTGAGGATGACTCGGCCTATTGATTATTCAGTTCAACATTAAATGAGCACTTTCCATGTGCCAGGCATGGTAACGAGAGCTGGAGAAACAAAGGTGAATAAAATACACTTTTAGTGGCCATGGCTAATTGTGGTCTAGTAGGGGAAGCCAACATAAAAACAGATAATAAATCATAGAGCAACTCTCACAATTAAAAGGGTTGGGGGTATTGCCAGGTACGATGGTGACACAGGGAAAGGAGTGGTCAGCTCTTTGCAGGAGACAGGATTTCACAGAAGAGAAAGGAAGAAAGGCATTCCAAGCCAAGAGGACCACCTCTTGAAAGGGGAAAGAGCTTAGAGACCTAGAAAACCACTGGGGCTGTGAACTTCGATATCACACTTGACCACTAGCATATTATGTGACCCAGGACATTCCGATATGAGGAAAACCAATATGTAATGTTTTTTTCTTGCAAAGTTGATAATGCAGAGAATTAACGAGATATGTATGTATAAACAGAAGTTTCACAGTTAGGAAGTCGTGAAATGTCCCTCATAGGAGTCCTATAGTATCATATGCCTGATTCACTCCCGGGCTTATCAGCATCATTAGATCAGCATATGAAGGGTCATCATGGCCACTGCCTGGATCTGCTGGGTAGCAGGGCTGGCTTACTGTGAAATTACTGTAGAATAACCCCATAGACTCTAGATTTAGGGACTCAGGTCCCACAGCTGGGAGCAGGCACCTGGGTTTCCTGTTTGAGGAATGATGCTCTCTACTCTTTGCCAGGTGTAACTGTTCTTCCAAAATCAAATCATTTCCTCACTGCTCCATTTGCCTCTTCATTTCTTTTTTAAATTTTGCCCTTCAAAACCAATGCTTCTTTTAATAATAACAGCAAATGCTTCCATAGCCCTTCCTATGTGTCAGGCCCTATTCTAAATGCTTAACATATATTAAAGGATTATATTTTCATATCAATCCTATGAGATGAGAACTATCATTGTTATCTTAGTCTATCTAGGCTGCTATAACAGAATATCATAGACTAGGGGGCTTATAAACAACAGAAATTTATTTTTCACAGGGCTGGAGGCTGGGAAGTCCAAGATCAAGGCGCTGGTAGATTCTGAGTCTGGTGAGGGCCTGTTTTCTTGTTCAAGACCTAATCACCTCCCAAAGGCACCACCTGGGGATTAGGTTTCAACATACGAATTTTGGGGGAGCACAAACATTCAGTCTATAGCGATTATCCCCATTTTTCAGAGGAGGAAATAGCAAGTTGCCCAAGATCCTGAATAGGAGCAGAGTCACTAATGAAACCCACGCCATCTGGCGCTGGAGTCAATATTTTTAATCACCATAAAATGCTGCCTCCCACAAACGTCAATTTAAAAAGGTATTTGGCAGGAACCAGGGAACAGCACATTGAATTCTGCTCTACAGAACATTTTTCTTGGATGTTTCCTTTTCATAAACTGCAAAATCTCATAAGTTTTGCCCCTGTACCCAGCTGTTATGCTTTTATGTACGTGGTTTGTATCGGCCCAACAATCGTAAGAAACACTCCTCCTCATATCATGTTTGGAAGTGTAGGTCAGCCAGACTGAAAGATTACCCTTCTCAGCTGATTTATTTTCCCTAAAGTTTAACCAAAACTCTCTGTCTTACAAATAAGATCTTTCTGAAAGAGTTCTGCCACGACAGGAGACTTACATAAGAATTTGTAGCTCATTAAAATTTCTTCCCTCTAATAAGGTTGAAATGAAAACTTTCCTGCAAGGCCAGCATTAAGAGCAAATCTAAGTTCTTTATTGATTAAAAAAAAAAGCTGATTGCATTAATCTTTTTACTTTTTATCTTGTCTTTTGGTCACGAGTCAGCAATCCTTTCATGGGAAGGAACTACTTCTATTTCCTGAAGCTTTTAAAGAGGATATAATAGTCGCAGAAAGTTATTTTTTAAAAATCAGCCTACCATATAAGGTTTTAGGATCTACAAACTGGTTGAAGGACCCCTGACCCTATCCATTCTTAAATGTTTCTTATATCATTTTTGAACTCAGATTTATTTCCAGAAATGATTAAATATTTACATAGAAAAAAAATTAGCTGGCATTTAGCTCCTTTAAGTTTTTAAAAATTCTTCTTTCTATGGGCAAAACTTAGAACTTTATGGACCTGTGATTCTGAGTAAAACAGACACTAAAATCTTTCCCACCTTTTTTTCAAGACTTTTCCAAAAACTTAACATCAGTGACAGAAAGGTCAAAACTTTCAGCAGAAGACTTTTGTGAAAATTATCGCCAGTATTTCAAAGTGAGAGGACAGGGAAAGTGGGAGTAGAAGAATCTCCGTGTTTTTCTTTAATTGCTATGGAGAGGTTTATTCATTGGCACAGAACTAAGCCAGCCCACTGAAAGGCAGCGGATGTTTTCAAGTCCCCTTGCGCGGGCGAAGCAGGTGCTGTTTTGTCTTACATGCACTGAACACTGAATACATATTGAAAAATATAAAGAACTGATATGTAACCCTTTCACCTGGCCATCATTCACCTCTGCCGGTGTAAAATAACGCTAAAAAAAAAGATTAGCACATAAAAGTCAGGATGTGCCTGAAGAAGCAGGAATCTTACAGCCACCTTTACATTCTGAGCTCTGTCTGCAGTGAGCAGGCCATACTCAATATTGGGGAAAACAGAGTGTTTGTCACGGAAGGCAGACTGTGGGGTTGTATCTCGGCAAGGCTATCTACAAGTGTGTAATCTTGCCAAGCTATCTAATGTCCTGGTACGCGTATCTAGAAAACGGGAACTATTCCAACCTTTAAGCTTGGGAGAGAAATGAGTGATAAAAGCATGTGAAAACAGCTGGTCCCAGTCGTCTCCCAGTAACCCTTGGCGTGTCCACGGCTGTTGTTAGCCTCATCCTCTGCGGTCTCCAGCAGTTTGTCCATACAATGAAGGTACTAAACCGACAGTCACCTTCCCCTGCGTGGGTACTGATCATTCATTACCTTTCTGCTTCTCGGTGCTTTGGCCTTTTCCATTCTGCCTAGCAGCCAAAGTCTAGACTGCTGGGGGTAACTACCAGCTGCGTTTCTGGAGAATTGTAGGGCTGGCGGGGGACACGGCAGGGGATGCTCCCCGCCTGCCTTTCCCAGCTTCATTTGTCTGTGGAACTCTCAGGAGGTGGGCACCAAACAGGTCTTTTTTGTGTCCTGTAGTACCAACTCCAGTGCTAACAGGGTCGGGGTAGACGGGAGAGTGCCCGACATGAAGACTGAGAAAGATTCCTGAGCTCGCTGCGTTCCTCCAGGGCGCCCTTCGGGCAGGCCCTGGGTAGCGAAGGAGTGCGGGCGCGCGGTGGCGCCCGGGCGAGGGTGCAGGGCCCCCGAACGGTCGGATGGGGGAGCGAGAGCTAAAGCTTGCAGAGCGCGCCGAGCCGCCTGAGCCGCGGCCAGACCCGGGAGCCGACGGCGAACGGAGCCAGCCGGGCTACAGCGAGAGGAGGCCGAGAGGGAGGCGGGGCGGGGCGGGGCGGGTGGTGCGGGGGAGGCGGGGGCGGAGGCGGGGGCGGTGTCTCCCCGAGCTGCGCAGGCGTCGCTCGCACCTTGTTGATTAGTCAGTGCTGGGAACGCTGCTATGGCGTTTCTCAGACCCGCGGCTCCTCCTCACTCGCTCCAGGCGGAGGGAAGGAGGGGTAAAAGAAGGAGGAGGCGAGCGGGCGGCCGCCGCAGCTGCAGACCCGGGGCCAGAGGAGGAGGCGGAGCGGGAGCCGCCGCATACACCCCGGCCGCCGCCGCCCGCCGCCGGCTTGCTGCGAGTCCTCTCCGGGCTTGAGGGCACGCGGGGCGCCCGGCCATGTCCCGCAGCGGCAGCTGAGCCGGCCGCGGGCCCCCTCCCTCCCCGCTGCCGCAGCCGCCGCGCCCCCGAGCTGCCCGCGGCCAGAGTGCCCGGCGCCTTCCGCGCGCCCCAGACCGCAAGTGCGAGCAGCGGCGGCCGCCGAGGCGCGGGTGGTGCAGGCGGCGGCGGCGGGAGCGCGGGGCCGGAGGAGGCGGGGAAGATGGACCCGGCGCCCTCGCTGGGCTGCAGCCTCAAGGATGTGAAGTGGAGCTCCGTGGCCGTTCCGCTGGACCTGCTGGTCAGCACTTACCGACTGCCCCAGATCGCGCGGCTGGACAGCGGTGAGTCCCCGCCCGCGGACCGCAGCCTCGGCGCGTCTCTGCACGCGTGTGCCCGGGAGGGTGGGACCCTGTGGGGAGTGGGCTGCCCGCCCCCCAGCGTTGGACTTGGCTCGAGCGGCTGCCGCAGCCCTGGCGCGTCGCTCTCAACTCCCCCCAGCAGCAGCTAGAGGTGTGAAAATCAGAGCCCTAGTAGTATAATTTAAAAGGACGCAAAAAAAAAAAAAAATTCAACATAAGGGAAGCCTCTGCAGATAGTAATCTTGGAGGCGAGCTGTCTCTCTTCACCCGCCTATAAGAATTACTCAACCTGGGAAACCCTGTATGAGTTATCTTAGGCAACTTTCTTACAAAATAATTGTGCTTTGGGTGGCACCTTTATTTTGGATACTCTCCTCCCCCTCCGCCACAAGAAGGAACAGATTTTAGGGGAAAGGCTCCTGGGTGACCAATGGAAGGGATCACATTTCTCGGAGACGTTTTATTACAGCTTGTCTGTTTTGTTTAACTGAAGAGAAAGTAATTTAGGGCTGTGTGTAGAAAACGTTTTTAGCAGAGGTGATGGTATGCTTAAGGTTAATTATTAGCTTAGCGCCTTTCTAGCCTGGAAAAAAATTGAAAATACACCAAAACCTGTATTGACTTGGAACGTGAGCTCGGAACTAAGAAATGCTTGTGTTTCCTGAAATTGACAACCAGAAACCAACCAAACGTCTCCCAGCTGTTTGTTCTGCAGGTTGACATCTGCAAACAAGTAGATGGATGTGCATACTGTCAAGCAACAGATACCTTTCAGTTTGAGAGTTCTGACATATAAGGTGGCAGTTTAGGTGTGTCTTGTCCTTTGTGTTTTGGTAATAACTTCAGTTGATGTTGGCTTCGTGCGATTTCAGACTGTTTGCAGAAACAGGCTTGCTTCTGCTGTGGGGCTGCCAGAAGCACCTGGGTGCAGGCTGGCGGGCAAGCAGATAGAGCTGTGGTCACACAGGCCAAGTGAGAACAGCACTGAGCAGAAAGATGTCATTTCAAGTCACAAGGACTTGGGTTACTCCTTTTCTGGAGTACAGGAGTGAGTAACATGAGACGTATAAACGTCCAAAGGCATTTTTGTTCCCGTTCTTTTCTGTGGGGTTAGATCAGACATTTGAAGTACTGATGTGAAAAATAAAGGCAGGAAAGTTCATGAACGCTGAAAAACAGTCTTGGCATGCGTGTTAGCCTTGTCTGATTGGTGGTAGTGGTGGGCTTTGGGAATAAACTAAGAGTTTTAAAAGTAGTAATGAAGTGCACGTGAGTTCAGGGAGGGTCAGGTGGTGTGTTGAGGCATTTCTGCTTAGAGTGGGCGTGCTTTAAATATGCGTCTATAGATCAGAATCAGAGAGAGAGAGAAAGAGAGAGAGAGAGAGTGTGTGTGTGTGTGTGTGTGTGTGTGCTGACAGTGTTTCATTTACTCTTACACCGTGCAAAATTGTGCATATTGGAAGGTTATGTGAGTCCTCACCTTTTCCTACCGTCTCTCATCTCTGCACACTCCCCCCAAAACTTACTAGCTAGGTAGTGAACATTGGTGTGTGTGGTGTAAAAGTCACCCAAAAGTTTCATTAAACTGAAAGTTTAAAGAGGCTGAATACCAGTTGCAGAGACGTTAGCTTTATTATCCACTTTCCTCTCTCCGCCATTCATAAAAAGGTTCTGAATCAACAGTGTACTCATCCCACACTTCTTTTTAAAATTAGGACGTGGGTAGCAAGTCTTAACAGCGTGTCCTTTCAAGCTGTGGATTTTGATCACTACGTGTAATTCCAATTCTTTACTGTAAGTTTTCTCTTATTCCCGCTTGAGAATCACAGTGACATACACAAATTTGGAATCATAGCCAAATACTGCTTTATACCTTGTTTCTTTCACTTAATCCCATCGTATTTAATTTTTTTTTTTTTTAAGCTGCATGATGTTCCATGGGATGATGGTTGTATATCTAGTCCCTTGCAGTGGACATCAAGCGGCTTCATTTTTTACTATTATTAAGTTGTGATGTAATGAATACTCTTGTACATAAATCTGTTTGTTTGGGTTAGTATGTATTCCTTCCCTGCTGAGTAAGCATGTAGATCCGTTTTAAGTCCTTGATACACATTGTCAAATTGCTTTAGAGGTTGTACTCATTTATACACAAATGAGAATTTTGGGAGTACCAGTGTCCCTACAGCCTTAAAATAATAAGTATTTTACAAACAACCAAAAAACAAAAACTGCTAATTTGAAGGGGGAAGTGTTAGATTACCAATTACATTTGGATAGACTTTAAAAGAACTGATGATAGATTCCATGCTTATGTTTTAAAATGTTTCACAGCAGTGCTTAGAACATGTTAAGGATATGCCACCATGCTATATGTGAAATTTGTGAAGTCGTCGTCCTGTGTATGTCCTTTTGCCAGTTTTAGTACTGCAGGTACATTTTATACACGCACACCCTATACTTAGACATGAAAGGTAGTCATTTTCCGAATCACTTGTTTTCAAAGAGGTTAAAGAAATTGAAAAACATGACAGTAGTTGACATTATGTCAAGAGAAAACTGTTGGCTATTTTAAACAATCATTGAAACCATTAAACATCTGATTTCATAACTGTTGATTATTGAAGGCCTACTATGTGCTGGTACATTTCTAAGTGCTTGATGTATTTCTCATCCTTAGCACCCCATTTTAAGGACTTTGCGAGCCTTGAGATTTAGAGAAATTGAGCGACATACCTAGTAAATGGTGGACTGTGGTTTTCAGCTGACTTTCCGATTCTAAAGACACCTTTTATCTCAAACTGTACTACCTCCTTCCACTAAATGGGAGTAGATTTAGAGTAGGTCTAACGTCTGCTCTAAATAGCCCCACTGTCTCTCTGAGAGCTTGAGGACAGGAAAGTCAATATTTTTAAAACAGTGTAGACAGCGAATTAAGTGCTGGCCTCATCCATCATATCTAGACGATTTTCTGCTTCCTAAAGGAGTGGCTGAAAAGAGGTAAGGGGCAGAGGAGAAGAGAGTACAGAATCTGAGAAAGAAGGGAAAAAGCGGAGTCTGAGGGCTTAGGGTATGTAGATGTGTCTGTTGACATTACTCCTTAGGACATTTGCCATGTTTAACATACTAACTATACAGTAAGTAAGAGCTTTCCAGTTCTTTGCCTCATGCATGTCAGTAATGAAATGCCAGTCAGACGCATTCAGTATTCCATCCCCAGTGGCGAAATTTGTCATCGTATAAGATAAATACAAAATTAGTGAGCCTTTATGGTATTGCCTCATGAGTCTTTCTGGAGACTAAAAGAAAAGTACTCCAGCGGTTCTCCTTAGGAGTGAGATACATCTCTTCAGCCAGTGTCTAATCCCCGTCAGCAATGCAGTTAAGATCAGATATCTAACTTCATCATCAATTTTAGAAACTTGGCTGCAGATCCAGCTTCAACAAATGTGTTTATGACTAAGAAGAGGGTGGAGAGAATGCTAATCCTCGCCCCATCATCAGCCCATCCTCGCTCAAAGCTGGGTAGGTGGGGAAATTGTCCTTTCTCTGTCTCTTCAATATTTTGTCTTGGAAGGGTTTTCTGAAGGGTTGTTCTACAGCAGCGTTCTTACAGCTTTTTTGCTCTTGTAGTGCCTAAAAATTCTGTAAAACCCTGTACCCTAAGCATGTTTTTAAGTTCATTGCTAAAACTTTTCATCCTAAGTTTAAATAGTTGCAAAGGATGTCATTTTTCAGCATATTGTAAATGTTGACTTTTTAAATTGTTACATCATTTAAAAAACTCTGTAGTGGGATCTGTATTTAATTCCCAGTATCATTCATTTTTAAAAATGCAGGAGTAAGTTCTTAACAGTGAAAGTCTTACATCTTTCCTTTTTCTCCTTAAATTCCTATTTCCATTTCCCTTCCCCTACAGAATTCTGTCCCAATGTAATATAGTGTTTCTGTTTGTTCGTTTGTTTTGGTAGAAGGAAGGATTTATTACTTGCAGTAAATAAAGAGAACACCGGAGATCTTTCCCAAAGCAGTGTCTCCCAATGTAATATAGTTTTATGCATGAAAGTGTCTTATTGATCACTCTGTCTTATGTAACAAAAAAGAATATAAATTGAAATGTAGTATTGTGTATTTCTTTTGGCCATAAGCCTCTTTTTATTTAAATATTTCAGGTTGTTTAAAACAAACAAGTGGAAATTACCTGTCTTAGAGAAGGAGTTCCCCAAATGCTGGAGACCTGATCCTCAACAGGCATCACCTTTTTAATTTGTTCCTTTGTTAGTCGCCCTGAGCCCTGTGTTCTTTACACCCTGGGGTAATGAAGATTAGAAAGATCTGGTGAAGGCGATGTAGATGCATTGCTTTTGTAAAGCGGGAGAAGGACCTTTGCGAAGGGGAGGTGACAAAGGACAGCTTCCCTTCATCAGGAGATGGATGTCCCTCCATCCCAGTCTTGGTTTCAGGCAGATCAGTTTTCAGACAAGAGAATATTTGGAAGTTGGGGATTTAGAAATTGACTCACGTATAGCTATGATGGTGAACCCCTTGGGAAGTGTTGGCTTTGCTTCAGACACATATCCCAGTTCAAAGAATGCTGGTCTAGAGCAGTGAAAGGTGAGCTTATGGTCCTGTCTGCCGAAAAGAAGGAGGAAGACCAAGGCTGTGTGAACTGCCAGGGAGAGAGAAATAAAGATGGTGGGCATTGGAGGCAGCTGCGTATAAATTAGCAGCAGTCTGGCCCTCCTAGCTTTGTGGAGGAATCAGAGTTGACTCTAAGCCCCAGATGTGTTGGGACTGTGGGAGCTTTGGTATTTGCTTTCTGCTGAGCTGCTTCTCTAACTTTACCATGTAAGTGCCTGGAGGGCTGATGGTGCAGAAACAAGGTGGACACTCAGATGGCAGTGAGGGTCCACGTGGCTGTTTGCAAATGTCAAAGGTATTTATAGATTCAAGTTTTATCTTTGAAATTAATGTAAATTCCCAAAATCTGCTCCATGACTGGTGTTACTTTAATATATATTAAAAAAATTTTTCTAAAGTAACTTAATCTAAGTCTTTTTCCGGGAAGATGTGCTGTGCTTATCTTTGGTTTCATTTCCCCTGGCATTCTAAGTTGTAAGAGGTTACGTATGCCCCAGGTGAGACAGTTGCTTAAAGGATACTGGATTTGGAGCCTAGAAACCTCCGTTCAGTTACATGCATTGCCATTTCTTAGCCATGTGATCTTGAGCAGTCTCTTAATCCCTTTGATTGGTATTAAAGTTTTCTCATGCAGAAAAAAAATGTATGTTATACTTGCCCATGAATCTCATAGTTATTCATTAATCTGTTTATTCAATAAGCTAATATTTATTAAGGCCCTACTATGTGTCAAACCCTGTTATAGGTATTGGGACAGTAGCACGGAACAAAACAGAAAAAAACCTCTGTCCTCATGCAGCCTACAATCTTATGTATCTACTTACTATGATAGTTAAAGGCAATAATATATGTGAATACATGTGTATTTTATTATGTTTTTTAGTTAATTTATTGTTTTTTGGCCGTACCACGTGGCTTGCAGGATCTTAGTTCCCCCACCAGGGATCCAGCCTGTGCCTCCTGTGGTGGAAGCTTGGAGTCTTAACCACTGGACTGCCAGGGAATTCCCAATACATATGTGTTTTAAAACAATGTATATGTAAGATTGACATCGTGCATGCTCAGAGCAGTTGATGGGGAGGCTTCAGAAGCCTCCCCTTCTGTTGCCTATCATTTAGGCAACAGAAGTCCAGTGAATAATAAATAGATTTTGCTATCCTTACAGATAAAGAAGCTGAGGGAAACGTTCTGTGTGACTTTAGTCCACTTCCTTCTGAGTATTCCAGGTTATTGACTTAGTAATACACGGGTTATAAAAAGGTGGTGTAAGGTCTTTATCAGAGAGAAAGTCTTGTAAACTAACTCAACCAAGATTGGGTTTGGGAGAGACAGGAAGTTAGGTTTTTTTGGGGTTTTTTTTTTGCGGTACGCGGGCTTCTCTCCGTTGTGGCCTCTCCTGTTGTAGAGCACAGGCTCCGGATGCGCAGGCTCAGCGGCCATGGCTCACGGGCCCAGCGGCTCTGCGGCGTGTGGGATCTTCCCGGACCGGGGCACGAACCCATGTCCCCTGCATCGGCAGGCGGACTCTCAATCACTGTGCCACCAGGGAAGCCCAAGAAGTTAGTTTTAACTTTAGGTTTTAACTTAATCCAGAACCACATGTGAGCCTGATCTAGTGATACTGAGACACTGGAATCTTTTTTTAGTACATACTCATCGATGCTTTTATCGGATTGATGATGATTTTCGGAGCACCTATAGTTGGAGAACTATTAGCAGGAAAGAAGTGCCTAGTATGATGTTATACACAAGGTGGGTTATGAAGAAAGTCTCTTGAATATTCTTTTATATACCATATACTTTTACTTTCCTCTCGTCATGTATTCTAGTTGGCCGTGCCTAAAAATTATGAAAAAAGAGTAGGAGAGGACCTTGTGGAGGACAGTGGATGGAGGTAAACATTTAGACCCACAAGACGAGATTTGGACATGGCTCCTTGAATGCTCTTGCTTTTCAAGTAAGATGGCTGTTTTGAAAGTCTTAAATGAGTATCCACATGACCAGTGAAAAAAATCTTAAGATGCTCAGTTCATCTGTAAAAGGAAAACTGGCTTGACCATTGTGATCAACTGCATCATAGTTTAAAGAGAGTATTTTAGTCTCTTTACCTCATTTGGCTGCCTTGTTGAAATAGCAAGTTCTAGTAGACCAGCTTGTAAACTCGTTTATTTTTGTTTGAGATTCTTGAGGTATCTGTCTTTTCACTTGCTAAGCTGCAGTTCTAGGAAGAATCATAAACTCCCTCTCGTCTTCAGCAGGGCTATCAATCTTAAGAAGACCAGCTATTATATGCAACTTGAAAAATAGCTTTTATTGCTGGTTTATGAATCATTTTGTCATACTTGACAAAATATACCTGCTAAAATATTTTTTAAATCTCATGGGATTAACTCCTCTTTTAGATGACATTTCCACATGAAGATGTTCCCCCCACATCTCAGCCTCCACCCCTTTTCCCAGTTTCACAAGATTGTTTACTCGAATTTCAGGTTAAAGGTATTTAGGGTAATTTTTACTGTTTTCCTAGCTTCTAAGCACAATGCCTGGTACATAGGAGGCATTCGGTAAGAATGTAGTAAATTAATAAGCAAATTTCAGTATTAAAATTTTTAAGGTCCAAAATATCGGTATTACTAAAGCTGTCTATGACCTCTGCTAGTCTGACATAGAACTTCACGCTTGTTCCACTTGAGATAAGGTGGTAGGTCCTAAAATTAGCAGTAGGGAAAATAGAGACTGGTAGAGCATCATGATGAAATCATGATTCTTAGGGTCATTAATTATCAATGTTGTAAATAAGTTATTTCTAGAAATTACAACTCAGTTTTTCAGATTTTTTTGCTTTCTTACTAGTTCTTTCATTCTGAAATTAAGATGCCTTCTTTACATATTACATGTAGCTATGTCATTGAATTTTTAATCTTATATCACCTAGAATACCATAAATCTTTGGGACTAGTCAACTCTTAAAACAATAAAGAAAAACCTGATTGGAGAGTCAGCTAGCCATTTAACTATCCATTGTTTCATCTTCTCAGGGCACCAGGGATTTTACTTCTAAGCAAAACAAGCCACTTGATTTAAGTAGTGTTACAAAACTACAACTGCTAATTTGATACAGTTGTCATCTTCCTAGAATAGCCCCAAGATTGACTTGAAACCATAGTGTCTTAGTCCCAGACAATGAGTTTCTTTTTCTGCCATTGCAGGAGTATTACATAGTGGTAAAATAAAAAGGAAAAACCAATATTCCTGAGCTATTTTCTAGTTCTGGGGATGAATTACTTTATATATACTTACAGGCAAGTCATTTTAATTGATTCTGCTACTTCTTAAACCTACTTTGAAGTATTTAAATACCACTTGGGCTTTGATGACTTGAATGGTTGTTTAATAAATATCAAGTTATTGAATTCAAAATGCAATGTGAAGTCTTATAGTTATGAAGCTAGCTGTTATTCAGGCTAATATTTAACGTGTACAGTAAGTTACTACGATTAGCCCTGGTTATAGCTTAGAGAGGAATGTAATTGTGAGCAGTGCTTATGTTTGTATCCTTGTGAAGATTTAAAATAGGTTATGTTCTGTTGGTTTTTTCCACTCAGTAGAGAAAAATTTCCTTGGTCAGATTTTTTTTTTTCAAGGTGACAGTTTTCTCACCAGACTTTAAGATGTTAGAAATGAAAATTTGCTCTTGATAATTAGTTCACATTGACAGTATTTTCCTCCTAGCAGGGAACCAGATTCAAATATCCAAAAGTAACTGGAAAAGGGTAAATATTTACTTTTCTATTTTTAAACATATCTTGTTACCTTGTAGGTAATTAGGAAGCACTGGTTATAAGAGATTTTTGTCATCCATTCAAAAAAACGTTAATGAAATGCCAGAGGAAGCTCACTTGAATAACTCCAGGCCATCCATCTATGCAGATGCTATACTCCGTGATTGATATTCACTTTGAATTGCCACTCTCTTCCTTTAGCAGCAATGGGCAAGTAGGGAATGGCTGGAATCAAGGACCTAACATCTATTCCATTGTCATTCCTCGTCCCCAGTAGCTTGTGCTATGAAATCTTCAATTTGTTTCAGGTTAACATTTAATGTAATGCAGAATCCATTTTTACCTTGGACCACCGACCCGCAAAATCAGTCAAGCACCAGACCCAAGTTGAAAACAATTCAATTAGTTATGCCTAAAGAGGGCAAGAGCTCTAGAAGGTTCAGATTACTTATTTAAAAATAATAAAGAACATAAAGCTTCATTAAGATATTCTGCTGTTATTTTTTCCTGTTTATTTTGGTCCAGTCTTTGGTCTGTTAAGAGGAAGGGAGCCACTGAGAGTAGACAGGATCAAGAGAAAAATTTTCACAAGCTCAACATGGCCAGGTACATCAGTTTAGGTTAATTTCAACTGTATGTAACAGGGACCAAAAAAAAAAAGGTGGAGATTTCTTTTTCATATAACTAAAGTCTAAAGGAACACAGTCTAGGATGATAGGGCAGATCCACAGAGTCACGGACCCAGGCTCCTCATGTCTTTCTGCTCTGTCATCCTCAGAGGTAGTTTTTTGTTTGTTTGTTTGTTTGTTTGTTTTTTTGCGGTACGCGAGCCTCTCACTGCCGCGGCCTCTCCCTCTGCAGAGCACAGGCTCCGGACGCGCAGGCCCAGCGGCCATGGCTCATGGGCCCAGCCTCTCCGAGGCACGCGGGGTCCTCCCGGACCGGGGCGCAAACCTGCGCCCCCTGCATCGGCAGGTGGACTCCCAACCACTACGCCACCAGGGAAGCCCCTCAGAGGTAGTTTTGACTTTATGGTTCTCAGTGGCTGCTAGAGCTCCAGCAATCGTTTCTGCATCCCAGACAGGAGGAAGGGAAAAAGGGTATGTTTTACTGCACCACACTTACATCTCATTGGTCAGGACTTACACACTCCTATATGGGCAGGAAGGCAAAGAACTGGAGTCTTAACTGGGCACAGTGCCCAGGGTTTTTTACTGCAGGAGAGGGGAGCAATGAATATTGGGAGCCGCCTAGCAGCTTTTGCCATTCAGATTTTTGCTTTGATGCCTTTTCTTTACTTTTTTTCACCTGTTCAAAACTTACTAAAATAGTCATTTCTTGTAAATAACTAGTAAGAACCTCCTGTATAGCACAGGGAACTCTACTCAGTACTCTATAATGACCTATATGGGAATAGAATCTAAAAAAGAGTGGATATATGTATATGTATAACTGATTGACTTCGCTGTACAGCCGAAACTAACACAACATTGTAAATCAACTGTACTCCAATAAAAATTAATTTTAAAATAAATAAATAAATGTACTGTGCATCTTAAGAAAAAAACAAAAGTCATGCTTTGGGCCCTAATTCCTTGACATCTCCTTGTTCAGGTTCTTCCTTAGCTAAGAGAGTAGGAACTTCTTGCCCCAACTTACTTTTCTCTCTTCATCCTTGAGCTAAAACCTTAAAGCAGTTCTATTTAAGAGGCCCCTTATTAGAGGTGGAAGTACTTTATCAGTAAGCCATGAAAAGTTGTATACTCTAAGAAATTGTTTTTAGAAGGCACTCTCACATTCTTTTTTGGTTTGTCTGCTTATCAGGTTTTGCCCCAGACCTGATATACACAATGGGATAGTTGTCCAATTTTTTTTTTTTTTTTTTTTTGACTGCATTGGGTGTTTGTTGCTGCGCGCAGGCTTTCTCAAGTTGCGGCGAGCGGGGGCTACTCTTCGTTGCGGTGCGCGGGCTTCTCACTGCAGTGGCTTCTCTTGTTGCGGAGCATGTGCTCTAGGCGTGTGGGCTTCAGTAGTTGTGGCTCGCAGCCTTCAGTAGCTGTGGCTTGCGGGCTCTAGAGCACAGGTTCAGTAGTTATGGCACACGGGCTTAGTTGTTCCGCGGCATGTGGGATCTTCCCGGACCAGGGCTCGAATCTGTGTCCCCTGCATTGGCAGGCGGATTCTTAACCACTGCACTACCAGGGAAGCCGTGTCCAGTTTTTTAAAGGTGCTTTTTTTCCTGCTCTGTTTCTTTTGCCAGAGAGGCTTGGCGGGTTTTTTTTTAAACATACTATTTCCCCCCCCAGATATCATTGTTATAGAGAATTTGGAAAATGTAGACAGAAAATGACAGAAATGAATATCAGTGTTAATTCCAGAGGTTATATTGTTATGTAACCTTTTTTAAAAAAAAAAATTATTTATTTATTTTGGGCCGTGTTGGGTCTTTGTTGCTGTGCGCAGGCTTTCTCTAGTTGCGACAAGCGGGGGCTACTTTTCGTTGCGGTGCCGGCTCGCAGGCTCTAGAGCGCAAGCTCAGTAGTTGTGGCCCACGGGCTTAGTTGCTCCGCGGCATGTGGGATCTTCCCAGACCAGGGCTCGAACCCGTGTCCCCTGCATTGGCAGGCAGATTCTTAACCACTGTGCCACCAGGAAAGTCCTGTAAACCATTATTAACATTTTCCTATTATGCAGGCATGCCATGTAAATGGAGAATATATATTAAAGTGAGACCAAGCTATATGTAAAACTTTTAAAATTTTGCATTATATATCATGAGCATTTTCTTTCATTATTAATATTCTTTGAAAATAAAATTGTCATGACTGAATGTGATTCTTCTATTACCAATTAACCATTATTTGACTATTTTCCACTTGTTAGACATTTAGTTGTTTTGAGTGTTATGTTTTTGAGGCTATCTTTATACTTAAATTTGTCAGTTTTATACATCATTTCATTATTGGGATTCCTGGAAGTGGGATTAAAAAAATTTATTTTTTAGATTGTTGATGTGTATTGCTAGATTGTATCTGGGAAAGTTTGTACCATTAACAATGAATGAGTAATATCATTGTGCATCATTGAATATCATAGGTGTTTTTCAGTCTTTGCTAATTTAGATAATTTAAAAATTGGCACTTTTTCTAATTTGTATTGCTTTGATGACTAGTGAAATAAATTCAATAATTTTATCATATTTGTGAATTTTATGAGTTATTTGTTTAGTTTTTTGGTAGAGTGTTTTTTTAAAGCTTCTGTAATAAAAATGAAATCCTAGTGTCCTTTATTCCTGGTTTTTCTGCAGGATGTTTATAAGTAATCTCCAGGTTTCAGGTGGGCTTAATCACTTTATAAACTTCTGTTCTATTTTTTCCAGTTAATGTTCATAAATAGGTATTACCTTTGTTTCTGAAATTGAATAAGTGTGGTTAATTTATTTTTCTTCATCGAGTTGGATATTGGATTTAAATGTTATGTTCAGTGTTGCATTGTGGCCAGTCAATAATCTCATGAAAATCTTGATAAAACCATGTTGTGTGTTCGTAACTATAATTATACATACAGAATTTGAATTCATGTCATGGAGAGTTCCCACTGGTACGTCATTGTTGACAAATTCCTGTGCATTGCATAAAACTAAGCTGACAAACTAGGTTCATTACTATTCAGTTTTAAAGACTAAGAATGAATAGACAAGTTTATAAAAATATTTCATTATTTTTACATGTAATCTATAATGAACCCTGAAGTGCTGCATTTAGGGCAGGTAGAGTTTTCTATTCCATTTCCTATTTCTCTCTTGTAAGCATTGGGTTTTGGCTAATTGAGAGCCTGTTGAAGCTTAGAATCTGAGTGCTGATGTGAGAGAATAAATACTAGAGATTCACAGATAACTTCAAGACCAGAAGAGAAGCAAACATGATAGTTTGAATGTCGTTTCATTTCCTCTGTTGAATATCTGTGCAAATGTCGACTATGATGTAGTAATGTTTAAGAAGAAGGGAACTGGAGGTAAGAGAAGGAAAGCCCGGTTTAATTCTTTCTACGTATAGACAGTGATTGATGGGGGAATGAAATACGTATCCCACTGCCAACTTGGCACCTGAGGACTCTATAAATAGCTGTCTTTATCAGAGGCTTGAGGTGACAGTTGCTGAAAGCACAGTACAAGATGACTTTAAGAGAATCTTTTAGCGCCAAAGAAGAAGCCTCAAATTAACTTCACAGGGGATCAGGTAGCTTGTGAATTGTACTTGCCCCTCCCCCCAGTCTTCTGTCTTTTTTCTTGACCCTGTTGGGAAGATATCAATCTGAGCAGGTTGTATACAGTTGAATACAGTAGCTATCTGAGGAGTTTCGTGCTAATGGACACTAGAGGGGGAGGGAAGAGGAGAAATATATGAACTAAGTTATAAATATCATGTATAGTCTATTTAGTTTTTTAAATTGTCACAATGAAACAAAACTTCATTTCTCCCAATTATAAACATCATGTATTCACAATTAAAAATTTGAATGCATGGAAATATTTTAAAACTAAAGATAATCTGAGGTCCCACCATCCTAAGATAACTTGGTGACTGTCCTCTCTTGCATCCTCTATTCTCTTTCTCTCTTACGCTCTTATAATTTTACAGAAACAAGGCATTTTATCTACCACTTTTGTTTTTTTGCTTTCTCCCTTCACATCAACCCCCATTCCTCCAATCCAACCCTGCCTACCCACACAATCCACTCTAATAATCCAGGAGTATCTTTCATATTTCCTCTATACTCATATAATTCTGCACTGACGTTAGATTTACAGTCCTCCCTCAGTATCTGCAGGGGATTGGTTCTAAAACCCCCGCAGATACCAGAATCTGTGGATGCTCAAGTCCACATAGTAAAATGGCCGTAGTACAGTGGCCCTCTGTATCCATGGGTTCTGCATCCATGGATCCAACCAATCTTGATTTGAAGACAATACTGAAACAAAATTCTGTCATTGCTTTTTAAAAACAGGATTATATTATACATACTTGTGTATTATACATACTTCTTGGCTTCTTGTTTATGTCACTCATGGGAATCTTTCTAAATCATCTGGTGTAAAACAAATTCATTCTTTGTTAACAGCTGCATAATAGTCCATGGTACGGGTATACTCATTCTTCTGTTCATTTGTGTTCAACTTGTTCCTAGTTATTGGTCTCACTAAACCTCCATGTACATAATGTTGTTAATTTGTTCATTATTTCTATAAAAGTCTGTGGTTTCTCTCACATATCTTTTACTTCTCCCCCAAACATCTTTGATGGCACTGTCTTCCTGATTCTCTTAATCTCACATGCAAGGACCAAAATGAAATCTTTTTAGAAAAAATTATTTAGGGAAAGTGGGTCTTCTATCCCAATATCAGAACCCCAATTCACAGAAGTGGACCAGATTTAACAGCGGTTCCCCAAATGCTGTCCAAAAAGTCAGTAACAATTCTCATTTCCATCACTGATGTATGAGAATACCATTTCTCCAAATCTGTGACAACCATTAGACGTTATAAAGTTTAAAAGAAATATTTGCCAGACTAATGGACATAAAATGAGATCTGCTATGTTAATTTGCATTTGCCTGACCATTAGTGATTTTTGTGCCCTTTTAATGTCTGTTTATCATGTAGACTCGCTCCTCTGCAAATTGACATATTTTTTGCTGCTTTTTCTGTTATCATTTTATTCTTGCCAATTTCTAGGTGCTGTTTATATTATTATAGAGATTTTTTTCTTATTTACATTTACCTTATCTGTTGACTTTGTTTGTTATATGTATCCACTCAAGAGTTTAAAATTTTTACTTAGATAAGTGTCTTTTCTCTTTTCTTAGAAATTTCATGTAATGTCTGCAACATTTATATTAACATAATTCCACACAAATAACCCAATGAAAGTTTAGTATTAGTTGTTTTCTTTGTTTGTTTGTACTGCAGGTTCTTATTAGTCATCAATTTTATACACATCAGTGTATCCATGTCAATCCCAATTGCCAAATTCAGCACACCACCATCCCCACCCCACCGCGGTTTTCCCACCTGGTGTCCATACGTCTGTTCTCTACATCTGTGTCTCAACTTCTGCCCTGCAAACCGGCTCATCTGTACCATTTTTCCAGGTTCCACGTACATGCATTAATATATGATATTTGTTTTTCTCTTTCTGACTTACTTCACTCTGTATGACTAGATCCGTCCACATCTCAACAAATGACTCAATTTTGTTCCTTTTTATGGCTGAGTAATATTCCATTGTATATATGTACCACAACTTCTTTATCCATTCATCTGTCGATGGGCATTTAGGTTGCATCCATGACCTGGCTATGTAAATAGTGCTGCAGTGAACTTTGGGGTGCATGTGTCCTTTTGAATTATGTTTTTCTCTGGGTATATGCCCAGTGATGGGATTGCTGGATCATATGGTAAATCTATTTTTAGTTTTTCAAGGAACCTCCATACTGTTCTCCATAGTGGCTGTATCAATTTACATTCCCATCAACAGTGCAGGAGGATTCTCTTTTCTCTACACCCTCTCCAGCATTTGTTGTTTGTAGATTTTCTGATGATGCCCATTCTAACTGGTGTGAGGTGATACCTCATTGTAGGTTTGATTTGCATTTCTTTAATAATCAGTGATGTTGAGCAGCTCCTCATATGCTTCTTGGCCATCTGTATGTCGTCTTTGGAGAAATGTCTATTTAGGTGTTCTGCCCATTTTTGGATTGGGTTGTTTGTTTCTTTAATATTGAGCTGCATGAGCTGTTTATATATTTTGGAGATTAATCCTTTCTCCATTGATTTGTTTGCAAATATTTTCTCCCATTCTGAGGGTTGTCTTTTCAACTGGTTTATGGTTTCCTTTGCTGTGCAAAAGCTTTGAAGTTTCATTAGGTCCCATTTGTTTATTTTTGTTTTGATTTCCATTACTCTAGGAGGTGAATCAAAAAAGATCTTGCTGTGATTTATTTCAAAGAGTGTTCTTCCTATATTTTCCTCTAAGAGTTTTATAGTGTCCAGTCTTACATTTAGGTCTCTAATCCATTTTGAGTTTATTTTTGTGTATGGTGTTAGGGAGTGTTCTAATTTCATTCTTTTACATGTAGCTGTCCAGTTATCCCAGCACCACTTACTGAAGAGACTGTCTTTTCTGTGTTGTATATCTTTGCCTCCTTTGTCATAGATTAGTTGACCATAGGTGCGTGGGTTTATCTCTGGGCTTCCTATCTTGTTCCATTGATCTATGTTTCTGTTTTTGTGCCAGTACCATATTGTCTTGATTACTGTAGCTTTGTAGTATAGTCTGAAGTCAGGGAGTCTGATTCCTCCAACTCCGTTTTTTTCCCTCAAGACTGCTTTGGCTATTCGGGGTCTTTTGAGTCTCCATACAAATTTTAAGATGATTTGTTCTAGTTCCGTAAAAAATGCCATTGGTAATTTGGTAGGGATTGCATTGAATCTGTAGGTTGCTTTGGGTAGTCTAGTCATTTTCACAAGATTGATTCTTCCAATCCAAGAACATGTTATATCTCTCCATCTGTTCGTATCATCTTTAATTTCTTTCATCAGTGTCTTATAGTTTTCTGCATACAGGTCTTTTGTCTCCCTAGGTAGGTTTATTCCTAGGTATTTTATTCTTTTTGTTGCAGTGGTAAATGGGAGTGTTTCCATATATTCTCTTTCAGATTTTTCATCATTAGTGTATAGAAATGCGAGTGAATTCTGTGCATTAATTTTGTATCCTGCAACTTTACCAAATTCATTGATTAGCTCTAGTAATTTTTGGGTGGTATTTTTAGGATTCTCTATGTATAGTATCATGTCATCTGCAAACAGTGACCATATTACTTCTTCTTTTCCAATTTGTATTCCTTTTATTTCTTTTTCTTCTCTGACTGCCGTGGTTAGGACTTCCAAAACTATGTTGAATAATAGTGGTGAGAATGGACATCCTTGTCTCGTGCCTGATCTTAGAGGAAATGCTTTCAGTTTTTCACCATTGAGAATGATGTTTGCTGTGGGTTTGTCGTATATGGCCTTTATTATGTTGAGGGAGGTTACCTCTATACCCACTTTCTGGAGAGTTTTTATCATAAATGGGTGTTGAATTTTGTCAGAAGCTTTTTCTGCATCTGTTGAGATGATCGGTTTTTATTTTCAATTTGTTAATATGGTGTATCACATTAATTAATTTGCGTATATTGAAGAATCCTTGCATCCCTGGGATAAATCCCACTTGATCGTGGTGTATGATCCTTTTAATGTGTTGCTGGATTCTGTTTGCTAGTATTATTTTTTTTTAACATCTTCATTGGGGTATAATTGCTTTACAATGGTGTGTTAGTTTCTTCTTTATAACAAAGTGCATCAGTTATACATATACATATGTTCCCATATTTCTTCGCTCTTGCGTCTCCCCCTCTCCCACCCTCCCTATCCCACCCCAGTTTGCTGTATTTTGTTGAGGATTTTTGCATCTATATTCATCAGTGATATTGGTCTGTAATTTTCTTTTTTTGTAGTATCTTTGTCTGGTTTTGGTATCAGGGTGATGGTGGCCTCATAGAATAAGTTTGGGAGTGTTCCTTCCTCTGCAATTTTTTGGAAGAGTTTGAGAAGGATTGGTGTTAGCTCTTCTCTAAATGTTTGATAGAATTCACCTGTGAAGCCATCTGGTCCTGGACTTTCGTTTGTTGGAAGATTTTAAATCACAGTTTCAATTTCATTACTTGTGATCGGTCTGTTCATATTTTCTATTTTTCCTGGTTCAGTCTTGGAAGGTTATACCTTTCTAAGAATTTGTCCATTTCTTCCAGGTTGTCCATTTTATTGGCATAGATTTGCTTCTAGTACTCTCTTATGATGCTTTGTATTTCTGTGGTGTCCTTTGTAACTTCTCCTTTTTCATTTCTAATTTTATTTATTTGAGTCCTCTCCCTCTTTTTCTTGATGAGTCTGGCTAATGGTTTATCAATTTTGTTTATCTTCTCAAAGAACCAGCTTTTAGTTTTATTGATCTTTGCTACTGTTTTCTTTGTTTCTATTTCATTTATTTCTGCTCTGATCTTTATGATTTCTTTCCTTCTGCTAACTTTGGGTTTTGTTTGTTCTTCTTTCTCTAGTTCCTTTAGGTGTAAGGTTAGATTGTTTACTTGAGATTTTTCTTGTTTCCTGAGGTAGGCTTGTATAGCTATAAACTTCCCTCTTAGAACTGCTTTTGCTGCATCCCATAGGTTTTGGATTGTCGTGTTTTCATTGTCATTTGTTTCTAGGTATTTTTTGATTTCCTCTTTGATTTCTTCAGTGATCTCTTGGTTATTTAGTAATGTATTCTTTAGCCTCGATGTATTTGTGTTTTTTACGTTGTTTCCCTGTAATTCATTTCTAATCTCATAGCGTTGTGGTCAGAAAAGATGCTTGATACGATTTCAGTTTTCTTAAATTTACAGAGGCTCGATTTGTGACCCAAGATGTGATCTATCCTGGAGAATGTTCTGTGTGCACTTGAGAAGAAAGTGTAATCTGCTGTTTTTGGATGGAATGTCCTATAAATATCAATTAAATCTATCTGGTCTACTGTGTCATTTAAAGCTACTGTTTCCTTATTTATTTTCATTTTGGATGATCTGTCCATTGGTGTAAGTGAGGTATTAAATTCCCCCCTATTATTGTGTTACTGTCAATTTCCTCTTTTAGAGCTGTTATACTTGCCTTATGTATTGAGGTGCTCATATGCTGGGTGCATATATATTGATAATTGTTATATCTTCTTCTTGGATTGATCCCTTGATCATTATGTAGTGTCCTTCCTTGTCTCTTGTAACATTCTTTATTTTACAGTTTCTTTTATCTGATATGAGTATAGCTACTCCAGCTTTCTTTTGATTTCCATTTGCATGGAATATCTTTTTCCATCCCCTCACTTTCAGTCCGTATGTGTCCCTAGGTCTGAAGTGGGTCTCTTGTAGACAGCATATATATGGGTCTTGTTTTTGTATCCATTCAGCAAGCCTGTGTCTTTTGGTTGGAGCATTTAATCCATTCATGTTTAAGGTAATTATTGATATGTATGTTCCTATGACTGTTTTCTTAATTGTTTTGGGTTTGTTTTTGCAGGTCCTTTTTTCTCTTGTGTTTCTCACTTAGAGAAGTTCCTTTAGTATTTGTTGTAGAGCTGGTTTAGTGGTGCTGAATTCTCTTAGCTTTTGCTTGTCTGTTAAGCTTTTGATTTCTCCCTCGAATCTGAATCTGAATGAGATCCTTTCCAGGTAGAGTAATCTTGGTTGTAGGTTCTTCCCTTTCATCACTTTAAGTATATCTCATGCCACTCCCTTCTGGCTTGTAGAGTTTCTGCTGAGAAATCAGCTGTCAACCTTATGGGAGTTCCCTTGTATGTTATTTGTCGTTTTTCCCTTGCTGCTTTCAATAAAATAATTTTTCTTTGTCTTTAAATTTTGCCAATTTGATTACTGTGTGTCTCGGCGTGTTTCTCCTTGGGTTTATCCTGTTTGGGACTCACTGCGCTTCCTGGACTTAGGTGGCTGTTTCCTCCCATGTTAGGGAAGTTTTTGACTGTAATCTCTTCAAATATTCTCTCTTGTCCTTTCTCTCTCTCTTCTCCTTCTGGGATCCCTATAATGTGAATGTTGTGTTTAATGTTGTTCCAGAGGTCTCTTAGGCTGTCTTCATTTCTTCTCATTCTTTTTTCTTTATTCTGTTCTGCAGCAGTGAATTCCACCATTCTGTCTTCCAGGTCACTTATCCATTCTTCTGCCTCAGTTATTCTGCTATAGATTCCTTCTAGTGTAGTTTTCATTTCAGTTACTGCATTGTTCATCTCTGTTTGTTTGTTCTTTAATTCTTCTAGGTCTTTGTTAAACATTTCTTTCATCTTCTCGATCTTTGCCTCCATTCTTTTTCCAAGGTCCTGGATCATCTTCACTATCAGTATTCTGAATTCTTTTTCTGGAAGGTTGCCTATCTCCACTTCATTTAGTTGTTTTTCTGGGGTTTTATCTTGTTCCTTCATCTGGTATATAGCCCTCTGCCTTTTCATCTTGTCTGTCTTTCTGTGAATGTGGTTTTTGTTCCACAGGCTGCAGGATTGTAGTTCTTCTTGATTCTGCTGTCTGCCCTCTGGTGGATGAGGCTATCTAAGAGGCTTGATGGGAGGGACTGGTGGTGGGTAGAGCTGACTGCTGCTCTGGTGGGCAGAGATCAGTTAAACTTTAATCCACTTGACTGTTGATGGGTGGGGCTGGATTCCTTCTCTGTTGGTTGTTTGGCCTGAGGCAACCCAACACTGGAGCCTACCTGGGCTCTTTGGTGGAGCTAATGACAGACTCTGGGAGGGCTCATGCCAAGGAGTACTTACCAGAACTTCTGCTGCCAGTGTCCTTGTCCCCATGGTGAAACAGAGCCACCCCCTGCCTCTGCAGGAGATCCTCCAACACTAGCAGGTAGGTGTGGTTCAGTTTTCCCTGGGGTCACTGCTCCTTCCCCTGGGTCCCGATGCGCACACTACTTTGTGTGTGCCCTCCAAGAGTGGAGTCTCTGTTTCCCCCCAGTCCTGTCAAAGTCCTGCGATCAATTCCCACTAGGCTTCAAAGTCTGATTATCTAGGAATTCCTCCTCGCATTATCAGACCCCCAGGTTGGGAAGCCTGACATGGGGCGCAGAACCTTCACTCCAGTGGGTGGACTTCTGTGGTATAAGTGTTCGCCACTCTATGAGTCACCCACCCAGCACTTATGGGATTTGATTTTACTGTGATTGCGCCCCTCCTACCGTCTCATTGTGGCTTCTCCGTTGTCCTTGGATGTGGGGTATCTTTTTTGGTGAGTTCCAGTGTCTTCCTGTCAGTGATTGTCCAGCAGCTAGTTGTGATTCTGGTGTTCTCGCAAGAGGGAGTGAGAGCACGTCCTTCTACTCCACCATCTTGTTTCCTCCTAGACAAGTGTCTTTTTCCTGTGTTTCCACTCTTGGCTGAGAAAGTGACTCCTAGATTGTATATACATTTTGTTAGATATTCTAGGAAGATTGAAAAAAAATTTTTTTAGGGCTCCCCTGGTGGCGCAGTGGTTGAGAGTCCGCCTGCCAATGCACGGGAAATGGGTTCGTGTCCCGGTCCAGGAGGATCCCTCATGAGACGGAGCGGCTGGGCCTGTGAGCCATGGCCGCCGAGCCTGCGTGTCCGGAGCCTGTGCTCCGCAACAGGAGAGGCCACAACAGTGAGAGGCCTGTGTACCGCAAAAAAAAAACAACAAACAAACAAAAAACCCCACAATTTTTAAAATTTAAATCTTTAGTCCATCTGGAATTAATTTTTGCATATGATGTAAGATTTTTATTTTCTTTCGGACTGTTGTGCCAGCCCAGTTATTCAAAAGTATGCTTATTAAATTGAATATCATTGTCAAAGTTTTGTTCTTTAACAGTAGAAAAGACACACTTCATCCACACCTGTCTTTTAGGGATTGCCTTGGGCTGTGATGTAAAAACATGTAGGTTAATGAAATCTGAAAACAGATTTTTTTAAAAATTCTTTTTTTTAATTCTTTTTATTAAAAAGAAGTTGTGGCTAGAGCTGTCCCTAACCTTGATTTACTCTTCTTTTCCAATAGCTGTGGGAGGTCTGAGATTTTTTTTCTAAATAAAATTTTAATTCATTTTAAAGCCAGTGCTACCCTGTTGAGTCTGGGAAATGATAGTAACTTGTTAAATGCCTTCTGGAAGCATAGTCCAGATGCTTTGGCAATAAGTTGTCTCCAGGGAAGAATTTGTTTTAAAATGATACTGTACTAGGCTGGTGTGTGTGTGTGTGTGTGTGTAAAAGAGAGAGTATGTGCCTTGCAAAATTTCAGAAGCATTTGCAAGTTGTGCTCATCTTTTTAACTGTTTGATTAATTGAAAGTGTATTTACCCCATTATTTTTTGGACAAGGAGCACACTTCACACACTATTCTTAATGTATATCTGTGTTTATTGCTTAAAAATCCCATTATGACCCACATCTGTTCATTTTTAAAGGCTTAAAGTAAATTTCTCTTAATGTTTTCCTTACCTCCCCGCAAATCGTGGATGGCATTGTCTTCCTGATTCCTCTTAATTTCACATGCAAGGAGCAATATTAAATCTTTTTAGGAAGAACGTAGGGAAATGTGGACCTGATATCTCAATGTCCCAGACTTTCTGCTTAAAAAAAGGAGAAATAAGTGTGAGAAGAGAACTCATACAGAGATTATTCTTTGAGACTTTTTCTACTGTAAGACCTTTGTGCAGAACTACAACAAAATCTCAATCGTGCATTCCATAAAGTCCTCCAAGCTTCATGAAGTTGGAGTTGGGTGTGTTTAAAAGTTTCATCACTTCTCTTTTTAGGTGTCTTTCTGAGCCATCTGAGAGCCAGGATCCTGTCTTCTCTTTCCATTGTACATTTCACAGGGTCTAGTAGGACCACTGGATGTCCACCAGATGGATCAGAAATCCTGTCTGAGTGACTCTGCCACAGAGCTTTCTGGACACTCCAGCTTATCCCTAAAGTATTTGCAAGCTCCACCCCCGGACACACACAGGTGTACATACTCTATTCTTCACCTTCTGACCTTTTAGCAAGTTCTGGGCATGGAAAGAAGTGGTAACCGGTTTGTTACCTTATTTGGAAAACGGGGTTTTGCAGATGTAATTAACAGTTTTGAGATGAAATCATCCTGGATTACATAAGTGTGCTCTAAGTTCACTGACACCTGTCATTCGAAGAGAAAGGCAGAGGGGGGTTTGAGACAGACAGAAGAGGAGGGAGAGATTAGAGTGATAGAGCCACAGGCCAGGGTATTCCTGCAGCCGCCAGAGGCTGCAAGAGGCAGTGAACAGAATCTCCCCTAGAGCCTCCCAAGGAAGCACAGGCTTGCCGACAGCTTGATTTTGTACTTTTGGCCTCTAGAGCTGTGAGAATAAATTTCAGTTGTTTTAAGGCACTCAATTTGTGGAAATTTATTATGGCAGCCAGAGGAAACTACATATATACACATGTATGCACATAAGCACACATACATATGTAAACACACACACAAATTTTGCTGGCCTATAGTTAAATAAAGTGTCAGGTAATTTTTTTAACATCGGAAGTTATAAATGTGTCATCTCGTTTTCTGGATTTTCCCAGTGATAGAGTTTATCCTAACATCCATCAGTAGGCTGATGGATAAGTGGGATTATGGAATGTGGTTTTCACAACGTGTTTGCTGAGCAGCTGTGTGTTACACGCCCGCTGTCTTACAAGCACAGTACCAAGTTCCAGGAACATGAAGGTGAGTAAGTGCAGTCCTGATGCTCGAGGAGTTCAGAGGCCCACGGGGCAGGTAGATTCTTAGAATTAACTATTATCGTGTAATAAGCGTGGAAACGCTTCATCCCAGAGGTCAGTTAATGTTGCCAGGAGCTCTGGAGGCAGGTTTCACAGAAAACGTTAATTGATTGCTGAGCTAGACACTGACGAGTGAGTAGGGTTCCAGTGGGTTTAGAAGAGAGGATGCTCTTCCTGACAGAAGGTTAGGAACATCCTGAACAGAGGCATGGAAGGGGGTGGTAGGAGATGAGGCCCAAAAGGCAGTGGGGAGCAGATCTTGAAGAGCTGTCACATGTTGAGGTTGGACCTTTATCCTGTGGCTTAGCTGCTGGCTCTTAGCCTTTCCCCCGCCTTCTAGGACACAAACAACACATGGTGTTATAACAGACTCCACTGCAGCAGAATCCACTCAGGCCCCCAAACTTGATGCACTTCAGAATGAAACAGTAAATAATGAAATAGAGTGAGATGTTTAGCCTACCTCTCCCAATTCTCAGACCAACAAGGAGTTTTTTCTCATAACGTGTGAGCTACTGATATCAAGAGTCTCTGGAGAGGCTCAGTGTAGAATCTTGGGCCACGTGTACTTCCTTGCCCAGCTAATGATAAACTCCATCCCATTCTGTCTCAAGAAAACCTACTAGAGTTTGTGAGTCAAGTTTTCATAGAGAAACTTGAGTCCACTCCAGTTTTTATTTTAGGAATCAGTTATCTCACAGACTTCATATTTCACCCAATCCTAGTATTGAGCAACACCTTCTACAACCAGCTGTGTCGCCGCGTCACAGCTGCAGATCAGTGTGTAGGCAAAGGGCTCATCTTTGTTCCTGTGCTCCTAGCACGGTCCCTGGTCACAGAAGTGCTCCTCTAATGTCTGTTAATATGAACCGAGGGGAAATGTTGGACGGCTTTCCATATAGGAAGGGCCCAATTATTTAGATTTTAGAAGGATCGTTCTGGTGTCATTTAGAGCAGGAAAAATTTGGAATTGTAGAATGACAATATTTGGAAGCTGTGGAGTTATAATCAGGGAGAAAGATGGCCTGCAGCCAAACCTAAAGTGGGAGTGGAGAGGAGGGGGTGATATCCTGGAAATATTTTCAAGGTGAGATTTCCAGGACTGATGATTGGATAGATGGGATATGAGGAGGAGAGAAGCACTCAGGAGTCCTGAGGCTCCTGGGGGGCTGATACCTTTGTCAGAGGTATGAACACAGACGAAGGAGCAGATTGCGGGTGAGTGCATTAGTCAGGGTAGACCCGGTGAGGCTGCAGTAACCACTACAAAATGTCAGTCTTTGAAAATAGCGGAGGTTTATTTCTCCCTTGTGCTACGTGTTTATCACAAGGTGGCCAAGGGCTCTCCTCTATGTCCTCATCCTCCCTGCAGTACCCGGGCCCAGAAGCCCGTGTTTATGCTTCCACACCTGTTGAGGAAGGAGACAGAATACGGCCTATCACGCACTGGCCCCTTAAAGATTCTACCCAGAAGCGATGCCCCTCACGTCCCTCTTACATTTCATTGTTGGTGGCAAATCCCACGGCCACACCTAACGTTCAGGAGCGTGGAGATGTGCAGTCTTGCCGTGGGCTGGGAATATGACTCCAGTGACTGTTGTGCTAATTGGTGGATATGTTGAGCTTGAGGTATTTATTTAAGGGAAATTCCCTTCAGAAAAAAATTACAAATCATGGCTTGCATCTTGAGAGAGTTCAGGGCTAGAGAAATAGTGTTGGAAGATTTCAAAGTTGTTGGTCATAAAACAGGCCACGGGAGTGAGTAACATTGATCAGGAGGGAATAGAACCTGTGCTCATGATGGTAAAAGATCAAAGTTAATAAGCTTGTGGTTCCAAATATTGCAACCCCAAAGCGTATTTTTTTTAGCAGTTTATTTTAACTTTTAAATAATTTTAAGTAACTGTTGACATAGGTGTTGAATTAATCACTTAAACGGAGTTTAGCTTTTTCATACTCCAAAATCACTGACTTGCATTTAGTAATTTAAAAGGTGCCTTTAGATTTTGCAGTAGGATTTCGGCCAATTTTCTGACCCAGCATGGAGGAAAAAGTATTGCCAAGGATAGCTGCTGTAGTTCGAACTAAAGATCAGTTATAAGTTGATTGATACTAAGATTGCTGAGTACTCAGAAAATTAGAATACCTTATAAGATTTTCTAACTGGTTGTGCCTCAGACAGAAAGATATGGGCTTAACCTTGCTCTAATGCCACTCTTTTTATAGTCCGATTACTGGCAAAGGGAGTAGTTAATAGCACTTTTCCCCGTTGGCCGGTGCGCATACATAAGGAGACATGATAATTCTCTTCTCCATTCTCTTAAAAGGTTCTTGTGCTCCTGCCTGCCTGACCTCCATCGAAGTCTACATCTAAGTTACTCACTTTTTAATCTTTTCGTGTAGACATATGTGATTACCACAAATAAACCCTCCTCCCTTCAAGACTATGCACTTAACAGGAAAATGAAAAAACAAATCTGGTTTAATGCATGTCACCATTATTTCTTTGAAGGAAACTGCAGAATTACAATAGTAGTGATGGTAAAAATTCTGGTCTTCACAGCTGAGGTGAACGAGTATTTGTCATACTTCCACTTTTTGTTAGCACTGTATCATGAATGGTTGCAAAATAAAGAAGGAAGCTATACCTTTTACCTTCTTGTCACAGACACATAAAACTATTAAAAGCAACTCTTCCTTATTCCTCAAGCAAAGCCATTGGTGTTTACTCCTGGACGATGATTATAATTAACATTTATTGAGGGTAATTACAGTGCTGGTTATGGTACAATACTTTATATACATTATCTCATTTAATTCTCATAATAGCTCTTTGACATAAGGCTACCTACCAGGAACAAGAGGCTGAGAGAAAGGGAATAATATGCTCAAGGTCACACAGCTGGGAAGACGGGCAGCGAGCTGCCAGCCGGTTCTGGAGCCCTGCCTTCCCTCCTGTCGCCTGCCTCTCTCAGTTTTCCGACCAACGAGGAGTTTTTTTCCCCCACTCATATTGCACATTACAGAATAAGAGAATCTTCTGTTGATCATCTTTATTAAAAATTGAACCACTCGTAGGCAAGGTACCAAGAGTAGGCCTGGGTGCACTAATTGAAGTAAAGAGAACCACCAGGGCCCCAGAGAACTGTTAGTGGAAGATGGGAACTAAACTGGACACTGGGAATTACCAGCTGAGGGAGGTTTTCTGTTTTAAATGTTTGTTGTCTTCCTGCCCCGTCCTCCCCAACAAGAAAGACTCAGGGTAGAAGTTGACATGTAAAAGCCAAGTAAGAACTATCTTCATTTTTCCTTCTTGGCATCTAAAATGCTTGTTCCTTAATTGCCTTCCATGGTCTATGCGTGTGTGTGTGTGTGTGTGTGTGTGTGTGTGTGTGTGTGTATTTCTATATGTAAACCCATATGTATAGTCAAAGCCTTCACTTACCTTGGGGCGAGACTTGATGAAGCTCCAGCCTTTCCGGAGAGGCTCTGCAAGATGTCCATCTGTCAGAAAGTCCACACTTGTAGTCAAATCCCTTCCCTTGACTGAGGAATAGTATATTTTATGGTTACAGGGTGACACAGCAAGCACTTTGGAAACCGAGCAGAAACAGGTTGGTGCCATCAAAGGTGACAAGAAAGAACATAAGAGATGCAGTCAGGGCCTGTGGTCACACTTAGGCTCCGACACCAACAGATACCCTCCCCACTAATACATATCTCTACTGGGCAGTATTTTCACATTGTGTATTGATTAGAACAACATTAGCGGTGGCTCTTGCCTAACTTCTTGGGGATCTGACGAAAGCTGCAAATCGACATGTGCACAGACACAAAGTTTTTCACATAATTTCACAGTGTTTGTTATCTGCCCACCTGTTGCCTGAAGCCAAGGACTCAGACCGTGAATTAGCGTGTCCTGTCACTGCACAGTACATGGCCACCGTAGCGGGGCATGGTCACTGATGGCATTAGAAGGGGAAAGGCAACACCCCATCCTGGAAGTTTATTACTTTATCTTACAATCATCAGTTGACTAGGTAGCATTCTGCACGTTGGGATTTTCTCCGTGACGGAGGGGGTGGCAGCGCCCTGGGGTGGGAAGTGGTGGAGAACGTTTCTCAGAAGTGGAACTCTTTGCCATTCACACAAATCTCATTTCGCTTTACTTGGGTTCCCCCCACCAGAGAGCACCAACTGTGGCCAGGCCTGGCCCGCTGCCTGTTTAGTAAACTGAGTTTTACCAGCCATACCGTTTGTTCACATACTGTCTCCGGCTGCTTCTGCACTTGAATAGCAGAGTTGAGTAGTTGCGTCAGAGATTGTGTAAGCCTACCATGCCTAAAATTTTTACCCTCTGGTGCTCGACAACCCTTGTCCTAAGCTATCTGTTCTTACCCAGTTTTACTTGAGGTTGGTGTTGTTTATTTACATAGATGAAAGTAGAGATGTCTATAGATTCTGGAAAACGAACTGATGTGGACGCACCAGGCTTATGTACACTCACATTTAACAGTGGTTTAATCAATGGTAGCTATCTCTTTGAAAACAAGGCAAGAGAGCTCTCCAGATAACCCCCTTTAGAAATACAGTAGAGCAGTTCTTGATTATTTGTAGCCTTATCTCTTTGTGAAATGGCTTAATTTTCATGCTAGGCTGGGTTCTCCGGTGCCCTCTCAGAGTATACTTGGTCAACACAAACTATATTATTTCGTGTCACACTACATAACACAGAATCAGGAAAGCAAAACCACCTCAGTAATCACACATAATGAATTTCAACAACATAACTTCTAAATTCAATTGTGTGTCTCTTGGATTATCCATAGTACCTCTTTTCATTAATGTCACTAAAAACTGTCTGCAGAAATAAAAATGGCAGTTGTAGAAACATGTCTTTGATGGATAAAGCAAATGAAAAGAACAAACTAGTATTGACACAAGGCCCCTGACCTCAAGAAATTTAAATTTTAGTACTTTGTCTTTTAGTACTAGCATTATATCAATTTTTACAACTATTCCAGCAGATTTGGATGATTTAAGAAAGAGAACTGAATCTGTACCAATCCAGAGAAGTTATTAATCATTTATTGCTTTCCTGTAAAACAAATATGGTTTTCTAGACTTCACCACCACACTGATATGATATAAGAAGAAATGAAAAAGTTACATTAATGTGTATATTTCCTCTTTTTAAAAGTTTGCTTTTCTGTAAAGCCAAAGAATTTTTTTTATAATATTGAGAGAAGGAGTGTATATCATAATACTGGTAGGACTATGACTTAGAAATTTATTTGGTTTTGTTTAATAAGCTTTTAAATATACAAAAGTAAAATTTGAAAATTGAGAATTTAGTTGAATGATAAACAGCTAAGTTAACTTATTTCTTATTTGAGCTATACATCCTGCCAGAAAAAAAATTGTCTTAAATTTGGTAGTACATATTCAGAGATTCTTTGGCCTAAAACATGGAGGAATAATTTGTGTAGTAAATGTAAATGAATTATCAGAAACCCACTCATAGCTTCCTACTGAATGTAAATGAGATGGTGACAGATGCTGTTAATCTGTGTGAAACAGTTGTGACTGCTGTTTGTGCCTGCTTGTAATAGGGGCAGCATATATAGTTTTAAAAGCAGCAAAGTTGCATGTACTTAGTGCTCTCTATGTATTCAGTACAATCAGGGCCATTGATGGCTTGTGGCAGCTGAGCCTACTGGGATGATGTATACAGTAAACATCTCTTAATAAGATACTGCTGCCCAGTTACTGTTGTGAGATTGTGCTTGGTAACACTCACCAGGGCTAGATTTTTCTGTTTTCATTCTACACATAGAGTTTCATCTTCCCAGAGTCTTGAAAATTTAACTTCCGCATTACTTACCTGGCATAATTATAGGAATTGCTAGGGGATTTGAGAAGGTGTGGGTGGAAGCAATAATAGTCAACGAAGGAAGCCTCATACAAGTCATGTTGATAAGCTCACGATTATAGCAATGTATCAAATAGAGAAGCACTGCTACTACATTCGTTGACTTCCTGCTGATTTTTGTGTTTTGGTTTTTTTTTTTTTTTGGACATTGTTATTTTTTTGGTCTCCAGTCAGACATGGATTTCAACCCCAATTCCCTCTTGACCCTGTGTGTGAATTTGAGAAATTAAGGAACTTTTCTGAATTTGTTTCCTATGTGGAAGATCCCGGCTTGCCCAGGATAGTCCCAGTTTGTGTCTCTTGTCCCAGAGTAATTATTAATAGTGCCCTCTCTCACTCTGTGAAGTGCCCTGGTTTGGACAGTAGATTACATGGACATCCAATTTATAGGTGAAGTGGAGGTAATACCTCCCCCCTAGCCTTGTGATATGTGGTGATTCTATGAAATAACATGAAAATGAACAGCATGATTCTTTTGGTTTACAGAAAAATAAAATTTTTGTCACAGTAGATAACCTTGAATTCTAGAATAATGATGAATAGTTTTATTTGTATATATCTTATACATACATACATATTATGGGGAATTTGCGACAGATAAATAGGTAGATATCGTATACATACATACATATATTAGTGAAATTGCTGTCTGAGAAATGGAGAGAATATTTTGGTGACCATTAACGGTGCATCAGGAATCAACACTCTCTGTATTTTGAAAGGAATAGTTACTACTGTATTTGTATCATTAGAAATTTCTGCTGCACAGCTCTGTGTATCATTGTTTCAATGTCCCTGTCTGCTATTTGAATTAATTTGAAGGCTGTGGTACCCTTGTGGCAGAGCATGATTTAAAATTTAGAGCAGTTCTTTTGATGAGCAATATGCATTTTACCTCAACACTACACTTCCTGGGATAACACGGTTTTGCAACTGAAATGATAATTTGTGAGAGTAATTTCTATCGTGCTACTATGATCTTATATTTTTTGCTAGAAAAATGAATCTAGCTTAAGACCATATGATTTGATTCTGGGATTATTAAATACGCTAATTTAATATTTGGGGTTTACTGTAGGGATTTTAAACTATTTTTAGAAGGTGGAAATAATATGTTATGCTATAGTAAGATGATTGTGCGTTGGAATCTTACAAAGCAAACTACACATATTTCTACATAGAACTTTGGCAGTTTTAACTAGGAGTCTTTAGCTTCAGCCATTCAGCTTGACTTAGTCATCTTTCATCGGAAGATTTCTGGTTTATATTCAAGAGCAAGAAATTATTCATGAATTCTAAGTTATACCATATGCAGTAATTTTGACAAGACTATTTATACTATTCCTTTCCTTTCCTTCCTTCCTTCAATGTGGATGGTGCTCTGGGGGATTATATGCCTCCATTTGAGGAGCAGATGGCTGTTAAGCATTTCTGATGAGCTGTCTTACACGATCATAGGTAGTAAATTTTTTTCTGTTCCTAAAAGATGCTTAGAAAGATCTATAATAGTTCTTTGGCCATTTTGTGTGTGTGATCCTGAATGAAAGCTATACATCTTTTTAAAAAATTCTTTAATTCACCCTTCTTACTACTGAGTGTAGGTTTTTCCACTTGCATCCCATTAGTCTATATAGGTGGTGATGCCCTTCTCCAAAATGAGGAATAAACGGCAGGCTTGGGATGGGTAGTGGAGAGACTAGGTGATGAGGTCAGGGGCTGGACATGCTGAGTTTGACTTGCTGATGGCACATCCAGGTGGAGATGTTACCCAGGCAGTTGCTTGCTCCCATCCATGGGCACAGGTGTTCTGGGGTCACATACAGGCGTTGGGTCCAGATTGATGAGTGGGAAGGGAGGCAGAATACGCTTCCAGAAGGAATTATTTCCTGTGCTAAATCTTGAAGGACAGATAGGGATTAGCCAGCTGAAGAGGGCTGCGCTGTTTTCCTTTACCTCTCAAACACTTCTTACCCGATGTGGCCTTCTATTAATCTTTGAAAGTTATACCCTTTTAAATGTTTGTGATATAAGCACATACACATTCAATATAGAATTTTCTGAACCAGTCCATCTAGGAAAAGAGACAAAGAGAGTTTTCCCTTGCCAGTGTGAGGTTAATTCGTAAGGGCTGGTTGGAAAGAACTGGGATGGGATCTGGCACTGTTGGGTGGTTAAAACTTACAGGGGCAGCTTGGTTTAGCTGCTTTTACTGTTTCCTTTTTGTTTTTAGAAGTATTAACTCTCTTTACAGTTAATCCCTCGTGTGATGACTATACCTTAACCAGGATAGAATGTGAAATTTCTGGTGACTCCTAAATATGCTCTGGGATTGTTGCTGTGTTTTGAGATCTGGCTTGATTATAGGCTTACCTCTTTGAAGCCAGAGAGGGCCTTCTGTCTTAGCCCAGGCCAAGCAGTTAACACCGTTAGAAACCAAGGCTCACAAGAAACTGGCTCAGCCCTACGTCTGAGCTCCATGCTATTTGCACAGAGTAGGTGACTTTTTAAAAAAAACTTACAGCTTTATTGATGAATAATTCGCAGCTCATAAAATTCACTCTTTTGAAGTGTACAATTCAGTGGTCTTTGGTATATTCAGGGAGTTGTATAACTATCACCACTATTTTATTGCTACCGAAGGAAACCTCGGACCCAGTAGCACTCACTTCTCACCCCGCCCTCTCCCTAGCTGCCAGGAGCTACCAGTCTTTCTGTCTGTGTGGATTTGTCTGTCCTAGACATTTTGTATAAATGGAATCATATAGTATGTGGCCCTCTGTGACTGGCTTCTTTCACATAGCATCGTGTTTTCAAGCTTCATCCATGTTGTACGTATCAACACTTCGTTCCTTTTTATGGTTAACTAATAGTCCACTGCATGGATTTATCACATTTTATATATCCATTCATCAGTTGGTGGCCATTTGGGTTGTTCCTACTTTTGGCTCTTATGAATACTGCTGATACGAACATTCAAATACAGTCTTTTGTGTGGACATATATTTTCATTTCTCTTGTATATATGCCTACAAGTAGAATTGCTGGGTCATATGGTAACTATATGTTTAATCAGTGGAGGAACTGCCAGACTCTTTTCCAAAATGTCTGCACCATTTTACTTTCCCACTGACAATGTATGAAGGTTCTAATTTCCGCTCATCTTTATTGTCTTTTTTATTATAGCCATTCTAGAATGTGAAGCGGTGTCACATTGTGGTTTTGATTTGCATTTCCCTAGTGACTAATGATGTTGAGTATCTTTTCATGTGCTTGTTGGCCACTTGTATATCTTCTTTGGAGAGATGACTATTCAATTCTTTCCCATTTTTAAATTGGGAAATTGTTGTTGAATTACAAGAGTTCCTTATGTATTCTGGATACATGCCCTTTATCAGATATATGTTTTGCAAATATTTTCTCCCATTCTGTGGGCTATCTTTTCACTTTCTTGATGGTGTTTTTGGAAGCATAAATGTTTTAAATTTTGATGATTTCCAGTTTATCTGTTTTTTATTGTCATGTGCCTTTGGTGTTACATATAAGAAACCATTGCTTAATCCAAGGGCACAGATATTTATTCCTATTGTGTTCTTCTAAAAGTTTTATAGTGTTAGCTCTTATATTCGGGTCTACTGAGTTGATCCCTTTTTCACTGGTTTTTGTGTAGATTACTTTCAAATGATGGCTTTTCTGTGCTTCCCAGCTATTTTATCTTTGAAGTATTTCTGGTGTCTCAATCCACATGAAATTACATGAAGAGTTTTAAGAAAAATTCTTTTTTTCACTCTTCTGTGTCTTATGTTTGGTCATTTGAGGGAATCTACTTACTGGCATACAATGATTAATTTCAACTTTTTTTAACCTACTGCTATTGTGAGCTGAAGAATACACATGTTCTCTTTTACAGTAGCAAATACAAGTCAGCGTAGTACTGAAGACTCTTGCTCTGTTAACCTGAACAGTTGGTCTCTGTTCTAGAACAATATCTTCATTTTCTGAGAACATTTGTTTGGGATCTTTCAATGAAAGCATCTCTCTTTCCATCAGCCTCTTATCTGCACAATGAACAAAGCTACTGAGTAGAGGGCAAAAGCTTAAGACATGCAGGTGATTTGGAAACTGCCACATCCCATATGCTGTAAATGCTGAAAATTTACATCTAAATCAAAGTTGAGTTTGGAAACTTCACAGTCTATTCTACTCTTCAAATAATATGCTACAAAGTTTTCTTATAACGTCATTTATTATTTTTATATTTCATTAAAACAGTGTTTTTTAGTGCTTTAATATGCCTAGTTCAGCAGGCAGTGATGCCGCTCGTTTTGTAAATAGCATGTTTTAAATTTAAGGGTGTCAGTGTCTCTTAAAATGTCCTTTATATTTCAAAGAGCTTCAGCTACCTTCAAATATCACACATTGAATGAAAAGCTGAAATGGAATTTTTGTACTGAATTCACATAAATTGGTTTCTATTCTTTAGTTATTATTTTGGTATACTTAGCTTTTCAGGTTGTTAAGAAAATCATTTTGTTCTAAATAGCTTAGCTTCATACTTTATGGTGATGAATATAAAAATTGAGTATTACCTGTTAAATACTGTCGTAGTTGTGATACAAAGGGTAACGGGCATTATATAAAGCCATAAAATAGTTTACTTAGCAATATTAAATAGAACAACAGATTTTCAATACTGATTTTTATTTTTAAAAGATAGGTCAATAATGGTTTTCATGGAGCAGTTCAGTAATTTAGTTTAGTAGTTGGCAAGGCTGCTTCTAGCCACTTCAGAGGGGTTTCTTCTGCCAAAAGAAATTACAGTTTGCACCTGCCGTGAAAATGGATAGAAGTGGGGTTCAGCCTCACGGGATTGCCTTCTGGGGCTAGTTTGTGAACTGCCCGCAGCGCTGTGACAGTGACCTTTCCAAGGAACTCGGTAGGCGGCAGCAGGGACAGGAAGTTTGCTATATTTTGGAATGCAAGCAAAAATATTGGTACATTGTCTCTCCAGATGACTCTCAGAGCACTTTTCTTTCTGTACGGGGTTGGGAGGGTGGGCTGTGTATGGAGAGATTTGCCATGTGGGTTGGCTTGTGTCCGAAGAAGGAACCCTTTCAGATTTGGGTCTGATTACAGAAACGGAGAAATAAAGCTGCAGTGGGGGCTGCTTTCACCTCTGGATATAAGGGAAGGCCTCTGTCTATTGAAACAGTTGCTTGTGTCTGGGTGAGCAGTCACCAAGTAGAGAACACGACCACAGAAGTCCGGGTCAAGGTAGCAGCTTTCCTCATCTGCTTCTTCCATTTTGTTTTTTTCCGAAGCTGTGTTTTCTTGACTGGTGACTGTTAGTAGCAGCCTAACATTTATTGAGTGTTTACTCTGTACCAGGTGGTGTGCTTTTCTTTAGCTGGATTATTTAATCCCCACAGCAGCAGCATGGAGATAAACACTGTTACCTCCATTTTACGGAGGAGAATGGTGAATCACGGTTGTCCATGGAGTTGGGCTACCAAGAGCCCAAACTCTTTTGGGAATTTTGGGAAAAAAATTTTAAAATAGTCTTAGTTACAGTAAGTACTGCTTTCTGTGTATTTAAATGCATACTATCTGAGGTCTTGCTTCTGCACCTCTAGGCCTCCTCAGAGGAGCCTTGTCTCTTTCAAAGACACTGTAGGAACTGGGGTCCTAATGTCTCTGAAGTCTTTGATACAGCTTCTGCTAGTTATGATTACTAGCTCTGTATTTCATTGAACCTTACAAAATTATCAATTGTAAAAGGCACTGTTATTTTATATATAGTTAAGAAAGAACACAGATGCCAAATAAACTGTAGCAGTGCTTTTTATCACCTACAGTTTTATTTTATACTTGTGAAATAAGCTCTTTGAGACTTACTTAGACATAGATTTTCCATTCTTGGGCCATAGAAACAAGAACATATATGTGAAACAAATTTAGGTATTTCTCAGTCTTCTTTACAATCCAAGTTGAACTCTCCTGCTTTATTTTGCCACTCAGCTGTAGATGTCCGTGCTTTTCCTACACAATATGTCCTCTGTGCAATCAGGAGCATTGCTGAGACAGCATTTCTTAGGAATGCTCTACCGTTGTCTCCAGGATCTTCTTCCAAACTACAAGTTCTAATGAGTATGCACAGGAAATGAGGATACAGCAGAACCACCACCTAGCCAGCAGTGATTGTAAGATGGCAACCCAAGTTTGGAGATGCGTCATAGAATCAAAATATAGTACTGTGATATTAGAGGAAGAAACAGAATCAAAATCCCAGACTTCTTAACTTCATCACCTTTACTGGGGCTCATCTTTTTATCTCTGGAATGTGCTTGTGCTAATTATGAGTAATGATAACAAGAATACAGGCAGTGTGCTATTTCTAGTATTACACGTGGCTGGGTGGTTAATTCACTCTGGACAGTTTAATAGCAAATAGCAACAGTCCTGGGATCTGAAGCTAAAACATCATGATGTGGAGAAGTGCCAGAAGCCGGCTGTAGTCATGTGGAAGCTGTGTGAGCTTAAGCAAGTTACTTCTCTGTGCCCCATTTTCTTCATCAAAAAAAGATAGTTTCCACCTCAGATCCTTTTGCTTTAATGAATTAATTTCTATAGTGCCTTTAAAACATTGTCTTCTCTACCAGTAAGTGCTATTTATGTTAAATAAATTAGTGAATAAACAAATAAATGACTGGTATCATCAGGAAGTATGGAGCAAGGTGTAAGCAGAGGCCAGCCAGCGAGAGAGGAGAAGGGAGCAGATGTGCAGAAGCCAGGAGGCCAGGGGCCTCCTGCCCTCCTACAGGAACCTAGCACTGGAATCCCCTGGGTAGGGCTGGGGGCTGGGCTCGCACCTTCGTTGTTTACTTCGTTTATAGTACTTTCCCTGAGTGTAAATAAAGGTCGTGTGTGTGTGTGTGTGTGTGTGTGTGTGTGTGTGTGTGTGTGAGAGAGAGAGAGAGAGAGAGAGAGAGAGAGAGAGAAAGAGAGAGAGAGAATGGGTGCTAAGATGCTCCACCCAGCATGGCCCTCACTCAACTATCTCAACCTCTGACCAGGAATCGTCTTACCAAAAATAACCCCACCTTTTAAAGTTTTTAAAAATTATCATTATTAAAGATGGCTTGGTCATTCTCTGACTTTGCAACCAAAGCATTTTAACTGCTTCTTCAATATCTTTTGGTCCAGAGATGACCCAGAATAAGGCCCAACCCACAGGTTGTAAATCTGTTGAGCCCTCTTCAGTTGGAGAGGTGTTATAGGACCGGAGAAGCCATCTGAAGCATCACCTTATCAGAAGTAAATTTACCTAAGCAATCACGGAGTTTCTCCTTTACAAATTTCCGTTTTGGGTTCTTGATGGGCGGGCCAATTCCGGGCTTATCTGATGTCAGCCTGGGGCAGGACCAAGGCTCTTATTCTCATGTAATTCTGCCTTCTTCCTCCATGTTCTTTTGGGGGAAGAACTGAACTTCGCTTCTTTACAACTTCTCACGTTAAATAACCGAACTTATCAGCACGGGGTGAAGAAAATGGGCCTTGGAATTCTGCAGCCTGCCTTCCAGTGCCCGTCAAGGCTTCACACCTCAGTTTTGTTCTTTCTCAAATAGGGAGGCTGGTATTTACTCCAGAGAGCTATTGTAAGAACCCTCTGCAATGTTGTAGCTTCAGCTCTTAGTCTTTCAAATACTAGTGCCAGCTCAATAAAGTCAGTAAAACTCGGTCACAATTAGATATCCCACCTTTGTCCAAAGCAGGGGTGCGGATGGGGCTAGGGATCAGATGGGGACCTTTTCCAACAATATATACTCCCCGCCAAGAGTCCTTACTGCAGTGAGCCACTCTTACTCCTTGGGGCGGGGCCAGAAGCCAGAGATGAGGTGCTGCTTCTCTTTCCATCCTCCGACCTGGAAGCTCTTGCTTGGGGGACACCGGGCCCCCAAATTATTCACCTTGAGAAGATTTAACGCTTATTTCAATGATAATTTCTTTAAAATCTTTTTTGGCAAACATACATATCTTCCAAGCAACCTTGGAAGGTCGTATTGTTACAGTTTTCATCTTACAGATAAGAAAACTGAGATTCAGCAGTTCGGTAATTGCCCAAAGATAAAAAGTAAAAGTTAAGTTCCATTGTAAACTTATAAATCAGCCAAAGTCAGTTCCTGGTTTTTGTGTTTCAGTGTCATTTAACAGGATGAGGCTTTGACAAGCTTTTGTTCTTGACACTCGTTTGTTCCAGGGGCAGGAAAGAATGGGGGTCTGTCTTCTGTTTCTGATCCCCCCTTTCTCAGCACAGTTTGTGAGATTCACAGCTCCCTGAGGGGAAGGGTCAGTTTGATAAGGGGTTCAGCAGCCTCTAGGGCTGAGGGGCCATGTGGAGGAGTGCTAGCTGTCATCATGGGAGCCAGGCACCCGGCCAAGGTGAGGAAAGTGTGAGGGCTTAGTAGGACCTTGTGGAAGGAAGTTCACCGATTGAAGCCATAAATTCACAGGGCTGGTGGCCATCCCACGGCTGCTAGCTTGCCTGTGAACTGAGGGTTAGACCAGAGCAAACAGACTTTCTCTGCCAGTTAAAGTGGAAGCGTGTTTATTTTTGTCTCTTATTTAGTTGTGTGTTGTAGGCCTTCTCCCTTCCTTATTTTTTTCTGAGAGTAGAAATGGCAGCTGAAGTTCATTCCTTTCCAAGTCAAAAAGATAGATTTGCAGGGCAGAAACAGAGGCACAGATGTAGAGAACAAACGTATGGACACCAAGGGGGGAAAGCGGCGGGGGTGGGGGGGTGCTGGTGGTGGTGTGATGAATTGGGAGATCGGGGTTGACATGTGTACACTGATGTGGATAAAATGGATGACTAATAAGAACCTGCTGTATAAAAAAATAAATAAAATAAAATTCAAAAAAACCCAATAAAGGTACGGTAAATTTATAAAGGATCCCCCCGCCCCCCAAAAAAGGAAAGAAAGAATATAGAAATGGGGAAGGGGAGCGTGTTTAGTTGCTCATATTTTGGGTGGGAACAGTAGTTCAATAAATTGTTTTTATTCTAGGCTTTTTAAGAGTGTTGGGTTTTGGCTATTCTGAGCTATTGGCTATTAGTTTACCATTGTAAAGAGACCAGTCCAGTTGTTGCTAGGTGAAATATGGGGGTCATAAACATTGCATAAAGGTAAGCTCGGTTTGCCTGGTTTAATGATGTGAAGAGCACAGGAAGGGAATAAAAGCAAATCTCCAGGTAAGTTAGACCTGAAACATTCTTTAAAGCATCTGTTTGAATTATCTGTATCGGATTTTTAAGAAGGAAGTAGATACAGCGACTAAAGCATCATTCTTTGTCCCATTTTCTGGTGTCTGAAAGCCCCCTAGTTTCCACCTGTCTGTATCTGGAGGTAGAGTGGCCTTGACTCGGGGCCGTTCAGCTTGGTACCGTTTCAAGGCATAATCATCATCCCTGACATTCATCGTCTCCGGTGCTCACTTTCTTCTTTACCTCTGAATACTCTAGAAAGTGAGTTTCTACCAGCATCTCTGGTTGTGGCACTTTAGACACTGGAGAGCTCGGGATCACAGTTGAATGCTTGCAGGCTGGAGTTTTTTCACTTCCGTCCTTTCCGTATAGAACTAATGGCAGGCAGTTTTTATCACTTTACACATTTTCTCATTCAGCCCTTTCTCACGTCCCCGGTACCATGTAGCAGAACCCGAGAGCTAGAAGGAAGCCCCAAGACAGTCCTACCCCGACCCCTTCCTATGATGGAAGAGGCTACAGGAGGAGGCAGGGGCTGGAGGTGACTTGTCTCCAGGTCGCTGGCTGAGTAATGGTCGAAATATAACTAAAGTCTCCCAGCTCTGTCTGGTGCTGTTTCAACCATAGCACGTTACTTTGGTTGGTTGAATTTGTTTGTTGCCCAGCTGTCACTGTTGCCATTTTAATGATTCTATATCATTATAATGGTTTAAAATCTGTGTGTGACATGAACAGCCATGTGTTACTTTCTCTTAACCCATATACTAAGGGCTCCCTGTGTGCAGAGGCCGGGTTGGGAGCTAGACCTGGCATTTCTCGGTTAATTCCATGGTAACTTTTACAGTAGGTGAGAGAGCTAGGATTTGAATCTGTTTCTCTGTCTTCAAAATCTCTGCCCTCTCAGTACCTCACAATTACATATTCAGAATAAATAAACCTCTCGCACTTGAGGTTTTTTCAGTTTTAAATCAGAAAATATCTAATCAGAATAATGCGTTTTTCTTAAACTATTATCCTGCTTTGCTTTAATTTAGAAGTAAAATTCAAGAGAAACTCTTGGAATGAATAGGGTGATGCATGTAAACAGTCCTAATAATGAAGCTGCATGAAGTTACAGAAATGACATCTGATTTAAGTGGCTTCATCAGGTTGGATAAGAAGGGACATTGATTGATAATTGGCTACAAAAAGAGGCCTTGTTTTTACGCAAGAGTTTATGTTCCAGCTGTTAATTTGAAGTGTTTCTTTTAGGTTGGAAAGATCTAGATAAATACATGTCCTCTTCTTATTGTAATAGTTATTTTTCTTACTTGTGAATCTCTACATTTAAATCATTGAAAGTTTTACACACATTCATCTAAATGAGCAGTAGAGCAGAGCTACAGTGATTGCAGGAGTGTGAAGCTGCAATGGCTCTATGTTCTGTGTTGTTCTTTGTAACTTCCTTGACCTTCAGAGGCCCTCCAGAGAACAGCTCCGATAGGGGCTGGTTCTGTGCTGCAGCTCTTACATCCCTTCCCATCCCCCCAACCCCGAAGTTCTCATGTGGAGAACACTGATCTAAAACCTCTACCACCAGTATTTTTCTTTATCATTTGATGACTTAATTAGTTCTGCCTTCTTTATTCTCTCTTATCATACTCACTCCCTTTGGTGCCTCTCACTGTTCTTCTTGCCCTTTATCTAAGGAGAATGACTCAGTTTTTGTTAGAGGCAGTAAATACGGAGAAAGAGACATTGAAATTAATCAGACCTGAGATTGAAACTCAGTTCTACTGCCTTAACTAGCTGTGAGACCTCACTGACATGTTTTTACTTGTAAAACAGGGCTAGCAATACCTCCCTCACAAGGCAATAAGAAAGATTAACGAAGGTCATACATGAAAGCACCTAAAACCGTGCCTGGCACACTCTAGGAATTCAAACCTGAGTACTCCTCACCCTGTCTCTCACCCTTTTCCAGGTTCCATTGTGAAATTAGGCATAATATCTCTAAAGTAATTTCATGAAATTTTACATCTACAGCAGCATCTTTCTCCTTTTTAAATAGACTGCTTTTTCTCATATAACATTTTAACAACCAGATTTTTATTTTGTTATTATTTTTGTTTAATTACTGCCATTATAACTACACTGATTTCTCCTGTTATGAAAAGAATCTCATTATTGGTTACATAGACTTTGTGGGATATTCTGCAAACCTATCCACCATGTATAATATTTCTACAGACAAAAACGACCTAGTTTTCAGACAGCCAATTTAATAATGTTAGAAAACTTTTGCTTTGTTTTTTAACTTGGTATTTTGAAAGAATTTTAGACTTACAAGAGTTACAAAAATAGTACAGTGAGTTCCCGTATACCCTTAACCCATCTTCCCCTAATAACCGTAATAACAGTTATCAAAGTTAATGTTGGTTCAATACTATTAATTAAAACAACAGACTGTATTTGGATTTCACCAGTTTTTTGGCTGTTGTCCTTTTTTATCCAAGATTTAATCCAGGATCCCACATTACATTCAGTTTTCCACTTCCTTAGGCTTCTCTGATTTGTCACAGTTCCTTGGTGTCTCTCCTTGTCTCTCATGATCTTGACACTTTTAAAAAGTATTGGTCATTTACTGTGACTCAATTTGAGTTTGTCTGATGTCTTCTCTTGATTAGATTGAGGTAATTTGTTACCGCCAAGGATACTGCAGACGTGATGTCCACATAGCTTTTTACAGGTCTAACATTAGTCACTTGGATGAGTTGGTCTCTGCCAGGTTCTCCAGTGTAAAGTTCCTGTTGATCCCTTGGTAATTAACTAATATTTGGGGGAGACACTTTGAGACCATGCATATATGTATATGTTTCTGCTTAACTTTTGCGCACTCATTTTAGCATTCATCGGTGGATCTTGCCTGCAGCAATGTTACAGTGGTATTCTAATGGTGATTTTCTTGTTCATTCATCCCATCTACATTTATGAATTGGAATTCTTCTGTAAGGAAGATTTGTCTTCTCATATTTATTTTTTTATTATCATTCATTTATATCAGATGGACTCATGGATATTTATTTTATCCTTTGGGTTATAATTTAATATTATCACTATTTACTTTGTTGATCAAATTGTTCCAGCTTTGGCTGTAAGGAGTTCTCATGGCGGTTTCTGTGTTCCTCTGTGTACCTTCATCTTTTTTTAAAAAGCACTTTTTAACTTTCTGACCCCCCCCCACAAGATGTTCCAGGCTTATTTTCTATTTACCCTACCTCAGCCCTCACTTCTCCAAGGAGCCCTGATTCCTTTTAATAAAGGTATGTTTATTGCTACTGGAGTGTCACTGCTTCTAGGCCTCTCTGCAGACAAAGTTAGGAAATATATGTATGTAAACTAACAAATGTCTACACACACGTATCTCTGTATTTTCATATCGATCTATCTGTATATGAACTGAGGGGGTTCATACTGTATAATCTCTGTTTCATATCTAGCACAAGGTTCATTTTAACTTTTCTCTTTTGCTTATTTGTAACTTCTTTTTCCAGCAGTGAGAAGCTGGCTTTCAGTATCAAAAATCAATTGATGGTATCCATGTGGATAAATTTTTGGATTTTCTATTCTGTTCCGTTGATCTTTGTGTCTATCCATTTGCCCATACCACACAGTCTTAATTATAGTAAGTCTTAAAATCAGCCAGTGTGAGTCCTCTAACTTTCTTTCTCTTACTCAAATTGTATTGACTGTTCTAGTTCCTTTGCCTTTCCCTATGAGTATTAGAATCAACTTGTCTATATTTACCAGTAAAACTCCTGCCAGGATTTTGATTGTAATTGTGTTAAATCTATAAATCATTTTGGGGAGAATTGATATAATGAGTCTTCAAATCCATGAACATGCTATGTCTCTCCATTTATTTACATCTTCTTTTAATTTCTTTCAAAGGTTTTATAGTATTCCCTGTATAGAAACATACCTATACATGTTTGGTTAGATTTATACATAAGTATTTCTTTCTTTTTTTAACAAAAATTTAAATGGTATTATATTGGAAACAGACGAGTGGATATCCTTACCTTGTTCTCGATCTTAGGGGGAAAACTTTCATTCTTTTACCATGATGTGTGATGTTAGCTTTGGATTTTTTTTTTTTTTTGTAATGTCCTTATCAGATTAGAAAGTTTCTGTTCTCTTCCTACCTGCTCAAAGTTTTTATCATAAGTGGGTGTTGTATTTTGTGAAATGCTTTTTCTATATCAATTGAAATGATCACGTGTGGGTTGTGTTTTTAGCCTGTTAATTTGGTGAATTAGTTGGCTTGAAACATTAATCTTGCCATGAATTCTCAGGGTAAACTCCAGTTGAAAGTGGTATGTTACTATTAATGTTAATATTTTGTTGAGGCTCATGAGGGATATTGGTGTCACTTTCTTTTCTTGTGCTGTCTTTGTCTGGTTCTGCTATCACGGTAATTCTGACCCCAGGGGTGAGTTTGGAAGTATTCCCTTTTCTTTTATTTTCTAGAAGCAGTAGAATTGGTGTTATTTTTTCTTTAAATGTTTGGTAGAATTTGCCAATGATCTGGGCTTTGGGATTTCTTTTTTGAGAAGGTTTTCTAAGTACAAATTTCATTTCCTTAATAGAAGACTGATCAGGTTATGTATTTTTTCCTTCAGTGAGTTTTGATAGTTTGGGTTTTCAAGAAATTATTCCATTTCATCTAAATTGTTGAATTTATGTGTGTAGAGTTGTTCTTATGTGCTTACTTTGTTTTCCTTTCCATGCCTGCTGGGTCTTATTGATAGCCAGATGTTGATAATTTTTTCTGATGTTGATAATTTTTCTGTCTCTTTTGTCCTTTGTCAGCCTGGCTAGAGATTTATCGATTTTACTGATTTTTTTCAAAGAGTTAAGCTTTAGCTTTGATTGATTTTTTTCTCTATTTTTTTCTGTTTTTAATTTCATTGATTTCTGCTCTGTTCCTTCCGATTGCTTTGGGTTTATCTCTCTCTGCTTTTTCTAGTTTCTTAAGGTTGGAGCTTAGATTGTTGATTTCAGACCTTTCTACTTTTATAGTACAAGCATTTCATGTTATAAGTATCCTTCTAATTGCTGCTTTATTAGCATCCCACGCACATTGAAAATCCCAAAAGACATTGTTTTAATTTTTGCTTTTAACCACCATACAAATTTTATAGAAATTAAGAGGAGAAGAATAGCATACTCTCTTTTCCCAGGTATTTACCATTTCTGTTGCTTTTCTTTATTCCTGATGTTTCTTTCTGGTACCATTTCTCTGTTTGAAGAACTGTCTTTAGCATTTTTTTTTTTTCTAAGAGGAAATCTGGCAAACAGATTTTCTCTTAGTTTTTCTTCATCTGAGAGGGCCTTTATTTCACATTCATTTGTTAAGGGTATTTTCACTGGATGACAATTCTTTTCTTTCAGGACTTGGAAAATGTTCTACTTCTTTCTGGCCTCCATGATTTCTGACGAAAAGTCAGCAGTCATTTCATTGTTTTCCTAGGCTATGGGTCACTATAATCTTCTGCTTTCAGGATTTCAATCTTTGTCTTCAGTGTTCAGCAGTTTGATAGTATGTGTCAGGGCCTGGAATTCTTTGAGCTTATTCAGTGTGGTGTATGCTGAGACTTCTGAATCTGTAAGTTTTTATCTACCAGGTTTCAAAGCTTTCAGTCATTATTTTATCAGCACATGTTCTTTCTCTTCTCCTTCTGGGACTCTGATGACACAAATATTAGACTTTTTGGTATATTCTCATGGGATCCTGAGGACCTGTTCAGGGTTTTTTTGTTTGTTGCTTTTTTTTTTTTTTCTTTCTGTTGAATAATTTCTATTGATTTATCTACAGATTTCCTGACGTTTTCCTCTATTATCTGCATTCTATTATAGAATCCATCAGTTAATATTTTAGTTACTGTGTTTTTCAGTTCTAATGTTTCCATTTGCTCCTTTATATTTTCTGGTTTTAGGGAGAGACGTTTTATCTATTTGTTTCATGAGTGTTCACTGTTACTTCTTAAACCATAGTTTTAACAGTTGCTTTAAAGTCTTTGTCTCATAATTTCAGTATTTGGATTGGTGTCTGCCTTTTCCCTTCCAAGTTAATGTTTTCCTGGTCATTTGTATGCCACATAATTTTGGTTTTTAAGCGGGACATGTTGAATGTCCTTTTATGAAATTCAGGGTCTTGAGGTCTTGTTTAAATTTTAAGCAGAAAATTGATTTGGGTTCTGCTTTGCGCTAGCAGACATTCAACAGGTTAGGTTCAGGTTACAAGTTTCCACCTGCCTTTTCAGGCTGCAGTTCCACTGACAGTTCAGTTTTCACAACCTTTGCAGTGCTAATTGGATCTGACTTCCTTGTGCCCCACCCTGTAGCCAGGCTGGGTCTGGGCATTGGTGTATACTGCAGTTAGCGCTCAAGGCATTTGGTAGGCTGCTGAAAGTCAGAACCATGCGCAGCTCAGAGGTGAGCCCAGGAGTGCTGTACAACTTTGCAGAATTTCTCTCTTGAGCTTCCTTCTCTTTGTGATCCTGCTGGCATTTTCTGGCTCTTTGGGGCCCACTTCCCAGTCCTCTAGCCAAGAAGTCAGAGCTCTAGTTTTTCCTCTACCCTGCACTACCTGCAATTGCATTTGTGTCCAGGGGAATGCTGCAAGAGGCCAGGGAAATAAAAAAGCAACAGTGATTTGCCCATCCTCTTGGGACCACCACTTCTCTGGTCAGAGAGGGTTCCTCTCCTGAGAGTTTTAGGGACCTGCCGAGCTCCTCTCTGCCCATAGACAAATTTAGCAATAGTGTACAGTATTTGTGTACAGGTCTTTTATTCTTTAACATGACAATAGCAAGTTAAAAACATGGTTTTCGAAGCTAGTAGGGTCAGCTCCATCCATCCCCTTCAGTGTATTTATGTGTGCCATTCATTTGTAATATAGTCAGATTCATTTGGTAAGAATGTTTTAAAGGTTGGGTTTCACATTTTTAAGATACTCTGAGACACCAGCACACCCTAACATGACTGTCTTTGGTCTGTTTTCTGGGCCTGAACGCATGCAGAGTTGTGCTTCAGTGTCAATTGTTTCTTCCAGTCACCAGCCTCCTCTCACTTTGATTTCACTCAGCAATGCTATTGTCCATTCTCATGGCAGCGCTATAGTACAGACTGATTTACAGTATTCTAGGACTTGATTGGTGATTATGCCATGACAGTTATCCTGTAATGCGTTTGCTAACAGAAAAGGATAAGGCTTCTTTTTTTTTTTTAAATATTTATTTGGCTGTCCCAGGTCTTAGTTGCAGCATGCAGGATCTTTAGTGGCGACATGCGGGATCTAGTTCCCTGACCAGGGATCAAACCTGGGCCCCCGGGCACTGGGAGTGCAGAGTCTTAACCACTGGACCACCAGGGAAGTCCCAGACAAGGCTTCTTAAAACTTCCAGTGACATCCGTTGTGTTTCAGAATTCAAATGAAGGTATAATGCTGTGACATGCTGTTGGAAACCAAATTGTTACTGTATCAGGACTGGATATAGTAACATGTTGCTGGATTTCTTGTTAGTGGATTGTCTATGACAAACCATGATTTCTGGTCTTTTTTTGAATGTCTTTACCAATCTTTGTAGTACAGAAAGTGGCCAAGTATTTAGCTGGGTTTTTTTTTTTTTGCTTTTTTACATGTATACTCTAGGTCAATAGCAATAAAGATTAAAGAATGTCATTCCTCCCCTGCACCAGGAAGGGGTGAGCTAGAAAGGCTCTCTGTTTAGAATTAAAGTTCACCTCTAGTTGGATCAGTGCTTTTCATTAAAGAAGTAAAGTGTTCTTTATCCACATAGATTAAAATGTTGTCAAGGACCCAGGCCGGAAACACAGCCGGCGAACTGAAGTGCTCTCTGGCTTCTCTCAGCTTGAAATCACTTTTAGAATTCGACAGTACTGTGTTGTGAGACTCCTGGCAGCACCTGAATTCAGAATAGCATGCAGCCTCTCCTTCTGCGGTGACCATAGCTTCCTTTGCAGAAGGGCTTTGTCTTGTTATGAAGGTTCAGGCTTGGTTATTGAGTGCCGGGGACAGTGATTCTGGGAGGTGGACATCATCATCCAGAGTGCTGAGGCTGACTTGTGAACTACATATATTTGATTCTTAGGAGAGAAATAATCCTAAGTGGCAGATCATTGGTGTTAATGTCACTAAAATGATTTAGAGTATTAGTGGTGGGGGGGAGGGGAGGAAGAATATCGGGGAAGATTTAAGAGGAGTGGATTTCTAATAGCTAGTGTAGAATGATATATAGTTTGAATTAACTTGTTACTGAGATACAAGAAGCCTAACAGTGCATACAAATTTGAACTGGTGCATTTCCCTTTATTCTTTGATGGAGATAATAAGCCATAATATGGGCAATAGATTCGAGATCTCCAAAATTGACTTTGTCCTTTTTATCCCCCAGTAGTAAAGGGAAGTAAGTGATCACCACAGTCTTCATTTTTAGAGAGTTATCTTTTCAGGGAAAGGGGCAGTACCCAGAGAAACATAAAATTCATTCCATAAATGCTTTTGAAAATGTATACTTTGGCTAGGGCTTTGCAAATGATAAAAACAAACTCAAGCTGCTTCATCAGAAAAGAATACTGGAGTATCATGAAATCCAAGGGCAAGAATGCAGCAAAGGATGAAACAAGGAACTGAAAAGATGGAAAATGATCTCATTGGCTCATCTTGGGTTCATGTGTCCTCGCTTGAGCCAATCAGCTGTGTCTGGGCAGTCGGGCATGTAGTCCAAATGTTCTATCTGGGGTTCCTTCTCTGTGGAGAAAGAGTGACATTTATTGATGAAGGGTTAAACTAGATGGAACCCTGCGAAGTGATCTATTACAATGCCATGTTTAAACTTGCCGGCCTATTATAATTAAAACCTCTAATAATGGTGTGTGGCCTTTAGGTAGGTTACAGAATTTATCAAACCTGCAAATATAATAAGCTTTTCAACCATTTTCCTTCACATGCTGTCATACTGTTCTAACAGTTTTCCTCCAGGTGGCTGCTCTGTATCTCAAAGATCACTGCATTGCTAATTATATATATTTTTAAAAAATATAATGCCTTTCTTCTTACATAATCCACTACCATTTTTAGAACTCTCTATAATGTACTTTTCCTCCATGTATAGTCATATCTCTCATGCAATTTTTCTTAAATTGCCCTGGACCCCTTTTTGTCTCCATACTGTTGTATGTTACCACTTTTTTGAGACCTAAGAAATTTAACTTTCAGATTTAGAAAATATGGCTTTAATATATTAGTAAATGATGTGGCATTTTTGAAAGGTCACATTTTTTTATGGTTGGAAGGAAAATAGGAAATATTTGTGAGTCATTTTAGCTGTCTCAGTGAGTTTAATGCCAGTTTTTCTCTCTAAGGTTAGATGCTTAATTTCAACACAAAGTATCACTTTTCTCCATATGCCTGACTTTAATTTTTGTGACATGGCAGAATAGACTGATACAGTCCTTTGGAGTAGAAGTTTGCATGTGTGGTGGTGGGTGGTAAGCATGTTGCTTCTACCAGCTTTGCTCTTCATGCCTCTTATGGTATTGGTGTTACAACCAGACCACAACTACCTTGTATATCACCGTGGTCAAGCACTATCGGTTCTCTCTCCAGCTCTGTCATTTATTAACAGAGTGATCTTGGGCTAATTATTTCACCTCTTGGAGCTGTTGTTTTTCTCATCCATAAATTTGGAGAAAAGAGTTTTTAGAGCTATTGACTTTTAAAAACAATACTTAACACTGTTCCTGGAAATTCATCACTGATAACTAAATGGTAGTTACTATTAATTTTTAGTAGATGACGTGAGTTTCTTGTAAAATGCAACTTCACTAGTGCAAAGCCCCTATCTAGTTAAATTGATATCCATTTTGTTGCTTTGCAGTGGTATGTGGCTTTCCTAAACTTGGAGCTCCCGGAAGCCATGGTTAGAAGTTGGGGCAATGAGGGAAATACAGACATAGGAGTGAACTGATAAAATAATTGGCAAACTCATTAGCTATTCAGGGAATGTTAAACTGATTGAGTTGATTACTTTGTGAAAGCTCGAAGTAGAATTAAAAAGAAGAATTTCTGTAGAATAAAGTAGTAACACATTTGAAGACTGAAACTCACACGAAGTAGAAAATAGAAATGGAAAGAACAAACCTGTATACAATAAAGTGAAGTATAAATTGAAGCAAGAATTGCTGTCATGTGTGTATTTTACCTTACATCCTGAAATACACATTTTAATAAGTAAAAAAATATAATTTTTAAGAACAGTAAAAAATCCTGCTTTTGCCTGCTGTCAGCCAGGCCATTAGTAGAACATTTTATTTTCTTTTGGGCTCTAGAACCAAAGAAAGAAAACTGGACAAGATCCAGAGAAGAGTGATAGCAGGAACCAAAGGACTCTTAAAAAAATAAGGCCCATGAGGAAAGGGTGAAGGAGTTGTGAATCTTTCGTTTGAAGAGAAGTTCAAGAGGCCACTTAATAAGTCTTCGCATATGTGAAGGGTTGTCATGAGAAGGATACTGAGTAGTTGTTTCTTTTCTCACTAAGAACTGAAGAAAGGGGAATGGTGCCAGAGAGACGTGGGTTAGATAAAAAGAAATACTCCTTGCAGAGAGAGCAAGGCATGAAATCTGTAGTCAGATTAGCTGGTCCACATATCTTTGACTGGACTAGACAGCCTTGGTCCTTGACCGTTTGGCTGTATTCTTTTGAGGTTGGCTACACGCCTTCACTGCACACCCATGGACTTAAATCTTGGCCACAGAGGTGGCACTTTAAAATCTTGTACCATCTTGAATTTCTTGACTTTTTCATGCCTGTTTCTCTTCTTTATCTGCTCCAAATTACAAGGTGGTACAGAGCACAGAATGAATTCTTGTAGCCACTGAAAGAGACTCTTAGACCTGAATAATTAGTAGACTCGTGAGGCAGGTGTCCCCTCCACAATGTTTGTCATATATACTTGGAATCACTGTTTGCCTCAAACAGTATTAAATTACATTTAAAAATAGAAACTCTTTTCCTAGGGAGATCTTCGCGGTTGTTAATGGGAAAAGTCTCCAAATAAGATTTTATACCACGATGACAGTTTAGCCAATTGGTTAAATAACTGTGTTTCCTATCACTAAATATGGAAAAGCTTCTTTTTTTTTTTTTAAGTGAGAGCTGCTGAGTTAATAGAGTTTAAAAGTGAAATGTATACAAAATCCTAAGCACATTTATAGTGGACTGTGTAAGTGAGTGGTAACTAACAGATGTATGCCAGCCCACTGGGGTGAAAATAGTGGAAGGGAGGAGCCGGGGGATGATTTGGTTGACATTTACTCAATCACACAGACACTTAATTGGGACTGGTACAGAATTTTAAGTGCCTTTTTGGGGACTTACTGTTGTGATCTTTCTTTAGAACAGCCCTGATATACCCTTCAGAAGGCTGGCCTGGGAGGACGTTGTCTGTGCCAAATTACAACACAGAACAAGGGGTTGTTCTCTTTCATTTGCTGAGAATAGTGCTTAATAAGTACTATTTGACAACATGCTGAATTAAGAGAATGTTATAAGGATGTTTCACGAAGGAAAGTGGGTAAAACATCTGATGTTTACAAGTTCTATTTACATGTAAGTTGACAGCAGGATAAAGCCATGCTTAAAGCTTTATTTTAAAATTTTTATTCATTCGTTTGAATATATATGCTGAAAGAAAATGCTTTTATCTGGTTCCAGATATACTTTATATCTCTGTATAGTTAATGCCAATTTTTTTCCGTGTTGGTTTGAAATGTATCAGGCCCTGGTAAACTGCTTTATGTTAAACAAATTCATGCAATACTGATTTGTAGCCTGGGATACATCTCTGATTATTTCCTGTTTCTTTTGACCTTGACTTTGATCCCATTCTAGTATCTTAGTTTATAATCATAAGTAAAGGGAGAAAGAACTCAAAAATTTTAATAATATTTCTATGTATATTTCAGTGTCATAAGCTAACTGTCTCAAGTTTAATGTTATAGATTGTAGCATATGAAAGTGCTGCTGTGGGACATTGAAATGTAGTTCCATTTATTAATACACATCTATAATCTATAGTCAGGTATAACCTATGAAATAGTTAACTTGTGTGTTGAAATATAAAATAGTATAGTGATTTGTGACTTCTTTTCTAGCTAGGTTTCTCACTTAAATATGCTTTAAAAATGGGTTTAGATGACCCCCAGTGCCCCTTGCAACTTGAAGATTCTGTGCTTCCCTGATACTGAGCTTGTGTGAGGCTGTAGCCTGTCTGAATACATGGGTAAGTAGCAATCTGTGTTACACAGCTGTAGGCTGATGATATACTCGTGACCTTATTTTAAAGAGAGATTTGTATTTTGTCACTGCAATAGAGCCTAAGGAAAACCTGAATTTTTGTGTATTCAAGTAATACCTCCCTTCCTTTTCCTTACTTAGGATCTAGTGCAATTCTAATGAGCACAACAAGTGCTGGAGTAAAAAAAGAAAGAGAGAGAAAGATATAAGGATAAACAGAACAATTAACTAGTGACTAGTTTTCAATGCTTAAAAAAAATACAGTGTATAGGGAGGGTGGGAGGGAGATGCAAGAGGGAGGGGATATGGGGATACATGTATACATAGAGCTGATTCACTTTGTTATACAGCAGAAACTAACACAACATTGTTAAGCAATTATACTCCATTAAAGATGTTTAAAAAAAATAAAAGGATACTCTTTTAACACCCCCCCCAAAAAAAATACAGTGTAAACTAATACCTTACCTTATATTTTATTTTATTAATACCTGGCAATTGTGTGGCATTTGTGATTCACAGAATGCACTCATCAACGTCCTCATTTAATCCTCACAGACAATTTATGAAAGAGGCGCTGTTCTTTGCATTTCAATTAGAAAACTGCTTCTGAGGGCTTCCCTGGTGGCTCAGTGGTTGAGAGTCCGCCTGCCGATGCAGGGGACACGGGTACACGCCCCGATCCGGGAGGATCCCACATGCCTCGGAGCGGCTGGGCCTGTGAGCCATGGCCGCTGAGCCTGCGCGTCCGGAGCCTGTGCTCCGCAACGGGAGAGGCCACAACAGTGAGAGGCCCGCGTACCGGGAAAAAAAAAAAAAAACTGCTTCCGAGATTATTGTGACTTAACTGGGATCACGCAGCTAGTATTGGGTCAGGATTCAAACTTTGCACTCAGACTTCAGAACCAGCTGTCTGTCTTTTCTGTTCTTCACAATATTCATCTGGGCTGGGTTTACTCTGAAACTATATTGAGATATACAGTTTAGGTGAACTGCATATGTGCTTGTGTGAAATCTGGGTAAATCATTTATAGAACAGGCCGTTTAGTTTTCCTTTTCATCTGGCTTAATGAGATTGCATGGTTTAAGACTAAGAAACAGGAAGCCTTCAGTTGCCACTAACTGACTGGGAACCTTGTGTCCATTTCTTCAAATATAAAATGAAGGCAGGTGGTGTCTAGGTTCTCCAAGCTTCCCTCTAGCTCTGAAATTCTGTGATTCCAAATTTATATATTAAAATTTAATATTTAAATTAATTTAATAATTAAATTTAAAATTCTCCATTCAGAATTAAAAAAAAAAAAAGTTGCCTCATATGATGAGCCCACCTTTTACATTAACTTTCTCCTAACAGTCTATGCCAGGGATTGATAGGCTTTGTTTGAGTTTTAGATAGTATGGTAGCAACATCCCAGATTCTGTTCTGTAAGAAATAGTTATCACATGGTGAGACTCTCATTCTGAATTTAAAGAGTGAAAAATGACTGCAGAACGCCAATTATACAGGAGTTTATTCCCCAAATGTAAATTGAGACTTAGTATTAAGTACTTGGGCTGCCAAGACCTTGAGTTCCCAGCCTAGCACGGAAAGCCAGGCCCACAATCATGAAATGTCGTTACAGCTAGAAGGCCCCTGGGAAGGATGCGTACAGAGTGCCAGGAGAGTAAGAGAAGGAAACAGTTCCATCCGTGGGATGGAAAATGGAAGGGATGCGCCAGTGAGGACTTCACCAAGAATGGGGTTTTACCAGATGGAGAAAGGATAGTAGACCATCCTAGGCCGAAGGAAGCATGTAAGAGAAGCAGATCCCTTAAGGAAACTACTTCAGAGAACCCCAGCTAGTTCTGTTTGTATCACATGCTGGAGGTTGACTTGCTGGGAAGGTAAGCTGCACCTAGCATGGGAAAGTCTTGTATGGACTTGAGACTATCCTAGGCATTAAGGAGACATTCGAAGAAAGTAAGGAAGAACTGATGTCTTGCAAAGATGACAGAGAAGGCAGTGTTAGACTCTGAAATTTCTAGCTTGAACAACTGTGGGGGAAGGGCATTCTAGGCAACAGGATGAGCGTGAGAAAAGCCCATGGACACCCGAGATAGATAGCACACAGGGCTGTGCTAGTCTCCATCTATGGGCCCTTCTTTGGCCCTCTCATGCCTCAGACCTTCCCAGTGTGATTGCTGTAGCCAGGTCAGGAAGGGTTCCATGCTGTACTCCATGGATTTTGGACTTTTTTCTCTTAACAGTGAAGAGCCATTGAAGATTTCTAAGCAAAGTAATAATGAAAGTAGATTTGCATTTGCAAGACTCTAATTGCAGCAAAATGGAAGCTAGGTTAGAGGGGTGCCACAATCTATACGGAAGCACCCTTACAATATTCCTGCTGAGAGCTGTTGGGAGCCTGCATTAAGTGAGAGCAGAGGGATGTGTAGAAAGGGATGGAGCCCAGAGACTGAGTTAGAATGAGGACAATAATATTAGCTGAGATTTATTGAGGGCTCACCTTGTACCAGGTGCCTGGTGTAAATGCTATATATTCACTAATCATGTAAGCCTTACAACAGCCCTATGAAGTAGACACTATTATTCTTATCATCATCTCCATCTTCCAGATGAGAAGACTGAAGTAGAGACATTAAATAACTTGCAGAGTTACACAGCCAGCAAGTGGCAGTTTGGGGATGTGAACTGAAGCAAGCTGTTTCTAGAGTCCACACCCGTAATGACTGCATTCTGTTGCCTCTGGATCAATAGGCATCCATGCGATTTGGTGAGGAGTTGGATGTAGGTGATGAGGGAAGAGGTACCATTGGCAGTGACTGCTTGGTTGACTGGGAGGGTAGAGCTACCCCACACAGAGATGCGAGGAGCCAGGGCTCTTGGAGGAAAGATCATCATTCTGAGATATATCAAGTTTTCAGGTTCTCATGGGGCGTTCAGCTGGTGATATCCAGATGACAATTGGATATATAGACCTGGAGCTCAGGGTTGGCCTGTGCCTGACAGTTGCGTGTAATTCTAAGTGCAGCTGATATCAGGGCAAAGTAATGAATTGGCAAAGCTAAATATAGCTCAAACTATTTTCATAATCGCCCTTTATCTGAAGGACTCTGGGTAGAACTTTATGCCCTTGCTGTATCTCCCCAGAAATATTTATAAATATTTCTCTACATAGGTCCATGCAGGTCCATGCAGTGGAAATACTGGGGAGGGAACTCCAGCGTCAGCGTAAGTGGGACTAATCTGGGGATTCTCTGTAGGGAAGACAGCTCCAAGGCAGAAAACGTGTATTGAACCTGTGTATTGAACCAGTGCAGTTAAATGCTGTGTAGCTCTCTTGCATCCAGCTTTGGATTCCATTCTTTACAATCTAAATGGAAAGTACCCTTTACAAACCTCCGAAAAGGTGTGTGGTTTCTTGGTGGTCCTTGGAACAGATGAGTGAGGTGGTTGTTTAATCCCAGCCAGGGTGGCAGTTCAGGGTCAGCATCATGAAATCCAAAAAGCAGAGGAGTTGTTTGGAGCCAGTGCCCAGCAGTAGTCAGATGCATTCAAGGAGGTACAGATGAATGGAGTTCAAGTGGTAGGCACATTTCTCTCCATGTCAGTGGACTGTACTTGTTTCCAGAAAAAAATGTTCTTTCCCTCTCTATTCTAGGGTATAAAAGTACAATCAAAGGAACGTAGCAAAGAAACCTTGGGACCTAAGCATCATATAAAAAGTCATAATTTTGAAACTACTTAAAAGTTCTGATTATTATATCCAATTAATTTTAAAAAGCCAAGTGAAATTGTTGGAAATTATTTTAAGCTTTATTTTTAAATACAGACTAATAAGTTTTAGCTGCATTCATTTCTCAATTTATCTGATCGTTAGATTCTGTTTGTCTCCAGAATCTTAAGTGAACTGTGTTCTTTTGGCCTACCTGAGATGTTAAACGTGAGCAGAGCTGCACTCTTATTTGACTGTGCCACTCAGCTTGGGCAAGGTAACAGCAGTTTCGTATCCTAATATCTCAAAGTATAAATTGATTGTGATTACTTTTACCCATAAAGCCTCTTTGGAAGAGACATAAAGTTTACCCATAATACTCTTGACTTAAATTCTATATCTGCTGTGTGCTGGAATGACCAGCTTTCTTCCTGTATCACTCTCTGTGGGAGGCAGAATTCTAAGGTGACCCCCTTGGTGGCCATCCCCTGGTGTTATACCAGATTATGTTGTTATATGGCAAAGGGAATTTTGCAGATGTAATTAAGGTCCCTAATGAGTTGACTTTGAGATAGAGAGATTATCCTTAGTGGGCCCAACCTAATCAGGCAAGCCCTTCAAAATAGATAGCTTTCTCTGGCTGGTTACAGAAAATGAAGGTCAGAGATACTCAAAGCATGAGAGGGATTCAACATAAGGCAGGTTCTTGTCCCTAAGGTAGGGAGGGGGCCACAGGGCAAGGACTTGAGAGCAGCCTTTAAGAGTCCAGAGTAAGTAGTCCTCCAGCAAGAAGAAAACAACTGCAACTGAATTCTTCCAACAAAAAGAATGAGTTTAGAAGAGCACTCTGAGCTTCAGATGAGAATCCAGCCAGCCAGCATCTTTTTTTTTTTTTTTAACATCTTTATTGGGGTATAATTGCTTTACAATGGCGTGTTAGTTTCTGCTTTATAACAAAGTAAATCAGTTATACATACACATATGTTCCCATATCTCTTCCCTCTTGCGTCTCCCTCCCTCCCACCCTCCCTATCCCACCCCTCCAGGCAGTCACAAAGCACCGAGCTGATCTCCCTATGCTAAGCCAGCATCTTGATTTCAGCCTGAGCAGAGAACTCAACCATGCCGTGCCAGATTTCTGACCCATGTATAAGCTGCTAAGTTTGTGGTAGTTTGTTATGCAGCAATAGAAAACTGATACACTGTCCCTCGCTGCATTTCTCTCTATTAATGCTGGTTACTGGTCTTCAGAGCTGCAGTGTTACCATCTCTCAACTTAGTGTATTTTCCTTCTGTTGCCCTAATAGCCACAACTGCATTAAATTAAGGAGAATCCTATTTCTTTTCCCCTTTTCTCTTTTAAAACCCTGAGCCCAGTCTTACTGGTTCTTATTGTGATTCTTCATCTAGGTTCCAGGCTTTGAAGGGAGATAGGGAAGGACTCACCCTCTTCATGTTGTTAACGTATCGTCATGCTGAAAGTGATTTCAGGATGTAGTTTCTGTTCCATTTCCCTTTATTGACTTAGTTCTTGGCAATGTTATATCCTGCTGTCGAAGATGTTTCTCATGTTACCCATTGGAGTGGGTCTGTTATCTCCATTTCACATGTAGAAAATTAGCAAAAGAGCAGTATGTGGCTATCCCATAGTAGAGGTGGGAGTGGGACCTAGAATAGAAATAAATGTGTGGGACGGTCTGGTGGGTGTCTCTAGAACACAGCAACAAGGAGCAGTTGATCAGACATGGATATCAGAGAGTCCCACCAGTGCAATCTGTACGCACGCTAAGCAGAAAGTATCTCGTTTTGACTGTCTGACTTGGGAAAGAACGCAGGCTGTCAGTTTTATATGTGTGCGATTGTTCTATTTCAGTCTCCTTGGTTTTATTTAGACCCTCTACCTAGTATTTCTCTTGCATCTAGAAGAAAAATAAATTTTGAAATGGAAGAAAATAATCTCTCTTTTTATTAAGTTAATGGAATAATATTCTGGACACTGGTCCCCTGGATAATTTATAAAATGATTTCTTTATTTCTTAGAGGTGGAAGAGAGAATGGAATGGGGTAGAAAGTTTTCCGTATTCATTTTTATTATATCCACATCATTCAGGTAAATTTCTTTAATTAGCTTTGCCCTTGTCTGAAAAAAAATTAAATATATTTATATATTATTAACTATATTCCAACTCTCTGCTATCTAGCTCGGCAAGCTTAGACTTAGAACATGCTGAGTGATTTGGTCACGTTCACATAGTGACTCACTGATGGATCTTGGTGGGTGGAGCCCCCTCATTAATTGAGCCAGACTGTGCTCTCCCTTATTTGTCAATGTTTGCGAAACCCTTTCAGATGTTATTTAAATTTAACATAATTTAAACTTCACTAATAGTGACCTTTATGTATAATTGCCAACATAATTTTGATCAATTAAAATAGATTTCTAATTTTAAAAAGTATATGCATGCATAATACACTTGAGAACTCTTGGAACTGTATTTTGCCTTTCCTCAAGCCAGCCAAATATTCCATGTCTCAGATTACACACTTAGGAAGTAGCCCTGTGTACAGAGGAATAAATGTCAAAGTGATTTTTTTCGTTACATTTTGCCTCAGAAAATTGTACTAATAATTTATCTGTAAACAATATATCAATAGTTGGTTAGGTGATATAACCAAATTAATTGATGGTGTCTTTCCATCAATATATGTAAACTCCTGGTTTTGCTGGGGGGAGGGGGGTTGGTTATTTTTTTAGATTTTTAGAAAGAAAGGATTTTTTTTTTTTGCTTTGTTTTGTCTTCCAGTTCTATTTTAGGAAGTTGCACCCCACTTATCAGAGACACTATGTACTTCTTTTAGGCCTACGATATCTTTATAGACTTGTCTTTAAAATTTGGTGATCTGATTTTTTTTTTAAGTTTCTGACTGTTTATTTCTAGTATTTTAATATGGTGTTCTTTCATGTTGAACTTTTTTTTTTTTCAGCTTTATTTATTTTATTTTTTAAACTTTTTAAATTTTTTGGCTGCGCTATGTGGCATGCGGGATCTTAGTTCCCCCACCAGAGATCAAACCCGTACGCCCGGCATTGGGAGCACGGAGTCTTAACCACTGGACCGCCAGGGAAGTCCCTGAAATTCTTTATTACATGTATTTTGAAATTGTAGAGGTAAAGCGTTGTCTAGCTTCTGTCTTCAGGGCAACCCACCTGGAAAAATAGAAATCCAGGTGTTACTTGGCATCTGTATTTTTCATGTTACCCCCCTTTTATGTGTTCAGAAAATTTTTTTTTAAATTTAGTGGTTTTGTGTGTTGACACTGGAAACATCATTAGATTTTCAACAATGGCATATGTGCGAGTCTTTGTTTCTTTTTTTCAAAATCTTGTTTGGATTTCTTTTGAAGGCCATGCAGGATTTTTGGAAATCGACTTAATGGGAGAAAAATTCTAAAAACTGTCATATATAATTAAATATTTTACTAAGATTGTATCTTTTCATGTAACTTCTATAGCAGTGAATCATTTTTTTTAGTTTGATTCTTCAGTACTTTATATTTTATTTGTCACATAATGAAGCTCAAGGGACTCTAAACCACATTTGAAACTAAAAATGACAGTGAAAATCCTGTAAGTTTGACTCATGGCTCAGTTTGTCCTCTTGAAATAAAATTGTTGGATTTTTTTTTATAATTTATGTTCTTTTTAAAAATAGTGTATTTATTTATTTAAAATTTTGTTTTTGGCTGCGTTGGGTCTTCGTTGCTGCGCACAGGCTTTCTCTAGTTGCAGCGAGCGGGGGCTACTCTTCGTTGCGGTGTATGAGCTTCTCATTGTGGTGGCTTCTCTTGTTGTGGAGCACGGGCTGTAGGAGAGTGGACTTCAGTAGTTGTGGCACGCAGGCTCAGTAGTTGTGGCATGCGGCTCTAGAGCACAGGCTCAGTAGTTGTGGCGCATGGGCTTAGTTGCTCTGCGGCATGTGGGATCTTCCGGAACCGGGGATCGAACCTGTGTCCCCTGCATTGGCAGGCAGATTCTTAACCAGTGCGCCACCAGGGAAGTCCCAAATTGTTGGATTTAACATGACATTTACACCTGGTGAAAATCATCCCTTTATTTTAATAGTTGATGTGAAGCATACAGTGCAAATCATTGCACATTAATTATCAGAGCATTTTCTCATTGGAGAAAGAAACTGTTGTGTACCTGAGTCCAGCTGGTAAGAGAAAGGGAACTAATTGAGGAAGGAAATAAGTCAAAGTCATATTTTTCACGAGCTTTCTATCTATACAGTACTATCCTGATCCTTTATGTTTATCCTCATCCACTCATCCCAACTTCCTTACAATATTATCACCATCATTTTAAATGTGAGAATTCTGAGGCTCAAAGATGTTAAATAATTTTCCAGAGTCATATAGTTAATAAATATTAGAATCTCAATTCAAACCTAAGTCTGGCTCCAACTCTTAGCCTATTGAGATCCCAAACTGCCTTCCACCTAACATGTGGAATCATCATACATTCATTTGAATTAGTGGAAGCAAAGAGCTGGGGGCAGGGCAAGGAGGAGGGATCCTAGGAATGTGCCTGGTGATTTGACCTTTGCCTGCCCTCCGTTTTCGGAGCTTGGTGTCTGGAGGAGGCTGGGATGATGCCTGCATGTTTCAATGCTTGGTCTCTGCGTGATTTTATGGTATAACATTGCCTCGCACCATGTGATAAATAACACATGTTGCACCAACCAAATGCATCATCTTATGTTCACTGTCCAACACTGGAGGACACACGGGCTCTATCAGACTTATGGAGAGAGGAATGTCTATATTCTGTCTTTTAATGGATTGGCAAAGTGTAATTTTCCTATGTGAATCTGAGCCCCCTCCCTCGCCTGCCAGAAATGTGATTCCATGGTATGTGCCAGGCACTGTACTAAGAGATTTAGTATATTGTCAATGTTTGTAGAAATACTGATACTACAATTGCTCACCTGTTTTTCTAAAAATCACTTGACATAGAATTCTTATCTTTTAAATATTAGGTACAGTACAGTATTTCAGAGCATAAAATTTCAGATTTGACTTAAGTAGGCATACTTCTGTTTCCTACAGCAGAAGTCTATTATTCCTGGTAAATCTACTGTTGAAAAGGGAGTCCTTTGTCCCAGGGTTCATTTGAAAAGAGGTAATAATATATCCTTAATCTCTCTCTCTCTTTTTTAAACATCTTTCTCTTGTGTTTTATACATTCCTTTTTGCTTAGATTTCACCATGAAGTTCTTTGATTCCCTTACCATTTAGTGTTTTGTCTAAATTCATCTCTATTTCTTTCTCTTCTTGTTGGGATTTCACAGTAAACCGTAAAATGTAAAAACTCACTTGCTTAGAACCCAAGGTTACAGTTTTTGGGCCTTTGAACAGAGTATTCATCTAAAGAAGGGATCTTAGTGTAGATTTGTGGATGTTTGTTTAGGGTGGGAAGAGATCAGTAGGAGATACTTGAAAAAACAGCCTTTCTAAATACTCTGCTTTCCTCGAGGGGCTTAAATATTGAATAAGACCTTAGTGCTTAATTTATACTTAGACCTATTTAATGTGAATGCTCACTCATTTTTACCCAAGATTGTTCATTCAGAAAGCACTTATTATATAGCTGTTCTACACCCGGTGGTCTTGTGGAATGCAAACCAGAGGAGAAATAGAAATGATGTTGGGCCTGAAGAGTTGAAGATCTGTTGAGGTGACAGGGTTCCTGGTTGTTTCATGTCTGTGCACTCAAAGTAAAGATAGGTGCAGATTTAATGGTTCTTAGCATTTGTTTCATCTTTCTAAACTTTAGATACTTTTAGGCAATAGAAGAACTAGGCATCACTTTTAGATTAGTCAGCATGCTATGACAGCAGATATTTGGCTTCACTTAATCAGAATATTTTACAAGAATAAAAATATCCTGGGGGCTTCAGTTGCTTTGTTTGACATTCCTACTCATTTTCAGAAAACAGGGACCTCTTAATCATGGGTTACACTAGAATTTCTGTGCTGCAGGTTCAAGGCCAAAGTGAGATACAAGGGGAGGAGTTGAAGGTTAGCTACTGGGTCTTGATTCTTAGTAATGGTCAAATGGACGCTTCACCCACAGGCTGTGGAGTGACTTCCTTCCTCTGGCACTCAGCATGTGGTATCACTGAGGTACTTGAAATTAAATTCTTCTGTTGATGGTGAATTCTAGGAAATTCTAGGAAAGCTGTTTCACTGTTTTTCTCAAGATTTCTTTTTTGCCATTAATATAAGAACACTTACTGTTTTTCTCTCTGCATTTAGGAATACTTGATATTACCCCATTTAGAGCCATACCCCTGACTTAGATTCATAGATAACCTAGAGCCAAAGCTCATAATATACGTGAATTTAACTATCCAAATGTAAGTTAACATTTAACTCTTATCTGTAATTAGGTACAAGTAAAGAGTTCTTATCAATGTGTGACAATATTTTTAGCAATTTTTGAGTAATGTGCTGGTCTTTATGAAGTAAACTTGAGTTAGTAAAAGTAATACAGTCTCTGTACCCACAAACCAGTTAGGAAGCTTGAAAGAAATTATCAAAAGCATAATATTGATGAATGCTGTTTCCTGTAAACTCTGGGGGATTATTTTGAAGTAAAAAATCATTAGATACCAGCCGTTGTTCAGATTTTACAACCGGGAGGTAGGCTTAGACAGTACATCCTTAGGTAGGCATCTTTAATACAGTCGGTTTCTTAAAGATGAAAAACAAAAATTATTTTCTGTTTTGAAACTAGTTTACATATTTTGATTGTATAATGTAGGCACCACAATTCTTAATTTATTCTAATACTCCTGTATCGTTTTAGGCTTGAGTTTGGCTGCAAGTCACAGAGACCCAAAGACCAAAAGTTCAGGTTGGGGTGTTTCCCAAGGTGACAGGGGCCTGTTTTTGTTGTTGTTGTTTTTCAGTTGCTATGTCATGCACTCAATTTCAGCCCTAAGTTTCCTTCAAGGTCTGAGATAGTCACTACCATTCCAGTTCTAATAATCACCTCCATATTTCATCCATCAGGAAGAATAAAGAGGGAAAAGAAAGGCACATTCCCTCCGAAGATACATCTTGGTTGCCACTTAAGTTCAGTGTGGTACTGGAGATTCTAGCCAGAGGTATTAGGCAAGAAAAGAGGGGGAAAAATGGCATCCAGTTGGAAAGGAAAAAGTATAACTATATCTATTTACAGATGACATGAACTTGTATATAGAAAATCCCAAGGAATCTACAAAAGAAACTATTAGAACTAACAAGTTCAGCAAGATTTCAAGATATAGTATCAGTATGCAAAAACCAGTTGTTTCTCTACACTGGCAATGAACACTCCAAAAATGAAATTTTAAAATAATTCTATTTGCGATACCATCAAAAGAATAAAATACGAGGGAATAAATTTAACAAAAACAGTGTAAGACTTGCACACTAAAAACTACAAAACATCATTGAAATAAAGATTTAAATAAACGGGAAGACATCCCATGTTCATGGACCAGAAACATTAATACAGTTAAGATGACAGACAGTTCTCCATAAATTGATCTATAGATTGAACACAATCCCTATCACAATCCTAGCTTTTGAGACAAGAACTGGTAAGCCGATCCTAAAATTCATATGGGAATGCAAGGGACACAGAAAAACCACAATAGTCTTGAACAAAGTTGGAAGACTCACATTTCCCAATTTCAAAACTTATTACAGAGCTACAGTAATTAAGACAATGTGGTTCTAGCATAAAGATAGATGTATAGGGCAATGGAACAGTATTGGGAAACCAGAAATAAACCCTTACATTTATGGTCAATTGGTTTTTGACAGGGAGGCAAGACAGTTCAATGAAGAAAGAGTAGTCTTATCAACTGGTGCTTGGATAACTGAATAGCCACATGAAAAAACAAAGTTGGACCCCTACTTACAGCATGCAGAAAAGTTAATTCAAAATGGATCATAAACCTAAATATAAGAGCTAAAAACTATAAAATGTTTTATAAAATATTTTAAATCTTCATGATGCATGGGTTATGCAGAAATTTATCAAATATGACATGCAAAGCACAAAATTAAAAATAAATTTGACTTCATCAAAATTAAAAAATTTTGTGGTTCAAAGGACACTATCAACAGAGTGAAAGTATAGTTCATGTAATGTGAGAAAATGTTTTCAAATTGTATGTCTGATAAGGAACTTGTACCCAGAATGTTAAAAAAAAAAAAAAAGACTCTTACAACTAGGCATTAAAGACAAGCAACCAAATTTAAAATTGGGCAAAGGATTTGAATAAACATTTCTCCAAAAAAGATACACAAATGGCCAGCAAGCACATGAAAAGATGCTCAACATCACTAATCATTAGGTAAATACAAGTCAAAACCACAGTGAGACACACTTCACACCCACTAAAATGCCTATAATTTAAAAGATGGATAATAGCAAGTGTTGGGGTATGTGGAGTCCCTGGAACTCTCATTCATTGCTAGTGGGAATGTAAAATGGTGTAACCAATTTGGAAAAAAACAGGGAGTTCTCAGAAAGTTAAATATAGAGTTACCATATGACCCAGCAGTTCTACCCCAGGTATGTATTTAAAAGAAATGAAAACATATGTCCATACAAAAATTTGTATACTGATGTTCATATCAGCAGTATTCAATAACTGCCAAGATTGTAAACAGTCCAACTGTCCATCCTCTGATGATTGGACAAATAAAACATAGTATATCCATATAATCAAATATTTGGCCATTAAAATGAAGTACTGATGCATGCTACAACAGAGATGAACCTTGAAAACATGCTAAATGAAAGAAGGCAGACAGAAAAGCTCAAATATTTTATACCTCCATTCATATGAAATTTTCAAAATAGGCAAATTTATAGTTACAGAAAGTAGATTAGTGGTTGCCTAAGCCTGGGGTGGGGAGTAGGGAATAATTGTTAATGGGTTTGAGGTTTCTTTTGGGGTGATAGAAATGTTCTGTAATTCAACAGTAGTGATGACTGCACAGCTCTGTGAATATACTAAAAGCATTGAATTATAAACTACAATCAGTTGATTTTCTGGTATATTAAAGATTTTAAATCTCTATATATATCTTGGAAGTTACATATACTACTTGCACTACATCCCATTGGCTATAACCTAGTTACTGTGTTACACCTACTTGTTATGGGGCCTGGGAACAGTAGTCTGTATTCTGGGCAGCCATGTGCCCAGCTAATATAAGAGGACTGTTACTGAGGACAAGGAGTGAGTGAGGTATTACTGGATGTCTAGCAATCTTTGCCACTTTTCCAAGTTAAAGGGGAATCATAACCAAAAAAAAAACTGCTGCAAGTTATTATGGTTAAGTCAGACAATCGTGTTGATATACAGCTTCCTATTAGCCTGAAATAATAACCTGTTTGTTTTTCTTTTTAAAGATTTTACATACAAAGAGAGGATGCAAAGGGCTCATGAGTACCAGTGATCCCCTGGTGGTGTCTTTATGAAACCTGGTCCTCCCAAAATTTATGGCTGTGGTAACCAAGTTGATTGTTACAGCCTCCTCTACTTTATTTATTGAAAAAGTACTGATACTTTTAAGAATTTTTGAGAAGTCTATAAATGCCATTTCAGAACAGACAGTGAAATCAATAATAATTCTTTTAATTATTGAGATATAATAAATGTCAAAAATAAGGAAAGCATATTGTTTTCTGTATAAAGGAATTAGTCTTTTCAAGTTGTTGTTTTTTTGTTTGTTTGGTTTTTTAGCATTTAAAATTACTAAACCAGGATTAATGGGATGGATTATTTCAGCATCTAAGAAAAAAAAAGGGAACATTTTTTAAGTTTCAGGGAATGGATTTCTCTTTTGAAATAGTTTGTTATTGGCTCAAAAGCTGATTACTTTAGAAAATATTAAAATGAAAAAAATAATTTCATGTGTATGCTATAAAGCTTCATTATTTTCAGTTGATTGGGAAATTTGGTAGGCCAGAGAGAACTGGCAAAACATAACATTTTATTTTTTTTTATTGAAGTATAGTTGATTTACAACGTTGTGTTAGTTTCAGGTATAGTTACAATTACATATATGTATATATTACATGTATATGTAGTTACAGTTACATGTATTCAGTTACATATATATTCTTTTTCAGATTCTTTTCCATTATAGGTTATTACAAGATGTTGAATATTGTTCTCTGTGCTGTTTTTCTATTTTATATATAGCAGTGTGTATCTGTTGATCCCAGACTCCTAATTTATCCCTCCCCCTCCCCTTTCCCCTTTGGTAACCATAAGTTTGTTTTCTATGTCTGTGAGTCTCTTTCTGTTTTGGAAATAAGTTCATTTGTATCATATTTTTAGATTCCACGTGTGAGTGATATACGATATTTGTCTTTCTCTGACTTACTTCACTCAGTGTGATAACCTCTAGGTCCATCCGTGTTGCTGCAAATGGCATTATTTCATTCTTTTTTATGGCTCAGTAATGTTCCATTGTATATATGGACCACATCTTCTTTATCCACTCCTCTGTTGATAGACATTTAGGTTGCTTCTATGTCTTGGCTATTGTGAACAGTGCTGCAGTGAACATTGGGGTGCGTGTATCTTTTCAAATTAGAGTTTTCATCATTTCCTGTTACAGGCCCAGGAATGGGATTGCTGGATCATATGGCAACTCTATTTTCAGTTTTTAAAGTAAGCTCCATACTGTTCTCCATAGTGGCTGTATCAGTTTACATTCCCACCAACGGTGTAGGAGGGCTCCCTTTTCTCCACACCCTCTCCAGCATTTATTATTTGTAGACTGTTTCATGACGGCCATTCTGATTGGTGTGAGGTGATACTTCATTGTAGTTTTGATTTGCATTTCTCTAATAATTAGTGATGTTGAGCATCTCTTCATGTGCCTATTGACCATCTGTACGTCTTCTTTGGAGAATGTCTATTTTGATCTTCTGCCCATTTTTTGATTGGGTTGTTTGTTTTTTTGATGTTGAGCTGTGTGAGCTGTTTGTATATTTTTGAAATTAATCCCTTGTCAGTCACATTTTTTGTGAATATTTTTTCCTATTCTGTAGGTTGTCTTTTCCTTTTTCTTTATGGCTTCCTTTGCTGTGTAAAAGCTTTTTTTTTTTTTTTTTTTGGTCGTACACGGGCCTCTCACTGCTGTGGCCTCTCCCGTTGCGGAGCACAGGCTCCGGACGCGCAGGCTCAGCGGCCATGGCTTACGGTCCCAGCCGCTCTGCGGCATGTGGGATCTTCCCGGACCGGGGCACGGACCCATGTCCCCTGCATTGGCAGGCTGACTCTCAACCACCGCGCCACCAGGGAAACCCTGTGTAAAAGCTTTTGAGTTTGATTAGGTCCCATTTGTTTATTTTTGCTTTTATTTCCATTAATCTAGGAAACGGATCCAAAATAATATTGCTGCAATTTATGTCAAAAGTATTCTGCCTATGTTTTTCTCTAGGAGTTTTAGAGTATACGGTCTTACATTTAGGTCTCTAATCCATTTTGAGTTTGTTTTCGTATATGGTGTTAGAGAATGTTCTAATTTTATTCCTTTACATGTAGCTGTCCAGTTTTCCCAGCAACACTTGTAGAGACGGTCTTTTCTGTATTGTATATTCTTGCCTCCTTTGTTGTAGATTAATTGACCATAAGTGCATGGGTTTATTTCTGGGCTTTCTGTTCTGTTGCATTGATCTATGTGTCCGTTTTTGTACCAGTACCATATTAAAACATATAAAATTTGAAAGGAGGTACAGGCATTTAATCTCAAGTACTGTTTCAACAGAGAGATAAATTTATTATATATTTTTGGTAGGTATGTTGTAGTGATTAAGAGCATAAGCTTTGGGGGAATTCCCTGGCAGTCCAGTGGTTGGGACTCTGCACTTTCACTGCCGAGGACCCGGGTTCCATCCCTGGTTGGGGAACTAGGATCCCGCAAGCCGCAAGGCATGACCAAAAAAGAACATAGCTTTGGAATCTTTTTGACATAGTCCTGAATCTGCACTTTTCTGCTTATTAAATCTGTGAGCTTAGACTACACTTAACATTCTGAACCTTAATTTTTCTTACCTGCAAAGAAGGAACAATACCTACCTCATAATGTTACTGTATTACATTGAAATAATATATGCAAAGCATTTAATTAGTGTCCGATTTACTGTTGGCACTTAATAAATGTTTGTTTTATTATCATTGAAATACAATCATTAAGATAGAATGAGGTATTTGAAAATCTCTTTGCACATAAGTGGGAAACATTTTTATGGAACCCTGTGTACAGTTGTCAACTTGGTATGAAATGCCTTTTTTTATGGTAACTCAAAAGTGAACTTTTTCTCATCTTGGGATGAACTATCAACTTCTCCATTAGTGAAGTTTTAACTAACGAAATTTTATTGCAGAGAATGGAGTAAACAGATGCTAATTCTAAGTTTTTTATATAAAATTTATTTTCTAGGAGAATGCGTAGAAGGGCTGCGGGAAAATGACTACCTTCTGATTCATTCGTGCCGTCAGTGGACCACCATCACTGCCCATAGCTTGGAGGAGGGGCACTATGTCATTGGGCCAAAGATAGAGATTCCGGTACATTATGCAGGTAAAGCTCCTTTCAAGAGACAAGAAGCGGCTAATGAAGGGTACTTGAATATGCTAATTTTCTCCTCCACAGTGAGAAGATAGGAATTGTCTATAAACTAGAGGGTATAATGACTTAGAAAAAGATGAATGAAACACTTTGGTTATTTTATCAGTGAAAGCTCAGATTCATTTTGTCATAGGCATTTCTAATTAATGCATGTAGTTAAGCGTGGATTCTTAAGCACAGATTCTTATTAGATATTTATAAAATGAAAATGGTACAAACACAAAGGTCATCTCTGGAATGACAGTCCATATGCATAACCAGCCTCTGAACACCAGTATCTCTGAATAAACCTGAGCACGATTTGTGAATGACTTTGATGTCATGGTTTCACAAGATACCATTTCACAAACAAGCATTGTGGTCTGGTTTTAAAAGTATTGGATTGAAAGGTCAGATACCTGAACATGTCCCTCTTTGCAAGGAAGCGTTTAGAATACAGGCAGCAGAGGTGACCTCACTGCTTAGTTGAATCAGGATAATAACTACCTTCTTGCCTCAGCTGGAACTCCATTCAGTGTAACAATGTCATTTAACTAATTTTTATTAAGGGCTTTCTAAGTACCAGCACTGTTCTAGGAGTTTATGATACATCTAGTAGCTTAAATCCACTTTCAATAGTGGCGGCTTACAAATGCAGTTTTTAAAAAACGTTATGTATATATATTTCCTATACTTTCTTCTGGTGCTTATAGTTCATTATGTGAAGGATCTTGACTTTTTCTCTACTATTGTTAATTTTTCAGAAGTCTCTAGCAGGACACTGTAATTGATTAGCTATAAATTGTATAGCCCTAGACTGCCGTCATGTTTTTGAGTGACTCCTCTACATTGCCCAGAGAGTTGTCTGTTTGGAAAAGAGACCTTGCTGTATCCCCACTGTCTAGAACAGCAGCAAATGGTATGTGTTCAGTAAATATTTTTTGGATGAATGAATGGTTTGGTCCCCCTTTTATTCCTAGGAGTCTTCATTGCTAGATATGACCTAGAGATCACTAAATTTCTCAAAATCCTTCTTATTCCAGAAAAATTATAAGAAAGAATTTCTCTTGCCTGAAACCCTGTCCTGGAATTCTCTTGCCCAGATGTAGGAGTAGACTTCATAGAAAAAGGAGGAACATATAGCTACAGAAAGTATTATGACTGTGAGATTGGGAGCCAGGCCAAAGGGGCAGAGAATGAGACAGACCCTCCACCTGCCCAGTCTCTCCTGCCAGTGGTCCCACAACAGGTGAGATCCATGCTAGTTTTAGCAGAACCAAAATTCTGTCCCTTGTGGAAAACCGAGAAGGAAGGTGTAAGATTGTGATTCACATATATGATTTTACCTAATCTGCTGTGTTCTTCTTTTAGTAGATTGAGTTTTAGTCTTTCCCCCAAACCCATTGCTCCATGACATCGTTCGTCCCAAATGCATGCTGTCATTTGATCAGTTACTCAGATCTCTTTAGAGACTCCGTATGCCACCAGTCTCTTTGACTTATTGCTCAGAGCCCTCACAGGGGCTGGTTCTAGTCCACTTCTCCAAACTTACCTCTTCTACTCTGAAGAGTGAGCCTTCCACTCTAGCTAGATTAGTCACCTCACTGTGTCCTGGATATCCTGAGTACTTTTCCATTTACACCATTCCCCGGCCGGCGTTGCCTTCCTTGGCCATGCTTTTATCAGAGCCTGTCATTGCGTCAGGAGGGTGCAGGTACCTCCGACTCTCCCCATGTGGTCTTCGATGTACTTACCATGTATCACATTCATTTAGCACACATCCTTAGGCTTCGTTCAGTTACCTTTTCCTAGAAGCACACACATCTTCACTTGCCAGCTGCACTGTACACTCCTTAACAAGTGAGACCAGTTCTAAAAACCTTTGTGAGTCCTTAGGATCTATACACAAAAGATATAGTTCTTTATGGCTACAGATGCTTCACCTAGGGATCTCAAACTTGGCTGTACATTGGAATCACCTGGGAAGCTTTCAAAATGACTGATGCCCAGTTCCCATGTCCAGGGTTCTGGTAATTGGTTTTGAGTGTGGGCTGAGCATTAGGATTTTAATAGCTCCTCTTGTATGTAGTTAAATTATGCAGCCAAGGCTGGGAATCCTTTGTTCTGGAATGGACATTCACAGTGTCAGATGATCAGATTTCCCTAAACACCTGCAAATATTTGCAAATGTTTTATTGTTCTGAACATTTTTTAAAATAGACATTCACCTTCCACTGGGATAAAAGATATGGTATGTTCAACAGCTTACTCTTTATCTGCAGGGAAAATGATAGTACACTTAATTGGGAGACCCCAGGGCGTGTATTGCAAATGATACTTTTTTTTTTAAAGTGAAATTGAGGTCCCAAGACTAAAAGGAAACATGAACACTAAGACTGTACCACTTTACATGAAAAGAAAGAAAATATATTAAAGGAAGAAAAACATGAAATAGAACTATCTTAGTTCAAGCTGCTATAACAAAATACCATAGACTGGATAGATCATAAACAAAAGAAATTTATTTCTTGAGAAGTCCAAGATCAAGGTGCCAGTAGATCTGGTGTCTGGTGAGAGCCCAATTTTCTGGTTTGCAGATGGTCATTTTCTTGCTGTGTCCTCACAAGTTAGAGAGAGAGAACAATCATCCTTCTCAAGTCTGTTCTTATAAGGGCACTAATCTCATTCATGAGGACTCCACCCTCATGACCTAATTATTTCCTGAAGGCCGCACCTCCAAATTCCATTACATTGAATTACTCTGATTTTGGGAGGATGTAAACATTCAGTCCATAACAACCAATGGTTTATGAGACATTTGATAAGATTATTTCAAAGAGCATCCTAGGGGATATTTTATTTCAAAGAATTTATTATCAAGTCCAGCCTTTGGAAGAAAGAGAGTATAAAGTAAATTGTGGAGACTAAAAATATCATATATGTCTCTGGTTTATTAGTGTTTTAATTTTAATTCGTAGAAGAAACCCTTATTCATGCATGTTGTACTAATTTGTTGTAATTTCATATAGGTTAAGAGTCATCACTCGTTCTTTGAGGAAAATTAATAAATAATAATTAAATATGTTTAACATAGTAATAAAATCTACCAGCTTTATAATCAGCCTAGTTGGATTTCTGGTTCTGCCACTTACTGTCTGTATTTGGGCAAGTTACTAAACCTCTCTGAATCTTAGTTTCCTCATCTGTAAAGTGGGGATAACTATAGTGCCTTTCTCTTCAGCTAGTTGTGAAGATTAAAAGAGGTAATGCAAGTGAAGCACCTTTCTGAGCGCTTACTAATTCCAAGTGCTCCATAGTGTTAATAGTGGTGATTATGGTAATGATAGCAGTAAAATGTTTCTAAAGATTAACTGTTTATTTTGAAGTACAGATTACAAGTTGAATTACTTTTCTGCTCCTTAAAGCAGGCTGAATACTGATACCCCTCAATGTTGTTTTGGCTGCTGGGTTTTTTTGTTGTTGTTTTAAACTTTTTACTTTGAGGCTGCAATCGTATGATATATTCCTTTATACTATTTACCCATTTTTACCATCATTTGCCATGTTTGTTGTATTCTTTTCCTCCATCTCTTTCTTTGCACACACACACACACACACACACACACACACACATATTATTTATTTATCCCAAATCATTGGAGAGCAGACAGCACACATCCCCCTTAGACTTCATTATGTATTTCCTAAGAACAAGGATATCCTCTTAATGTAACCACAGTACTGTTAGCAAATTCAGGACATTTAATACTTTAATCTATGGTCCATGTTCCAGTTTTGTCAGTTGTCCCAATAATATTTTTTCGCTCTAGGACAGCACCTAGTCTGGGACCCCTTATTGTATTTCCCTATCATGTCTCTTTAGTCTCCTTTAATCTGGGATAGTTCCTTATCCTTCCCCTTATCCTTCCTTCCTTATGTGTTTTATGACTTTTTTTTTTTTTTTGGCTGCGTTGAGTCTTCGTTGCTGTGCGTGGGCTTTTTCTAGTTGCTGAGTGGGGGCTACTCTTCGTCGTGGTGCGTGGGCTTCTCATTGTGGTGGCTTCTCTTGTGGAGCACAGGCTCTAAGCACATGGGCTTCAGTAGTTGTGGCACACGGGCTCAGTGGTTGTGGCTCGCGGGCTCTAGAGCTCATACTCAGTAGTTGTGGCACATGGGCTTAGTTGCTCTGCAGCATGTGGGATCTTCCGGACCAGGGCTCGAACCCATGTCCCCTGCATTGGCAGACTGATTCTTAACCACTGTGCCACCAGAGAAGTCCCTATGACATTTTTGAAGAATATAGGCAAGTTGTTTTATAGACTAGCCCTCAATTTGGGTTCCCCAGGCTGTTCATGCTTAGATTGAGATTATGCACTTTGGGCTGGTTGTGTCCTCCTCAGGGAATCACATCTAGAGACACGGGATGTCCCCTTGTCCCTTATTGGTGACATTGATTTTGATCACTCGGTTAAGGTGTTGTCTGATTTCTCTGCTGTATAATTACCATGCTTTGTGTTACTGGGAAATTTGAAAGAAGGTTCTTCGAGATTCTGTAGGTATCTTATTCCTTCTCTAACTCCCCCCTTCTTTTGTTGAGCAGCTATTGATGTTTCCTGTCTGATTCAATTTTTACTTTGAAGGTGGCAAAACAGTGCATTTCTAACTTAACTCCATCATTCCTTCTTATATGTGTTGTCATTCTACTGTAAGGAAGAGCTGTTCCTTCTGTCCCATTGTTCAGTTAGTTACCTTTTATTATCAGCATGAAATTATGGATTCTTACTTCAGGAAGGGGGTCGAAATATCTTCCTGTCCTTGTTTATTTTGATGCTCAAATTGTCTCATATTTTGCCATTTGGGTACAAGCTGGCCCATCTGTCTTTATGACATGCCCCCCTTTCCTTATTTTCTGTTATAGGTAGCAACCATTCTTCTCAGTTAGTGTACCATTTTCATCAGGGCTACTGCACTGTCCTATTCCAGGCAACGCTCCTTACTTTGTGGTCTCTGTAAATGGTGTCCCTTGGAGTTGTGCAGTGCACAGCCAAGGCAGTTGTACACAGCTCTATTCACATATATTCTGGAAAGTTGTGAAACTCAGCATTTTTAGAAAATCACAATTCAGAGTGCCTTTCCCATATTTTTTATCAGAGATTTTCATGAAATTCCTCATGTGAAAAGAAATAATTTCATAAAATTTTCAGAAAAGAGAAATATGACTTGAAGTTCTTATCAGAATTATACTCTGATGTGGTGGTAATAAGAGTCACCTTACTCTGAATTCTGAAATTATTAGATGTGCTTTGAGAAAAAAAAATAAAGACTTCCCTTATTCTGACAAAGTAAGTTTTTTATTTGGGATAAAAGGAATTTTCTTGGTTTGACAAACGGTTGATTCCGAGAGAGAGAATGTGTTCAGTCAGCATCAGCATCACATATTTTGCTAACAGCAGGGAAACCGCTCAAGAAAAATTGGCATAGTGTTTAGAAAAATGATTGCAGCTTTCAGACAACTTTTAGTCAAAAGGTATCACAGATCAGTTCTATCTAAACTCTAACTTCTTGTTGCTACCGAAAGGGCAAAGATTTCCTAAGGAATGTACAACACAGAATTCGGAATTTTTCTGCATTCTGTGTACTCAGACCATCTAAATTCCTGCCTGGCACTCCATCAGACACTGCTAACTCACCCTGCACGCTTCCTGACTTGTTAAACCAGAAAAAAAAATATATATATATATTTTTAAAAATTAGAAAAGGGAACCTAGTGCAACTTAATTATAGCCAACAGTTTGTAAAGATGAATGATTTCCATTTTACAATTCACATTTCTATTCATCAAATTCCTTGTGTCTCTGCAGCTCAGAGCGGTCAAGCTCGTGCATATCGCTTACACTAAAGCATGTGTCTCAGGGTTTATGCTCAACCCTTCTAGGGCCTTAAACCTAATTTGGTATTCACAATTTGATATTTTGTCCTTTAAAACTAATATAAACTTCAGGCTCCACAAAAAGCTGGATACGCCGTTGCCTCTGGAATTTTATTTGCCCTTTTAAGCTCCAAGTTTCCAACCTATAAAATGAAGTTTTACCTTAGAAAATGTCATGAAGATTTTCTGAGATCTGACTTGTGTAAATGACTCAACACTGTCCCTGTCACGAGATGAATACTAAATAATGTTACCTCCTCATTATCAACTCTGTCGTGAAAACCAGAAAAAGCTCTCTCTAGAGACACAGCTCTGAGAAATCAAATGAATCAGAATGTGAGGTGTCTGTACCTGTGATCCACCACTTGGGGAAGTAGTGGAATTCCGACTGGGTTTATGAAAATATAAATCATTTGACGGCGTGCTTGGTGTCGTCATCACCGAACAGATTGCTACTTGAATATAAGCATCTGAGATAAACTCCAGCCACGTTTGGCTTCTATTTTTAAATTCTCATCCTCCTGCAAATCTGGTAAATCTTTAACAAGCTAAAATGATCTCAGTACTGCCCTCCTAGCTACAGTATGTACAGAAATAGGTAACAGTGGAGCCCAAGGTTGGTTAGACTTGCTTATGAAATCTGCAAGGCCCTTCTCAGCAAGCACCTGCATTTATATCAGCATTTTAAAAATGTAGGATGTGCAGTGTCTGTCTCTCGGGCAAAATTATAGTAATGTGGTATTCTAACATAACCTTGAATTGTAATTACTGAACAAGGGGAAGTGTTGAAACAAGCTAATTTTATTCTCCTGGGTTGTGAGTTTAACTAGTGTGAATCATCTGTTTACAAAAGTAACTACTTTTGTAGAACATCTTGTGTACTTTCTCTGTTACATGGGATAAAGCTTATGTGATAAAATGGAAAGTAACCAAATGGTCTTTTAAAAAGTCCTCAGGACCAATGTAGTATGCCAAGGAACATTATCCCAACCAGTTTTGCCAGTAATAAATATTAGCTATCTAAGAAATAACCATTTTTCATAATTGAATCTTTAGGTCACAGATAGCAATAACTCAGATTTATGTAGGGCTTAGTGTTCTCTTGTTAACTCAGCATTTTACTTGTATTTCTTCATGTGGCTTTCACAACAAACCCATGAGGCAGGTTCTATTATTATCTGCATTTGTGCACAAGTGCAAACCGAGGTTCAAAGATGTTAAGGATCTTGTAATATTACACAGTAATAGGTGTGATTTGAACCCAGGATATGTGGCTCCAGAACCTGATTTCCTCACCACGATTCTCTGGAAAGTGCTAGAAGGCACTTCGCACAAGGAAGATATTCTAACCGTCACAGAGAAGAGAGATCTGTTAGAATTTGCTGGTAAATTGAGTAAAGCTTTTTCTTTTCTTTCCTTTCACGCACGCTCCCCACTTGTAATCTGACTCTAGGGGAAAACTAAGGAAACGTATATTTCTCTTGACCTTTTCCAGATTCATAAGTCATCTGCGTACAGGTGACATTCCCATTTCTAAGTAAATTACAGGAAGGAGCAAAGACAGAAGAGCTTCCAGGAGAGCCTGTGGGAGATCGAGAGGATGCTGTGGGAACCTGGGGGCCTTCCTATCCAAGTCTGGAGGCCGGGGGAGAAGGTCTTTTAAGTGCGACTTAGGAAGTTGGTGATATTCAAAAGGACAGACTCGGTGAATAAATGGCAGGAAAATTAGACTTCACCAGGGGATTAAAAATGAGTGGAAGGTGAGACAGCAACACAGATCAACTATGTGTGCCAGTGTAGTAAAGAAAAGCTAAGGGTGATGACATAGGAGTGAAAGGCTTCTAATATTCATTTTTTAAGAATAATGGAGTCGGGAGCATCTTTCTCAGCTGGGGGGATGACTCAGAAGAGAAAAGGGGGGAAACTAATTAAGTAATGTAATAGCCTGGTATCTGGGAAATTGTCTCTGCCATTGTTTTCCACCAGAGACGTTGTTACCCTCTCCCTCTCTACTTCTTTGTTTCATGAGGTATTTGGTGTAGCTACTGTAACATAGTGTTTGTGGTCAGAGGTCCGGTGAATTGTATCTTTCACATTTGGGTGTTGACCCAGACGTTTAAACTCAAAACAAGGGTAAAGAACTTACGTAAGCATCTGCCTTTGATGGAAGAATGACTGGAGGACTGTCGCCAGCCTTCGGTATAGTTTTCTAGTTTCACTTCTAAATGCTTAAGAATAATACCCCGAGGAAATTTGAATATGAATGATATTCACGAGGAGATGATTCTAGGGAATTATCTTGATTTTGTTAAGTATTGTTAGGTATGATACTAGTATTACTGTTTTGAAGGAAAACATCCTTATTTTTTAGAGACATACTGAATTACTTAGGGGAGGGGAATATGATTATCATTTATAAAATACTTCAAAAACAAACAGATCAACATAGACAAATATTGGGCGGGCTGTTAAAGTTGTTCAGTCTAGGTGAAGGGTAGATGGTACAGTATTCATTTTCTGTATGTTTTGAAAAATTTTGTAATAAGGAAAAAAATTGACTCTCTGACAGCAACCAACAGCAAAGTTAATTGTCGTGTATAACTCTTCAGTGGTATTCTTACCAAAACCACTTCTGCCTCAATCCTTGAATCCTACTTATAGTCTTAGTAAGTTCTGTTCCAGTGTCAAGTGTGGAAAAGCCCAGTGAAAGGTGAACTCAGAAAGAAATGATTCTGTTTTCACCACATGGTGCAACCATCCCAGTTTAGCAGCTACCTGTGGAGACTTGATTGCTCCCAGCCTGGCTGGTTCCCAGGGGCTTACCCAGTTGGTGGTAGTGATTTAAGTATAAAGGAGGAAGGAGGTGTGTGTGTGTGTGTATGATTTGGAAAGAAAGGAAATTCTTTTTTATTAGTTTCTCCTTAAAATAAGAGCTTTATGGGAGAAATGGAAAGGGGGAATATGAGTAAATACAGGGAAAGTTATTTGGTGTCACACTGTGGCTTTTCTTTTTTTTTAAACATTTAAAAAATTTTTATGTATGTATGTACGTATGTATGTATGGCTGTGTTGGGTCTTCGTTGCTCCACTCAGGCTTTCTCTAGTTGCGGCGAGCGGGGGCTACTCTTCGTTGCGGTGCGCAGGCTTATTGCAGTGGCTTCTCTTGTTGTGGATCGTGGGCTCTAGGCGCGCGCGCTTCAGTAGTTGCGGCACGTGGGCTCTAGAGCACAGGCTCAGTAGTTCTGGCACACGGGCATAGTTGCTTCACGGCATGTGGGATCTTCCTGGACCAGGGCTCGAACCCGTGTCCCTGCCTTGGCAGGCGGATTCTTAACCACTGCGCCTGTGTGGCTTTTCTTGATCTATAAATGCCGGTAAAACAACATTTATAAAAATTTGAGAATCCCTCAATTGCTGTTCTCACATTTTGGCCTGTTTACTCTCAGAATCCTTGAAAATCACACACTGCATCTACAACAGAAACTCTAGGATCCAAAACATAAAACAAAAAACTCTGGTACAAAAACAGGGATGGTGTTTGGGGTTCAAAACTCGAAGCCTGCTGTTTTCTAATTTTTTTTTCTACTTCTCCGTCAGTACTGAATGGAAAGTTGGTACTTGAAAGGGATACCTCCAACTTGAGTCTGATTTAACCTATGAGATAAATGTGATTAACATCAGGTGGAAAGTTTGAACAAGCTGCCTGTAACCACACTATTAATGGGGTGTTTAAAACATGGGTGGGGATGGGTTCGTCTCACTTCATAATTTGACTTCCATGTTGGATTTGTACCTCCGAGAGGTGGTGTGACCTTTTAAAAAGTTCCCTTTCAGCTTTTAGGGATTGCTTTTTTTTTTTTCTTTGCGGAAAAGAGACTTCTGTGTTTCAAAACTGATCGCAATGCCGGTAAATCTTCCTGAAGTCACTTCCCTCCGTTTCTTAGAATTGGAATCGCTTACCTTTATGACTCACCCTCCAGGGCAGTCGTGTGCTGGTCTTCTGTTAAACCGCTTACCCAGCTGGGTAGTTGTCAGGAGGACTTGTCCACAGGAAAACGACAGACCACGTGTACCATGCGAACTTTTGTGACATTTAGGGCAAGAGCATAGATGACTCAGAACTCGCATGTGTGCTTTTCCGGAAGGTATACATTACCAAGGCCTCCAACCTGTTAGGACTGGTTTACAGAACATCATGGGGTTTGTCCCTAAGAGTGAGTCAAGCCAGTGAGTGAGCGCGAGACCAGCAAGAAACACAAAGCTTTTATCTTCTAGACGTTAAAAATCGTTGTAGGTAAATGAAGTGCAGGGGGCGCATCAGCGTTTGAAATAGTCCATGTCTCCCCTCATGTCATTTGCATCCCATGAGCTTCATACTCAGTGGCAGCTGTGTCTTTGCATACAGCCCTTCACACCATTTCATCACCCCAGCTTTCTTACTTGTAGTAATGAAGCCAGTCGCCCAGGGAGGGAATTTCAGCCCTCCATCACCTCATGCCCTTTCCTCTTTGCCCCTGTAAGTAATTGTGTGCCCAGTCTTGCTGATACCATCCCCACTGTCCCTGCCAAAGCTGCTCCTCCTTTCCAACCTGCTTTCACTGGGTCTCTGAAGACCCGAGTGCCTCCTTCCCAGCCCCCATCAGTCAGGTTATTTTTTCTCAACTAGAGCTGTTACTTTACCACTGGCCGGGACGTGTCAGAGGCGTCCTCCAGGTGGGTGCAGACTGTCGTCTAATCAGGGCCCTTCTGAGACCTGACATCCATTCAACTATAAGAGCATGCTCTCCGGTACACACCTCTCCGGGCGCCAGCCCCGCTGGCCTGCTCGTTGTTCCCCAGATGGGCCCCACCCACCCTGCGTCACTCTGTGCTGCTTCTAGTCCTTGGATGGCTCGCGCATCAGTCACCCCCCAGCTATGAGACCCCACCTCATACACCACCTCCCCTCAAGAAGCTTTTCTCAGTTTTCCACAACGTGTGTATAGATAAGGTCCTTCCTGTTTGGAATCCCTATAATACTTTGTGCTCAAGAGTGTTTATGTCTTGCTTTTATTCTCCTCCCTACTAAAGGCTCCTTGAGGACAGTCCTGTCTCTCACAGAATCTAGAACAGGCTTGGATAGTTTAAGAGCTCACTAAATATTTTTGAGCGAACTGAACCTGAGTCATCTTTAAAGAATGAACATTTTTTTCAGTCGGTTTACAAAGATGCCTGAGAATGCCTGGAGAACAGTCTGGTTTCCTTTTCCCTTGAAGCAGGCAAGTGTAGCTCTAAGCCCCTCCATGGTTAGTAAGAGAAATGATCATGATGCTCTGATAGAAGTGCAGACTGTTGAAAAAGGAGAGAGCAGTTCTGTCTGGGAGTGGGAGGTGAGGGTCCTCAGGTGACCATGGCAGGAAAGGGAGTCTAGACCAAGTGCCAGATTAAGGAAAGGTTTGGATTATGGGCAATAGTGAAAGATAATTTAAATGGTTAGTGGGTTAGAGGGGGAAGGATTATTTAGGAAATGAGTTTCGAAACCCAGCTTGGAACAAATGTAAAGAGATTCAAATTCTAGGATGAATTATGGGAACAGTAATCTCTGTGTCTTGTGGGCATCCCTCCTAATCTGTGTCTCAAAAAGATTACAGGAGGCCACCACCTCCCACACTGATCCAGAATGGACGATGAGAAATCAGAGAAACCGGATAGGAAGTTGTTGAAATAACCTGATGAAAGATAATGAAGACCTGACCTAGGCTGGGGGAAGTGCTGATGAGGTAGAAGTTGATATCTAGATGCACGGGACAAGGAAAAAGGAGAGAAAGGTAATTCTGAGAATTTTTTTTTTTTTGGTCCAGTTTTTAAAGAAACAGACTTTTGTTTTTAACCTCCCAGGCTTAGGCCTTAGCTCGTGGACTCTTTTTCCCAATGGCTTTCATTCATTTCTGCCATTTTCTTTTTTGCTAAAACATTCTTTGCCCTTAAAATAAATGTTGTCAACAAAATAAATGTCAAGTTCTTCCTAGAAGGAAGTAGAGTAGGAAAGTGAAGATTCAGATTTCTTTTAAAATGCTTTTGTGATCTTGTTGGGACACTCAGGGCCTTCCAGTAGAAGTTTCACATCATCTCAGGTACTTAGACTTCTTGATTGGCAAGAATGTGCTTATCCTTTTAGTTCTTGAGCCTGCCAGGTACATCAGAGATAGGAGTTCCACAGAAAAAGTGTGTTGGGAGTAAGGCATCAGGTGATAGGAGGGGAAAAAAATATATACAAAAATCTCAAGGACCAAAAGATTGATACCATAAAGATTTAACAGTTTTGCCTATATCTGGCAATTAACTTATTTCCTACATCCAGTAGGAATTCTTTGTTCTATGTGCCAAACTAGGAAGGTTTGATGAATTGAATGAAATAGTCCAGTCGTATATTTTCAGTGCTTATGATAAAGACATTCCTCTGTGAAGAAGAACGTGTGTGTTTTGTAGGTTGACTCATTAAGATCAAAACATCTGTTATGGAGTCTGTCACAATTCTTAATAACTCTGTTACTTTCTTTAAGAAAAATAATGTTTGTTTTCTATAACATAGACCAGTGGTTTTCAGCCAAGTTTGAGCAAGCAAGTCGCTCAACCAAGTTGAGAGTCTGTACCCACCTCCCCTTCCCCAGCACATTTGGCAATAACGAGAGACCTTTTTGGCTGTTGCAACGAGGGATGGGGGGCTATTGTGACCCGGTGAGTAGAAACCAGGGATGCTGCTGACCATCCTGTAATGCCCAGGACAGCCACCACTACAGAGATGTCGGTGGTGCCGAGATGGAGAATCCCAGATAACAATAATAATGTTATTATTATGCTGTGTTCTCAAAAAATATTTTATGCTGTGTTATCAAACAATCTCATTTTGCACAGAGGCTGCCAGGCAGACATTGTCTAGAAAAAAGTATCAGAGTTGATTTCTAAAACATAACAAGCTGTTGCCCAGACTGAAAAAAACATGTTAAACAGTTTGTGAACAGACATCACATTCGGCACACACTGCCTGAGACTGACAGCAACCATGTGTGTCATGGCGGAAAAATTCAGGGGGCAGCAAAGGAGCAATCCCCTTTCGTTGCAAAGCTTTGTTTATCCTCCAGGACTACCCTGGCCCCTTCCTTCTCCCTTTATCTTCTCCCTTTATATATATATATATATTTTTAAAAAGGTGTATCTATCTGTAAATGCCTAGAATAAACAGATTTTAAAAAACATTATAAAACCTGGTTTCCCTACTTCAGATTGTAGTATGTATCTACATAAAATATGGTTCTTCAGATGCTGTTGAAATTGAGAATTTTACGTGTTGTATCTGTGTGGGTCAAGATCTGCCCCCCACCGCCCCCCAATAGAAGTGTAGCATCATTTCTCTTTTATTGTTCTATCTTCTCCTTTCCCATTTTAACAAAGTTCAGGTAACTGAATACGGAGTCCAAATCTAGCAAGGAGAGGCTGCATTGAAGCAGTGCTGCTGCGGGTCTGCGGATCTATTCAGATGTTGATTGAATAATGGAACACACTGGAGACGCTGGGCAGTGGGCACAGAGGGTGGAGGGAGGAGTGCAGCGGAGGGAGTGGTAGCACATAGGACCCGCAACAGTGAGTAGCCGGGAGCACCTACTGAGTGGGGGCCAGGCCTGTATCACACAGAGCCATGATTTCATTTCATGGTAGAAACTGTCCCCTTCCAGATGAAGAACCCAAGGCTTTGGGATCTTAGCCAAGGTCCTACGGTCAACAGGTAGGAGAAGTCAAGATTGAAACCCAGAGCCATCCAACCGCGAAGCCTACCCACTCCACCTGCAGCCTCCCTGCCTGCCACGGGGGCCAGATCCCAAAGTTCTGATGGGCCTTCTGGGTTTGGGTTGCACCTTGTCAGCATGAGCTCACTTCCATGATTTTATATTTGGGTTTTAGAGATAACCCTTCGGTAGCAGGTGGGGACAGCCCTTGGTGACTAGCGTAAGTAAGGCGGAAGCAGCAAATAATACAGCCCATTGCTCCCAGGGCTGCTCTCGAGTCTCTCAGGGGCAGGCCGGGTGAATCATGAAGAGAAGGTTATTATCTCAAGGGTGAGGAAGCATTTCGATTGGGGCTGTAATTATTTGGTCTGTTTTTCCACCTTTCCTTTACCTGGCGCCCTCTTGTCAGCCAGTATGCACTGGCTGGTAATATTCTTCTGCTCATCTAGCAGGCAAAGCTCACAAATTCGAGGGCATTTTGTTCCTCCTCCCTGTGGAAAGGCCTTCTTTGTGTTCCCAAGGTGTAAACGAGCTGGGGAAAGAGCAGTCCTTTGGAGCAACAACCCCATGTCTGGATTAACAGGGCAGACAAGTAGGGAAACGTAAAAAATAAAGGCACTTAAACTGAACTACAGAATTCCTGGCATAGATCACTTCACTTCACCTCGGCCCCGCTCTCCTGAACACACACATATATGCACAGTGTTTCATAGCGAGTGTGTCTTTTTTGTGAGGTAGTGGAAGGAAGATGAGGTGATGCATTTTACCTGTTGCAGGAACCATTAGGAGACTATATATATTCTCTTTGATGTTTGGTTCTGGTGTGTTTCTATGTGACAACTGTAGAGCACGTTGCTGTGTAGAGAGATGATGTCACTAGTGCTGCTGGTGTCCAGTCATCTCCGTCTGCTGTCTTCATGCTTGACCAGCTGGGCACTCTAGACCTTGAACGACATTGAGGTGGGAGGAGCCACCTTGGGTCAGCTCTGTGGTTCCCGGCAGACTCAAGGTCATTGCCTCCTGCCTTATGGCAAAAACCAACAACAGTATAGAGTTAGGAACACGATGAGGGTTCCTACTTTCACCTCTTCTCTTCTGTGGCTGTCTCAGTCCATTCGGGTCACTATAACAAAGTGTCACACACTGGGTGGCTTATAAACAGCAGAAATTTACTTCTCACAGTTGTGGAAATGGAAAAGTCCAAGGTCATCATGCTAGCATGGTTGGGTTCTGGGGAAGCCCGCTTCTGGGTTGCAGGCGGCTGACTTCTTGCTGTGTCCACTCATGGTGGAAGGGGCTAAAGACCTCTGTGGGGTCTGACTTATGAGAGCACTAATCTCATTCATGATGGTCCCCCTTCATGACCTAAGCGCCTCCCAGACGCCCCACCTCCTAATACCATCACACAGGCTTAGGATTTCAATGTATAAATTGGGGAGGGGAGACACATTCAGTCCATAGCAGTGGCCTAACAACTTGAATTTTTCTCCCCAGCTAGAGTTCGTACTCTACCAAAATGACAATGTAGAGAGGAAGTTCATTGATCTGGCTCAGCTTCTTAGGGGCTATGTGATCGTTTCTGTATGTTGCCTAACTTTTCTGTGCCTCAATTTCATCACTTGTAAAATAGGGAAAATAATACCTATATATACTTGTTTTGAGGCTGAAATGAGCTTAGAACTGATGCTTAGAAGAGCATCTGGCGTATCCTAAGTGCTGTATAAATGTCCTGTGCTGCTGTTACTGTGTAGTTGATGTAGTAAGACAGAAAAGGAGATGAGATTTCAAGCGTTGGAAAGGAAGAGAAAAATATCATGATTGTCTTACAAAATCCCAGTAAACCAACTGAACCAAAGATTATGATTAATATCAGAATTTAGTGGTCAGATACAAGGTTAGGTTATAAAATCAATACTGTTCTCTAAAATACTAGAAATAACCAAGTGGAAAATGTAAGTTTTACACAGTAGTACGGAGTGGCATCCAGAACACATTCTTGTTTCCCTTGTAAAGACCTTCTCTTGATCCGAATGAAGATAGATAAGCCTTGAGATGTCAACATATCTATTATTCCACAAGACAAGTGTTTCTTTGTTGGCATGTGAAAACATGTTAAATGTTCTGTATAGATTTGTTTTAATACTTAAAAGGGTCCTCCTACCTTTACGTGGAGGATCTTATTTACAGATTTCCTCCAGAAATCTATTTTGGGATATCCTGAAGAGTTCATACCATATTTTTAATTCAGTCAGTTGTCTGAACATGATGAGGTGTGATGAGACAGTTGTCTTAAGATCATCGTCCAGATTTTTTTTTCAACTAAGTACATGCAAACCCCCTGTTAGCAAGTAAGGTTCCTGGCGATCTGTGTGCGGCTGCACAGTGGCGATTATGGCAGTTCTTGCTCTGGAGTGGCCATATGAAGTCCTGACAAAAATCTATTGATCACTGTACAGACGAAGTAGGTATAAATTGGTTTGAAGAGCCAGGTATGTGCCATTGTCTTTTTAAGTCTCTTCACTATTGGAATCATTTTCAAATCACTGGATCTAACTTCCAACCATTGACTTTAATCAAATGATTTCCAGTTTGACTGCCTGTAGGGTGGGCGGGATATCTAGCGTGATATTGCTTTAGCTACGTGAGACCTAATTCAAGGAAGAGATCGCTCCAGTTGGCAGCTTTTGAATGGATTGGGTTTCTCAAGTGATTCTTGACTCAGTTTAATTGATCTGAATGAGTAAGATGCAAAGTCCCCCAAACTCAGATGAACCTGTGATAAAACCCACACAGCTTAGGATTTAGAATTGCATTTAGAATTGCTCTTTCAGGTGTGCAGACTCTGAGGCAGCTGTGTGGGGTGGAATGGGTCTTAGACTTGGAGTCAGAAGTTGTAGATTCTGGTGTTTGCCTCTGCAATTTACATTATCAGCTCTGTAACCTCAAAAAGTGCCTTTATTCTTTCTCAGTTCCCAAGTTTTTAAAATAAGAATGTTTGTGAATATTAAATACATTAAATATAGAAGCTTTGTAAACTATAATGAACTATCCCTTTGCAAAGCATTACTTTTAGTAGATCAAAATTTTTCTGGTTCTCCATATACTTAGTACCTTCTTTAAGAACAAGTGAGTGTCTTTTGTGCTTAGAGTAAATGGTACCTGATCTTCAAGCCATTCTGAATCCTCTCACCTTAAACCCGACTGTTGGAAGCACTTCTTCTTCTTGTAAGTTTCATAGCACTTTATTGAAACCATGTCTGGCACTTGCGTATACGTGGCCTTTACATGTATCTGCTACTTTATTTTAGCTCTTAAAAATGACATTGCAGTTATTTAATTATTTAATGCATTATTTATCTTTGCACTCTTCACAGTACCTTGAAGTGTGCCAGGTACGTAGAGATGCTTAAATGGTTGAACAGTTGGAGCTATAGTGTTTTGCTTGAATCTAAGGAAGGGTCTATCATAAGATGAGTACTTGATCGTTATTATCAGTTTGGTTTAAGCTAGAGGTAAAACAGTATCGTATGGGCACGTGCCATCAAGGAGGATATTACTTGCAGGGAAGGTGGAGAGTTAAGTCATGGAACCAAGAACACATAAACTTGCATCTAGAAAACCAACCTGCAAATTAAAGGAAGCACTCTAATTGTACAGAGCAAGAAATGGCGTGATAAGTAATGACTGAACACAATGTACAAAACTGACCAGCTGCCCAGAAAAGGAATTGATGACCATGTGATCTCACTTTACCTTCAGCCGAGCATCACCTTTCTAACATCTACTTGAATGTTCCTTATGCCTTTGAAGACCACGCTCAAAACATTTGATAAGAAATATGTAGCGTGAACCCTGGGTTCATATTCCTCAGTGGCAGCTGAAGCATTTCACATCAGGGAACTCAACCCAACCTTATCACCATTGTTGATGAAAGCTGCTGAAATCACACACTGGATTTTAAGCATCAAAGCTCCCAAACAGTGTATTGGCAAAAGGAATTCTGTTAACTACATTCTTCATCAGTAAGAGCTCTAGGTTTGCATAGTTTATTGGGGGTGGATATCAATGTGTTCATTTTGCCAGAAATTCTTATCTGTAGTTTTCTAAGGCCGTGAAGTCTAATGTGTGAAAATAATTGAACCTCCCGTGACCAGACACCACTGATGGTAAATCTGGTTCACTTTAAAGCAGATGGTGGAAAATCACCAGGTTCCTATATCTCTGAAGGTTGAAAAACCAGTCGGGACAGCACATAGTGACTGACCCAGTGATCTTCTCCTGGAAAGACTGGTGGGCAGCTAGAGCACATCGTGTGACAGCTGTTCTATTTTGGCATCTTCTCCCAGGTGCCTTATTTTCAGGTGGCTTTGCTTGTAAGGATATGCCCTGAAGAGCAGAGAAATGCGCTTGTTTTCACTGTTTCTTATCAGTCTTCTTGGGAAAATGTGCAGGAAGAGAAAATGGAGATTTTTTTTTTCTTTTGTAATTTGACCAAACCAAAAAATCATACCAAGTAAATTGTTATCCTAAGTCCTCTTTATGTTGTATACCATTTTCCACTTGTTCCTGAGAGTGAAAGTGGGTGAGGGCCACGGGTGCCTGTGTGTTCTGTTGCTCCCTGGAGAACTCAGTCAGAGACACTAGGAAGCAGTGTGTCCAGCAGGAAGCACCCATTGTCGTCCCCTCTAATTCGTCCCCTGAAAAAGGACATGTTGCTTTGGACTTGAGTTCTGCACAGTCTTGTTTACTGCATCCCCGAATTCCGTTTATAACTGTGTCTGTTCCATGGTGGTAGAAAGAAATCCCCTCTCCCCCACCCCCACCCCGCAAATGGAAGCTAGTTTTTACCTCAGTGGATAGTATTTCCTTTTATTAAAACGTGGCCAGAAAGAGTTCTGTTTTGACATTATAAACGAGAGTTAGGATTATCTACCAGGTGGATACGGCAATTGTGTGTGTCCCCTCCAGCTAGGCTATTTGACTGTTCAGTTTTTCATTCACTAGTTAAAAATTAAAATTCAGATATTTATCTACTGTATATAGAGAGATAGCATTAATGCTTTTAAATCTTTCTGCTATATACAAGACTAGGGAGAGTGATTCATACAGAAAAGCTTTATCAAACATGTTCCTTCTGATAACTTCGAGGATAACTTCTATAGAAGGGAAGTTGGCATCAGAACAGGGAGAGTCAGGGGTGAGGGTGAGAGGAGAGAGAGCTGTAACCAAATGAAGCTGCTTGGAAGCTGCGGTGTCTGGGTCCCTCCATTAAAAAAAACCTATACAGTACCCAGTTTTCTACAATAAAACCCTACGTCCTGTTCTCTTCTCTCGAAGTCTTTAGGGGCTGCCTTTTCTGTGTTACAGTTCCAACCTCTTGCCCCGTTTCCTAGTAGAGCGAACCCCAAGCCAAACGCAGTGGCCATTCGGCTGACTGGGCCAGTTTAACCAGTATTCCCAGCTCTGTTGACATTGCAGCACCACACTAGAGAGCTTTTGTGTTGTTCCTTCCGTGGTGGTGAGACAGAAGACAGGTGTGGAAGCTTCACAGGGTGGAACTTGCTCCTCTGATGACTCACTGGGTGTCACTCTTTGGGTGTATATTGTCAATACCCCCTTGCTAGGAGGTTGTCTGACCTCAGGGGTGTAGCTTCTGGGGCTTTGCTCATAAGGTTGCATGTTTAACCCGCTGGAAACATTCCAAGTGGGTAATTGCTCTCCACCTTCTAAAATCAATGGATTGGGTGTGTCTGTTTCCTAGGCTGACTGTTCTATGTTAAATTTCTCAGAAGTAAGAACGAGATTTGTTTTGTCAAAGGGTAGTGTGTGTCACATGGAGATGTTGGGTTTTGATTTAGAAGAAGGACTGTGCTGCTTTTATGAGTGTGCTTGTGATTCTGATAAAGAGTGGTTTAGGTGTAAAGATACAGCTTGTCTTATTAGTACATAATAATTTCATAGACAATAAATGTTCCTTGTGTCTGTTGCGTTATTAGGTATGTGTGTTTGTGTACACGCATACGTCATTTTATCGCGCTTCGCAGATAGTGCATTTTTTACGAATTGAAGGTTTGTGGCAACCTTGTGTTGAGCAAGTCTGTCAACACCATTTTTCCAGCAGCATCCTTTTTAAATTAAGGTATGTACATTGTTTTTTTAGACAATGCTAACGCACCCTTAATAGGTTACAGTATAGTGGAAAAGTAACTCTTATATGCACTGGGAAAACAAAAAACGTGTGTGACTCTCTTCGTTGTGATATTTGCTTTATGGCAGTGGTCTGATATCTCTGAGGTATGTCTGTGTATATATGCCCCTGAGTGTGTGTGTGTGTGTGTGGAAAAAATGGTTACCAAAATGTCAGTGTTGGCTGTCTCCAGGTGATTTTAACTGATTTAAAAAACAAACCAACCCAAGGGCTTCCCTGGTGGCACAGTGGTTAAGAATCCGCCTGCCAATGCGGGAGACATGGGTTCGAGTCCTGGCCCAGGAAGATCCCACATGCCGCGGAGCAGCTAAGCCCGTGTGCCACAACTACTGAAGCCCGCGTGCCTAGAGCCCGTGCTCTGCAGCAAGAGAAGCCACCACAATGAGAAGCCTGCGCACCGCAGTAAAGAGTAGCCCCTGCTCGCCGCGACTAGAGAGAGCCTGCGCGCAGCAACAAAGACCCAATACAGCCAAAAATAAATAATTTTTTTAAAATAAATAAATAAATAAAAAACAAACAAACCCTAGATGCAAACTATTACATTTAGGCTGGATAAACAACAAGGTCCTACTGTATAGCACAGGGAACTATATCCAATCTCCTGGGATAAACCTTATGGAAAAGATGATTTTTTTTTTAAAATGTCTCTGTGTATAACTGAGTCACCGTGCTGTACAGCAGAGACTGGCACAGCATGGTAAATCAATTATACCTCAATAAAAACACAAACAAATAAGCCACCGAAACCCCACCTTGAACCCTGTTTCTCCATCTAGCAGCTCCTCAACCAAACATCTCTGCCCCTCACCTCTCCTTTGCCGCATAACCTACTGTGGTCTGACTTTCGTTCTCATAACTTGGCCCCCATAGCTTTTACTAAGGTCCTTAGTGCATCCTGCTTTCTCCATCTAACGGGCGTTTTCCAGCCCTTTCCTTGCTGGACCTTTCTACCACATGTGAGGCTATTGTTTGTTTTTCTCCTTGACGTTGTGGACTGCCAGGACATCACCACTTGCTCCCGGTTCCGAGCTCTGTCTCTCTGTGTCACCCGCCCCTTGGCACTCGGTGTCACCCAGACTGCCATCCTTGGCCCACTCAGCTCAGTGGAGCTCACTCTAAAGCTACCACCCGCCCTTAAGCCTGCCCTTGTTCCTGTATCCTGTTTGGTGGCATCACCACCCAAGCCAGAAATCTGGGACTCTTCCCACGACTTCATCCCCCACATCCTGTGATGAAAAGTTCACTGATTCCATCTCCTCTGCATATCAAATGTGTCCTTTTTTTGAAAACACATGTCTACTGCCCTGATTCAAACCCTCTTTGTTTTTCATTTACAGTGGCCTCTGAACTGCCTCCAGTTTTGTTCCCCTAAAATTCGCTACCCACACAGCAGCCAGAAAGGTCCTTGATATTTAAGACACATAGGATTTTTAATTTACACACCTTACACCTTTGCTTTAAATCTTTTCATGGATCCCCAGGCCAACAAGAGAAAGTCACTATGACAAATTAAGACACTCTGACACTTCTGCCCAGTTCTGCATTTTTATAGTTCCCACACCTGCCATGTCCTTCCTTTAGTCAGGCTCTCCTCTCCACCTAGAATAGTCATCCGTCGTCCAGGAAGCATCTTCTGGTCTTCTGGTAACCATCCGTCTCTGACGTTGCATGTCCACATTTATAATTGCCTTCCCCCACCCCCCAGTAGATCCTGAGTTCTTTGAGGGCAAGTACAGATCTTCCTTTGTACCTCTAGTGCCTATCAGAAGATCTGGCATGTAATAAGACAGTAACTCTTCGGATTAATGATGTGCCTATATAGTTTGAATTGTTGATACGAATTAGGATGTACAAAGACTGTCAACAATAGATAGTTCGTGCATAATCTTAGTGTTAGTGTTACCTTGGCTTCTATCACTGATCGCCAGCCTATGTGGGGAAGGTGAGGAGAGTTGAGCTTGCGTGTTTTGAAGTGGCACACTTAATATTTAAACTTCCCTGCTGTATGTTTGATTTATTTTGAAATTTTGAATACAAGGGAAACAAATTTAGGAATCTTTAAAAGAGTGTGGCTTATAAATTGAGGAACATTGGCTTAAAGAAGTTCACAAAACATGACTGCAAGTGTTGGGAGCCATGCCTATAGTAAAAATTAATCTTACACTTTTATAAACATTGTCAATATAAACTAGTTACATTTACTTTAAAATTGCCAGAGTAGTGTGTAAGCTGTCAGGCAGTGGAAACTTTCATAATTTTCTTCATCTAGAACAGAGATAGAGATATAAATAGATATATATCAAATCTTGTCTTAAGTACTTTCTGATGATGCTTATAGCAACTTACAGCTCAAAGGGAAGGGTTATCTTTTTTTTTTTTTTTTTTTTTTTTTTGCGGTACGCGGGCGTCTCACTGCTGTAGCGTCTTCCGTTGCAGAGCACAGGCTCCAGACGCGCAGGCTCAGCAGCCATGGCTCACGGGCCCAGCCGCTTTGTGGCATGTGGGATCTTCCAGGACTGGGACACGAACCCGTGTCCCCTGCATCGGCAGGCGGACGCTCAACCACTGCGCCACCAGGGAAGCCCTAGGGAAGGGTTATCTTATTCATCCCCTAAATTTCACAGTTGAAGGAAATGAAAGACACACACATCCATATCCAGAGGGAAAGACACCAAAATGATAACTGTGTCAGAGTGATGTTGGAAGAATTCACTGATGTTATAGTTGATTTACTTTTTATTTACAAGATGCCCCATGAAGTGGTTTAGTTAATCAGGAAGAAATTAAATACAAAGTCTTTACTTTAAATGATACCTGACTCAACCCCTGCCAAAAAAAAAAAAATTCTTGATGTTTTCAAGTAAAAGTATTGTTTATTAGCAACCATAGAAATCATTCTCTCATTTTTAAAAACTCCATGGGAGCTTGAGATGTATGTGTGTGTGTGTGTGTGTGTGTGTGTGTGTCTGTGTCTGTGTAACAAATAATATTATCAACAAAAATGTTTGTTAGTGCTGAAAGTAGAAGGAAAGAGTTACAGATTAGTAAGCTTTAAATACCTCTCTACAAGGCTGATTTCTAACTATCTCTTCTCTAAGATATGCCAAGAAATGTATTTAACGTAAGCAGACTTCCAGTCATTTGGATCATTGTTCAAATGATGTGAAAGTTATTGACGTGAAAGTTATTCTACATCGTCTAAAAAGAAGCATATGGGCCCTGAAATGTGAATCCACATTTGGAATTCATTTTGTCTTTGACTCACTCATTCTCAGGATGTCTGATAACATGTAGTTGTGCCGCAATATAGTCATCCTTAGAGCTTGTGTGGGAAAGGCGGTACAATGAAAGTAACGTTCGGATGCCGTTACAGTTCCAGTCTGCCTTCATGAGGAACAATGGTGTAGGTGTACCATTCAGATCAAGTGCAGACTTATGGTCCACTTTCAAAAAGGACAATTATTACATTTCATGTTTACTTCCCAAAGGGGATTTTTCCTTGGTTAGCGATATTTAAATGAAAGTGCTGGGCAGTAATGCCTTTTGTTTAATTTCACTGTTATTATTGGTAGGGAACTAAATTTCTCAGATTCCTGATCAAAATGATGCAAAGTCTTATTCTGAAAAGCCACATTTTTGTTGTATGTGTTTGGCATGAGTGGAGGGGGAGGGAAAGGGGACGAGGAGAGGAAGAACATGGGAATGAATGGGTCACAGTGGCTGGGAGTGAGCTAGAAACATACCTAGGTCCAGGTTGTGAAGGGTCTTTATAGATCCACTTCCACTCACTAAAGTTAATACTTTACCCACTTAGGACTTAGCATCAGGGTCTGCGGAGACTTTATGACCTTAATATATAAAAGATAGAGTTCCCACAACCTAGAGGTTGTCAGTGAGGCAGCGGGAACAGTGACGCAGAGTAGAAAAGGAGAATGCTGTATTTACCAACTGAAGAAATATCGAGACCTCTCTTTCAATTCTACTGTGTGGCATTTTTGCCTGATTTTCCATGAAAATTACTTCACTGTCACCAACGGTGACACACTGCCAACGAATGTGAAGATCCACAGATTCATAGAAGTTCTGTCAGGTTTTGAAATAATAAAGAGCTCAGTTTTGATCACTGGTCCTTATTGGCAAGTGACATTCACTAAGCGTTTTTCTCCCTGCAGAGGGCAAGCACTGGTGATACAGGCAGTGAAACTACTCAGAATGATACTGTCATGGTGGATACCTGTCGCTACACATTTGCCCAAACCTCTACAATGTGTGCCACCAAGAGTGAACCCTAAGATATGGACTTCGGGTGATTATGATGTGTCAGTGTAGGTTCATCAGTTGTAATAAATGTCCCACTCTGGTGGGGATGTTGATAACGGGGGAGACTGTCCTTGAGTGGGGGCAGGAGGTATTTGGGAAATCTCTCTACTTCTCAGTTTTGCTATGAACCTAAAACTGCTCTAGAAAAAAAATACTTAAAAAAAAATAGATGGATTTGTCAGGAGTAGGAGATTATTTTAAGAGTGAATACCTCATGTGTGTCATAGTCTTTGTGGCTCTGCTTTAAATCCCCCTTCCCTTCATTGCTCAAGCCCCACATTAGTGTCACCTCCCATATGCACAACTTCACCTGGTTCCCTGGGCAGTTAGTCATCCCTCCTGTGAGTGAGTTTTTCTTCTCGCTTCCACGTAGCCCTTCACTTTGAATGGTTATTCTGTTTCATCTGTGTCTCCCTGGCTTGCTCAGGAGTGGGACTAGATCCTGTTCATCATCCTTGTATCCCTAAAACCTAGGAGGGTGCCCAGCTTGGAAGTGCTCAATAAAGAAAATAAAACAGAGCAAAATAAAATAAAATTTGGATTTTGGCAATGAGGAACTTATTGAGAGATTGTTCTTCTTGTGTTTGTTTTATCAGAGAGGTAATCTGGAAACTAGGTGAAGAGTAAGAAGTGCCTCAAAGGAGAAGCATACATTCTGTAAATCATTGGAATTTGGGTTATCCCTAGATGTTATAAAATCAAATATCTTAGGAGAAGAAAAAGGCTTAGTCTGAGTCTTAGGATCAAAATGTAGTCTTAGTCTAAAACAACCAGTTTATTGCTGCTGAATTTATAGTAGGGAAAAGCCTGCTCTTACCCATATCAGCTGGTATTATATGCATAAACATATCTACTAAGCAGTGTTCTTCTACCAGTCAAAAATCAGTATCTGGGGCTTCCCTGGTGGCGCAGTGGTTGAGAGTCCGCCTACCGATGCAGGGGACACAGGTTCGTGCCCCGGTCCGGGAAGATCCCACATGCCGCGGAGCGGCTGGGCCCGTGAGCCATGGCCACTGAGCCTGCGCGTCCGGAGCCTGTGCTCCACAATGGGAGAGGCCACAACAGTGAAAGGCCCGTGTACTGCAAAAAAAAAAAAAAAAAAAATTCAGTATCTAACGTAAACCCTAAGCATTGTTGCTATTCGTTAAATTTTTTTTAATACTGTTTGAAAGCAGTAGTTGATCAGTTTTATTTAAATAGGGGTGATTTTCTTGGGCTTTGCAGCGAGGAAGGGATTTACATAGATATATAGATTTTTTTTTTTTTTTTTTTTTTTTTGCGGTACGCGGGCCTCTCACTGTTGTGGCCTCTCCCGTTGCGGAGTACAGGCTCTGGACGCGCAGGCTCAGCGGCCATGGCTCACGGGCCCAGCCGCTCCGCGGCATGTGGGATCTTCCCGGACCGGGGCAGGAACCCGTGTCCCCTGCATCGGCAGGGGGACTCTCAACCACTGCGCCACCAGGGAAGCCCTACATAGATATATTTTAAAAGAAAGTGAAGTGTTTACTGTTTTTGTTTGATGTGGGCTTTTTTTGTTGTTATTGCTGTTGGTTTTGTTTGACAGGAATCAGTTTACAACTCTGAATGGCAAGGTTGTAAATTAAGAACGGAAACACTGCTAGAAGGCATAGGGAAGGGCTTAAGGGAGATAAAGATGTTGTTCTTGTAGATTCTCAACTTGCCCTTGTCCGTGCAGCTTAGCATCAGTAACTCGTCTCCATTTAAAAAAAAAAATTTTTTTTAATAAAAAGTACTATTAGCTTTCAGAGTAGTTTGTTTGTTTGTTTTGAATGCAGGGTGTTCATTGTGAAGCTCTTGACCCTAATATAGTGATATTTGGTTTCTCAACCTTACATTTCACCTGTTGGCGATAAAAGCTGTATTATTACTGAGGACCTAAATTCCACCCACTGGTTTTTCCAGAATATTTGTAGGACTTTCTCAACCACTAAGAGCTGCCAACTCAGCTTTGGTATGTAGACCTCCCAGCTAGCCGGAAGCAAAATATAATTTAAATCACTCCTCTTTGTTGCATAACTGCTGGTTGACTCTGGTACTTAGTTTTCGTTAGTGGCTTTAATCAAACTTTATCTCATGGTATGATGCAGTCATTAGACTTTCTTGTAAAAGTGGATGAAGAAGATGATTAAAAAGCTGCATTGGCCCAGCTTCCTAGTCTACGTCCCTTTAGGTGTTTGAATGGATGGATCTGAGTGAATAAGAATGTTTCTCTATTATATACAGGTCCCTTCCTATTAAATATATATACATGTAATACACTTTAAAGACTTTTCTCTTTCTTACTTTCTCCCGGGGAAGCCTTTGCCATAACTTTATTTATAAATTCATTTGTGCAGCACGTACTGGGCGAGGACTCTTCTATGCCAAGCAGTGTACCAGTCCCGGAAGCACACGGGAACCATAAGCCTGCCTGGAAGGAGCTTGCTTACTGTGTTGCACTGTAGCTCAAAAGTAGCACCAAAGAGGGAAACCCGAGGGGCCTCATCATCTAGAAGGCACTCCGAACTGAACTACGGTATAGTGGGTAGAACTACAGGGTGATGTTCCTGCCAGGTCATGGAGTGGGGAGAGGAGAGAAGTGTTAACAGGAGTCCAGTCTGGAGGACCATGTATCATTTACTAAAGACTTTAAGCAACACCTAAGGAATATTATTTGAAGAGGTTTTGGACACATTCCACCTCCTCTATAAATCCTCCCCTACCTAACAGTGGAATTCCTCATTTAACTTTTACTTATCCCGTGCATTACCTCTAAAGATTTAACTCCTACTGAAGAAAAAAAAAAAAAAAAAGCACACTTCCTTTGCATTATTTTAATGGCGTTGCTTTCTTTCTAAGATTAGGGCTCAGAGGAAGGCCTTTTGATGAGGTGCTGGTGGCAGAGGGGGTAGATAACCAAGAAGTGATTGGAGCCTGAAGCGAGGGGGATCCTAAATGAGACATGGGTGGGGTGAGACTGGCCAGTGGGGGTAGGAACGAGTCAGGAAGTATGCGGTCACTGTCCTTAGAGTTCTGATCAACCCTACCCCCTCTTCCATTTCCCCATCGTAATAGATAAAGGATATGTACCTATAGTGTCCATATTTTTTGAAACAAAAATTGAAACCATGATCTTATAAAAGATTTTTGTACCACTGCCTGTGAGATATTTAGACTCTTTTATTGGATTTACAGGAAATCTCCATGTTATGTTTGTGTAATAAAGAGAATATTCGAAATCCGGATGGTTTCTGTTGCTTTAGTATAGCTGTGGGTGTGGAATAATGGTATTTCATGATGCTGTGAATGGCTAATATTTTTTTTCTGTTGAATAAACTAAACTATCTATCATTGCCAGAATAGAACATCAAAGTTAAAGGCAATTGGAGTGATATTTATTGTTTCCCAATAAAAATAATTCTGTATATATATATATATGAAGGTTCTGGTCAATATTTTAAATGACTATTCTGAACCAGCGTTCTTTGTGAAGGCTAGAAATGAAAATTCCATCTTAGTGTCCTTTGCCCATTTTTGTAAGTTCCTGTAGGTGACCAAAGGCACAGGTTTTAAAGAGTCTTGGGTTTTACTTTTTGCTTTGCCACTCACTACTCTGTGATCTCATAAAGTTAACACTCTGGAGATCAGTTTCCTCCTCAACTTACTTCATGTGCCTGGTACATGGTATGCTCACATATTTTACAACTTCGATCTGATTATCTTTATCTCATGTACTGGTGCACTTTTTCCACATTTTTCTACTGCTGTAACATTTGCCTTATGTTTATAAAGTAATTTTCTGTACATCAGTCCTATGAGCTAGATTAGAGAATTTTATAAGTGTGTTTTACTAACATTAATGCATTCACAAGATACAACGTGCCTTTGTTAACACTAGCACATCAGACTTTTATAAAATCAATGAATATAGTTCTTGCTTTTGGATTTTGCTTTTCTCCCACATTTGCTGTTTCTGTGTTGCATGCTCTGTGTGGGGGGGAGGGAAGGGCAGGGGTGAACACTTATGGCCCTGAGATATTGAAATTATTCCTTTTATGGTATCAGAAAGCTGACCTCGACCAGAGTGTGCCTTAAAGTCAGATTGGTAAGGGCTTCTCCTGTGGTATTTCAGAAAGTTCCAGGAAGTTACCAAGCCTCTTTAGAACAACCCTCCTTTCTATGTGTTGATGACTGAAAATCTTCAAAGGCTTTATCTCTTATGAAAGTTCAGAATGTTCCAGAGCTCCTAGAGTTAGGGGTATGGGGGGCGGGGGGGATTGAGTTAGCTCATTAAGCCTTTTCTAACATTTGCATAAAATTTTAAATCTTTTAGTGAAGCTTGATTTGTTAGGAAAGAAGCCTGCGACCTAGGCTTTCAGTGCCCAGATCAAAAGGGATCTCCCACCAAGAGGTGAAAATCTTAATCAGAGAAATTCTTAAGAAATTTTATTTCAGTTTTACCAGCTATAAATAACATGTAGATGATCATTGGTAATTCTAACCAGGATGATTAAGTGTACAATTATGACACTATATTCATTTTATAAAGAAACGACGACGAGGTAATATCCAAAAAGTAAATTTACCTTTGCAGAGGAATGAAGCCATGATAAAGTTAATGGCTAGGCAGTTGTTTTTGATTTCCTGAAAATAATTGGTGTTTTAAAGGTTTACTGTGTTCTTAAGTAATATTTTTTTGGCCTTGAAACAGAAAAATATTTTTTTCCCTTAAGAAACATAGGTATGCTTTTGTAGTCATCACAAGGAATATTGTGGTATATCCAGTTTTTCAGGAATATTTCTGTTTTGGTTAAGTCAGACTCATCAATTTGGACTCACAACCAAATCCCCCATACTCTTTATTGACAGAGCTGAATACTTACAAGCTACAACTGCAGTTTATTCTAATTTAAGCAAATTTGATATATGAATTTAGATATAAAGGTGTATAAGTTAAGTGGTTGTATACTTGACATTCTGTGTTTGCCATAGACTTTGTCTTGGAAAAACAATCTTAGCTAGTCAATATAAAATAATTCACTGTAGATGAAAATGTACAGTTTTACAGAGAGGTACACAAATGGATAACTGTATCATCAGTAGTATATTAGTGTTTTCAAAACGCAAACTCTGCTGATAAGCAGCTCATCTTTCCTCAGTAGTATACATTCTTTTGTTTTGATGTTTAAAATATCCTGAATTTTCCTCTTTTGAAACAAACTGGAAGGGCAGATTGTAGTATAAATAGATGAAGTTGGGGCTTCCCTGGTGGCACAGTGGTTGAGAGTCCGCCTGCGGATGCAGGGGACGCGGGTTCGTGCCCGGGTGTGGGAAGATCCCACATGCCGTGGAGCAGCTGGGCCCGTGAGCCATGGCCGCTGAGCCTGCGCGTCCGGAGCTTGTGCTCCGCAAAGGGAGAGGCCACAACAGTGAGAGGCCCGTGTACCGAAAAAAAAAGAAAAAAAAGATGAAGTTTTTTCTTTGACATCTTGCACAGTGTTAGGCATTTGATCCCAGCTTAGTTATCATTTGGTTAAACCATATACACTTATATCAGTTGCTTTATAGTTGAGCGTTTTGTGCTTCTCAGTAATTTCTTTCTCTTTTCTGTAATTTGCCTTTAAACTGAATTACGAAAAACTGAGAAAATCACACATTCCATTTGTCCATTACCGATTAGCTACATACATTTAGCAACTAAAGAAACATTATAATTTCAAATATTATTTATAACTTAAAGCACATTTAATTTAGGAATACAGTACGAGTTAGATCCTTATAAACCCACTAAAATTCTTTGAAAGGTTTTTACAAAGGACACGAAAAGGTCTGACCCTAGAAAATGACATACTCCAGAGAGATCATTTGGGTACCTGAGGGTAAATGTACTAGAATGGAAAGGAAGTATGAGTAGTGAAGGTGATGCAAAGATGAGGAAACTGTATCCTGGAATAGGAGTTCTGGGAGCTAGAACATCTAGTATGGGAAATACTGAAGACCATAGCTACTTAGTCCAAATACTGAGGATTTGCATGTTCAATTATGGTACCTCTGTCTTCTGCCTTCCCACCCTCCTTGCCAGACCAGCTGTGATAGTAGCTAGCAGCTATTGAAGGTGGCAGAAATGGTTTATAAACTTTTATTTTTGTACAGTTGCTTGACAGTAGTCATTGTTAAGCAACACATGTAGATGGTTCCACTTTAAATGGAGGCACACATTGAAGTAAAAACATTCACTGTACTCAACATTTCAATTATTAACCCGGCACATAGGTCTTCAGAAGATGTTTGAATGGCTGGTTTCCATTCCAGTTTCTACCTATCTGTTTAACTTAACTGATGCTGATTTTATATGGGGTAACCATAATATACTCTATAAACTCTACTGGGAAATATAACTGGTTTACATATTTTTCTAAAATAATTGTCTTAAACGGGATATTGGGAAATTATAAAATGCTGATGTAAAGTCTTTCATAGAATGTCTTCATTTCATTTGCTATCGATTGGGAGGGGGAGAGTGGGATGTCAGATTTCCAAATACTTTGAAAATAATTTTCTATCTAAAATCAAAACTTAGAGAGTTAACTTGTGCACCCAAACGAATTTACAGTTAATCGTACTATTGAAGTTGTTAATAAGTAATATTTTGGTGGATTCTTCCTTCTTATTTCATTGAAGGGAAACAAATATCCAAAACTATTTTGATTTAATTTGGGGATACTATTATATTATATATTATATATATATATTATATATTTTGATTGATTTTTGCAGCCAATCAAAGATTTGCCTTCCTCATCGTGCTTAACTCGTTCTAACATTAAAAATAGCCAGAGTCCTTAGGCTCCTGCCAACAAAAAGTGTTATGAGGAGGTGGTCAGATGTGTGTGGTTATGGGCAGGGCAGGTGCAGGAGGTAAGGAGCCAGTCTCAGATTTCAGGATTATCTCTAGGTGATCCCAGAAGTGGATCGTCCGCATATGAATGTGTTCCTGTGTGGGGTGATGAAGGTGATGGTAGTGATGACAGAGAGGAAAGAAAACTCATGCACCTGAGACCTGATGGGAGTGTGCTTTGTTTCCTTACAGTTGCATGGTAGGATCTAAGGATTAGGTAAAAATCAGAAGGCTGTCACCTGTGAGAATTTCAGTATTTTTAAAAGAATATTAAGTAGAAATATATTTCTACCTAACTGGAAATGCTGCCATAATAACAGAATTTCTGTTTGAGGTCTGAAGCAAAGGGAGAACTCTGATTAAATGTGCCAATTCAGGACAAATGTTGAGTATTTGCTCTTCCCCAAAACCAAGAAAAAGATGAAGTGAAGAAGCAAATAGGGGGTAGACCCTTAAGAACAAACGGAAGAAGATAGGAGAGGACAGAGCATGAAAGATATTAAGTCTCTAGAATAAATAATGGAAATTTCACCCATAATCTTCAGATTTTCAGTAGAATGGAACCATAGTGAAGATGAGATGCCAGTATTAAAAACAGGAGGTCTGTGAAAGTCAGAACACCTGGTATATCCCCCAGAACGCTCCCTCACTTGGCTTTGGAGTGTTTGCTCCAGTGTAACTCATCCAGGTGGAAGGATTCTCTTTTGGAAAGGTGATCCCCCAGTAAAGGGTCTGTAGATACTAACATTGGGGGGTTCCCTAATGAAATAGTGTGCTCCCCAGCTGATCAGACCACAGTGAAATTAACAAGTCGACAAGTCCATTCACCTGCACAGAGCTTCCCATGCATCCAAATTTTAGTGCCTCCCTCTGAGGTGAGGCAACCAAGGAGCATCCGCCTGTGGGGAGTGTCTGCAACAAGACTATCCAAGCAAACCACATACCGGGAAAAAGAAATTTGGCACAAATGCCCTCCAGGAATCAGAAGAAAAGTTCCGTGATTGTCTGAAAGAGATTAAAGGATAGAAGATATTTTATTAAACAAAACCAAGGTTTTTATTTTAAAAAGAAACAGAATAAGCAAGCTCTTCTTTTAGAAATTAAAAATATTGCAGAAGTAAAGAAGTTCAGTGGAATGATTGTATAACTAAAGATGAGGAACTCTCCCAGAAAGTAAAATTTTGAAGAGGAGAGGAGTATAGGAGAGGAAAGAAGAGAAACAAAGTAGACAGCATGAGGCTCAATGTTTGAATAATAGGTGTTCCAGAAAAGGAATGAATGGAGGTGATCATGAGCATCATTTTTTTAAAAAAAGAGAGAACCAGTACCTGATGTGTTTGACCATGTTGAGAGGGGTTTTATGCTTTGGATCAGCAAGAATTAGTTACTTAAAACACAAAGCAACTGTACGGCAGTTATTTACCCCGCGGATGGGGATTAAATATTGCACAGGAAAGAATGTAATCCTTCTGGTTCTACTGTGACCTGTATCATATAAACACTGAATATTGATTCTAATCCCCAAATTAAACTGTCATGGAACCTAGTTGGGAGGATTGGGACAAGAGAGTGTAGAGTGAGTGTAGGTGGTACCATAAGCCTCCTATGTGACGGGAAATCAACAGAGGATATATACAAGTCATAGAAACACGGAGACATATCAGAAGAAATGCTCAAAGAGGTAAAAATGAACAGCTCTGGGGAGCAGGCATCAGGTTGAAAGGTGTAAGGCGGGAGCTGCTGTTGCTCTTTTTATTATAACACACTTAGTGCCCTTTGACTGTTAAAACTATGGGAATGTTTTACTTTGAAAATAAAAGCAGGAGACAGTTTTTTGAACAAAGCCTGCCACGTACGGTGTATGGATGTCACAGCAGGAGGGATGTGAACTGAGTGGACAGCTGGGCAGTTTGGGGAAGGTTCTCAGGTCCTCCCCCTTGGGTCTGGCATCCCCGGCTTGCGCAGGATGCGTCCTTGTCGTCACAGAGGCCCCACGCCTGGCAGAATGCTCTGCCATCACTGTTTCAAAATTCTCAATAATTTAGGGACAAGGGGCCCCGCATTTTCATTTTGCCCTGGGCTCTGTGAATTATGTAGCCAGACCTGCTTCTAATAGATACATTGTTTGAATTCCGGCCTGGCTGAGGTTGCTACTACTTCCTTTGACCCTGACCTTCTAGTGGCCTGTTTTCACCACCCAGGCATTGCTATGGCCACAAGGGTTGGAGTAAACTGACATTCCTCGCAGATGAAGGGAGTTTAGAGAGAGTCTAGCAGTCGTGGATTACATGACCCCCTCCAGAAAACTGTTCTGGCATCTTCTATCAGTTAATTCTTTGTCTTTTTAAAGAAGACATCTGACACAGAAAGAAGTTGTGGTGATGGTGGTTGTTTAATAGACCTTATTTTTTAGAGCAGTTTAGGTTCACAGCAAAATTGAGGGAAAGGTTCCAAGGTTTTCCATATACTTCTGCCCACACATACATGGCCTCCCCCATATATCCCCCCACCAGAGTGGTGTACTTGTTAAAACTGATGAACCTCCACTGATCCATCTTCATCACCCGGAAGCCCTAGTTTACATCAGGGTTCACACTTGGTGTTTGCTGTAGTCTGTTCCGGCTGCTATAACAGAATACCATAGACTGGGTGGCTTATAAAAAACAGAAATTCATTTCTCACAGTTTTGGAGACTGGGAAGTCCAAGATCAAGGCACAGGCCTGTGTCCTCACATGTGTGAAAGCGGGGAGGGAGCTCTGTAGGGTCTCTTTTATATGGGCACTAATCCCAGGCCCCATCTCCTGATACCATCACATTCAGGATTAGATTTCAGCATACGAATTTGGGTGGATGGGGGCACAGATATTGTCAGTCTGTCTGTAGCAGTGTTGTATATTCTATGGGGTTGACGACTTTATAATAATGTGTATCCATCATTTTAATATCATACGGAGTCATTTCGCTGCCCTAAGAATCCTCTGTGCTCTGCCTGTTCACCTCTCCCTGCCCCCAGGCCCTGGTTATTTTTAATTCTGAACTATGTACTGAGTTAAATGGTTTTCTTAGGAAAGAGTATCGGGGCTGCCCAACAGAGAAGTGGAAAGCTAAGCTCACAGCATCAGGAAGAAGTTGATGGTGCCCCTGAGGTATGAAAGGATCCCCCTCAACCAAGGAGGGCACAAAGAAGGCTAAAATCGGGCACCTTTTGGCCAACTGGGAGGTCTCACTTGACTTTCTGTAACGAGCAGCGCCCTCTGCAGGCAGTTCTTAGTTCCTGGACCGTCACCGCATGGCAGTTGGCACATCCCACCTGTGTTACTTCCAGGGCCAGTTTGGGAAGCACGCACGTCTGATGCGCTCTTTGAAAGGTTCTCCTCTGTCCCTTCCTCCACGGGCTGACTGAACCTGTCAGATCTGTTGCAGCTCTCCTGGCCTGTGTGTGTCACTCGAGCTCAGTGGTGGGGGCTAAGCTGAGTATGTCCTGTGTATATAGAGGAGGGGACAGACAGTGCCAACGGAAAGGTGGTGGCTTGTCGCCATAAAGTGAGGAGGATGGTTTTCCTGTTTAGTTAGTAAGTTCATTTCAGAGGCAGTTACCAAAGAGGATCCTTAGAAATGCCTAGAGCAATAGCAGTCACAGTCTTTGTGCAGCCCCCAGAATGATGTGTCTGAAATGCACTGTTAATATGGATATATGCCTTCTGCTGTATTTATTAAAAGTTGTTATTTATAGTTATATCTCATTGATTCATTAAAATTATTTAAAATTGTAGTGTTCTAGAGATTACTGTTGAAGGAAATAGGTGTGACTTGTGACTTAGATGAAATTTTTTCCTCCCTCCCTCCCTCCTTACCTCCTTTCCTCCCTTTCTCCCTCCCTCCCTCCTTCCCTCCCTCCCTCCTTCCCTCCCTCCCTCCCTCCCTTCCTTCCTTCCTTCCTTCCTTCCTTCCTTTCGATAAAACAGTTTTGTAAAGAGTGAAAGCTCCCATGCAGGTAACATTACTTCCGGCATGCCTTAGCGTACCAGGTGGAGCTGATGAAACAATTGGAGGCTGGCCTTTTTCCTGGTCTTTAGTGGCTCTTCTTGATGTCCATTCAGTTCACATGCCTGACACTGGGCTGGACACTGGAGGTGCAAGGTCAAACAAGATAAAGTCAGACACTGTCATCAGGGAGGAGAGGCGCTAATCAACTCCACATTGAGATAAAGGCTGTAAATGAAAAGGTCAATGTGTCTTCAGAGCTGAAAAGGAAGAGCTACTTTAGGTTCAGTTCAGGAAAAACCTTTTTGAGGAAATGACTTGTGAGCTGAAACCTGAATGATACGTTAGGAAAAAAAGAGTATGGCCGGCACAGGGAACAGAGTGTGCGAAGGCCTTGAGGCAAGATACATGCTCTTTGTGTGAAAGAAATTCACAGAGGGTCAGTGTCCCTAGAGCTCAGAAAGGAAGGAGTAAGGTAGCACAGCACTGAACCCCCAAGGCAGGGAGGGACCACGTGGCCAGGACCCAAAACTCCATTAGGGTTTTTATTTTAAAATCATACATACAACAGAAGCCATTAGGGAAAGGTTTTAACAGCAAAACCGTAAGTCTTGAATCTTCAAAATATCGTCACAGTAATGGTTCTCTTAGGAGGTAGCTTTCACATCTTACTGGAGACTTTTGGCTTAGTCATATAAACCTGGGTTCAAATCCTGGTTTTGCTCTTTGCTAGCCATATGGCCTGGGGTATATGGCTTAATTCGGTGAACCTCAGTTCCTTACTTGTAAAATTGACATGGTAATACCATATACCATAGTGGAGATCGAAAGACATATATAAGGCGCTTGTACAATAGCTGACATCCAATAAGTTCTCAATATGTGGTGGTAGTGGGAATAGTAGTTGTCATCTTTGTTGTTGTTGTTACGTTTTTGAGGAATTTAAACAAGTATAAGTGGGCAGAGGAGTGTAGTAAATAAACTGGCCATTAAATAGGAAAGAGATAAATAGAAGAGCATGTTCTAAGAATCAAAGGAAGGAGTCCCCAGAATTACATTTATGTAATTGTGATTGGAAAACTCAAAAAGCCCACCAGTAAAATTTGAATAATTTCACTCTTTTTCCTATTTGGCGTTTTTCCTTTGTAGAAGTATAAAGTTAAACAGCTTGTAAGAGTTTAGAAAGCAAACGTGGGAGATTAATATGAATGGTCATGAGACATATTCGAAAATCCCTGGTCTGTCGTTATCAGTGCATTTTGAATTAGTCATTTTCTCAAGGAAAAGATTTTGGAGACTGTAACTTTTTTTGAAATAGGAAAGAATTGCTAACCTGACCTGCTTCATGGTGATTCATTCTTTTCCCATTTTGCCCCTTAAAACAAACCAAGAAGCCAGGTGTTTGGTTGCCTAAGATGAAAGCCGTTTCCTTAGAAATCCTGAATGAAAGGAAAGTGCTTCTCTAGAATGGCAAGGTCTGTTTGGAGGTAATCACGACCTGATTCAGGCAGTAGAATGGGGTTCTAAGAATGTTGCTCGTAGCAACAAAGAGTACTTGAAGATATGTTCATTTTCTAAAATAAGCCTTCTCTAATAATAAGTGTGTATGGAATTTTCCTGAACTCTATTGAATGTTCTTTTCTTCAACAATTGTGTAGACCTAAATCATATTCAGTTTGGTCCGCTTATAATTTTTTTATTACTTCTGTTTGCTTAAAAAGCCTCCATGTCTTCTATGGAATATTTCTTTACCTGCTAACACACTCTTCTTTGTTCTGTCTGTGAATGTAGATCAAACTTAAGGGTGTTAAAGGTATTAGGAAAAAATCCCTTCATTCCCCTATATTTATAAATATCAGGATGAAACCAGTAATTTTTAGTTGTCATTATTTAAGAAGATAAAAATAAAATAAGAAATTTCCAATGTGTTTGTATGTTTGTTGAATTTTTTCCCCCAACTCTTGTTAGTGACTGAAACATTGAGTTGTGAAGTTCTGAAATGCAAGTGGAAAGCTAGTAATTTTCCACTTTCCTTTTTGTTCTTGATTTCTTAAAGTAAAATATTGATATATGAATAATTATCATAAACAGAAATCCAGATAAAACAGCCATATCTAAAATGTATCTATTCCAAAGATACAAAATAAGAAAATTTTGTTTGCTTACCTAAGTATACAATTCTAGGTAGTGTTATTTTGTTCTTCATCATAAGCTTCTTGTTTTGAGAGTCTTTTTAAAAAGAAATTAGATATAGATTTGTAAAATTGTATACCTGCTAGGTAGTTTTGGAAAAAACGTAGAATACCATCATTAGACATGAGCTCTTCAATACAGATAATGATCTTAGGACTGTTTTCTCTTGAAGTTTTTTTCCTTCTGTCTCTGCTCCAAATTTTCATTCTTTTAATGCCCTATAAAGACAATTTGTTTGTGGAGTTTTCTGGAACAGAGTCCAGTGACACAGTGATCTCTATGGTAAATTTATCATCAGGCAAACACACTAGCTTCTTCTGTCACTCACTCTTCACTTACCTTGCCCATGACATCTGCTTTCTCACAAAATATTTATTTAAACACGGTAAAGAGTAAAACACTGGAGGGAAGTCATAGGACTAGAATTCTAACTGCTGCTCTGCTCTGTTACCTCAAGCGAATCATTTAACCTCTCTGGGCCAAGTTTAATCAGTGAATCGAGGGAGTTGGCCTTTGTTCTGTGGTCTCTTCTAGCCCGTTCTGGGGTGATCACAATGTCAATCCTGCTTTTGTGGAGGTTTAGAGAGAGTTATAGCTTGTTTCTCTCTTAGCTAAATGTGTTGTTAAAGTTTTAAATTTGCATTGTAGATAGAAAAGAAACAAGTTCTTATGTGCAGGTAGTGCTGGCGATTTTTAGAGTTAATTTTGGATTCTCCCAGATGAAAACTAAATTCTTCTAGCCATAGCTATCTCTCCTTTGCCTTAACGTTCACTTAGTAATGTAACAAATATTTGTTGACCTAATGTGCTGGGTACCAGGCACTCTTTTAGGCACTGAAATAGAATGTATTGTATACTATAGTTGTCTCAAACTTGGCACATATATGTATTTTAATGTTTTTCTTTCATGCTTTCAGATGAAGCTATTAACATTTAGAATGCACACAAAATCTGTGAAACTCTTTCACATAATCCTTTGCTAATGTTGTTTTGTTTGTATTGTTAAATAATATTTTCACCACTAAGAGGAATTTCAGTGTAAGGTACACAAAACATAAACATGGAGCAGAAACAACCTCTGGTACTAAATTATTACTTTATTTTTACTCTATCTTGATAGTGCTAATGAATTTGTTGGTTTAGATTATCAAGATGATTTATGCCTCATGTATGTTGTTGTCTGTGGTTCTTTGGCTTCCCTAATTAATATTTATCAGTTTCTTAACATAGACCCATCTAAGACATCTTGTATGAGTCATTATATTATTTGTAATGATTCATTTCTAACGAGTCAATTTATTAATAGAAGACTTTATAATCTTCGTAATGACAAAACTTTGTTTCTTGACTTCTGAGAGTTTTAGTTCTCCCTTATTCCCCCTATCCATTTCCCCCTCCTCCTTTCTTCACAAGTTCCACTACTTCCCCTTCCCTGTATTAACTCCCCCAGCTCTGTAATAGTTCTAAATCAGAAAAGTCCAGGTTCCATTGACAAGTATTTCCACATACTCATAGGACAGCATGGAATCACAATCAGAAGGCATCTTATAATCCACTTGCCAAAGATGGTGTGATTTCAGTGTAGTCAAAGTGATTAAATAGTCATGTCCTAGGGAATTCCCTGGTGGTGCAGTGGTTAAGAATCTACCTGCTAGTGCAGGGGACACAGTTCAATCCCTGGTCTGGGAAGATCCCACTTGCCGCAGAGCAGCTAAGCCTGTGCACCACAACTACTGAGCCTGCGCTCTAGAGCCTGTGAGCCACAACTACTGAAGCCCACACACCTAGAGCCCATGCTCCGCGACAAGAGAAACCACCACCATGAGAAGCCCGTGCACCTCAATGAAGAGTAGCCCCCACTTGCCGCAACTAGAGAAAGCCTGTGCACAGCAATGAAGACCCAACGCAGCCAAAAATAAATAAATAAAGTAGATAAATTTATTTTAAAAAAATAGTCATGTCCTAGACGAGTTTCTAGAAACATACAGCCCACAAAAACTGAATCAAGAAGAAACAGAATAGACCAGTCACTAGAACTGAAATAGAATCTGTAATTTTCAAAACTCTCTACAAACAAAAGTCCAGGACCAAATGGCTTCACTGGGGAATTCTACCAAACATGCAAAGAAGATCTTTTGTGGATCCTTCTCAAACTCTTCCAGAAGATTAAAGAGGAAGGAATCTCCCAAAGTTATTCTATGAAGCCACTGTTAACCCTGATACAAAACCAGACCAAGACAGTACCAAAAAAGGAAATTACAGGCCAATAACTGATGAATATAGATGCAAAAATCCTCAACAAAATATTAGCAAACCAAATCCAGCAATACATAAAAAGGATCATACACCATGATCCAGTTGGATTCATCCCAGGGTCATTAGGATGGTTCATCATATGCAAATCAATCAGTGTGATACACTACATCAATAAAAGAAAAGACAAAAACCACATGATCATCTCAATAGATTCAGAAAAAGCATTTGATAAAATTCAACATTCATTCATGATAAAAACTCTCACCAAATAAAAATCTCTACATAATAAAAGACATTTTTGACAAACCCACAGCCAGTATACTACTCAACAGTGAAAACCTGAAAACCTTCCCACTAAATTCTGGAATAAGACAAGGATGCCCAATCTCACCACTTCTCTTCAAAGTAGTATTGGAAGTCCTAGCCACAGCAGTCAGACAAGAAAAAGAAGTAAAAGGTATCCAAATTGGAAGAAAAGAGGTAAAATTGTCACTATATGCAGATGACATGATACTATATATAGAAAACTCTAAGGACTCCACACAAAAACTACTAGATCTAATAAATGAATTCAGCAGAGTAGGAGGATATAAGATTAACATTCAGAAATTGGTTGCATTCCTTTACACTAACAATGAAATATCAGAAAGGGAATGTAAAAAGACAACACCTTTTAAAATTACACCCCCAAAAAAATAAAATACCTAGGAATAAACCTGACCAAGGAGGTGAAAGGCTTACGCTGAGAACTATAAAACATTAATAAAGGAAATAAAAGAGGATTCAAAGAAATGGGAAGATATCCCATGCTCTTGGATTGGATTGTTAAAATGGCCATACTACGCAAAGCAATCTACAGATTTAATGTGCTCCGTATCAAAATGCCTATGACATTTTTCACAGAACTAGAACAAATAATCCAAAAATTTATATGGAAACATAAAAGACACAGAATTGCTAGAGCAATCCTGAGGAAAAAAACCAAAGCAGGAGGCATAACTCTCCGAGACTTCAGACAATGCTGCAAAGCTACAGTAATCAAAACAGTGTGGTATTGGTACAAAAACAGGCATACGGATCCATAGAACAGAATAGAGAGTCCAGAAATAAACCCACACACCTATGCTCAATTAGTCTTCAACAAAGGAGGCAAGAATATAAAATGGGAAAAAGTCTCTTCAGCAAGTGGTGCTGGGAAAGTTGGACAGCTACATGTAAATCAATGACGTTAGAATACACCCTGAAACCATCACAAAAATAAACTCAAAATGGCTTAAAGACTTAAACATAAGACAGGATACCATAAAACTTGTAGAGGAGAGCATAGGCAAACCATTCTCTGACATAAACCGTACCAGTGTTTTCTTAGATCAGTCTCCCAAGGCAATAGAAATAAAAACAAAAATAAACAAATGGGACCTAATCAAACTTACAAGCTTTTGTTGAGAAAAGGAAACCATTAAAAAAAAAGACAACCTATGGAATGGGAAAAAATATTTGCAAATGATGCAACAGACAAGGGCTTAATCTCCAAAATATACAAACAACTTATACAACTCAACAACAACAAAAACCAAACAGCCCAATCAAAAAATGGGCAGAAGACCTAAATAGACATTTCTCCAAAGAAGACATACAGATGGGCAAGAGGCACATGGAAAGATGCTCAACATCACTAATTATTAGAGAAATGCAAATCAAAAGTACAGTGAGGTATCGCCTCACACCAGTCAGAATGGCCGTCATTAAAAAGTCTACAAATAGCAAATGCTGGAGGGGATGTGGAGGAAAGGGAACCCTCCTACACTGTTGGTGGGAATTTAAAATGGTACAGCCACTATGGAAAACAGTATGGAGATTCCTTAAAAAACTAAAAATAGAATTACCATATGATCTAGCAATCCCATTCCTGGGAATATACCCAGACAAAACTATAATTCAAAAAGATAACATGCACCCCTAGGTTCATAGCAGCACTGTTCACAATAGCCAAAACATGGAAACAACCTAAATGTCCATTGACAGATGAATGGATAAAGAAGATGTGGTATGTATATGCAATGGAATACTACTCAGCCATAAAAAAGAATGAAATAATGCCATTTGCAGCAAAATGGATGCAACTAGAGATTATCATACTAAGTGAAGTAAGTCAGAAGGAGAAAGACAAATATCATATGATATCACTTATATGTGGAATCTGAAATATGGTACAAATGAACTTATCTACAAGATAGAAACAGTCTCATAGACATAGAGAACAGACATGTGGTTGCCAAGGGGAAGTGGGGGAGGGAGAGGGATGGACTGGGAATTTGGGGTTGGTAGATACAAACTATTACATTTAGGATGGACAAACAACAAGGTCCTAATGAATAGCACAGGGAACTATATTGAATATCCTTTGATAAACCATAATGGAAAAGAATATTAAAAAAAGTCTTTATGTGTATAACTCAGTCACTTTGCTATACAGCGGAGATTGGCACAACATTGTAAAACAACTGAACTTCAATTAGAAAAACAAAAGATATTTTTGACAAACCCACAACCAATATAATACTCAACAGTGAAAAGCTGAAAACCTTCCCACTAAATTCTGGAGCAAAACAAGGATGCCCAATCTCACCACTTCTATTCAACGTAGTATTGGAAGTCCTAGCCACAGCAATTGGACAAGAAAAAAATGAAAGGTATCCAAATTGAAAGGGAAGAGGTAAAATTTGTCATTATATGCAGATGACATGATACTCTATATAGAAAACCCTAAAGACTCCACACAAAAACTATTAGAATTGATAAACAAAATGAGCAAGGTAGCAGGATACAGGATTAACATACAGAAATCTGCTACATTTCTTTACACTAACAATGAAATATCAGAAAGAAAAAGTTAAAAATACCTTTTAAAAATCTCATCCAAAAAAATAAAATACCTAGGAATAAACCTGACCAAGGAAATAAAAGACTTATATGCTGAGAACTGTAAAACTTTGATAAAGGAAATAGATGATTCAAAGAAATGAAAAGATATTCCCATGCTTTTGGGTTGGAAGAATTATTATTAAAATGGCCATACTACCCAAAGCAATCTACAGATTTAATGCGATCCCTGTCAAATTACCCGTGACGTTTTTCACAGAACTAGAACAAATAATCTTAAAAATTATATGGAACCACAAAAGACCCAGAACTGCTAAAGCAATCCTGAAGAAAAAGAACAGAGCTGGAGGCATAACCCTGTCAGACTTTAGGCAATACTACACAGCTACAGTAATCAAAACAACGTCCTATTGGCAAAAAAACAGACATATGGATCGATGAAACAGAATAGAGAGCCCAGAAATAAACCCACACACCTACAGTCAATTAATCTTCAACAAAGAAGGCAAGGATATACAATGGAGAAAAGACAGTGTCTTGAGCAAGTGGTGTTGGGAAAGCTGGGCAGGTGCATATAAATCAGTGAAGTTAGAACACACCCTCACACCATAAACAGAAATAAACTCAAAATGGCTTAAAGATTTAAATATAAGACATGACACCATAGAACTCCTAGAAGAGAACATAGCCAAGACATTATCTGACATAAATCATAGCAGTACTTTCTTAGATCAGTCTCCCAAGGTAAAAGAAATAAAAGCAAAAATAAACAAATGGGACTTAATCAAACTTAAAAGCTTTTGCACAAAAAAAGGAAACCATAAGCAAAATGAAAGATAACCTACAGACTGGGAGAAGATATTTGCAAATGACACAACTGACAAGGAATTAAATTCTGAAATATACAAACAGCTCATACAACTCATATCAGAAAAACAACACAATCAAAAATGGGCAGAAGACCTAAACAGACATTTCTCGAAAGAAGACATGTAAATGGCCAATAGGCACATGAAAAGATGTTCAACATCACTAATTATTAGAGAAATGCAAATCAAAACTACAGTGAGGTATCACCTCACACCAGTCAGAATGGCCATCATCAAAAAGTCTACAAATAGGACTTCCCTGGTGGCACAGTGGTTAAGAATCTGCCTGCCAATGCAGGGGACACGGGTTCGAGCCTTGGTCCAGGAAGATCCCACGTGCCGCAGAGCAACTAAGCCCGTGTGCCACAACTACTGAGCCTGCGCTCTAGAACCCACGAGCCACAACAACTGAGCCCACATGGCACAACTACTGAAGCCCACGCGCCTAGAGCTCGTGTTCTGCAACAAGAGAAGCCACCACAATGAGAAGCCCGCACACCGCAACGAAGAGCAGCCCCTGCTCACCACAACTAGAGAAGGCCCACGCGCAACAACAAAGACGCAACACAGCCAAAAATAAATATATTTTTAAAGAAGTCTACAAATAATAAATGCTGGAGAGAGTGTGGAGAAAAGGGAACCCTTCTGTACTGTTAGTGGGAATGTAAATTGGTGCAGTCACTATGGGGAACATTATGGAGGTTCCTTAAAGAACTAAAAATAGAATTACTGTATGATCCAGCAATTCCACTCCTGTGCATATATCCAGAAAAGATGGGAACTATAGGGTTTTGTTTTTTTTTTTTTTTCGTGGTACGCGGGCCTCTCACTGCTGTGGCCTCTCCCGTTGCGGAGCACAGGCTCAGCGGCCATGGCTCACAGGACCAGCCGCTCCGTGGCATGTGGGATCCTGAAAAAACTTTCATTGAAAAAACTAAATGCTTTCGATTCTATTATCATCTGATTAGAACTTGTTTGTACATTTCTTTATATCCAGGACATTTAAAAATATTAATTTAACATAAATGGAATAAAAATCAGTGAAAAAAGATGTACATATAGGGTCTCATTCTAAATAAAAAATCAGTATACCTTTTATTTCCATATTAACATCTGACTCTTCTAAAAACTCAGTGCTCTGTCAGAAGCAACAGATGATCTAGTTGGCATATGGAAATTTATAATTGAAAGATTTAGTGTGAGTTGGTCTTCTATTAATAAAAGAAATAATTGAACTCATTTGCTTTGTTATTTACATTCTGAGTCCCTTCGTGGTCTGAATTTATACCATGTACATATTAGCAGCAATTCCCAAAGGGAAGAAATTGAGAGTTCCTCTATCCCATGGTCACAGCTAGAGAGTTTCTTCTTCTACAGATCCCAAATCAACGTGGAATTCTCCATCCTCCACTCTCATCCTTCTAAACCCATTTTCCATGGAGACTTTTGCCTTCCCTCATAATCACAGATGCTCACAGGTCTGGTCTTTTTAATCCTGGGGAAAGAGAAGGTTGATCCACAGAAAGGAGGGAGGTAAACTCTCGCTCGTATCAGTCCTCACTAGCCTACCCCTAGACCCTGCCCCCCTCCTCTTTCTAGTAGGTTCGCCAAAAAGCTCCTTCGGGTTTTTAGTAATGGAAAAACCCAAAGGAACTTTTTGGCCAACTAGTATTTCACTTTCTACTCCATCTCACCTCCCTAACCCCTCGCCAACTCCTCCCACGCTCCCATTCAGCTTGTCATCCCCAAATGCCTGATTCTGCCCCTCATCTCCTGAAAATGCGGTCTCTTAGAGGCTACTGCCCAGCCTTGCCTTATGGAACATATACCCCCAAATCCTCTAATAGTGACTGGCACTGGCAGAGTTCTGGGCCCACAGTGAGGAGGACAGGATTCCCTGCTCTCAGACCAGCATGGCAGCACAAGAAGGTGCACCCCAGGCCAACCCTAAATCAGTGTTCTGTAGAACTCTTGGCCCTGTCTCAGTACTGTTATGTTTTAAATCAGGTTTTGTGTGCTGATCTGGCAGCTTAATCCCCAATTTTCAACTTGTTTCTCTGGGAAGATGTTAAAAGTTTTGAAGAACTGACTAGTAAATGAACTTTTGGAATAACCATACATTTGTAATTTGGTGCCTGCCTGTTTCTGATAAGAGTGTATCCTGCAGCTGCTCAAAAGGGCTTTGTTTGGGATGGGGGTTGAGAAGGAAAAGAGTTACCGGTTTTGCTTTAAACATTGAGAATTTTTGGCTCTAAAAGCACTTTTTAATCATTTTAATTTGTAGTATTTTTCCGTTTAAATTTGGGCATTTTAGACGTGATGCGTTTGCACAAACAAACATGTATTTCAGACACACAGAATTCCATAAATCTGCATATCAACAGCTGTGTACCTACACTGAAGAAAAGATTCCCTTTCACAGGCATTTCTTTATGGCCTAGAAACTGGTATTTTAATCCATCTTTTCAAAGAATGTACTGAGAATTTTAATGTAGGGTAGCTGGTCAGACTTGAACTGTGGCATTGAGTCATGCCGAGCAAAATTTGGGTTTTTTAGGTTAGTGATGTTTTCTGTTCCAGTAAAAGGCCTGAAAAAAAAAAAAAGAGAGAAGGTATTGCTTTAGAAACACTTACATTTTCATTTTTCAGGATGTTACCTAGAATGTTTATTAACCAGGTTTCCAGGACATTGAATGTTTAAGGTCATCCTTGAACCTAAATTATCTCTACACTTCTCAAGGTTAAACTCACGGCTAAATGAAGCAAGGTTAAACTCATGGCTAAATGAAGTGTATATTCGTGAACTTGGTTGAATTGTGTGAAACTTGTGTCATGCAGGCCCTTTAATCCCCACTGTAAAGCTTTTCTTGCAAAATGTCCGAACCTTTATTAATGTATTATTTATATCAGAGTTGAATTAGGGCCAAGAACTGTAATTGTTGCTCTCCTGCTTATATCAATAGTTTTACATAAGTCGTCTCTATTGATAAATTTGAGTCAGATTAATGAGTAATAAATCTAAAGATAACCTTTTCAAACCATTGGAGAGCCAAGAAAGTGAATATATAATTGTGATTAAAAGGGATATATGACTAAGGCACTCAAATGCATTTTATATGGTGCCTGAGTGCTCCTTTCTGGCTTAACACAGTTAAATGAAAATTACTTCCTAGTTATATTAAAATAGTGTCATTGATTACTTTAAACTCTTTTTTTTTTTAATGATGTAAGGAAATACAACAGTGCACTATAAAATTTAAACTTGAGGGGACAGAAGTACCAGAAGTTTAACTAAAAGACTAAGAAATTAAGATACAGGTTTCTAGAAAAATGCTGTGTCAGCTTTCTCACAAACTCTTTTGCTAATGTTTGCTCTCTTTCCAGTTAAAAATAGGGATACCATTCAAAACCAAAGTACATTTATCAAAAAAGTAGGAACTTATCTAATAAATCACAATTTTATTGAAACATCATGCTTTACATTCCTGATAGACCATAAAACTTAATGTGGAACAGAAATGTAAAACCTTGACCAGTGGGGTTTTATGCGTATTTTGAAACTAGAAGGCCATCACTTGGTTTGCTTCTCCAGTATGAACTTTCATGTTTTTAAAACTCACATTACCTTTTTATTGTATAAAGTAGAAATGAAAACTCTTCAATGTATAGTTTGCTAAAATAAAGGACAAACATCCAAATAAGAACTTTAAGAAGTGATTCACGAACTATGAGTTTATTTGACATTTAAAGCTATTTTTAAAACTGCATTTAAAAACTCTCTTCACATTTCTTAGAGAGAAGGGGTCTTATCTTTAGTTTGAAGTAGTAACAGCTAGACCTCATGTATTGGCAGAAGTATTGACATCCACAAGTTTGAGTAGAAATGTTTACTCTTCCTTATACCAAATTTAAATGTCTTTGGGTCCATACTTAATATCTTAAAGCCCCTGACTTAAAGCAGTTGGGGCAAGAAGGTACTATTAGCCAAAAATCCTAATCAGGGTAGTTCTGTTGAATTTGAACTGTTATGGGTTATTTTATTCTTACTTTCTGAATTGTAAAGTAGTTATATTACTTTCATAAATAGGCTTTTTTTTTAAGTCTCTGTGTGTATGTATATTTAGAGAGGAGAGACACTCTGAATGACTCATTCTGAAGAAGGGGGGGGTCAGTTTTAAACTTTTCAAATAGCTTCCTTTTCCCATTTCTTTACTGAAACTTACCAGTTACTGTACATAAAAAGTGTTCCCTTTCTTTTAACTATCTTTACTGGTTGCCAAGGTGTAAATCAGAAAGCCCAAGTTTTCTGTCTCCCACTTCATAAACAAGACTCAGTTCTGCTTCAGACACTTGGAGCCCTGCCAAAGTTGTCATGATGATGTCAGTTTACCAAGAATGTTCACATTTCTCATGCAGTGTTCCACATTCCCTGGACTCGAGCAAATGTCCTTTTAGAGCTCCTTGAAGTTTTAGGGTTGGATTAAAAAAGCATGCCTTGTTTTCAATACTTCATGCTACCTTTTCAAAATCAAGGATCCATTTTTAACACCATGACGGTTTACAAGCCCATGATCCATTTTGTATTTGTTGGTTAAGAAAATATAGAATGACCAAAAGTTTATCAGGTGGTGAAACCAATAAGATTTGCTAGTTTAGTAAATTGAAATTGTATTAATTTAGTATTCCCTCATTCATCAACTGCTTATTTCATATCTATATTTATAATCCAGTATATTTATTTTAATATAGTTCTTGATTTTCAAATTTTTACAAATAACAATGGCCTCTACCTGTATTTGGAAAGACATAGGTAGACGTTACTCAGTGTACAGAATTCTTAGATATCTTACAGTACTTCTTAGTTCTTGGCTAGATTGGAAATCACTGTGCTGTAGATGGTTATTTCTAGTTATTTAATAAGTGATTTTGGCCTGTAAGCCATAAACATTAGAAAAACCTGACAATTTTAAAAGATTATTTAGAGAAATGGCTGCATTTGAAGGGAGTAGTTTAACTTTATATATACCTGTCCTGGTAAACTTTATGGAGAAGTTACGAGGACCATGAAAATTTCAGTCCTTCCAACATTTAAAATGTGTGTAAGTTCAGTTTTATGATAACGAAGGTTTAAAATAAAATCTGTTCTATTTTATATCTACTACATTTGGACAGTTTATGTGTTGGGAAATGGACTAAATATGATAAATTCTGTGAAATATATTTGTCCTCAGACAGAATTCTTTGTACACACCAAACAGATGATGTTTACATGGATTTCTTGCAGTTAATGTTCATTAATGACCTAATTAGCTGAAAAAATAAAGTACCAGCTAATAGTTACTTATATTGTAAATATATTTGATTCTTTTTATATCCTATTTGAGTGGGTAAATTACATATTTACAAAGTGGAAAGGAGGATTTTCCTTAATATTCATGTTTAAATTGAACTCTGGTTGACTTTCTAGGCTGAGGTTGCATGTTGCTTACTTTTCATTTCATTTATGGTAATGTGAAGTATGGATAGTTTTCTTGTCATCACCCAGTTTTGATTCATTCAAAAGAATGGAACTTCTTGAGACAGATCCACTAGCCAAATCTAAGACAAGTATTGTTAATCACAGGCAAAACCCTGGCCCTCTGCCTTTCTTTCTCATCAAGCAGCATAGTGTAGCCTTTTGATAATTTCTAGAGCATTTCCTCGTGGCTTTTTACGAAAGTTTCAAAACAGTTTTAAACTAGGCAAATTAAAATCTAGTTTGAATTCAGAGATTTTTAAACCTCTATTTTAAGAAATAATTGCAGATTCCAAAAGTAGTTTTCAAATTAGCAAGGAGGCCTCAACCAGTGTTTCCTTCCTGTGGTAGAACTCCCTGTCATGTTCTCTGGAATGTCAGGAGTGAATTTGCAGAGCTAGAATGTCCTACTGGGTCAGACTTCCAGATCCTACCTTCCCGGAAGTTAATTCATGACAGTGATAGATCACAATTAGTGAATTTTTTCAGGCATGTTTATGTAATGGAACATTGTCGAGGTCATCAGACTAAGGAAGTAGTTACCTGGCATGAAAGGAGCACCAGGATAAGTGTCTGCTAGCCCCAGGTTCAGTTGTGCTGTTTTCAAAATCACTGTTACCTCTCTAGGGACAGAATCTCTCTCATAAACCCTGTTGTACTCCTTTTTCCATTGTACTCATTTCCAATTTTATCCATTGCACAAAATACATAAATATATATATATATATATATTTTTTTTTTTTTTTTTTGCGGTACACAGGCCTCTCAGTGTTGTGGCCTCTCCCGTTGCGGAGCACAGGCTCCGGACGTGCAGGCTCAGTGACCATGGCTCACGGGCCCAGCCGCTCCGCGGCATGTGGGATTTTCCTGGACCGGGGCATGAACCCGTGTCCCCTGCATCGGCAGGCGGACTCTCAACCACTGCGCCACCAGGGAAGCCCCATAAATATTTTTTTAATTGACGTCCATTTGGTCTTTTCCTGTGATTTCAGTTAAAGTAGTTGTTTGTTTTGTGCATCCTATGGCAGTATCTAAAGAAGAAAAGAGTTCCTCTCTTCCAGAAGTCCCTTCAAATTGACCCAAACTCATCCCCTATTATCCAGTGAGTACAGTTGCCTCCGTTCACCTTTGAAAAGATTGCTTTTCTAAATTTGGTTCCATTTCATATTTCTCTTGTCTCCTTATTTCCACCATGAGCTCCCTTTTGTTTCTTTGTTCACAAGCAGCCACCTGGAGTCCTGAGAGGGTCTTGCTGCACAAGGACAGGAGGCTAGTTCCTTGGTTGCGGAGCAGTGCTTTCCACAGGCCAGAACCGCACTATGTGTGTTGGTTCGTTGTTTTTAATGTTCTTGCTACTAAACTTTAATCTTTTATTCTCTCAACAATTTCTTTTTATCTTGAATCGTCTTAAGGTCGCTTCTTTTTTTTTATTCTTGGATGCACACTGCTAGCAGTCTGGAGACACAATGTATGCATAGTTACATAAATTAAAGGCCTCAAACCTGGCTCTCGTAGCGGGGGTTTATATGCAGACTTCTCCAGATTCTCTCCAAACAGAAATGTAGCGTGAACGAAGCCAAGACCAGATTGAGCTGAACTAACTGAATTGAGATGGTGCTGACACCCTGTCTCTTCCCTTCTCTTTAACCCGGTGATGACCTCCTTCCCTTTTGGGGGAAGTGCTTTTCAGACCTGCCGCCTTCTGCAAAGCTTGTTGTCCCCTGCAGTTCAACTCTGCTTTATCAACATTCTTCTAATGCTAAGTTTGTGTTTGGGGAACCTCGGTGAAAGTTCTTGAATCATATTCTGTTAAGTTCTCCAAAATCCAGTGATTCCACGTCTCTTTACTTTTCAACGTCTGAGGGAGTAATCAGTCAATCATTTCTCTGATTCCCATAACATTAATGCACTAAAAAAAATAAACAGAACAATAAACCATTTGTTCTCCTGACCCCAAAGGAAAGCCCAAACTCTTTGGGTGTATTGGAATTTTATTTTTATATGTGATCTGAAACAAAAGAACCATCAACCAGGACTTGGACACATTTTCATGTACTAAGTTACCTCTAACAATATCTATCACTTTCTAAGAGGATTTGCTTTATATTGATGAAATGTATGCAGAATACTTAAAGGAATTCTCATAAAAGGATGGTCCAATTGTATTGGGAGTTTGTTTTGTAGATCTAAACCATTTAAGGTCAATGATTTTATTTTCCATAAGGGGGCCTCTGTCTGTTGTTAATTTAAAATTCTATACTTGCTTGACTTAGCTTCTTCAGTTATGTTTAAATTATGCAGTATGTTGATATTGATATGATTTTCAGCTTTTGCTAAACGTTGCAATTTATGTGGGGACTCCCAGACTTTAACCCAACACAGAGTTAAAATGAAACCAACCCAGAGTATACTATAAAGTAGACAGTATAACCGTAGTGGAAAGGACATCTAACATTTAGACCAATTCTGTGCTCGTTGCCAGTTTCACCAAATTAGCATTGCCTTATCAAGGTTGTAGTGAGAAGATGTGCTAAAAGCTCTTCTATTTTTGTAGTCTATTTTAAGAACTCAGTATTGATTAAAATGGAATTAATATGTCCTTTATCTTTTTTCATATCATAATTTTTTGTTCTAGTTTATCACTGAATGATATTTCTAATTAGCAGTTGAAAATTTTGCTAAATTTTAGTGTTGGTTTAGATTTCAAAAATTAAATGAGATGAAATGTGATTGCTGGAGAGGACTTCCCATGCTGTGGTAGTAATACTGGATTCCTAACAATGGTCTTCTAGTACATAGACATTTCACTTATTTGTAGTCATTTTAACCTTGTCCAAATGCCATGACTTTGTAATTAATCTGTCCCTGGATAATCAAGAGTTGACTGGGGCTTCCCTGGTGGCGCAGTGGTTGAGAGTCCGCCTGCCGATGCAGGGGACACGGGCTCGCCCCGGTCCGGGAGGATACCACATGCCGCGGAGCGGCTGGGCCCGTGAGCCATGGCCACTGAGCCTGTGCGTCCGGAGCCTGTGCTCCGCAACGGGAGAGGCCACAACACTGAGAGGCCTGCGTACCGCAAAAAAAAAAAAAAAAAAAAGAGAGTTGACTGCACTCTGTGCCTGTGTTTGACTTGCTCATACATTTTACTTTTCTGGTTTGCTTATAGACTATAGACTGTTTTATTGTAGACTATTCATTAGCTGTCTGATCTGTTACTTCAGTATTACAAATTTATATATAAGTATGCATGTGTTTTATCATCTGGTAATGTCTTATTTTGAAAATGGTTTTTGTATCATTAGCTGTCTGATCTGTTACTTCAGTATTACAAATTTACATATAAGTATGCATGTGTTTTATCATCTGGTAATGTCTTATTTTGAAAATGGTTTTTGTATCAGTAATCTTTAAGCTTAATTTTTACCAGTATAATTTAATTTCCCAAAACTTATTCAAATAATTAGGCATTTCTAGATATAGTAAATTGCTGTTTACTCAGCATAGTGAGTAGTTACTTTTTTCCCCACTTAGTGTGATTAGACATAATCATTGATAATTTCTGTGAAGAAGCTAGCAGTACGGGACCAGGTTTCAACAAAAATGTAGCCTTTTCAATCTAAGTCCAGTTGGATGTCTGGGTCCAAAAAGAGATCATATGCAAAAGAGACAGGCTGACAGTTGGGGTCTGGAGGTGGGACAAGGGAGGCAGCACAGTTGTGTGAGTATAATGCAGAGGTGGTATTAACGCCACTTACCAAGCTGGGCATTTCCAAGACTTCCTCCAGGGTAGACGTGAGAAGACCAGAGTAGGATGCACACAGGCCCCTGGAGGTCTGAACCTTAGCAGAAACAGAACAGAATTGATACAAAGACTGCCAGTGTGACCAAGAGGGGTCACACTGTGACACACACTCCCCACCCTGGCCTGGCCCCACCCAAGTGCTTGGGTTGGAAGGGAATCAGACACCAGCCCTGTGTATTCAAGCATTGGGCGGAAGAGCTGGGAGTGGGAGGTGCCTGTGAATATCCTGGACTGCCGCCCTTGGCAGGCTGCTAGGGAGTGGGTGGCTTGCTGACACTTGGACATACATTCTAACTGCTCAGATGGCTCTAGACAGTGCTAAAGATGGCAACCACTGTTTCCTATGAAGATGAGTAAATGCTTGTTAGGTAAATGGTAATCTGTTACACTAAAATATATAATAATCTGGAACATATCAGATTGATTATATGAAGTACAGGTTTTGCTTTGTTTTCTTTTAACCAGCTTGTTTTTAAAGTGCTCATGTGAAAAATTCTAAAATTCATATGGAACCACAAAGGACTGTACAAAGCTAAATCAAGCTTGAGAAGGAAGAACAAAGCTGGAGGCATCACAATTCCTGGTTTCAAAATATATTACAAGGCTACAGTAATTAAAACAGTATGGTACTGGCATAAAGATAGACATATAAACCAATGGAACAGAATAAAGAGCCTAGAAATAAACCCATGCATATACAATCAACTGACCTTTGACAAGAGTGCTAAGAATACACAATAGGAAAAGGATAGTTACTTCAATAAATGGTGCTGGGAAAACTAGATACCCGCATGCAAATAAATGAAATTGGATCCTTATATTACACTATACACAAAATTCAACTCAAAGTGGATTAAAGGCTTAAACATAAGACCTGAAACTATAAATCTTCTAGAAAAAAAACATAGAGGAAGAGCTTCTGGACATTGGTCTTGTCAGTGGTTTCATTGATATGACACTAAAAGAACAACAAAGGCAAAAATAGACAAGTGGGACTACATCAAATTTAAAAGCTTCAACACAGGAAAGGAAACCATCAGCAGAGTGAAAAGGCAACCTACGGAATGGAGGAAAACATTTGCAAATCATATATCAGATATGGGGTTAATTTCCAAAATATGCAAAGGATAAGGAACTCCTACAACTCCATAGCAAAAAACCTGACTTTAAAATGGGCTAAATACTTGAATAGGCATTTCTCCAAAGAAGAAATATAAATGTCCAGCAGGTATATGAGCAGATAGTGTCACTCATCTTTAGAGAAATACAAATCAAAACCACAGTTAGAAATCACCTCATACCTGCTAGAATTGCTGTTATCAAGAAAATAATAGACAGGTGTTGGTGAGGATGTAGAGAAATTAGAACCTTGCACAATATTGATGGGAGTGCAGAATGGTACAGCTGCTATGGAAAACAGTATGGAGATTCCTCAAAAAATTAAAAAGGGAACTACCATATGATCTAGCAATCTCACTTCTGTGTATTTATCCAAAAGAATTGAGATCAGGATTTTGAAGAGATACTAGCATGCCAGTGTTCATTGCAATATTCACAATAGGCAAGATTTGGAAACAACCTAAATGTCCACTGACAGATGAATGGATAAAGAAAATGTGGTCTCATATGCCCAAGGATTGCAGTAGGCTCCTAAGCTTCTCCCCTCTACCCCTCCCTGCCCCACCCTATCCCTATCCTCCATTTGGGAGCCAGAGTGTGAGAATCTTTTTAAAATACAGTCGGGGTGGACTTCCCTGGCGGGTCCAGTGGTTAAGACTGCACTTGGGTTCGATCCCTGGTCAGGGAACCACGATCCCACATGCTGCACGGCATGGCCAAAAAATAAAATAAAATAAAATAAAATACAGTTGGGGTCAGGGGTGCTAACTATCCACGGAGTGGAAAATCCACGTATAACTTTATAGTCAGCCCTTCATATCCGATGTTCTGCAGATTCAACCAACCACGGATGTTGTAGTACGTATTTATTGAAAAACAATCCATGTATTAGTGGGCCCATGCATTTCAGACCTGTGTTGTTCAAGGTCCACTGTACAAACCTGATTGCCTTACTGCCGTGTTAAACAAACTCAAGGGGCTTCTGTTTGCTTTTAAGAGAAATATCAAAATTTCCCTTTTGCTGGAAACAAATTCCAATATATGTCTATTTTCTCTTATCTAGTTGATTTTACATATTTGAGCACAGAGAAACCTACACAAGGATATGTAAAACACTTTACATCAGTCCTTAACGGAGTAGGGTCGGAAGCAGGGCCGATTTGTGGCCTTAGCATGGTGGCTAAGAGCCGGACTCTAGGGCTAGACTGCTTGGGTCCACATCCAGCACGCACTTGCTAACTCTGTGGCCTTGGGCAGGTAACTTAAACTTCTTTGTATTGTAGGGTTAATAGCAGCATGAAAGCATTTGGCAGGTGCCTAGCACCTAGTAAGTACTCTGTGTTTCCTCTGTTAATTAACAGTTAATTAATTTTTCTCTCTATTGTTGAGTTGGTATAATAAATATGCTTTACTTTTACAACACATAAATTTAAAAGAAAGTTTTAAAGAAAAGGGGGAAAAAAGATCCAAGGATATCTGGGGGAAGTTCTTACTATTGCCTGCAAAGCACTGTACGACAGGCCCCTGTCTATTAGTAACTTCATCTTACGCTACTTTTCTTTCCTTTGCTCTTCTTGACCCCAGTCACCCCAGTCTTCACATTTCCTGCAGCCTGACCTCTGCTCATCTTTCAGGTCTCAGGTCAGAGTGATTTCTCAGGAAGTCCTTTTATTGGCCCCTTAGACAAGGCCAGATCCCCTTGACCTCATAGAACTTTTTTTTTTTAAACAGCATTTATCCAAGTTGTAATTACATATTTCTTTGAGTGTTTGTTTAGTGATTGACACCCCATCACTTGACGAGAACCTCTGAGAGGCTAAGACTGTCCATATCACCCACCATTCTATCCCCCATGCCTAGCACAGCAGTTGCCAAACTGAGAAGGAAAGGGGTGTTTCAGAAAACCCACCAGGTCGGTGTGGGGAGCCCCTAGGCTCTATGAGGACCTGGCAGCAGTGACACTGGAAGGAAGGGGAGCTGCTGCATTTTTAAGGGTATTGTCATTTCTGCCAAGGATTTTTAGTTGTATCCAGATATCTTGGAGCCCCCAAAGATAGCTCCTCAAGCATTTTTTTTATTTCAGAAGTTTTTCTTAGAGGCCTGCAGAGAAACTCTTACGTACAGAAATGTGAATGCTGCCCTCCGAGATCTGCCTGCAGCACTAGGACAGTGTTTTCACCTAGTAGGTGTGCAGGAATCATAGCAGGTATGCTTCTTTAACCATCGTCATGGGCTACAGGACCAGCCTTCACATCAGCAACTGGTATGGAAGCAAAGGACATAATAAATTTTCATGGTTTAGTGTTAAATAAAATTAAGAAGGGTGAAGCCCAGTATGTTAGGCTTCTCCAGAGAAACAGAACCAATAAGGTGTGTGTGTGTGTGTGTGTGTAAAATAGAGATTGGTTGGTTGATTGATTGTAAGAAATTGGCTCATGCAGTTGTGGAGGCTGGCAAGTCCAAAAGCTGGAGGCTGGAGGCCCACGGAGGAGCTGCCATTTGCTTCCAAAGGCAGATGGCTGGCAGAATCCCCCTTCTTTGGAAAACCTCAGTCTAATTTCTCGAGGGATTGCGTGAGGCCCACCCGCATCATGGAGGGCAATCTACTTTACTCAGTCTGTTGATTTAACTGTTAATCCCATCCCCAAAAATGCCTTCACAGAAATATCTAGAATAGTGTTTGACCAAGCATCTGGGAACCGTGCCTGAGCCAAGTTGACACACACATGATCAACCATCATACCCAGTAAGCTGCCCTTGCCTGTGCTGTTAGCCTGCTCCAGGAAAGCTCTGAAGTGCTGCAGGTCTATAAAAGACAGCCTCTGCGTGAGGTTCAGATTCTAGTCCGATCATCTAGAGCTTATATGTAAGGTGCCCAAAATATCCAAAAGAGCCTTAAAGAACCAGAGGTCTTTGTTACTTACATAAAGTTCAGGAGCTTTGCTGTTGTTTTAGAGGTATTTAAGCATCATGGTTTCCTTGTTTTGTTTTGTAGTTTGCATTGCGTTTCAAAAACAAGGTGCATGCACTCACCCCCAGAAATCAGCATCTCATGTTTTTTTCCCATTTTATAGTTGAGGAAGCGGAGGCTCCTATATTAGCTTTTATGCCAGATTGATGGCCATTAAGTGGCTGGGTTGAACCTAGGTCTTCTCATTTTATATTGAGCCTTTCCCCTCTTTCCCTAACCCCTTGTTCTGTAACATCTCATTTCTAAAGGAGGAGGGAGGGGAAAAGAGAGAGAGTATGAATGAATATGAAAATGAATATTTACAGAACTCCTACCTGAATTCAGTATAGGAGAAATAAAAATTTTTACCAGATTATATGCTTGCCTTGACCCCTCTGGGGCTGTGGCTCTTTCAAGCCAGAGGAATTTAGGTTTGCTGTCCATTCCTTTCTAGTTCTACATTATGGGTGACTATATTTATGGACAAATAAATATTGAAACTCTAAAGAAATCACCTCCTTCACTCTCTGGGTCACATTCCCTACCACCCTGTAGCATTTAAGAGTGTTTTCACAGTCATCACGTCTGCCAGGTTTGGGTCTTGTGTTATGCCTCCTTCCAGTTTGTTTGGTTAGTTAGCTAATGTGTTTTGCATTCAACCAAGGAAATTCAAAATACTGTCTCCAAGAGAGCCAGCTAGAGTAGAAGTGCTGTCCAACTTGAGAGTGGTAGGCCGGCTGAGTTCTCTGGGTGATGATTGAGCAAACCACCCGCTAATTTTAGGCTGGGAAAGGATGGGGCACAAATTGAGTTTTCAGTAGAAAAATAACGTCCTGCTAAGACGTCCTATAACCTTGGAAGTATCTTCTGGCTCTCTAGCTCTTGGCCATTTTGAAGCTTCATATCCCTACTCATTATCGGATTAAGTGTAGTGAAGACTTTAGTTTTGAAACTGTAACTTTCTGCCTTAGATCACCTGGATCTGAAAGGTCACGAAAGCGAAGCTTGTCCTTCTTTCCTATGACTAATGTAGGTGGGAAGCAGTGGGCCTCAGGCACCCATAAGTGGATAAGCTGAGCAATAGCATGCAGGGCTACAGAATTTTCCTGCATTACCACTTTCAAGCTTGTATACCAGATACTGAATTGTAGTGCAAAATGTGTATTAATTGCCCGTACTTATAGACATATTGTAACTTTTCAAAAAATTTTATTGTGAACACCATCTGCCTTGGCTTGTGTGGATGAAGTTTAAGTTTATAGCCAAAGCTCCATTTGGTCCTGCACAACAAAATTGCATATAGCTTTGTTAGTCCCAATTCTGGCATCTTTTGGAGCTAAAAACAGTCCATTAAAAATAAAACATATGGGGCTTCCCTGGTGGCGCAGTGGTTGAGAGTCCATCTGCCGATGCAGGGGACGCGGGTTTGTGCCCCGGTCCGGGAAGATCCCACATGCCGCGGAGCGGCTGGGCCCTTGAGCCATGGCCGCTGAACCTGCGCGTCCGGAGCCTGTGCTCCGCAATGGGAAAGGCCACAACAGTGAGAGGCCCACGTACCGCAAAAAGAAAAAAAAAATTAAAAAAAACAAACAGACATGTTTTCCAGGGATTGATTTCCTAGAGACAGTGTGAAAGTATAATGTATCTTTGCCTTGAATATAGAGATGACATTTAATAGTTCCTAGTTTTGAACTTCCTAGATTATCTCACTGAATTTTCATGACAAATCTGTGCAGTAGGTAGAACAGTTGTTTTATAAAATAAGTGGAAACAGAGAAATAGTATTCACCTAAAGACCCCTGGACTGCATATTCTTAGCAATTACCATTTTTGGTTGCCTACTTTGAGTTGAGGGGCTGATTCTAGCTGGCTGTGTTACCTACATCTGCTAATATTATTTAATCCTCATAACGACCTGTGGAGTCGCTGGTAGGGTTCTCACTTTATAGACGAGGAGGGTAAGTTTCAGGGAGGTTAAATAATCTAAGGTCGTGTTGCTGGTCAGGTAGAGCTGTTCTGGTCTGAAGTCCATGCTTTTTCTAGCCTTCAAGCTTCACCTCATTAGAGTGTTCAAGTTGATGTCATTAAGTTCTGTGGCCGTGTATGACCCATATTTAATTTTTAGTTCATCAGAGCATTTGAGTGGGGAATAGGTCAGAGCCAATGGAAATTTGACTTGTTGGATCCTATGGTTGCTATATGCTAGCTTTTATAGTAATAAAATGCTGTAAATCCCTGTGTTTGTGTTGTTTATGGCAATCAAGATGTTTCAACTAAAAAAAATGTATATTGTCAGGGAATTAAGATACTTAAATTCAAGAAGTATTTATAGAGCACCAGTATTTGCTAGGTGCTGTGTGATTGGTACTTTCATGCCTAGTATTTAATACGATTTTTACAATGTTCCAGCAGGCCTTAATTATTGCTTGTTTGCAGATAAGGAAACCTAGCCTCAAAAAGAATAAAATACTTGGGGAAGGATACACAACTAGTAAGTAGAGCTAGAGATACACTGGGGTGTTTCACTTCACGTCCATTACTTTTAGTCCAGTGTTAATGTTCACAGCTTCCAACATGCTCTGTTGCTACTGTGGTCACTCTGCCATCTCTCAACCCACCATCAACACAACCCATTCCTTGTCACTTGCATACCCTCCCTTATGAATTTCAGATAATTTCATCATCAACCCAGGGAGCATTTCCTGAATTGTAATTAAAATTGTCTATAGGAGATCATGCATCTAAAGAAGGTACTTTATTATGCAGCCATTAGCATCTTGTTGAGGGACCTCTGCCTTTCAGAATTCATTTCACAGAAAGCAATGGAGTTATCTATCCAGCATTTCTGAGAAATAAGACAAGTGATGGATACATGTAGTTCAAGTCAGGACAACTTATTACATCTGCAGTGGGTGTTTAAGGAGACCTGGGTAATTGAACATGGTAATTGTGTTGCTGTATCTGAAGGGTTTCACTGACACTTGTTTTGTTTTGCCTGAGCCCATAATTGCAGAAGTATTCTCCCATGGTGATTAGTTCCCAATTTAAAATTGACTGTTTCGGGCTTCCCTGGTGGCACAGTGGTTAAGAATCCACCTGCCAGTGCAGGGGACGCGGGTTCGAGCCCTGGTCCGGGAAGATCCCACATGCCGCGGAGCAACTAGGCCCATGCACCACAACTACTGAGCCTGCGCTCTAGAGCCCACGAGCCGCAACTACTGAGCCTGCGAGCCACAACTACTGAGCCCATGCACCACAACTACTGAAGCCCGCCCACCTAGAGCCCATGCTTCACAACAAGAGAAGCCACCGCAATGAGAAGCCTGCGCACCCCAACAAAGAGTAGCCCCCGCTCGCTGCAAGTAGAGAAAGCCTGCGCGCAGCAACGAAGGCCCAACACAGCCAAAAATAAATTTAAAAAAATAAAAATAAAATTGACTTTCATTAAAGGTAACTCCATAATGAGACCAGTGAGGACCCAAGGTGTGTGCTTTAATGATAGTAATTCCCTCCTCACTTGCTGCTTGACCAAGTGCACAGAGAAGATGTAAGGCAAAGCCTTCCTCTTAAGTCCTGCTTGAATTGCAAGAGAAGAGGAGGTCGAATTACATTGCCTTTAAGGTCCCTTCCAGCGTTAGCATTCTGTGATTCTTTGGAATATTCACCAAATGGAAGTTCAAAAATTGATCCTGCTTTCACACTGAGAGGGAAGAATGCCCACAATTCAATACAAGATTAGAAGCTGCAGAGAGGAAATAGTTGTCTTGAGTGAGTTCTTTTATTGGAAATCAGCCTTGTACTACTGGACAGGAAATTAAGTGCTTGCCTGGGTCATTAATCATTGTGCTGATTTGAAAATTAGCAGTGGGGGGAGGTGGTTATATTTGAGGAGGAAGGAAGGAGTGGGTGGAAGGAGCGATCCTGAAAGCTCCCCCTTCAGAGTGGGCATTAGCTGGAGAAGATAGAGTGATACCAACCACCCCCATCTGGTGCAGGTGTCTCAGCTATTTCTGCCAAGTCTCCTGATTGTTCCCACACATCTCCTACTCCAAACTCTTTCCCATCTCTGCCAAGAGGAGGGAAAGAGAAAGAATTCTGGTATTTTCACTGAGAAAAGGCAAAGAAGTGATCATCTAATGGGGGTCATATTTCTCTGTTTAGCTCAAGAGGGATATTATAAGGGAAAAAGATAAGATTGGGATAGCCATAGTTCTTGTCAAAGTTACATTGAAAAGAGACAAAAAGAAAAAAAAAACCCACAGCAAAAATATGAGTAATAGGTTATATCATGTCAGGACAGCTTGTGTCCTTCAAAACAACTCCAACTTTTCCTGTCTCTCTCTTCCCAAGTAGAACCGCACTCAGGAAATCGTCTGCAGCCACGTAAAGTTGGAGCTTTTTTCTTCTGTTACTTGGACTAGAAAAGTATCAAGACCATCCTTGTTTTCCTTTTCCATCCTCCCTCCCGCCACCCCGGTATGTAACAGTTTTAGAGTGTTTGCACTTTTCTTTGTATTTTTCCTTTAAGGTGAGAGGTTTTGGTAAATAAAAACTTGGCAGCAGATTTTATTTCCACAAAAATAACAATTCTGACATCCCCGGGTATCATCTCTCTCAAAGGTGTTCCCAGGGGAGTTGAAATATACCACTGGACTTTCTCATCACTCATCAGAACTGCCTTGGAAATTTGCACCCCTTGTGGTCTGATTGACTAAGCCTTCTATAACACTCTCTCTTCTCCTAGGGATTTTTCTGATGGGAAAGTGGCTAAATTAGGTTGGGAGTTGAAGCATTTGGCTCGGTTATGGTTTGTGTGAGGCTTTGCTCTTTCTCTCTCTCCAGACACTTGCTTCTTTCTGACTGTAGTTTCACAGTGTTCCTAACTGCTGGGTGTTCAGTATGGTCCTTAGCATCCCTGATGAATCCTGTCCTGAATCGTCCTTCCGAGCACTGCAGGGGCTGGCCTGCTTGGTGATCACTCTCAGGCTTGGGTGGAACAGAAACAGACTGCTCCCTTCTCCCTACAGATCACACTCCAGCCTGCATAGAGATCGGCATCTTTTCTCCAAACTAGTCACAGCTGCTCCCACCCTCACCCCCATTATTTACACCAGGGTTGAGTACCTAGAGATAATTCCAAAATTTAAAAAAAAAGAAATCAACACCAGGTGAAGCATCATTGTCAGCCCAGGAAGAGTCTTTGGAGCAGCTAATGATGCAAAGGATGAGATCTGCTGCTGTGAGCCAGCCGCCTCTTCACAGGAAGTCACACAGACTTGCAGTATTTGGGGCTCTTCTGAATGAAAAACAGTAGGCCAGGTTCCCACTTGGTTGGAGTTTAGCTAGCTAGCTCGAGAAGTAATGTCAGTTACTTGGGAACTCTTGAAGTTCTGACTTGGAGAACTGGATCCCAACAGTGCCTTTAGGGGCCTTCGTCTTCTGAGGCTGCACTCCTGCCTCCTAAAACCTGGCTCTTGTAGTCATAATGACTTGTAATGGCCAGAGCCCTGGTCTTCTCCATTCCTTCTCCTTGACTCTGTAACACCAGACACCAGCAGGAACCGTCCTTGAAACTCTACCTCCCACTGTCCGTGGCGGTCCACTCTGCTGGCTTCTCTCCATCTTTTCAATTCCTTCTTTGTCTTCTTTGGTTCATCCCTGCTGTGTTGGCCTTAAGACTCTGCCTGTTTCTCTTTCTCTTTCTCCCTCCCTCCCTCTCTCTCTCTCTCTCCCCCCCCTTCACGTCTCGCTCTCTTCATCTCTACAGAAAGCCTAACCCTCCCAGCTTCCAGTGTCACCTCCTGTAGGTGACTCTTTACCCTTGACCTCTCCCATTCCAAAGTTCCACTGACTGCTGAACACACTCCCGCTTTACCATCTCGGCTTCCACTTACCTGAGGAAAGAAAACTTTTTTCACCCCCTAAACCCTGCAGTGTCAGTGTTTGTCACTGTCATTTCAATCCATGTCGTAGACCACCATGTTGGCCCCCATACTCTTTCTCCTTTGTGCCACTGTTCCCAGGAGAGGGCTCAAGCAGACTTGCAGGGACATGTATGAGGTCGCTTCCACGTACGAACCACTAGCGCCAAGCGCCGCTCTGAACTCTTTCCTGGGCCTTGTCCCACTCAGTCCTCACAGCTTCCTGTCAGCTGGCCAGTGGGAAGGGACTGTGCTCTCTCTACCCAGAGGTGGGAGCAGACATTGCCCTTTCCCCTCCTCCCCTCCGGACATCCCAGGACTGACTGTGTACTTTAGAATAGGAAGAGGGTGTGGATTGTCAATCCAGGCTGCCCGTGAGGGCAACGCCCTTGGGGATTCTGTAGCTGGAGACTCAAGTGCCTTCCCTCCTTCTTTGCCCCCCCCCCCTTTTTGGAGTTGCAGGACTTGGTTCTGGGGTGCCTTCCCTGTGCTGGGCTCCTTTGGCTCTGCCTGGGGGAGGAGAAAAATACACGGCTGGCGTAGGCTTCGGCACTGAGTCTGAAAGAGGGCAAGAGGAGGAGCCGGGAGGAGTTCAGTGTGCCCTGAGCAGTGGCAGCTTCGCTCTGACGTCCTGCCTTCCTGGCGCTCATTCATTCATTCAACCAGTCTGTCTATGTGTATCGCAGAGGTACGCTGGGCAGCACACTGGACACTCAGCCCCAGCTCTCCCCTGTGACCGGAAGAAATGCACTTTTTACAGCTCATTTTATAGTTGATTTCACTGGAACCATGGTAAGTGCCACAAGTGTGTGGCAGGCACTTGTTGGTCGGGGCTCTTCGCCGCGCTGTCTCCTGGCTTTCCACGTGAGGAGTCGCGGTGCAGGGTGGCTGCTGGGCGAGGCGCACACCCCGTGCGCCAGCGGGGCGTCCTCTGCTCACAGCATGGCAGTAGGTGGAGCCCACCCACCCGTCGCCAAGTCCATCAGGCCAGCCCTGCGGCTTGTCATTCCCGCCCAGGGCTCCACCTGCGCTCAGGTATTCTCACCACCTCCGGCGTTTTCTCCTCACTCTTCCACCTCCACATTCTCGAATCACCCAAAGCCCAGCCCACCCTCAGGGCCGCCCTCTAGTCCCAATTTCTCCTCTGTCCCAACAGTGCCATTGTGCTCTGTCTGTCCTCTAATATTATAGTTGATGGCTCTTCTGTGAGGAGTTGTTACGGGTTCTCAAACTCCATACAGGCACCGGCAGTAGCAGTATCACCTGGAAACTTGTCAGTAATGCAGAGTCTCAGTCCGCCGGCCCCTACCGTCAGAATCGGAGCTGGCGGTGGGCCCAGCAGGCTGTGCTGTAACAAGCCCTCAGGTGATTTTGATATACACCAGTTTGAGAACCACTAGTGGTGTCTCCTTTAGAATTTAACGGTGTGTTACCTTATTTTCTTATTTCATGTTTCATAGGTTAATATTTTGTTTCCACAACGAGATTGTAAGTCTACTATTTTGCCTACATTTCGTCTTTTTACACAGTGTTATTAACAGTTTAATATACATTTGGTTGCACCCCTGAAAGCTGTTCCAATCAATTTTCATATGACTAGTAATTTCATCTTGGTCTGCTTAGGAATCCGTGGTATACGTAGAGCAATAGTAAATTCTTCACAATCTCTGAAACCAGTTGAGAAGCTCTTATTGGTACAGAGTGCATAACACAGGAAGGGCTGTAACCCGCAAACCATTCTTTATGGAGTTAAGTGTGGGAGAGAAATGTTCTTAAGATGATTAGATTTTGCTACCCACACAATGGATGGCAATAGAATTGAACGGGTTGCGGGGGTGGGGACTTAGTATGACATCAGTTTGATGGAAATGATGAAATAAAAGGAGGAGGAACAGATTTTTTGTGAGTTAAAGTACGTGGTTAGGTTGGAAGCTTATTTCCCATTCACTTCAAAGGCTAGGGTCTAGTTATGTTGGCATATTTCTCTGGGGGGGCCTGTATGAACTTTGAGGAGAATGCTGTAAGGCACCTGTTGTTTCAAGGGAGAATATTTTTAATGTGTTGATCAAACCCAATGCTTGACCTGTAAGACATTCAAATTTTTCCCTTCTTTCCTTCTTTCTTTTTTCCTTCCCTTCTTTCCTTCTTTCTTTTTTCCTTCCCTTCTTTCCTTTATTCTTTCCTTCCTGATATATTAAAGTGTTAAAGATACTAGTGATAGATTTTTCTCTAGAAATAACAGTCTGGGAGAAGAGTTTATTTATTCTATTTCATCATGATAGTCCTTTACCTTCCCACCCTCCCATATGCAACCATTTAAATGTGTTTCTGGTGCCTTTTTTCTTTGGATATGTTTTTATGAAAGCACAGTGGTTTATGTGCAAGTACTTTAGATTTATGTAAATTATACTGTGTTTTAAGTCTCATATTTTTTTTCCATTCAGCCCTGTGTTTTTAAGGATCCGCTATGTTTTTATTTACTTATTTTAAATTTATTTTATTGAAGTATAGTTGATTTACAATGTGTTAATTTCTACTGCACAGCAAAGTGATTCAGTTATACATATATACACATTCTTTTTCATATTCTTTTCCATTATGGTTTATCACAGGATATTGAATATAGTTCCCTGTGCTTTACAAGGATCCACTATGTTTTTAAAATCCATTCTTGTTTTACTGTGTGTTCATATGCTCTCCCAAGAATGGGCAGCAAAAATCATGCTGCTCTGAGCATCCTCATGCATTCTCCTTATGCTCTTGTTTGAACATTTCTTGGGGATATGAACCCAGGAGTGGAATTGACGGCCTTAGAAGTATGTAGAATTAATTTTACTACCTGGTGCCAGATCGCTCTCCAGAATGGGTGCCCCAGCCTCACTCCCATCACAGTCTAACAGGATTCCTTACCCACATCAGGAATTCACCATTTTTGTCTAATGAATGTGAAGTAATAGCTCTTAATTTGCACTTATTTGACTATTCAGCTTCTTGTCACCTGCTTGATACTTTTTTTTTTTTTTTTTTCCCCTGCCTCCTGCTCTTTAGGATAGCCTTCTTAGTAAATTGTCGGTTCATTTTCTGGCCTACCATTGTGTTAGTGGTGGTGTCTTTTTTGGTGATTTGCAGCATTACATTGACCAGTTCAGATATCAATCTCTTTTCAGTTTTGGGCTTCGCAAGCATCATCTGTTCCATCACCACTCTGCCAACTTTTCCCATGAAATCCTTTACTGAACAGAAATCCTTAATTGTAATGTAATGTAGTCGTTATTTGGCCCTATAGTTTCTGCTTCTGAAGTCCTTCCTTGCCTGTAGGTGATGTCAGGTAGGGATTCATTTTTAGTTTTTCTCTGCACAGTGAGCCAGTTTTACCACACCGAAGTCTGAATATCTTTTCCAGTTATCTTTGTCACATAATATAATGATGTCTTCCATTTCCCTAACTCTCTCGAAATTCATTCATTCCACAAAAGTGTTTGTATAAGTTGAAATGACTCAGAAGGCTAGAAGAATAAGCTGCCTCTCACTGACTAGTAAGAATAACACTCATGAAAACAATGTCAGCACACCCTTATTCTGGCCTTGGAAAGTTTCAGCTGGACTCCAGGTGGAAATAGAGTGTAATTGCTGAAAGAAGCTATCTGTTGACATTGTCTATTCTACTTACAGGGAGTTGATAATATCAGCCCGCATGAACTCAGATCCTGTCTCACTGTATCCTATAGTGATTAGGTTTATCAACCATCTAATCATTTCAGATTTATGAATTATTTACAGGGCACGCTAAACATGCTACCCTAAATTATTCACATCTTAAAAACTGGATAGGCTTCCCTAGTGGCACAGTGGTTGAGAATCTGCCTGCCGATACAGGGGACAGACACAGGTTCGAGCCCTGGTCCGGGAAGATCTCACATGCCACGGAGCAACTAAGCCTGTGCGCCACAGCTACTGAGCCTGCGCTCTAGAGCCCGAGAGCCACAACTACTGAAGCCCGCTCGCCTAGAGCCCGTGCTCCACAACAAGAGAAACCACAGCAGTGAGAAGCCCTTGCACCACAACGAAGAATAGCCCCCACTCACCGCAACCAGAGAAAGCCCACGCGCAGCAACAAAGACCCAACGCAGCCAAAAATAAATAAATTAAATAAATTAAAAAAAAAAAACTGGATAGGCGTTGGAAAAATTCAAATGTATGTAAATGAGAGAGAAGGAAACACAGAGACTTGTATTTTTTTTCCCCGTAATCTCTGAGTGTCTGAAATATCCTTAGCACTCTGCACGCTGCCTTGAACAGAGTACTAAGTAAATAAATCATATGCTTTGAACTGTTATATTAGTTTGACTAATAGTTAAAATAGGGAGGGAAAATGAACTCAGCCCTTATTTTCAGTTCTCTTATTGAATCCAGGCAATAAGAAAACAATATTTATCATCTTACTATTAATCGAATGCATACTGCTCTTCGCTGAATATCTTGTACATACATGGCCTAATTTAATCGTTGAAACAATTCCATGAAGTAGGTGTCAGTTTCAAGTATTGCAATTCCTGTTTGTTTTCTTTGATACTGGTTTTCTTCACTATAAGCTGTCATCACCTTAGTATAGTGAATTTTCTATATATATTTGCATATATATATATTTTGTATATATTTGCAAGGCCAAACGCTGCACTTTCATCCCTCTTCCTAGGAGCCAAATATTAATGAAGACAGTGTTAAGCCTCTGTATCGACATGGATATAAGCTACCGATTTTCTGATGACTACTCCTAATTTGACAGATTATTAGCCATCATTTCCATTCAGCATCTATATGGGTTCTCAAATGTTATAAATTCTTACAGTCGCCTTCTAACATCCCCGGCACGTTAAATGTTTTTGGTTTTTATTTTTAAAGAAATAAAATTCTACAACCAGAAAAGGAAAAAGTCAAATCCCCTTAGCACAGTTTCAGAAATCACAGTCACTGACTCACCCCTTATTGTTCTTTTTAAATTTCCCCCAGAGATTTAGGTTTATTAAAAGCCTGATCTTACATTAGAAACAAGAGTATTTTTATTTAAATGTATCTCTGTGCCCTGACAAAGTCACTCCTCTCTGTAAGAGTACTTCTCTCCAGCCTTGTTTATCCCATCAGACCTTCCTGCCAGAAGCAGCCCTGTTTACATAACTGCCCTCGTTGGATGGAATATTTTACTGAGCGCAGCCCTGCACTCACACCACAGCCTGTTTAACATGGAACAGGGACAGACCTGAAAGGCACTAGAGAATGCTCAGTGAGCTCGATCTGCAGCGAATAAAAGTGGAGGCATTTGGATGAAAATGAAGCTTTGCGAAAAGGGAGCAAGTGCAGGGACGTGTTGTCAGCAAAGACCAAAGCAAACCAAAGAGGAGAGAGTAGTTCTCTGGTGAAGGGGTGGAGGGGGAAACCTTCCGATGGTTCTGGAGTGTCGGACATAGGTATGTATTTACTGTTTGAAAGCATGCCATTCATGAAACCCTTGAACAGAAATGGAGCCCTAGGTCTCAGAGCCACAGCATGGCTATTGCTTCTCCATTTTTTAATTAAAAGGAAAAGATTTAACAGGAACGAAGGGCTCTTTGTCCTGTAGGGCCTTTTCCTTTTACTAGAGTTTCTGTTTTTTTACTGCAAGTTTGACTGATTTCTAATAAGCGTAGGACTCTCATCCACAGCACTGTGGTCACAAACGTATTAGAGTAGTTGTATTTTGAGTGTGAGACATTCTAACTGGAATTGCTCTGCATTGAGCAGAGGGTGCAGTAGGCAGCTTGTCGTAGAGAAGATAAAATTGGCCATCTCCCATGCTTTGTCTTTCTGTCCCAGAACCAGGTGGCCGTGCTCCACCCTGAATCCACATCTTCAGCATTTCTTTCTCCTCTCTTCCTCCCAGCTACCTGGCTACCAATTGTGCCACTTCTTTAAATTTAGAATGCTTCTTAATGGCTCCTCTTCTGGAGTTTTGCCCAGATTAATATAAGAAGGAGCTAACACGGTTCTCCTAACCAGTACCACATTCCAAAGAGTATCGTGATTACATTCCTTTTCATTCGTGACAGGTACATCTTTGTCTCATTTGACTTCGCTCTGATGTTCATTGAGCCCTTATCATGTGCCTCTCATCAAGTGAAGCCCTTTATGTAAGTTTAATCATCCCAATAGCTGATGTTATGTTAGTGTTACTGCCCTTGCATTATGGAACTAGGAGACACACGGAGGTGTAGAAGGTCATGACTGAACCAAAGTTGCCCAGTGGGAGGGAGAGCCAGGATTTCAACTCCAGAAGTTCATATGCTTAACTGCTGTGTGAAGATGTAGAGGCAAAATGATAACCAATGAGTACGTGCTAAGCCATGAGAACAGAGCATGCCTGGCTCCAGGAGTGCCATACCTCAGCTCTGCTCTTGTATCGACTGCAAGCCTTTAAGGAGTTGCCTTGTTGGGGTGTGTGTGTATATATGTATATGTGTATGTATTTATATATACACATACGTACTCTTTATTTCAGAGTAGTTTTAGTTCCAGAGCAAAATTAAAGGGGAAGGTACAGAGATTTCCCATATACCCCCTTCCCCTACACAGACACAGCCTCCCCCATATCACCATCCCCCACCAGAGTGGTACCTTTGTTAAAACTGATGAACCTCCACGGACACATCATTATCACCCAAAGGCCGTAGTTTACATAACAGTTCACTTTTGGTGTTGCACATTCTATGTGTTCAGACAACTGTATAATGACATGTATCCACCATTATAGAATCATACACAGTAGTTCCACTGCCCTAAAAATCCTCTGCTCTCTGCCTACTCATCTCTCCCTCTCCACTAATCCCTGAAAACCACTGACTTTTTTACTGTCTCCATAGTTTTGCCTTTTCCAGAGTGTCATATAGTTGGAATGATACAGTCTGGAGCCTTTTCAAATTGGCTTCTTTTTCTTAGTAATAAGCATTCAAGTTTCCTCTACATCTTTTTTATGGCTCGATTGCCTCGCTTTTTGTAGCTAAAGAATTCGGCGGTGAAAATGTACCGCTAACCCTTACAGAAATGCGATTTAGGACCTCTACAGTATGTTTTCACTGAGTGTCTCTGCTAGCTTTTCCATCTTTAAGTCCATGCACTAAGCCAAGGTGGGTGTTAAAATTTGATGATTCTCCCCACCCCCCTTTGATTATGCCGAGTATGCTCTACATCAGAGTTTTAAGAAACCATTCGTGTTTCTCTACATGGAGTTTTAATCAGTTCAGTTTTGGCCTGAAGGTTCAAAACTAAATCCCTTATAATCGAGGCACTTTTTTTCCTAATGAAAACCACAGCTTGAGCAGCTGCTTGTATTATTGTCCCTCCTCTGTGGTCCCACTGGTGTGTGGGAGTTTACTGTTGGGCTGTGGAAAAGGGAGCAAATGAGAATCCAAGAAAGGGGTCATGTTTCAATAGAGGAAGAATGGTGGAATGTTAAAATCCTTGAGTGTTTTCCTCACCCTCCCCACTCTTTGGACATGCAGTTTGGCTCTCTTTTTCCTTTTTAAATACTTCCATAAGGCATGGAAGAGAAGCATATATCATATGAACCATAGTATTGAAAACTCTTAGACCTCAACTTTGATTCTATACAGAATACCTTCATTTTTGCCTGTAGTTGTAAAATGACAACATAGCTTTAAGGTCTGTCTGTGTCGTGTACGTCCGTATTTTGTCCATCTGCGTTGGTGGGGTCTTCCTCTCCTTTGTCTGGGTTGAAATTGTGTTTATCTGTGTGTAATTTTTTTTCTTGCATCAATTTCTGTCTCATTTTCTTTTTTAAATTTGTTTCCATATCTCCTTTTCGCCTCATTTTCCCTGCTTCCCATTTTCTCTTAACCTTTGTTTTCCCCTTCATTTTTTTGTACTCTGTGATTTTAAGCTCTACAAGTAAAAATTGAAGTTTTACTTTTGCTGTTTGTAACTTTTTATGTAACTCTTTAATGTAGATAAATAGATCATTTTCTATTTCTCCAAAAGGATCCTACCTCAAATAAAATTGCTTTTTACTTATTGGAACCTTGATTTTTTTTTTTAATGTGGGTTTTTGATCCTTAATAGAAGCAGCTGCTTCATCCCAGCGACTAGTTCCAGTGCTAGAGATCAGCAAGAGTAGCTGGGCTCTGTTTCCACCGAATGGGTGAATTATTGGGGACACTGTGTACCCTCTATGCTCCAGTCACCCTAAGTTACCCAGAAGCGAAGATAGGTTTTATCATGCAACCAGTTGCCAGGGTCATTGTGGGGATTAAACAGGACCATCTGAAGAGCCCTCCACACGGTCAAAGAAGAATTCGTTGCACATGTAAATAGTAAATGACCCTTCTTCCTACTAACTTTGGGGAATTTTTTCAGTAACCTACAAGGCACAGTCAGCTCCTCTCTCTGTCAACCTCATCCTGAGGAGGGAGGTGTTAGTGGCTTGGGGAAGCAGCACAGTAAAAGTGGGCCTAGGATGAGAACGCACGAGTGACCGTCCTGGGCTCGCTGTTGACTTGCTGTGACCAAAGACATATTCCTTAATCTCTGCCAGCTTCAGTTTCCTCGTGGGTAAAGTCTCTAATAATCCCCGCCCACCACTGTGGATTGTTGAGTGAGGTAATGGTGTGTGAACACCTTTCGATTGAAAGCAGGCTCTCGGTGGAGTCATCCTGACATGGCTCCAGTCCAGAGGCTCAGACTCCTTTTTCTTTTGTTATTTTGTCTTTCCACATCCTATCGAGTCTCTTTCTTAAGAAGCTGGTCACTTGGTATGCGATTCTCTCTTCTAATTCTTTGTCAGTGCTGCCATTTAACATGTTCTGGCCTTCAGAGTCAGGCAAGACCTACCATCATCCATTACCACGTTTAGATGGAATACCTGTGGTAGAGGCCAGAAGTAGAGGGAGCTCGGCTATGTCCAGGCAGAAGGCTGTCAGCAGGGTAGGTCTTAAATGAGCTTGCTCATAAGCTTAGGCTAAAAGCTGTAAACGGAGGCCTCCCACTTAAAGTCATCCTTTCAATTTGAGGGAAAAGGAAGCACCCCAAGAGGCTAGACTTCCCACCTAAATTTCTCAAATATTTCCTGATATCTGCCCACTCACATGGCATCACGTCAATCAGTATTGTGTTAAGCCCTGTTCAAACCACAGCCACTCCCTCCTGTCTCGTAGAAACCCAGGGTTAGAGGAGACTTCTTTATTTGAGTGAATCATTAAAAACTATTAATAGCTAGGTGCATTTACATGTTTTAAAAAATCCAGATTTTCCTGCCTCTGGAAATCAGCAAGTACTGGAGCTCTGAGGTGGCCATCTCCACCTTTTTACTAATTTTACTAATTTACAGCTTCTCTGGTCATGTAAATATTTGATTTTGGTACTCTGGAAAAAATACATACATATTATATATATTTACATACACACATATATATGTATTTCTCCTACTCGGAACGCCTGTTCTTCAAAGCAGGCATTTAGTGAGTTTCTAGTGTGGACTCAAATTGAGCTGTCAGAGAAGCAGAAGACATGATTCCTGCTGTCAGGGTGCTGTGGTCTAAGAGAACAATACAAAAACAGGTGAAACAAGTAGGGAATAGTTCAACAAACTCCGGTGATAAATATGAACAAAGATCAGCATGGGCTGAGGTTGTGAGGGAGAGCTTCATGGATGACATTGGACTTGAGCTCATACTTAAATTCATTCCCTCATTCAGCTGTTATTTATTAAGTACCTGCTATGTGTCTTGCACAGTATTGGGAACCGGGAATAAACAGGTGACTGACACACCCCCTGCTTTCTTTAGAGAGTTTACTGTTTAGTTTACAAAGACGTGTAAACAAATGAGAATGATAAAATTTACGTGCTTGGATAAAGATCTGTAGACAATAAGATCACACAAGAGTGCGGCCAGGTATATACCTGAGCTAAGAAGATTTTTGATAGAGTAGGTGAAGCGTGAATTGGTTTTGGATGAATAGCTTGGCCAAACCTGGGGATAGAGAAAAGGCATTCCAGATCTTGAGTTCAGTATAAGAAGAAGTATAATTCACTGTGGATGGATCTAGATGGATTTTAGCATAATGAGAGGAAAGTAAGGGTCAGATCTTGGAGGGCCTATATATTCTCTACAAAGTTAAATTTTACAGGAGGTGGAAGGCCTCCAAAGTCTTTTAATCAGAGGGTAGAAGGGCATACACCCCCGCCCCCAGTCTGTCCTCCACTGCCTCCACCCTGCCCCTCCCCAGAGGCAGACCAGTAGGGCCAAATCAGCAGACATGCCCTTTGATTTCCAGCTAAGTTCAGCCATTGGATAGATAGACCCAGCAGGAGATGGGCGGGGCAAGGGAGGAAGCTGGTCAAGGTCTTTATATTCTCCAGCTTCATGGCTCCCTTGAAGGACAGCCTGGGAACAGCTGCTTCTCCCCTTCTCAGGGCAACCTTACTTACATAACGTTCTCCTTCCTGTAACTAGTCCCTCCCCCTGGCACCACAGGCCTAATGGTGGTGACCTCTTCTCTGATACTGTCCCTAGCTTCTCACTCTGCTTCCCCTGCAGCCCACCCACACCATTATCAGTGACCCTGTTGTAAATAAATCCTCTGCAAATTATCCTCATTTAAAATATGATTCAACTTTAATTTTAAGCACTAGTGGAAAGAATAGTTTTCTGGAATGGAAGTCAAGGGGTAAAGCAATCAACTGGTAAAACTGGCCAAAGCGAGAGATGTTGTAGTTTGTTCAAGAAAGGGAATGGAGTTGAATTGACACCAGTTGAACGTGAGGGATTAGGGAAAGGGAGGGGTTAAGGATGACCACCCCGGGTTCTGACTTGGGTGGCTGCTTGATTCAGAAAGTAGAAAGATGAGTTCAGTTTTGCACGTGTTGATTTTTTTTTAATTTATTTTTTTAATTTATTTATTTTTGGCTGTGTTGGGTCTTCGCTGCTGCGCGTGGGCTTTCTCTAGTTGCGGCGAGCGGGGGCTACTTTTAGTTGCAGTGCGCGGGCTTCTCATTACGGTGGCTTCTCATTGCGGAGCACGGGCTCTAGGCACGCGGGCTTCAGTAGTTGCAGCACGCGGGCTCAGTAGTTGTGGCTCGTGGGCTCTAGAGCACAGGCTCAGTAGTTGTGGCACACGGGCACGTGGGCTCAGTAGTTGTGGCTCACGGGCTCTAGAGCACAGGCTCAGTAGTTGTGGCACATGGGCTTAGTTGCTCCACGCCGTGTGGGATCTTCCTGGACCAGGGATCGAACCTGTGTCCCCTGCATTGGCAGGCAGATTCTCAGCCACTGCGCCACCAGGGAAGCCCCGCATGTGTTGATTTTGAGAGAGATCTTTGTGGAAGAAGTGTTGGAGATATGCACTAGGTATTGGGTAGACCAATGTGGAATTCAGGAGAGATCTGGCTGGAGGGAATGTTGCTGTGCTGTCAGCTTATAGGTGGTCCTTGAAGCCAAGGTGATAGAGGGGGTCCCCCAGGAGAGCTGAGAGAGTGGGAGGCCCACAGATGGATACTAGAGGTTTCGGCTCTCGTTTCGTTTTATTTACACACACAGAAGTCAGCCACTGGGCTGAAGGGAAGGCGAACGGTAAAACCAGAGCTGTGAAAGGAGATTTACCGCAGGCCGTGCTCATCACCAGGCGTGATAGGGACCAGGGAGGCATGAATCATGGGGAGCCCCACCTTCCCAGTAGCACAGGACTTACTTCTCACTGCCTGTTGACCATAACTTCCCAGCCAGTAGCAAACGGGACAGAACTGAATTTGACCACCTCTGACTCTCTCTGTTATCTCTACGCATCTCAGCATCGTTGCTGTCTCTTCTTAATTAGCAAAATTTATTTCCATTTTTCATTTCTGACAAGTGACCTTTTTCCCCTCTGAGTAAAGGAGAGTGTGTGGTCCTCCTGTCTGTTCAGCATCATACAGGTGCTCGAAACTTAGATGCCTCACGTAGGACTTTGGGCCTCTTAGCTGTCTGTGCTTAATGTGTCATCTCTGTTGAGGTGAATCACTGTGATTATCTTGAGGGACACACACCAAAAAATGGATATTTTCTAGATGAGAGTTATTCCCTGTCAGCAGATTAATTATGTAATATAGTTTTAGAAGCACATCATGAAAACAGTGCAATAATAGTACCAATCTTTGCTTTTTACATATTACCTTCAATTTCTTTAACCTGTCATCACCGATGTGGTGTTGGATTCGTTCCTGGGAATTTCAGGGTCCTGCTGAGAGAACAGCTCTCACAATGGAGATGGTTTATGAAATTAACAAAACCGTTGAAAGACAATGCAGTTTCCTCCCTCTCCGGGAACAGGGTTTTGACAGTAACGTCTCAGAACAGATGTTTCAGCGATCTCCAAATGTTTTCATTTGGTGGCACAAAGACTCTGTTATTCATGAAATGGTCTGTTAAAAAAATTAGTTCCTCCATGTGGGGATTGTGGGAAGATGTGTTGTATAAATTGATTTCACATTTTGTCAGGAAACTGGCTCTTAACTCTTTAAATTGGCTCCAGGATTTGACTCTGACAAGTTCCGACTTCCAGGCTACAGCAGTCACAGGGAACAGAGCAATACAACAGCTCAGCATCTTTCCCAGAAAACTTCAGTTTGACTCATCTTAGAGGGTCCTATTCTTTTATAGGAGAATAGAAGCCATAAGATACAGTGAGAGGAGGTGGGCACGTTTGCTTTTCATTTGCATTATTCTCCTGATACAATCCTCATGAGCAGCTTAACACATCTTGATTTTAGACTCGTATTTAAAGGGAAAACTGCCATTCTAAGATGAACCGGCTTAGGGTGTAGTTTCAACTACCTTACAAGAGACCTCAGGATAACTACTTAGGTGTGTTGGTCATTTTCATTTCTGATGTCTGATGTCTTTCATTTCTTGATGTCTCCCTGCAGGACAAAGGTCAGCAAACTGTGTGGCCTCAGGGCCAGATCTGACCTGCTGCTTGTTTTTGTAAAGTTTGATTGGAACACAGATGTTGTAATTCGTTTACATATCGTCTGTGGCTGCTTTTGAGATACTTTGCCGGAGTTGAATAGTTGTTAACAGAGGCCGTTTAGCCCACAAAACCTAAAATATTTACAGAACAAGTTTGCCAACCCCTGAAATAGGAAGTTGCATATATCCCATGACCTGGTATTTAAAACATTACATTAAAACATTTGATATATTTAGACTTTAAAGGTATTTGTGGGGTGTAAGAAGTATAAAATATTTATTTGGTTTTAGACCATTAAACATATGACAAGAAAATGTTTAAAAAATATATGTACACAAAGAAACATGCACTAAAATCTTACAGGACAATATAAAGAAACTATATGGAAAAGAGGAGACAGAAGTTAATGGATGATATTGGATATTCAATAAACAGTTAAAAGAATGAATGAGAGGAATCAGTTTTTCTGATGTACAGTATGTTCAGATGTGAAAACATTTGGTCATATTTAGCTGCTACTTTGTTTTTATTCTTATTCTTTCATCTGTGTATGTTCATCATTCCCAGAATAGATTCTTGTCAGTGCTCCCATGCGCGTGCTTCTGAGGTCTTCCTGTCCATCTTTCCTGAGATGACAAACACAGGTGAGACTAGAAGGTTAGAATTTATACAGCTTTACTATTGACATCACAGACACACCAGATAGGATTATTCATTTGGTTCATATGCCAGAATATATTTGAGGCTGCTAACAGTAAGAGATCTCAGACACAAGAGAAAAATAACTAAAGAATGCTTGAAGAACGAGCACCCAAATTGAAAGAGAAGAAAAACGGTGTTAAGGGGATAGAGGTGCTTTATATCAAGAAACCCAGGCTCTGTTCTTTGAACCAGAATATCAGCGATCACGACAGAGCAAGGAAAAGAAAATATAAGCTGAAGTTCTGAAGCTGTTATTTCATGAGATGAAACATCCTATTTTATCAGGAGGTATTCCATCACATGATCTTTTTTACGGACATGAACAGTATCTGCAGTTTTAAGAGAAGGCAGAGACGTTCTATACCCACATGGATATAGCAACCACTAGCCACATGGGCTTTTGAGTGCTTGTAATGAGGGTCGTGTGAACAGAGGTGTGCCGCAAGTGTAAAACCTACATGGGATTTAAAAGACTTAATGTGGAAAAAATTTAATTAATGATTCTTGTATTGAATTTAGATGTATTGGTTTCGATAGAACCATATTATTAAAATAAATTTCACCTCTTTTTACTTTTTTAATGTGGCCATCATAAAACACATAATTGCATGTGTGGCTTGCATTGTATTTCTATGAGGCAGCACTATTCTGTAGGGTGATGTCTCATTTGATGTGAAAGTGTGAGGATTTGGTGACACATCCTTGACTTGTGAATGTCTTTCTGAAGGGACAGAATGGAATTTAGTATAGGCATGTAGCTTTCGGGTAATCTGTTAGCTCAGAGATTGTGGTCTACAGACCGCTTGGCCTGCATACAGATCCTCCTGCCTTCGGAAAATTTTTCTAAAATATTGATCAACATTTTAAAATAAGTTAAACTATTTCATGCTCGTGGAAAGATAATTTGTAGACTTCCATAAACTATACTTGGTTTAGTGATGGTAGCTCGACTTGGCTTCCAAATCTACAATTTATTTTGTTATTCTGCTAACGAATTAGAAAATATAAATTACAGTTGCAGATAATTGGAAGTGTTGGCAAATATCTGATGTCTCTGTCAGATGATTCTGGGTATTCCCACCAAATGGACCCATAAATTTGAACTCTTACTCACTGGTGACTACTTTTTTCCCCTTGTGTATTACATCCTGGTGCTGAAAGACTGTTTCATCCTGGAAGATAGTTCCAGTTGCTTATCTAATCTGTTCTTTGGTTGGATTGGTCCCTGAAAAATATGTCTTGAGGTTCTGTACCTTATTCAGATTTGAATGATTTTTAAGTACACCATTGCTTTCTTTCTCTGTTGAGTGAAAACATTCATCTGTAGTTCAGAAACAAACCTTGTGTATAGTAATGTAGTTCACCTTTTATTTATAACTTTGAAAACCTGCAGTTACTTATGCATTGCTTCATTGTTTGCTAATTCCAGGACTATATTTATTACACATTTATCAAGTACCTATTGACTTTAGACATGTTGAATTTGGTGCTAATGGGACTTCCAAGTATAAATATGCAACAGGCCCTTAGATGTCTCTAGAAGTGAAAAGAAATGTAGACTGTGTCAAATATATTTATCATATATTTGTATAGTCGTTTGTACAAGAAAAATTCAAATGTTTAGCTTCACTGATCTTCAAAGAGATGCAGATTAATACAGGAAAGAGATGCTTTTTAATATGCATTGAATTGTCTAATGGAAAAAATAGTGCTGGCAAGATTGTGCCCCAACTAGGAGGCATGTAGCCTATTCATAGAAATATAAATTGGTTTTGGTATTTTGGAAAAAAATACAGCTGTGCATGGTAAACATAAGGAATTGTGTATTATTCTTTGATTTAATAACCTCACACTAGAAAATTTATCCCTAAAATGTGAGCCAGAAGACAAAAGAAAATCTCTTTGCAGAAGAGGGAAGGGAGCCCAGAGTTGCTGAGCGGCTACTTGTGCTGAGTACTTTGCATCATCTCACTTAATCCCCACAGCAGCCCTATGAAGTGTCCCCACTTTACAGGCAAGGAAGCAAGGCTCAGCCGGATTAGTAATTTGCCAGCGTCATAAAACGTGTACATGGCAGAGTTCCCACTTACATTAGGCACGTGCCAAACTCAGACTGACCATGTAAGAATAGAAAAATAGTTAAGTCCATTATTAAGTGCTATGCAAGTACTGTAAGTGTCATCACGTGGGAAAATGTAGGAAAATACAGAAAGAAATAGTATAAAACTGTAGATAAACCAGTTATTAAAAATTTGTACATAGACTAAGTAGAATAATGACAAATGAAAAGTTTAATTTGGCAGAATTTGTTTAAATAAGTAGTATTGAGATTGCCATAATCTTTTTGATGTTTTAAAAATTGTTTTTTATGAAAAAGGTACAATCCAACGTATTTTGTATTTTCAAATGTGTTATTCATCCCTCTACATTTTCTAAAAAGTACATGAGCTGTTATGTCTAGGTGCATCCTCTATTTTGTCCTCATCACCTATCCTTTAACTCTTGAAAATGCTTCCATCAAGGTTCATCGCTAGCAAAAGCCCTACATCCTTAAACCCTCCTCTGAAATTACTTTCATTTTGTTAAAACCCAAATCTGCATATGCCCTGAAAACACTGCTTCCTTGAAGGCCTCTCAGGTGGTAGCTCTATTTTTTTTTTTTGCCCCAGAGTTGAGGGGATATAAGTGTCTCTATGGTCTTCATTGCTACCCTGACCTTCACTGCTCCCTAAAAACTCAGCTGTAAATCTCTTGTCATCAGACAGCATCCCCTGCTCCCCCATTGTTGGTACATTTCTCTACCAAGCCTAGGATTCCTCCCTCATTTCTCCATGGTTCTCGCTCCTGGCTCACTGCCGTTCTCCCCAGCAGTGCTTCTCTCCTCACCCTTGGAGATTTCAGTGCTTACCTGTATGATTCATTTGATACCCCTGGCTTCTCAGTTCCTTTAGCTTCTCACCACCACAATGCTTACCTCCCATGGTCGCCCCCTCGACCACAGCATCGCCAACAACTCCATCCCTCCGTGATCTCAGTCGCATACATACCACTCTCTGACCTCTCTCCTCTGCCTGGTTCTCGAGCTCACTCCTCCAGGACACGGAAATCAAGTCCGTCAGAACCTGCCATCCGTTGATCCCATGATTATTTTCATCCTCTTCCCTCCTTCCCAAGATGTTGGGTCCAGCTCAAGCTCCGTGAACTCCCTTGCATACATCCTGCCTGCTTTGTCCCTCTTTCACGTCTCGTACTCACTTGGCAATTGGCTGAATCCAAATCTCTACCTGCTTCACGCCAGCCCCCGGGCGTCATACATTGGCTAGAGGAAAACACACAACTAGAGTGTTTGGTTTCATTTTCAAATGCTGACCATTAACCTCAAGTGGGAACTTAGGGCTGCCCACCAGACATATTATGGTATTCATTCTCACTGGATTTTTTTTTTTTTTTTTGCTGTACGTGGACCTCTCACTGTTGTGGCCTCTCCCGTTGCGGAGCACAGGCTCCGGACGCGCAGGCTCAGCGGCCATGGCTCACGGGCCCAGCCACTCTGCGGCATGTGGGATCTTGCCGGACCGGGGCACGAACCCGTGTCCCCTGCATCGGCAGGCGGACTCTCAACCACTGCGCCACCAGGGAAGCCCTCACTGGACTTTTTACAATCTTCTCCTCTTTCCTTAACCTCCAACACCTCCTCTCTCAACTTTATTCTCAACTGATGCCTTCCTTCCCACTTTTGCTGGAAATATTGAAGCAATAAGAGGGAGCTTCCCCCAGGTCCCACTGAACCTGCCACAGATGAACTCCCGTTGAAGGCCAGCTCCTCCACTCTGATGTCCCCCCATGTCCTCAAGGATGTGCTCCAGTAATCTTGCTCATCATCTGTGCGTCATTCCCATCAGCATCAAACATGCTGGTACTTCTCCCATCGTACTGAGGAAACAAAAACACTCTCTGGGCCCCATCCCACTTCCTCCCTTTAGCTACTACTCAGTGTCTCTTGTCCCCTCATCACAGAACTCCCCGAAACATCACCTGCTGTCCATTCTTGTTATTCCCAGCTCTCCTTTCTCAGGCTCTCAGGTTCAATCAAGCTTTGGCCCAGCTATTCCACTGCTCGTATCAAAATCCCCAGTTAAACACAAGCTGCTAAATCCAACAGTTCTCAGTCTCGTTTCACAGTCCTGTACACAGCATTTGATGTCACTCCCGCTTCTTCTCCTTGAGGCACTCGAATCACCTGGCTTCTAGAATGTAGCACTTATGGATTTTTCTCTTGTTTTCCTGGCCAGTCCTTAGTCTCCCAGAACTCAAACCTTGGACCTCTTCTCAGTCTACACTTGAGACCGTGGTTGTCATCATTAAAGTGTCATGGCTTTGGGCTTCCCTGGTGGCGCAGTGGTTGAGAGTCCGCCTGCCGATGCAGGGGACGCGGGTTCGTGCCCCGGTCCGGCAAGATCCCACGTGCCGCCCAGAGGCTGGGCCCGTGAGCCATGGCCGCTGAGCCTGTGCGTCCGGAGCCTGTGCTCCACAACAGGAGAGGCCACAGCAGTGAGAGGCCCGCGTACCTCAAAAAGAAAAAAAAAAAAGTCATGGCTTTAAATATCATCCATGTTCCAGTGGCGCCCAGAGTTACTATTTCCAGCCAGACCTTTCTCCTGACATCCACACTTATGTATCCATCTAAGAGCTTTCGGGATATCTCCGTTTCTATGTCTAATAGACGTAACCTGTCCAGACTGAATTCCTGATCTTACCTCCTCATCTTACCCCTCCAGACCTGCCCATCTCAGTTAGTGGCAGCTCTGTTCCTTAGCCGCTCAGGCCACATTCCTCACTGCTTCCAAACCCCGGCCGTCTCATACCTGGATGATTGCAGGGCCCTCCTAACTGGTGTCTGGGCTTCTATGCCTGGCACCTTTACAGCGTGTCCTCAACACGGCAACTAGAATGATTCTTCTGTAACATTGGTTAAATCGCCCCTTCTGCACTTAGACACCCCCAGGTGGCTCCCCATCGCACTCAGATGAAGAACCACAGTTCTGCAAAGCTGTGGACGACCTAAACCACCTGTTATTTCTCTGACTTTCTTTCTCTTCCTTCTTAGCTTCTACTCACCCCACTCCAGCCACAGCATGCCAAAGACGCACCAACCCATCCGCCTCAGGGTTTCTGTGTAGACTGTTGCGTGTGCTTAGAGCTCTAAGAACTCACTGCCCAGCTACATCAAAGTCACTATCTCAGCCATGCCTACTCTGGCCACCCTGCACTCTCCAACCCCCTCACCCTATTTTTAATGGCACTTCTCACCTTCTGGCATATATTCTACTGATTGATTGTATTTATCCTCTGTCTCCCACTTCAGTGTAAGCTTCAAAAGGACAGAGATTTTTATCTGGTCTCTTGATTGATTTATCTCCAGCATCTAGAATAATGCCTCCACCTAGTAGATGCTTTAAAGAAAATGTGTTGAAAGTATGAAAGTTTCCCTGTTTCTGCCTGATGCCCCGTGGACGCATGCAGAGAGATCTGCCTCATAATAGCTTTTCATTCCTTTTCAAGTTTCTCAAGTGTTATATTGTAAACAGTGTTCAGAAAATGACCACTAAGAAACATGACGTCATGGACTTGACTGTATATGGTCTTTTATTTTAAACCGAAAGCAGCTACTCTAGAATGTGGCAGCAGTATCACAAGTACCAAAAACGTCCAAGCAGCATAATAGAGCCTTGACATTTTTAGGAATATGTTCAGAGTTCTTCAGAAATCCCCCAAATTATGGATAGTTTCATTGTATATTCTACTCTCATGAATTTCACACATGGTAGTAAAAAGGAAAGATGGAAGCTACGTGCTGCTCCAGATGCCGAGTGGCTCACTCACTGCAAGGGGGCTCCTCCCAGCGCCCGCCCCAGGCCCCTTGGTCTCAAGCCCCACGCTTGTGCCGCAGCCAAGCTATAGAATTACAAATTATAGCAGCTCCTGAGCCCTCAGCATCGCCTGCGTATTGTTGAAACCAAAGATATCTGTGAAAGCTAAGGGTCCACGTATTAGTTTATTCCATTGCACATTTAAAAAACAATCAGTTCCCCCAGGCCTCTCAGCCTTGGTTTTAGAATATAATGTATGGGGGGGGGCATTATTACAACTAAACGACAATGTGACTTACTGTTACAAACAACATGAGCAACCATTTATATAACACATTAAGTTTTCAACGTTGAGTTTACATTACAAGTAAGCGTCCATCAAATTTGTTATTGATCCTCTGGTAGTAAACTCTGAAAGTAAGCAAAAAAAGAAAAAATATGTTTGCTTTCATTTTTAAGCTGATTTTTAAATAAATATCCTAGTTCAAGAAAACCTTTTGCCACGGTAACTTTCTTTTTTTAAATGATAATGCTCAGAAAGCCTTTGACAGAGAAGAGTGGGAGTAAGGAAGCGGGATGCTGTCGCCACGGTGACAGCTGTCCAACGTAAACATCTCATATCTCTTCCGTTTATCACATATTTCAGGGCAATTCAAGCTGCTGGAACAAGACCGAGATATAAAGGAGCCAGTGCAATATTTCAACAGTGTGGAGGAGGTGGCTAAAGCATTTCCTGAACGCGTGTACGTCATGGAGGAAATAACATTCAACGTGAAGGTAGTTCTGAAAGAACCAAAGATTTATCCTCACTAAGATAATTTAGCTTTCAGGTTGTTGTGTACACAGTAAGTGCTCATCTGTGCCTCTTAGGAGGTTCCATCTTCCTAATGAGTTGGTATCAATGTCCAAAACTGGTCTTGTAAGAACTGTGCTGTAGCTGAGCTGACCCCCACCCCAAAGGTTACTACACTTAGTTAGCATTATCTTTGGCTAGAATAACTGTTAAGGCAGATCAAAGGTTATTTTCCTTTTTTAAAATTTGGACTTTATTCCCTAAGATGTAACCATTTTTTGGCCACATCTTCTGTGAGGCTAGATGCTCTACTTGTAAGAGCAAGCAAAAGGCATATGGTGAATCTAATACCAAACACTTATTGAGAGAAAGAGGGACTTCCAGAGCATGCCCTGACATCAGCATGTATTCATTCTGTCTATATCAGTCTACAAAGGAGGGAAAATTGATGTATCGAATGTTGCCCAATAGGTACTTATTGATCCTTGTTCGTCGTAGGAAAGCTGAATACTGTTTACTGTGCTGTGTTGGTTTTGCATTCTTAAAGGGACAGTTCTGTCCCCTCCTACACAGTGAGCGAGCTCCTTGACGAGAGTCTGGTTAGAAGAGGGACTAACCAGGAAGCGATGCCACCAACCAGGTCCAGCCTTGTTTCAGCCTGCAAAGCCACTGCACTTTCTTCAGCCACATCCACGATTACAGACTCATTTGAGAAAGTGTTCACATTGAAAGGATTTTCTGTTTAACCTCATTTCAGCAGGAAGTCCAACTGAGTCACTGTTCTCTGAATATTTCAAGATTTAGGGAGCAGATGCCAGTTTCTTGGAAATCCACTCTATGTGAAAAAAACAGACTACGTGGTATCTTGGCCCAAGAACGCAAGTGTCTTTACAGGTGGGTCACTCCACCCACACTCCCAGGAAGCGGGGAGATGCCCAAGACAGCTTCCTTAGTGGAGAAGCGGCCCATTGAATTAGCGAAGTCATTCTTTCCCCCAGTTCTAAAACACAGCTGCCGTAATCTGCTTCCTTTAGTTTTATTATTAAAATGATGTTGTATTTAGTAAAGTTCTTCACTCATCAAATTATGCTTATGTTCAGAATATTTACAATTTTTAACTCCTTCAGTGGCCCGGGCTGTGAGTCCTCAAGACAGCTTCTATTTGTTTACATTGAAGATTTGTGAGAAAGTGTTCATTTTTAAACTTTCCAAGATTCGTTGGCCAGAAGTTAATCAAATCCTATTTCATTAGTGTCTTGATTTGATTTAGATCTCTCCTTAAAACTTACATTTAGAATTAACTAAATGAAAAAAATTTTGTTTAGAAAACAAATACTGCAAAACTCTCTTCTGATACATTTCGTTTGCTGATAAATGATGAGGAATCTAGCATAAAATTTTTTTATGATTTTTTAAATTTCCTCAAGTATTAAAATCCAATATTCAGTCTTTGGTGGCATATTGTTTACATGAAAGATTTTTAAAAGATGCCTCTGAGAGCTGTTTGTGAATTTGTGTTGAACCAGCAATGAATGAAAAAATAATACTGAAACTAATACATTTTGATAGGGGTTTTTTTCCCCCACAGAATACCATGATTGGCTATATTGATTCAAATGTATATAATAGAGATATCATTTAAAAGTTTAGCACAACAATGTGAACGTACTTAACACTACTGACCTGTGTACTTAAAAACTGTTAAGATGGTAAATTTCATGTTATGTATATTTTACCACAATTTTTTTAAAAAGCAAAAAAAAAAAAGTCAGTTGGACTCCCCACTGAAATGAGGCCAAACAGAAAATCCTTTCAATCTGAACACTTTTTAAAATATGTCAGTGTAATTGTGGATATTACAGATAAGTGTACGGGGTAGAAGCTTATAGCATCCATAGAGCTGCTTGGATTTGGGTTGAGTTCTGTGCTATGCATACATAAATATTTAATATCTCTAGTCTATCACTCATAAAGTTGTAAGATGTCATCACTTAAGTCGTCTTTCAATGCTATTCCAAGAAGACTCGATAAAGGAACCTCAAGAAATTTACAGAGATATACACAAAAGTCTGTGTGCTTAGTGAGTAAACACCCACGTAAATAAATAAACCGAGGAGATTTGGGGGAAGGATGCCTGGATACTGCCTGGATTTTAAAAGAAAATGTTGGATGCCATGGTCTTCTTTAAAAATTGATTATAATGTACACGAACATATATGCAGAGCTTAATGTGAGACCTAATTGGGGGCAAGGAAGTGCTGTGCTTGGTTATTACTTCTCCTGGAGAGGGAGAGAAAAAATGAAAAACAGTACAACCTATTCATAACTATAGCTGTTACAAATATTATTAAATATAATGGAATATGAAATATTATATAAATATAGCTATTATCCAGCAAGCAATTTTTTACAAGATAGGAGAATTCAAACCTCCTTGGAAAATTCAGCCTCTTCTCTCTGCTTCAGATACAGTGTAAATTAGACCAAGAGGCTAAACAACTATAGAAATGACTTACAGTTAAGAATTAGCAGCTAACTGGCATCATGATATTCAAAAGGCACAATTATTATTTGAAATAAAGAAATATATATTTATGCACATATATTCATATATAGTTACAAGTGCAAATTGAAATGAAGCATGATAAGAATACAGAGTAAAACAAAAGTATTGAAAGAATAAGAACTAGTTTTGTTATTTTCAAGACTATAGCAAAATTTTATCTAAAATTTAATGGATAGTATTAGTACTATTTACATATTTATTTCAAAATAATGTATTCCTTTTATCTTGAATTAAAGAAAATATGTCTTTAAAAGATGACTTGGGGCTTCCCAGGTGGCGCAGTGGTTGAGAGTCCGCCTGCTGATGCAGGGGACACGGGTTCGTGCCCCGGTCTGGGAAGATCCCACATGCCGCGGAGCGGCTGGGCCCGTGGGCCGTGGCTGCTGGGCCTGCGCATCCGGAGGCTGTGCTCTGCGGCGGGAGAGGCCACAGCAGTGAGAGGCCCGCGTACCGCAAAAAAAAAAAAAAAAAAAAAAAAAAAGATGACTTGATGTGTTTACAAATGATCTGCCCAGTTGTCCCATCATTGATTAACTGCGTGAAATGAGTTAATATATGTTAAACGTTTAATTCTTTAAGCAGCAAATATATTTTGAGCACGTACTACATGGCCCACCCTGTTCTAGGCACTGGGGGTAAATACTGAATAAGTAAATCCTTGCCTGCTCGGAGATTACATTCTATTGGGGAGGCAGGGAATAAATAAGCAGATACAAACACTACCTCCAAATAAAGCAATAGAGAAGACATTTGGATATACAAGTCCGGAGCTTGGGGCAGGGTCTGGCTTGGGGTGTAATATATATTTGGGGCTTATCAGCTCCTAGGTGGCATTTGAAGTCATGGGGCTAGCTGAGTTCACCTACATCTCAACCAAGGGTGATCCCCCCACCCCCCAGGGACATTTGACAATGTTTGGATACAATTTTGATTGTCACAGCTTGGGGAAGGGATGGGTGCTACTGGTGTCTAGTGAACAGAGGACAGAGATGCTGATAAACATCCTACAATGCCCAGGACAGCCCCCCAACAAAGCATTATCCAGCAAAAACATCCAGAGTGCCAAGGTTGAGAAAGCCTAACCTAGAGTCTAGATTAAGAGAGGAGATCTGAGGACTGAGCCCTGGAGCATTCCAGTACTGGGGTCTAGAGGAGGCAGAAAGGAGTAGCAGAAAGACAGCAGAGCATGTGATATCCCTGCAGCCAAATGACAATAGCGTTTCAAAGAAGAATGGGCAATTGTGTCAAATGCTTAGTGATTGAGTTAGATAAGCATTGGGAACTAACCATTAAACTTAGCAAAATGGGAGCCTTTAGAAGCTTTGAGAGGAAGGAAATAATAATCAGCTCAGAGACCCAGAAAACAGTTAACCAGGGAAGTATAGTAGGGTGGTCCCACGGTTTTGTCAAAGTAAATTTCAAGTGAGATTACTCAGCACTAACCCTTTTTTCTTCCAGCCATCTTCAGCTGGAGAGTTGGGTATATAGTCAGAGTTGGGTTCTACCAGGCAGTGTAACAGAGATGAGCAAAGGCACAGATGAAGTGCCCTGGAGTGGCAGGTAGCAACGGGCCATGAATACAAGACGTGTAACCCCAATGAAAATTGGAGATCCTGACAGGGTTAAGGAACTTTTGATGTGGATTTGTTTAAGGAAGTGATGTGCAAAATAGGAGAGTGGCAGAGCGTCAAGTCCTTGAAATTAAACTTGAGGCAGTAATATAGGAAATGATAGGGGTAGCTGTATTTCAAATCTAAATAGGCAACTGAGGTGGGAGGAACAGAAAATGGGAGACAAGAAGGTCAAGAAAATGAAAGAATATGTGGGCAGGTAACCTCTTGCTGATCATTTTGTCCATTTCCTCCAATCCCTCCTAAGCTGATGGCATTCGATGTTTTTAGAACAGCAGTCACCTGCCTCATTCACCACTTTTTCCCTCTGTTAATAACATCCAGTTTTTGGTTTCCATGGTAAGAATTTTGTTTTTGTTTACCTGCTTTCCTACCTATTTGTTTTTAACTGTAATAGGCATTTTCTCAATTACCTCTTTTAGTTTTTTCATCAGCTGTCTCTGTTCTCATGTTTACTTTCAAAGTCAGAAGATGTCTTAGTTCTGAATTGGTCATTCCAACCGAAGGCTCAGTCCTCTACCCTTTAATAAGAAAAATAGCTGCACCAACAGTTTTCAGCCCGACTTCTTTCTTTAAACAAGTTGCCCATTATCTAAAGAGCATGTCAGACTGTGTATCGTAGCTCAGGCTCTGGATTCAGAGTTGAGGTCAGACACCAGCTCCAGGCATTGACTGTGACCTTGGGCAGGTCACATGACCCCAGGTGTCCTCACCTGCAAAATGGACAAATCATAGATTTGTCGTGAGAGTTAAATGAAGCAATGCATTCATGTGCTTTGCAAGCGTCTCATGTAGGGGCTGGCTAACTACAATCTTGGGGGAAGGCACCTGTCTTGCAAATAAAGTTTTATTGGAACACAGCCATCCCCCTACACTTAGTGTTGTCTGTGGCTGCTTTCATGATACAACAAGGGCAGAGTCCGGTAGTTGCAAAAGAGACCATATGGCCCACAAGCCTGAAATTATTACTCTCTGGCCCTGTAAGAAGAGGTTTGCCAACCCCTGATTCAAAACATAAAATCCAACTAAATGAAGTTTCACATTTTAAAAAAATTTCCCAGCACAGATGATTTCACTTACTCTTTATTTAGTACTTTATACTCTGTGACTAAATATTAGAACAGAGTATATGTGTGTTGCTGTTTCAGAATACCCTTTCACCTCAGATACTTTGTTGGAGACTTATTATGCCAGTACCTAGTGAATTATTTTACATGTCTTCCAGCCTCTCAAACCCAGCCCAGTAATAATGAGAAATGTTCCCACACGTGTATTTTCTGCCATCAAACTAATGACTAACAAATTAAGCCTTGATGTAAGTCTGTCTTTCCTGTGACATTTGCGGAGAGAGCGGGAAGAAAGGGCAGCCTTGGATTTGGCACTGGGTAGCTTGCAGCTCTCGTAAAGTGGGGAGGAGGCTTCCTGCTTTCAGTGCCCTCAGGCACAAGCTTTCTACATTAAAATGACTGCTCCCCAGTCCTAGGGAGCCCAAATGCGGCAATCTGGATGCTATAACGTTGCTATTTTCGTTCCAGTTAGTGAGGTCCAGGCTTTCAGCTGTTCCAGCATAGATTTCCCCGGAGGCAGAATAACAAGTTTGCATTGTCTCAGCTGGGGAAAGTGCCCCACTCAGGAACTGTGAGATTTGGGCCAAATGTGGAATGTAGTCGCTGCTTCAGCCCACACAGACCTGGTAAGAACCATTACCCTGTGGCTGGGTCAGAGCTCAGCTGACAGTCCTGTCACCTGCGAATCGGCTCCTGCTAACTGGGTTTGGCGCTGGCAGGGGTGGCAGTGCCTCACGGCAGAGCTGCTGGAGTGTAGCGCAAAGGATCTCAGGATCAACTTTTTTTAATAGGGAAAAAAAATCGTGTAAGATTCAGAGAACTTGAGTGATAGCTGAGCTTCTCAGTACTGAGAAACGTGACCCAGAATAAAGTGACAAACTGTTATAAATAATCCAGCAGGACTAGGAAATGTATAGGCTCTGAGTTTTGATAATCATCAGATGTTAGACCTGGAAAGGCCCTTACACATTGCTTTGTCCTACTCCTTCTTTAAATAAATAGGGAAACTAAGAAACAGATGTCAGCCAACTTCATTGATACGTACAAAACCACAAAACAACTTAGCTGCAAAGCCAGGTCCCCTAATTCAATCCAGTCATCCTTTTACTCCCTCATATTCTGTCTGTGGATTTGAGATAAGGCCCGTGATTATGATCAGAAAATCCTTTCACATTGACACTATAGCTTGCACGGTAAATTCATTTTCTTTTTTAAAAAATCTAAATAAACATATTCAATAATTATTGCCTAGCCAGATCCTTCCGTCTTTCATATTTCTGAAATGCTTATGGTCTGACACACAGGATTTGGCAACTTTCTGAATGTTATATGTGCCGATTTTTAAATCTTACATCATTCCAGAGTATGTTGCCAATATTTCAGAAATAAAATCCTACAAGTTAACTTGATGCTTTCTATCAGCAGTGGTACAGTTTCTAATTAGATAGCACATGTCAAAATGAGCCCCTTCAAAAATGCTACTGTAACATATTAACCCAGAATTTTTTTAAAGTATTAACCAGTATTCACAGAGAAACAAGATGGGTTCTTGCATTGTTGCTTGAAGCAGTGGTAAAGACACAAGGAAGTAGCCAAAATGCATCATTGAATAAATAAGCAAGAGTTCTAAAGTTTAATATGTTTCCTGCAACTTGATGCTGAACTTTGGATTTTTTCCAAGGCTTCTAACTTACTGAGAATCAGCCAGCTTTTCCCCCAAGCCGTAGATTTGAGGCAATCTGTGTGCCTTTTATCTTAATATATTCATTCCCCTTTTTAAAGCTGCCATCTGAAAAAGTGCTGAAGAAATAAATATCTTCCCCCTCTGCCAGCCAGTTAGACTGTACTTTGTTTCCATACCTAAGATAGTTAACAAATTAAACATATGTCATGTTACTTCCTTGACTCATTTTAACAGAACACACTACAGACAAGGCCTTGGAGATACATTAATGGAAAGCATTTGGGCGGCTCTTGATTCTAACTCTTGTCATAATTATTTTACTCTCTGCCATCTTTCTGATCACGTTTGTCTTTTAAAAGGCAAAAACAGCATATGACTAGACTTTATTCTGTGTGCATGGGCCATCCTATATTCGTCCTGTAGAGTAATACAAAATAGTGGGACTGAGTTCTTTGGTTGTTTTGTTTTATTCTTATACTAAGAGTATAGTTGAGTCGCGGTGGTCACATCATTCCTAGTTTAAAATACCATTCCTGGGGCTTCCCTGGTGGCGCAGTGGTTGAGAGTCCGCCTGCCGATGCAGGGGACGCGGGTTTGTGCCCTGGTCCGGGAGGATCCCACATGCCGTGGAGCGGCTGGGCCCGTGAGCCGTGGCCGCTGGGCCTGCATGTCCGGAGCCTGTGCTCCTCAACGGGAGAGGCCACAAAGGTGAGAGGCCCGCGTACCGAGAAAAAAAAAAATAAGAAAAATACCATTCCTGGTTTCTGTCTTGACCATTCAGAAAAGGAATCCTCATGCTGTAAGTTTATAATGATGTCAGACAGGTGTTTTATTCCTCTGATTCTTCACAGCGGATAAGGATCATTTGCTCTGGCATTTTCTACCTCTGTGGAGCCTTTAGAGCGTGAGTAGTTCTAGGTAGCCAGCTTTTGGGGTAGCTGTGAATTATAACAAAAATCCTGTCCAAAATGACTGTAATTTTCTTTCCGTTTCTTAAAATGTATTGTACTTTCTATCATCCGAAAGAGAAGTACTGGAACAAAATTTAAACTTATCCTCATCTCCTGATGTGTATGACTTTTACCTTTATATGGGGAGACCCTACAACCCTGAGAATTATGTGCTTTATGGTCTCATTTAAATTGTTTGTTGCCTCTTATGTTTGTTAGAATACCTGCTTTAACAGTCCGTATTTCCAGTGTTGATTTCCACTTCTATTCCGCTGTGGGCTGGAAACTGGTAACCAAGCTGGATAGAGTTTTAGTTAGATGGGAGTAGGTACCCTTAAGGTCCTTAAAGTCTTCTCCATAAGCCCTAATATCACATCTTTTTGCTTGCTCAGAGGCCTTTAGTTCACTACCTTGTTCTTGGCTACATTTCAGAGAGATCAGAAATTACCGATTAGTACGCAACCTGAATTTTGTCAGATGTAAGAATGAATTTTAAAAATGAAGAGTGAATGAATTTAGAAGTAGCCAGTTTTTATTTGTATTTTCCAGTTTTTAAAAAATTCATCTTTTCCTTACCATGAGTCAGATGTCATTTATTTTCAAGAGTCATTCAGAATGATAAAATTGGATACAATGGTGAGGCTAATTATTTCAGTGTTTGAAGACAGCCCCAGTGCTTTTTTCGTCATCTGAGGTTTCAAGACCTCCTCTGAAAAACTACCAGTTGGCAAGCCCTCGGCTGCGCCGTCACAAATTAAATCATGGCCGTTGTACTTGTCATCCTTGCCCTATTTCCTGTTTAAAAAAATAAAACACTCAGGATTGACATTTGTCTTAACTCTTCATGCCCTTTCTTTCTCATTTTCTGCCATTTTCCCAAAAGAAAGAGTTACAAAAATCGAAGTTCGGGGGGAAATGATCTAATATTAATCAAATATTGTCTATTTAACCAAATATTAATCAGATCAATCCTGATTTTTTTTGTCAAGAGTTGAGATTTTAACCTCTGTTACGTGTTTTATCTTTAAAACAACTATTCTTAGGGAACAGGTTGCCAGTCACCAGGGACAGAGAGAAACAGAAGAGGTAGGGAGAGAGAGTATGTGTATGTGTGTAAAATTTTATGTCAGTGTTTTAAAATGTTGCTTGACCTTGGGGTATTAATTCTGAATGGTATTATGAACAGTAAAACCCTGATAGTTTCCTGGATTAGACCTATTAGAGTTGTTTAGATAACACACTTTGAATGACTTCCTCTCAGGAAATATTGAAACTGGAAATGTTAACCAGGCACGCATACCCAAGCACTTAGACAGAATGCATTTTCTTTTGCTATTAAAAAATGTTTAAAGGAAAGAAATTATGCAAATAAATCACATCTGTAGAAACCAGAGGAGACTGTTTGGCTCAAGTGTCAAAGGAAGAACACTTATTTATGAGCTTCTTCCTCTGTCACTGACAGTGACCGTGAGATTGGTCGGTACATTAGTCTCCTAATATATGCAGAGCTAATTGTCAGCGTGAATGGTGACATCACAGTTGGAAGCATGGAACCACAGATTGTACGCACATATGTTATGCATTTTTATGTATGGGAGTAGGAGTAACTTCCTTTAGAAGTACAGACATACACAAAAACGTAGACAAAACTGTTGAGTGTGCCCAGAGAGTGACATTTACTGAAGATAATTTAGATCTGTTTAATCTGTGTGAATCGTGTCTCACAAACTATGTGGACATTCTCTTTCAGATCATTTGGTGTGCAGTACTCACTAGACGTATAATTTCTTCATTCTGGAAGGTGTATGTTTATAAAAGTAAATAAGGAAAAATAGAATAAGTACCAATTTAAAGAAGCTAGAAAGAGACATTTCTTCTTGTTATTCCTTCATGTTTGAGAAGCACTGTTGGCTGCCTGTATGTTCACTGGAAACAGTTTGTTGTATGAGTGAACATGTGTGTGTTTCCTCAAATCTCATGAGAACCCTTTCTCAACATCCTTGTCTCCATTCTGATCCAAATGGATGAACTGCCAACTTTTTTTATAAAGTTCCAATAAAAAGGAAGTATAGCAATGCATCTGAGCATTTTGGAGACCAGTTTATCCTAAAACAGTGTATTCTGAATCATTTCAACATGTTCACTTCCTTTGAGATACAACTGTAATGATATTTCAGTCCCTATTCTGACATTAAGTTTTATTCTGGGATAACACATTCAATAAAAACTTGAGCAATTCTTTAGTACAGAAGGAAGGATAATGCTTAAAGGTAGCAGTTTGGGCTTGAAAACAGTAGTGCATGAAAATAGAAAATAACATGAAAATACAGAGATGTGAAAGGTAATGTGAAGCAGAAGTATAAGAATTAAAACATTTTAAGAATTACTGTTAATAAAAGTAATAATAATGGTCTCCCCTTATTGGGGGCTTACCACTGTGGGAAGTTGTTTACCTACATTGGTTAAGCTTGAGAAGTAGCTAATGGTGTTCTCATTTTACAGATGAGGAAACTGAGGCTCAAAAAGGTAAAACACTTCATCTGAGGTCACCTAATAGTAAACAGGATTCAAACTCAGCTTGTAGTTTAGTTATTAGTATTGTACCCTTAATAGTACTGTACCAATTAATTTCCAAAGAACATGGTTCCTTTTATTCATCTATACCAGGGGTCAGCAACCTTTTTCTGTAAAGGCACACAAAGAGTAACTAGGATAGAGTTTGCAGGCCATACAGTCCCTGTTGCAGCTACTCAACATTGCCAGTGGAGAGTGAAAGCAGCCACAGACCGTGCAGAAACAAATGGGTGTAGCAGTGTCCTAATAAAACTTTATTTACAAAGTCATGTGGTGGGCCAGAGTTGGACTGTGGGCAGTAGTTTGCTGACCTCTGATCTGTGTTATTATAAGCTTAACTAGATGCCAGCTGGAAGTAAAAGGGGTAAACCAAAAATTAAAATTAATAGCCAGTGAATCTTCATAAGGACCCTTGGTGACCAAAGTCAGGAGAATAAAATAACTGAAACCTTGAAGCTACAGGTCCTGTAGGAAAAGACAGTCAGCTTTCATACGTGCCAAGTACTGTCATGTATAAATGATATATTAGCTTAAAAGAAAACCCTCTTCTATATTCTTCAAAACTGTCAAGGTCATAAAAAACAAGGCAAGATAAAGAAACTCACAGAACAGAGGACTAGATGCAATGTGGTATCCTGGTTTGGTCCAGGAACAGAAAAAGGACATTCATGGAAAAATTTAGTGAAATCCAAATAAAGCTTATAATGTAGTTAATAGATTGTACCAATGTTCATTTCTTAGCTTTGATAATGTGCCATGGTTTTGTAAGATGTTAACAGGAGAAGCTAGGTGAAGCGTATACAGGAACGCTCTGTACTGCCTTTGCAACTTTTCTACAAATCTGAAATTATTCCAAATAAAAAGTTAAATTTAATTTATTTATTATTAATTAATTGATTTAAATTCCGAAACTTACTCCAATATAGAAGTCCAGGTGAATGCTGAGTCTGAAAATAAACACAGCTAAGTTGAGGTCTTGTTAAAAAATAATAACACTTATCTGAGTCCACTTAAATGGATTTTAAACCTTAGGAGCCTGAACTGCTGTGCTGCCATTTATGTACTGATAATGCCTCCTTTAGAGGGATTCCCTTCACTCCAGAGACGACAGAACTGTTTGTTTTATATAGCACTAATGTTGATCGACAAACTCCTTTTCCCAAAGGTTAAAATTATATAGAGATGACCCAGAATGGGTAAAAAATTATTTACAAGGATTCTTACTACCTAGTTTTCTAAAGACATAATGATTCCTACTCAGTAAGCAATATGAACAATGTCACTTGACCCAAGATGCTTTTTTATTAACATAAAAGAAAAAATCCATCTCAGGCTTAATGTAAGCCTGATACTAAAATGTGATAAAGATAACATAATAATAAAACTGTAGACTAATCTCACCTGTGACTAAGATACCTCAATCATAGATCAAATGCTATCCAGGAGAATCATGCAGTATATTTTTTAAGTGCAACATGATCACGTCGAGATTTTTTCGGGCATGAAGTGTTGTTTTACTATTTGGGAATCTACTATTAAAATATAAAATACATCAAAATGAAAAATAAACATGACTATCTTATTGGATACAGAAACAGCATTTGGTAAAAAAAAATTAATTTCATTGTAGAAACTTTTAGAAAACTAGAATTGGAAAGACACATCACTAATAAGATTTTTTTAAATATCCATTTCAAACCAACAAATTTCTCATAGTTGATATTAAAACACAGATGATATTCACATTAAAATGTGAAACAACACTCTTGCCACCACCACTCTATTGTGGGGAGAAAGGATGAAAACTTTAAAAATGAAAACAAATTTTTCGACTGCATAAGATATAATTACCTAGGAATCCCAAGAGAATCAACTGGGAAAAACTATTACAATAAGATTACTGGACACACAGAATAGCAGCAAAGTATATTCAACAAGACAGTAAACAGTAATGTTCAGGGATTGATAACAAAGGCAAATTTAAATACTAATAAGGGAAATAAAAGATATGAATACATGGTGAGAGTTTTCATGTGCCTATTTGGAAATACTAATATAATGATGTTACTTCTTGTCAAAACACCATGTAGGTGTACTTCCAGTAAAATTACCAATGCAAACCATGGACAGGATGATTCTAAAGTTCATCTGGAAAAATAGGCAAAAATATCTAAAATTTCCTATTGCCATGTTTTCTTTTAAGTTTTTATTTTTAAATAATTTCAATCTTAAAGAATTATTGCAAGAATAATATAAGATCTCCCTAACCACTTTAGATTCACCAGCTGTTAACATTTTGCACATTTGTTTTATCATCCTCTACTCCTGCATGTGCATATACGTACATATGTATGTTATGTTTTTCTGAACCATTCAAAAGTGAATTGCCTACATTATGCCCTTTGCCCCTTAATAGTGTATATTTCCTAAGCATAAGGATATTTTCTTATGTAACCACGGTACGTTGATAACAATACTTTTATTTACAGTCTGTATTCTAACTTTGCCAAGTGTCCCAATGTCGTACTTTATAGTATTTTTGTTTCTTCCAGTACAGAATCCATTCCAGAATCATGTATGGCATTTACTTTTCGTTTCTCTTTATTTCACTTTAATCTGGAACAGTTCTTCAACCTTTCTTTGTCTTTCATCACATGGATGTTTTTCAAGAATACACACCAGATATTTTATAGAATATTTCTCAGTTTGGGTTTTTCTGATATTTCCTCATGATTAGATTCTAGTAATGAATGCGCTTTTAAGGTGGAATGTTATGTGACTGAGGTCCTGAACTTCTCAGGGAATCATATCCAGAGGTACGTGATGTGAACATGCTTCTCTTTGGTAATATTAAGTTTTATCACTTGGTCAAGATGTGTCCGGTTTCTACCCTCTACAATTACTTTTCCTCCCCTGGTAATTAATTAGCTTCTGGGGATGACATTTTAAGACCTTGCACATTATCTATTACCTTAATCAAACTTGTATAAATTCAGTATTAATGATTCTAGTGTATAATCTTTACTGTAATAGATGATACAAAATTATGATTTTTTTCAATTCCACCACTTCTTTACATTTGTCAGCTTTTCCCCCATTCATTTTTTTCATTCATTCATCTTTTTGTTAACAATATGGACTTAGACGTTCCTGTTTTATTCAATAGATTATAACTCATTACAGTCTTCATTTACTGTGGTACTCAAACTGTCCCAGATTTAGCCAGTGGGGGCTAGTTCAGGCTGGCTCCTGTGTCTTTTTGACATGATCCCATCATCTTATGAGCACTTTCTGGCACAACAGAATGTTCCAAGCTAATCTTGTATCTTTCCTGCCCTAGCCCTGGAATCAGTCATTTGTCCCAGGAGCCCTAGTTCCTTTTAATGGGGAATGAGTTGGGCACTAAGTATACTTGGCGATAGTTGGAATCTTTGCTTCTAGTCCCTTGGAAAGAACAAAGCTAAGTAGTATGTGTGTGTGTGTGGTTTCTTCAATTATGAGTTGGTACTAATACCTCCAATTCCAATCCAACCCTGTGGAGTTCTTGCTTGCTTTTCCCAATTCCATACTTCCGTCTCCCCTGCCACGGTGAAAACTCTGGCTCCCAAAATATCGACACATTTACTCATTTGTTCAGTCCTACAATACACATAGAGTTGTTTGAGAATCACTGTACCTATACCCCTATACAAAACAAATCTACTAAAAAGAACACAATCTTGGTTGGTCTTTTCTTTTCCCTACTTGTAGTATATAGTCAGTGTTCCAAAGTTACTTGGATTATTTCTCTGTCCCCAGGGCTGTTAGTTTATTCATTTGAAATACAGTTGGGTTCATCTGTTTCCATTTGCATTCAGCTTTTTTTTTTTAATTTCTTGTTAACTTTTATTGTACTTTTTTAATATATAGACCATTAGCATACTTCCTAAAAGACAAAACTCTATAGCAAGGTTTACTCACAGAGGTGTCACTCTCCCCCATGTCCCTTCCTCCCTCCCCTCCCTCCTGTAAGTGGCCAATTTCATTGTTTTCTGGTTTATTTTTCTTGTGTTACTTAAAAAGAAAATAAGCAGAAATACACACACACACACACACACACACATACACTTTTCCTTCTTTCTTAAACAAAAAGGCAATATACCATAAATTTTCACGTGCTTTGCCTTTTTTTTAACTTAGTATATCCTGGAATTTATTTCATACCAACTCACTGAACTAACAGTACTCATTCATTTTCACATAATATCATTTCGTGTGTGTACCATAGTTTATTCAATCAATTGTCGATGTTTGAGCATTGAAATAGGTTCCAGTATTTTACAAATACAAATGATGCTACAACGAATAACCTTGTACATGGGTATTTTCATACGGTTGGAGAAATGTCTTCAGGGTAAATTCCTAAAAGTAGCATTGCTGGGTGGAGGGATAAATGCATGAATAGTTTGGTTAGATATTGCCAAATTCCCGGCCACCGGGCTTGTACTATTTGCATTTCCACCAGCTATGAACAAGAGTGCCTGTTTCCCCATAGCTTTACCAACTGAGGGCAGTGTCAAGCTTTTGAATATTTATCAGTCTTCTAGGTGAGAAATGGTATATCAGTGTAATTATAGTTTACCTTTCTGTTTAGTATAAGAAAAGTTGAACATCTTTTCATAGATGTATCTTTTTAGTAGATTGATTTTTCATGGCTTTTCTGTTTTTCTGGAGGTTTGGGGGTCTTTTTTAAAAACTGCTTATGTATTAGGGATGTCGGCTCTTTTTCTGTCATATACACTGGAAATATTTTCTGTCAGTCTGTTATTTGACTTTTGACTTTGCTTCTCTTGTTTATTTCCATCTAAAAACCTTGAGTCAGAATAACCACAAGTGAGGGCTTTTGTCATCAGATCTCAAAATGTATGACAAAGATACAGGAATTAAAACAGTATTGTTATGATAGGAAAATAGGCAGAAAGGTCATAGGGTAAAATGGCCCCTAAATAAATGCTAATATATGTATACATTTGAGTGTATGTGTTTTATAAATTTAATATATAATAAAAGTGGCACTTCAAATCAGTGATGAAAGGGATGGTTATTTGGAAATGTACTGGACACTCAGTTAACTATTTAAAAAACTGAAGTCAGATCCCTACCTTAAATAATCCACCAAAAAAATTAAATAAGTTAAATATTTAATAAATGAAACCATCAAAATGCCGGAAGAAAATATTGGTTAATGATATCAACATTTCTCAACCTGAGCACCAGTGAAAATTGGACTGGATAAATCTTTGCTGTAGGACTGTCCTGTGCCTTGTAGCATGTTTACCACCATTCTTTGTACCCACTAGGTGTAAGCACCCTCCCAGTCATGGCCATCAAAAATGTCTGAAGACACTGTCAGATGTCCCTGGGGGGGGGGGCAAAACCACTCCTAGATCAGAACCTTGATCTATATCTTCTCAACAAGTAGACACATAACACCCAAGAATGAAATCACAAAGGAAATGTTTGAAAATGCTGCATAGAAAAAAACTTTAATACTTAAAGAAGGCATAAAATTGAAATTCAAGCAACATATTGGAAAATGTATAGCATAAATGACATTCACATTGCATAAATAGTAATCAATAAGATAGCCATCACAACAGAAAAATGGGTGAGGGACACAAGTAGACAATTCACAGAGGAAAAACTCTAAATAGCTTGATAAATAAATACCAAAAAATATTCATAATACTAATATTCAAGCATATTCAACATAAGACATAAATAAATGCAGGACACATGCTTTACTTTTAATATTGGTAAACATTAAATTTATTCAGCATGGGTATGGGGAAACATAACTTCATAGAGTAGAAATATGTCTATGTATAACATTGATGAAGTTCAATGGGTAACACATTATTAGACCTTTCACATGTATACATAGCTTTGTCCATGCAATTCTACTTCTGAGACTTTATCCTAAGGAAATAATTGAAGTGTAAAAAAGTTTGCTGCAGTACTATTTATACTTGCTAAAAATTGGGAAATCCCATCTGTCTAACAATAAGGAATTGGTCAAATGAATTAAGGCATATCCATATATAATGGAATATGTTAGGTTAGTATTACAATTGATGGAGTATATGCACAGGAAAATGGATAAATTACAGTGAGAAGCAGAGCAATAAAACTGTATGTGTATTTATATATCTCTGAGATAGACTGATACACTCATTTCTGTTTTTCTTTTTTTTTATTTCATTCTTTTTAATTGCTGAGTAGTATTCCAATGTATATATGTACCACATCATCTTTATCTGTTCATCTGTCGATGGACATTTAAGTTGCTTCCGTGTCTTGGCTATTGTAAACAGCGCTGCGGTGAACATTGGGATGCATGTATCCTTTCAAACCATGATTTCCTCTGGATGTATGCCCAGGAGTGGGATTGGTGGGTCATATGGTAGCTCCATTTTTAGTTTCTTAAGGAACCTCCATACTGTTCTCCACAGTGGCTGCACCAATTTACATTCCCAGCAATGGTGCAGGAGGGTTCCCTTTTCTCCACACCCTTGCCAGCATTTATTGTTTGTAGACTTTTTGACGATGGCCATTCTGAGTGGTGTGAGGTGATACCTCATTGTAGTTTTGATTAGCATTTCTCTAATAATTAGCGATGTTGAGCATCTTTTCATGTGCCTCTTGGCCATCTATATATCTTCTTTGGGGAAATGTCTATTTATGTCTTCTGCCCATTTTTTGATTCGGTTGTTTTGGGTTTTTTTTATGTCAAGCCGCATGACCTGTTTGTAAAATTTAGAGACTAATCCCTTGTCGCTCACATTGTTTGCAAATATTTTCTCCCATTCTGTAGGTTGTTTTCTCATTTTGTTTATGGTTTCCTTTGCTGTGCAAAAGCTTTTGAGTTTAACTAGGCCCCAGTTGTTTATTTTTGTTTTTATTTCCAGTGCTCTAGGAGGCGGATCATAAAAGATATTGCTGAGATTTATGTCAAAGAGTGTTCGGCCTATGTTTTCCTCTAAGAGTTTTGTAGTATCTGGTCTTACATTTAGGGCTTTAATCCATTTTGAGCTTATTTTTGTGTATGTTGTTAAAGGATGTTCTAATTTCATTTTTTTACATGTAGCTGTCCAATTTTCCCAGCACCATTTATTAAAGAGACCATCTTTCCTCCATTGTATAGCCTTGCTTTCTTTGTCATAGGTTAATTGCCCATAGGTACATGGGTTTATTTCTGGGCTTTCCACCCTGTTCCATTAATCTGTATTTCTGTTTTTGTGCCTGTACGGTACTGTTTTGGTGACTGTAGCTTTGTAGTATAGACTGAAGTCAGGGAGCCTGATTCTTCCAGCTCCATTTTTCTGTCCCAAGACTGCTTTGGCTATCTGGGGTATTTTGTGTCTCCATACAAATTTTAAGATTTTTTTGTTTCAGTTCTGTGAAAAATGCCACTGGTAAATTGATAGGGATTGCATTGAATCTGTAGATTGCCTTGGGTGGTATGGCCATTTTAACAATATTGATTCTTCCAATCCAAGAACATGGTATATCTTTCCAGCTGTTTGTATCATCTTCACTTTCTTTCATCAGTTTCTTATAGCTTCAGAGTACAGATCTTTTGCCTTAGACAGGGATATTCCTAGGTATTTTATTCTTTTTGCTACAATGGTAAATGGGATTGTTTCTTTAATTTCTTTTTCTGATCTTTTGTTGTTAGTGTATAGAAATGCAACAGATTTATGTGTATTAATTTTGTATCCTGTAACTTTACCTAATTCAGTAATGAGCTCTATTAGTTTTCTGGTAGCATCTTTAGGATTTTTTATGTATAGTATCATGTCATCTGCAAACACTGACAGTTTTCCTTCTTATTTTCCAATTTGGATTCCTTTTATTTTTTTTATCCTTCTCTGATTGCCATAGCTAGGGACTTCCAAAACTATGTTGAATAAAAGTGGCGAGAGTGGACATCCTTGTCTTGTTACTGATCCTTTCCCCATTGAGTATGATGCTAGCTCTAGGTTTATCATATGTGGCCTTTATTACGTTGAGGGATGTTCCCTCTATACCCAGTTTCTGGAGAGTTTTCGTCATAAATGGGTGTTGAATTTTGTCAAAAGCTTTTCCTGCATCTATTGAGATGATCACATGGGGTTTTGGGTTTTTTTTTTATTTTTATTTTATTTATTTATTTTTATACAGCAGGTTCTTATTAGTCATCCATTTTATACACATCAATGTATACATGTAAATCCCAATCTCCCAATTCATCGCACCACCACCACCACCACCACCACCCCTGCTGCTTCCCCCCCCCTTAGTGTCCACATGTTTGCTCTCTACATTTGTGTCTCTATTTCTGCCCTGCAAACCAGTTCATCTGTACCATTTTTCTAGGTTCCACATATATGCATTAATATACAACAGTTTTTCTCTTTCTGACTAACTTCACTCTGTATGACAGTCTCTAGATTCATCCATGTCTCTACAAATGACCTAATTTCGTTCCTTTTTATGGCTGAGTAATATTCCATTGTATATATGTACCACATCTTCTTTATCCATTCGTCTGTCAATGGGCATTTAGGTTGCATCCATGACCTGGCTATTGTAAATAGTGCAAAAAAGAACATTGGGGTGCGTGTGTCTTTTTCAATTATGGTTTTCTCTGGGTATATGCCCAATAGTGGGATTGCTGGGTCATATGGTAATTCTATTTCTAGTTTTGTAAGGAACCTCCATACTGTTCTCCATAGTGGCTGTATCAATTTACATTCCCACCAATAGTGCAAGAGGGTTCCCTTTTCTCCACACCCTCTCCAGCATTTGTTGTTTGTAGATTTTCTGATGATGCCCATTCTAGCTGGTGTGAGGTGATACCTCATTGTAGTTTTGATTTGCATTTCTCTAATAATTAGTGATGTTGAGCAGCTTTTCATATGCTTCTTGGCCATCTGTATGTCCTCTTTGGAGAAATGTCTATTTCGGTCTTCTGCCCATTTTTTGATTGGGTTGTTTTTTTTTAATATTGAGCTGCATGAGCTGTTTATATATTTTGGAGATTAATCCTTTGTCTGTTGACGCATTTGCAAATGTTTGCTCCCATTCTGAGGCTTCTCTTTTTGTCTTGTTTGTAGTTTGCTTTGCAAAAGCTTTGAAGTTTCATTAGGTCCCATTTGTTTATTTTTGTTTTTATTTCCATTACTCTAGTAGATGGATCAAAAAGGATCTTGCTGTGATTTATGTTAAAGAGTGTTCTTCCTATGTTTTCCTCTAAGAGTTTTATAGTGTCTGGTCTTACATTTAGGTCTCTAATACATTTTGAGTTTATTTTTGTGTATGGTGTTAGGGCGTGTTCTAATTTCATTCTTTTACATGTAGCTGTCCAGTTTTCCCAGCAGTGCTTATTGAAGAGACTGTCTTTTCTCCATTGTATATCCTTGCCTCCTTTGTCATAAATTAGTTTACCATAGGTGCGTGGGTTTATCTCTGGGCTTTCTATGCTGTTCCATTGATCTATATTTCTGTTTTTGTGCCAGTACCATATTGTCCTGATTAGTGTACCTTTGTAGTATAGTCTGAAGTAAGGGAGTCTGATTCCTCCAGCTCTGGTTTTTTCCCTCAAGACTGCTTTGGCTATTCGGGGTCTTTTGTGTCTCCATACAAATTTTAAGATTTTTTGTTCTAGTTCTGTAAAAAATGCCATTGGTAATTTGATGGGGATTGCCTTGAATCTGTAGATTGCTTTGGGTAGTATAGTCATTTTCACAATGTTGATTCTTCCAATCCAACAACATGGTATATCTCTCCATCTGTTGGTTTCATCTTCAGATTCTTTCAGTGTCTTATAGTTCTGTGCATACAGGTCTTTTGTCTCCCTAGGTAGGTTTATTCCTAGGTATTTATTCTTTTTCTTGCAGTGGTAAATGGGACTATTTCTTTCAGATTTTTCATCATTAGTGTATAGGAATGCAGGAGATTTCTGTGCATTAATTTTGTATCCTGCTACTTTACCAAACTCATTGATTAGCTCTAGTAGTTTTCTGGTGGCATCTTTAGGATTCTCTATGTATAGTATCATGTCATCTGCAAACAGTGACCGTTTTGCTTCTTCTTTTCCAATTTGTATTCCTTTTATTTCTTTTTCTTCTCTGATTGCATGGCTAGGACTTCCAAAACTATGTTGAATAATAGTGGTGAGAATGGACATCCTTGTCTCGTGCCTGATCTTAGAGGAAATGCTTTCAGTTTTTCACCATTGAGAATGATGTTTGCTGTGGGTTTGTCGTATATGGCCTTTATTATGTTGAGGGAGGTTACCTCTATACCCACTTTCTGGAGAGTTTTTATCATAAATGGGTGTTGAATTTTGTCAAAAGCTTTTTCTGCATCTGTTGAGATGATCGGTTTTTATTTTCAATTTGTTAATATGGTGTATCACATTAATTAATTTGCGTATATTGAAGAATCCTTGCATCCCTGGGATAAATCCCACTTGATCGTGGTGTATGATCCTTTTAATGTGTTGTTGGATTCTGTTTGCTAGTATTTTTTTTTTTAACATCTTCATTGGGGTATAATTGCTTTACAATGGTGTGTTAGTTTCTTCTTTATAACAAAGTGCATCAGTTATACATATACATATGTTCCCATATTTCTTCGCTCTTGCGTCTCCCCCTCTCCCACCCTCCCTATCCCACCCCAGTTTGCTGTATTTTGTTGAGGATTTTTGCATCTATATTCATCAGTGATATTGGTCTGTAATTTTCTTTTTTTGTAGTATCTTTGTCTGGTTTTGGTATCAGGGTGATGGTGGCCTCATAGAATAAGTTTGGGAGTGTTCCTTCCTCTGCAATTTTTTGGAAGATTTTGAGAAGGATGGGTGTTAGCTCTTCTCTAAATGTTTGATAGAATTCACCTGTGAAGCCATGTGGACCAGAAGTTTTGTTTGTTGCAAGATTCTTAATCACAGTTTCAATTTCATTACTTGTGATTGGTCTGTTCATATTTTCTATTTCTTCCTGGTTCAGTCTTGGAAGGTTCTACCTTTCTAAGAATTTGTCCATTTCTTCCAAATTGTCCATTTTATTGGCATAGAGTTGCTGTAGTAGTCTCTTAGGATGCTGTGTATTTCTGTGGTGTCTGTTGTAACTACTCCTCTTTCATTTGTATTTTATTAATTGAGTCCTCTCCCTCTTTTTTTTGATGAGTCTGGCTAATAGTTTATCAACTTTGTTTATCTTCTCAAAGAACCAGCTTTTAGTTTCATTGACCTTTGTCACTGTTTTCTTCGTTTCTATTTCATTTATTTCTGCTCTGATCTTTATGATTTCTTTCCTTCTGCTAACTTTGGGTTTTGTTTGTTCTTCTTTCTCTAGTTCTTTAGGTGTAAGGTTAGATTGTTTATTTGAGATTTTTCTCATTTCTTGATGTAGGCTTGTATTGCTATAAACTTCCCTCTTAGAACTGCCTTTGCTGCATCCCATAGGTTTTGGATCATCATGTTTTCATTGTCATTTATCCCTAGGTATTTCTTTATTTCCTCTTATTTCTTCAGTGATCTCTTGGTTATTTAGTAACATACTGTTCAGCCTCCATGTGTTTGTGTTTTTTACATTTTTTTCCCAGTAATTGATTTCTAATCTCATAGCATGGTGGTCAGAAAAGATGCTTGATATGATTTCAATTTTCTTAAATTTACTGAAGCTTAATTTGTGACCCAAGATGTGATCTATCCTGGAGAATGTTCCATGTGCACTAGAGAAGAAAGTGTAATCTGCTGTTTTTGGATGGAATGTCCTATAAATATCAATTAAATCTATCTGGCCTGTTGTGTCATTTAAAGCTTCTGTTTCCTTGTTAATTTTCCGTTTGGATGATCTGTCCATTTGTGTAAGTGAGGTGTTAGGAGTCCCCCACTATTATTGTCTTACTGTCGATTTCCTCTTTTATAGCTCTTAGCAGTTGCCTTATGTATTGAGGTGCTCCTATGTTGGGTGCATATATATTTATAATTGTTATATCTTCTTCTTGGATTGATCCCTTGATCATTATGTAGTGTCCTTCCTTGTCTCTGGTAACATGCTTTCTTTTAAAGTCTATTTTATCTGATATGAGTATTGCTACTCCAGCTTTCTTTGGATTTCCATTTGCATGGAATATCTTTTTCCATCCCCTCACTTTCAGTCTGTATGTGTCCCTAGGTCTGAAGTGGGTCTCTTATTGACAGCATATATATGGGTCTTGTTTTTGTATCCATTCAGCAAGCCTGTGTCTTTTGGTTGGGGCATTTAATCCATTCACGTTTAAAGTAATTATCGATATGTATGTTCCTGTGACCATTTTCTGAATTGTTTTGGGTTTGTTTTTGTAGGTCCTTTTCTTCTCTTGTGTTTCCCACTTAGAGAAGTTCCTTTAGCATTTGTTGTAGAGCTGGTTTAGTGGTGCTGAATTCTCTTAGCTTTTGCTTGTCTGTAAAGCTTTTGATTTCTCCATCAAATCTGAATGAGATCCTTGCCAGGTAGAGTAATCTTGGTTGTAGGTTCTTCCCTTTCATCACTTTAAGTATATCATGCCACTCCCTTCTGGCTTGTAGAGCTTTTGCTGAGAAATCAGCTCTTAACCTTATGGGAGTTCCCTTGTATGTTATTTGTCATTTTTCTCTTGCTGCTTTCAATAATTTTTCTTTGCCTTTAATTTTTGCCAATTTGGTTACTATGTGTCTTGGCGTGTTTCTCCTTGGTTTTATCCTGTATGGGACTCTCTGCACTTCCTGGACTTGGGTGGCTATTTCCTTTCCCATGTTAGGGAAATTTTCAACTATAATCTCTTCAAATATTTTCTCGGGTCCTTTCTCTGTCTTCTCCTTCTGGGACCCCTATAATGTGAATGTTGTTGTGTTTAATGTTGTCCCAGAGGTCTCTTAAGCTGTCTTCATTTCTTTTCATTCTTTTGTCTTTATTCTGTTCTGCAGCAGTGTATTCCACCATTCTGTCTTCCAGGTCACTTACCCGTTCTTCTGCCTCAGTTATTCTCCTATTGATTCCTTCTAGTGTATTTTTCATTTCAGTTCTTGTGTTGTTTATCTCCATTTCTTTGTTCTTTAATTCTTCTAGATCTTTGTTAACCATTTCTTGCATCTTCTCAATCTTTGCCTCCATTCTTTTCCCGAGGTCCTGGATCATCTTCACTATCATTATTCTGATTTCTTTTTCTGGAAGGTTGCCTATCCGCACTTCATTAAGTTGTATTTCTGGGGTTTTATCTTGTTCCTTCATCTGGTACATAGCCCTCTGCCTTTTCATCGTCTATCTTCCTGTGAATGTGGTTTTTGTTCCACAGGCTGCAGGATTGTAGTTCTTGCTTCTCCTGTCTGCCCTCTGGTGGATGAGGCTGTCTAAGAGGCTTGTGCAAGTTTCCTGATGGGAGGGACTGGTGGTGGGTACAGCTGGCTTTTGCTTTGGTGGGCAGAGCTCAGTAAAACTTTAATCCACTTGTCTGCTGATGGGTGGGGCTGGGTTCCCTCCCCGTTGGTTGTTTGGCCTGAGACAACCCAACACTGCAGCCTACCCGGGCTCTTTGGTGGGGCTAATGGCAGACTCTGGGAGGGCTCATGCCAAGGAGTACTTCCCAGAATTTCTGTGCCAGTGTCCTTGTCCTCACAGTGACACACAGCCGCCCCCAACATCTGCAGCAGACCCTCCAACACTAGCAGGTAGGTCTGTTTCAGTCTCCTATGGGTCACTGCTCCTTCCCCTGGGTCGCGATGAGCACACTACTTTGTGTGTGCCTTCCAAGAGTGGAGTCTCTGTTTCCCCCAGTCCTGTCAAAGTCCTGCAATCAAATCCCGCTTGCCTTCAAAGTCTGATTTCTCTAGGAATTCCTCCTCCCATTGCCGGACCCCCAGATTGGGAAGCCTGACGTGGGGCTCAGAACTTTCACTCCAGTGGGTGGACTTCTGTGGTATAAGTGTTCTCCAGTCTATGAGTCACCCACCCAGGATTTATGGGATTTGATTTTATTGTGTTTGTGCCCCTCCTACCGCCTCATTGTGGCTTCTCCTTTGTCTTTGGATCACATGGGTCTTATTCTTCAGTTTGTTGATGTTCTGTATCACACTGATTGATTTTCGGATATTGAAAAATTCTTGCATCCCTGGGATAAATCCCACTTGATCATGGTGTGTGATCCATTTAAAGTACTGTTGGAAACCACCCAATTAAAAAATGAGTGGAAGATCTAAATAGACATTTCACCAAAGGCATACACATGACCAAGAGGCACATGAAAAGATGCTCAACATCACTAATTATTAGAGAAATGCAAATCAAAACTACAATGAGGTATCACCTCACACCTGACAAAATGGCCATTTTCAAAAAAATGAAACAATAAATGCTGGAAAGGGTGTAGTGAAAGGGAACCCTCCTGCACTGTTGGTGGGAATGTAAATTGATACAACCACTATGGAGAACGGTATGGTGGTTCCTTAAAAAACTAAAAAATTGAACTACCACATGACCCAGCAATCCCACTACTCGGCACATACCCTGAGAAAACTGTAATTCAAAAAGAGACATGTACCACAATGTTCATTGCAGCACTATTTACAATAGCCAGGACATGGAAGCAACCTAAATGGCCATCGACACATGAATGGATAAAGAAGGTGTGGCACATATATACAATGCAATATTACTCAGCCATAAAAAGAAACGAAATTGAGTTATTTGTAGTGAGGTGGATGGACCTAGAGTCTGTCATAGAGAGTGAAGGAAGTCAGAAAGAGACAAACAGATACCATATGCTAACACATATACATGGAATCTAAAAAAAAAAAAATGGTACTGATGAACCTAGGGGCAGGGCAGGAATAAAGATGTAGACATAGAAAATGGACTTGAGGACATGAGGGAGGGGGAAGCTGCGGTGAAGTGAGAGTAGCATCAACATATATACACTACCAAATGTAAAATAGATGGCTAGTGGGAAGCAACAGCATAGCACAGGGAGATCAGCTTGGTGCTTTGCAATGACGTAGAGGGGTAGGATAGAGAGGGTGGGAGGGAGGTTCAAGAGGGAGGGGGTATGGGGATATATGTATGCACATGGCTGATTCACTTTGTTGTACAACAGAAACTAAAATAGCATTGTGAAGCAATTATACTCCAATAAAGATGTATTAAAAAAAAAAAACTTTAGTTCTGAAAGCCTTCCAAAAAAAAAAAAAGTATTGTTGGATTTAGTTAGCTAGTATTTTGCTGAGTGTTTCTGTGACTGTTCATCAGTGATATTGGCCTGTAATTTTCTTTTTTTGTGGTATCTTTTTCTGGTTTTGGTATCAGGGTGATAGTGGCCTCACAGAATGAGTTGGGAGTGTTCCTTCCTCTGCAAGTTTTTGTAATACTTTCAGAAAGATAGGTGTTCTCTGAATGTTTGATGGAATTTACCTGTGAAGTCATCTGGTCCTGGACTTTTGTTTGTTGGGAGTTCTTTTAATTTGAGTACTTGTGATTGGTCTGTTCATATTTTCTATTTCTTCCTGGTTCAGTCTTGGGAGATTGTACCTTTCAAAGAATTTGTCCATTTCTTGTAGGTTGTCCGTTTTATTGGCATATGTGGTAGTCTTTCATGATCCTTTGTATGTCTGTGGTGTCAGTTGTGACTTCTCCTTTGTCATATCTAATTTTATTGATTTGAGTCCTTTCCCCTTTTTTCTTGATGAGTGTGGCTAAAGGTTTATCAGTTTTGTTTATCTTTTCAAAGAACCAGCTTTTAGTTTCATTGATCTTTTCTGCTTTTTCTTCATCCTTATTTCTGCTCTGATCTTTATGATTTCTTTCCATCTACTAACTTTGGGTTTTGTTTGTTCTTATTTTTCTAGTTGCTTTAGGTGTAAGGTTAGATTATTTATTTGAGATTTTTCTTGTTTCCTGAGGTAAGATTATATTGCAGTAAACTTCCCTCTCAGAACTGCTTTTGCTGAGTCCCATAGGTTTTGGATCGTCACGCTTTTGTTTTCATTTGTCTTTAGGTATTTTTTGATTTCCTCTTTAATTTCTTCAGTGATCCATTGGTTTAGGAGCATATTGTTTAGCCTCCATCTGTTTGTGTTTTTACAGTCTTTTTTTTGTAGTTGATTTCTAATCTCATAGTGTTGTGATTGTAAAAGATGCTTAATATGACTTCAGTTTTCTTAAATTTACTCACTTTGTGGCCCAGCATGTGGATTAGTCCTGGAGAATGTTCCACATGCACTTGAGAAGAATTTGTAATTCTGCTGCTTTTGGATGGAATGCTCTATAAATATCAGTTAAGTCCATCTAGTCTAATGTGTCATTTAAGGCCTGTGTTTCCTTATTGATCTTCTGTCTGGATGATCTGTCCATTGATGAAAGTAGGGTGTTAAAGTCCTCCACTATGTATTACTGTCGATTACTCCTTTTATGGCTGTTAATATTTGCCTTATATATTGAGGTGCTCCTATGTTGGGTGCATATATATTTACAGTTGTTATATCTTCTTGGATTGATTCCCTTGACCATTATGTAGTGTCCTCCTTTGTCTCTTATAACAGTCTTTATTTTAAAGTCTGTTTTGTCTGGTAATGAGTATTGCTACTCCAGCTTTCTTTTGATTTCCATTTGTGTGGAATACCTTTTTCCATCCCATCACTTTCAGTCTGTGTGTGTCCCAGATCCGAAGTGGGTCTCTTGTATACACCATATATACGGGTCTTGTTTTTGTATCCATTTAGCCAGTCTGTGTCTTTTGGTTGGAGCATTTAATCCATTTACATTTAAGGTAGTTATCAATATGTATGTTCTTATTGCCATTTTGCTAATTGTTTTTGATTTGTTTTTATAGGTGTTTTTTCTTCCCTTCCTCTTTTGTTCTCTTGTGATTTGACGACTAACTTTAGTGTTGTGTTTGGATTCCTTATTCTTTTTTGTGTGTGTATCTATTGTAGATTTTTGGTTTGCTGTTACCATGAGTTTTTGTTATAGCAGCCTATATATAAACAAGATTGTTTTAAGTTGCTGGTCTTTTAATTTCAAATGCATTTCTAATATCCTGCATTATGCTCTCCTCTTCTCGTGATTGCTGGGTTTTTAAAATATTTATTTATTTATTAGCTTGGTTGCTCCGGGTCTTTGTTGGAGCAGTGGGCTCCTTACTTGCAGCTCACAGGATCCTTAGTTGCGGCTTGCGGGCTTCTTAGCTGCAGCACAAGGGCTCCTTAGTTGTGGCATGCAAACTCTTAGTTGCAGCACGCGTGTGGGATCTACTTCCCTGACCAGAGATCGAACTCGGCCCCCTGCATTGAGAGCACGGAGTCTTACCCACTGCACCACCAGGGAAGTCCCCCGTGATTGCTGGTTTTGATATCATATTTGTGTGTGGATGATTTCCTACCTTTACTTTATGTTTGCCTTTACCATTGAGCTTTTCCATTCATAATTTTCTTATTTGTAGTTGTGGCCTTTTCTGCCTAGAGAAGTTCTTTTAGCATTTGTTGCAAAGCTGGTCTGGTGGTGCTGAATTTGAATTCTCTTAGCTTTTTCTTGTCTGTAAAGCTTTTGATTTCTCTGTCAAATCTGAATGAGAACCTTGCTGGGTAGAGTATTCTTGGTTGTAGGTTCTTCCTTTTCATTACTTTAAATATATCATGCCTCTCCCTTCTGGCCTGCAGAGTTTCTACTGAGAAATCAGCTGATAACCTTATGGGAGTTCCCTTCTATGTTATTTGTTGCTTTTCTCGTGTTGCTTTTAGTATTTTTTCTTTGTCTTTAATTTTTGTCAATTTGATTATTGTGTGTCTCAGCATGTTCCTCCTTGGGTTCATCCTGCCTGGGACTCTCAGCACTTCCTCTCCCTGGGTGGACTGTTTCCTTTCCCATGTTAGGGAAGTTTTCAGCTATTATCTCTTCGAATATTTTCTCAGGTATTTTCTCTCTCTCTTCTCCTTCTGGGACCTCTATAATTCAAATATTGGTGCGTTTAATGTTGTCTGAGAGGTCTCTTTGGCTGTCCTCATTTCTTTTCTTTTTTTTTTCTTTATTCTGTTCTGCAGCAGTGATTTCCACCATTCTGTCTTCCAGCTCACTTATCCATTCTTCTGCCTCAGTTACTCTGCTAATGATTGCTTCCAGTGTATTTTTCATTTCAGTTTTTGGGTTGTTCATCTCTGTTTGTTTGGTCTTTAGTTCTTCTAGGTCTTTGTTAAACACTTCTTCTGTCTTCTCAATCTGTGCCTCCATCCTTTTTCTGAGATCTTGGATCATCTTTACTATCATTGCTCTAAATTCTTTTTTGGGTAGATTGCCTATCTCCACTTCACTTAGTTGTTCTCTAGGGTTTTATCTTGTTCCTTCATCTGGGACATACTCCTCTGCCATCTCATTTTGTCTAACTTTCTATGATTGTGGTTTCCTTACTGCAGGCTGCAGGGTTGTAGTTCTTCTGCTGTCTGCCCCCTGGTGGATGAGGCTGTCTAAGAGTCTTGTGCAGGCTTCCTGGGGGCAGGGACTGGTTCCTCCCCACCGGTGGGTGCAGCTGGGTCTTGTTTGTCTGTTGGGCAGGGCTGTGTCAAGGGGCATGTTTAGTGGGCAGCTGTATGCTCAGGAAGACTTTAAGCAGCCTGTCTCTTGATGGATGGGGCTGTGTTCCCTCCCTGTTGATTGTTTGGCCTGAGGTGTCCCAGCACTAGAGCCTACAGGCTGTTGAGTGGGTCCAGGTCTTGGAGAGAAAATGGCCACCTCCTCTAGGGCTCACACCAATTAGTACTCCCCATAACTACTGCCACCAGTGTCTTTGTTGCCGCAGTGAGCCAAAGCTGCCCCCATTGCTGCAGGAGACCCTCCACAGCAGATAGATTTGGCCCAGGCTCTTATGAGGTCACTGCTTTTTTTCCTGGGTCCTGATGCACATGAGACTTTGTGTGCACCCTACAAGAGTGGAGTCTCTGTTTCCCCCAATCCTGTGGAATTCCTGAGATCAAACCCCACTGGCCTTCAAAGCCAGATTCTTTAGGGGCTCCTCCTCCTGTTGCCAGACCCACAGGCTGGGGAGCCTAACATGGGGCTCAGAACTTTCACTCCTGTGGGAGAACTTCTGTGGTACAATTATTCTCCAGTTTGTGGGTCGCCCACCCAGCAGGTATGGGATTTGATTTTATTGCAGTTGTGCCCCCTCCTACCATCTCATTGTGGCTTCTTCTTTGTCTTTGGATGTAGAATGTCTTTTCTGGTAGATTCCAGTGATTTGTTTTTTTGTCGATGGTTGTTCATCAGTTAGTTGTGATTTTGCTGTTTTTGTAAGAAGAAGTGAGCTCACATCTTCTACTCCGCCGTCTTATCTCTGTCTTTTCTTTCCGTTTATATAAAATTGTTAACAGGTTATCTTTAGTGGTCAAGTTGTGTAGAAATTGTTCATTTTTATATCTGTATTTTCTAATATTTCTTCCAATGAATATGAATAGTTTTCAAAATAAATAAAAGAATGGGGAGAAAGAAGACATTTTTAAAATCCTTTGTCCCAATTTTAGAACATTTAATAAAATTAGCAAATTTTTAAAGGTAAAAAATTAGAATTTTAATAGTTTAAAAAGAATTTTCTACAGTGATATTCATGAAAGCATTTTTATAACTGAAAATGATAAAATGATAATACTAATGTCCCAAAATAATTATCCATATGGTAGAATATGTAGGAAAAGAAACTAGAAGGATGTTTATCAAACCATTAACCATGGCTGTATCTGCATCAGGTTCATGGGTGTTATTTTTTGTGTGTTTTTCTTCTGTGTTTCCCAAAATGTTACAAATGAATACAGAGTACCTTCTTATTCAGAAAAAAAATGCTTTTAAAAGTCTAAACTAACATCATCTTGTTATTGTTAACCACATAAATATTACAGGAGAAATGGATTGTCTAAATTTAGTATTAAAATAAAACAGCATTTTCCTTTGTGTATGCATGTGTGTCTTAACAGCATGTTCACTACTTCTCTGTGTGAATAAACTAAAGACAACTACCCTAAAATTTGATTTATCCTATTGTAGGTTGCTTCAGGTGAATGCAATGAAGACACCGAAGTTTACAACATCACCCTTTGTACGGGGGATGAACTCACTCTAATGGGCCAGGCAGAAATCCTTTATGCAAAGACTTTCAAGGAGAAGTCACGACTCAACACCATCTTCAAAAAGATTGGGAAGCTCAATTCCATCAGCAAGCTGGGAAAAGGCAAAATGCCATGCCTCATTTGCATGAATCACCGGACCAACGAGAGCATCAGCCTCCCATTCCAGTGCAAGGGCAGGTTCAGCACCCGAAGCCCCCTGGAACTTCAGATGCAGGAGGGCGAGCACACCATCCGCAACATTGTGGAGAAAACCAGACTTCCTGTGAACGTGACCGTGCCCAGCCCTCCACCGAGGAACCCGTATGACCTCCACTTCATCCGTGAGGGGCACCGCTACAAGTTTGTGAACATCCAAACCAAGACAGTGGTGGTTTGCTGTGTGCTGCGGAACAACAAGATCCTCCCCATGCACTTCCCTTTGCACTTGACTGTCCCCAAGTTTAGCCTCCCAGAACACCTGGTGAAGGGGGAAGTATGGCCTGAAACCCTGGTCCATCACTGGCTGGGTATCTGCCAAGAACAGTTCGACATCGATGAGTATTCACGGGCGGTCCGCGATGTGAAGACCGACTGGAACGAGGACTGTAAGAGCCCCAAGAAGGGCCGGTGCACTGGCCACAACCACGTTCCCAATTCCCTTAGCTACGCTCGCGATGAGCTCACCCAGTCCTTCCACCGGCTCTCCGTCTGTGTGTATGGCAACAATCTCCATGGCAACAGTGAGGTGAACCTCCACGGCTGCAGGGACCTGGGGGGAGAGTGGGCCCCCTTTCCTCATGACATCTTGCCCTATCAGGACTCGGGTGATAGTGGGAGCGACTACCTTTTCCCAGAAGCTAGTGAAGAATCAGTGGGCATCACAGGGAAGTCAGAACTTCCTTATGAAGAGCTGTGGCTGGAAGAAGGCAAGCCCAGCCATCCGCCTCTCACTCGCTCCCTGAGCGAGAAGAGCAGATGTGATCAGTTTCGAGGTTCTGTCCGGTCCAAATGTGCACCTTCTCCCCTTCCTGTCCCCGGAACTCTGGGAGCAGCAATGAAGTCTTCAGAGATTGCCCTACCTCCACCTCCAGTGCCTCCCAAATCTGAAGCCGTAAGTCCTTTCTGGTTTTGGGTGATGTGCCGGTCCTTCTCTGTCTCTGCTCAGTCATCTGCTAATTTATTTTCTTTCTTAAAGAAAACTCCCCAATGGAAGATTATCAGAATGAGCAATTTGCTTAATTTGGAGTGAAATAGAAATATTTGCTGGATTATTTTTACCATTTGGGAGTTAGTTAGAGTTTTACTCTACATTTGATGAGAAATTCTTGGAGAGTTTTTATTAGGAGAGGTTTAAACATGCTGCCTAGAGAACGGATAACAGCGAGGGGAGAGCAGAAGGCGGAGACCAGATAAGAGGGATGAATATGGTAACAGGTATGAAATGATGACACCCTGAACCACAGCAGTTGGTAGCAGCAGATGGCAGGGAGAAACGAGCTGCTTCGGATCATGTTTCAGAGGTGGAACCAACAGTATTTACTGATTAAATTGGATGTGGGTAGTGAAGGAAAGAGAGAAATCAGGAGAAACTCCTAGATTTGTAGCCTGAGCAGCAGAGTGGATTATTAGTGCCACTTACCGCTGATGCGGACTGAAGGAGGAGTGGATTTATTTGGGGGAAGGAGAGATCAAGAGACATCAGCATCATTTGTAACTCTCTCCTCACAGTTACACTGAGATCAGAGCATCATGGGGATGCTCACTTACACACCACACATACACACACACGGGTGCCAGCCCGGTTTTGCTTACCACCTCAAACGTAACTCACTCAGCTGAGGAGGAGTCTATCAGATTTTAATGTAAAAGGTCATACAGGACAGGAGAAAGAGCCCTCTGTTTTGACCATGTTCTTTGATTGACAGGCACTCTGAACCTTCACGACTCATTTTTGATCATTGGGTTTCATTATATCTGAAGGGAGAAAGCGCTTGAGGCATAGGGTGTAATTCTGTTCATTTATTTGACAGTATCTGTGGTAGTGGTTTCCTTTTTTTCTATCTCTCTCTAGCAGAATCCTTTAAAAGAAAAAAAAAGAAAACTAATACAGATCACAGTAAATAGAAGAACTACAATCAAAACCCATCTGACTGAAGGACAGATTGGAGGGATGGGATCTCCCCTTGGCCCTGTCTACTCTGCCCCCACCAGGTGGTCTCAGGACACCTCTCTGGAAACACAGGGCTGTGTAGAGCCTCGTATCAAAACCATGGGCTAGATACTAGAAAAGTCACCATCAGTGACCACTGAAACCATGACCCTGGACTCTAGCAACTTCCCCTTTTGTAGGGAAGGTAACAGATGAAAAGAGAGGACTACTATACAAGTTAAAATGTGGGAAATATACATAGGTCATGTATGGGGGGAGTTCAGAGGAGAAAAGAACTTCTAGTTGTGCAAGAGAAGCCTTCATGGAGATGACATTTCAGATGAGCCGAGAGTGTATACATGAATGGAAAGAGCAGAGAGATGGGAAAGAAGGGCGTTCCAGACAGAATGGCTTGAGCAAAGGCAAGGGCAGATGAGGGAAAACGCAGAGTTCTGCTGGGCGAGTGGAATAGGGTTGAAGAGGGAGTATGAAGGGCAGTGGTGTCTTCAAGGCTGGAACCAGGTCACGGACAGCTCTGGACACCAGGCAGCACTTGGCGCTGGGCGTCATACATAGCTGTCCATGCAGAGCCCTCATTGCTGCAAAGCTTTCCTGAGAGAAGACCCACCTCCAGCTGTTTATTCCAGGACATAACAACTCCCCAGAAACTGCAAGTCTCTACTTTCCCCTGCTCCTTACAAGATCTACCAGGGATCTTAAGGCACAAGCCCGGAGATCCCCGTATCCAGTAGGGGTTGTGGAATATTTGGGGGAAGTCTTGGTGGAGTCAGAGTCCTTGGTTCTTTTATTCATGTCAGATGGTGTTCCCCCAAAAAACAGGTAAAAGGTGAGGGGACATTCCTAGTAAGTACTTTAGGCATTTTTAGGGATGTCTCAACTTACCTGTGTATGTGATGTTGCTTGAAGCTTGGAGCCTTCTCTTCAATAGGAATGTGACCACATGAGCTTTTCCTATAGAACTCTGGTCCCACCTGGCACATAATGGGGACTCCTGTTTGTTGACTGATTGATTGACTCATCCAAGGTGGTCCCACCCAGTTATTTACATAACCAAGTCTTGAGGTAAGAAGTAAGAAACTGGCAGTGATTGTTTTCACTGAGGCTAGTGAAAGATGAGTAAGAACACAAATATTAAGAGGCCCTATCTTGACCCTGGTACTAAAAGAAAAACGTTAGAGTTAAATTTGAAACTAAAAGCAAATCTCACAGCAGAAGAAAAGGTTTGGGCCTCCAGTCTAAGCCGTAATTTCTTATGACATAAGAGAACCTTCTCAGAGCATATTCGGTGTTTATAGAATGCTCTAATCATAAAGACTTTTTATAAACACCTGAAATTACTTAATTTTCTTTTTTTAAGAATTAGGCATTTCAAATGAAGTCATGTTTTTTATTGGTTCTGTGACCATGAAACAAATTTTCCAGTTTTAGGATGTGCGTGGGATCCGGAGAACGTCATAATTGTTAGATGTGGCTTCAGCTTGTAGCTTTCAAAAGGGAACTTTAATGGGGCATAAATTCAAGTGCTCCCACAGAATTAAACTTCTTTGGATAGTGACAGTGGGGTGGGTCCTGGGAAAAAGCTAGGCCATGGAAAGGGAAGCAGAGCTGATAATTGGCAAATGAACGCTGCTTTGCCACAGTCCTTGTCCCAGTCATGTTAATATCTAGAGGGACAGTGGCTCCACTACAGTGTATGTCAGCCTGTGCCTTTTCTCCTTATTCTATTCTTCACTCCCTACTTCAGGGTCCTAAGTTACAGCAAATATCTGTGCTCTTTCTCCAGCAGATTTTGACAGTCTTTGTTTCTGTAAATGAGATAAAAATCTTTCTCCTTCAACAGTAATTCTTGCTATGTTTCCAGCAGTGTGCTGCAGTTCCGGCATCATCTGGTTAATGCTTGACCACTGTCCTACCCATATGCTAAAATGGAAAACTAGGCTATGGGGCCAAACAGAAAATCCTCAGTGGAGGAGTGATCAGTTTAGCTCTGTTAATATACTTTGTACTTGATGTGGCTACTTAGAATTATGCTCTAGTCTGTACCTTTGTAAAGATCGTTAAATACAAAGGTTTTTTTTCTTTAAACACAAAACACTGCCACTTACCTTTCCCAACAATAAGAGGCTATTCCCCCCCTAACTGGAACATCCCAGGGAAGAGTAAACAGCTCCTGGTTCCAGGCACAGAAGAGAAATCATTGCAGATGAGCCCAAGCTGGGGAGCTGCCCAGCTCACTGAATGGTGACATTTTCATTTTTTTAAAATTGAGCAGAGTGCCCTCAAATCAGAATGACCTGACAGTTCCTCTTGAGTGGGTTATCCTTAATTGGTTCATATGTTCCAAACACATCCTCTATTTCGTAACATTGTGGGCCTCATTCCATAATTTTAATTTTCTGGCTGTTGGCTGATAATGTCTAAAATATTTACCCAGATACACTCTACAAGTGACAGTCTTCAAGAGCTGCCTTTTTTTTGGTGGTGTTTTGTTTTGTTTTTTTCCTCTTTGGAAGATGCCATTTTGGAGAGCAGTGACGGGAAGGCTTGATAGTGCATGAAATCTATAAATAGAATGTTTGACTCTCAGACTTTTCTGGTCAATGCAGTAAATTACAAATCAGTATTAAAACTACTGGATCACAACTCTTCTATAGCTACGTGTGCAGTAGTATCAAACCTGAGGACCCCAGAACCCAGGGATTAATTCATGTCCTCTGTCTTTAGTAACAGAAAAACAAAAGTGCTTTCACTCTTGGTTGGATGTTAACGTGGCAGTGATTCTTGAGATTCATGAAAGAAAAATCATAAAAGGAGCTCTAGGTCGAAACCACTGGTTTAAAGCAAGTCTTCCTGCAGTGTGGATGAAGAATTTGTTAACCTTTGGGATTGACAGGATGCCCCCTGACAATGACAATACGAGAAGCAGGGTGTAGGGACTGAATTGTAAGATGGATTGTGGTAGCATACGTTCATTGTTATAAGGCTGAAGTCCATCATACATAAAGTTCCTGTAATGGAGCACACTGTCTTATTATGTTTGAGAAAAATAAGACATAAAGGGCGAATTTAATCCAGATCTGCACTGCACCTAGTTCAGTAGGTGCCCGAAAAGACTGCACTATCCAGGAGTCTGAATCTGCAGACTGAGCAGCTGATGAGAAAATAGCAGGGGGACACCAAGCATCCTGAGAGTCTTCATTTCCCTTCTCAGTGGAATTTCACCGGGAGCAGAGAGGAGTGATCTGCCACACTATGTGATGGGTCATTAGAGGCACAAAACATCATGTCTAAGAGCCACACGTGGATTTGCGTCCTCACTCTGCCACTTAGTAGCTTCATAGCTTCACACCTTGGGCAAACTATTTAACTTTCTGAGTCAGTTCCTGCAGCAATTAATAACAGCGTCTTCATTGCATTATTGTATTATACAAAGTACTTGGCAGTTTTCCCTGGCACTCGGTAAGCATTCAATAAATAGTAACGGTAACTTAATATGGGATGCATTCTTTTTTAGGGTTAGATAGAAAATAATTTTTTGGAGGTTATTTCCCCTGTCCTTCCTTGCCTAGGGTGTAAGGCCTCTCCAGAGAGTCGTGGAAGCTGATGGGGACAAGGATACCTACCTCCACAGACAGACCAGCAGAGAGCCTGGCACACAGGCAGGGGACAGTCATCCCCGCATTCCAAAAGTGCATCCTAACAGGCTTGAAAAGTAGCAAAACATTCTTTTCATCTGACTTCTAAAATGTCTGCTTGATAAGCTAGATATTATGTGTTATAGTTACCTACCTGTGGAGCCAAAATTGTAATCATGACAAACCAAGAAAAGAGCTACAGAAATGCTCAGCATCCTGTGGGCCCCAATAATATGTAATCCTTTCATGGGGGATTTGGGGGTTTTGTAGAAGTATAGAGTACCTATTGAAAAAGCCACATGTGGTTCTAAGGCTGCAAATATGTGTCAAGAAACTGAAATTCCTAGGAAAATGTCTCTAGAAATATTAAAGCTGAGAAGTTGCCTTGACTAATTCCATTAGGCATGGCGAGGCTAGGTCATGGTGCTACCAGGTGTCACACCTGGATGTGTCCACCCTACAGAATGAGGGCCCTCACAAGACTACCCAAATTAAGAAAAAGTCATAAAAATGTATTGTTTAAAAACCGAGAGAACTGATTCTTAAGAATTGAGCTATAATCTACTCTACAACCAGCAAACACTGAGGTAAGAGGCGGCAGGACATGCATACTAAAAACAGCCTTGCACCAAAAAAACGAACCCAGGCTACAAAGGATGCTCCCACATAAAAATAGCCCTCCAAGACCACAGTAGATAATTGTTTCTCCTAAATTCATAGAGTAAGAGAAATATAAATAAAATTAAGAAGCAGAGGAAACACTCCCAATTAAAAGATGAAGAGAATTCCCTTGAAAGAACAAACAATGAAACAGACCTCTTCAGTCTAATAGACACCAGGTTTAAAAGGAGATAATGAAAATACTGAAGGAATTTAAGAAGGGCTATCAATAGGAATGCAGATTGCTGTAAAAAGGAACTAGAAACTATAAAAGAGGAGCCAGGAAAAATTAGAAAACTCATTTGCTGAGATGAAAACTGACTGAGCTAAAGGCAATGAATAGCAGATTGAATAATGCAGAAGAACGAATAAGTGTTCTGGAAGATAGAATAATGGAAATCATCCAATCAGAACACAGAAGGCCAAATTGGGAAAAAAAAAAAAAATGAAAGCAAAATAAGAAACCTATGGGATAATATAAAGCATGCCAATCTACACATAATAGGGATCCCAGAAGAAGAAAGAGAAAAGGGGTTCAAAAATGTGTTTGAAGAAATTATGGCTGAAAACTTCCCGAACCTAAAGAAGGAAACAGATATCCAGGTACAGGAAGCACAGAGGGTCCCAAACAAGATGAACCCAAACAGACCTACACCAAGCCATATTATAATAGAAATGGCAAAAGTTAAAGAGAGGATTCTAAAGGCAGCAACAGAAAAACAAAGAGTTAATTACAAGGGAACCCCCCCATAAGGCTATCAGCTAATTTCTCAATAGAAACATTTGCAGGACAGAAGGGAATGGCAAGATATAGTCAAAGTTCTGAAAGGGACAAATCTGCAACCTAGGATACGCTACCTAGCAAGATTATCGTTTAGAATAGAAGGAGAGAGAAAGAATTTCTCAGACAAGCAAAAACTAAAAGAATACAGCAATACTAAACCTATCCTAAAAGAAATATTGAAAGGTCTTCTCTAAATGGAAGAGAAGCAAGAAGGTATAGGAAAGAGAAAATCACAATTGGAAAGTAAATCACTTAAGCCAGTAGACGGATTTTTTTAAAAATCAAAAAGATTTTTGTGAAAGTGATGACAGCCACAATGAACAGCAAAAGGATAAATATGAAGATGTAAAAGAGGACATCAAAATCATAAAATGTGGGAGAGGAGAGTAATAAAATGTAGACTTTTTTGTTTGTTTTTTTTAGAATGTGTTTGAGCCTATATGACTACCAGTCTAAAAGCAAGTAGATAGGAAGGGGTTAAAATACTTGAAAAACAAGGTAACCACAAATCAACACATAAAATCGACTTACAAAAACCAAAAAGAAGAGAACACAAGCATAATATAACAGGAAATCATAAACCACAAAGAGAAAAAGAAAGGGACAAAGAAGAAATACAAAATCAACTGGAAAACAAGGTTTAAAATGGCAATAAATAGATATCTATTAATAATTACTTTGTCAGTAGACTAAATGCTCCAATCAAAAGACAGGGGAATGGCAGGTTGGATTAAAAAACAAGAGCCTATAATATGCTGCTCATTGTAGGCAACACATAAAAAACAGACCCACTTTAAGGCAAAGGACACACAGACTGAAAGGGGATGGAAAAAGATATCTCATGCAAATGGAAATGACAGAAAAGTGGGGGTCTCACTACTCATGTCAGACAAAATAGACTTTAAAACAAAGGCCATAAAGATAAAGAAGGACACTATATAGTGATAAAGGAATCAAGACAGGAAGAGGATATTACATCCTCAAAATATATGCACCCAATATAGGAGCATCCAAATACATAAAACAAATACCAATAGACATAAAGGGAGAAATTGATGGGAATACAATAATAGTAGAAGGCTTTAACACCCCACTCACATCAATAGACACATCTTCTAGACAGAAATCAGTAAGGCAGCAGAGATCCTAAAGGATACAATAGAACAGTTAGACTTAATTGATATCTTTTAGGACATTACATCCAGAAAAAAACCAGAATACACATCCTTTTCAAGTGCACACAGAACATTTTCTAGGATTGACCGCATACAAGGGCACAAAACAAGCCTCAACAAATTTAAGAGTATAGAAATTATTTCAAGTTTCTTTTCTGACCACAATGGCATGAAACTAGAAATCAACCACAGGAAAAGAAATAAGAAAAAAATGATTACATGGAGACAACAACATGGTACTAAAAAACCAGTGGGTGAACAACAAAATGAAAGAGGAAATCAAAAAATACTTTGAGACAAATGAAAATAAAAACACAACCATACAAAATCTATGGGATGCAGCAAAAGCAGTTCTTAGAGAGAAGTTCATAGTGATACATGCCTTCCGCAAAGAACAGGAAAAATCTCAAACAACCTAACCTACCACCTAAAAGAATTAGAAAAAGAAAAATAAACAAAATCTAAAGTGAGAAGGAAGGAAATAATAAAGATCAGAGAGGACATAAATAAAATAGAGATTTAAAAAGCAATAGAAAAAAAATCAAAAAAAACAAGAGCTTGTTCTTTGAGGGGTAAACAAAACTGACAAACCTCTGGCTAGGCTCACCAAGGAGAAAAGAAAGAGGACCCAAATATACAAAATAAGAAAGGAGAAATAACTGATACCACAGAAATACAAAATAAAATAAGAGAATACTATGAACAATTATATGCCAACAAATTCAACAACCTAGAAGGAATGGACAAGTTTCTAGAAACGTACAGCCCACCAAAACTGAATCAAGAAGAAATAGATAATTTGAACAGACAGATCACTAGAAGTGAAATAGCATCCGTAATTTTAAAAACTCCCTACAAACAAAAGTCCAGGACCAGATGGTTTCACACGTGAATTCTACCAAACATAGAAAAAAGAACTTATACTGATCCTTCTCATACTCTTCCAGAAGATTGAAGAGGAAGGAAGGAATGTATGCCCAAAGACATTCCATGAAGCCACCATCACCCTGATACCAAAGCCAGACCAAGACAGTACCAAAAAAGAAAACTACAGGCCAATATCTTTGATGAATATAGATGCAAAAATTCTCAACAAAATATTTGCAAACCAAATCCAACAACACATAAAAAAGATCTTACACCACAACCAAGTTGGATTCATCCCAGGGTCACAAGGATGGTTCAACATAGCAAATTAATCAATGTGATACACCACATCAACAAAAGAAAAGACAAAAACCAAATGATCACTCAGTAGATGCAGAAAAAGCATCCATTCACCATAAAAACTCTTACCAAAGTGGGTATAGAGGGAACATATCTCAACGTAGTAAAAGCTATTTACCACAAACCCACCGGCAGTATAATACTCAACAGTGAAAAGCTGAAAGCCTTCCCACTAAATTCTGGAACAAGACAAGGATGCCTACTCTCACCATTTCTATTCAACATAGTATTGGAAGTCCTAGCCACAGCAGTCAGACAAGAAAAAGAAATGAAAGTTATCCAAATTGGAAGAGAAGAGGTAAAATTGTCATTATATGCAGATGACATGATACTATATATAGAAAACCCTAAAGACTCCATACAAAAACTACTAGACTGATGCACAAATTCAGCAAGTTAGCAGGATATAAGGTTAACATACAGAAATCTGTTGCATTTCTTTACACTAACAATGAAATATAAGAAAGGGAATGTTAAAAAAAAAAAAAAAAAGCCCTTCTAATCACATCAAAAAAAAAAAAGGGATAAACCTGACCAGGACTTCCCTGGTGGTCCAGTAGAAGAATCTGTCTTCAATGCAAGGGACGCCAGTTCAATCCCTGGTCAGAGAACTAAGATCCCACGTGCTGCAGGGCAACTAAGCCCATGTGCCACAACAAAAAGATCCCATATGCCACAACTAAGACACAACGCAGCCAAAAAAAAATAATTGTTTTTAAAAGTCAATCTTAAAAAAAAAAAATACCCGACCAAGGAGGTGAAAGACGTGTATGCTGAGAACTATAAAACGTTAATAAAGGAAATTGAAGATGATTCAAAGAAACGGAAAGATATTCCCATGCTCTTGGATTGGAAAAATTAATATTGTTAAAATGACCATACTTCCCAAAGCAATCTACCCATGTAATGGATATCCCTATCAAATTACCCATGACATTTTCCACAGAACTAGAACAAATAGTCTTAAATTTTATATGGAATCACAAAAGACCCAGAATCGCCAAAGAAATCCTGAGGAAAAAAAACAAAGTTGAAGGCATAACCCTCCCAGACTTCAGACAATACTACAAAGCTACAGTAATCAAAACAGTGTGGTATTGGCACAAAAACAGCATATGGATCAATGGAACAGAATAGAGAGCCCAGAATTAAATCCACACCCCTACAGTCAATCTTTAACAAAGGAGGCAAGAATATAACATGGGAAAAAAAGTCTCTTCAGCACGTGGTGTTGGGAAAGTTGAACAGTCACATGTAAATCAATGAAGTTAGAACACACCCTCACACCATACACGAAAATAAACTCAAAATAGCTTAAAGACTTAAATATAAGACATGACACCATAAAACTCCTAGGAGAGAACATAGGCAAAACATTATCTGACATAAATCGTACCAATGTTTTCTTAGGTCAGTCTCCCAAGGCAGTAGAAATAAAGCAAAAATAAACAAGTGGGACCTAATCACATTTACAAGCTTTTTTACAACAAGAGAAACTGTAAAACGAAAACACAACCTACAGACTGGGAGAAACTATTTGCACATGATGTGACTGACAAGAGCTTAATTTTCAAAATATACAAACGGCTCATACAACTCAACAACAAAAAAGTGAACAACCCAATTGAAAAATGGGCTGAAGACCTAAGTAGACATTTCTCCAAAGAAGACGTACAGATGGCCAACAGGCACATGAAAAGATGCTCAAGATCGCTAATTATTAGAGAAATGCAAATCCAAACTACAGTGAGGTATCACCTCACACTCGTCAGAATGGCCATCATTAAAAAATCTACAAACAACAAATGCTGGAAGGGTGTGCAGAAAAGGGAGCCCTCCTGCATTGTTGGTGGGAATGTAAATTGGTGCAGCCACTATGGAAAACAATATGGAGGTTCCTCAAAAAACTAAAAATAGAGTTGCCATATGATCCAGTAATCCCACTCCGGGGCATATATCCACACAAAGCTGTAATTCAAAAAGATACATGTCCCCCTATGTTCATAGCAGCACTGTTCACAATAGCCAGGACACGGAGACAACCTAAACGTCCATTGTCAGATGAATGGATAAAAAAAGATGTGGTGCATATATACAATGGAATACTACTCAGTTATTAAAAAGAAAAAAATGAAATAATGCCATTTGCAGCAACATGGATGGACCTAGAGATGATCATACTAAGTGAAGTAAGACAGAAAGAGAAAGATAAATACCATACGATATCACTTATATGTGGAATCTAAAATATGACACAAATGAACTTATCTACAAGACAGAAGCAGACTCACAGACAGAGAACAGACTTGTGGTTTCGGAGGGGGAGGGAGAGACTGGGAGTTTCGGATTAGCAGATGCAAAATATTATGTATAGAATAAACAACAAGGTCCTACTGTACGCACAGGGAACTATATTCAATACCCTGAGATAACCATAATGGAAAAGAATATGAAAAAGAATGTGTGCATATATGTATAACTGAATCACTTTGCTACCCAGCAGAAATTAACACATTATAAATCAACTATACTTCAATAAAACAAATTTTTAAAAAAATTGATTCTACTCTCAATTTTTATTTTGTCTTTAGGCTTTCTCCTACTGACTATTAATATTAGAGAAGACAAGGGGGGAGGGATAAATTCGGAGCTTGGGATTAACATACACACACTACTATATCTAAAATAGGTATAGTATACCTACATTCCAGTCAAAAAAGTTTTTAAGTGATATAAATTAAAGCTAAAATAAATATACTAGAGAAGGCACTAAAGGAGAGATTTTCTTAAATAAACCTGGTGTATTGATAGTCAAATTTAGGTAATAAAAAGATTAATCTGGAAGTGATTATTTACTTTTCAAAATAATTGCTCTACAAAAGGATTCACTCAGGATTCCACTAATTAATGCGGTCTCCTAAGGCATCTGACATTTAATTAATTTTAATTACAGCTTTTGAGGAGTACTCTGTAAGCAAGCCATACCTACGTTTCCCATTTGTTAATTGAAATAAGGACTGAATTATTATTGTGTTTTGGTAATTTTGAAACTAATTGCCTTTGGTTTTGTGTAGGTTATTTATTTTTAAATGAAACCTTCTAGGCCAAGAAATTTTCTCCTGTGTCTGCCGAAAGTCTCAATGATTAGAATGTTAATAAAGTCATTGTAACATTCTATGGGATAGCCCTTGTTTCAAATCTGCACTCTTGGGTTTACCATTTGCACAAAATCACATTAATGGGAAAGTTATATACTATTTAAATATATCTATCATGCATTATACTCCTTGCTCAGAAAAGGTCTTTATTCTCTGCCCCAATGGCATAGTCTTTCTTTGGAGTCCAGGGAAGCACCCTGGAACTTAAACAAGTATTCTTTTCAGAACTGCGTGCCCTTCTTGTTTCCCAGTAGCGGCCTGCTGTGCCCTCTGCCTTGACTCCCTTGCCTGAGGCCTGGAGGTTGGAGGCCATTGCAGACCCAGGCCTGCCTTAGGTCCTTATCATCCGCCCGCATACACAATGGGAAAAAGAAACGCACACTTCTGAGAATCAGGATTTCAACTGTAAATCACATCTGCCCTGGCGTAATTCATCAGATAGATGTTCATTTATTGCCATGTTGTCATTGTAAAACTTTAATTTCTGTTTGGCTGAAAATACCCCTGATGGGTATGTGACAGGGTTGTGAACTCTTTGTATAAAAGCCTCTTTATAAATAAGATTTCTTAAGGCTGTAATGATTTTGTTATCTGGAAGAGGGAGTGTGGGAAGAAATGTAAAATACAGGGCAGAGGGCATGCAGTGAAGGCAAAGCTACAAAGTTCAGGGAAGCATGGTTACAAAACTCCTTTCTTTGCAACACTGACATTATCCCGAAGTCAGCTTTTTAGAGAAGAAAACTCATGGTAAAGGTGAGTCCAGTTTTAGATCAAGCTCCCCTATAGTGTGTGTGTTTTCTGAATTAGTGTCAACATAGAAACAACAGGATCCTTAGTCCGCCTAAGGATGGCCGAAGCCCGTTAGTGACTGCCCACAGTTCCAAGCAGTGTGGTCTTTGAGCCGAGATTTTCACCCACAGGTATGTGGTGGCAGATTTTAGACTGTAGACAAGGAAATGTGAGGCCTCGTCGGCAAGTGTCTCCAGGTCCATTGCCTTGTATTTAAAAGTTGAATAATTGCTGCTATGAAATTGATTTTTTTTCCCCAAAAAAAGTTCAGCAAAGAACATTTCATAGTAAGTTTTCTGTTTTCCTAAGCTGTCTCTTTGGTCCAGTTAGTGAAGGGGTGTGAAAGTGTCATTTCTTCCATAGAAGACGAGTAGGGAGTTCTGAGAAACTAAGACTTTCCAAGAAACATCATTATACCAAAGAGCCCCCATTCCTACACTGTGCAGTTTCATAAGCACGTTGTGTGTCTTTTGTTTGTTGTATTCTTTTAATCCCTAGGAAGTGTCAGGGAAAGATAATGTCACAGAAGAAAGTAGTTCATACGTGTATAAAATACTCCAATTGTATGTAATGTGTGAATTTTTGTCTTCTAAACATTTACATTTAACCCTGCTTCCAGCCATGCAATAATGAGCTTTGTATTTGTAATAAATTCTCATGTGTTATCTTTAACATGTGGCTATTTAGGGAGAAGACCTTGTTTTCCATTTTTCACAAATTATTGGTTCTTCACCCCGGGCTCAGTTTCCTCCCAACTAAACAGACTTATAGCTGTGAGGAGTGGGGAGGGGAAAGGATGCTTAAATACCTATTCCAGGAGTCGGGAAATCAAGTTACACTTTCTGGAGAGTATTCAGAAAATAAATAGCCCCATTCCGTGACGCACGGGATTCTGACCACAGGTTGGAGTTGGGTTTTGACTTTGCCAACCACCTTCACATAGTAACACGAAGCTTTCCAAAGCCATTTATTTTATTGGGTGTGTCCATCGTTGCTTTCACTGTTAGATAATAAGCTGCCATTGATGATTTTTCTGGCTTTGCGTGGCCAGTGCTGGCACGGTGAAGGCAGAGAGCAGTGGGGACATGTGTTCTCCTCTCCGTCCCAGAAGTCAGTGCGCACTTACCCTCCAGGTTACACGCGTGCATGTACCTACCCAGGCACGATTTCAGGTTTCTTCCAAGTTAAAAAGAAAAAGGCCATGCCTCATTCAATCCACTGTCCCTTTCTAATAGCTGTCTCCCCCTTCCTTCCCAGCCCCTTCCTTCCTTCTTGAAAAGAGTGGTCTGTCCTCACTAACTCCACCCTCGCCACCTGTTCTGGCTTTGACTCCCTGGAATCTGCCTCTGGTCCCCTCACTCAGCTCAAGCTTCATTCACTAAGATCCCCAGTGACCTGCTAACCGCCACACATCTTCCCGACCTGCCCTGACTTCCTGCCGTCGTTCCGTCTTCACACCGTCCCTCTCCTGAGCCGCCCTCCCCACCATCTGCTTCCTTGACGCCACTGGGGACTGTGCTGTGCCGTGAGTGGTGAGATGCGGTCCCTTGTGTTTCTCCCCCTTGGTCCCCTCCTCTACTGGCCCCTTAGGGGTTCAGCGCTCTTCCCTTCTCATCTGGGACCTCAGTGCCACCAGGACTTCAGATTCTCTCAGAACACTGAGCTCGAGCTCTTTTCCACACTGAACCCCTTGGTTTCTCCCAAGCTCTGTTCTTCCTTCTAAGTGTCTGTCTGATAAGTGGCATCAGGATTCGTCCCGCCTTCTAAGCCCCCAGTCCAGGGCATCGCTCTGGTGGTTTATTCCTGCCCATGTACCTTGTACACTCACAATTCCTTCCTTCTCCAGACTTTCTCAGTATAATTTCCTGTGAGTTTGTTCTTCCCCCGCCCTCCTGAAGCATTCATGGTGCTCCCACTGACCTTCATTCCACCTTCTATTATTACAGGACCAACTTTTATCTCAGTCCTGTGTTGGTCTCCCTGCCTCCCTCGCAGCTAATTCCAGGGGCTACTCGTTCTTGTCTGCTTTACTCAGCACCAGCTCAGTGAGCGTGTGATGGGTGCTCAGCATATAATTGAACAAGTCAATAGTAAATGGAATTAATGTCGTTTGTAGGAAAAGGGAAAGCGACACAATGTTCTTCGGACTTCTAGGGGCAGTAGATGGTGCCTGTGATCCCGGCCATTAGCCCTCAGGACAGACACCTTCTACAGCTTACTTCAAACCCCACTAGTAAATGTTGTGTGTTAGATGGAAGTCACTTAAATATGCCTCCCTGAGAATATGCCTCGTAGACTAAAGAGAAGTGATGGTTCTAGAAAGAGCAGAACTCCCCAATTCCACCTCGCAATAAATTAGCTTTCTGTTTAGCTCTGGGTTCACAGTCTGCTGCTTGAACACTGGGGAGAGGTGTCTTACTCCTGGGTAGCCGGTATCTTATCTCTGATAAGACTGAATCATTGACTGAATCATTGAGCATTTCTTTAGAAAAGGGAAAGACTTGTTGTGGAGAGGCAAGGATGAGAGGATTGTGCTGGAAGTAAAACCACTTACAAGAAAGGCTTTAGACCAGAGAACTGCTTGTGAAGCCAGGCTCTGGGTACGTACGGGTGGGAGTCTGCTCTCCCTGAATCCGTATTGTGGTCATTGACCCTGTCATAACCAGTAGGTGCCAGGAGCTTGGCTGTAAACACTCAAGCTACTCATCACCAGAAATTACCTACCAGTAGGCAAAAGTCACCCATGATCCGTGATGGGTAGTAACACCTGCCTCAGACAGAACGCCATCCCCTCCCTTAGCACCAGCGTTCCGGGTTTATTCCTGAGAATCCAAGTACCTCACCCTCGCCCTGCACTGCTCCTTGAAGTTCAGTCTTAAATGCTGCACTGAAGGGCAGAGAAGGGCTCTAGTCCGTCAGGCATGGTGTGTCGGGCACGGTGTGTTCTGTTACATCCTCATTTAGAATAGGAGTTACAGGGCGGTGGGATGGGGTGCTGACAATGAAGCCACAACATTTCCCAGTTCAGAAATAATGTCATTTTCACTCTGACACCACGTCCAGTGTCGTGGTGGCAGAGTTGATGGCGGTCATAGGGGCCAGGTCTGCTGGCACCTTTCTTCCCCTAGATTGACACCAATATGAAGACAAAAAAATTAACATGGAGCCCAGATGACTTATCAATAACAGTCTCCACATTAAAATATAAAAGGCATTCTTTTGGTATAAGTTTGAAAATAAAAGTGCCTTGTTGTATTTGTTTTGTGACATCCAATAACCTCCACCTGGCATTCTGTGTGCCATATTTGTGCCAGAGGTGATAAATCCCCAAACTCTGCCATCCACAGAGCAGTAAGAACAATGACGACAGTCCCTACCATTTCCACTTTCGGGCTAATTGAATATACATGGGAAGTAAGTAAATATAAACAGTCTATTGGCAGAGTTCAGAAGCAACGACAAGTACTGGTGGCTACTTGTGATGGTCCCAAACCGCGCCTGTAACAGTTAGAGCTGGGCCTTAGGAAGTGACAGGAGGGGATGGGCAGTAAGAACTAAAGCAGAGCGAGAGGCAGGAAAGCACAGGGTGTGTTTAGGTGACACGGAATCTGCCCCATTGGATGGACCCATGTATTCGTATAGAGGAGTAGTGAGGGAAATAACTAGAAAGATGGAATCAAATGGGATAATTTCCTCTAGCGAGAAGAAATCACTAGAAAGACTGCAGCAGGCCTCAGTGGGAGACAGGAGAAGCTGGACTTTATCCAGTAGTCAAGGGGGGCCACTGGAGATGGGAAGTAACAAGATGAAAGCCACATGCTGAGACTTTTAGAAGGAATGTGCTGAAAATGTAGCACTTAAACGTGAAATTGAATATGAGGAAAAACTGGAAATAGGGTGATTGGCCATCTGGTCTTATAAATTGCCTTTTATTGTCAGATAAAATTCATTTCAAGCCACAGCTACATTTCTCTTGGATATAAATGTCCCATGATGAACCAAATCAAGAAGCAAAGAGAAGTAGAATAATTACTGTTAAAAGGAGGTACGAGATAGAAAGTAAGATGGCACAGTAAACCCTCACAGTGTGTGGGTGTATCACTTCTGAACCCCAAAACGTATACATTCCCCCAAAGTATATATAGTTTTCCCATAAAATGCTGCAGTATGACTTCACTGGAGCATCCACATCTACAGCCACAAGTTAAAAGTAACACAGGGAGGCGCGTCTACAGGGTCATCAGCCGTGCTCACCCCGAGAGGGCCGCCCTCCCGCAGCTGCCCGGTGTAGCACTCACTAGTTTTGTTCCTCCACAGTGTTACAGCTGAATTCTTGTCGCCGACGGGGTCCCATTGAAGTCGGGTTTTGTTTTGTTTTGTTTTTAACTACCTTTTCTCCAAAATGGGTTTCAAATAAGCCTAGTTCTTTCCCATTGAAGTCACACAATTACACCCAAACTGCCCCCTCATGACAAGGGAAGAAATCTTTCTTTGGTCTCATGTTAGTATCTTCTCACTGACACCATCACACACATACACACACACACACACACCTTTGTTCTTTAACTCCTTTCAGGAGTCAGGTGGCCATTTCAGAAGCTTTCCATATTTCAAATGCTGTTTGGAGTGTAGCTGGAAACGTGCCGGTCAGCCGAGCTCACCTCACCGGGCCCTGTGAACTACAAATGCTTCTTTTTACTGCTGCCTCCCCCGTCCCCTCCTGTCACCGGGAAACCTATGGGGAAGCTCTTTAGGACTGTCCAGTTATGGAAGGAGGGGGCAGAACCAGATGTCAGGAACCTTGAGAGTCTGGGGTTATAGGAAGAGAAGAGAGGACGTCTCAGAAGTCAGAGTCAACCACGAGCGGCTGCTCTTCTGTGTTCCGAGACCTAGGTCAGCTGATGATAATTAAAATGCACAGTGTAGTCGACCTCTCGGCATAGCATAATTGACATCTAGGTAAGTGGTCCCTAACGAAATGTATTTAATGACTAATTCCAAAATTTAGAAATTTCTAAATCAAATTCAGCCTTAACCCTGTTTTCCTGATGCTTCTCTCTAATCCCATGTTGAGAAGCGACTGGTTATTTTTAAAATGGAAAAGTTAACCGAAGGACTCCTTATCTTCCTTCGTTTTCCATGATTCCTGTTATTCTAAGCGTAGACAGAACCAAGCACATCTATAAAGCCGCACCCATCCATCCCAGATTCTAATGACATTCCCTAAGAAAGAAAAACACAGTTGGCTACTATACAATTCGCTGACAAGACAGAAGGAAGATGACACAATAATATCTTACTTATTTTGTAACCAGTGTATGCTCCCAAAAGCCAGGGAGTGGAGTGATCCAGCCAGAACTTTTCAGTGTCCTAGTTGGTTCCCAGCTTCTTAAGAAGACCCCAAAGTGAGGGAAGAGTCCCCCTGGGCCAGCTCACAAGCAAGCCTCCCTCTTCCTTATCCAAACCTCATTTCCTTCTCCACCACCACCTTTTTGAAAAGCTCAGAAAGAGAACGCCCGCAGCTGTTGGAGAAGAGAATCTGCTGCTCTCAATATTCTGTTTTAGCCTAAAGGGCTGCTGCAGAAGAAAAACTGTATCCAGTGGGTCCCAACAGCCAGGGTGGTGGGTCCTCCGGGTGGGAGCAGTGATTCCCAGACCCAGGGAGAAATGCAACGGCTGAGACTTTAAATGGCTTCTGTTTCGCTTAGAATTGAGGTTTGCCTGGTCACCCCGGGGTCACATGACTTTTTTAACATCTGGTTTTCTCCAGCAAGTGAGTCAGGCCTCGGAAGCCAGTTAGAGGGCCGGGGTGCAGCGTAGGTGGTAGACGACGCAGTGTCGCGTGAGCCCATTTCATTTGGTCTTAAGCAGACTCCGAAGCAAAGCTAACAGGAGCTCCGTTTCATTGTCTTCATTACCCAGAGCCCCTGGGGCAGAGGAATTGAAGGCAAAGGTGAAAAAAAATGGGTGGGAACACAGCCTAAAAATCAAGCAAGGGTGGTGGTGTTTTGTTTTTTTTTTTTTTACAAAGTCAGAATTGGCTGTTTTTACCTAGGTAGTTAAGGGTAGACTAGCTGAACCAGGTGTAAACTGCCCCCTGCTGTCTGACACAGAGAAGTACATAAAAATATCTGCCTCGTTAAAAAGAACCGTATTCTGAAGGCCGGCAACAAGCTGGGGCGAAGGCAGGCAAGGGATGGCACAGGTCACCTGCCTCCCTCTCCGGTGTGAAGATGAAGGGAGGGTGAGGCAGGCGGTATTTTTCGGACTTGGAGCGCTGCCTCGGTACGCCATCTGCCACCTTGTTTCTCAGGGTGTGGTCCGTGGTCCAGCAGCGTCCGCATCACCTGGGAGCTTGAGATGCAGAGTCTCAGGCCCCACTCTTGGTCTGCTGAGTCAGAATGTGCATGAAACAAGATCCCCAGGGGATTCATGTGCACAGTTACCTGTGAGAAGCCTCGACTGTAACCTCAGAAGGAGCCTTTACACTAGACAAGGTCCACTGTTCCCTAAGGTTTGTAGCAAATCGAATTCAGTTTGAACAGTGAAGAACTACAACTCGCTAGGAGAATGGAATCCTTCATTCATATCATGATCACTTAACGCCCTTATTTTCGTCCTACTCCTGTGTCCTCGTGCATCACCGGCTCTTTACCATGCTGTCCTTCCCATTACTTGCTACATTTCTGCAGCACCTGCCAAACCGTTTCTTTCAAAATCGCTCCATCTCTGGCAGCCTCCTGTTTCCCACAGTCCTTGTTTGCTCAGGTCTGCTCTCCCTTTCTTCCACCCCTGCTGGTGTCACGTAAGAAGAGCAGCCACTGGGCCCTCCGGGAGGGAGCTGGCCCTGTGCGTAGTCCGAGTGTCGCTAACCCCGCGTGTTCTCTTCTGCGCCAGGTCAGGGAAGAATGCCGGCTCCTGAACGCCCCGCCTGTCCCGCCCCGCAGCGCAAAGCCTCAGTCCACCAGCCCCTTGGTCCCTCCTCGCACAGCCAAGCCGGCGCGGCAGCAGACTCGCTCTCCCAGCCCCACCTTATCCTACTATTCTTCAGGGCTGCACGACATGTAAGTCCTATGCCAGGGCCCACTTCCACATGGTTCCCTCATCAACCAGGTCCCCGATCCTTGAGAACCGTGTCAAGGAGCCGTCCCCTGGGCAGGGTGGTAGGAGAGGAAGTCTTCTTTTAAAAAAAGAAAAAAAAAAATTTTTTTTTTAACTGGATGAGCATGATGGGGCCCTGTTGGTTCTGAGCTAGGATGGAAGAGCCAGTGACCTAGGAAGATGCTGAGTCTGTGAGGGGTTCAGTGGTTAAGGCTGGCATCTACTTGTCTCCGCTTTGACTTCAACACACACAGACAGCACCCTCGAGGAGGACCCGGAATGGCAGGGGTCCTGTCGGCCCTCTACTCTGAATTCCACCCAGTGCTAGAGTCCCTGACCATCACTGTAAAGCAGTCTTACACTTCCATCTGGATCCTCCCAGTGCCGTGAGCTCATTCTTTTGCACTGCAGCTCATTCCATGGTTGGCACATGCCAGTAACTTTTTTTAGAGATCTTTCATTATATGCAGTTGAAATCTATCTCCATGTAACCTTCAACTGTTTCTTAGGTCTAAAGAAACAAATGTAGGTCCACCCGACCTCTCTTGATCAGGCTGTGAAACCATGAGGTCAGCCAAGATGTAAGTCTCCTCCAAGAGGCAGCCTCAGTCCCACCTGCTGTCCCCCCATCACCCACCTCTGAGCACACTCTGGTTTCACGGTCACTCTTAAGATAGGGCCCCAGAGCTGAGTGTGATCACATGTGACAGGTTAAAGTAGCTCTCCTTGGCAGGTACTTTTTTGTTCCCTGGACATTAAAATTTTTATGGTGGTGTTACGCAATTGTGTGGAAACCAAGGCAAGAATAAGGATTTTATTGGAAACATTTCTTCCAGCCTCAGACTCTTGGATGGATATAAGGTCATCAGTGGTGGTGATGTAGTCCTGTCACTGTAGCACAAGAATGACAAGCATGAGACACTCATTTACTGCTCTCTCACTCCACCCTTGCCTACTGCAGACATCACTAATCAATCACAGCACCTGTTGGTGATAAGCCCAAACAAGGCTAAAGATTTTTCTCATCACAAAGATCCAGGCACCCACTAACAATGATTTTCTTGTTAAAAAAATTATATATTTGCCATCTCTGCTATAGCATATTAAATCAGTATCTTCATATCCATAGTTACTGATGTATTTTAGTAATTTAAAGATTCTTTAAAAAAAAAAAAAAAGCCCAGTGACGTTAAGCAGGTACTTTACGATAAGAAATATAATATTTGTTGCCTAGCTACATTTTTCTACTCAGAAGTGACATCAATGGGATAAGGATAGGCTGGATGTTTTACTTTTTTTTCCACTCATCTCTCTCTCTCTCTGTGTTTGGCTTTTAAGCAGCATTACTAAAAGTGACACGAGTCCTCCTGAAAGCGCTCCCGTTTCCTGCTACCCGTGTAACCGAGTGAAAGCAGATTCCATGGACCCCAAGTCCCCGTTTGGCAGTCCCACTGCTGAAGCTCTGTCCTCCAGGCTCTCGTGGCCTAATCATTATTCGGGAGTGTCAGAGACCCAGACCAGGAGCAACTTCCTGCTGGATCCGAGCAGGAGTTACAGTTACCCCCGACAGAAGACGCCGGGCACGCCCAAGAGAAACTGCCCGGCAGCCTTCGACCTCGACGGCCACGAGCTGGCGGCCAGCCCACCCGGGCCCGGGCCCACGGAGCCCAGCAGTAGTGCCCCGGGGTGTCCCAAGTCGGCCAGCTACTCTCTGGAGAGCACGGGCGGGAAGACCCTGACTGCAGCCCCCGCCAAGCAGAGCATCTCGTGCCCCGCCTTGCCTCCCAGGGCCCCGAGGCCAGTGGAAGAGAAAGCCGCCCTCGACACCCTACCTTTGCCTCTGCAAATTGATGGTGCTGAGGAAGACCCCGAGTCTGGGTCGCCGGACCTCTCCGAGGACCCGTACTTTGTTCAGAAGGGCACGCAGGACATCTTCTCCATGTCTTACCCCTTCTCGTCACCCCTCCACCTCCAGCTGGCCCCCCGCTCCTGTGGTGACGGGTCCCCGTGGCAGCCACCTGCCGACCTGTCGGGACTCTCCATAGAGGAAGTGTCCAAGTCCTTGCGGTTCATAGGGTTGTCCGAAGACGTCATAGCATTCTTTGTGACCGAAAAGATTGACGGAAACTTGCTTGTTCAGCTCACGGAAGAAATCCTCTCCGAGGATTTCAAACTGAGCAAACTGCAGGTGAAGAAAATCCTGCAATTCATTAACGGCTGGAGGCCCAAAATATAGCCAAATAACCCCAGGTAGCATTGAACAAAACAGATAAATGTGTGTTCTAGAAGGGGAGGGCTGGGACACAGTTTCACATTTTTTTTGCACTAAAAACGTTCTCTGTAAATAGGGGTAAGAGAAAACTCTTACTATGCAGGTTATGATTTTGAATGGTGAACAGGCTATTTTGTACATCAATAAAAATGCTGTACAGAACACATAGAGGTGTGCCTTGTACGTCACTCACCACTCCACAGCTGCTAAAAGACAAAAGGCATGCTCAGAGAAATAACTGCTACCCAAGTAGGCTTATGCGAGAAGTTGTGATATTTATTTACAAAATAGCCAAAGCTGAAAGACATAAGAATCTTTAAAAAAAAAACAAACACCTTTGAACAATTCCCTCCTTTGGGAGAATCAACTTTAGACAATTTATTCTGTGCTCTGTCGTTCGGACTGCTCAGTGCTAACTGTTTTACTCTTGTGCCTGAAAATGTTAGTGATACGAAATGACACTGCAGTGTTACGTGCTTGGTGGGGATCTTTTTATCAAAAGGCATTTTACAAAAGTCATGTGCTAGTAGAGAGGATCTATGATGTCCTTAGAAATAATAAATCATGACCACAATAATTTATCTGTAACTGCTGCTAATTTTACTGAGCAGAGATAAAGAAGACCAGAATATATACGTATATGTATATTTACACAATACAAATGTATGTTTTAAACATCAGTATGAGTCTGATCTTTTAGATAACATCTGTTCACTTTCAAATATCCATTGAAGTTTGGGGCCGTTAATTAAGTCGACTCTCTTAGGAAATGGGACAGAATGATTCCAAAGATTCTCAGAACCCTGTCCCTCGAAGCTCAGTCTTATCAGGCTCCATCACAGTAAACTTGGAACAAATCAGTAGAGAGTCTGTATTGAAGAATTAAGTTTGATTTTAAACCTGTTACAGGCTGGGTTTTACATAGAATACTCCCATGCTGATCAGTGTCTGGGGAAATGACCATTTCTGTCGAGTGATAATTCTTCTCGGGTTTGAGGGTCTTATTCTCCTGGTATGTGGTGATGAGGGGTCTGGAGAGCATTTCTCAGAGCGTGTCAGGTGTTCTCAACATGGCTTGTGCTTTAGGAGAGCTCAGAAATCAGACATACCATCCTCTGCTTTGATATGTGCTACATCTGTTGCATCATTTTTTAAAGTATCAATAAGAGTACTTGTTTAGTTCAGAAATCTTCTTTCCTCTCTTCCAAAGAAAATGCATGATTACCGTACTTTCATTCCAACAATCCCAGGACCCAGTCTGACAGTTTTTGCCAAACGTGAATAAATACTCCAAAATATAATGGCATCAACATAATTCTTGACTTTTTGAAGGAATATAAATCTTAGAAAAGTTTTTGGTCTCCGAGCAGCATATCGTCCCTAGCCCTGTCTCCCCCAGAGTCTGTCCCCACATTCGAGATGGGCAGACAGCCACCCAGGTGTCAGTGTGACTTGCAGGACTGGCTTATATGTTATTATCCACTCTTCTTGCTCATCAGAATAAATACACAAATGGAAAGACAAGACCCACCAGTCTAGTTTTGCAGACCTGTTCAATATATGGCTTCATTTCTTGGCATTCAAGATATTTTTAATCCATCTCACTGTTTAGAATTGGGGTGAATTGATACCTTTTCTCATTTTCCATCTTAAATCTCTTTTTTTAAAAAAAAGGATTTTCCCCCCAACATGTCTCCCAAAATGCAAATACTCTAGGTTAAAAGTGCCCCATAAAAGAGTACCCTGTAGAATCTATCAAACTGTAGCACCTCTTCAAAAGTAACTGACAAGTTTATATAGAAGCTTCTAGTACTGCACTCAGATGACATGCAGCCCCTCCATGACTTTCATGTTGAGAAAGCATCATTCTGTGTGAGGGGCAACTCCCTAGGTAAAGTTAACCTCTCAGAACTTTCCTTTAAAATAAAAACAAAGGATGATGTTGAAACGTTGCAAGTTTTCTTCGGCAAAACCCTGCTGAATCCGTTCGTGAATCCTTAGTGCTTGTATGCTTTTCTCAGTTCAAGAGGGAGGAATGAGTGGGTTTGAGTTTACTATGACAGTTGCCCCACATAAACAACTGATTCCTTTTATCTTTTTTCCTTTTTGTTTTTTTTTTTTTTCTTTTGCAAAACCTCGACACAAAGTCCTTTTTGTTTTTTGTCTTGGCATATGTACGTTGAGTTTATATCGACGGCAACATAGAGACTCCTTGAGGGCAGGGACTGTGGCCTTTCATTCACATACTCAAAATTCACAGCATCATCTGTGTGCCGGGCACTATGCTAGTATGACTTGACAGGCTGATAAAAAGACACAGTTCCTGCCCTCTTGGAACTCATAAGGTTTATGTTTAAAACCACAGTTGTTGAGACTGGGTATGTGCAAGAGAAACATGAACTCTCCTGGCAGTTGGATGGATGGAGAGTTAAGTGTGCCCTGTCCCTCAAGAACCCACAGAAGGAAGAAATGGCAGCCTCTATTAACGGGGTATAAAAGAAAAACTACAAGACCATTGAAACTTGGAAAGCATTGGAGGCAGCAAGTATCTCTGACTCCCACTGACTAGTGTTCTTTTCTACTGATTGGATTTTTTTTTTTTAATTGGTAGTAAGTATCTTTTGGTATCTGCAAAGCCACATGGCGCCCTTACTAGACAAGGCATGCAAAGCCAGAGAGAATCAAGACAAGGAATGCAGAACAGGGGTGGGAAGGAAACAGCCCTTCCCTTCTGAGCTGCGATTTTTGAGTGAAAAGCAGTGTGTAGAGATCCCCACATGCAGAACCTTTTCTAACCAACCAGGTCAAGACTGAGGACATCTTCTGGCAGGTTCCCTGCAATCTGTGCACTGACCCCTGTGCTTGGGGGAGAGTGTCCAAATGGGACTCTTTCTTGGATTCCTTAAATGCATGGCCAAAACCATCGTGACCCCCTTAAGAAATACAGCAATAAACCAAACCAAGCAGCTAAAATGTAAAACGTGGGCCTGATTCATGTTGGGACAGAGCACTGAAACACAGACCAATTCTTTCTCAGAATCTCGTCAACGCCTGCACGTTCTCTCTCTTTTAAGTTGAGCTGCTCAACTTTATGAACTGTGAAATTTACATTTAGACCCTTTCAACCCACATAGAACATTCACATTTACGGAGTTGCAGCGAGCTGCCCACTCGGCTAAATTGCAGTGTTTATTCTTGTTTCACGTAGAAATAAAACAATCTTACAGGGGAATATTATGACTGTCCATTCCAGCTGTTTTCAGACGTGGGTAAATACCCTCTGCCGACATTCCAGAAGCACCTGCACATCGTGCACACGACTCCTCGAGAAGTTCAGGGGGTGGGGGTGGATGAATAGAGGGCTCTTCATTTTCCAAACACACTGTATCACAAATCACTACTCATCATGCCTAAAGAGTATGAGGTTAACATTTGGAATAACAAACTGAAAAAAAAACACAGTTCTCCAAAGACCACTGTGAACGATTCAAAGAAAATTTCAACTTCAGTCCACCAGAAAAGTGAAATCTGCTGTTGGACACACAAGACTTTCAGAAACTATGACCATTAATCCCAATTCCCACTATTTTTCTAGGACTACAATGGCACCAGGCTGCTAGGGCAAGAAAAGTAAGATGCCCAGAGTGCAAATGATGGAAAGTAGGATTTTTATACTGTGGGACTGTAATAGTGTGGAATTCTTATGACCACTTCTTGTCCAATCACATCGTTTAGTCCTCAGGACTTGGTGTTTTAAAATTTGTCTCATTGTGAAAGCTAGAAACAAAGGGTAAACGTGATTTCTGTTAAAAGTATATACAAATACCTTCTGTAATTTTGCTGCTCTAATTTTTAGGCTATGAGTTTTGTAATGAGCTTATCAGATGATGAATTTCCTTCGTTTACAATCTCATGTAGTAGGGCTCAGATCATTTCTTAGCTATAAACCTCTTCTCCCATTTTCATATTAAGCTCCATTTAAAATATTGCTTAAGCTAAGCCTAAAAGTTGAATTCAATTAGTCAAAACTTTGGGAGTTTTCCTTGACTTAAATGAAAATGGTATATTCTTTTCAAAGACTTTTGTAACCATCTTTACAGTTTCTTTGCTTGGAAAAGTGGGGTTGTTAACTACCAGTTAACAGTTGCATTATTTCCAGAGCATTGTCTATGGGCCCAATGTGTACCTCAAGATTAACATGGTATGTTTTGTCTAAAAAAATTCGTTGTTGATTTAAATGGTTCTGAAATGTCTATAAATAAAGAAATTTTAAAAATTGCTCTTCTTGCAATCGTTCCTCAGTGAGTTGGACCCCTGTGTGGTTTTCTAGAACCTCTCTTTCCCATCCTCATGGAGGAGAAGAGAACTTGTCTGAAGGGTTTCTGAAGACTGCAAGCTCACTCCATGTTAACAAGAGATTGAAGACTGTGGCTATCGAAAGTGGAAGAAGCTGGGACCCAGGCAACCTGGTGGCGACCAAAGAGAATCTAGTACCTGTGTGGTCAGGAGTTAGGACAAAAGACAAATATAGATGGACTAGTGAGCTCTAAAAAAATAATAATGGGGGAGGGGACAAATGAGGAGGTTGAGATTAACATATACACACTACTGTATATAAAATAAACAATAAGGACCTACAGTACAGCACAAGGAACTACGTTCAATATCTTGTAATAACCTATAACGGAAAAGAATCTGAAAAAATATAGATAGATAGATAACTGAATCACTTTACTGTATACCTGAAACTAATGCAACATTGTAAATCAACTATACGTCAATAAAAAAAATTAAATTTTAATAAAAATACGTTTGTACAGAAAAAAGGACAATCGAAATCCATACCTGTGGCTCATATATAGTTTCATTTCTATCATTACAATTAGCATCACAGTGAGTGGATGTGGTAGAGGCTTTAGAGGAAGTCATGAGCGTGCAGCACGCTGCGGCATCCACAGTCGGCAAGCGGAGGCTGGTTAAGCTTCTATTGTACTCAAAATAGCATGAAGTAGCTTCAAGCTGTCTTACTGAGCCGTTCAGGGGAGGGTTGAAGGGCAGGGAGGACAATGAGATCTTAAGTCCTTGCCTGGCTAGGATCTCCCCAGCTTCACAATCACCGAAAAATCTTCCTGCCTTCTTTTGCTCGACAAAGCATCCCTAAATCATTCATTCCATGTTATACTTAAACCTTCAACCCTTCTGCCATATTTCACAGGGATAAAACCTGTGACTATACCCATAGGTGGCCACTTTCCTGATTTCAGGGATGTGCACTGGAAAAAACTATAGGGTTGATGTGACTGGGCTGAAATGTCCAAGGACCTACCGCAAGGTTCTAGAAGTACTTACATCAGATATACATTAGGACATATGACTCCCCCAAAATGGACATTGCCAAGTAAATTTGAGTTTAGAAATATATTGAGTTAGAAGACTCACAGACATAGAGAACAGACTTGTGGTTGCCAAGAGTAGGGGGAAGGAGTGGATTGGGAGTTTGGGATTAGCAGATGCAAACTATTATATAGAGAATGGATAAACAACAAGGTCCTGTTGTATAGCACAGGGAACTATATTCAATATCCTGATAAACCATAATGGAAAATATGAAAAAATGTATATATATGTATAACTGAATCATTTTGCTGCACAGCAGAAATAAACACAACATTGTTAATCAACTATACTTTCATGAAACTAATTTAAAATAAATAAAAATTTTTAAAAGAAATACATAGAATCAAATATCCTCCAAATCCTACCTATCTGAGGTTAGAAAAAGCCAAATCATTGAAAACAGTGAGTAGGTGGTGGGTAAATTGCACTGAAATGAATTTTCCCTCAAGCAATCCCCTCTCCCACCTCGGCCCCTCCGTGCTTAGGTACTCATATGCATCCTTCAGGATTCACCAAGTGTCATCCCCCAAGCTGATTTGGTTTCACGTCTCTGTGCTGACAGCTCTCTGGCTACCCTTGTAAGCTATAAGTCTTTGGTATCAGGGCTTATGTCTTCGCTGTCATATCTTCAAAAGTAATGCTACTTAAGATTCTACTGAATGACGGCATGATGCCATCACGTTCCTGACGGCGGCCAGTCTTCGTGCCATCAAGATCAAGACCCTGCAGCTGCATGATAACAATGAAGTAAAGTCAAAAGAATGACAAGTGAAATCTGGATTCATCATAAAATATCTAAGACTAAAAGAGAGTAAGATATGAACCTGTTTAGAGATTCCAGATCGAGTTTGCAACATTTGCCAATGAATAAATTTTTCTTCTAACGGTTTAATGAAGGCAATGAGTTCAGTTCTTTAATGAATATAAAGTGAACTAGAAAACATCAGTGTATTTCTGTAGGTTGACTCAGATATTGGCTCTAAAAGACACAGGCAATTGAAGACTAGTAGATATGGTTGAATGACCTAAGCTAAGAGTGATCTCAGGACCAGAAGCAGTGATGGATAAAGATAAGAAACAGTTTGCGTGCTCAGAAGCACAGCTGGCAAGGAGATATTGTGCAGGGCATAGGAAATAGCATCCATGGGCAGATCACAGAAGTTTAGAGCCAGAGGGAACCCTGGAAATGATCTGGTCCAATCTCTTAACTTTATTGGAATGAAACCCATGGAGGTTAAATGACCTCACTGGGATCACACAAAGTCTGTGACAGAACCAGAGCTAGAAATAAAATCTCCTGTTTCCCCATTTTGTTCTCGTTCCACGACAACCTTGTCTCCCAATTTCCTCAACTTTTAACTTTCAAAATAACATTTAAGGACTTCTCTGGTGGTGCAGTGGTTAAGACTCTGCACTCCCAATGCAGGGGGCCAGGGTTCAATCCCTGGTCAGGGAACTAGATCCCACATGCATGCTGCAAGTAAGAGTTCACATGTCACAACTAAGGAGCTTGCCTACCACAACTAAGACCCGGTGCAAATACATAAATAAATAAATATTTTAAAAAATAATAAAGAGTAAAATTTTTTTAAAATAAAATAATTAAAATTTAAAAAAATAAAAATAACATTTAATCGGGTTTTTTTAAGCACATGGAATGCCCTACCCTGGTCCTCCAACTTCTCTTTCTTCTAAGCCTAAAATAGGAGCTGATGTTCCCCAATCATTGTTAGCTGGAAAGAAAAGAAACCGCTCCTGCTTGTAAAATGGATGCTCTGTGCATGTCACCTGCTTTTTGATCAAAAACTATGACTCAGTGGAGATACTGAGACAGGTGTAAGATGAAAAAACGTAAAAGAAAAAAAAATCCAAAACTAAATGTCCATCAACAGATGAATGGATAAAGAAGATGTGGTACAAATATACAATGGAATATTACTCAGCCTTAACAAAGAATGAAATAATGCCATTTGCAGCAACATGATGGATCTAGATCATATACTAAGTGAAGTCAGTCAGACAAAGACAAACATCATATATCACTTATATGGGGAACCAAAAAAAATGATACAAATGAACTTATTTACAAAACACAAACAGACTCACAGATGTAGAAAACAAACAATGGTTACCAAAGGGAAAAGGGGAAAATAAATGAGGAATTTGGGATTAACAGATACACACTAATCTATATAAAATAAATAACACGGACCCACTGTGTAGCACAGAGAATTATATTCAATATCTTGTAATAACCTTTAATGGAAAAGAATCTGAAAAAGAACACACACACACATATATATAACGTATATATATCACTGAATCACTTTGCTGTACACATGAAAATTGTAAATCAACTATACTTCAATTTTTAAAAATCCCCCCCCAAAAATCCACGCATAGCATACACGCCTTTCATCCCACTGTATCCAGGGTAGCCGCTAGGAAGAGTACAAACTGGGGCACCTTGGGAGAGAAGCAGCTGTAGTACTAAACGTGGCCACAGGGTGCCAGGCTTTTCCAACCAGCTAATAACTACCCAAGGATTACTCCAGTCGAGGATCACACAGCAGAGTAAAATTTTAAATCCAGCTGTACTGGGGATCTCTCTATTCCCATCAGTCACTTTTCCACTTTCCTTAGTTAGCCAAAGGCATTCAAATCCTGAAGTTATATGAACAGAAAGAAGTGGCTCAAAAAAGGTAAGGGATTTGAAAGTGGGGCACTGTACAATTTTTTCAAGCCACATTTCCACTGGAAGAGGGCAAAGGAATTTTCAAAGCGCAAAACTGACCTGTCAGAAACCTCGCACCTTCTTGGCCCTGCGTCTCTGGAATTTTGAAAGTGAATGGTGCAGATCTGAAGCTCTTGCATAAAGAAAGTTGTACTTCGTTTTTTTTTTTTTTCCCATTGATTGGTTTTGGGCAACAAAACACCCTCAACCAAAACCAAAATCTATCAAGTATCATTACACTAAAGTCGACTTTAGTGTAAAGTTGACATTACACTAAAGTTGACGTTTGAGAAAGTACATCTCCTTCAAGCCTCCTTCACCTTAACAATCAAACCATGAACCTACCTAATTGATCCTGAAGAACAAAGGAAAGATGAATTCTAACGAAGAGAATATCAGACTTCGGTTTGGGCATGAATATGTTCACGCTTCATTCTCTGTGCTTTTTACTACTTTCGGTGTAGCATAATTATTGACAAAGTAAAGGAAGTCTCTTTTTCAATTCAACTTTTAAGGAGGTGACTGATTTTACAAATCCAGTAAACTACCAGTAATTTCAGTTTTAGTTTAAGTTGCCATCTTGAAACAGTGTAATTGCCAATTAAAGTTTTCCCATAGCTACGCTTACCCGTTTCTATCACATTTCAGTGATTAGTGAATCCTGTGGAGAAATGGGACTTCTTCACATTGTCAAATGCTTGGCTACCCTGGCTCCGTGTTTCTGTCTAGGTTACCCTGTCCTACACACAAAGGCCCTCACTTTTGGTTCCTTGTCTCTGTGAAGACTGTAGAATATGCTGGTCCTGCATGTGCAGCCTAGCGGCCCCCCTCTAAAGCTGGAAAAGTCTAGCCATGTAAATTATCATTGAAGCAAAACCTGAAACCAGGATAGACAACCATCTCACGAGGTGCAGAACACTGTCTGTGCAGCCCGGGGTCCACTCTTTGTACAATCCCATTTTTTCACGGGTCTCACTAATCACTGAGATCGGATAAGAACAGGTAAGTATGGTACATTCTGTGTACACCAGTGATCTGGGGCACATTTTGAAGAAGTAAGATTTCTGTATGTTAATCATCCTGGATGATAGAAAGGTGTGGGAGTTATTTGTGTCGGCAGAAGGAAAAGGCAACCTGCAGAGACGCCACTACTACAGTAACTCATAAAGTACTGGGATCCGTGGATCAGTTAATAATTGATAGTTTATTTGGAAGGTTGAGATAACTTATCTTTCACAGAAACTAACTGCAAAAGAACATTTTGAAATATGGCCTGAGAAAATGAAGTAGACATTTCCTTCTTCAGTTAACTATTAGGTATGCTATTATTTAAACCTGGACAACTTCTTTGAGAGAGGTCTCGTTTATTTTTGTTGGTTTTTTGCCTTGGCATGTTGCCAGTATTGGCCATTTCTAGAGTATCCATCTTCCATCCATAGGCTTTGTCCCTCCTGACTGTCACCCAGTGTCAGGGTAACATTTGGGGGCAGGAAGTTTATAAGGAAATCAACAGCTGTTGCTAGAGTTGAGGATTTGACACCAGCGTGCCCTCAGCAATCCCAGTACTCAAGTTCCAGGCTGTGGATTATCCCACTACCAGACTCGTTTATCCCCTAACTCAACTACTGTCCTCACCAACCACTGTAGGTCTCAGTATTCCCAGTAGGGACCCCGCCTCCTGTCTCCCCCCAGTCTGGGTTTCTTCTTGCACCTCTTTCCCTGAGACTTCTTAGATCTTAACCCAGACTTAGCCTAAATTTCACATTTCCCTGAACCCTCTTTTTGCTCTGTCTCCAGGTAGCTCATTATGATGCCTGAAAACATTCTCTAACCTGAGTTTCGTAAATATGTCCTTGTGAACAGCCAAAGTGACCCAGCAGGCAAACAACACTGGAGAGGCTGGACTGATCTCACAGGCAGATGGAAGAAGCCAGGGCGGCTGGTGTGCAGTCCTCTGGGTTCATTAATTGAAGTAATTTGGGCGGCATACCTCCCGTCATTCCCGAACAGTAATAATTTGCCTTTCCAATCCTGGCTGTATGAATGCTAAAGATAGGTTTGAACTTAGTTTTAGTGTCAAAATATTGATCAGCCAGCCCCTCACCCTCTGGCATGTCCCTAAGTGATATTCTCAGTATGTTTGGAGGAAAGTGTGTCTCATGTGCTCCAAGGTTGACCAACACACAGTTACTCTCTGATTCTCAGCCCTGGCACCACACCCAGCTGGCCACGGCCACAGGGTCACTTCCTGATTCTCAGCACAACATGGAGCTCCTGAACTCTCTGATTATACAGCCAGTCCTGCAAACAGGCTCCTCTTGTGACGTGTGTTTAGGCTTTTCCAGTCCTTCTGTAAAGGCTCTGTGTGCAGCTGCTCCATCAACCTGAGCTAGAGAGGTGCTTGCTTACAATGCAGGTATCCAGCAGGGTACCAGGCATCCAGGTGTATGTACATCCACATATCCCAACACCTATGCCTTGAACAAACATCCTCTCAAAGACTCACAAACTCAACCCATGAGGAAATGAGCCACAGACCTCTTCATAACTGCCCCCGAGGCTACACAGATGCCCAGCAGAAGCTTAGAAACGCCACCCATACGGGCATGATTGGCCTCCTACACGTGTGTCCATCCTTTTCTTCAGGATAGAACCTGAGGGAGGGTTTCTTTTTCTGGTGACAAATATTTAACACCTTTGGAGTCAGCCAGTCCTGCATTTGAGTCAGAGTTCTGCTCTTTATTATTGCTGTGGCTATGACATCATTTTCTTACCTATAAAATAAGAATGACAACGACCTCTTAGAGTGGTTATGAAAATTAAATGAGTTGACATATGTGAAGCTCTTGAAGGACCACTTAGTTCAAAAAAAGACTCAATTCTGTTTTGAAACAGAATTAAACCCCTTTAAAAATGAGGGACAAGGCGGTGTGGGAATAACACACATTCCTTCTAACCATTAGCAAGTGCTTTTTGAGTATGTATTACATTTCCTGCACAGACCAGGTACTAAAGCTGTTCTGAATGAAGACACGAGCTGATGGTTTACAGACAGCACAGTAATAAAATCATTCATTGAGTAATTACTGTGTTCCGTTCGTTGAAACACAGGAAATCACATGCACTATCTCACTTAACTTACATGGAAGCAGTAAGAGATAACTACTACTGTTATTCCCGTTTTTATCTATCTATTTATTTTGGCCACATCATCCGGCTCGTGGGACTTTAGTTCCCCGACCAGGGATCGAACCTGGGCCCTTGGCAGTGAAAGCGCAGAGTCCTAACCACTGGACCACCAGGGAATTCCTTATTCCCGTATTTATGGATAAGGAAACTGAGTCTAAAAGGGTAACTCATCCAAGATCACACAGCAAATAAATGGTCAACCTGGATTCAAATCCAAGTCTTTCTGACTCAGAGGCCGTGCTCTGATGTGGGGACACGTGCTCTGGAAGTGCACAGGGCAGAAGGTCACTGTGACTTGAAGCTCGGAGATGACCTCCTACAGGAAGTGGCTCCTAAACAGGAATCTGGAGGATGAGTAAGAATTAAGAAACGAAGGGGAGCAGGGAGAAGGTGAAGATGTGAGAGGGAAGAAAGCAGTATTGGCAAGGTCTTGGAGATGCAAGAGAGCATAGCGTCACTGACATAAATTGTTCAGGGGGACCGCAGTGTAGCGAGTAAAGAACATCGGTGAGAACTGAAGCGGTAGGAAGAGGCCTTTCCATGAAGGCCATTGCATTGAAGGCAAGGGAAGCTGGTCTTCAAGCAGTGGAGAAACTCCATCATTGGAAGTAGGGAGAGACAGGAGCATATAGGATCACTGGGAATGCGGCGGGGGAAATGGGTTGAAAGGAAGAAATCCTGGGTGAGGGGAGAGCCATTAGAAGCAATGAGGAAGCACATAGATAATTCATGCAAGTGTTGAGGTGTCCTGGGTGGAGTAACACTAATGGGGATGTAGAGAAATGGACCAACTGGAACAGAGTGGAGGAGGTAAAACAAAAGGACTTGGGAATCGATCCAACGTGGCAGCTACTACTTGGAAACGAGCGCCTAAAGCTCCAGGTGCCTATGACTCTCAAACTTCCGCCACTCCCCCTCCTAACACAATATGGGACCTGAAAGTAAAAGATTGATATTATGATGGTGTTTCAGGGGCTCCTAGATATGAGAAGAAACAATAGAATATGAATTTAATGATAAATGATGGTGCCTAATCGAGAATCTCCACTGGACCCTATCCTGGCTGGAAGGATGAAACAGGAGTTCAGTCACAAAGCATCCCTCAGCAGAGCTGGGCAGGGATCTACCAAGGGGGCGATCCCTAAGCGGGGTACCCTCCTATCTGTCACCAGCCACACTGGCCTCTGAAACCACGGTGAGCCTGGGACCTCGTCAAAGTCAGAGGCTGCACAACTTGCTCCCCAGGGGCACTAGAGGCTGCGCTCCCGCTGGGCAGGGCTGTGGAGCAGAAAGCTGTACCCAGAGCACCTTCAGCAGCACAGGTGGAACAGGGGTCACGGCTCCTGGGAGTAGAGGCGAGGAGGGATTGAGGATGGCATCCAGGTTGTCCACCTGGGCAACTGGATAGAAAAGAAAAAGAGGAGCAGGGTGGGAAGGGGATGCTGCACGTCAGGCCGTCCACCAGGTGGGGTTCTGTTTGGCTGCACAGAATGAAAACCCAACTACAGCCGCTTAGTCGAAAAGGGGTTTGTTTTCCTCGGTAACAAGAAGCCCAAAGAAGGCATTTAGGGCTTGTGCAGCTGCTCAAGGAGGCCATCCCGGAACCAGGATCGTTCAGGTCTCCTGCTGCACTACCCCGGTGGCTTTCATCCTCATGATTATAACTTTGATCCTGTAGTCACAAGCATTTTTCCTGACTTCCAAGCAGAAAGCAAGCTTGGAAGTGTAAAGAGCAAAAGACACATGTCACTGACTCTGTCCTTTTTAAGTCCCTACAGATTTCCACTTGGCCAAAACTAGGTCACATGACCACCCCAGGGGCAAATGTCACGTAGGTGGGTATTTTCAACCCTGAGCAAATCAGAACCAGAAGCAAAGAAGAAGAGACACTGGATAAACCACCAGCAGTGTCTTCACGGGCCCTTATGCAATATATATTCACTGCCCCAGTGTCGGCCATGGGAATGCAGCAGGCCATCCTGATATTTCTGATACATGAGTCAGAAGTGGAGGACAGAGCTGAGCTCTAGAACAAGTTAGCTCATTAACTCTCTGGGATCACATCCTTATTCTTGCCTGTATTTTCATTTGTCGCAAACCCATCAAAAATTTGAGAAATGCTGCCTATTATACTGTACCTCCTGAAAATGCATAATGCACATTAGTACATTAAAGGCTCTGAGAAATTCTCAGTAAAAGCCTGTTTGACTATATTTATCCTAATCTCTCTCCAACATTTCCCAGACCTTGCTTTGGAAAGCTGATGGAGGCTACTACCTTGAGATCATCTAGTTGAGTTCTTCATGGCCATGTGGCTCACTAAAAATTAAGCTGTTGGCAGGGTATAAGAAATGTGGGATCTCCATGCCATATAATAGTAAGTACAAGACCAGTTTCCTGGGCAAGCAACTTATGCAGTCACACAACTCTAAGGACTTAATCCTATTCCCATCCCAGGGGCTTCTAGGGCCCTACCTGCCCCTCAGGTCCTGACCATGGGTTCCTGTTGACCAATCAGAGGTCTTGGTAGCAGGAACCATTCTTGTCCTAAGCTCTGAATGGACCAATCAGAAGGCTAAGTGATAGTGACTCATCGATGTTGGGTCCTGAGTGGACCAATTGGGAGCCTAAGTAACAATGACTCTTTGATGTCCAGGAGCCTGAGTAAACCAATCAGAAAACTAAGTGACAATAACCTTTCCGTGGCCTCTGTCCTGGGTGAACCAGGTAACAATGACCCATTGGTCTTTTAGATCTTGAAAAGAACAATCCAGGAGTCTGAGATACAGTGGCCTCTTTTTCATCTGGGTCTGACTGGCCCAGCTAGGGGTCCAGGTTTCTGTCAATAAATAAGGGTCCAAATACCAGAGACACCCTTTCTCCACGGTCCAGTGGGCCTCTCAGTGGCTGCGGGGACTTCTGTAGCCAAGAGCCCCACCCTTCACTGATCACAGTACTGGTCCAGGGTTGATGGTGGGCATCGCTTGGGAGGGGGATCGTGTCCCTCCTGGGCTGCCAGTGTTTGCTGCACCACCCTCAGCCTTGCCCATGCCCAGCTATTTTTTTATTTAGTGTCACATGGTGGTTATGGCTGGGGTAGGGTCTGGGCCTTCCACCTCCACCCCTGCTATAACCAGTCTTCCCTACTTTATTAAGTACCGGAGGGCATTAAAAAAAAAAAAAAATGCCCCAAACTTGGGTTAATGCTATGCTTTTGCCGTCTTGAGATTAATTTCCACAAGGGGCTCCAAATTTTCATTTTGCACTGAGCCCGGCAAACTATGTAGCCAGTCTCAGGCAAACAGGATAAAGAACAGATAGACATGATTCATATTTTTAGCTTTTTACTATTTCAGAAGAAGGAGTTAACCTGCTGGTTGAAATACATTTGGCCTTCTTGCTGACATATATCAACATATATGAAAATATTAAAACATAGAACTGTTCTCTCATTCCTGTTAACACCCTTCCCCTACTCCTTTTTTTTTTCTTTCGGGGGGCGGGGGATGGATATGTCAAGTTTGTATTAAACGTAGTGAAAAAAGAAATTAGCCTCACTTTATCATAAATGGATATGAATGGGAATTTAAAACAAACTTTTTTTTAAACTGTGAAACAAAGGCACTAGTCTTTGCATTGGGGAAGGGAGTCATATTTTATTGATTATGTTCAACAGGAAGTACAGTGCATGGCCTATAGTGGATGCCCAGTTGGCTGACTGATTGAAATAGAGCTTGATGAGTGAATGGATTTCACAAGGCCCATCCAGAGATTAGAGAAACTCTCCAGACAGCCAGAGCCGGGACTCAGGCACCCCCTGCAGACTCTGGTGAAGGCCAGGATCTGTTTTCTACCTGGAGTCAATCCTTTTGTGTAGTTTGTTTGGGGTTCTGGAATTTAAACGTATTCCAGAGTAGCAGCTATCTCGTGACCATGAAGGCCCCCCCTTCCCCAGTACATAAAAGCCACAACCACAAATCAAACTGGTCCTCCACATTGAAGGAAATACCTAAAAACAGGAACAAAACTGGTATGATTAGAGCTGGATTGGAGTTCCTATCCATCAGGAATTTCTTTTGAAATCTCTGAATGCTGACAAGAAAGATAAGATGGTAGAAAGAGACTTACCCACAAGTCAACCAAGAAACGATTTTTTTTAAAGCTGATTTCTTTATCCTTAGCTCCAGACAAATATATATAGTTTTTAAAATTTATTTTTCCCTGTTCTGCCACTTCCAGCCTAAAATGTATTTATACCAACAGCCCCCATCACCACAACTCCCATGAATGGAATGCAACAGGTGTTACAGGAAAAACGAAGTGTTATCTTCCACAAAGGATGGTTGATGAGTCAGTATACTGCTCTGTCTAGGATAATCCACATCTAACTTTCTTTGACTTTGCAAAGCTTAAACAGTCTTGGGAGCAGTATAGAAGGAATAAAATTGCCTTTAGGAAGCAAGAACCACACTTTCATTTCTTTGAAGAGGAAAGTTAATCCCAACAGAAAAACAAAGAAAGCAACAAAACTCATATATTAGCAGAAAGAGGGAGATTCTTTGTTATTATTTGTCATGTAAAATGAGAAGATAATGAACCATCAGGGATTGACCTCTTCACTGGAAGAAAGAGTTGATATTTCAATTCCTTTTCTGAGTCAGGAACTGGGTCTCCTCCGTGGCAACCACCAGAGCCATTTGTTGGTAGTGGGTGTTCGAGACTATCTGTTGGTTATTTGACGGGTGAGTGAGTGCATCGGTTGGTTGGTGGATTTTAATTCAGCAAATCCTCTTCTCTGATGTTATAGCAGCCTTTTTCTCATTTTCCTGGTCTTTGTTCTGTGATGCCTTAGGCTGGCTCTATCCTCCACACTGTTTGAACCAGCATGCAAGTCCCCATATGAGCCATTCTCCTCCAGAAGGTGATCTGGGGTCTAAGCTTCTCGTTTTGTCTCTAGATTATAAACTTTCATGTCTTACTTTAGTCCTGGTCCCAAGACTGCCCCACCTGCCCCTCAGCCTGTCCCACCCTAGTCAGGTTCAAAAAATATTTCTGTTGTTGGACTGGTGAATATAAACAAATTAACCATTCCCATTCTGCTTTTGAAAACAAACTCTTCAAGTAGTGAATTTTTACAAAACATATGTCTTGAGATAGCCATATTTACCTATTTAAATCTTTTTCTTAAATTTACAACTGAAGCCTACATGGAGTCTTACAATTGAAGCCTACAGTTAGTTTAGAGTCCAGTGAAATAATGTCATGGCTTAAAAAATACAGGGTACACAATTTTCCTAGCTTTTTAGTTTTTCTTTTCTCATTGAAAAAGTCTGCAACTTAATATGTAATTCTTGCTAAATTATAATATGATTTTCTTTTTATGGTTTGAAACATTTGCCTCTATTAGATTTTCTTCTCTCTCTGTGCGAACAACCGGATGCATTGTGCCAGATTCGTCTCAAAGCAGATAGAACATCAGTAGTCACTTGGAGCATCTCCCAAAGGCTATTTCAGAGAAGATCTCTTTACCAGTTCCTTCTTTCAAAAGTTTTTAGAGAGCACAAGTCTTAAAAAAAAAAAAAAAGTACACACAGTATAGTGTTCTGCCTGGGATTTAGAGCAGACAGGCAAAGGTTAACAAAAATAGAAAGAAATTTAACTCAATCCATTTAATTGAAAGCAATTTCCAAGTAGCTTATTTGTTATGAAGATAACTTCATCCAAGCATTTATTTAATAGTTAATTAGCAGCATCTCTTAAGATTTCTGCAGCCTAGAAAACACAAGGCCATAATCCCCACTAATAATATCAACTGATGAACAAGGACGCAGCACCTACGTTTTCAGCTGACGATGTGGTAAAGATCATGAAATCCTGCAAAACTCAATCTAAAGTGAGTTATAAATTGTACAAATACCAGCTAATGGATAATGAGATTCTGTTCTAATGTTGATAATGTGCAATGTAAGTGTTTCCTGTTTCTTAAATAGGATATCTTTGACCATTTAAACAAGTCTTTAGCACCAAGCATCCACAGGCAAGAGTATATTAAAAAAGCCATTTTGTGTATGCCACTTGGAGGTAATGAGAAAATGCTTCGCAATGGGACGCGCATAAGAGGAGACATCAATGTCTTATTAATAGGTAAGAGCACGCTGAGTTAATAGTGCATTGATAACTTATTTTTATTGTCCCCTCCTCACCACGCTTGTGTGACTTAGTGATGTAATATTAGCAAGAAAACAAAAAGCCAAACTAGCACAATTACTGTGTCATCATTTTCTTGTATAAAAAATGTGCTTGCCTTTTACTGAAAACATTTTTTATCCTTGAGAACGTCCTATGGCCTTTTCAGAAATATCCTGTGTCCAATACATCAACCCCCGACCCCAAATTCCCCACATATTTCCATACTACCCCTCCTTTTATCCAGCTCTAAATCCCAACTTTGGTCTACTCAAAAATCCAATAAACACCCTAAAAAACCTGACTACTGTCTAAATCTCCCTCTAACCTAGGCTATTCCCCCATCTTTCCATTTTACCCTTTGAGGAAAGTCTCAAAGACCATTTGGAATTTGAGCAAAGACTTCAAGGTGATTTTATACAAGGACCTGCAACTGGCAAAGCTTTATCCACCACGTTCTCTGTCCCTCTTGATGCCAGGCACTCGGGGGGGATACAAAAATACATGTGATGCAATATCTACCTTTCTGTCTAGTTGTGGAGATGAGACAAATAAATGTACTGAACTTGCATTTATTAAATACTTAGTCCACGCCAGGAATTGCCAGCCACAGACAAAAAAAAAAAAGGAAGACACAAAGATTGTCCTTAAGGCGCTTGCAGGAGAAAACAAGAGGATAGACATGTAAAGAAATCATCAGTACATCAAAGTGTTTTAGGCTCTATGACAGAAGTATAAGCAGAATGTTAAGAGGGCAACGGTGGAAAAGTTTCCAAAAGAAGGATTTCAGCTTTCAACACTTCCCTTGAACTGTCATTTTAAGAACTCATTAGAAAATATTCCTGAAGAATACCTCAGTATCTTCCATGTTCGGTATAAATTACTATTACTTCGGTATAAATTACTATTACTTCGGTATAAATTACTATAAATTACTCCGATTTCCACTTAACTGTCACCTTCAAGAGACATGACCAGACTTCCCAGAATAGCGTAGCCACACGATCACAATCTTGTACTTAAGCTGATTTGTAATCCTTTGCCTACCATTTTTTCTTATGGTTTTACTGATTGCATGTAAAGTCAAAGAGAGCTGGAACTTTGTTCTGTCACCTGCTGTATCCCCAGAGCCTAAAATGGAGCCTGCCACAAGGAAGGTGCTCAGTAGTATTTATGAAGGGATGAATGGTAAATGCACAGGACTTTCTCAGATTGGCCTTGTGGCCAGCCCATTTTCCCTTTCTCGAATCTTCATATTTCACCCACCTTCCCTCCATCCATATCAGCCCTGACTCAATATCCAGTATTGCTCCACGGGCAAAGGTTTTACAGAATGCTCATCACACCCTCACTGAGACCCTCTCAACAGGCCCTGATGCTTTAGACTGGGTCACAGTTAGAACCGAGGCCTGTGACAATTGCAAAACTATTTGTGCTAAGTCTACACAAATATCCAATTGTAATATAATTTTTAAAATTTTTTATTTTACACAGCGTTACAGTTTACAAAATATTAGCTATATTCCCTCTGTTGTATAATACATCCTTGAGCCTGTCTTACACCCAATAGTTTGTGCTGTAATATAATCTTTAAGCAAGAAATAGTATAAACTATGTAAGAAAATAAATTCTGGATAATAAAGGTTTTATCTTTTTGCTATAAGTTTATAGTCTTTTAGTTCAAATTTCACAAGGATTTGGAATTTGGGATGATGGGTTTTGTTCGTTGCCTAACATTGTATGTCAAACAGAACGACTGCCATTCTGAGAAGAGGGAGCATGACACAATTATATTTGATAGGCAAGTGAAAAATGTTCCCTGAATATTATTTAGGCCTAACCAGCTATTAATAATGATCCAAACAAGATATTGTCTGTTTTAAAGCTCCTTTCTGAAGACTAATTCTTTGAAATGTGTTATTTACCAGGGCTTTGATTATGCTAATCTATTCAATTCAATTCTATGAATATTAACTGAGTACTTTCAAGCATGTGGGGTGGGGAGGGGTAGAGAGATGAGGGGAAGTCTAGGAATGCTGTAAAAATGAATAGGAACTCCAAGAGTCCTATAACCTAGTATCTTACCATGTGTTATAGAATAGTTTTATATGGACATTCTATATTTGAAAAGAGCATGCTTCTCTTCATTTGTGTTTTCAGTATTCAAAATGCGAAAGAGGTCAGAGAAAGCTTCCCCCTGTCCCAGAAGCACCTCTACCGATGCAGGTTCACCCAGCCCCCCAAACTGTCGTGGTTCTAGTTTTCCTGGTCACCTTCTCTATGGGAAGATGAGCAGAGAATCTGTTGCACTAAGCTCAGAAACAAACGTCCTCTGCTGCTCTTGGAGATAACACCCACAGAAGGCTGAAAATTAAAATAAAATAAACAGGGCTGCAGATTGTTCAAATGAGGCTCCGTGAAAGCCAGAGGAACTGTCTGTCATTTAGCTGTTAAATTAGACCGCGGCTGCTGCCGATTTGAGAGCAGATGAATGAATGACAAGTGTTAATAAACCCGGGAAAAGGTGCAAAGTAAGCCACAGGGAAGCAAGGAATGCAGAGCAGATGGACAATTGGATTTGAACAGAAGGAGTAAAATGGAATTTTTAGGTTGAGGTTTTTTTTAAAAGATAGCAATAACCTATATTTCTACAGATGGACTTCTTTGCTTTCTGAAAGATTTTTAAAGTTCATCTCTTTCCATTTGCTGTCAGAGAAGGAGGGCTAGGGGATGCTAGTAAAAAGATACAGATAAGAATTCCATGGGTAAGCGTACTGGATGTTTTCCATAACTTTCAGAGAGCATTTATCACTTTGTACATTGAGTTATAATACATCAGCATTTTATAAGACTCTAAACCCAAATACAGGTCAATGAAATTAATCAATTAACTGTCTACCTCCAGTGTGTTGAAATACAAAAGAACCATTCATTTGCTGCATTTGGCAATGAACTGTAGGTGATAAATCTTGCTATTTTAAGAACCAAAACTTTTTCATTTGAAACTATTTGTTGAATGAATGAATGAATGGGTGGATGAAATGGATTGTACAGTTGCATTCAGTAGCATTGAAAATAATTTCTGGGTGAACTTGTAAACAGAAGTTACACTGCAGTACCATCATACAAGGACACACTTGGGTGCTGAAATGTGAGTTGGAATCACAGCTTTACTTAGGCGGTCCTCACCTGGAGGGTTGAACATTATGAATCAAGTCTAGAGGGCAGTGGTATTGGCCAACCAAGAGACTGTCATTAGTGGTCACTGGGCACCTACTCTGAGAGGACCCTAAAGGGTAAGTGATCAGACCCCACGACTGGCTTAAGAAAAAGCAGTACCAGGTTTCTGATAGGTGAGGTAGAATTGAGTTCTGCACATCCTTAGTAAGTCCAAAATTTTTCTCTGAGAAGCTCTCATGAACTCACATCAAAGTCCTAGGGAACAGGAATAAAGACGCAGACGTAGAGAATGGACTTGAGGACGTGGGGAGGGGGAAGGGTAAGCTGGTACAAAGTGAGAGAGTGGCATGGACATATATACACTACCAAATGTAAAATAGATATCTTGTGCCCACCTAGAGGGGTGGGATAGGGAGGGTGGGAGGGAGACACAAGAGGGAGGAGATATGGGGATATAGGTATATGTATAGCTGATTCATTTGTTATACAGCAGAAACTAATACACCATTGTAAAGCAATTTTACTCCAATAAAGATGTTAAAAAAAAAAAAAGCAAAGTCCTAGGGGAATGGTGAAATGCAAAGGAAAAACCAAAACAGTTATCCTTATATAAGATCCTGGGCTTCCCTGGTGGCATAGTGGGTTGAGTGTCCACCTGCCAATGCAGGGGACACAAGTTCGAGCCCTGGTCCAGGAAGACCCCACATGCCGCGGAGCAACTAAGCACATGTGCCACAACTACCGAGCCTGCACTCTAGAGGCCCCGAGCCACAACTACTGAGCCTGTGTGCCACAACTACTGAAGCCTGTGCACCTAGAGCCCGTACTCCACAAGAGAAGCCACCGCAATGAGAAGCCCGCGCACAGCAACAAAGAGTAGCTCCCACTCGCCACAACTAGAGAAAGCCCACACACAGCAATGAAGACCCAACACAGCCAAAAAAAAATAATAAAAAAACAAAATATAAAAAAGATCCTTATGCAACACTGATAACACCACCACACACTCTAGCATGGTTTCAGAGAACACAGGACAGCTCCAGCACATCAGCAGCAGTAGCAACCTTCCATGAAAGGACACCTTCAGGACAGCCATGTCCCAGCCTGGCATCACCGCTTAGCCACCGTGACACAGCTGCACCACCACCAGAGTCTATGGGCACTCGCAATCAGTGATGTTGAGCATCTTTTCATGTACTTACTGGTTATTAGTATGTCTTATTTGGAAAAATATCTATTCAGGTCCTCTGCCCATTTTTAAATATGACTGGTTTTTTGCTATTGGGTTGTATGAGTTCCTTAACCCGTTATCAGATAGATAGTTTGCATATATTTTCCCCCATTCTCTAGGTTGCCTTTCATTTTGTTAATGATTTATTTTGCTGTAAAGAATCTTTTTAGTTTGATGTTGTCCAATCATTTATTTTTGCATTTGTTGGTTGGGCTTTTGGTGTCATATCCAAAAATTCATTGCCAAGACCAATGTCAATGAGCATTTTTCCTATATTTTCCACTAGGAGTTTTACACTTTCAGGTCTTATGTTTAAGCCTTCAGTAGACCCATTTCGAGTTAATTTTTGTGAGTGGTGAAAGATAGGAATCCAGTTTCATTCTTTTGCATGTGAATATCCAGTTTTCCCAATACCATTTATTGAAGGGACTATCCTTTCCCCACTGAGTATTCTTGGCCCTCTATGAGGGTTTATTTCTGGGCTCTCTATTCTGTTCCATTGATCTATGTGTCTGTTTTGATGAAAGTACCATACTGTGTCGATTACTAGAGCTTTGTAGTATAGTTCGAAATCAGGTAGTGAGATGCTTCCAGCTTTGTTCTTCTCAGGATTGCCTTTTATAGGATTAAGTATAAGAAATTCAAATGTTATTTGTGTTACCAAGTCCAAGCCTGTACTGCTTGCTGCATGACAGGCCAATAAATGGAGAGAGAGGTTGTTGGGGCAAGGAGTAGCAACTTTATTCTGAAAGCCAGCAGACCAAGAAGATGGTGGACTTGTGTCCCAAAGAACCATCTTGCCTGAGTTAGAATTCAGGCTTCTTTTATTCTAAAGGGGAGGGAGTAAAGCCAAACACTTCCTGGTTCTGGTCAGCCTCAGGAGGGGACTATCTATCTATCTCCCTGCAGTTATTCACAGGTGGGCCTGGTCAGGATGTTTCTTATGAAGCTGACAAAGGTATTTTAGCTTAATGCTCATTACCTGGGAGGCAGGCTTCCCAGAGATGGGCCATTATGTATAATTTAAGCTTATAGGCAACATCCCTTTAGGGATTAACTTGTAATAGAATACAAAGGTTCTTCCCTATTACTACAATTCCCCACTGTCAATGTCCATTCCATAATCTTGTGGGAAAAAGGACAAAGACCACTCTGGCTACTTCCAGAAGCTACAAATATTCCTTAGAATCTTTAGTCAGTCTTTTATCTACAACTATTCGAACGTGATGAACCCCCTTAGCACTTTGTTCATTTGTAATTCAACTTGGGGTTTTGGTTCCAGTTCCCAATACATGTACTAAATTCCTGAGTTGTTTATTTGGACAAAATTACACAAATTGGTTGACGCTTCTCCAGCTACAGTGAAATTACCATCTACTTCAGTTGGATGGGCAGATCTGTTGGAGGCAAATGCGTGAACAGAGGTTGGTACAGAGCCCAAAGTTTTAACAGGTTGGCAACTGCTAGTTCTTTTAGAGCATTTACAGATTCTCTCACCTGGGCAGACACCTAGAATGGCCTACCATACAATATTTCAAAGGGGCTTAATTTAAGCCTGCTTCTGGGAGCCACAGATCCAGAGCAAGGCAACTGGCAAGGCCTTACCCCAAGTTAAGTTGGTATTCATTTTCTCAGTTTTTCCTGTTGATTGTGGTCTCCAGGATGAATGTAGTTCCAATGCCTTAATCCAAATCAGGGGATAATTCCCTTAAGAAGGGCTTTAACCAATTAAAAAGTACTGATTTTAAAAAATAACTTGGAAGACACTGGGATAGCCAAAAGGCACAGAAAAAGACATTCAGCCTCACTAATCATTAGAGAAATGCAAATCAAAACTACGAGGTATCACCTCACACCAGTCAAAATGACCATCGTCAGAAGTCTACAAACAATAAATGATGGAGAGGGTGTGGAGAAAAGGGAACCCTCCTACACTGTTGGTAGGAATGTAAATTGGTGCAGCCATTATGGAAAACAGTATAGAGGTTCCCTAAAAAGTTAAAAATAGAGCTACCATATGACCCAGCAATCCCACTCCTGGGAATATATCTGGAGAAAACCATAATTTGAAAATATACATGCACCCCGGTGCTCACTGCAGCACTATTTACAATGGCTAAGGCATGGAAGCAACCTAAATGTCCATCAACAGAGGAATGGATAAAAAAAGATGTGGTACATACATACAACGGAATATTACTCAGCCATTAAAAAAGAATGAAATAATGCCACTTACAGCAACATGGATGGACCTAGAGATTATCACACTAAGTGAAGTAGGCCAAAGACAAATATCATGATATCGCGTATATGTGGAATCTAAAAAGATGATACAAATGAACTTATTTACAAAAAAGAAATAGGCCCACAGACATAGGAAAAAACTTATGGTTACCAAAGGGGAAAGGGACAGGGGGAGGGATAAGTTAGGAGTTTGGGATTGCCATATACACACTACTATATATAAAACAGATAAACAAGGACCTACTGTATGGCACAGGGAACTGTACTCAGTATTTTGTAATAACCTATAAGGGAAAAGAATCTAAAGAAGGGTATATACATGTATAACTGAATCACTTTGCTGTACACCTGAAACACAACATTGTAAATCAACTATATTTCAATTAAATTTTTTTTAATAATTAAAAAAATAAAAATAACTTAAAACTGCTACACACAAAACAAATTGTTCACAAAATATTCTCCTTTCCTTCTGAAGGTTTTACGATGCATTGTTATCATTAATCAGTCTTTTACTATTAAACTTAAATGGCCAATTGAGACAATTCTGAGACCATTCTTCCACCACCGATTAAGACTGGCATAATGGCCAGAGCGGCTGGGACAGCTAGCTCAAAGGGAGGGGTTAAGGTTTGAAGCAACATATCCTCTCTCTCGTTCCCTTCCTTTTCTTATTTTCCCTGATGTAATAGCACAAATGCTTGGACATAAGAATTTCATCATTCTTCCCTGCTCTTCACAAAATAGCTAAAGAGTCATTCAAAAGCCACTGTAAAACCATAAATAGCAATTGATCACCTCTAACCATTAAAAGGTTGCCTTTTTGCTTTGGCATCAACCAACTGGGATTACAATGCAATTGAAAAGAAACTTGGTTACTGCTGTGACATACAACAATTTAAGATAATTACTAAAATTATGACTGATGGGACTTCCCTGGTGGTCCAGTGGTTAAGACTCTGTGCTTCCAATGCAGGGGGCACAGGTTCGATCCTTGGTCAGGGAACTAAGATCTCACGTGCTGCACGGTGTGGCCAAAAGATAAAATAAAAATTAAAAATTAAAAAAATTTTTAATAAAATAAAATTATGACTGCTACCATTTACCAGGATATACTAGAACTTTAGGAGTTCCATATGATTTCCAGAATGTGTACATTAATAGCATTTACCCACATGATACAAGAAGTTTTATCACCACTTATTTGATGATGCTGCCCACATAATTTAACATACCAAATAAGCCTAATTAGTTTAATATTTCTCTCTCTGAGATGGAGAGAAAATAATTTGAGTTGTTCCGGGGACCCTTTGGAAAACACCTCAAAGTTAGCTAGAGGTCAAGTGAACTTCATTTAGAATTTGATCTTTGGGAACTTTGTCAAAAATATCAAAAAGTTTTAACCACCGATAATAAAAGAGCTCAAAGGCAAGTACAGATCACTTAAACAAAGAAACTCACAATCTATTACCAAAAGCAGTTCAATATTTTAAGAAAACTTTGTCCTCTTAGAGAACCAAATTCAGGTTTTGTGCCACTTTACCTTTAAAATTCATTTTCTTAAGTTCAATCTTAGCCAATCCTGACTATGCACAAAACTCTTTCAGTGTTCCTCCTCCACAAACTTTCTGTATCCATATTACTCTGTCCCTCACTTTCTTTTCCATTCAGAAATGACCAGCTCTAGGACAAAACCACCTTTTTCCCTTTTACAAAATGCATTTTCATTCCTCATACCTTCTCTGCTGAAGACACACATCCTACATCTTTTCATACTGAAATGTTTCCCTTATAATTCTTAACCTTAAAACCTTAATCTCTAGTGAAAACCAAGAAGCAAGTACTTGTAAACTGTCATACCAGCATTTCCTGATTGACAAACTCTCTGGAGAAGGCAAAGATAGGCAAATTTAGATACGCCCAGCAAATAATGTTCTAATATTTTATCCTATTTGAAATGACCCAGATAGTCAATGATTTCTCTTCATTTAATTTAGTTTGGTTTCAACATACAAAATCTTGAGACTATTTTACATACACATTCCCAAAACATAATTATTTCTATAGAGTTTACCTAAAACTCTTAACTAATTTACCTCTATATTATTTACTCAAAAGCTTTATCATATTATTTTTCTTGCTGACATATTTTGTAAGAAGAATAATAAGATCTTATTTAATTTCTAGTAAACCTAAGTACAAAAAGTATTACGCTTAACGTTGACGACTCAAAAGACATGTCTGTATTAATCAAGCCAACAAGCTTAAGTTAACTCAGATACCAGATATTAATTCAATACCGAATATTTCCTAGATCATGTGAACCCAAAATTCATTCTGGCCAGTTTTTTATATGAGTATATATATAAGCACTTAATTTCCTTAAAGACAATTAATTTTGGAAATGCCACACAACTATTAACACACATACAAACACACAAAAAAACACAGGGGCCTCACAGTTCCCGTTCCAAAATTTCAGCCATGAATTGGGTACAACAATGTAAAACCTACCAGTTACAAAAGAGGTTGGATTCAAATTGGGTTTCTGGTAGATGGGACAAATCAAGGTCAGCTGTCTAGATGGCTAAACACTTTTTACTAGTATTTATGGAAAAGACACTTCTATTTCTATGTGTAGATTTTGGCGATTTTAGGAACCAAGTAGAACGTTTCTCTTCTTCCTGGGAATGTCTCACTCTTGGACAAGAACAGACAGGTTTTTTGTTTTTTCCCTGTTCCTTTCCTCCATTAGTAAAAGTTTTAAATATCACAAAACCGATTTGGCTGTAAATGGAGAAACAGAACCAAACAAAATGAAACAAAAAACCTAAAGGACAAACAGAAAATCCTAAATAAACCCTCAAGTTCAATCTTGGGGTTTTACATATACCTGTGACACAGGAGACCATAAACGATGTAATTAACACAGCAAGGGTAGCAGTACATGGTACACAGAGTCCCAAGATAACCCTGCCTAACCCCCTTGTGGAGATCCTCACAGGTACTGTGGCCACACAATATAACAATAAAATATCATCCTCTTCTCACCCATGGGTTCATAGCTGTAAGCAGATCACTTATCCAAAATGCTCCTCAGAGCACTTTCTTTAGGGATAGTTGAAACATTCCCTTTTTTTTTTTTTTTTTTTTTGCCGTACGCGGCCTCTCACTGTTGTGGCCTCTCCTGTTGCGGAGCACAGGCTCCGGCCGCGCAGGCTCAGCGGCCCTGGCTCACAAGCCTAGCCGCTCCGCGGCCTGTGGGATCTTCGCGGACCGGGGCATGAACCCGTGTCCCCTGCATCAGCAGGCGGATTCTCAACCACTACGCCACCAGGGAAGCCCGAAACATTCTCTATTTTTAAAGACAGAAATTCAAGCCAAAAAACCACAAACGGCACACACAAATGCTAGCGTCCAAAGAAACCAACAAACCGGTTCACAAATTGGGTAAAAGTCCAACAGCTCTTTCCTCTCTCCAACAGGGTACCCCACTCAAATACAAAAGAAATTGGTTTATTCCGAACAAAAAGCCCCAGAGAGGAAATAAAGTTCCCGGCTGTACACACCGGAGCAACTTACCCTACTGTATGAAGCCCCTCGGATCCCAAATGTAGATTCTTCACTCCAACTGCCAAGCCCTGGGGGAGCCGGTGCCACTTTGGGGAATTTTGAAGAAAAGATCCTTAGGGCAAGTGGTCCCAGCAGCTGCTAGGGCCCAACTGGGGTTGGCTAGCCACAAGCAACAAGCCTCCTGGCTGGCTGGGCCAAAATGTGTTACTGAGTCCAAGCTCGTACTACTTGCCTCACGGCAGGCCGATAAATGGAGTGATGAGTTGTAGGGGCAAAGGAAAAGCGACTTTATTCAGAAAGCCCGCAGACTGAGAAAAGTAAAGGCTCGTGTACCAAAGAACCATCTTGCCTGAGTGAGAATTCAGGCTTCTTTTATACTAGAGGGGAGGGAGTAAAGCCAAACACTTCCGGGTTCTGGTCGGCCTCCGGAGGGCATGTGATGATTTCTATCTCCCTGCAGTTATTCACAGGTGGGCCTGGTCAGAATGTTTCTTGGGAAACTGACAAAGGTATTTTAGCTTAATGCTCATTACCTGGGAAGGCAGGCTTCCCAGAGATGGGCCATTAGGTATAATTTAAGCTTATAGGCAACATCCCTTTAACGATTAATTTGTAACAGAATACACAGTTTTTCCCTATTATATTTAGGGTCTTTGGTGGTTTCATATGAATTTTAGGATTTTCTATTTTTATAAAAACTGGGATTGGAATTTGGATAGGGATTGCATTGAATCTATAGATGGCTTTGGGCAATGCGGACGTTTTAACAATATTAAATCTTCTGATCCATGAATACATGACATCTTTCCATTTACTTGTGTCTTCCTCAGTTTCTTTTATCAGTCTTATCAGTCTTTTCAGTGTACAAATCTTATCAGTCTTTTCAGTGTACAAATCTTTCACCTCTTTGGTTAAATTTATTCCCAAATGTTTTATTGTTTGTTTGTTTTGTTTTGTTTTATTGGGATACAGTTGCTTTACAATGTTGTGTTAGTTTCTGCTGTACAACAAAGTGAATCTATTATAAACGGGGCTGTTTTCTTCGTTTCTCTTTCAGATATTTCACTGTTAGTGCACAGAACTCAACTGATTTCTGTATGTTAATTTTATATCCTGCAAGTTTCCTGAATTTGTTTATTAGTTCCTTGGTGGTGTCTTAGGGTGTTCTTTAAATAGGATCACATCACCTGCAAACACAGACGATTGTACATCTTCCTTTCCAGTTTGAATGCCCTTTATTTCTTTCTCTTGCCTGATTGCTCCGGCTGTGACTTCCAGTACTATGTTGAGTAGGCGTGGCTAGAGTGGGCACCCTTGTCTTGTTGCTGATATTAAAGAAAAAGGTTTTGGGGCTTCCCTGGTAGCGCAGTGGTTGAGAGTCCGCCTGCCGATGCAGGGGACATGGGCTCGTGCCCCGGTCCAGGAGGATCCCGCATGCCGCGGAGCAGCTGGGCCCGTGAGCCATGGCCGCTGAGCCTGCGCGTCCGGAGCCTGTGCTCCGCAACAGGAGAGGCCACAACAGTGACAGGCCCGCGTATTGCAAAAAAAAAAAAAAAAAAAAGAAAGAAAAAAGAATCACTATGCGGGATGTATCTCATAATCACCAACTTTGGGGGGCCATTAACTACTTTCTTTTTCCCTGAAGTCTTCCAGAATAATGCAGCCTATGAATGGGGGTGACGAGCAGGGGAGGAAGGCAGGACGTGGTGGGAAGGGGGCTCTGATACCAGGGTTGACTGTGTCTTGCAGAAGGATATGTAGCAGGAAATCACCCCCCAACTCCCTCCCCAGTACCTGTGTTTTTTGTCTTTTTTCTTTTTTTTAAGTGTATAATTTGATATATTTTAAGGTTTTTTTTTAAAGTATAATTGACATGTAATGTTATATTAGTGGTTTTTCAAATAGAGAAGAGGATAATTAATGAGTCTAATTGCACGGTCATCTGGTTAAGGAATCAAACCTGGCCTGTAGCATAACTGTATAAAACACAATCTTATACTTTCTTTAAATTTTTAAAAATTTTTGTTAAAATTTTTGGTCATTCCAACATCAGTTACCTATAGCAGGCACAAAATAGAGTGGGCATCCTATCCACAGTGATTTCCCAGCATCCATTCCATCCCGCTCCTTTGCCACAAGTGTGTGCACTGAACCAGACTGGGCTGAACAGGGCACCTTACCCTTGGCCACAAGAAACTGGCACATAAGCTAAGCCATGGCAATCAAAACCCTTCCCCAGGATACTGCAGAATGGGGCTGGAGGCAGAAAGCACCACATCCTGTCTGCGGCAGAGCCGTTAGGACCTGAGTCTGGCAGCACCAGCACCCCGTCCCCTACCACAGAGGAGCTGGTTTGGTAGAACAAAGCCAGCACACACGAAGAGGTGGAACTGGGACGGCTGAGAACAAGACTTGGTAGCACACACGTTCCTGATTCCACTGATTCCTGGGGCCAGCTCAAACCCAGCCTTCCAAAGGTCAGAATTTGCAAGCCAATACAGTCCCCATTTGCTCAAGCAAACTTACCACTTCTTCACTTATAAGCCAAGGAGTCCTGAATTATACAACCAAAAGTCAAGTTTCAACTCAGCTGTTTCTAGAATTTATCTTTCTTACTTCTCTGGAATTCCACTGGGATGTCTGTGACTAAACAGCAGTTGTGCTTCCTTAAAGAAAGCTACACTTTCTTTCTCATTTCTCATAGACTCTGCCAGGGAGCAGTGGTTAAACGCCTAGACTCCTGACTCAGAAGGTCCTGGTCAAATTGTTACCCCAAAATTGGGTTCGCCTCTTGGTGGGTGTCGAGCCAAAAGACATAACCAATTCAAAGAGCAGGAGAAGGAAGGATTTATTTCTTGCAGCAAGTAGGGAGAACACCAGGGATCTTTCCCAGAGCAGTGCCTCCCCAAACAGCAAAACTGGGGAAATTTCAAGCTAAAGGTATACGCATATTCATGAAGGGGTTTGGGTGGTATATGCATATTCATGAAGGGACTTGAGCAGAAGAGAATTCAGCATAGAATTGGGGCAAAGTTTACCAGCATCCAGGCTTCAGCTGATTGAAGTCAAGAGGGTGAGAAAAGGTTAAGATCATCATCCCTTAAGTTCCAACCAGTCTGGGGTCTCAGCAGGTCATTACCATCCTCCACCTGGATGGGGGGACCTTAGTTCCTGCAGAACTCAGATATGTATCAGATTGGTGTGATATCCCTTGAGGAAGAATCAGGACCTTGTTTTGTTGCTGAACTACTGTTTCTTGACTGCTTTTCCCTTGTTCCTGAATTCCCTCACTTCCGTTAAGATCATTAATTACTGAGACCTGTTCAAGGGCAGGCGTGCATGAGGCCAGGCTTAGATCACAAAATGCCTTAGGCCAAAAATGGCTTCTCTTATGTCAGGAAAGCCATGCCTGGTTCTCTTTCTCCAGGGACTCCCTACCTTATCGGTTTATAAAATCTCAGCTCAAGGATTTACTAGCTGAGAGATCAAAGCCCAGGGGTGACACCTGCAGGAAGTGGTCTGTTTAAATGGGTTCTAGTTAATGGGGAGATTTTTTTGTGGGCTACTTGTCGATTGGCATATCACATAGTTTATGAATGCCACTAGTCAGTGGACTCTGATAGAATTATCTTGAGAAAACATTCCCATCTGTCACTCAGGGCTATCATTCTTTAGCTTTCCCTTCCTTCCTTGTTCCTTCTTATATTGTTACTATAAATGATCCAAGAAATTATAACCAGAGGCAGCGGCAGCCAAAAGAAGACACAAATTGGAGGCAGATTAAGAGGATTAAGAATAGAAAATAGACAAGTTTCTTGGGATTGTTAGAGCTTCCAAGGAGAGAAGTATATTCAGTTCTTTTCTGATATGAACTACCTTTTTTATAGTTATCTTAATATTAACTTAGGAGCTTTCAGGCTACAAAAATTAATTCATGAAATACTGCCGAACTATGGAAGCGGGGAACACCCTTGTGAGTCGGATGAGGGGTCTGGCTAAGGTTTACAGATAAGCAAGGGTTTGTTGTACATTGATGACAGTGCAGGTCGGTGCCTTATCACACCAACCTGACAACCCCACGTGCTCCTTACATGTGATAGTTTTCCAAGGCTCCATCTAAAAGGAAATGTTGCATAATCCTAGCTGCTTTGGAGGGTACCAAATCACTCTCATTAAGGTTTATGAAGACTGAGTCATTCCCCAGAAAGGGGACACCTTTGATCTAAAGCTACTCATTCAGAAAGGTAGTCCTTAAGGACCTGGGGATGACTTTGTTTTTGTTGGTTATACAATCATCAGAAAATGATGACAAAAACTTAAATCTTTTTATTGTGACCATTAGAGTAAGAACACAAGTCAACCCCAAAAAACATGTAATATTTGAAAATACTTGGAAAAGGGAAAAAAACAAAACAAAACTGGGACTTCCCTGGTGGCACGATGGTTAAGAATCCACCTGCCAATTCAGTGGACGTGGGTTCGAGTCCTGGTCCTGGAAGATCCCACATGCCACGGAGCAACTATGCCCTTGCACTTCAACTACTGAGCCTGTGCTCTAGATCCCTCGAGCCACAACTACTGAGCCCGTGTGCCACAACTACTGAAGCCTGCACACCTAGAGCCCGTGCTCTGCAACAAGAGAAGCCACCGCAATGAGAAGCCCTCACACCGCAACAAAGAGTAGCCCCCGCTCACCACAACCAGAGAAAGCCCAGCACAGCAACCAAGACCCAATGCAGAAAAAAATTAATAAATATACAAATAAATTTATTTAAAAAAAAAACTCAGATAGCTAACTCAACGCATTATCTGAGCTATATACACTTGAGGTAGTTATATGAAAGATGTACAAATAAGATTCCTTTGTAAAAAATTCTCCTCACAGTTTAGATGTCCTAATGTAGTGATTGGGAACCTGCAAACAATTTAATCACTTACAAAATTAAAAATATCTAACCTTTTCCCTCTTCCCCCTACGCCTGCCCGTGCATGACTTTTCCAAGCCTCTGGAAGACCTGTTTCTGTGGGGTCCCCGTGTGGCTGGACAGACAGGGAGCTGGGAAGGGAGCTCAAGATATTCTTGGAACCTGTTCTAGCCATCAGCTCTGGAACAGAAGGGCCTACTGAATGGCAGAAACCAGAATCCAGGCCTCACGTCTTCAGGAGGCCAAGAGCAGTTAAAAGCGGAGCTGAGGAGAGCCTTAAGTCTGAGGCTTAGTCCTTGGATTGGCAGGTCAAATAATAAATTCCTTGGTAAAGCAAACTCTTCAGTCTGAGGAACTCCTTTGCAGTCTCGGTCACACTGTTAGATTTTTACCTCACTTTCCCATACAGATGATTCTGCTCCCAATTCCGATGTCAGGAGTGGGCGTGCGGGCAGGAGGGGCAGGCGTTCCCCACACCACCAAGGAATTCTCCTTCACCAGCTGGCTGTCCTACAATTCAACCCAGTTCTGACACTATCTACCCGGAAATAGCATCAGACTCCACAAATTAAGGACTTAGTGGTACCCTAGATGTCAGTTGCAAATCCAGCTCGCCACCCACGCTTCTGATCCAGTGACCCCCTCCTTGGGTTGGATTAATTTGCTAGAGGAGCTCACAGAACTCAGAGAAACATTTTTCTTACTAGATTACTGTCTTGTTATAAAAGGATATAACTCAGGAATAGCTAGATGAAAGAGATGTGTAGGACAAGGTATGGGGGAAGGGAGTGGAGCTTCCATGCTCCCTAAGCAGCCCACTCTCCCCATCCTGCCATGTGTTCACCAACCCGGTTGTCCAAACCACAGCCTTTTGGGGTTCAATGGAAGCTTCATTATACAGGCACAACTGATTAAGTCATTGGCCATTGGTGATTGATTCCACCTCCAGTCCCACCTTTCCCTGGAAATCAGGGGGTGGGATGAATGTTCCAACCCTTTAATCTTGGTCAGTTCCCCTGGCAACCAGCCCCCATCCTTAGGTGAGTTCCGAAAGTCACCTCACTAACATAAGACACCTTTACAGTTCTCGTCACTTAGGAAATTCCAAGATTTTTAGGAGCACTACAGCAGGAACAGGAAGACCAAATATATATTTCTTACTAGAAATCACATTATCACACATACTTACCAGAACAATTTCTTTTCTGTTTGTTCCACAAGTAGAGGTTTGGTTTAGTTTGGCTTTGCTTGATAATTTTCTCCTTAAAGAGTTAACGTATGTTCTGTATAGGTAGTACTTAAAGGGCAGATCAGATGTATCATCTCCCACTCCTGAGGTATGGCTGGCTCCTCAGTGGAGTGTGTTAAAAAAGAGACAGCAGGGGCTTCCCTGGTGGCGCAGTGGTTGAGAGTCTGCCTGCCGATGCAGGGGACACGGGTTCGTGCCCCGGTCCGGGAGGATCCCACATGCCGCGGAGCGGCTGGGCCCGTGAGCCATGGCCGCTGAGGCTGCGCGTCCAGAGCCTGTGCTCCGCAACGGGAGAGGCCACAACAGTGAGAGGCCCGCATACCGCAAAAAAAAAAGAGACAGCAGGCCCCAAATAGAGTCACTTGTGCTAACCTTGCATCAGCAAACCAAGACTTAATACCTAACTTAATTGCAGTTTCAACCCCTCCGCTCCCCTGCCTGCCCCACCCCGGCAGAAAGGTAACCTTTAACCAGTCAACCTGGAATCACCTGGTTAGCATTGGTGAGGTCATCTGCCCCTTCCGTTCCCTTTAGGAAGGTGACCTTGCCTAAAACAATGCATTCTTTGCTAATAAATTTCTTCTTCTGGCCCTTTCACCTTTAAAACCCTTCCCTTTTCTACAGCTTGGTGGAATTCCTTTCAATTTGCCAGATAGGATGCTGTCCAATTCATGAATCGTTTAATAAAGCCAATCTGAGCTTTAAATTTACTCCGTTGAATTTCTGTTGTCGAACAGGTGGCACACCCTGCCTACGGCACCACACGTACATAGCAGAGTTGGAAAAAGCACAAATTGAAGGCCAGATTGACCTAATTCCAAACATAGTATTTTTCACCTGCCAAATAAGGATAATACCACAAAGGACTGTTGGGAGAATTAAATATATAAAATGCCCCGTAGAATTGAGTACGGGGCCCTCGGAAAATATTAATTCCCTTCTCCTGACCAAGAAGAAGGTTAGTTTTCTTCTTCTGATCTTGCTAATCTCCAAAATCCCAAAAGAGATTTATGAACTGTCCACCTCCAGGGGCCTGTTTCCACCTGCTAGGTTGGTTTGAAATGGGCGTTTAACTGGCCAGTGATTGTTTCCATAACAGCGTTTCCCAGCCATCTGAGAGCTCTGATGAAAATTTCCTATAATCGGTAACTCTAATGATGGCAAGCGCTTTGTCTCTGATGTAAACTACATCTGAGCACTGGAGTCAATGTTCTAGAAGGCTTCTAGTCTAATGGCTTTAGCAGTCAGACATGACTTCAGTGGTGAACTTTGGATTTATGGTAAAATTCTAGACGCCGAAGTATACTTGTTTGTACCTTCTGCAGTCCATGTTCTTATTTAAATATGATATTAAAGATAAACTCAATAAACTTTTATTTAAATAATTTTTTAAAAAATTTTAATAATTTTTTTAAGAGAGATTTCCTAGAAGAAAGCAATGCCACAAGCTCATCATGCCAAAGGAGAACATTTGATATAAGTTTATAATTTTCACAGAAATTTCTTGTCCTCAGTGTAGTCTTTCAGGGGTCAAGGCTGGAGTCTTACTTTTAAAGATCTCAGTTTCTAACTGGTATGTGCCGCAGAGGGCTCTAGAGCCCTGATGGGAACGAAGTTTCTATGAGCACGAGCTTGACACGTGTATATGTGTGTGTATGTAAGTGTGTGTTGGGTGGAAACATTTAATAGGAATGTTCTAAAACAAATAATAGGACAGTAGAAAAAACAAAATAAATATTTATATACATATATGTGGGCTTTAAAGACTAAAAAAAAAAATTTTAATAAATAAAGATAATCTGATTGGAGCCATTCTTTCCAGGCCCTAAGCAGTGGTGTCCAAAGAAATAGAGGGATTTTAATGTCATTTTGAGCCCCAAGATTAAATGATGTTCACTCTCTCCCAGGTTATTTAAAAGAACTGATTAACTCATCAAAATCCCCAGGTACAAAAAGGCCCAAAAGAGTGAATGAAAAAAAAACAAGAGTGAATGAAAGAGCAAATGTGAGTGTTTAACAACATGGGCATGATTTTGCCTATGGAATAAGGTGTAATTAAATTCTATGCAAAATGTGAAATTCTTAATTTGAAATAGCACAGTATTAAATGTCTTAATAAAGAATCTCTCGGGACTTCCCTGGTGGTCCAGCGGTTAAGACTCCGTGCTTCAAGGCAGGGGGCGTGGGTTCCATCCCTGGTCGGGAAACTAAGATCCCACATGCCGTGCTGCATAGCTGAAAAAAAAAAAAAAAAGTCTGTCTCTCTCTCTCTCTGTGCAAAATTAAAATAATGTGAAACATCTTAAATTTAAAATTCTTTAAGGATCTCATAATTTTAAAGCTAGTGGCCCACAAGAACTGAAAACTGTGATTATGCTCTAACCATAGGGCAGTGCCACTTTAGCTGATTTCCAGAAATACCCATCATCCCTTGCCAGTCAAAACTGGTAGAAACAAATGGCATCACAAACTTGCAATCAAAGGCCTCACAAGTCTGACTTGACAACCGTGCTGAATGGTGGGCATGGAACCACAGAATGATGCTTCCACGGGAAAAGGTCTTTAGATGATCAAATCCAATTCCCTCATTTTATAGGATTGTAACATTCCATTCAAGGGACCTACTCTCTGCTTTTTTTTTTTTGGCTGCGCCTGGTGGCATGTGGGATCTTAGTTCCTCCACCAGGGATCAAACCTGTGCCCCCTGCAGTGGAAGCATGGAGTCTTAACCACTGGACTGCCAGGGAAGTCCCCCTACTCCCTGCCTTGAAACAATGATGAAAATTCTTATACTCCCCCCACTGGAGAAGTAGTTAGTTATTTAATACCTCAGACCATGTATCTTAAATAATCACAGGACACAGGGACGATGGAAAAAGTAGTTAAAGAAAAATATCCTGGTGTGAGAATCATGGCAGGTACTGGATCACAACAGACTGAGATGGCTCCATTTCCCCTCTTACTGTAAAGAAAACTGGGTGTGGGATGGGAGTTTTTGTATAATTGAAAAAGAGGAAACATTTATATAAACTGTTATATGCTCCAGTTATAACCTTTGGAAACCACTGTAAAAATAAAAATCCATATACTATTAAAAAGCTTAAAGCCTGAGTCTAACAGGTAACTCAAATTTGGACCCAATATGGCTACATGATATTAATAAATGGCATTTTGCTAAAGTGTATACATACCTACTCACTCCCTTGTCCTCATGATATCTTCATATACTACATATGAGTAATATGACTATATTCACATATAAGAAATTGGAGAGGTTTTCATCTATTGCTCCTAGAATTGAAAATACAAACTTCTCAAAAATTTATCTCATTCTCAAGTAGGGAATTCCTGATTATGGAATAGTAACAGCTTGTCCATAACTTGGTAGTGTTAATCATCCAAGAACCAAACAATGGGAGACAAATAACATTTGCAGCACAAATGGTCATGACCCTGCATAGAAAAAAAACAATGATGATATCAACTTTTGAGGGGCCGAATTCTCTTATCCAGGGTTTTGATCGTAAACTGCCATGAACATGTGTTGTGAGGAGAGGCACATATACAATTATTTTAAAAAACTACTTTTAACTAAAAAAAAAAAAATCACTGAGAATAATCCACTATCATCCAAGATTCTCCCTCCTGCTTTCTTGCTCTCCCTTTCATCATCCCTTTGTATTTCCTCTTCTAACAATAGCAGTCCTTACCTACATAGTGGTTGTGATGTGCCAGGTGCTGTTCTAAGCACTTTACATATATTATGTAGTTTATCCTCGCAACAACATTATGAGCTAAATAATATTACTACTCAGTATAGAGATGAGGAAATTAAGGCATAGAGAGATTAAATAACTGCCCCAGGTCACACAGCAAATGTGTAGTGAGATTTTTTTCTTTTTATAGCTTTTTAAAAAATTAATTTATTTATTTTTGGCTGCATTGGGCCTTCGTTGCTGCGCGCAGGCTTTCTCTAGTTGCAGCGAGCGGGGGCTATTCTTCATTGCGGTGCGTGGGCTTCTCATCGTGGTGGCTTCTCTTGTTGCGGAGCACGGGTTCTAGGTGCACGGGCTCAGTAGTTGTGGCTCTCAGGCTCTAGAGCGCAGGCTCAGTAGTTGTGGCACACAACCTTAGTTGCTCCACGGCATGCGCGATCCTTCCCCGACCAGGGCTCGAACTTGTGTCCCCTGCATTGGCAGGCAGCTTCCTAACCACTGCGTCACCAGGGAAGCCCCGTGTTGTGAGATTTGAACCTAAGCAGTCTGGCTTCAGAGTGTACACTCTTAACCAAGAGCGTGTGGGCAACAATTTCTCTTTTGTCGCTAAAGTGACTTCCTACAACTTCCTTTGATTTGTGGTCTATTCATACAATGGAATATTATTCATCTGTGAAAAGGAATGATGTACTGATGTATGATACAATGTAGATGAACCTTGAAAATCTTATGCTAAATGAAAGAAACCAGACATAAAAGGTTACGTATTATGTGATTCTAGTTACACAAAATGTCCAGAATAGGCGAATCCATAAAGACAGAAAGCAAATTAGTGGTTGCCAGGGGCTTCGAGGTGGGGTAAGGAGGAAGGGGAGTAACTGCTTAATGGATACAGAATGTTCTTTAGGGTGATGAAAATAATCTAGCGCTGGATAGTGCTGGTGATTATATAACATTGTGATGTACTAAATGCCACTTTAAAATGGTTAAAATGGTGAATTTTATAGTTTAAAAATTTTTAACACAATAAAAAAATTGGAAAATAAAAAGTAATGATGGATAGAACTGCTGGTATCTTAGCCCAAATCAAGGCAGTGGTGCCAAACTGAACTAATAGTCATTGTAATCTTCACTGTTACACACTTGCAGTAAATAAATAAATGAGTAAATAATTTTAAAGCCAATTTTACTTAAGAATATCCTTAATGAAGCAGTAACCGTTATTAACTGTACAAAATCTCAAACCTTGAGCATACATCTTTTTTATATTCTGCGTGATAAAATGGAACGTACTAATAAAGCACTTCTGCTGCATAATGAAGTACAATGATTATCTTAAGGAAAAGCGCCTGTAAGATTTTTGAGTTAGATGAATTAGCCACTTTTTTCAAAGAATACCATTTTTACTTTAAAAAACACTTAAAGGATAAATAATGGTCATTCAGACTTAGTTATCTGGCAGATTTTTTTTCAAAATTGAATGAAGACTATGATTTTATATACATATATAATGTAATATATAACATATATATAGTTTAATACATTATTATATATGATTTTTAGTGTCCCTTTGCACAGCTTTTATAGTGGCTCTCTAGGTATTACATTAGATATATAATTATAGGTTAAAAATTGTTACATTATATATAAATCATTTATAATTATATATATATATATATATATAAAATGTAATACAATTCAGTAGAGGAACTATAGCCTTTTCAACAAACAATGCCTAGAGCAATCGAACATCCATAGCCAAAAAATTAACTCAACCTAAACCTCAAACCTTTTATAAAAATTAACTCAAAATGTATCACTGAGTTAAATATAAAACAAAAAATATATAAAACATCTTTTTAAACAGGAGAAAATATTCAGGATCTAGGGCTAGACAAAGAGTTCTGAGACTTGGGTATACCAAAAACACAATCCACTAAAAGGAAAAACTGATAAATTGGACTTTATCAAAATTAAAAACTTTTGCTCTGCAAAATATCCTTTTAGGAGAATGAAAAGACACGCTGCAGAGTGGCAAAATATGTTTCCAAACCGTACATTCAACAAAGGGACAGATCTAGAATATATTTAAAAGTCTCAAAACGCAATGGTATAAGAGCAAAAAATCCATTTAGAGCATGAGTAAAAGATGTAAAGAGATAGTCCACGGAAGATGATATAGAGATGGCAAATAAGTACATGAAAAGATGTTCAGTATCATGCATCACTAGGGAAGTGCAGACTAAAACCACAATGAGATATCACTACACATTTAATCAGAATGGCTAAAATAAAAAATAGTGACAAGGGACTTGCCTGGCGGTCCAGTGGTTAGGACTCGGTGCTTTCAGTGCTGAGGCCCGGGTTCAATCCCTGGTCAGGGAACTAAAATCTAAGATCCCACAAGCCATGCAGCGCGGCCAAAAAAAAAAAAATAGTGACAAGTGAAAGAAGTCAATCTGAAAAGGTGACTTACTATATGATTCCAACTAAAAGATGTTCTGGAAAAGGCAAAACCATGGAGACAGTAAAGAGATTAGTGGTTGTGGGGAGGGGCGGGTAGGGAAAGGGGTGAATAGGCAGAGCACAGAGGATTTTTTAGGGCAGTGAAACTATTCTACAGGACACTGTTGTAGTGGATACATGTCATTATTCACCTGTCAAAACCCACAGAATGTAGAACACCAAGAGTGAATCCTAATGTAAACTATGGACTTTCAGTGATAATAACGTATCAATGTAGATTCATCAATTATAACAAATTTATCTGGTGGGGATAATGATGGTGGGAGAAGCTTGTGTGTATGTGGGCACAAGGGGTATAGGGGATATCTCTCTAAGTTCTGCTCAGTTTTGCTGTGACTCTAAAACTACTCTAAATAATGGAGTCTATCAGGAAAAAAAAAGCGATAACACCCAAGCTGGTAAGGATCAGAGAAACTGCATCACCACTGCTGGTGGGAATGTAAAATGGTATAGGCACAATGCAAATCAGTAGCAGTTTCTTAAAAAACTAAACATGCAACTACCATATGACCCAGCAATGCTCTCCTGGGCATGTATCCCAGAAAAATGCAGAGTTATATCTATATGAAAACCAGTACCTGAATATTTAGAGCAGCTTCATTTGCAATAACCAAAATCTGGAAACAACCCAAATGTCCTGCAACAGGTGGATGATTAAACAAACTGTGGTGCATCCATGGCATGAAATTCTATTCAGCCATCAGAAAGGAACAAATTATTGTACACACAACAACCTGGATGAATTACAGAGAATTATGCCGAGTTAAAAAAAAAATTAATCCCGAAAATTTCTATACTGCATGGTTCCGTTAATATAACATTTTTAAATGACAAAACTATAAAAATAGAGAACAGATTAATGATTGCCAAGGGCTTTTTGTCCCCCCCCCACCCCCCGCCCCGCTCCACTCGCTTGGCATGCGGGATCTTAGTTCCCCAACCAGGGATCCAACCTGCGCCCCCTGCAGTGGAAGCTTGGTGTCTTAACCACTGGACAGCCAGGGAAGTCCCAGATTGCCATGGTTTAAACAGGAGGTGGGAACGAGACAGAAAGGGACTTGGTTATATGAAGGCAATTTGATGGATTTTTGTGGTAATGAAACTGTTCTGTAGTTTGTATCAATATCAACATCCTGGTTGTGACACTGCACTAAAGTTTTGCAAGTTGTCACCGTAGAGGGAAACTAAGTGAAGGGTACACAGGGATCTCTGTATTATTTCTAACAACTGCATGTAAATCTACAATGACCTCAAAATAAAACTTGAATTTTAAAAATTCTATGAAGTCATGTACCTGTCATACAGGGAGGACAGTACTTATTGCCAATGATGAACTTTAAGCTTTCAAGCAAAAATTAGCATTTTGGAAAATTTGTTTCTGACACCATGAGCATCAACTTCCAAGACTTAAAAAACTTTTTTAATGAGACGAGTGGTGACATTAATGTTATGTTTTGATACTGTGTGATGAAATGTACCAAAAGTTGTAAGAGCTACATAAGTCAGTGAACCAATATTTTCTAAATAATCAATGCACGATACGACAAAATCATGCATAGATGAAAGATCCATTCAAAATATGAGATAGACCAATAGGTTTACTGGATGGAGTACCAAAATTCATTGATTTGTTTTCAGATTCCAATTGTATCTAACCTTTAAGAAATTACCATTCGTCCACTTTTAACAAAGGATATTCAAAACGAATATCCGTAATGACTTGGAAAGCTATTCAAATATGCCTCCTTTTTCCAACTACATATCTGTGTAAGTTTAGATTTTCTTTATATTCTTCTACAAAAATAATATATTGCAACAGACTGAATGCAGACACTTATGTAAGAATTCAGCTGTTTTCTATTAAGCCAGATATTAGAGGTTTGCAAAAAATGTAACACAACACACACTCTTTTTGCTAAATTTTCTTTTGTTTTGGAAAATATAGTTATTTTTCAAGAAAATAGTATTTATGTTAACACGTATGGGCTTGTTATTTTTCAAGGATTAATGAAGACATAGTTTTCAATTTTCCTCGTTTGAATGTCTAGTATGGTAAGAACTGATAAATGGAATATTCATATGCAAAAGCTCTTTGAGGCCCTCAATAATTTCTAAAAGTATAAAGGCTCCTGAAACCCAAAACTCTGAGAACTGTTCTAGGAGTTTAAAGTGTTCTTATTGATTGTAGTTGTATGTTCAAACAGATTCTTAACCAGACTCACATACTGTGAGGCTTAAGTCAGAAAAGAAGAGAGGGAATTCCCTGGTGGTCCAGAGGTTAGGACTCTGCACTCTCACTGCTGAGGTCCTGGTTTTGGTCCCTGGTCGGGGAACTAAAATCCCACAAGCCACAAACATGGTCAGTAATAATAATAATAATAAAGGAAACAAGAGAGTGGCCAGTTTTAGAGCTGTGGGGGGCACATTTCCCCAGGGAGAAAGGAGCTGCCCTCTGTCCCTCCCTACATCGGGACAGGGCAGCATGGAAATGCTGAGATTCCACATGGAAGATCATTCCCATTGGGTGTGTCCAGTGGGTTTCTAGGGAATCACCTGTGAGGCCAACACACTTGGCCCCCAAAGAGAAGGCAGTCATTTGAAAGCTACCCCCAGTTCTTGCTCTCCGTCTTATAGAAAATATTATGCTTCCAGAACAGCCTGAATTTCTTCTCCACCTTTATCTATTTTTATTTTTTATTTTCTTACTCCCCTCCTTTAAAAACAAAAACACAAGCAACATTTCACCAATTAGACCTTTACCAAAATAATGATTTGTAGTATATCCAGCTATGTACAGAGAAGATCCGTCTATAGCAGGTGAAGTGGTTGTAATATATTGTAGGTGAAACCATCATGAAGAATTTTTCATTTCATTTGTTGGCTGTATTGCTGAGTTAATCTTCAAAGTGCATATTGCTAAAAGGGGGAAGAACAATCGATCACTTAATTTCTAAATTTAAAAACTCTCATTGAAATGAATCCAACGAAACAGTCTAATGTTTAAATGAAGTGCCATGAGCAGTCTCCTGGCATCCCTCCCAACTGGCAAGGGGACCCCAGGCTTGTCTCCAGGAACATGCTCTGGCCTATCCCACTTTATTCAGATGCTAAAACATCAGGGTGAGCACAAACTTCAGTCTCAGGAAAAAGGTCATTCCGATTTAAGATTTAAACTAGAGCTGGAGTTTCTGCTATCAGTAAATTTACTGTAGAAATGCCTAGACTAAGGAAAATGTAAGCTGACTCCTTGCTCTTGGGCATGTTTAAATGACCCAGAGGCAAAACAGTTCTGTTTTTATAATATGGTGGCTGTGTGTGTGTGTTTCCACTTAATGGCCCTACCATGTCCCTGATACTCTAATAGTTCTCTCCTTGATTGAATTAACTTCCTTCTTTCTCTTCTCTTTGTTTTATCATTTTCTTTAATTCCAATTTTAGGTCAACAAATCGGCCTTTATAATAGCACTTACATCTACCAGTTTCCAGAGGAATATCTTGGCAGTCCCATCCACCAGCTAACTGGTCCTCTCCTCCCTAACCACTCCCCCACCATTCCTACTCCAGCCCCGGAGTACATCCCTACTAGCCCAGAGGACCATGCCGGTGGGCACAGCTTCCACCAGGTTGACCTACTGGGTCATTGACTGATCTGTCCCTTTTATTTTGAGCCATAGAGTAAGCTGGAAATACCTGTTTTAAAAAACAAAAAACAAACAAACAAAATATATATATATATATATATATTTTTTTTTTTTTTGCGGTACGCGGGCCTCTCACTGCTGTGGCCTCTCCCGATGTGGAGCACAGGCTCCGGACGCGCAGGCTCAGCAGCCATGGCTCACGGGCCCAGCCGCTCCGCGGCATGTGGGATCCTCCCGGACCGGGGCACGAACCCGTGTTCCCTGCATCGGCAGGCGGACTCTCAACCACTGCGCCACCAGGGAAGCCCAAACCTATATATATTTTAAGTAGTTTTCTAATACGCTTGTGAAGTAATTGATCCACTGCCTATGACCAGCTTTAAACATCTTCCTGAGGTTGAGGAAACATGACAGCAGTGTATGAGAATAAAACTATTTGCTTTCTGTTCATTATCATTGTTCATCTTTTGAATAACTTCACAAATGTATTGTCTTTAACAAACAAGTGTCTTTAAACAAATAAGTTTGTCTACTAAAAGAAATCGAAAATTTAAAATACAGCATGCTGGGCTTCCCTGGTGGCGCAGTGGTTGAGAGTCCGCCTGCCAATGCAGGGGACACGGGTTCGTGTCCCGGTCCGGGAAGATCCCACATGCCGCGGAGCGGCTGGGCCCGTGAGCCATGGCCGCTGAGCCTGTGCGTCCGGAGCCTGTGCTCCACAACGGGAGAGGCCACAACAGTGAGAGGCCCGCGTACCGCAAAAAAATTAATTAATTAATTAATTAATTTAATTAAATACAGCATGTCTTGAATAATCATTTTTTTAAAGAAAATATCCTCACGCTTAAGGTAATTGCAGTATTTTCGGTTTCAGAGATGTGTTAATCGGGCGTGTTTTGTCTTCAGTTTTGCTAGGAATTTTCAGAGACCCTGTTTTGAATGAAATAGAACTGGAAGAATTTTTAAGTTTCACTTTTAAATGATGTTCAGATTTTATTCCATTAGAAGTGCTCTTTTATGAGTGAGGATAGGAATCTGCATATGAAACTGTGCTCTCTGTGACTGGGGTATGTAGTGGGTGCTGGGGTTCTCTGTTAGTCCTGCCCTTCCAAATGAAAGCTTTCCTGCAGGACATGCCCTACCCCAAAGGGTGCTGCCTTGCTTAATTTTCTGCTCCCTCCCCGGGGACAGCCCCAATCCAATGGCTGTTGATGTGGGGAGTACAATGGCCTGGCCCCCTTGCCTCAATTCAGGGCACTCTAAGGGCCCCCCCAGCTCCAGAGCTCGCTGCAGAGGATGCTGAAGCCTCAGCTGCAACCACAGCACAATCCAACCTCGCCCTCTGCCTGGTCCACCTTCCCTCACTCCATCACTGGTGTTCCCAAGAGCACGCACAGTGAACGTCCTGTGTGCAAATATCCATCTCAAATAGTCCCCAGGGTAATTTCAAGAGTGTATTGCCATTCTAGAGACCTTCTGAGGCAAGACTTTAAAACCTCTACTTGAAAATCTTGCCTTAGAGTTAGTTACCACACATGAAGCCAGAATCATTTGGGAACTTCTTTAATGCAAAAGCCCCAAATGTGCCTAGCACTCCCTTCCTACAAGCCTGAGCTCAACCTTTAGAATGATGACACTTGCAGGTCACCTCTCCCCTTAACCAGGAAGGTTGAAATGTGTAGGCAAAATCAGTTGTGCCTTTCAGGAGGGTCACAGACTCCCACCCCAGAAAATTGCACAACCACACAAAATTCTGGGTACAGTTCCAGAAGGATAATAAAATCCCCCGTAAAACCCTCCATGGATCCCAATTTAAGACCTGTTGCTTTATAGTGAACATAACAAGAACTCATAGTCTCAAAGCTGTTGTCCCCAGCATAGGGAGTAGAGAAATTTTTTTTTTTTAGTATATATAAAAAGTCCTAATTTGTCTTTATATAATTCCATCAATAGGTTTTGAATAACCAAATATGAGAGTCAACTTACATTTTCCAGAGTCATATTTGTTGTGTTTGAACTTGTCTCTTGATACTTTTTCCTGGTACAGTAGACACTGACAAGGGTGATGACCAGCATCACAGCAAACACAGCAACAGTGGAAGACACGGCAATCACAATGGTGTCTCGAGTTGAGCCTCTCTTTTCACACCTTTCTCCCATGTACCACCAGTCTTCCCCTGACGGACACCTACATGTTCGGAACGTGACTCAGAGTTATGAGTTGATATTTTAATCTGAAAATCTTCACCATCGAAGGTGTGAGTCAACACTCAGGTCATTGGCAGATAGAACTATTTGTCACCCATTCTGGACTAGAAGGGTTGGTTAGACTAGCACAGGCAGGGCCAACGGAAAGGAACAATGGAATTACTCCTAATCTGGGACTTAACACAGCAGCTCCCAGCTGGGAAAGGAAGGTAGCATAGGTACTGGAGAAAATTTAGTTCTCGGTGTCCCAGTCCCTCCACATCCCAGCTATGACCGTGGCCAAGCTCTTCTTAGAATTTAGGTATCTACATCTAGGAAACGAGGACAGTCACAGTAACCACACCAGACCGTTGTGAGGACCTAATAAGATGTGTAACTCATGAGGACTGTTTCAGGCAATTAGAATAACGTGCTACCTTTGCATAAATAATTCTGTCGTTCTGCTGGCAACACAAAGTCCCAAATGGAGAGCAAAAGATAAATATCTTATGAACGGTTTTGAGATGAGAATCAACTGATTTCATTCATATGAAATATCATATGAATCCTACATTGTGGGAATGAAAAAATATGTAACAAAAGAATGGGTAGATTGTATCCTTACCTGCACTCAGCTTTGCCATGATGGAGAATGCAAATGCCATCATTCTCACATTTAAAGTTTGTGCAAAGGTCATTGACGCCCAAGGTCGGGATTGGCTCATTTTGTGTAGTATTAAGGTGGGATATGTCTAAGGAGGGTGAGAGGAGAGCATGGAGGGAAATCAGTTGGGGGTTTAACAAGCATTTGATCTTTAAGTTTCAAAATAAAATGTTCAGGCTTCAGGTTTGTGAGAAATTCAGGTACTCTTGAAGCACCATTCAGTAACGTTTATAGGCAGTGAAAAAATAAACAGGCAGGCTGAAATCTAGACACAAAGGGAAGCTGAACCAGCCTGCGGGACTACAACTGAACACATGCTTGCCTGGGCCTTGGCATGGAAACAAACAGTATTCCTGGGAAATGTAATTATTGGCTGCCATGGCTGAGAAATTTTAGAAGACAATAGATTAATGCTATTACTGACAAGATATATGTGTGTGTGCACACATCTCTATATATGTATGTATACATATCTGAAAGAGACAATAAAGCCGGATCATTTCCACTCTAATTTTATGTGTTTCTGGGATATTTTTACTTCTGGAGTCCTAGAGTTAAATTCTAGGGTATAATGGCTATACTTCAGCTTATTTCTAAAGAAGTGTTCTGGACTAAAGCTTTCCACTATTGCTCCAGGCAGTGTTAATTAAGTTCTTTATCCTGGAACTGTCCCTGTTTTCATTTAAATTATTTTCATATTGTTAATGATTCATACTAAAAAGAATCTCACTCATGTCCATTCCCTCCCACGTTTCTAATATATCTAAACACGGAATCCAGAAAAACACAGTAAATAATCAACGACCACAAAAAAAAAGCAGCTTAGATAAAATGACTTTTATTGACATACCTTCCACTGTCAGGAGGATATAAACATCATCTCCTTTCATAAAATCTCTGCTTTTCAGCCTCTCATGGGTCATAAAGACACTGTATCCATAGCCCCTACCTCTTTGAAACTGAGTTCCATTAGGGAAAAAATCTTGTACTCCCACTTTGGAAGGCCTGTCCCAAAAATAGTTTCCATTACCTGAAAAAGCAATTTATATTAATGGATTGTGTTTAACATCATCATAGCTTTTGGTGTAGGAAAGCACAAGCAATGTGAAGCACAATTAGGACAGAGCTCAAAATAATTCAGTGATGCTATTGACCTGTAATGTATTCCCTGGCAAGTCACTGGAGTTTCTTCATTTAGACTGTCCTAAAGAAATGAGATGCCATGGCAGAGAGGAGCACATTCTGGAATATGAGTGGAGAGGTATCAAAAGCTTCCTACATGGGGGTGTCACACTTCTACTGAACAAGCAGTGTAGAAACTCCGTTGCCCATTAGAATCATTCTTTAGTGGCCTTCTGAGTTACAGGTAGTCCTTTTAGCTGAGTTAAATCAATGTGTTACTGAGAGAGTTTTTAATATTAGCACTGAACAATTCACCTCAGTAATTGAATTATTCACCTAACAGAGTAAAGTCCTTCAGGAGTAGAAGACAGTGAGAAGCACTGCTTCTGGGAAAAGGTGGTGACACACCTAAACTTGAGCCATTTTCAATATCATTCAGGGAGAAATGTTTTGGAAAAAGGTAAAGAAATTCTGAACATCAAATCCCCACACCTCTTTGTGAATACTATTTTTTTTCCTATCAGATTATATATATATATATTTTCCCCAAGCCACTCAGGTCCATTCTTTTCATATACAGAATTCAGATTTGGCAATAATATTCACCTTGCCACAGTTCCATTTTTCGCTTTATTATGTTCCCAGAGGGCAAAGGATTATTACAATTAGAAATGTGATCATTGCTTTCTGGGTGCTCTTCTTTTTCAGACTAGAAAGAGGGGGGATGGTGTCACCATTGGCAAGTCCTCCAGAATTCTTTAATAAGAAGTTGAAATCCATTCCCATACCCTTCCCAACACTACGGAGCACCTACTCAACATCTTCGTTCTGATCAAAAACCGCCCCCATTACAAAAGCTGAACTGTTTTTGACAATTCAGAGGCAAGACCAGGACAGCATGGGTTAGGAGAACTCAACATCTGAGAGCCTCGCCATACCAGGCCCTTCCACAAACTTCCCTACTTGATCTGTAGAGATACTTTTAACAAATGTGTGGGGTTTTTATTACTGTCCCAGTTTTACTTCTGAGGACACTGGTGTTCCAAGAGATTACCTGCTCAAGGTTACACAGCTAATGAGAAGCAAACCTTGGATTGAATCCAGGTGCGTCGGACTCTAAAACTAAAACACTCCTCGTACAACCCTGGGAATTCAGGTATTGTCATCAGTTTCCAAAAATATAGCCAATATCTTCTCAATTTGTTGGCATCTTTGCTGACATTTCTGACAGTCTCCTGCCTGGGAGACTCTGTCCACAGCTGCTGAAGCCCTTCCCCTAAATATCTTCTGATCCTTAGATTTGGGGCTCAAAATTCCCTAGCTACCTGGCTATGCAGTCTTTCCTTCCCAAATCATCCATCCCTCCTAGAGCAGTGATTGTGTATTACCAATAAAAAAGATGAGTCACAAACCAGTGGTCATAAATGGGTCTGTAGTTATACTCCGCTTGTTGGACATACGCTGTCGAATGTCAGGATTTTGATCCAAGATGGTCATCGTGACTTGTTGCCAAGGACATGGCCACTCTAATTGATCATCATTGGCTCCAGAGATCAAGTGGAAATACATTCCTACATTAGGCAAACTACTTAGATTCAAGCGAATCTGAAAGGCATAGCCTTTAGAAGAATAAAATGAAGGACTGAAGACAGATCCGCTGGGGCTGCCAATGAGCTGTGTGAAATTCCTTATATGCCAGACATGATGAGGGCACTGTGTTTCTGAAAGATTGATGTCATCAATAGACAGGCCACCCCGTGAGGCACCAGCGCCTCTGACGCCTCCAAATACCACTCTAAATTTATTGGTCACTTTCAGTGTTACGTGGTAAAGCTGCCAGCTCCCGATGGGTATATCTGCAAGAGAGACATTATTATTCCAAAGAGGACAAAGGACTATGAATCATGTGCAAATCGACATTAGAGTTCTAACCTTCATGGACAAAGGGTCTTTCTAGACCTACTGCTTCCTGCGGGTATGAGGTATGGCTTTCTTACGCCTCCAGCTCAGGCCCAGTTACTTCAAGGCATTTCTGTGGGGATGGCGCAGCTCTCTGGAATATCTGGATGCTTATCTAGCTGATTCTTAGATAGAGCACCCTTTCCCAGAGATAGGTGAGCAAACGATAGCATCTAACTCATGAGAACTCCATGCCCAACTTGCAAGTTACCTCCCATTCAGTTAGTTAAACAGACAAGCAAGCCCAATACTCTACACTTGTACCCCAGATTCCTGTGATACTCAGCCAAAGCCTCCTTTAATCTATTTATACTTTGATCGGAATACTTCCTTCACATGCAAAATTTTTAGTCAACTCTTTGGCAGTATTAAGTATGAATTCACCACACCCTAGAAAGCCCACATCTTGCAACTGACTCGATGTTACATATCTGATATTTGGTACCATCTCCTTTCTTCCCAGACTACACGTCCCCTCCACTATTACTCCTACCCCTAGCTAGCAGCACATTGTATGACATCTTGTCTTATTTTCTGATGTCACATACCCAAATAAGAAGCAGTCCATTTAAAAGTTCTCAGAAGCCTCCCAGGTAGAGAATAGCTCAGGAATTCATGTCAAACTAGTAGTTAACTCAATGCCTTCAAACTTAAATATATTGGCACTTAATGAGAAACATGTTGCTTGAAAATAAGTTAGAAAGATCCAAATTACAGAAAATGCTATTCTCCGTGGAAGGACCCCAGATTGAACAAAAACCTTTCATGAGAGCCTCCACTTCATTTTTACCAGTGCTTTCAGTTTAAATTCTGGACTCCTAAGCAGGTTTCTTAAGTACATTTTGTGCTATTATCTGTCAGTAATAACACCCACAGATTGCTAATATATGTGTAATCAACTACGTGTGTAATAATCTTATTTATAATCTTTTATATATGCACTCGATACATAAAATGTACATGTATAATGCGCGTATATATGTATATACATATAGGAAAACATCATCTATGTTTCAGATTGTTTTTCACTGTTAAACAGGGGGAAAATGGCATGACATATGACATAATGTGGATCAGTTTTATAATAGGTTTTAGTCAATTCATTCAAACCAAGAGGTCACTGTGTGGAGCAGACAGTAATACAGCCGCCAGGCCACAGCCCTTCCCTTCCTCAGCGGACCTTCTGAACCATCTGCTTTAATATGTGATCAATGTGACCCACCTCCCGGACACATGTTTAGAAGGAAGGGTGGCCGTCTAATCAGTGTTGCCCTCTCTCCACTCAGAATTGCTCCAGAAGATGCATTTAACTCAAGTCATAACAATTAGAATCCTTTGCTGGAATTTATTTTTCTAGGCTAGAAATTAGAGGAAGAGACCCTTCTCTAGTCTGATGGTACATTTGGTAAAATGTAAGCTGGGAAGTGAAACAGCCAAAGCCCCAGTTTTACAGACAAAGCCCATCTGAGATAACAGGAAAGGTCCCCAACCATGTTCAGGGACAGGTCCCATCCTGCCAGAGGCCAGCTCCTCTCTTCTCCATTCTACAATATAGTTATGTTGAGCCAGTAACTCTTCACATTTTGCCTAAGCTAGTTTCCATTATATTTTTAGTTGCCAAGAACGGACTTCCCCAGCACCAGAGACTGATCTACAGTTTCTTAAGTGTCACATATTCTGTAGCACAGAAAGGACTCTCATTTTAGCTTCCCAACCACTGCATAAAACAAGTAGGACCAAGTTCTACATTGAAAAGTACTAAGTCCATAGCCCCTACCCTGCTGTAAGTGGTTTTGCATTAAGTAAAGGGTTAAGACTGACTCACTCTGAACCCAAGAATAAGAATGGTGATAGTGTACCTTTTATTTCTTCCACAAGGGTCAGAGTCCTGTTCACACTGGCCGCAGAATATTCCCTGATATAGATGTTCAGTTGGTCATATTCACTTCCACTGTTATATAAAAAAAATTGCAAGCACTGAAATCCTCGTTTAGGGTATAGTATTCTACTTCCCAGCATTGCTGTGGCCCCCTCATTTACAGAGCTCCTGTTGAAATGCATGAAGAAACCAGAACCTGTTAAAGAGGACAAAATGCAGAACTGAGAAAACAGATACCGGATACAGGAATGCGTGTCTCGCGGGCACTCTATTTCCACCTAGTTCCCACTGTATGCAGGGCACTGTTTTGAGCATTTAAATGCAGTTCTTGGAGCAGGCAGTCTATGAAGAAAAGCAACATTAGATCACTTTTTTCTTACTACACATGTTAGTTTTCAAAAATGGGAAAAAGTGTTACCTGTTTGGTTTAGCCTCTCTCTCTCTCTCTCTCCCTCTTTCTCTCTCTCTCTCCACCCGCCCCTTCCCTTCCTCCCTCCTACTGATCTATGTAGAACCACTATCCACTATTCAAATCTACATTTAAAAAATATTTTTTAATTGAAATATGTTTGGCATGTACCATTGTGTAAATTTAAGGTACACAACATGTTCATTTGACACATTTATGTATTGGCATCTGATTGTCATTGTAGCAATAATTAGCACTTCTATCACAATACATAATATCATTTCTTTTTGGTGGTGGGAATAATTAAGTCTAGTCTCAGCAAGTTTGATGATTATAATACAATAGTGTTGCCTATTTTCACTATGCTGTGCATTAGATCTCTAGGGCTTTTTACTACTTGTTACAAGTTTGTACCTTTAAACAACATCTGTCATGTCCCCACCAATCCCCCAAAAAAGAAAAAGGAAAAGCCCCTCCATGCTCTTAGAGATCTCTACCCCTTCCCAGGTCATCTGAGCTGTCAAGCAATGGCCCTGGGTTCTGAAGGCTAGTTTTACATATTTGCTGCCAGAAATGAGAAAATAAATAAAAATGTGGTGCTTGTAGCCAAATAAATGACTATTTGATTCAAAACAAAATTTCAGTGGAAAAGAATACTCATCTGAGTAAAATTAAATAAATTGTACTTTCTACCTGCATTTAAAGTATTTTTGTAACAGGAACGTGTAATCACAACCAGCTGAAATTCTGAAACTGATTAATTCACAGCCTGGTGCTGTTCACTGAAGTTCTCTTGGATTCTTCAGGCTTCAAGAAAACAACCCCACTTCTCCAGAGAAAAGAGTCCTTTCGGGGAGGGGCAGCCCCTCTTGCTGTGGGCACACACTATGGGTAGAGGCTTCACAGAGCCCAGCGCTGACTCATGGGGAAAAAAAGCAAACTTGGACAGTAAAAAGCAAAGAAATTAACCATATCCTTATAAGGCACAGAACCAATTCCTGAGCAGCACGAGTGGGTTATCATTAATAATTCTAATAAAAATAAGAACTCAAATCCCAGTATTTCACAGCAAAGAAAGAGGCTAGAACCACTGAGAGTAAAAGCTGGAAGTATCTCACTCCTGTTACCTTTGCACCGGCCCATGTTGGAGTGATCACTCTCTGGCCCCTCGGGAACCTGGGAGACCCGTTGCCAGTCAGCACTATCTTCTGAACTTTGAATCATACCACACACGTTTTCCAGTTCAAAATCGCACGACTCCATAAAGCTCAAGGAAGAGGCTACCAAAGCAAAAAGACAATTATTGACGCTCATATATAACATGATAATCTAAGTAGTAAAAACTGAGATTATCCTGAAGCACTAGGAATTCTAGGATGACATTAAAGGGGACTTGTCACTGATTCTGAGTGATGGTGGCTTCAAGATCTCTTGATATCTGCAAAACCAAGACAATCGACCAACTGTGTAGTTCTGTATAAACTGCCTGCCCCAAGTCTTGTTTATCAGGTTAACTAATTATAGAAACCTGAGTCCACACTCCCCTAGTTATTCAGAGTAATAAACCACAACCTGGATTATTTGATCCCATTTATATTATGACTGCACACCTCATTTGGGCTGAAAAGAGTTTTGAATATCAAGTTGGTCCACATGTGCCTTAGTAACAGGTTCAAAAACTTGAGTGGGTCATGCTCATGCTGCTATAGGACTCCGTTTGTTTTTATATCTAAAGCCCAGAACTTGTGAGAAGAAAAATGCTGCTTCCATGTTGTAGTCTGGTATCTGGGGGCTATTCTGTTTTGTTTTGTTTTCTTTCTTTCAGAATATCAAACTTCAACTATCAAACTATTATCATCAAACAATTATCTAACTATAATTTCAGAAAACCCAGCAATGCTTGGCAAAATGGCACAGAACAGAATGTTTTCCTACAGAGCAGAGAGGAGGAGAAGTCATTTTGAAGAACCTGTCACATACAGCAGTTATACAGTTGATTCAACTTTAAGATATCAGAGTCACTGAAATCCATTCGTTGGCCAATCACATCCATGAAGTCTGGGATTCTTGTCACAATTGTTGGTTCTGATCCATTCTGGAATGCAGTTTTACTATAGTGCATCACTGAGCTGTAATCATAGGGAACATTCAGGGAGTCTGTTTGTCGGTCATCATAGGATTCAAAATTGCTCTTTTTGCCTAAATGATAGATAAAAATCTTTAATTACTTGATGTTCACAAAATTTAGTTTATCTTACTCCAAACACTGTTAACTTAGAAATAAAGACTATAATAAACAGTGCAACCTTGGCTACAACCGACACTCTATGGTATTTCAAGAGTGTTTCATATATTCCTATCTTAGAATAGACTATTCAAACTTAGAATTGTGATACCAGCTGTCATGCTGAACTTATCTAAGGTTTCATTTCAGCTCAAAGTTGGACTTTAGCATTTGGCCTAAGGTTCTAAGAACTGCTAATGGAAAGAAGGATTCTAAAAAGTGTTGTTGAAACACTCAGGGTCATTGGCAATCAGGAGAGGTAGAGTATCCTCAGTGGATGGAGATGAAAATAAGAGGACTTTGGGAGGTGTGGTGGGGTAGGACCTGGGAATGATAACGTGGTCATCAGAAAGGATTGACATCGTCAGTGATTTCTTAGTTATCTTAGTTATTCTTAGTTTCTGGAACATGTGTAGATGTATGTAAATAAATACATTTAGAGAAGATTCCTGACCGCTTAGCATCATACCAATGGGCCACTGACTGCAATGTGAAATCGAATGATTTTGCAGACACAACAAGGTAGATTTGATCAACAAAGCATAAAGATGTGTTATCAAGTCGAGGCAGAAGTTTCTAACAGAAATAAGACATTGGAAATCTTAAAGAGTGAGGCCATAGATTAAAGCTCAACACTTCTCTTGTTCTAGAAATCTTTCAGTTGGCTTCAGTGCCTTCCCCCAGACTCTGGGTAGGGGTGAGGCCAGGGGCAGGTAATGTGATGTTAGAATTGTGATGTCAGGGGCCCTCAGCGCAAAGCAGCCCTCACTGGCCTCACTTGATAGCGATGCCATCCTTCCCCTCCCCCTCCCCCCCCACACCCCCGCCATACCCTATGGAGGCACGATGGACAGGGAAACTAAGTGTCCCTGCAGAAAATGTGAGTTCTAGTCGGACAGGGTTATTAAAACCTTTCTGACTTTGAGCACAAAGTCACGAAAAGTTCAGGCTGTTGCAGTGTTTCCCAACATGGGCTCCAAAGAACAATAAATCCGGGAGATCAGCTCAGTGCTTTGTGACCACCTAGAGGGGTGGGACAGGGAGGGAGGGAGGGAAACGCAGGAGGGAGGAGATATGGGGATGTATGTATATGTATAGCTGATTCACTTTGTTATACAGCAGAAACTAGCACACCATTGTAAAGCAATTATACTCCAATAAAGATGTTAAAAAAATAAAAAATAAAAAAAATTTTAAGAAAAGAACAATAAATCCAAACACTCCACAAAAAGAAAAAAAAAAAGCATGATCAAGTCATTTTAGGAAATGCTCCTCTTGGAGATTTACAATTCATGTTAGTCTAGCAAAGACACTAAACAGTACAGCAGTGTAAATAACTCTAAGTTTAATTTCTTTTAACTTAGGATTTCCCAAATTAATTTTGGGAAATCAGATTCCTTTCCTCACAACCCCCCTGAACAAATTGTGCAATGGCACTACATAAAATAATCTTCGGGAAACACTGGTTTCTAAGATCACATCCAGCTCAAACTGGGGTTCTGGAATACTGTTCCCCAAAAACCTTCAGGCACTTCAACTCCTATTGAATTACAGCCAAATCAAGTAAGATCAAAACATCAGAGTTTTCCCATTATTAATAGACAGCACCAATGGCAGAAGAGGGCACATGTTTAGAAATTCAGTATTTAACTTAAAAAACAATGTAAGAAAACAAGATAAATGTACCTGAAATAATTCTGTCCCAAATTATGCTGACATAGTCATCCCGATCAGACCGAGACTGTTCATGCCAGAATCCCAGTGCGTGGAGAAACTCATGTTGCACTGTTGCTATTCTGTCACAGCCCTTTCCGATGGAGAGTTCTTGCTTCCCAATGCGCCTATTTCCCACTGAAGACCAGCAGCTTACAGGAGGGTTTACAGAAGGGGGAGAGGGTTTTATATTGATGCAGGTGGAGGTCCTAAGGCAAAATCCCTAATGCCTAATGCACTTAGGTACCCACCTAGATCCTTCACTTATGTTTGGACACCATGTATTTCTCTCAAAACCCCAGTGCAGTATGAAAAGCCTTCCAGACCAGATGACCTTTGGGGAACTTGGGCTGTGACACCAAATGTTTAAAAAGGACTGAGTCATCCTCCAGGCAGCCAAGTCCTGATCTTTTCTGGCAATTTCAAAATTTTTCAGATGGTCCTTGAATAAGGGTTTTATAGGTATAGCAACCATTCAGAACTGCTAACCTTGAGTCAAATAACTATCACCTTCTTAACTGAAGTAGTAAGAGTTCTTAGGTTAAAATAAATTTAAATATACATGTGCACATGCATACAGATGGGTTTTACTTGAAGGCAGAAATAAGGAGTATAGAAACGACAAACAGGTTGAAGTTCACAGAGTTACAGGGTGGATGGCATGCGATCCCACCTTCCTTGTCTTAACGTTGGCAGTCTGGTTGCATGTATGAAAATATTCTTTTATGGCTAAAGAAAACAGATCCAGCAAACAGCAATGGAAGCCCCCGACCCCCCCCCAAGGTTAGGGTCGAGGGCAACTGCTGTGATGTAATGCCCCAGCCATAACAGTTCTCATCAGAGCACTTAGAAGACCAACTCTTCAACTTACCCACTGCCCTTGAACACTGATATATAGTTGGGTTCTCCAGACCAAGGCTTGAAGTCAATGCATGTTTTTAGGCGATAGCGTTCAAATGCATTGAGGATAACTCCCCTGGCATTCATTTCTGAAGGAAGAAAACAAACAAAAATAAACTTATTAAAATTACCACCATTGAACAGTTCACCATGGAAACAGGCCATGCAATATATTGTTTATCATGCGTTAGCCCCTCCATGAATATTTAGTGTTTTATTTTTTAAAAACTTAGTATACAGCACCAATCAAGTATCACATGCAATTAATTGGTTGTTCTTCAGGTAGCTTTTTTTCACCCCATATATATTTCCCTGGAGTCATTACAGGTGCAAATAGCAAAAAGGGCATTTCCTTACCTCAGAGAACATATACATTGGTTCGCAGGCAACCAAAATGAACAATCACTGTCACATGCTTCATCTAAGAAGCTATAATATGTATTTAAAGCCTCACAGCAGAGTTTTTAATCTGAGGACCTTGAGATGAGAGGGACCATGAATATGTTGAAATAGTAGACAAAGAATTACGTCTATATCTATATATATCTATCTCTGCAAAGTGCATTTTCTGGGGAGAGCATTCATAAGATTCGCAAGTGAGTTCCGGTTCCAAAACACAAATAAGAACCATTGCTTTCAAGTTGAGTGATGCTAAAAGGTTAGATAGAATGGAGCTCAAAGACAGCAGAGGTGTGAAAGCAGAAAAGACGTTCAGGAAAAGAAGCTCAGAGGGCAACCCGGAGGAAGGAGCTATATCAGGTGCATATGGAGAGACAGTCACAGCTGGGGTCAAGTACGGTGAAGTGAAGGATGGTGTCTGCCGGGAGGTGGGAGACAGTATGGCAGAGAAGATGGTGTGTGGACTTTGGAACAAGACACAGCTAAGTTCTCCCCTATCCTCACCACTTTTTTTTTTTTTTTTTTTGCGGTACGCGGGCCTCTCACTGCTGTGGCCTCTCCCGTTGCGGAGCACAGGCTCGAGACGCGCAGGCTCAGCGGCCATGGCTCACGGGCCCAGCCGCTCCACGGCATGTGGGATCTTCCCGGACCGGGGCACGAACCCGCGTCCCCTGCATCGGCAGGTGGACTCTCAACCACTGCGCCATCAGGGAAGCCCCACCACTTATTTTTGATGCATAATCTTTGCCAATTTAATTTACCCTTAGAGCTTTGGTATTATCATCAGATCATCTAAGTGGGAAATTAAAATCAGCTTCACAGGGATATTGTGAGGATAGCAGAGAAAGTAGAGGTGAAGTTCCAAGTACAGTAGTCTCCCTTTATCTGTAGTTTTGCTTTCTGCAGTTTCGGTTACCTGCAGTTAACCGAGATCCAAAAATATTAAATGGAAAACTCCAGAAATAAGCAATTCATAATTTTTAAGTTGCACGCCACTCTGAGAGCTTGATGAAACCTTGTGCCATGCCGCTCCATCCCACCAGGGACTCCCCAACCCTGGACATCCATTATCTGCTCCCAACACCCGATCATCAACATCACCATGGGTCAGTGACCCAGCATCACCCGAAGCAGAAGATCCTCCGCTGATGTGTCATCAGAAGGTCAACAGTAGCCTAACGTTACATCACAATGCCTACGTCATTCGCCTCATTTCATCTCATGATGCAGGCATTTTATCATCTCACGTCATCACAAGAAGGGTTAGTACAGTACAATAAGATATTTTGAGAGAGAGAGACCACATTCACTTAACTTTGATTACAGTGTATTATAATTGTTCTCTTTTCTTATTAGTTACTATCTCTTCCTGTGCCTAATTTATCAATTAAACTTTATCATAGGTATGTAGTATAGGAAAAAACATGCTATATATAGGATTTGGTACTACCCACAGCTTCAGGCATCCACTGGGGGTCTTGGAACATATGCCCCGAGCATAAGGGGGCACTACTGTAAAGTGAGCATTTATCTAATGTTTATTTCCTTCCTACCTTCTTACATGTCCATTGCACAAATATTTAAAGACATTATTCAGAAAGCCTCTGTCTAGGTGAAAGTAAAGAACAAGATACATGTGGGACCTAAAATCCATGAATCTATAAGAGGCACTCAGAATTCAACCTTTTACAATATCACACAAATAATACATGTTCATTGTAAGTTAGAAAATATAAACAACAAGAAAGAAATTATAAAATCTTACCCAGAAATAATCAACCACATTTATCATACTTTTTTCTTATGAATACGTACATACATAATATACATATTTTTATAAAAAATAAAGTCACAGCCTACATAATATATTATAAACTATTTTTTCACTAAATAATATATCTTAAAATCTTCCTTCCTCAGTAAGTATTATTCTTTGGGGGTTTTTTGTTTTTTTTTTTTGCGGTACGCGGGCCTCTCACTGTTGTGGCCTCTCTCTTTGCGGAGCACAGGCTCCGGACGCGCAGGCTCAGCGGCCATGGCTCACGGGCCCAACCGCTCCGCTGCATGTGGGATCTTCCCGGACCGGGGCACGAAGCCGTGTCCCCTGCATCGGCAGGCGGACTCTCAACCACTGCGCCACCAGGGAAGCCCAGTAAGTATTGTTTTTACCATTTTAATGGCCACATTATATGACGGTAAGATACATAACTAACTTCCTATTGTCAAATATTTAAATTGTTTCCAAATTTTCTGTATTGTAAGTATCACATTTGGGTCACTATTTCAGATCTATCACTTCCTTAAAATAAGGCATGATGATACCAACCACCACATGACTTTTTGAACTGAACGTAAAAGGAGCTTGCTTGCCTTCGATTTTTATCAAAGCTTAATGAGGATAGTCTCTATCCTGCGTTGAATTGTTTGGAGACTCAAATAAGGGAAAAAATGTGAAAGTTTCGTAAAAAGTATAGCTTTCTACCAAGATAAGATCCTTATTTACCCTGTGCCTTTATTTACCAAGGGTTTTAATTCACTTTGCATCACAGATGCAGAAGAGCTCCACCAGGTATCCTGTTACCTAAATCCCCAGGCTCCGAAGAACAAGGCAGGTCCCAGACAAGCCTAGGAGTTAAGCAAGCAGCTGTTTAGAATTATCTTCTCCTTGTTAGCCCCTTCCTGCTCCTAGCACCTTGGTCTTCATTTCTATTCCCACCTTTTACCCCTTTCCTCCTCTCCCTACTTCCCCCTACCACTCACTTCAAATCTGGCACTCAGGCAAGCAACTGTAACTCACTCACAGGAAGCTATACACCGTTGCTTCAAGTTTCACCCCTTTCAGGTGAGTTGCATCTTAACAGCCAGATAATACCTGAGGCTTAAGCTAAAAGACTAAAGCCCTACTGGCAGCATTTCATATGGAAAACAGTTTGGAGTTTTCTCAAAAGACTAAAAATAGAACTACCATATGACCCAGCAATTCCATTCCTAAGTATATATCCAAAAAAACCAAAAACACTAATTTGAAAAGATGCATGCACCCCAAATGTTCATAGCAGTACTATTGACAATTGCCAAGATATGGAAGCAACCTAAGTGTCCATCAACAGATGAATGGATAAAGAAGTGTGGTATATGTATATACACAATGGAGTACCACTCAGCCATAAAAAAGAATGAAATTTTGCCTTTTGTAGCAACATGGATGGACTTGGAGGGCATTATGCTAAGTGAAATAAGTCAAATACTGTATGATGTCACTTGTATGTGGAGTCTAAAAAGTAGGACAAACTAGTGAATATAACAAAAAAAGAAACAGACTTACAGATATAGAGAACTAGTGGTTACCAGTGGGGAGAGGGAAGGGGGGAGGGGTAATATAGGGGGAGGGGACTAAGAGGTACAAACTATTAGGTATAAAATAAGCTACAAGGATCTATTGTACAACATGGGGAATATAGCCAATATTTTATAATAAGCATAAATGTAGTATAACCCATAAAAATTGTGAAGCACTATATTGTACACCTGTAACATATAATATTGTACATCAACTATATTTCAATTTTAAAAAAGCAAAAAATTTTTAAAAAAGAAACAGGTACATAAAGCTCATAAGGTTAGGATAACTTTGGTTAAAATACATGGCAAAAATAGCCTAAGAGATACAGTCAAATTAAAGCTCACTGATCTTTCATGGAACACAGGAGAATAAAGTTTTTAAGCTATATATACATACATATATATGTGTATATATGTATGTATATGTATTATACACATACATATATATGATTTTGAAACAAAAGTATTTAAAATTTTTTAATCAAAAGATTAAAATCAAAAATAAATATTTAAATAAGGAGAGGTTGGTAAAAGGGTACAAACTTTCAACTGTAAAATAAATAAGATCTGAGAATCTAATGTAAAACATGGTGACTATAGTCGATAGTACTGTATTGCATAATGGAAATTTGCTAAGAGAGTAGAACATAAATGTTCTCACACACAAAAAAAGGAGAAATACGTGAGGTGATGGATGTGTTAGTTAACTCGATGTGGGAATCCTTTCACAATGTATACATATGTCCAATCACCACAGTTACAATTTAAGTATCTTATAATTTTATGTCAATTATACCTCAATAAAGCCGAAATTTTTAAAATTTTAATAAAATGTTTCAGATTTTCTCCAGTTCCAAAAGCCAATGAACATCATTCTCTCCTGATGTTACACAAGCTCTTTATAGCTTCTAATCCTATTAATTACTGTTGCTTTGGCTTTTTCTACTGTACTCTTGGTTTTTCATCTGTTTAATGGCCATTCTTCCCTTCTCAAAAATCTCTATCAGGGCTTCCCTGGTGGCTCAGTGGTTGAGAGTCCGCCTGCCGATGCAGGGGACACGGCTTCGTGCCCCGGTCCGGGAAGATTCCACATGCCGCGGGGCGGCTGGGCCCGTGAGACATGGCCACTGAGCCTGTGTGTCCGGGGCCTGTGCTCCGCAACGGGAGAGGCCACAACAGTGAGAGGTCCACGTACCGCAAAAAAAAAAAAAAAAAAATCTCTATCAGATCTCCCATCTATATCAATGCCAAAAAGTTGCTCTCCCAGGCTGAATTCCATTCTGTGCCATCTTCTTACACAATACAATCTTCCTGGGTCATCCAATAAGATCCATTATCTATGAAGTACTCATTATACGCAAGGCACTATGTGAGAATCTCATCCATATCCATAGCTTCAACCATCTCCTATACCCTTAATAACTCCCTGTTAGATTTCTCTATCTTGAATGACCAGATCAGACACCAAGCCATTATATGATATCTCCACCACAGTGAGCCTGATGCATTTCAAATTCTGCATGCCCAAAACCAATTTCCACCACATTTCTCTATCCTACCCTCTCCAAGACATATTCCCTATTCTTGTTAAAGGTGTTACCATCCACCCAGGTGTCTAAGACATAATCTTGGACACTAGCACTTCTTGCCCTAGACTCACCTTCTTCTTGATCTCTTGGAGCCAATCACCAAATCTAATTGTCTCCTAAGCCTCTCTTAAAATTATCCCCTCTTGTCTATCCTCGCTGAGAGAGTCTTGGTTCAGAAACTCTTTAATCTTTCCCTGAATTTCTTCAAGAGTCTAACAGATCTTCTTACTCTCTTTCTGTCCCACTGATAATACATCTTCTGTACTGCAACCAGAGTGATAACAATCTCACTTCTGCATTAAAACCTTTAGCGGCTGCACATACCACTGGTATACACACCACGTTCTTTAACATGGGGAAGACTCAAGTCCTTCCCAATCTGAAGTCTGCCTATCTGTTCAACTTCATTATCTCCCCGCTCTCAACCTACTTCCCAGCAGGGGTTTTCTTCCTTTCCCCATGCCTTTGCACATAGTGATCCATCTGCCTAGAGCGTGCTTCCCTTGCTATTAGAGGCTGCACTAGCCCCCATAGTTCCTTTCTATGAATTAGAGAGGGCCACCTCACTGTACACCAGAAACTAACACAATATTGTAAATCAAATATACTTGAAAGAAAGAAAGAAAGAAAGAAAGAAAGGGAGGGGCACCTCATCTGGGCAGATGTTGCAAGTGCTGGCTTGGCAGGTGGATGAATAGTACTTCATGCAAAGAAATGAATGCTCATGATGAATATAATGCAAACTTAATTTCAGTCCCACTTGTGCCCCCTCCCCAGGCACCTATGTGTGGTGTACAACTTGCACAAGCTTCATGGCAGCCCTACTGCATAGGGTCACCTGCTCCCTAATGCATATGCCTTTATATCTAGGTTGAGTTAAATGTCCTCCAGTGTGCTCCCATAACATTTTGAACATATCACTAATCATTACATTTACTGCATTCTATTATAATTAGCTTTTGGTTTATCTGAATCTCTACTGAAATGTATGATATTTAAGGAAAAACCTCCCAAATAGCAGTTCCTAAACTGATGCTGGTCAAGGGTATCATTTTTACTAAATGGGGACCATGTTTAGAGCTTTCCATTACAATAAATTTCTAATATAGAATAGCTGTCCTTTCTTTTGGATTAGGTTCTTCTGACTTTTTAGTATTAAAACATTATTTATTTTATAAACAAAAAAGATGATAAAAGATGATAGTGGGTTCTTGTTGTTTAAGTTCCTCAATTGTCCAAATAAAATATTAGTAAAATAGTGACAGTTCCTAAAGTTTTGTTTGGTTGGTTGTTTCATGTTTCAAACTCATATGTAAAGTCTGAACATATATGAAACCACTGCTTTAAAATAAAGACTAGCTCCCTAAAATTTATGTCCCAAGCAACCAATACAGAGTAGGCTCTCCATAAATATTGGTTGAATTCATCCTTTATTGGTCAAAACTCAGCAAATATTTCAGACAAAATCATTTAGGTTCTGTTCATTTTTCATTTTGCTTATTTTTTTTAAAGTGTACTTAGCCACACAAAACAACAAAGAAAAAAACCCTTAAAGGCCATGTGAGTCTTCCCTTGGAAATACTGTCATCATATTCTGTCAGGAACATACATTAGTTCTGGGCACTCCAAAGTGCATACTAACCCAAGCTATCGTCTAGAACATATGGAATAGTATGAGGCCATCTATATCTTTCTCCAACGATGGAATTTCTTTCTTGTACCTGTCAAAATTAAGTGGGAAAGGATTCATTGAATGTATCAGTCAAACATTTATGAAACAATCAATAGTTAATCTAGAAATAAAGGAAGTTTTAAGCTTTCCCAGCCAGCCTAAACAAATTGCCAGGGTGTGTGCGTGCACGTACACATGTGTGTGTACACCTACTTTTATCATATTATAACAAAGGTTTAGGAGGAAATCACTAATTTCTGGGGTTTTTTTTTCTTTCTTTCTTTCTTTTTTATTTCTGAGTTTTTTAATAAGGAGAATGATAAGCATTAATATTTCCTTTAATCCTATCATTTCACTTCAATTATTCATATTTTTACATATCCTTGTAATAGCACAAGGTCGTGGGCCTGACGCATAGTGAGGCCAAACAATCTGAAACATCAGAGTTTGGAGCAGAGAAAGGTTTATTGCAGGGCCATGCAAGGAGATGGGTGGCTCAGGCCCCCAAAAACCCCGAGCTCCCCAAAGGGTTTCAGCAAAGCATTTTTAAAGGCCAGGTGAGGGAGGGTGGTTACAGGGTATGTGATCAGCTTATGCACAATTCTCTGATTGGCTGATGGGAAATCACTAATTTCTATCATTAATTTTGTTGATAAAGTTGAAGCAAAATCATGTAAATAATGATTGTTGGAAAACTGGACAATAAATATGGTAGATTCATAGACTAGTTTCTTATACTACAGATTAAAAATATACAAGAAGGAAGTGATAGCAAAACCTCAATCATCTTGATCTCAGAATATCAGAAAAAAAATCACACATGAGCTGGACCAAAGTTTTCAAACAATTTTAAAGTACTTGAAATTTTTTTTTTCCTGGTCCATTCATCCTTCATCAAGTATTTTTTTTAACATCTTTATTGGAGTATAATTGCTTTAAAATAGTGTGTTAGTTTCTGCTTTAACAAAGCAGAATCAGCTATACATATAACAAAGTGAATCAGCTATACATATACATATATCCCCATATCTCCTCCCTCTTGTGTCTCCCTCCCAACTTTTATAATAGAAAGCTAATAATGTTTCATTAATGTATTCACCCAGCCAGCAAAATGAACACTGTTCAAGAGAACAGAGATCCATTGGTAACCAAACTACCAATGTCTCTACCTTCCTAGAGCTCTTTCTAGTAGAGGAGACAAACAGCATGTAAGAAAACAGTCTAAGGACTTCCCTGGTGGCACAGAGGATAAGACTGCACACTCCCAATGCAGGGGGACTGGGTTCGATCCCTGGTCAGGGAACTAGATCCCACCTGCATGCCACAACTAAGAGTTCACATGCCATGACTGAGAGTCCACACGCTGCAACTAACAAGCCAGTGAGCCACAACTAAGGAGCTGGTGAGTCACAACTAAGGAGCCCACCTGCCGCAACTAAGACCCCATGCAACCAAATAAATAAATAAATATATTTTTTAAGTTTAAACAGGATATATTTAATAGTAGCAGAGGAAATGAAAAAGGGAGATGTGGACAAGAATAAAGGGATTAGGGGAGTGTATTAGATAAAGAGGTCAGGACAGGACTCCTTGAAAGGGTGACATTGAAGGTGAAATGAGAGTGATAAGAAAGAGCCAGTATTGAAAGGGGCTCTGGAAAGATCATTCCAGACAGAGGAAACAGTAGTTGTTCTGCTCTGAGGTAGGAATATGCTTGGTATATTTTGCATGTTTGAGGCCAGTGGCCTAAGGAGATGAGATCAAAGAAGAGAGGAGATGGGAGGAGAGATAGGCAGGAGTTAAATCATGCAAAGTCCTAAAGGCTGTGGGTAAATCTGGATATTATTCTAAATATGGTAGGAAGCCATTGAGTTTCAAGCCAGGAAGTGAAATGGTGGTGTTGCTTATTTAAAAGTTCACTTTGCTGTAGGGGATAGGGGACAGGGACAGGGTGGAAAAGATTCTAGGAGGGCAACATTTGAAGCAGATAAATTAGGAGAAAAGTGGATTCTTTGGAGTATATATACTTTGGAGATAGAAATAATAGAACTTGCTGATGGAGTGGATGGTGGGGTGAGGGAAACGGAAGAAGCAAAGGTGACTCCTAGGTTTTTTACTTATTCAGTGGAGTGGGGAGAGGGAGTGGTGATTACTTTACTAAGAGGGAAAACTAGGGAGGAACAGCTTGTATGAGAAATCAGAGTTTAGTTGAGGACACATTATGTTTGAGGTATCTTGTAGACATTCCAATGGAACTGATGGATTAGTATTGGGATAGACAAGTCAGGAGCTCAGGGGAAGGAATGAACCAGAGTTATACATTGGGAGTCATCAGCACAGAGATGACAAGCCCTGGTACAGGGTAGGATCAAGGAGAGAAGAGCAGACCAAGGACTAAACCTCAGACACTGCAGCTCTGTTTCTTGAGTTGAAGTTCACAGTGGGGGTTGAGGAATGTTTAAGCTCCCTTAAACTACATGTAAGGTACCTGTGTTCATCTGTGTGCCATGATGGCTAGGTAAGAACCAGTACTCTTTTTTTTTTTTTGCATTACGTGGGCCTCTCTCTGTTGTGGCCTCTCCTGTTGCGGAGCACAGGCTCCGGACGCGCAGGCTCAGCGGCCATGGCTCACGGGCCCAGCCACTCCGCAGCATGTGGGATCTTCCCAGGCCGGGGCACGAACCCGTGTCCCCTGCATCGGCAGGCGGACTCTCAACCACTGAGCCACCAGGGAAGCCCCAGAACCAGTACTCTTTATGATAGTTTGGGAAGATCTTTATGTGGCAACTCTATTCTCAGCTGTCAGAGTAGGAGTCACAAAACCTTTCTCTTATGGTAAAAACCTGATTCATTGAATTTACAAATTCAGTTTAATTTTGCTTCAACTGGCTTTAATCAGTGAGGTTCTATTTAAAAATGAAAATATCATATTGTTCCCATAATGAAAATCAGTCAGATCAATAAGACCAAAGCATACCAGGTGAGTGACGGTGGGTTTAACCACACAGAAATCTGAGTAATGAATGATGAAGATACTATTATATGAATCCCTTAGAGTATAAAGTATTCATTGACTAAATGTGTCAACTATGATTCTACACCCTTAGAGATAGTTGGGCTTAACAAAGCCCATGTTGTCCCATCATTCTCAGATACTCTATTTTAGCTTGCAGTGGTTAATTGAAGGTCTTTCCTTGCATTGTTTCAACTCACCCCATCAAGTCTGATGTCTCCCTCAAAAAGATCCAGTCCCGAATCTAAGAGGGAAGGTAAAAATTTGTGTTAGCAAATTGGATTCAAACTCCCCACTTAATAAAGAATTTAAAAAAAATCCACAAACCTTCATTGATATCAAATATATCCTGGTCAATTCCACCATCTACATCTTTAACAAAAAGAATAAAAACACATTGAACATTGTGTTTATGAAAGAAGAAAATCTTTATCAATTACCAATTAGAAGTAAGCAAGGTTCTTTTGCCTCAGATAAGAGAGTACCAGGTTCTGATTCAACATATATTGATTCATTGATTGATTGATCGATTGATTGAGACCTCCCATGAGCCAGGCTTGGGGCTATGGGGCTTTTGCATATATACTCTTGTTTTACCCATGTCCCTTGTATGCCAAATAACTTCAGGAATAAGAAATTGGTCATTCCATATAATATTAAGCTTAATTTGAAAGACTAGATTAGATGACTAGATTAAATAAGAAGCAAATATTTAAATTTGGTCAAACCAGTACAATCTATCCATATATTTATATTCCTTGCTAATAGTGTACCTTGGAACTCTCAAGCAAAATTCCTAATTTATATTTGAATTATTCTTAAGTTGCAAAGGGGTAGATAATATGGCCAAGTCTCTAACTGTACAACTGAATAGGACAGACATCAGGTCCATTTGATTTGACACAAAATAACAAAAATAATAATAGTAGGCATTTTATGGGATGCCGATATGTCAGTCACTGTGTTTGGACTTTCTTATACCACCACTTATTTTTTTTTTTTGCTGAGTAGGTGGAACGCCGGAGCAGAAACAATAAAACGTTCCTCAATAAGTCAAAAGAAGCCAGCGCTTGATCAAAGTTCAATGCAATTATGCAATAATGCATATGCAATTATGCACTGTGCTTAGCATTAAATGTGTCCTAAGTTCTTCTGTTCTGTTGTTCTATTATTCACATAACCTTTTTTTACTATAACATAGGGCAAAACTCAAAATAGACTCACCAAAGATTTCTGGGGTTGGCTGGGAAACAAACACATACAAAAGATATATTATTATGATGCCCACGAAATAAATGGTCTTATTGATTCCAATTTATATCTAACCATTTCTGGGGTTTTCTTTTTTCCCTAGTATTATGGATAACTTTCTGGAAAAATCCCAAGAGAGCTAAATCAGAGTCTAAGATAACTTTTTGACCCAAGGGTCTTCTCATTTCATATAAAAAATGAAACAGCCTGTTGTATGGATTTGAAGGTGAAAGAAACAAGAAACCAACTTCACAGGTTGAAAAGAAGGCAGAACATAAGAGTCTTGCCCTCAATTAAGGGTTCACTTTAAACATGATTTAAAGTGAACATGATTCTAAAGAATTCATGGAGCTATGCTTGAAAAACCTAATAATTTATTCCCAATATTGAAATATTATTATAATTTTTCATGATCCTTTAAAAAGAAAATTTTATTGAAGACCTCATTAACCATGGTTTACTTTCACATTTGTCTCAAGACTCCACCTTCAAAGTCAATACCAAATACTCCAGAAAAAAAATCTATGGCTATACTTTGCAAGTGGGAAAAAAAAAAAACTTCTGAAAACAGATTCGCTACAGGTGATGAAATGAAACCCAGACCACATACACAATGGCAAAAACTAAGTAAACCTGATATTTCTTAGTGAAGTCTAGTTTAAAAAGCTCATGGGACTGGTAGACAGTAGGTCTGGGTTTTATTCCTGCTTCTACCAACTAACAGCAAGTCAGTTCACCTTCCTGATACTCAGAATATCTGTATAATATGGTCAGTGCCTGCTTTGCCTGGGTATTATGATGGTTATATGATGTAATGTGAAAGAACTTGGTAAACTTTGTCATACAACTGTAAGGTACAATTTTATTTAAATACTTACCTGTAGATACTAGAATATAGATACTAGAATCAGTTGGGGTGTTTGACAAGCATGGGAATAACTGGTTGGATGATGACCATCCTTTTTGATATTAATTAGTGCCTTGATTGCCTCACATTTGGCCACACACAGGCACACACTCACAGAGGAATGCCAACACACCTCCTGAAAAAAGTCATCAAGTATTTGTTCATAATTACAGTTTTAATAAGTCTTCAATAGTATCTCCTGTTCTCACTGCTGTAGTTCTGTTCACAGAATATCAGCTCAACATAATAATTGTTATTTAAAAATCACAACTAAAGGTTCCCCCCCCAGTCACTTGAAACTTCATTTAAAACCTGATTATGAAAAAACAAAAAAAACACAAAAACGTGATTATGGTTACCAGGGGATAAAGGGGGGGAGGGATAAATTGGGAGATTGGGATTGACATACACACATATACACATATCTATATAAGATAAATAACTAATAAGAACCTGCTGTATAGCACAGGGGACTTACTCAATACTCCGTAATGGCCTATATGGGAAAAGAATCTTAAAAAAAAATAAATAAAGAGTGGCTCTCTATATATGTATAACTGATTCACTCTGCTGTACACCTGAAACTAACACAACATTGTAAATCAACTACACGTCGATAAAAATTAAAATAAATAAATAAAACAAACCTCAAGTTGGTTTGTGGTACCAACTACCTGTCACTGTAGAAAGATAGGTCTAACCTGATGAAGAAGCAGAAAAGAAATCCCATGCTACAAAACGTAAGTATTTGCTGTGCCTGTGACATTCATCATTCACTCCGTCATGTCTCACATTACTGTAACAGCAATATGTGTCACATTCCGCAGTAAAAATGGAATGATTTTCAAATTTCACATTTTCCATCTTATGAAAAGAAAACTTGTTACACAGCAATGAAACTGAAGATAAAACATAACTTTATGTCAGTGTCTCTGACTTTTCTTCTGGTGGGTCTTCTTCTCACTCCCAGTACCCTGCCTGTCCCTGCTCGCCAAAAAGAAACGTTTATTTCATTGACACTTTGAAATTCCTTAAAAAACAAAAAACGAACGAACAGGTTGTTCTTTAATAATCGGTATCAACTACCCCCAATTTTTCTAATTGTTTTCCATACATTGTTTTCTTACCAAGCCAAAAACCCGGAGGAGGGCAGCAAAGAAAAGAAATGAAGGCAGATACCAAGAATCCATGCTGTCACTTCCAGCTGAAAGTTGCAAACTATGAAATTCAGAGTAGCATTTACTTTTTAAAAGGCAAACATCATAACGTATAGCCTTTGATCTTAATGATCCATCTGGCAGGTCAGCCCACTGCAGTAGTAATACCTCCAATCAAAAAGTTAAAGTCCAGTATCCTTAACACTGTTCTGCAGAGTTTATTGGTTGTTATTTTGTGTGTGGGTTTTTTTTTTTCTCCTGTGTCAACACTCAATAGCCAAGTGCCTGGCTGAGACCTGTTAATAAGTTCTCTAATGTATAATACTGGTCCCCAAGATTATTAAGTGCCATTTGAGGGAAAAAAAATCCAATTAATTTCTAAACTCAATCTTTCAAATGGAAACATTTGTGAAGCTTCTGCCCTTGTAGCCCTGAGCTGCTTTAATATATCCATGTATGTCCATGACTGTTTATTGTTCATTCATTTAATAAAAATGTATTGAATTACAATACAAAATCCATTAATGTCCTAGAAACTTGGCATATTTGATATTCACATATAAAGTGGCAATAGCAAAACAGCAACATACATCTCTCCTGAAAATTCCCATCAAGCAAAGTCAAGTGGGAGTTAAAGACTGGGAAGGGTCACTGGTTTTCTGAAAAACTAGTGTCCCCAATCCATCTCTCAATTCTTTCTTTTTCCTCTTGGGGTAATTTCTCTTTAGAGACAACCTACTCTCTCATTTCCCACACTTTCACTCTCAACTTAAGTGTGATGCAGGGTAATATTTTTGAAATACGAATTTTTCCCCTCAGTATTTCCTTCCCCACTCAAGATTGGTCTTTGCTCCATTCTGTGCTAATAAAAAGGATATGAAAAGACATGTAGGGGCTTCCCTGGTGGCTCAGTGGTTAAGAACCCACCTGCCAATGCAGGGGACATGGGTTTGAGCCCTGGTCTGGGAAGATCCCACATGCCACGGAGCAACGAAGCCCGTGCACCACAACTACTGAAGCCTGCATGCCTAGAGCCTATGCTCCTCAACAAGAGAAGCCACTGCAATGAGAAGGCTGCGCACCACAACGAAGGGTACCCCTCGCTCACCACAGCTAGAGAAAGCCCACATGCAGCAACAAAGACCCAACACAGCCAAAAAATAATTAAGTAATTAATTTTTCTAAAAAAGACTAAAAAAAAGATCCAAGGAAACAGCAATACTCTACAAAAGAAAGCATGTCTTCAGCGGAGGAGAATAACTCCTAAGAAGCCAAGAGTGGCCCAGAAGTATCAAAGAAAGCTACCAGGTCTGAGGGGCCAAATGGATAGGAATAAGCCCAGAGATTAACCCACGCGCATACAGTCACCTAATTTATGACAAAGGAGGCAAGAACATACAATGGAGAAAAGACAGCCTCTTCAGTAAGTGGTGCTGGAGAAATCTGGAGAGCTACATGTAAAAGAACGAATTTAGAACACTACCTAACACCATACACAGAAATAAACTCAAAATGGATTAAAGACCTAAATGTAAGACGAGACACTATGAAACTCTTAGAGGAAAACATAGGAAAAACACTCTTTGACATAAACCACAGCAAGATGTTTTTTGACCCACCTCCTAGAGTAACAGAAATAAAAACAAAGATAAACAAATGGGACTTAATTAAACTTAAAAGCTTTTGCACAGCAAAGGAAACCATAAACAAGACAAAAAGAAAACCCTCAGAATGGGAGAAAATATTTGCAAATGAAACAACAGACAAAGGATTAATCTCCAAAATATACGAACAACCCATGGAGCTCAATATCAAAAAAACAAACAATCCAATTAAAAAATGGGCAGAAGACCTAAATAGACATTTCACCAAGAAAGATACACAGATGGCCAAGAGGCACATGAAAAGATGCTGAACATCACTAATTATTAGAGAAATGCAAATCAAAACTACAATGAGATATCACCTCAAACCAGTCAGAATGGCCATTATCAAAATCTCTAGAAACAATAAATGCTGGAAAGGGTGTGGTGAAAAGGGAACCCTCCTGCACTGTTGGTGGGAATGTAAGTTGATACAACCACTATAGAAAACAGTATGGAGGTTCTCTAAAAAACTAAAACTAGAACTACCATATGACCCAGCAATCCCACTACTGGGCATGTAGCCTGATAAAAGCATAATTCAAAACCAGACTTGTATCACAGTGCTCACTGCAGCACTATTTACAATAGCCAGGACATGGAAGCAACCTAAGTGTCCACTGACAGATGAATGGATAAAGAAGATGTGGCACATACATACAATGGAATATTACTCAGCCATAAAAAGAAACGAAATTGAGTTATTTGTAGTGAGGTGGATGGACCTAGAGTCTGTCATAAAGAGTGAAGTAAGTCAGAAAGAGAAAAACAAATACTGTATGCTAACACGTATATATGGAATCTAAAAAAAATGGTACTGATGCACCTAGTGGCAGGGCAGGAATAAAGATGTAGACATAGAGAATGGACTTGAGGACACAGGTTGGGAGGGGGAAGCTAGGGCAAAGTGAGAGTAGCATCGACATATATATACTACCGAATGTAAAATAGTTAGCCAGTGGGAAGCAGGAGCATAACACAGGGAGACCAGCTCGGTGCTTTGCGATGACCTAGAGGGGTGGGATAGGGAGGGTGGGAGGGAGGCTCAAGAGGGAGGGGATATGGAGACATACGTATGCATATGGCTGATTCGCTTTGTTGTACAACAGAAACTAACACAGTATCATGAAGCAATTATACTCCAATAAAGATCTATTTAAAAAAAAAAAAAGAATGTCTCCACAGCAGACTGCACAGAATGACAACAAGGGACCAGAGAGAGGGATGGATGTTTCAGAGGATGCTTGTGAGGACACATGACATCAGGAGCAGATGGGACCTCAGCTGTTAAGTTTAGGCACAAGCCTAGGGGTAAAAGATGGAAATCCTGAATTGGCTGCGATTAAATATCTCCCACTTATGTGGATAGGGACCCAAAATAATAGTTATGGTTACAAAAAAATAAAGGTATTTATTATATACATCTCTTTTTGTGAGCTGAGATGTGAAACTGAGACTCCTGACTGCATTCTACGTGTCGGGACAAGGAGCTCACATTCGAAGTTAGCAAATTGGAAGCAGGCAGATAAGAAGCAACAGTTCCTACAGGACTGTTGGAGTCTGTTTTGGACCCTAATTACAGAATATGGACAGCGCCTTGCTACGAATCTCACAGAGAGTCATGGAGGCATGGCTGAAATCCAAATATAATGTGTTTTGACTACAGTTAATGGATATCTTTTACATTTCCTTCTTTCTGGGGTTGTCAGTGATGCTCTTTAATGCAGAAGCTACACTTGGCTTGTCTAACACACCTCCAGTTTCCCTCACTTGTACCCCACCCCTAGGAAACTTTTTCAAGCTCATCATGGAATCTGAAGTTGGATCCCAGGAAAATGTCTGCCTCCGGTTGCTGGTCCTCCTCTGGTCTTCCTTTCTCCCAGGTAATATGGAAGGAACAGGCATCTGTGAACAGGAGACCCAGTGCTGGAGATTCTAGGCCTTATGGATTGCTCTGAAAGCCTCTTAAACTATCAGGAAAGCATATTTCTCTGAGGAATGTGATTCTGAAGATCCCCATGGAATATGAGTACATTCTAGACCTGAGGGTAGCAGACCATGAGTGTAAAAAACTTCTTAACAGGAAATAGTACAGAGAGATTGCAACAAAGATCCAAAAGACTTTGTATCTTTCTTCTTGTAGTGCCTGTTTCCGTCACCTGACTCTCCTTCCCCCCCGCAAAAAAATAGTTTTCCAGGAACAGAGTTACAGATACAGAGAATAAACAGGTGGTTGCCAGAGGAGATGAGGTGGGGGAAAGAAATAAATAGGTGAGAGAGATTAAGAGGTGTGGACTTCCAGCTGCAAAATAAATGAGTCATGGGTATGAAGTGTACAGTTCGGGGAATATAGTCAATAACTATGTAATATGTTTATCTGGTGACAGGTGATAACTAGACGTGTAGTGGCGATCATTTTGAAATGTATAGAAATATTGAATCACTATGTTGTGCAACAGGAACTAACAAGGTCAAGTACACTTCAAAAACAAACAAACTCATAGAAAAAGACATCGGATTTGTGGTACCCAGAGGCAGAGAGTGGGAGGAGGGGGAATTGGATGAAGGCAGTCAAAAGGCACAAACTTCCAGGTATGAGATAAATAAGATCTGCTTTCACCTTCTGAGAGGGTCCACATTCTGTCCATGGAATGTGTATCTCTCTAAATAAACTTGCTTTCACTTAAAAAAAAAAAAGATAATTAATACTAGAGAGCTTCCCTGGTGGCACAGTGATTAAGAATCTGCTTGCCAATGCAGGGGACACGGGTTTGAGCCCTGGTCCGGGAAGATACCACATGCCACGGAGCAACTAAGCCCGTGCACCACAACTACTGAGCCTGCGCTCTAGAACCTGCGAACCACAACTACCGAACCCGCGTGCCACAACTACTGAGCCTGTGTGCCACAACTACTGAAGCCCTCACGCCTAGAGCCCGTACTCCGCAACAAGAGAAGCCACTGCAATGAGAAGCCTGCTAGTCACAACTAGAGAAAGCCCACGCACAGAAACGAAGACCAACCCAGTGCAGCCAAAAATAAAATAAATAAATTTATTAAAAATAATAATAATAATTAATAAATAAGTACTAGGGATGTAATGTACAACGTGGTAAATATAATGAACGTTGCTATGAGTTCTATATGAAAGTTAAGAGAGTAAACCCTAAGAGTTCTCATCACAAGGAAAACTATTTTTTTCTGCTTCTTTAATTTTGTATCTACGTGAGATGATGGGTGCTCACCAAACACCGTGATAATTATTTCACAGTGTATGTAACTCAAATCATTATGTATGTAGGCAAATCACCTTAAGCTTACACAGTGCTGTATGTCAATTATATCGCAATAAAACTGGATGAAAAAAAAGTTTTGTAAGTTATTTCATTAATTTCCCAATGCTAACTTTTATGAAATCTTATAAGCACTTCTATAACATACTGGGGAGGTACATAAATTTAAATTTAATTAAATGGATCTAGGAAAAAGGAAAAGAATGGGGGGATGTGGTGACTAGAGAAGTCCCTGGGCAGCTAGGGGGACACAAATTCAATAGGGGTCCAGCCAAGTGAAGGGCAGAAGAGCTCCTAGGACATCTGCACACCCTGGTGCTGAACAGACTAAATCATGTCCTTCACACAGATCTTCTAAGCCCCTCCCCACATTACCATCTCTTACCCCTTTTTCAAAATTGTGGTAAGTTACTGTAGTAGTCAGAGTTCTCCAGGGAAACAGAACCGATAGGATGTATATATAGATAGAGAAAGAAATTTATTTTAAGGAATTGGCTCACATCATTGTGGAGGCTTGCCAGTCCAAACTCTGCAGAGTGGGCCGGCAGGTTGGAGACCAAGAGAAAAGTTGATGTTGCAGTTTGAGTTCAAAGGCAGTCTGCTGGCAGGATCTCCTCTTCTTCTGGGGACCTCTGTCTTTTGTCTCTTCAACCCTTCAACTGATTAGATGAGGCTCACCCACAGTACGGAGAGTAATCTGCTACTCAAAGGCTACTGATTTACATGTTAACATCATCTAAAAATATTTTCACAGGGACATTTAGGCTTATATTTGACCAAATATCTGGACACTGTGGTCTAGCCAGGTTAACACAGGAAATGAATCATCCTGTGATGGTTACCTTTTTACTGCTCTTCTTTTATTGCCAGACTCTTCATGATCACCTGTTTATGGGATGGCTACTGGTCATGCTAGAGGTGACTACTGTTGCCACTTAATACAAGTGGCTTGATTGTCAGCTACACCCCTGGCTGAAGACAAAGATGTTATGTATCATAGTTCACAAGGACCATGAATGACAATGCAGTCACACCGTTGATCAAAGGACTGGGAGTAACCTTTGAGATGTCAAGAAGCCAGCTGGCTGAGGGAGTGAGGAACAATTCTATTCCTACACAGAATGATCCTTCTTCAAATCTCTGCACTGGTTTCATAGAGGGAGCTCTTCTGCTAAGAGGCAGCCCACAAAGAAACTGAGGGGGGGAAATCGCTGCAGCATGATGAGATAAACAGCGTCCTGCCATCACTACAAAAGGATCAACAGGTGGCTCAGAAAGTTCTGCAACCCTAATCTAGTTCAGCTGTCCTGGTGCCGTTAAGAATTCACCCCAAGCTCCAACAGGTCCAGAGTGGGCATCCACTGATACCCGTTCATCTACTTCATGAGATTGCTCAAGAGTTTTAATGCCCTCAAACTCCAGTCCAGTTTACTCCTCCTGTAGCTCAGGCCTGCAAACACCTGGAAGAAGGGATGAATCATTCCTTCTTCATGCTTTGGTTGCACTTATGTATGGTACTCATTACCCAAAAGTATAGTTATTATTTACAAATCTTCCTCTCCCGAGTAACTAACTGAAATCAGTCTCATTGAAATTTGTAACTCCAATACTTGGCACTTAATAGGTGCTTGGTAAACATTTGTTGGGAGAAATGGGAATGAACTATGGAAAATCAGTATCTAGAAAATGCTCTAATTTCTGTAAGCCTACCCCAATGCCATTAGGCGCATAGCATTTTTTTATGGGCACAGAGGCCAACAAAACCACATGTTTTTGTCCTGAGTGTTTTTGTCCAATAAGAACAAACATTTCCCACTGGGAAGAAATGTAAGGCTTTGTTGTGATCTATTGCTACGGGTTTCCTGTGTACACATCAACGCTTCATGGTTTGGTTGGGCCAAATCAGACTTACGTGCAAAATGACATAAGAGTACTTCCCGAGGGTGGGGTTGTGTATGCCCGACACTAACACAGTTTAAAAGCCACTCGTCAATATGAATGTATTCAGTGTAAGCTCACTCCATTCATTTTCAAGAAAATTTCAGCCGAATACCCAATAACCATAGTTTGTCAGTTGTTCTTTAAGTAAATATGGTGTTTTTTCATGGAATGAGAAAAGCAGCTAAATCAGTTCACATCTCAAGCAATCACATAAGTGCTTTTCCTCAAAAACATGTAAGTTGAGAGCATGGATCATTGGCTATTTGGGTCAGCTAAGATGACACTGTTATAGGCCCTGAGATACAATCACTAAAGTGCAACTAATCTGGTTTAACAACTAGCAGGTGGCACTTTCCATGTGCCCAACACAACGTGCGTCATCCAGCCTGTTTTCCCCTGCGTTGGCTTTTTGTTTCATTTTGTTTTACAGTGTCCTGCAGAAGTAAGCCACCCAGACGTGTACTAAAATGACAACTACTTTACAAAGAATATGTAAATGACACTACCTGCTGTGCAACAACAGAAAGAGAGCATGAGGTAAACAAGGTCCCACACAGTGCGCAAGACCGGACTGGTGCACAGGGGGATGAACTTGACTTTGTTACATTGGGTTGTTCAAGTGTCTGGTGTCGATGGCACTGCTTAAGCCTTTGCTGCTTCTGGTAGGAGAAATCTTGCTGGGCAGAAGCAAAGGAAATTTGAGAGACTTGTCTTCTTTCTTCCTTTCATTTTCTGGGCTCCAGTTTTTAACTTGCAATAACATTAAGCCTGGGTCACTTTAACCACAAAAATTACTGAGAAAGAAAAGCTTGAGTGTATGATTCACTTCATTGTCGTCGACTGTGAATAGAAGGGATCTCTGAAGCACTCAGCCGGTGTGTCTGGCTCCTGGTCCTTTTTTTTTTTTTTTTGCGGTACGTGGGCCTCTCACTGTTGTGGCCTCTCCCGTTGCGCAGCACAGGCTCCGGACGCGCAGGCTCAGCGGCCATGGCTCACGGGCCCAGCTGCTCCACGGCACGTGGGATCCTCCCGGACCGGGACACGAACCCGTGTCCTCTGCATCAGCAGGCGGACTCTCAACCACTGCGCCACCAGGGAAGCCCTCCTGGTCCTTCTTGTCATGTGTGCATTCCTTTGCAGCTGTCCCCTAACTTCTTCTCTTGAAACCCATTTTCATTCTGAAAAGTGATTAAGGACCCCCAAAGAAATTTTACTGTTCTGAGCTACCTATCAATATTGACCTTATTAAAAACTAAAACTGAGGGAATTCTGCAGTGGTCCAGTGGATAGGAATCTGTGCTGTCATTGCTGAGGGCCCTGGTTCAATCCCTGATCAGGGAATTAAAATCCATAAGCGACGCGGCATGACCAAAAAGGAAAAAAAAAAAAATTAAAACTGAGAAAAAATTTGAAATGCATATAATTCATTTTAAAATAACAATTTAGGACTTCCCTGTGGCGCAGTGGTTGAGAGTCCGCCTGCTGATTCAGGGGACACGGGTTCGTGCCCCGGTCCGGAGCGGCTGAGAGGCCCGTGTGCCGCAAAAAAAAAAAAACAAAAAAAAAAAACAATTTAAAACCCAGTGTATGTTAACATAAATAATATACTTTAATGAAAAATAAGTACATATTAAAAGACAAAAATAAATTAGTGAGAAGAGTGGCATCGTTTTCTGTCTGCAAATCTCTTAATGTCTGGCTTAATAGAAGACAGTTGGATTCTCAGATGCACTTCTGTGTTCAAGTCCTTGCTACGTATTGTTATGATTAAAGTATATGAAGAAAATTTGGCCTCAAACAGAAATGTCAGTTGAAAAAGGAAGGAGTGTTTTAATAGCTTTTTTGGGATAATTGTGGCTGACCTTCTCAAATACTATACCCAAACTTGACAAGCTGTAGTTTCTTAAACCACATCAATGAACTTTTCGTATTCTGTTATATTAAAATCCGTTGGTCCATCTTGCATTTTGAATGGATCCTCTACTTATGCATTGTAACATCATTCATCTTTTAGAAAATCTAGATCTTCCAAACATTAACACATTTAATTGTACCTTATTAGATAAGTCTCTTTGTTAACATCACCGTCAATCTCATCAGAAATGTTTATAAGTATTTGGGAAACTGTCAAATTCGTGATGGCAGATACAAGATTTCCACAATTCTAACTTTCTTTTGAAAGCTCCATTATTATCATTGACAATAAATACTGCTAGTTGGTTTCCTGGACATTTTAGGCTCATTCCATTCATTTGCCAAAAAATTTCTGTCAAATACCTAATAACGATAGTTTTGTCTGTCAGTTGTTCTTTAAGTAAATATGGTGTTCCAGGAAAAAAACAACTAGTTCAGCTCAAGCAATCACACCAATAATTTTCCTCAAGACAAAGATTGTATTTTGGAATGTAGCAAAAGTGCCCTGTGTGAACTTTCCACGTTGTCACACATAATGTTACAAAGATGTGCACTCAAAGGTCTAGATTTGACAAAATTACTTTTTATAGCTTCATCAGGACATTTTAAAGGTAGACTGTTTTGTGGTTGTTTTTTACTGCAAGTGCCTGGCAGTAAAGAATACAATGACTGCTGTCCCAGTGCCTTTGCGTCAAGGTGCATTGTCAACACAGTCAAAAAAAAAAAAAAGGCCAAAATGTCAGTATTTTATGAAAATAGTTTGACCTGTGGAGCCCTAAAAGGGTCTAAGGGACACTCAGGGGCCTGTGGTCCACACTTTGAGAACCGTTGCCTTATAGTGAGGGGAAAGATAGAATGAGACTCAAAAAGACTGGGATTTAAACCCTTAGCTAAGAACTTCAGCTACTTATTAGCTACCTGAGCATGGGAAAGAAACTCTCTGAGTCTCAACTTTCTTACGTGTAAAATAGAAATAATAAAATAAATGGGCATGGTTAGCATGTTTTAAAAATTATATGTATAGGACTCCCCTGGTGGCGCAGTGGTTGAGAGTCCGCCTGCCGATGCAGGGGACACGGGTTCGTGCCCCGGTCCGGGAAGATCCCACATGCCACGGAGCGGCTGGGCCCGTGAGCCATGGCCGCTGAGCCTGTGTGTCCGGAGCCTGTGCTCCACAACGGGAGAGGCCGCAACAGTGAGAGGCCCGCGTACCCCCCAAAAAAAAAAAAAAAAAGAAAAAAAATTATATGCATAAAGTTAGTGCCTAGAATATAGACCAAACTAGGGTATGAACCAGAGATGTGTGTATAAGGGAGTTCATGAACAAAGGAAAATATGGAAAACTACACTGTTCTTTACTTAACATATTCATACATTCATTCCAAAATATTTACAGAGAGCCACAGCCAGACACTGTGCTCGGTGATGGGGATACAGAAACAAATGACATGAACCCTGCTCTTAAATAGTTTACAGGGGCATTTAAATCACGCAAGCTTCAACCTGATGAGTGCTATCAAAATAGGTATACACCAAGTGCCAGGGTCGAGCAGTAAAATACCTGCTTGTAATCTATGGCTGGATTTAGGAAGCCAGTTTAAAAGGAGAGATGGGCTCTTGGGGCAATCTGAGTGGAGAAGACTACAGAAAGCCTGGTTTTGACAGGGTTTGCTGGTCACCAAAGTGCCTAGTGGGCTAAGAAGGAGAGGGGGAGCCCCACCATTCTGAAGTACAAACTGTGCCCTCAGATGGGGAGGAGAGTCACAGCGACAGTGCCACGAGCACCGGATTTTCGGGTCCCCACCACGGTGGTGAGAAGCAGCAGCAGATACTCATACATACCTCATGGGAATCTCCAGCTATAGCTACATAATGCTCAGCTGTTCTATGACTGAGGACTTTGCTTTGACAGGTGCTGCTGTGGGTTCTGGGCCCTCGAGTTGCTGACTTTGTGTGGTCAGAAGGAGAAGACATTCATGGAGGAGGTGAGATGTGATTCATTGCAGGTTTGGGTAAGAATAAAAGGGAAAGAACAACATTTGCTTCAAGTGTCATAATTTAAGCCGTTGGTCACTGTTTCCATGGAGCTGGCTCCCCGGATGAGAGTTCTGAAGAGTTATGTCTGGGCCTGGGACACAAAAGAATGACACCTCACCTCACAGATGCAGCAGATGAAGTCATCATTGTTTTCAGACAAAGCAGACAGGACATACAGGCTACTGTTCCATCTTCATCTGAGAGAGGAAAAAGAGAGATAATGAATTACCATGGTAATGTGTCATCTCACATGTGGGCTTAAGGAATTCACTACCTGCAGTAGACATTTCAGGGCTGAGGACTACAAGACAAGAGTAACCAGCATATCTCACAAACTGGCCCTAAAACCAGTCCCGCATAGTGAAGTGACTTGAATTGCTTTAGCTACCCTAGAAACTTCTGAGGATGACTCTCTCACAACCCACCTTTATCAGTTTCTGGAAACTTTCTAAAAAGAAAATGTGCTTTCTTGCAACCAGTAGACAAATAAGTCCTGGAGATCTAATACACGATATAGAGATTGTAGAAAACAAAACTGTATTAGAAACATCAAACTTGGGACTTCCCTGGTGGTCCAGTGGGTAAGACTCCACCCTCCCAGTGCAGGGGGCTCAGGTTTGATTCCTGGTAGGGAATCCCACATGCCATGTGGTATGGCCAAGGAAAAAAAAGAGAGAGAAATATCAAACTTGCTAAGAGACTGGATCATAATTACTCCCACCACCACAAAAAAAGAAATAATATGTAACATAATAGAGGTGTTAGCTAATCACATTACAATATATAAATGTGTCAAATCAACACATTATACACCTTAATCTTACAAAATATCACATGCCATGCCAACTATGTTTTTTTTATTTTTGGCTGCATTGGGTCTTCGTTGCTGCACACAGGCTTTCTCTAGTTGCAGAAAGCGGGGGCTACTCTTCATTGCGGTGCACAAGCTTCTCATTGCGGTGGCTTCTCTTGTTGTGGAGCAAGGGCTCTAGGCGCGTGGGCTTCAGTAGTTGTGGCACGCGGGTTCAGTAGTTGTGGCTCTCAGGCTCTAGAGCACAAGCTCAGTAGTTGTGGCACACAGGCATAGTTGCTCCACGGCATGTTGGGTCCTCCCAGACCAGGGCTCGAACCTGTGGCCCCTGCATTGGCAGGTGGATTCTTAACCACTGCGCCACCAGGGAAGCCCTTTTTTTTTAGGGCTTTGCCGCGGGGCTTGTGGGATCATAGTTCCCCGACCAGGGATCGAACCTGGACCCACAGACGGCAGTGAAAGCACCAAGTCTTAAGCACTGGACTTCCGGGGAATTCTCTATGCATCAACTGTTTTAAAAGAACAAATCCACTGACTGCTCTAAATGGCTCATAACGATCCAATCAACAGATTTCCTGCCCTATTTTATGCCGGTGTTATTCTCAGTGCGTGGGATAATGCAGCGAACTGAACAGATGAAGTCCTGCCTTCACGGAGCTTATGTTCTCATGGGAGAGAAGACAGCTCTCAGATCTGTGACCTTAGAGCACCACATGAGGGAGTGATGTGCACCCTGAAGACATACAATTCAAGGCAAGGAGGTCCAGAGTGACTGAGGGCATTATTTATATGAGTGGTTGGGGAGCGAAAATCTCTTGTTAGATGACATCTTTCCGAAACCAGAAGGACAGAATTTAGTGAGTGGTGGGTATGAAGTTTCAGGATTAGAGACCCTGTAAAACAACACCTTTTAAGAAAATGAATAAACAAAAGTGGCCTGATCAGTTATCAGTTATACAAACAGTGGCATTTCCCAATGAAAAATTGGGGCTGCAAATCAACTCTCTATTAATCTCAAATGTGACCTAAAACACTACTTAATATTTATTTCTGATCCCCAAAACAGGGTTAAATTTTGGAGAACTGAAGGATAAAATTATTATAATAATCCAATTTCTGTTAAGTTTGCATGGAAACCACTAAGAGAAAATGACTTTTAGGAAAGCCTGAGACAAATAGCTGAGCTGTCTAAAATATTTTAAAATCTCCTTGTAGTTTAATTATTCATCAAACACATGCTATACACCTACAAGTGCTAAGTACTGGGCTGGGCACCAAGGGTCCAGATTTTGAGCCACAGCCCTGTCATCTGAGATTCCACTGCCAAAAGGGATGGTAGACTGGAAACTAATTACTTACATCACATGGCTACAACAGAACATGGCCAAGGTGCGTTAGGAATATAACATCCAGAGAAAGGAGAAACCGAGAGGCTTCTCAGCGAAATCTCCTTTACCTTTCCTTATTGCCCTACCACAACTTATTCTTTTTATGTGCCCCAGCAGCTAGCAAAATACCTGGCACACAAGAGGTACTCAACAAATATTTGCTGAACTGAACCAAACCAGGTGACACCTTGACAAAGTTCCTACCCAGGTTCTTCCTCCACCACATCCAGGGTTCTATTCTCATTTGCCCCAGGCCTCCTCCCACACTACATTCCTTCCTCCCTTCCTTCCTTCCTTCCTTCCTTCAATAAACACGTAGGGACTTCCCTAGCGGTCCAGTGGTTTAGACTCCGTGCTTCCACTGCAGGGGACACAGGTTCGATCCCTGGTTGGGGAACTAAGTTCCCTGGTTGGGGAACTAAAATCCACCATGATTAGGAAAGGGAATAAGGAGTATTGGTAGCAATTTTCAATAGGATTTTCAGGGAAGTAAGACAGAGGGAAGGGGGCAGGGCACAACCTTTAAAAGAATGACATAGCCCTTGAGGATACGACAAATCCTAGTTAGAACAGATTAGGCCCAAGATGGCAGAAGACTCGACTTCCAATAGACCTTGAGCCTCATTATATGCTCATTGTAACACATTACCATATGCTAAACGACACACTCACAGGTGCCATGACAGCTCTGAGGACAACCATAAGAGGCCAGAAAATGGGCCTGGTATTCCTGGAAATCCACACCTCTTCCTCAAAATAGTTGGAATAATCCTCCCACTTATTAGCCTATGAAATTACCCAGCCAGTAAAAACTAACCACCCCATAATTCAGGGCCACTCGCACCTTCTGAGACAGACCACATTCTGTCTATGGAATGTGTGCCTCTCTCAATAAACCTGCTTTCACTTTACTATGGCTCGTTCTTGAATTCTTTCCTGTGCGAAGCCAAGGACCCTCATTGGCGGCCCGTCCCAGGAACTCGCCCGAGACCTGGGACATAACCATCCTCTTGCACCATATTTTCCTGCAACATCTTTACAAAGGAAAAGGAGGAAGGTGGTCTTCTCTCCCTCCCCACTTTTCCTTTGATTATAAAAATGTAGCCCACTTAATTCTTGGGGCAGAGCCCTCTTGCCTGCCCACTTGGATCCTTCACAAGCGTCCTATATTAATAAATCTACTTCTTACCTATCACTTTGCCTCTTGCTGAATTCCTTCTGTACCGAGATATAAAGAACCTGAGCTTCATTAAATCCTGAGATGAGTTGTTTGCCTGAGATGAGTTGTTTGGTTTCAGTTGGAAGATTGTGGGTTCCAGTCCCATCTCAGGTGCAGTTTCACAAGGACTTACTAAAAAAGTGATATTTGAATAATAATCTGAAGGAAGTGAGGCAGTAAAACTTCGGGGATTTTTATGAGGAGAAAGTTCCAGGCAGAGGGGACAGCAAATGAAAGACCCCGAGTTGCAGGCATAACTGACATGTTAAAAGAACTACAGGGATGACAGTGTGGCTAGAGTGTGTATGTGAGGGAGAGAGTATCTATAGGGAAGTCAAATGGGTAATGGCCAGATGTCTGTGTGTGTGTGTGGTGGTAGGGAGAGGGCTTGCAGGGCTTTGCCAAAAACTTGGCTTCTACTCTGTGTGTGATAAGCATCCACTGGATGATTCTGAGCAAGGGGATAACAAGATCAAGAATGTCTTAGGGAAATCATTCTGGCTGCTATCTTGGGAACAGACTGAAAGGTCAGCAAATGCAGACTGTAAGGTTATTGCAAAAATCCACAGGGAAGCTGATGACAGCTTAGATCCGGAAAGTAGCAGTGGGGATGGTACCAAGAGGTTGGATTCCTAGACATCTTTTGAAGGTAGGATCAACAGAATTTGGACTGGATGTGGGATATGGGAGAAACGGAGTAATCAATGATGAGTCTAGGTTTGGGGGCTGAGCAACTAGCACAATAGAGTTGCTATTAGCTAAAAGTGGAAAACCTGAAGGACAACTAAGCTTGTATGGGGACGGGGAGAGCAGGAGTTCAGTTTGGACAAATTAAGCTTGAGTTTTCCTTTAGACATCAAATTGAAGATGACCGATCTATGAATAGGAAGTTTAGAGGGCAGGTATAGGTTAAAGGCAGAAATTTGGGGTTAACAGCAAAGAGTATTTAACACCATGAGATTGGATGAGACCACTAAGGTGTAAAATAGAAAAGAGAAAGCCTGCGAGGACTGGACCCTGAGGCCCTACCCACTAAAAGTTCAGGGACGCAAGGAGGAATAAGAAAAGAAACTAAGAGGGAGTGACCAGAGAGGGCCACAGAAGAACCAAGAGAGCATGGCAGCCTCCAAAGCAAGCGACAAAAAGATGGAGCGGGTGATCAATTGAGTCAGACACTGCAGGTAGGTCAAACAGGATGAGAACTGAGGGCTCATCATTGGATTTAGCAAAATGTTATCTTTGGCCACCTTGTTACATACAGTTTTGGGAGACTTGAAGCAATAATAGCCATTCTGGAGTAAGACAAGTAAGAATATAATAGAGAAGTTAGTGACAACGAATACAGACAACTCTTTTGAGGTGTAAGAAGTAGAACAAAAATGGGACATGAGCTAGAGGAAGAATGGGGTCAAGAGAGTTTGGGTTTGGGTTTTATTTGATCCAGAAGTAACAGTGCATTCGTAACACTTTAAGCATGAGCCAGTAGAGAGGGAAAATTTTATGATGGACAGAGAGAGGGGACAATTGCTGGAACGATGCCATTTAGTAGGTGAGTAAGGATGAGACCTGGTACACAAATGGCGAACTTCATCCACAGCAGACCAAGAATGTGAGGTGAGTAGACTGAGTACCTGAAGCAGGTGGGTAGATGGGGGTGAGGAAGAGGTTGTAGAAATTCTCTTATTATTATTGCTAATCTCTCATTTCTATATAAATGGGATAAAAGTATCAATTGAATAATTTGTTGGGAGAATTAAATAAGTTAATGCATAACACATAGGAGGTGTGTAATAAATGTTAAATATTAAATACTATTACAGGTTAGTCTGGGTGATCTAATCTGCTCTCGTGATATTGAAACTGACCTCCTATCCTTTTTTTTTTTTTTTTTTTTTTGTGGTACGCGGGCCTCTCCCGTTGCGGAGCACAGGCTCCGGACGCGCAGGCTCAGCGGCCATGGCTCACGGGCCCAGCCGCTCCGCGGCATGTGGGATCTTCCCGGACCGGGGCACGAACCCGTGTCCCCTGCATCGGCAGGTGGACTGTCAACCACTGCGCCACCAGGGAAGCCCTGACCTCCTATCCTTGATTCACATTTAAAATCCTGCTTCTACTGGACATCTCTCAAAATCAACAGATCTAGAACTCAACTCACTTTGTCCCTCTCAGGGCAACTACATCTCCTGCAAGCTCATCACAGCGAATGGCTCCTCCTTCTCCCAGGGCACATCAACCAGGATACCAGTTTTCTGGATCTCCTGCTTTCCCTCATACTCACGCCTGAGCCATTTGGTAAGCAGATAGGGTAGGGGGTTCCCTGGAGAAAGAGAAGCAGGCATGGCTTTCTTGACATAAGAGAAGCCATTTTGGCCTAAGCCATTTTGTGATCTCAGCCTGGCCACAATGCTTACCCCTGAACAGGTCCTTGTAATGACCTTAGGGAACAAAAGAACAAACTGTTATCAGGCAAGAGAAATCACAATAGCAAAGAAAATAAAGCAGTTGTAAAGACTCCCAGTTCTGTTTCAGGGGTAAAGATTAGCCTGAAGCACTTTCTTGAGCTGTTTTGCTGAATTGAAACCCCTTTGGGCCCTCAACCATCACATCAACTGGAACCCAAGGTAACTGACCCTCCTGACTTCAATCAACTAAAGCTTGGACTCTGTTGATCTTGGCCCCAATACAAATACAAAAATGTATTTTGTCATCCAATTGTAATTGTGTGATAAATCTGTTGGCTGTAATGTTTGAACATTTATATATGCATAGTAGCTACGGATTGTATTTTATAGTATTTGGATGATTTTTTTAAAAAACAAAGTAAAGCACCATCTAAATCTCTCATTATAACCAAACCAATATTCACTGCGTAATCTTTCAAAGTTCAGCCTCTACCAGTCATTACCCTCCTCAAAGACCTTGCGTGTCCCTGGGTACACAAGAACAGACCCTTGAAGCCTGGCTCCTCACGCTCTGCCCCATCGGAGTCTGTCTTATCTCCCACCACACCCTCCATGAACTTCTGCTCTGTCCATCCTGCTCTCCTCACCTTCTCCTAAACACATCTTGCTGAGTGTGTTCCTGGCACTCTGCCCCTCCTATTATGATCTAGGTATGATGCACCTTCCAAAGTCCAAGTCAATGTTAGTCTCCTCTTCCTTGATGTCAATAAAGTGATCTCTCCCTCCTGTGAGATTCGACGGAATTTATTTTGCCATACTTCGTTGGAGATGTTTTTATGGACATATTGTATTTTCCCTCTAAGTTATAAGTTCCTTGAAGTCAGGATGATATAGTACCCTTTGCCCTATATCCATAGTTTGTAGCCTAGTGTGAGTCTGATTTTGCTACATGTGATTTCCATTTGTTAGATACATAAAAGCTATGTTTAAAGTGGTGTACACATGGTTCACTATAAATAACATTTCCACTACTTCAGTAATCCCCTACATTCACATGGTTCAGTGAATAGTTTTTGGACTTCTTTTCGGGCAGGTTGGAGTATAATCAATTTCTATTAAATACCTACTCTGTGTAAGGAACTGGAAATATGAGAGTTCAAACAGCATGTTTGCCCTCATAAACTTTGCCTTCTATCAATCACCTTCACAATACTCTTATTTTTCCTAAAGAATCACAATTGTATTAGAGGAACTGCTGTTTAAATCATTAGAAGGACATGTGGACATGATGACAGTTTGGATCAAAACTAAGGGGTGAACGCTGAGTTTCATAGATCCCTAGACGCAGCAGGTTTACTCTGAGAAAAGGAAGCAAAGTAGGCATTCTCTTCCCCCTTGTTGCCTTCTGCACGTCTACACTGCGTCCCTCTAGGACCCTCTGCACCGTGTGGAATAGTGCACGACCCTCTACACTATGACTGTCTACACTGTGTTGAATCTAGCAGCTCCACTGCTAAGTCTGCCCCTTCCTTTTCCTGGACATTTTATCTCTGTTTCCCTTCAGTTCAGTTCAGCAAACATATATTGAGCACCTACTGTATTCAAGGCATGCTGGAAAGCACTGGTTGCCTGACTTATCAGTATGTTTTATGTTTTCATAATATATAAAATATGTTATATAGAACATATATAAATTTATATTTGTGTATATTTTTATAAGCAGAGTAGAGTAAAATTTATTAAGAGGATTAGGTTCAAAAGTAAATATATCAGGCGAAAACCAAATAAAATAAAATAACCCTCAGGGAGTGCTTGAATAGTCTATAAACCCTACATACGGGGTACAGAGAAGGTGAGGCCCCCCCCCTTAAGAAACAGCCAACTCATGCTTGAAACACCTCAGACTCGCTGTGGTGCTTCTTGAGAGTGACACAAGTTAAGTGTATATGTGATGAGAATTTGCTGTGTGTGAGTGTATACGCGTGTGCCTGTCCTTTTTTCTAGGAAAAACAAAATTATAAAGGTGTGTGCAGTAAGTACTACAAATCATGGTCTTTCTCCCTTTCTGGTTCAAATTGCCCAATATGCCTGCTTTCTCTTCTCCACTCTGGCCGTATTCCAAGCAACTGGTCTTTCAGGGTTCTCTCCATAATGTCATAGTTCTAGGCTGCCACCTAGTGGCTGTTTAGACGTATGTGGTTTTCTGTTTGTTTTTGTTTTTATAAATTTATTTATTTATTAATTTACCTTTGGCTGCGTTGGGTCTTCGTTGCTGCGCGCAGGCTTCCTCTAGTTGCGGCGAGTGGGGTCTACTCTTCGTTACGGTGCGTGGGCTTCTCATCGCAGTGCTTCTCTTGTTGCAGAGCACGGGCTCAAGGCGTGCAGGCTTCAGTAGTTGTGGCACAGCAGGCTTCAGTAGTTGTGGTGCGTGGGCTCTAGAGCACAGGCTCAGTAGTTGTGGCACACAGGCTTAGTTGCTCTGCAGCATGTGGGATCTTCCCAGACCAGGGCTCAAACCCGTGTCCCCTGCATTGGCAGACGGATTCTTAACCACTGCGCCACCAGGGAAGTCCTGACTTCCTGAAGACTGGTTAACCTGAAGACTGGTTAAAAGTATGTGTTTTAACCATTCTTCTTATTGTGCCTCTTGTGATTTGATGCCATCCCTAACACCTTCTGCATTTTCAACACCACCACTAACTCCACCTGGCATTTAGGAACAACGTGTTCCTTCTGTGACAGATGAATAGTAGAAATATGTGCTTCCTTTCCCAGAGCTGCCAGTTTTCCTGTCATAGACTCATGGAAATGGATTACAATCCTTTACATCTTTCAGGATAACAAGTGTCCCAAGAACTTAAAACCATGGCAGGGTTGCACATTACTTCACAGTCTAGACATAATTATGGTTTTCTCCCAAATTACCATGTAATCTTTATTATAAAACCCCAATATCCCACAAGCAATAACAAATTCCTTTCACGAGCATTTATTGAGCACCTATTAGCCACTGCCTGGAGGAAACGCCACCTTGTGAGGAGACGTGAGGGACAATTGCTGTGATGCAATCTTTTTAAACTGGCATCTTCGTCCATTGGGGGCCTGGGAAAGAGCACTCAGGGGCCCCGGAAGGGGTCAGTGATGTCATCACAGAAGAGGCTGGGCTAAGGCTTAAGCCAGAAGGTCAAGGGGCCAAGGTTGAAGGGGTGGGGAGGTGGGGTTAAACATTGCAGGGAGAGGGAACAGCAGCACTGTTTGGTGGGGCACACACAATGCCATTCTGGGATTTTATTCCTAGTTTCATCAGCCCAAGCAGCACTCCAGGATCTTGCTTTTAACAGACTTGTTTAAACGTTCTTAGGAGAACTGAAACTGAGCGGGACCCTGTGGGTCCCTCCTGGGTACAAAGCCTTTCCACGTCCCCTGTTTCTAGTTTGTAGGAAAAAGGCTTCAGCCTCTGAGGCCTTCCTTGTGTTCCAAAGGGCAGATTCAGTTACTAATTAGGGGAGCGAGGAAATGCAGAAACAAAGGAAAGGCAGTCAAGAAACCAGACGGCAGCTACTAAAGCAGGATCCTGGTTCCTCCTCAAGGGATATACATAACAATATCTTAAGTTCTTCTGTATGGCCCCCACCCAGGTGCAGGATGGTGACTTCAGGCTGAGCGCAAGATCCCTGGAGCACCGCCCTGTTACCTCACCACCAGGCAATGAGAAGAGAGTCACACAACCTGCAGCCCTCACCCCAAATTTTGCCTATAAAAACTCCGCCTTGGGGACTTCCCTGGTGGCGCAGTGGTTAAGAATCCGCCTGCCAACGCAGGGGACATGGGTTCAAGCCCTGATCCAGGAAGAGCCCACATGCTGCAGAACAACTAAGCCTGTGAGCCACAACTACTGAAGCTCACGCACCGAGAGCCCATGCTCCGCAACAAAGAGGAGCCATCGCAATGAGAAGCCGGCGCTCACCACAACTAGAGAAAGCCCGCACACAGCAATGAAGACCCAACACAGCCAAAAAATTTTTAAAAATAAAAAATAAATTTAAAAACTGCCTCAAAAACCATAAAGGAGGTACATGTAAAAGTATGAAATTAGAACACTCTCTAACACCATACACAAAAATAAACTAAATATGGATTAAAGACCTAAATGTAAGGCCAGACACTACCAAACTCTTAGAGGAAAACATAGGCAGAATGCTCTGACATAAATCACAGCAAGATCCTTTTTGACCCACCTCCTAGAGAAATGGAAATAAAAACAGAAATAAACAATGGGACCTAATGAAATTTCAAAGCTTTTGCACAGCAACGGAAACCATAAACAAGACCAAAAGACAACCCTCAGAATGGGAGAAAATATTTGCAAATTAAGCAACTGACAAAGGATTAATCTCCAAAATTTACAAGCAGCTCATGCAGCTCAATAACAAAAAAACAAACCCAATCCAAAAATGGGCAGAAGACCTAAATAGACATTTCTCCAAAGAAGATATACAGATTGCCAACAAACACATGAAAGAATGCTCAACATCATTAATCATTAGAGAAATGCAAATCAAAACTACAATGAGATATCATCTCACACCGGTCAGAATGGACATCATCAAAAAATCGACAAACAATAAATGCTGGAGAGGGTGTGGAGAAAAGGGAACCCTCTTGCACTGTTGGTGGCAATGTAAATTGATACAGCCACTATGGAGAACAGGATGGAGGCTCCTTAAAAAGAACTACCATAGAACCCAGCAATCCCACTACTGGGCATATACCCTGAGAAAACCATAATTCAAAAAGAGTCATGTACCAAAATGTTCATTGCAGTTCTATTTACAATAGCCAGGACATGGAAGCAACCTAAGTGTTCATCAACAGATGAATGGATAAAGAAGATGTGGCATATATATACAATGGAATATTACTCAGGCATAAAAAGAAACGAAATTGAGTTATTTGTAGTGAGGCGGATGGACCTAGAGTCTGTCATACAGAGTGAAGTAAGTCAGAAAGAGAAAAACAAATACCATATGCTAACACATATATATGGAATCTAAGAAAAAAAAAAAAGGTCACGAAGTACCTAGGGGTAAGACGGGAATAAAGACACAGAGCATGGACTTGAGGATATGGGAAGGGGGAAGGGTAAGCTGTGACAAAGTGAGAGAGTGGCATGGACATATATACACTACCAAACGTAAAATAGATAGCTAGTGGGAAGCAGCCGCATAGCACAGGGAGATCAGCTAGGTGGTTTGTGACCAACTAGAGGGGTGGGATAGGGAGGGTGGGAGGGAGGGAGATGCAAGAGGGAAGAGATATGGGAACATATGTATATGTATAACTGATTCACTTTGTTATAAAGCAGAAACTAACACACCATTGTAAAGCAATTATACTCCAATAAAGATGTTAAAAATAAAAAATTTTAAAAATTAAAAAAAATTTTAAAATTAAAAACCATCGAGGAGTTTGGGTTTTTCAGCCTGAGCCACCCATTCTCCTTGCTTGGCCCTGCAATAAACCTTCCTCTGCTCCAAACTCCAATGTTTTGGTTTGTTTGGCCTCACTGTGCCATGGGCACATGAACTTGCAATCAGCAACACTGGTATATAACCTTGGACCAGTCACCCAAACTCATCTACCTCCACTCAGATTCACCATCTGAAAAGTGGGAATGATATTTGTCCTGACTCATCATCATTGTGAGAATCAAGCAGAACACTGGTCTCCAAATACATTAAAGTTATAGAGTATTTAATAAATATAAGGGTGTTTTTTTTAACTACTTCTCTTTCATAATTCTCCTCTTCAGTTTCTCCTAATTTATAATTCATTCCTTACCTTTCCTTTTTAAACCTTCAAGTTTTCTCTCAAGTTTCTCTATGAAATGCTTTCCACAGTTTCTCTGGATACTGTCTGTTAATTTTTATTGATTATAAGTCTTAATAATTACCTGAAATGAACCCAATTTCTTAAAGGCCCCATAGAGACTATACATCTCAATGTCTTAGTAGCTCAGTAAAGGAAGAGCCAGTACCATTTTTCTTACTACCACACTCAATACTTTTTGACTGCTTACTACCTGTTAGGTGTAAGGCAATACCAAATGAGTAGCATAACCATAACCCTCAAAAATTTCATAGTGTGGTCTGTTGCAGTGGTTCTTAACACTGGCTGCACAGTAGGATCATGTGGGCCTCTCCCCAAACCAAATAAATCAAAATCTCTGGAGATGGGACCAGGGTATAGTTGTTTTCCCAAAGATTCCCAGGTGATTCTGTTGAACAGGCAGTGTTGAAAACCACTGGTCTAATTGGGAAAGAGACTTATACAAATTAATTGTAATGTTCTGATAGAGGTATAAACAAATTGCTATTGAAGTAATAAATTCTGCTTGGGGACCAAGCAGAATATAAGCTTCACGAAGGCAGAGCTCTTTGCTTTGTTTACTGATACATCTCAAGCACTAGAACACACCTAATGTAACCATTCAATTCATATTGCTGAGCTGTAGCTTTTAAAGTGAATAAATAGAATTTCAGCAAGATAAGGTATGGGAAAGGCATTCAAAGCAGAGGTACTAACAAGAGACATGAGAACAAGTGCAGAGTATGTGGAAAGAATTTCAGCTGGCTAAAACCAGGTTGTAGATTCTAACATGGAGACTAGTGGAAAACAACTGTATTGATTTCCAGGCTAAGGAAGTTGTTCTATCTATTGTGTGCAGAAATTGGTAAATATCAAAAGAACAAAAAAGTACACAATTTATAGTTTTCAAAAACTACACGCAAGTTCTAAGGTTATCAAATATTTCTACTTACGCACCAGCATTCCTATAAAAAAGATGACTGCCTCCATTTTTATAGCAGAAGAAAGCTGATAAGTTTAATCTTCCTGTGTTCAAAACTCCACTAAGAGTTCGACCAAAGAAGGAGGGTGGCAGGTGCCTGGATTTCATTATAGAAATACAAAGAAAGATTCAGTTCGAGATTCAATATTGGAAGATGGTGAAAATATATAACATTGTTGGGAATGAATACCTCTTAAATTAAGCAGATTATTAAATTATTAAGGTACAACTGAAAATAATTCTGAATTGAATGTCTTAATAGATTGCAAAGAAATTCTTTAAAGGAAAATTTCTCTTTGGCAGAAGACTGATGAATTAGTGGAGAAAAAATATCAGATTTCAACAAGTTCAAAGGAAGGTAGTATGATCCCCAGGCCAGAGACTTTAAAAAGAAAAAAGTTCCTAGAAAGGGTATTCTAACAATGTTATCATAAACTGATCCCAATGAGGAAGGACAGGGGGAAATATTTAAAGAAATCAAACTGCATGTTGGAAAGACACCACATTTTAAAAATGGGATCAGTCTCATAAGTGGGACGTATACACAGGATAGATAGCAGTGATGGCCTAAACCTCTCAAGAATCATTTCAAGAAGGTTAGTGCCCAGGATATCTAGGACTCTTGAAAAATTCTGAAGATTTTTAAAACTTTTTATAGATATGTTTTTAAAAAGAGGGAAGAAATAGAAATAGGTTTTGTTGAGGGCAGAAGGTACAATTTACTCCAGTGGGGTGCTTGAGAATTACCTCGAGGCTGACAGATTGCTGACCCTATCCCCAGAGTTTCTGTATCAAAGGCCTGGGGCAGGGCTTACGAATTTTTTTTCTAACAGATTCCCAAGTAATGCTGATGCCTCTACTCCGGCACCTCACTCGGACACACTCTGAGGTTTAGTGCATGCCTTGGTTTGGCTTCCACAAGAAGTAGACCCTGAGACAAGGATTCAGTGTAAGTAGTGTATTTGGAGGTACCTGTGTAGGGAAGACAGGAAATGAGTGTTCTGGGAGCTTTTAGCAAAACCTAGCCAGTATGGGGCCACCAGGACTGCCTTGAGCAAATAAGGTGAGAAGTGAACTTTCAGATGAATAGATCACACATATCTAGATGCGGAAGGGCATCAGAGTAAGGGTGTCCTGTGTTGAAAAGACAGCAGGTTTGAAGACCCTCTGGTGGGAATGTGTATGGCAACTTTGGAGGAACAGAATCTACGGCTACAATGCCCTGGTCTCTAGTAAGGAGAGTGGTGTAGATGCAGCTGGCAAGGTTAAGCAAGAAGCAAACTATGTAGGTTTGGAGGCCAACTTAAAAACTTCTGTGTTGTCCCCTTTTTGTGTGAGAACAATGGCAGTTATTGGATAGTTTTAACCAGAAAATGATGAGAAATTCGAGGATGTATACTAAGGGGAACAAAAGGAGATGCAGAAGACTGATAGCATCCCACGAGTAGGGGTGATATCTTTGGGTAGTGGGATGACAGTGAATAGGAAGAAATGTAAAGAAATTTAAGAGATATTTATGAAATAAAATAAACGGGGTTTGATAAGACTTGCATATGTGAGATAAGGAAAAGAGAAAAACTAAGGATGACTCCCAAGGCTTTTTTAGCCCAAAGAAGTGCTGGAAGCTACTATGATTCTGAGTTTTGGAACACAGAGAACTAGGAATGAGGAGAAGGTAAGTGTGCTCTTAGCTATCATGAGTTTGAGATGCCTGGGAGACAATCAGAGATGCTGAGCAAATAGTTGGCTATGCAGGTCTGGTGCTCAGAGGAGAGGTGCAGATGAAAATTTGAGATTGGTTAACATGAAGATGTTACTTGAAACCTGTATGAATATGATCACCAATGTACAATAAAGGATGAGAATCCTTGACTAGGGATAAAGAATACAGTGAGAAAGAGGAAGGGTAGGACTGAGCCCTGAAGAACTCTAACATTTAAATGCCTGGTCAAAGAAGATCAACCAGCAAAGGAGAGGCATGTAAGGGGAACCAGGAGAGTAGAGTGCCATATATATGACTAGAAAAACGAGTATTTCAGCACAATAAAATTAAACAAGTACTAACTAGCTATGAGACCTCCATCAAGGAAATAAGGGACTTCTCAGCATTAAGGTTCTAGAGATACAAACCCTGACTTCCATCTTTTCTACTGAGGAAAATAACATTTAACTAGAAAGAGTGGCATAAACATAGTTAAAGCTCAAGATACATGAATAAAAGTAAATAGCTGCTTCAGATGAACTCACATCTCTAAGTCCAGATAAACTGCATACCAGGACGATAAGGATGAGAGTGACAACCCCATGACAACGGTGACAATGACAGCTGTTTGCTGGGAGCCTTCCACGTTAAAGCTTCATGTCCAATCTGCAGGTAACATGAAAAGAACATAAAGGATGCCCGTCTTCCAAGATTCTACATCTGCTGAGGTTTGCCTGCACCCGACCCACACCCCACAATACTCATACTTGACTCCTTCTCTTCCTATTGTGTCTGCTTGTGTTGACCAGCATCTCTACCCCACAACCAGTTCATTGGAGTTTATCTCTTCCCTCTTGTCTCAGTGATTTTGAACTGGTCACACATTAACCAACCTCTAGCTTTACCTCAGGATTTTGATTTTTGGGCCTGGGCTCACAGATAACCCAAGACACACAGCCCAGGGGGACCCAGCCCTGTCATGTTTTCAAGGTGGGATAAATATCAATCAATGATGATTATGACAATAATCACTTTACAGTTTTTGACGTTACAAATAATCTTCAAGTAATGACAAAGTCAAGACAAGAGACAAGTAAACTAGGAAGTCCCAGGTTTAGAATAACAAGGACATAGTCTACATTGACTTCATGTGTACATTTCCATCTTTGGATTAAATGATGTAATGTCTCAAACCCAACTCAAAATCTGTTTTAAAATTAATATGCCCTTTCCTGTATTATAATTTTCACAAACCTCAGATCAACTTGCCTCCTTATCATCCTATTGGCCCACATCACATAATAAGCATCAGGGTTATTTATCAGGAATATGAAAGAAACAAGCCTGAAAATAGAATCTTCACTTCTATTTAGACATGTTTGCACTGAAGAACCTCATACTCATGATATTATAGACCTCTATCTAGATCAACCTGTTCCTGATTTTTGGTGCAAGAAATACTTCTTCAGAACCAGAATGTCCTCCCCAAAACCCATGGCCTAAATAACTAATGGAAGAAACAAAAACTTCTCACTTTATTGAAATAATCACACCTTTCGCCAGTGAAGACAATACAACATCTCACATATAGTCCCCCCTTAAGCATCCCTAATAGAACTAATTTTCCAAGGACACAGAAAGGGTACTCTAGACATTATCAGTGAAAATCATGTTACTTGACAAAATTCTAGAATAGCTGACTTGTAAGTAATTAGAAAATAGTAATTAAAGGACCCACTGTATATTCAGTAAATCAAATTGAACTAAAAACATTTCTCATTTTAATGCATTTAATAGACCGGTAGATTAAGAATTGTTAGTCTCATGATCAATACGCAAGGGCAGGAGACTAGGATATTTAGGCATATTTATAAGTAGTTTAATAACTGTTCTCTAAGATTATTGTTTAGTAGATGGAGCCTGTCTAAAGCAGTCTTTAGTGGCTTGCTCCTGAGTTGGCCTTGGTCCTGTACAATAAAGTCAAGATCTTGCTTACCAAATTTGCAAATAAATCTTGGAGTGATAGCTAATGTTAAATGCCAAAATCAAAATTCAAAACATATAAGTGGCAACAGGGGCCAAAACTAAAAAAGATAAATTCAGTAGTCATAAATGTAAGGTCCTAAATTATAAAAAATATTTTAGAGGTTATAATTGACATAGATTGCCATCGGTGCTCATGTACACTTGAGCAATTTTGATAAAAATGTGGTTTCTAAAACAATGTACATAATAGTACCAAATTACCCTGCATTGATCAGAAGAAAATTTAAAGCACTGTATGGTGATCAAGGAACCAACAATTTAGAGCATTAACAAAATTAAACCAGGACCAGACAATGAAGACCCTAAAACCAGGCCATGAGTAATGATCAAAGAAAATGACTAGGTTTAAACTGAAATGAAATTTTTAAAATTCCTGATATTGCAAGAATGTCTTATTTCACATATTCAAAAGCAGAGGCCATAATTTTGTTATTTATTTTTGATCAGACTAGAGTATGGAATGATGGAGCTATTTTATGGAGATAACTTCAATGGGAAAGAATCATGCCACAGTCTGAAAACATTCTGGAAAAGCTTACTACCTCAGAAAGTGCTCCTCTCAGCTCCATAGTACTAGAATCACAGACTTAACCACTATTTCCTTCTAAATCATCATCTCTGCTCAGCTTAATCTTCTCCATAAACTGCTGGAGTTCTCTAGCTTGTCAACTTGAAGACACAGTTTTAAATTTCAAAAGGCAAGTCACAAATTAGTCACTTTTTGCCCCTGTTAAAAATGCTTTGTTTTAAAAAAAGACCACACACTTTTTGGTTTATTTTGAAAAAAATTCAAACTTACAGAAAATTTACGAGACTATTTACAGTAAGTTCTCATATACCCTTCTTCTACTGTCTTTAGGTGTTAATATTTTGTCACATTTGTTTATCTGTGTGTCTTTCCTTTTCGCCTAACCATTTAAGAACAAATTGCAGGTATCATGACCAAATAGTTCTGATGTATCTCTTAAGAAAAAAGACATATTCTTACATACCCACTTTACATATTGGTGGGGGGATAAACACAAAAACCAATGGAACAGAACAGAGAACCCCAAAAGAGACCCACAAGTACACTCAAGTGATTTTTTTTTTTCAGAAAAGATGCAAAAGCAAATTCGATGCAGGATGGAAAGTCTTTTCAACAAATGGTTGAAAAAAAAATTTCAACAAATTGCTAAAGCAATTGGACATCCATAAACAAAATAATAAATAAATAGAAGGAACCTCAGCCTAAACCTCATAACTTTACATAAAAATTAATGGATTATAGGTTTAAAGGTAAAACATAAAATTATAAAACTTTTAGAAGAAATCATAGGAAAAAGTCTGTGGGACATAGGGCTAAGTGAAGAGTTCTTACACACAACACTAAAAGTATAATTCATAAAAGAAAAAAATCAATAAATTGAACTTCATCAAAATTTAAAACTTTAGACCTTTTTAAGAAGAAAGAAAAAGAAGCCAAGACTGGGAGAAAATATCTGCAAACCATATATCTGACAAAAGACTTGGATGTAGAATATATAAAGAATTCTCTAAACTCAATAGCAGAGAAACAAATAATCCAATTAGAAAATGGGCAAAAAATATGAATAGATGTTCCACTAAAGAGTATATACAGCTGGCAATTAAACACATTAAAAGATGCAACATTATTAGCCATTAGGAAAATATGAATTAAAACCACAATGAGGGGGCTTCCTTGGTGGCGCAGTGGTTAAGAATCCACCTGCCAATGCAGGAGACATGGGTTCGAGCCCTGGTCCAGGAAGATCCCACATGCCGTGGAGCAACTAAGCCCGTGCACCACAACTACTGAGTCTGCGCTTCTAGAGCCCATGAGCCACAATTACTGAGCCCGCATGCCACAACTCCTGAAGCCCACATGCCTAGAGCCCCTGCTCCACAGCAACAGAAGCCACTGCAATGAGAAGCCCGCGCACCGCAACAAAGAGTAGCCCCCACTCGGCACAACTAGAGAAAGCCTGCAGGCAGCAACGAAGACCCAACGCAGCCAAAAATATTAAAAAACAACAACAACAAAAAAACACAATGAGGGACTTCCCTGGTGGTCCAGTGGTTAAGAATCTACCTTCCAATGCAGAGGACACGGGTTTGATCCTTGGTCAGGGAACTAAGATCCCACATGCCGCAGGGCAACTAAGCCCGCACACCACAGCTAGAGAGCCTGTGCGCCACAACTAGAGAGACTGCATGCCACAACTAGAGAGAAGCCCGTGCACCACAACTAGAGAGAAAGCCCACACACCACAACTAGAGAGCCCGTGCGCTCTGGAGCTCATGCGCTGCAACTACTGAGCCTGTGCACCACAACTAGAGAAGCCCATGCACTGCAACTAGAGAGAAAACCTGCGCACCACAACCAGAGACCCCACACACCACAACTAGAAAGCCCATGTGCCGCAACTACTGAAGCCTGTGTGCTCTGGAGCCCGCGCACTGCAACAACTGAGGAGCCTGCGCGCCACAAAAGATCCCGCATGCCGCAACTAAGACCTGATGCAACCAAATAAAAACCCACAATGAGATATCATCATATACCTATCTGAATGGCTAAAATTTTAAAAATGTTCAAAATACCAAATGCTGGTGAGGATGTGTAGAAACTGAATCCCTCATACATTGCTGGTAAAAAGGTATAGGCCAATCTAGAAAACAGTTTGGCAGTTTCTTATAAAACTACACATACATATCCACAATACAACTACAAATTCAGGAAATTTTAAAATGTCATAATGTTACCTAATATATGGTCAGTATTCAAATTTCACCAGTTGTCCCAGTTACTGTCCTTTATAAGGCAATTCTTCCCACTATGGATCCACACACCCTTAACCATTTAGAAACACGTGGTTTTTGCCATGTACACAGGGTACATTTTAACCTGTATTTTATTTTGTTTTTAGATACTTTTGTAACTATGCCACAAAAATGAATAACAGGTAATGTAGTTACAAAAGCTGAAGTAGTGAGACTTGCCTTTTCAACTTTTCGGGAGAAAGGAAAAAAAATAGATTAAAACTGGCTTAAACGGAGTGCTCACTACATATCAAGCACCGTCTTAATCTTAACAATGACTGTGAGGTAGGCCATTGCTACTTCATGGATAGGAAACTGAGATTGTATTATACAGATTAATGACTCACCCAAGGTGACAGTTAATATATGATGGGACTTAGTTTCAAACCCAAGGCTGAATGACAGAGATTAAAAGCTCTATCACTCTGCAAGTCAAAGTTTCCATGAATTTAAATTTACATTACTTTAGGAGAAGACCATATCACTTCAATCAGAGCTTGTTTATTATTTACTTAGACACAGTTTTAACAAGTTTAGTTGCTTGGCTTCCAGACTGGTTCCAAGGTTGAAAAGAAGGCCAAGATTAAATACAGTATCATCACAGACATATCTTTTAAGAAACTGAAAGCAATCTAAACATGCAAAATAGATTAATAGTATATTTATACACTGGACTATATTAAAATATTTTAAATATCATAGAATCTTTGACATTGGAAGATGTCTGATAGAGTTAAATAAAAACTCAGACTATAAAATATACCCATCTTGATGAGAATTACATAAAGTTATACACATAAAACATTCTGACATACACGAAAATTTTAATAATTACCTTAGATGGTAGGTTTATGGGTGCATTATATCTTAGATAGTTTTCATTGTTTTTCAAATTTCTCCATTGGGCGGCTTGCGGGATCCTAGTTCCCCACCCAGGGATCGAACCCATGCTCCCTTCAGTGGAAGCACAGAGTCCTAACCACTGGACTGCCAGGGAATTCCCCTTAACCTCTTAGAGACAATGTTATGAATTTCAGTATACTACCCATGCCTGAAATTTTGTATAGCTCAAATTCAGAAGGCATATGAAGAAAAGGGGCAACTAGCAAAAGAACATAGGGAATTGGTAGATTTTGAAGGGAAATTCATAGTTCTACAATTGAGTAAAATAGAATTGTCATAGGATCAGGAGTAAAATACCATGTTTACTTTCTGCTTCTCTGCTCACTGGCTATTGTGACCATGAGCAATTAATCCAAATTCTCTGAGCCTCTGTAAAACAGAAACACTATGAACTACATGGACCAATGACTAATACTGCCTTCAAACATCTCTCCAGTTTGACAAAATTCCTTCCTGGGCACCCAGCAGCTCTCAAGGAGACATAGGAAATATACAATTAAACCTTTCTCAAAAGAGTTTAGGCTTCTAGGTCTTTCATTCTCTATTGGACTGGCTTCCTCCTTTTAAAGGGATCATGAGAAAGATTTTCTAAAGCACACTTCAGGGTCTAAAGGTAAATCCTTTAGAGGGAGATGGTAGATCCCTGTGAAGTTCACCGGGTTATAAGCCAAGGCAAGGTCATTCATTGAAGAGGAAACAAAAATAGAAGAGATAGTTATTGAGCACACAAAGTTAATCAAGTTTTCCTTTAAACTAGATTATCATTAATTTATTTAGTATTTGGGGGAAGGGGATGAATATCTTATCCTTTGGAGTGAACACTAAAAAAGGTAAATGAATGAGTAAATGATTAGTCAAAAATAGATCTGAATGGACCATAGATGTATAATAAATCACACTCAAATTAATGCAAGATGTATATATGTATTTTTTAAAATAGGCACAAATGGGATATAATTATTTAGTGACATAAAAAATAAGAAAAAATATGAGGAACCAGGCAAGAAAATAGAATTGATTAAAAAATGCAAAATTCAAAACTGTACTGGTGCAAATGCATACCACAAGATTGGTAGGGGGCAGGCTCACTCAGATGCCCATCCCACCAAGTGAATTAACTTGTAAATCTTCAGAAAGTCTTTATTTACCAAGAAGGAATATACTAAAGTGAGCTATTTTAAAAAGCATTTAAATATTAATTAACATAACAATGTTCAAATGTTGTAAAAAGTATTACGTTTTCAAATCAAAACATTATGCAATACATAAAAACAAAAAATCAATTTCTTGGGAGCTTCAACCTGCCTAATGTAGTATAAAATACTTTCTTTTCTGCAGAATCTATAAAGCACATTTTTGAAGTAAATATTAAAAACCACCAGCTAGCACACAAAAATGAAGTTTCCCACAATAAACAGGTAGGTAGATAGAAGATTGATAGACTTACGGATGAATAGCCAAGAGAAAGACTTCTACTTTAACTACAAAGTTTTTAAAAGAAACTGCATACAATGATACTTAAGGATGCTACCTTTGTAGGATGTTTGCTAGAATTTTTTTTTTAAGGAATAAATTTATGTTAGGAAACAGTACAATATCTTGCTTATATTCTAGGTGAGCAAGAAACAACCACAGGTGGAAAGTGTGTCAGTTCTCCAATAGTATTTTCTATGAAAAGTTTTGTTAACATAATCCAACCATGTAAAAGTTTAGAAAACTAGTATTTTCTTATATTCAGGATTATATACTATAACAAAAAAATTTTTTACACCATACTACATTCATTATGGGTTCATTAAATACGTTATATGAGATTGTTTTTAAAGGGAGATTCTACATTTAAGAATGTACCACATTTTTGAAGGGTAAAAATAATATTATAAAGATTAGGAACAAGACAGGGATGCCCACTCTTGCCATTTGTATTCAACATAGTATTGGAGGCCTGGCGGTCCTGTGGTTAGGATTCCGTGCTTTCACTGCCAAGGGCACGGTTTCAATCCCTGCTCAGGGAATAAGATCCCACAAGCCGTCCAGCATGGCCAAAAAAAAGCCAACAGAGTATTGGAAGTTCTAGCACAGCAATTAAGCAAGAAAAAGAAAAGGCAATTAAAGTGTAAAGAAAGAAGTAAAACTGTCACTATTTGAAGATGACACACTACTATATACAGAAAACCCTAAAAACTCTACCAAAAAACTGTTAGAAATATACAAATTCAGTAAAGTGGCAAGATACAAAATTAATATATAGAAATATGTGGTGTTTCTATACATTTGTAACAAACTATCAGAGAGAGAAATTAAGAAAACAATCCCATTTACAATTGTATCAAAAAGAATAAAATACTTAGGTATTTAACCAAGGAAGTAAAAGACCTGCACATTTGAAAACTGTAAGACAGAACTTCCCTGGCAGTCCAGTGGTTAAGACTCCATGCTTCCACTGCAGGGGGGGGTGGGTTCAATACCTGGTCTGGGAATGAAGATCCCCCACGCCAAGCCATGACGTGTGGCATGCCCCCAACCAAAAAAAAGTGTAAGACAAGATTAAGGAAATTCAAGAAGACAGAAATAAATGAAAACATATTCCGTGCTCATGGATTGGAAGAATATTGTTAAAGTGTCCATACTACCTAACGCAATCTACAGATTCAATGCAATTCTTATACACATTCTAGTGACATTTTTAACAGAAATAGAACAAATTCTAAAATTTGTATGGAACCACAAAGACCCTGAATAGCCAAAGCAATGTTGAGAAAGTAGAACAGAGCTGGAGGTATCACGATCCCTGATTTCAAACTATACTACAAAGCTATAGTAATCAAAACAGTATGGGATTGGTATAAAAACAGACACACTGATCAATGAAACAGAATAGAGAGTCCAGAAATAAACCCACAAATATATAGACAATTGACTTATGACAAAGGAGCAAAGAACATACAATGGGGAAAAGGACAGTCTCTTTAATAAATTGTGTCGAGAAACTGGGCAGCTACATGCAAAAGAATGAAACTAGACCATTATCTTACACAAAAATTAACACAAAGTGGATTAAAGGCTTGAATGTAAGACCTGAAACCATAAAATTCCTAAAAGAAACATAGGCAGTAACCTCCTTGGCATCAGTCTTAGCAATATCTTTTTAGATCTGACTCCAAAGGCAAAGGAAACAAGCAAAATAAATAAGACTACATCAAACTAAAAAGCTTCTGCACAGCAAAGGAAACCATCAACAAAATGAAAAGGTAACCTATGGAATGGGAGAAGATATTAGCAAATCATATATCTGATGAGAGGTTAATACACAAAATATACAAAGAATTTACACAACTCAACAACAACACAGCAAGCATTTAAAAAACAGGCAGAGGAGAGGAGGAGCTTCAAGATGGCGGAGGAGTAAGATGCGGAGATCACCTTCCTCCCCCCAAATACATCAAAAATACATCTACATGTGGAACAACTCCTATAGAATAGCTACTGAACACTGGCAGAAGACCTCAGACCTCCCAAAAGGCAAGAAATTACCCCCGTACCTGGGTAGGGCAAAAGAAAAAACAGAGGCAAAAGAATAGGGACGGGACCTACACCAGTGGGAGGGAGCTGTGAAGGAGGAAAGGTTTCCACACACTAGGAAGCCCCTTCGCGGGTGGAGACTGCGGGTGGCGGAGGGGGGGAGCTTCGGGGCCACAGAGGAGAGCACAGCAACAGGGGTGCGGATGGCAAAGCGGAGAGATTCCCGCACAGAGGATCGGTGCCGACCGGCACTCACCAGCCCGAGAGGCTTGTCTGCTCACCCACTGGGGCGGGAGTGGGCTGGGAGCTGAGGCTCAGGCTTCTGTCGGATCCCAGAGAGAGGTCTGGGGTTGGCTTCATGAACACAGCCTGAAGGGAGCTACTGCACCACAGCTAGCTGGGAGGGAGTCCGGGAAAAAGTCTGGACCTGCCGAAGAGGCAAGAGACTTTTTCTTGCCTCTTTGTTTCCTGGTGCACGAGGAGAGGGGATTAAGAGCACTGCTTAAAGGAGCTCCAGAGACAGGCGTGAGCCACGGCTAACAGTGCAGACCCCAGAGACGGGCATGGGATGCTAAGTTTGCTGCTGCCGCCACCAAGAACCCTGTGTGCCAGCACAGTTCACTATCCACACCTCCCCGCCCGGGAGCCTGTGCAGCCCGCCACTGCCAGGGTCCCGTGATCCAGGGACAACTTTCCTGGGAGAACACACAGCATGCCTCAGGCTGTTGCAACGTCACACCGGCTTCTGCCACCGCAGGCTCGCCCCGCACTCCGAATCCCTCGTTACCCCCCGGCCTGAGTGAGCCAGAGCCCCCGAATCAGCGGCTCCTTTAACCCCGTCCTGTCTGAGCAAAGAACAGATGCCCTCAGGTGAAATACGCGCAGAGGCGAGGCCAAATCCAAAGTGGAACCCCAGTAGCAATGCGAACAAACGAAAGGGAAATCTCTCCCAGCAGCCTCAGGAGCAGCGGATTAAATCTCCACAATCAACTTGATGTATACTGCATCTGTGGAACACCTGAATAAACAACGAATCATCCCAAATTGAGGAGGTGGACATTGGGAGAAACGATATATATTTTTTCCCTTGTTCTCTTTTTGTGAGTGTGTATGTGTACGCTTCTGTGTGATTCTATCTGTATAGCTTTGCTTTTACAATTTGTCCTAGAGTTCTGTCTGTCCGTTGTTTTGTTTTGTTTTCTATAGTTTTTAGTGCTTGTTATCATAGGTGGATTTGGTTTTTGGTTTAGATGCTCTCTTCTTTCCTTTTTTTATTATTAAAAAATTTTTTAATAATTATTTTTTATTTTAATAATTTTACTTTATCATCTTCTTTTTTTTCCTCCCTTTTATTCTGATCTGTGTGGATGTCAGGTTCTTGGTGCTCCAGCCAGGTGTCAGGGCTGCGCCTCTGAGGTGGGAGAGCCAAGTTCAGGACATTGGTCCACAAGAGACCTCCCAGCTCCACGTAATATCAAAAGGCAAAACTCCCAGAGATCTCCATCTGAACGCCAAGACCCAGCTCCACTCAACGACCAGCAGGCTACAGTGCTGGACACCCTACGCCAAACAACTAGCAAGACAGGAACACAACCCCACTCATTAGCAGAAAGGCTGCCTAAAATCACCGTAAGGCCACAGACACCCCAAAACACACCACCGGACGTGGACCTGCCCACCAGGAAAACAAGATCCAGTATCATCCACAAGAACACAGGCACTAGTTACCTCCACCAGTAAGCCCACACAACCCACTGAACAAAACTTAGCCACTGGGGGCAGACACCAAAAACAACAGGAACTATGAAACTGCAGCCTGCAAAAAGGAGACCCCAAACACAGTAAGATAAGCAAAATGAGAAGACAGAGCCAATGAAGGAGCAAGGTAAAAACCCACCAGACTTAACAAATGAAGAGGAAAGAGGCAGTCTACCTGAAAAAGAATTCAGAATAATGATAGTAAAGATGATCCACAATCTTGTAAATAGAATGGAGAAAATACAAGAAACGTTTAACAAGGACATAGAAGAACTAAAGAGCAAACAAACAGTGATGAACAACACAATAAATGAAATAAAAAATTCTCTAGAAGGGATCAATAGCAAAATAACTGAGGCAGAAGAACGGATAAGTGAACTGGAAGATAAAATAGTGGAAATAACTACTGCAGAGCAGAATAAAGAAAAAAGAATGAAAAGAACTGAGGACAGTCTCAGAGACCTCTGGGACAACATTAAATGCACCAACATTTGAATAACAGGGGTCCCAGAAGAAGAAGAGAAAAAGAAAGGGACTAGAAAATATTTGAAGAGATTATAGTTGAAACTTCCCTAATATGGGAAAGGAAATAGTTAATCAAGTCCAGGAAGCACAGAGAGTACCATACAGGATAAATCCAAGGAAAAACACGCCAAGACACATATTAAACAAACTATCAAAAATTAAAGACAAAGAAAAAATATTAAAAGCAGCAAGGGAAAAACAACAAATAACACACAAGGGAATCCCCATAAGGTTAAGAGCTGATCTTCCAGCAGAAACCCTGCAAGCCAGAAGGGAGTGGCAGGACATATTTAAAGTGATGAAGGGGAAAAACCTACAACCAAGATTACTCTACCCAGCAAGGATCTCATTCAGATTCGATGGAGAAATTAAAAGCTTTACAGACAAGCAAAAGCTAAGAGAATTCAGCACCACCAAACCAGCTTTACAACAAATGCTAAAGGAACTTCTCTAGGCCAGAAACACAAGAGAAGGAAAGGACCTACAATAACAAACCCAAAACAATTAAGAAAATGGGAATAGGAACATATATATTGATAATTACCTTAAATGAAAATGGATTAAATGCTGCAACCAAAAGACACAGACTGGCTGAATGGATACAAAAACAAGACCCATATATATGCTGTCTACAAGAGGCCCACTTCAGACCTAGGGACTCATACAGACTGACAGTGAGGGGATGGAAAAAGATATTCCATGCAAATGGAAATGAAAAGAAAGCTGGAGTGGCAATTCTCATATCAGACAAAATAGACTTTAAAATAAAGACTATTACAAGAAACAAAGGACACTACATAATGATCAAGGGATTGATCAAAGAAGAAGATATAACACTTGTAAATATTTATGCACCCAACATAGGAGCACCTCAATAAATAAGGCAAATGCTAACAGCCATAAAAGGGGAAATCGACAGTAACACAATCATAGTAGCAGATTTTAACGCCCCAGTTTCACCAATGGACAGATCATCAAAAATGAAAATAAATAAGGAAACACAAGCTTTAAATGATACATTAAACAAGATGGACTTAATTGATATTTATAGAACATTCCATCCAAAAACTACAGAATACATTTTCTTCTCAAGTGCTCATGGAACATTCTCCAGGATAGATCATATCATGGGTCACAAATCAAGCCTTGGTAAATTTAAGAAAACTGAAATCATATCAAGTATCTTTTCCTACCACAACGCTATAAGACTAGATATCAATTACAGGAAAAAAATCTGTAAAAAATACAAACACATGGAGGCTAAACAATACAGTACTTAATAACCAAGAGATCACTGAAGAAATCAAAGAGGAAATCAAAAAATACCTAGAAACAAATGGCAATGAAAACACGATGACCCAAAACCTATGGGATGCAGCAAAAGCAGTTCTAAGAGGGAAGTTTATAGCAATACAATCCTACCTCAAGAAACAAGAAACATCTCAAATAAACAACCTAACCTTACACCTAAAGCAATTAGAGAAAGAAGAACAAAAAAACCCCAAAGTTAGCAGAAGGAAAGAAATCATTAAGATCAGATCAGAAATAAATGAAAAAGAAATGAAGGAAACAGTAGCAAAGATCAATAAAACTGAAAGCTGGTTTTTTGAGAAGATAAAGAAAATTGATAAACCATTAGCCAGACTCATCAAGAAAAAAAGGGAGAAGACTCAAATCAATAGAATTAGAAATGAAAAAAGAGGAGTAACAACTGACACTGCAGAAATACCAAGGATCATGAGAGATTACTACAAGCAACTATATGCCAATAAAATGGACAACCTGGAAGAAACGGACAAATTCTTAGCAATGCACAACCTTCTGTGACTGAACCAGGAAGAAATAGAAAATATGAACAGACCAATCACAAGCACTGAAATTGAAACTGTGATTAGAAATCATCCAACAAACAAAAGCCCAGGACCAGATGGCTTCTCAGGCAAATTCTATCAAACATTTAGAGAAGAGCTAACACCTATCCCTCTCAAACTCTTACAAAATATAGCAGAGGGAGGAACACTCCCAAAACTCATTTCACGAGGCCACCATCACCCTGATACCAAAACCAGACAAAGATGTCACAAAAAAGAGAACTACAAGCCAGTATCACTGATGAAAATAGATGCAAAGATGCTGAAGAGAATACTAGCAAACAGAATCCAACAGCATATTAAAAGGATCATACACAGCATGATCATGTGGGGTTTATCCCAGAAATGCAAGGATTCAATATACACAAATCAATCAATGTGATACACCATATTAACAAACTGAAGGAGAAAAACCATATGATCATCTCAATTGATGCAGAGAAAGCTTTCGACAAAATTCAACACCCAGAAAGTAGGCATGGACGGAACTTACCTCAACATAATAAAGACCATATATAACAAACCAACAGCCAACATAGTCCTCAATGGTGAAAAACTGAAACCATTTCCACTAAGATCAGGAACAAGACATTGTTGCCCACTCTCACCACTCTTATTCAACATAGTTTTGGAAGTTTTAGCCACAGCAATCAGTGAAGAAAAAGAAATAAAAGGAATCCAAATCGGAAAAGAAGAAATAAAGCTGTCACTGTTTGCATATGACATGATAGTATACATAGAGAATCCTACAGATGCTACCAGAAAACTACTAGAGCTAACCAATGAATTTGGGAAAGTAGCAGGATACAAAATTAATGCACAGAAATCTCTTGCATTCCTATACAGTAATGATGAAAAATCTGAAAGTGAAATTAAGAAAACACTCCCATTTACCATTGCAACAAAAAGAATAAAATATCTAGGAATAAACCTACCTAAGGAGACAAAGGACCTGTATGCAGAAAATTATAAGACCCTGATGAAAGAAATTAAAGATGATACAAACAGATGGAGAGATATGCTATGTTCTTGGATTGGAAGAATCAACATTGTGAAAATGACTATACTACCCAATGCAATCTAAAGATGCAATGCAATCCCTATCAAACTACCACTGGCATTCTTCACAGAACTAGAACAAAAAATTCCACAATTTATATGGAAACACAAAACACCCCGAATAGCCAAAGCAGCCCTGAGAAAGAAAAACGGATCTGGAGGAATCAGGCTCCCTGACTTCAGACTGTACTACAAAGCTACAGTAATCAAGATAGTATGGTACTGGCACAAAAACAAAAATATAGATCAATGGAACAGGAAGAAAGTGCAGAGATAAACGCACGCACATATGGCCACCTTATCTTTGATAAAGGAGGGAAGAATATACAATGGAGAAAAGACACCTTCTTCAATAAGTGCTGCTGGGAAAACTGCACAGCTACATGTAAAAGAATGAAATTAGAAAACTTCCTAACACCATACACAAAAATAAACTCAAAATGGATTAAAGACCTAAATGTAAGGCCAGACACTATAAAAGTCTTAGAGGGAAACACAGGCAGAACAATCTATGACATAATTCACAGCAAGATCCTTTTTGACCCACCTCCTAGAGAAATGGAAATAAAAACAAAAATAAACAAATGGGACCTAATGAAACTTCAAAGCTTTTGCACAGCAAACAAAACCATAAACAAGACCAAAAGACAACCCTCAGAATGGGAGAAAATATTTGCAAATTAAGCAACTGACAAAGGATTAATCTCCAAAATTTACAAGGAGCTCATGCAGCTCAATATCAAAAAAAACAAACAACCCAATCCAAAAATGGGCACAAGACCTAAATAGACATTTCTCCAAAGAAGATATACAGATTGCCAACAAACACATGAAAGAATGCTCAACATCATTAATCATTAGAGAAATGCAAATCAAAACTACAATGAGATATCATCTCACACCGGTCAGAATGGCCATCATCAAAAAATCGACAAACAATAAATGCTGGAGAGGGTGTGGAGAAAAGGGAACCCTCTTGCACTGTTGGTGGGAATGTAAATTGATACAGCCACTATGGAGAACAGTATGGAGGCTCCTTAAAAAGCTAAAAATAGAACTACCATATGACCCAGCAATCCCACTACTGGGCATATACCCTGAGAAAACCATAATTAAAAAACAGTCATGTACCACAGTGTTCACTGCAGCTGTATTTACAATAGCCAGGACATGGAAGCAACCTAAGTGTCCATCGACAGATGAATGGATAAAGAAGATGTGGCACATATATACAATGGAATATTACTCAGTCATAAAAAGAAACGAAATTGAGTTATTTGTAATGAGGTGGATGGACCTAGAGTGTGTCATAAAGTGAAGTCAGAAAGAGAAAAACAAATACCATATGCTAACACATACATGTGGAATCTGAAAAACAATAACAAAAAATGGTCATGAAGAACCTAGGGGCAAGATGGGAATAAAGATGAGACCTACTAGAGAATGGACTTGAGGATACGGGGAGGGGAAAGGGTAAGTTGGCACAAAGTGCGAGCGTGGCATGGACATATGTACACTACCAAATGTAAAACAGATAGCTAGTGGGAAGCAGCCACATAGCACAGGGAGATCAGCTCGGTGCTTTGTGACCACCTAGAGGGGTGGGATAGGGAGGGTGGGAGGGAGGGAGAAGCAAGAGGGGAGAGATATGGGAACATATGTATATGTATAGCTGATTCACTTTGTTATACAGCAGAAACTAACACACCGTTGTAAAGCAATTATACTCCAATGAAGATGTTTAAAAAAAAAACAGACAGAGGATCTGAATATATATTTTTTCACAGAAGACATCCAGACAGCCAAGGGGCACATTAAAGATGCTCAACATCACTATCAGGGAAATGAAAATAAAAAGACATATGAATATCACCTCAAAACTGTTAGAATGGCTATGATCAAAAAGACAAGAAACAACAAGTGTTGGAGAGGATGTGGAGAAAAGGAAATACTTGTTCACTGTTGGTGGGAATTTTAAATTGGTGCAGCCAATCTGGAAGACAGTATGGAGGTTCCTCAAAAAATTAAGTATAACACTGCCAGACTTCCCCGGTGGCACAATGGTTAAGAATCCACCTGCCAATGCAGGGGACATGGGTTCGAGCCCTGGTCCGGGAAGATTCCACATATCGTGGAGCAACTAAGCCCGTGCGCCACAACTACTGAGCCTGTGCTTCTAGAGCCCGTGAGCCACAACTACTGAAGCCCACGTGTCTTGAGCCCATGCTCAGCAACAAGTGAAACCACCGCAATGAGAAGCCCATGAACCGCAATGAAGAGTAGCCCCCACTCGCTGCAACTGGAGAAAGCCCACATGCAGTAACGAAGACCCAATGCAGCCAAAGAGAGAGAGAGAGAGAGGGAGAGGGAGAGGGAGTGAGGGAGGGACGGAGGGAGGGGGAGAGAGAGAGAGAGAGAGAGAGGAAAGAAAGAAAGAAGAAAGAAAGAAAAAAAGAAAGGAAGGAAGGAAGAAAGAAAGGAAGGAAGAAAGAAAGACACTGTCATATGATCCAGCTATTCAACTTCTGGGTATTTATCTGAAAAATATGAAAACAAATTAAAAAGATACATGCAACCCTAGCTGCAAATTCTTTCTCACAATTATATTAGCAGTTTGTTTCACCATCATAATATTCATTTGTGTTATAGCTATTTAAATACATATTTTATTTTCCTTAAGAGGTTCTAGTTCCTTGAATAAAGTGACATGCCTTATTCAAAAAAAAAAAAAAAAGATATATGCACCTCTATGTTCATTTCCGTAAATAATATTCAGCATTATTTACTATAGCCAAGATATCAAAACAACCCAAGTGTCCATCAATAAGTGAACAGATGAAGAAGATGTGTTACATACATGCAATGGAATACTGGCCATAAAAGACATGGCATCTAAGACATGGATGGACCTTGAGGGTATTTTGTTAAGTGAAAGACAAATACCATGTGTTTTCACTTATATGTGGAATCTAAAAAACAAAGCAAGCAAAACAAAAACTCATAGATACAGAGAACAGATTGGTGCTTAACAGAAGACAACGGGATTGGGGGGGGAGGGCAAAATGGGTTAAAGGGGATCAATTGTATGGTGATGAATGGTAATTAGACTTATGGTGGTGATTACTTTTGTAGCGTATACAAATATCAATTCACAACGTTGTACACCTGAGATTTATATGGTGTTATATACCAATCTTACCTCAATAAATAAAAAAGTACCATACTTTTTGCAGAAGCTGATGAGTAAATCCTAAAATCTACATGGAAATGCAAAAGACCTGTAACAACCAAAACAGTTTTGACAAAGAACAAAGTTGAAGGACTTTCTTATGGATTCCAATACTCACCATAAAGTTACAATTATCAAGACAGTGTAGTATTGGCACAAGGACAGATATAGATGAATAGAACAGAATTCAGAGTCCTAAAATAAATCCTTTTACTATGGTCAACAGATTGTTATCAAAGGTGCCAATGCAATTCTTTGGGGAAAGGCAAGCCAGGTGCTGGATATCTACATGCAAGCACTACACTTCATACCATACACAAATTAACCTTAAACAGATCATAGACTTAAATGGAAGAGAAAAAACGATAAAACGTAAAATGTAGAAAATACGACACCTTAGGTTAGGCAAAGATTTCTTAGATAAGACACCAAAAGCACAGTCCCATGAAAGGAAAAAAAAAAAAAAAAAGATAAAATGGACCTCATCAAAATTCAAAACTTTTGTACTTTACACACCATTAAGAAAATGCAAACAATGTGCTAAAACAAAACATATTCTGTACCAAAAGGATGGTATATGATCCCTGGGGAAGGGGAAATGGTTTCTGAATGTGAACACCTCCAACGGTCTGTGTGGTCAAAAATATTTTCATAAAAATACTAAGACATTTTTACTTACCCTTACCATGTTATTTGCAGTGTTGGTGTCTTAGCATGAATCAAGGCAGTGAGTGGCACCAAACATACCAGTATTTATATCATGCACTCAAGTGCCAGTGGGGAGAAAACAGCTTTACCCGTTGATCAGTGAAATCTTTAATTGTATTAAAATTTAATCCTTAAGTACAAGTCTTTTTGATATTCTGTATAATGATATGGGAAATAACACACAAAGCACTTATAAGGTGCAACGGTTGTCTCAAGGAAATATACTTGTGCAACTGTAAGTTTTGAGCTCAATCAGCTGTTTGCTTTTTATTGCACTGCCATTTTTGCTTGAAAGAACAACTGATGAACCATGTTTATTCAGACTTACTTCAAGGAAACCACCAACTATTTGTTGCAATGATAAAATCTGAGGTCTTAAGCAAAAATTAGAATTTTGAGAAAGCTGTGATCTTCTCAATCAATGGTCATATTAACAAATATGATTGATATATTTTTTAAATGTGTCAACATTTGGAACATCTACATACCTCATGCTACCATTTTCCAAATGACCATTAAACAATGTTACAAAATCGTGCATGGGTAAAAGATCCATTCAAAGTGGAAGATAGACAAATGGGATTTTATTGTTACAGTGCACAAAAAGTCTGACATGGTTTCAGACTGCAGATTACCATTTGCCGAGTTTGGTGTATTATCAAAGAATATCCACAAATATCTTTTTTTTTTTGAGGTTACTAATATTCCCTTTTCCAACTACACTATGTGAAACTAGATTGCCTTCATATCCTTTAACCAAAACAACCTATCACAACAGATTGAAGGCAGATGCAGTTCTAAGAACCCAGCTGTCAACCATTAAGCCAGATATTAAAGAGATCTGTAAGGATGCCAAACAGTGCCACTACCTCGCTGAAACATTTATTTTCCACTAAAATTATTATTAATGTAATGAGTTTAATATTCTATCTGGAAACATAAAAAGTTGGTATAGAGTAATACTAAACAAACATTCATCAACTTTTCAAAAAGGTCAGAAAAACGATTTACAACCTTAAAGGTCTGAAAGACTACCGAATAACCTAGGTAATCATATACAAGTTATTCAAGTGATTTACGAATATTACAAATATTGTAAGTTTTCTTCTAAACAGAAGGATGATCATCAGCTGATTATTCTTTGTAAGCATTATTTTAAAAGGTACTCTTTATTTAGAATTTCTCATTGTCTGTAGTATTTGTACTTCTTGGAGACAATGTCTCAGATGTTCCTACAAAACTTGAGGCTAGCGAAGACATAATAACCCTTTAGGTTCTAAATTCTAAAAGGAGGGGAAAAAATTATTCCAGATTTTCCCGACAAAATTTTATACAGACTGAAGAGACCTGCCAGATGTAAACATAATTGGTACGTTTGTACTGAATACACAGTAATAGTAAAGGTAACAGGCTCTGTCCCCAGAACTTTGTGTATTAATGCTTAATCTTCACAATCCATAGATGAGAGGTTACATAATTTGTCCAAAACCATGTAAGTATTAAATGGCAGAATCATCAAACCAGGCTACCTAGCCAAAGAAACTAGGCTTGGTTGTTTTAAATGCTTTTAGTATCCTAGGGAAGATGCATTTACCCCCTTCTTCTGTATCCACTGCAGGAGCCCTTTAAGTTTCCACTGGTAGCATTACACAATAGTGCCAGAAAATATAGTCCTTACATACTTATTAAAATCTTGTTCCTAAGTACATGTAAAAGTATGAGATGAGATCACTCCCTAACACCATACACAAAAATAAGCTCAAAATGGATTAAAGACCCAAATATAAGGCCAGAAACTATCAAACTCTTAGATGAAAACATAGGCAGAACACTCCATGACATAAATCACAGCAAGATCCTTTTTGACCCACCTTCTAGAGAAATGGAAAGAAAAACAAAAATAAACAAATGGGACCTAATGAAACTTCAAAGCTTTTGCACAGCAAAGGAAACCATAAACAAAACCAAAAGACAACCCTCAGAATGGGAGAAAATATTTGCAAATGAAGCAACTGACAAAGGATTAATCTCCAAAATTTATAAGCAGCTCATGCAGCTTAATAACAAAAAAACAAACAACCCAATCCAAAAATGGGCAGAAGACCTAAACAGACATTTCTCCAAAGAAGATATACAGACTGTCAACAAACACATGAAAGAATGCTCAACATCATTAATCATTAGAGAAATGCAAGTCAAAACTACAATGAGATATCATCTCACACCAGTCAGAATGGCCATCATCAAAAAATCTAGAAACAATAAATGCTGGAGAGGGTGTGGAGAAAAGGGAACCCTCTTGCACTGTTGGTGGGAATGTAAATTGATACAGCCACTGTGGAGAACAGTATGGAGGTTCCTTAAAAAACTACAAATAGAACTACCATATGACCCAGCAATCCCACTACTGGGCATATACCCTGAGAAAACCATAATTCAAAGAGTCATGTACCAAAATGTTCATTGCAGCTCTATTTACAATAGCCCGGAGATGGAAACAACCTAAGTGTCCATCATCAGATGAATGGATAAAGAAGATGTGGCACATATATACAATGGAGTATTACTCAGCCATAAAAAGAAACGAAATTGAGCTATTTGTAATGAGATGGATAGACCTAGAGTCTGTCACACAGAGTGAAGTAAGTCAGAAAGAGAAAGACAAATACCGTATGCTAACACATATATATGGAATTTAAGAAAAAAAATGTCATGAAGAACCTAGGGGTAAGACAGGAATAAAGACACAGACCTACTAGAGAATGGACTTGAGGATATGGGGAGGGGGAAGGGTAAGCTGTGACAAAGCGAGAGAGGCATGGACATATATACACTACCAAACGTAGAATAGATAGCTAGTGGGAAGCAGCCGCATAGCACAGGGAGATCAGCTCGGTGCTTTGTGACGGCCTGGAGGGGAGGGATAGGGAGGGTGGGAGGGAGGGAGACGCAAGAGGGAAGAGATATGGGAACATATGTATATATATAACTGATTCATTTTGTTGTAAAGCAGAAACTAACACACCATTGTAAAGCAATTATACTCCAATAAAGATGTTAAAAAATAAAATAAAATAAAATCTTGTTCCTACAAAATGCCCTGAAAACAGAACATCCTATACCTAGTTTATTAGAAAGGTCAGATTCTTACCTGGTTTCAGTGGAAAACCATTTGGTTACACTCTTCACCTGTTTTTCCTCAGTTATTACGAGGGGAAGACCAGTCAGTTTTCAGGTTTTATCTAGACATGGAACCACTAGGTGTCAACACGCATGGAGAAAGAACCATTTGCAATACACTTAACTTCCACATACAAATATTTAAAAGTAGCTTTAGAAGCTACTTTTTAGCTTTTCTGTTCTGGACAGAAAAGACAATTTACAAAACTGACCTAGATATTTCAAAACAATACTGAGCAAAAGTAGCCAGATATAATTTTTACTGAGTGCTTCCATTTGTAAGAGTATAAAAACAGACAAAACAATCTGTGGTATTAGAAGTTGGTGGTGGGACTTCCCTGGTGGTCAGTGGTTAAGACTTTATGCTTCCAATGCAGGGGGCACAGGTTCAATCCCTGGTGGGGGAACTAAGATCCCACATGCTGCGCAGCATGGCCAGAAAAAAAAAAAAAAGTTGGTAGTAGTGGCAAGTAGGAACAAGGGGACTTACAGGATTCTAGCAACTTTTCTTGATCTGTGCTCTGATTATTGTTCACAATTTCAGTGTCATGTACCGTTATTTTGCCCATTTAGACAGACATGCCATTTCCTCCCTCACATCTTGTGTATTTTCTTCCTCTCCATAACCTCCTTAGAATGGCTATAATTCATTAATGTCTCTCCTCCGTATTCACTCCCCTGCCTGTTCATCTTACATTCTGCAATGGTATATCCTTCACCAATCTATTAAGAATTCTTATTACACAGGAAATTGCATGGTATAGTGTAATGCAAGTTTGTCAGTCAAGTACCTAATAAAATACACACATTTATCTTCCTCATTTCGGGGTGAGAGTGCAGTCACTCCCATTTCTCAGCCTCAGGATTGGACAATCGCTGTTGGGGTGATGCAGGCTGTAACACACATTTTCAGGTCTCTGTATCTTCTTTTAATCTCTTGATATAACTCATTTCCATTCCCCATCTTTTTTCAGAACTGTACTGCCTAATTAGAAAATTATATTCCATATTAAGTGGTAATGTGGAATGAGTACTTTATTCATATTTCTATTAGCTTTACAGTACATGTATTCTGGGCCACACCTTTTCTACAAACATCACAACCTCCATAGAGGGTTTATTCTTTGAGTAGCAGCCCTAAAGTGTTCCTATAAAGTTATGATTCACTGAAGATTGTAATTAATACTTGCTAAACATGCAACAAGTATGTGACATGGTATTTGGCAATATATTCTTAGAACCCTGATACCTTATTTAAGGGTAACTTTTCCATTTAAAAATGTCTGTTAACCAGTTAACTAGCTTTCTGTCTGGTTGCTAGCATGGTCTGAAAATCCTGCTGTGTGAACACTTGATAAAATAGCTTTATAAGTTGATTAACATTTGAAAATAAAGATAAAATAGGTTTGTAAAGTTAAACCCAACATATAGTATCAGCATGTGGTATCTTTCTCCTATCCACTTTTTTAAGTGCAAAATAATGGGTCATCTCCTACATGTCTTCCAGGGTGAGTTATGAGAGTTAAATGTTATCATGTTTGCCTCTAGACAAAAACTTAATTAGACACACAAGTAGGAGAAAACCACGTTTAATTGAAAAATAAAGCAATACATCTCAAATAAGACTGTTTAACAACATAAACTGTAATTTGTTGAGGCCTGTAAGTGGTATTCTGAAATTTAGGTAGAGTATCAATACAGTTTCCTCCCTTATCCTGACTCAGCTATATGCACATTAAAAACAAGGACTGTCTCATGAATTTAAACTGTGTATCTGTAAAGCCAATCCCTATTCCTAATCCACCGACAAAAGGATGGGAGGTTTTAAACAAACATTTCCATACTGAGGAGCTCCCAGATAAAAGCAAATAAAGTCAATATTTTCCTTACGAAAAAAACTTATGTGAAAGACACACCAGACTATAAATAATATTTAACTAACCCACAAACTTCAAAACACAATTTCATCAAGATGATCTCTACAATTTTCCTTTAAAGAAGTTCTCAAATCTCAGAATGGTTTAACTTGACATACTGGAAGTACTAAATTTTGAAAGAAAGTACTAAAGTTATTGCTTAAACTGGAAAAACCCATGGTCAAAAGTCTTTTTAAAAAAGAGTTTGTTAAACAGCTATTCTTACAATTACACTCATGTAACCGCAGAGAAATGTTCAAGCACATAGTAAACATCACTCTTTCGAATGACACAACCAAGGCATATGTTAACATGTATGGCTTTTTTGGTGATTGTTATTACTACCCATAAATTACTGTTTGACTGAAAAAGGTTTTTACAAAACTCCACTTCCAAAATTAACATTTTTATTAAATCAAGCTAAAAAAATGTTCACTGTAGAAAAGTCAACAAGGATTTTAACAAAATCAAAATATACCTTTTTATACAATATATGTATATATTAGCAGCAAACTACTTCTGAGACTTTCTTTTATGTTCTTTTGAGTTATTTATTTTAAAGAAAGCATCAACAATGTATTAGTATGGAATGTCAGCTAATCCACTCTTCATCTTTTATTCTGTGATTTGGGCCTTCTAGTACAAGTTATTTTATGATTCTCATTAATGAATACTAAGAACAAACCCAGTTTTTGACTAAAATGTAGTGAAACAGAGTGGCTGGTAGAATCCACCTCACTACTATAGTCCCACATTACCTTAAGATAACAAATGAGCACCATATAAACAGGTAATTGTGTAGGTGTATAAACTCATTTTTAAGGTGTAATAGTAGCCAAGTAGATAACTTACCATTTGACTGTTACTTTAAAAATTTGGTGACATACAAAATTTTAATCAAATCAGATAAATACTTTGATCCCATATTGCTTGTGCATTTTTAAAATCTTAATAGAAATTCTGTATATAACCTGACAAACTGCATGCATATATGTGTATATACACATACAAAAGTGTATGTATATATGCATATACATCTTTAGATTTGAACAAATTTCTAAACTGAGATGAAGTCAAACCTCTCATTTAAATATATATATAGAATGTAATATCACCAACTGAAAGTTTCTAATAAAAGTTTCATCTTAGCTAATCAGCAATTCTGCTATTGAAAATTCTGAGGCCAAAGAGCTGTAATTCAGCTTACTGTACTTTAGGCTTACAAATTAGTCAGCCAAACAAACAAGATATGAAATTACCAACTGCCCACCAAAGAAATAAATTTTTCTCTTGATATTTCCTTCTAACAGCAAAAAGGAAATATCTATACAATGAGCTTTCACTTTTTAAAGAGTCAAAATTAGTAAAGAAATCTCACTAGTCTTCAAAAATACTAAACATTATATAAATACAATTTTCTTATAATAGTTGAATTCCTCTGCTAGAATCTGTATTTAAAAAAGTTTCCTTTGGATTGTTTCATTTAGCACTTCAAGTCTCCATTCTGCAACTCAAATAACTGGCTCAGATTTGTTAGGTTTATATCAATCTCATCTTTCACAATATGGTACTCTGTTACCTGTGTACAATAATGTCAATGGGAGGAACTGCACCAAATTTCAAAAGCAAGGAAAAATTCAATATGTAATATAAAAAGATAAGTACAACAGGGATTCCCTTTTCACCATTACATTAATGAAATATAATCCTTTTAATGCTTTTAAAGATAATGTCCTAACTTTTATCTTTTAACTTATCAAGAGAATGAAGATTTTAGATGGCCCACCTTTATTTTTCAATTAAAAACTAAATCAATAGACTGAATTACTTTTATTAATATGCACATCAAGTTATTGAAACGGTGGCTTCATGTAGTTTTCTCCTTAAAGATGGCACTTGCAGGTACAAAGATGCAGAGACGTCTATAGCCTTCAGATGTTTACCTGAAAAGATTCTTCAACAGCAGTTTGATATTGGGTTTCCTCATCTAGCTGAAGATTCTAAAAACAGTAACATTAACACGTCAATAGGAAAAACATATTCAATACTTAGTCCAATACATTACACATCTTGATACACATACATACTTGAAACAGTTTTTGTTACACCATATACTTCTTTAAAATATAAGCACTAAATACCTAAACTTTTAATTAAAAAAATTCAGTTATAATTATTTAGGAATATTTGATAAATAACAGATGATCAGCAGACAATGAAATTTGAGAATTACAGTGCTTTATGATAAGTTATTAATTGAAAGTAGTATAGTTAAGGGTAACCCACAATCATAAATTTTCTGTCATCTCTAGAAAAGAATGCCAATGTTGGAAGGTATATTCATTTTAAAGAAAATAAGCACTTATTACATTAAGACAGTTGAATTAACATCATCTTAATCATAACATAAAGGTAAAAACTACAGTTCACTCAATCTGATTATACTACTACTCCTTAACTTGAAAAATTCTATTTCCTTTCAATTATGGTCCATGCATTTGCTTTAAAATAGGCCTCCATTTGACAATCTCAAATCATTAAAATTACATGTTCTTCTGTGGCAAGGTAAAACAGTCTGACAATTAGATCAAAAGCAGTTCACAAAATAAATTTTTGTTTTTCCAAACACATAGCTCTCCAGATGCAGTAACCTTTCTTACACTGAGAATTTAAGAATAACCTATAATTACTTCATAAAACTACTAAAATTATCAGAGTACACTTGAATTTTACATATATTTGAAATATTATTACATACATATTTTTATACAGTATGACTAAAAATTGCAAATTACACAAAATAAAAAATATATATATCAAGAATGACATAATTTCAACACTGGAGGGCAGAAGAAATGGAAATTCTGTTCATGCCATTCTCAGAATTGCACAAGTCTGTGCTTATTACATAAACTGGAAAACAAGTATGAACCATTCTTTGTCAGGCTGAATCTTGAATGAGATAAGGTTTTAATTCATTGAAGATGAATAAAATGCAATTTCACAATTAATAAAATGAAAGTCATCTAATTTTTTTTTTGTAACTATCAAGACACATTTGGGAAGTAGAAATTAACCTCATGCTTTGCTCTGGGGATCCATTTTTATATTATATAACTTCCCTCATGCACTCTGTTAAAGCAGTGAACTAAGGCCAGAATCTGCCATTCAACCTGGCTTTACATAAATAAGCTCCCTCATTTTTAAAAAGAATGTGTCTCACGTGCAGATAAAAGAAATCTATTATGAGTTTAACAAGCTACTTACACTACATGAGAAATACATCCTCCATCTGTCATACCAATTTTACTTTTCTAGCAAGTATAATTTTCCTTAAATCTAGACAGTTTTCATATATATCATCATTTTGTTAATCTGGGAGTTTGCTCTTCCTCTATTAATTATCTCTCTAAGATAGAAGGTGGACAGTAAATTCAACTTTCACCACTTCTACAAACCAAAATTCACCTATATTATCATAAAAACAACAGAACTTGCTCTATAACCATCCAGCATGATACATCTTGCCTCAAAACTCAAGTCTAGATTGAAAAAGTTAATTTAACTTCAATATTTAAATGGTATTTTCTTAATCTTGAAAAACTCACTTACCACAAATTCTCCATAATCAAACTGATGTCTTTGATTTAGATGACTAACGAAATTTCTAGTAATCTGGCTAGGATCTCCCCAAGGAAGAGACACACAAATAGGACATGTCTATAAGAAACACAGTATTTCAAATAAAAAAAAATGAAAATAACCAAACATCATTATTGAAAGTATTAAAACATGTTACAAAAAAATCTACATGAAAAGCATTTCTTAAGGGCCAAATTTCATGACTAGATTATTTCTAGACCAAATTACCTTAGATAAATTACACTAATCCAACACAACACAATAAAAACAGAGATCTAACATATTCTATTACTTAAATCTGATTATTCTACTGTTTTAACAGAAACACCATATCCAGCCTTAACCAACTGTAATAATAATTACCAGTAACCAGTATGTAATCTCATTAGAGCCACACAATAACTGTGACATAATTATTATTATTAGTTTAATTTCATTTATAAGTAAGATGAAAGCAAAGGAAGCCTTAAATTGTATCCTTAAGGTTTCAAATGAAGTAAAAGTACATCTTAAAAAGTGAATGGATTACAGACTGAAATGAAACAAAACAGAACTTTAGTAACTGGACTATAGCCAAAGTTTGTGCTATGTTGAATATAATGCAGAAACAAAAATTCACTAATGCAATATAAAACAAATGAAATCTCTTAAATATGAGATTTTCCCCAAGAGATGTCTTTGGCACTGTATCTGTTTACTTAACAGTAACAGACCCTCTCCTAATGAGCAAAGTAGGGGGGGTATCTCCCTTAGAACTACCCGAGACTTTAAGGGCATACTGGGGCATACTCTTCCACAACTTTTTGTAAAACTGCTAAGATGTACCCACAATCCTTATTTTATCTTTTGATACATTTTCCTTCTAATTTCTGAAGAAAATATTTACATATCAAAATGGGAAGTATCTCTTCCAGCTCAGTTTCTCCTGTTTGACATACAGTTGAAATTGAAACTCATGCTCCAAATGTGGAGTTGTAGAACCATTAACACAATGTTGGAATCCTGCACTCTGCTCTATTCTCCTTCACTCATCAAAAAAGGTCTCACCACTCTCATACACACCCTCAAAATGGCATCAAAAAGATATGTATGCATCACATGGAGGCTAAACAATACACTACTTAATAACAAAGTGATCACTGAAGAAATCAAAGAAGAAATAAAAAAATACCTAGAAACAAATGACAATGGAGACATGACGACCCAAAACATATGGGAGGCAGCAAAAGCAGTTCTAAGAGGGAAGTTTATAGCAAGACAATCCTACCTTAAGAAACAGGAAAAAAAAAAAAAAAAAGAAACATGAAACATCTCGAATAAACAACCTAACCTTGTACCTAAAGCAATTAGAGAAAGGAGAACAAAAAACCCCCCAAAGTTAGCAGAAGGAAAGAAATCATAAAAATCAGATCAGAAATAAATGAAAAAGAAATGAAGGAAACGATAGCAAAGATCAATAAAACTAAAAGCTGGTTGAGAAGATAAAGAAAATTGATAAACCATTAGCCAGACTCATCAAGAAAAAAAGGGAGAAGACTCAAATCAATAGAATTAGAAATGAAAAAGGAGAAGTAACAACTGACACTGCAAAAATACAAAAGATCATGAGAGATTACTATGAGCAACTCTATGCCAATAAAATGGACAACCTGGAAGAAATGGACAAATTGTTAGAAATGCACAACCTGCCAAGATTGAATCAGGAAGAAATAGAAAATATGAACAGACCAATTACAAGCACTGAAATTGAAACTGTGATTAAAAATCTTCCAACAAACAAAAGCCCAGGACCAGATGGCTTCACAGGCAAGTTCTATCAAACATTTAGAGAAGAGCTAACACCTATCCTACTCAAACTCTTCCAAAATATAGCAGAGGGAGGAACACTCTCAAACTCATTCTACGAGGCCACCATCACCGTGATACCAAAACCAGACAAGGATGTGACAAAGAAAGAAAACAGGCCAATATCACTGATGAACATAGATGCAAAAATCCTCAACAAAATACTAGCAAACAGAATCCAACAGCACATTAAAAGGATCATACACCATGATCAAGTGGGGTTACCCCAGGAATGCAAGGATTCTTCAATATACGCAAATCAATCAACGTGATACACCATATTAACAAATTGAAGGAGAAAAACCATATGATCATCTCAGTCGATGCAGAGAAAGCTTTCGACAAAATTCAACACCCATTTATGATAAAAACCCTGCAGAAAGTAGGCATAGAGGGAACTTTCCCCAACATAATAAAGGCCATATATGACAAACCCACAGCCAACATCGTCCTCAATGGTGAAAAACTGAATGCATTTCCACTAAGATCAGGAACAAGGTTGCCCACTCTCACCACTCTTATTCAACATAGTTTTGGAAGTTTTAGCCACAGCAATCAGAGAAGAAAAGGAAATAAAAGGAATCCAAATCAGAAAAGAAGAAATAAAGCTGTCACTGTTTGCAGATGACATGATACTATACATAGAGAATCCTACAGATGCTACCAGAAAACTACTAGAGCTAATCAATGAATTTGGTAAAGTAGCAGGATACAAAATTAATGCACAGAAATCTCTGGCATTCCTATACACTAATGATGAAAAATCTGAAAGTGAAATCAAGAAAACACTCCCATTTACCATTGCAACAAAAAGAATAAAATATCTAGGAATAAACCTACCTAAGGAGACAAAAGATCTGTATGCAGAAAATTATAAGACACTGGTGAAAGAAATTAAAGATGATACAAATAGATGGAGAGATATACCATGTTCCTGGATTGGAAGAATCAACATTGTGAAAATGACTCTACTACCCAAAGCAATCTACAGATTCAATGCAATCCCTATCAAACTACCACTGGCATTTTTCACAGAACTAGAACAAAAAATTCCACAATTTGTATGGAAACACAAAAGACCCCGAATAGCCAAAGCAATCTTGAGAACGAAAAACAGAGGTGGAGGAATCAGGCTCCCTGATTTCAGACTATACTACAAAGCTACAGTAATCAAGACAGTATGGTACTGGCACAAAAACAGAAAGATCGATCAATGGAACAGGAGAGAAAGCCCAGAGATAAACCCACACACATATGGTCACCTTATCTTTGATAAAAGAGGCAGGAATGTACAGTGGAGAAGGGACAGCCTCTTCAATAAGTGGTGCTGGGAAAACTGGACAGGTACATGTAAAAGTATGAGATGAGATCACTCCCTAACACCATACACAAAAATAAACTCAAAATGGATTAAAGACTTAAATTTAAGGCCAGAAACTATCAAACTCTTAGAGGAAAACATAGGCAGGACACTCTATGACATAAATCACAGCAAGATCCTTTTTGACCCACCTCCTAGAGAAATGGAAATAAAAACAAAAATAAACAAATGGGATCTAATGAAGCTTTTGCACAGCAAACAAAATCATAAACAAGACCAAAAGACAACCCTCAGAATGGGAGAAAATATTTGCAAATGAAGCAACTGACAAAGGATTAATCTCCAAAAATTATAAGCAGCTCATGCAGCTCAATAACAAAAAAACAACCCAATCCAAAAATGGGCAGAAGACCTAAATAGACATTTCTCCAAAGAAGATTTACAGACCGTCAACAAACACATGAAAGAATGCTCAACATCATTAATCATTAGAGAAATGCAAATCAAAACTACAATGAGATATCATCTCACACCGGTCAGAATGGCTATCATCAAAAAATCTGCAAACAATAAATGCTGGAGAGGGTGTGGAGAAAAGGGAACACTCTTGCACTGCTGGTGGGAATGTGAATTGGTACAGCCACTGTGGAGAACAGTATGGAGGTTCCTTAAAAAACTACAAATAGAACTACCATATGACCCAGCAATCCCACTACTGGGCATATACCCTGAGAAAACCATAATTCAAAAAGAGTCATGTACCAAAATGTTCATTGCAGCTCTATTTACAATAGCCTGGAGATGGAAACAACCTAAGTGTCCATCATCGGATGAATGGATAAAGAAGATGTGGCACATATATACAATGGAGTATTACTCAGCCATAAAAAGAAACGAAATTGAGCTATTTGTAATGAGGTGGATAGACCTAGAGTCTGTCATACAGAGTGAAGTAAGTCAGAAAGAGAAAGACAAATACCGTATGCTAACACATATATATGGAATTTAAGAAAAAAAAATGTCATGAAGAACCTAGGGGTAAGACAGGAATAAAGACACAGACCTACTAGAGAATGGACTTGAGGATATGGGGAGGGGGAAGGGTAAGCTGTGACAAAGCTAGAGAGAGGCATGGACATATATACACTACCAAACGTAAAATAGATAGCTAGTGGGAAGCAGCCACCTAGCACAGGGAGATCAGCTCGGTGCTTTGTGACCACCTAGAGGGGTGGGATAGGGAGGGTGGGAGGGAGGGAGACACAAGAGGGAAGAGATATGGGAAAATATGTATATGTATAACTGATTCAGTTTGTTATAAATCAGAAGTTAACACACCACTGTAAAGCAATTATACTCCAATAAAGATGTAAAAAAAAAAAAGATATGTATGCATCAGAAATAAAGTATGATTCTTTTCCTTTCTTGCTTTATGCACTCATATACTACATTCTGCAAGGATACAGTTTACAATGCTACTGCTTGGTAATGAGTCCTCAGTTCACCTTTCCTTATTTCACTCTTTTCCAGGCTATTTTTGTACTTTACCCTCACAATTAAGCATACATCTTTTTATAAGTTAGTTACTGGGATTTTAAATATCTCATTTTGCTTCACAGTCATCAATCCTTTGTTGACAAAATATACCTTACTGACAATGCCCCGCAAAATTTAAAGTAACCACTTTCCCTTGTACAAATGAAGTGAAATAAATGGGACAGCATACCTTAAACAGAAGACTGTCTTAAACATACATACTTACCACAGGAACTATCTGAAATAGATGATTACTATTACAGTGATCCAGTAAACGCTGTCTGGTAAAATTTGATTCTTGACACAAGGGACACTTAAAGGTGGGATGCCCAGAAGAACTATAAAACAATTTTAAATGCAGCATACTGAATTTGAAATCATAACGTAAAAATGATGAGCTCCTATTTTTTGACCAATTATTATTTCTTTCTTTAAAAGTTATAATTATAGACTAATCAAAGATTGTCTCACTTTTAAAAAACTATGTTTTCAATAAATAATCTACAATAGATATTCCTAAACAATCTCAGTTTACAGTACCCTTAGTGTCTAGGAAATTTTTTCATGGTGCCTCTACAAGAGGCCTAAACAAAAATAACAAACCTAGCTGTCTCATTTATTAAAGTAGTTAGATTCAAACAACTTAATTTAGTCATTCCTGTAACTAATAGATGTCACTGTATGTCCCTTGAAAATTCTAAATATCCCATGGTGTCCCAGTATGGAAACACCATATCTAGGAAATTAAAACTTTTAAAAGACTTACATCCATATGGTGTATCTTTAATTTATCCTAGTTCTAAGACTCTAACATACAAAATTCATAGGAAAAGAGAAAAACAAAAGCATCAGCCATGAGAATGATCAACATTTCAAAATATTTTGAGGATCAGGCATCACTGGGTTTTAATATCTCAATTTCAGCAAGGGACAGTTCAGTATTGACAACTCTGCCTAAATTATGCATGGAAGAAATCTGACCACAGTGAAAGAGGAGAGCTACACGCTTCTAATTTAATGTGACCTGTAAAAGCAACTGCATCATTTATTTCTAAACTGCTAACTTATGCATTATGTCTGATGATTTAACTGAATTTAAATTTTTTTAATTTAAAAATCCATTATTACAAAGTGATAGGTATTATTTACTAAAATAATAGAAATTCAAAAGCTTACCTTGTATTCTCTTGATACGCTTCTGTGTTATCAGATGTGGATGTTTCACTCCTATTACTTAAGAAGCATGGGGGGGAGGGGGAGAAGTTAATACTTCAAGTAATAAAGCACAACACAGATTCATTAACTGCTAATGAAGACAACCAGTCTGAATTTGTTTGAAAAGCCTGAACTTCAAATAGTTCTGAACTATGATATAATTATGGCATTAATTACTTTTCAAATAAATTCTGATAAGAAGACTGCTTATGAGGTCCTTTAAAAATTAATTTAGGCATAGTTACAAAAGTATAGAGTATATAGTATTTTGCAGAATTGTCTTAAATCCATAGCATGAACATTTCCCCAGGTCCTTTAGACTTTCAAATTAAGAGACTCCCCTACCTCTACCTGGACTAGTTAGTTTTTGAATGCTGGGGTAGAATCAAGAATTTGTGAACTTCTTGACTTGTAACTAGGATATAGTTTAAGGTTGTAGCATCCAAAATGATGCTACAACTCCTAAATGGAGTAGGTTAAGAAAAAATATTTGAATGTTCATTATGTTTATATTTTCCAAAAAGGAACTAGGCTTTCCAACATTTAATATACAGAATAACTTGATGTCCTCACTGGGACCCCATGCCAGAGTCATGTGTCTTATGCAGTATCAGAGAAATCCTGAGAGAAAAGTGGGCATTCCATATGAGGATTGTCAGTCATGCATTACAGAATTTCATCAATGTAGTCAATTTTATAAAAACAAGGCCTTTCAATAGCAGAAACATTAAAATAAAAATGAGATAGGTAGTGGACAAAAAAAACTGTTGTGAAACTTAGAAAACTGACTTTTCAGTTTTCTTTTACAAAAGGACAAGCAATACTGTTTCATCTACCTAACAGATGTTCTCCAACGACAGTCATTTCCCTTCTGTGAAAATACTGTTGTGTCTCCACACACATTCTCTGCAAGAAAGCTTCCCTGCCCAAATAGGATACTATTAAACCACTATTTTGCATCTTTTTAGCAGTTATTAATCTGTCTCTGCAGATTCTAACAATGTGGAGACTAAAAACTGCTTTTCAAAATAAATTCAAACTACGGAGAGTGCATGTGTTAAAGGGATGTTATGACTTTACCAAAAACAGTATGTCACCTATTTTTTTAAAATCTCATAACTATACATTTAAACTTGGTAACAGATTTTTCTAAACTGTTTTTAAATCTTCCAAATAAAGATAATCATTGGGTTTTGAACATGCCCTAATAAAATATAAAAACTTCCGATTCGTTTGTAAGAACAACTATAACATAATCAGAGAGTATGGAAAATTTCAAAAGCCCTTTTAATATTTACCAAATGGGACTGAAAAATATAGGAGTCTCAACCTATGACATACTCTTCCATTTGGATCTGTATTGTGTGTTGTAGGTATCTTTTCAGCCATGATAGTCATCAAGACCAAGTATCAAAGTAAAGTGAATTTAATCGAAATCTTTAAATTACTGTCACTGTATTAAACCAAGATTTTAAGAAATTTTAGAAATCATAGTCAACCATATTGTTTTCAATAAAAACAGTAATAAAACTTTAAGAATGAAAATATTTTATACCATTAAATAAAGCAAACTTATTTTTAAAGTAACTTTTTCATCTTTATCTCACTTAAATTTTGCATGTGTTATGCGTAAAGTATCAGTACTATAAAACACATGCATAGTTTTAAAATAAACACACACATACTCAGAGTACATGCTCAATTTTTTTCACTGGTGGGGTATGCAATCACAAAACTCCTGATTTAAAGCATTTTAATATCAAAGTTAATGCCCTTTTTAAATGTTTTCTCCTTTCCACCTACTTTTACAATTCTCTATTTTCCATTATTATTGTTATCATCATTCTAGTCCTTCCTGATCATCCTGTATCATGCCCAGGGCTATTACTGGGAGCCTACTCATTTATTCTAGAAATGTATGAATGAGTTCAACAATAGAAAATCTATTACTGACAACCATACTATCAATTTAAAAAACATATGATCATTTATTTCATCTGATGTAGAAACCATTCACTAAAATTCAACCTCCAGAATGGAAACAAAAACAAAAAAACCTCTGATCACCCACAATGCTTTTAAAAGTACAAATCCCTAAACTCTAGATAGCAGAGTATCTGGGAATGAAGTCAGATGTATACATTTTTTTAACTGCATACAAGATTCTGATTTGAGTAAGAACCATTCAATGGAGAAATCTTAAATTCAGGATGATAGCATCATAGAACAGATAAAGAATATGTTAAAAAACTGTAGTGAACACCACCCATAATAATAAAATTTTAGATGCATTCCCACTAAAATCAAGGAAAAACAGGTGCCTTCTATTTAATACTGGATAGAGGCCCTAGTTAATGCAATAAATCAAGTACAAAATGAAGCAGTAAGAGACAAAATTGCATTGACAAACCAAATAATTTTCTACGTAATAAATCCAAAAGAATCTACAGGTAAATTATTTAAAACTATTAGAACTAATAAATCAGCAAAGCTGCTAAATGAAAGATTAACATAAAAATCCTTAATATTCCTACTCACTAGTAATAACCACTTAGATTATAAAACAGGAAAAAAGATCCATTTGTACAGCAACAAAAACTGTAAGGTTTTAGGGGCTTCCCTGGTGGCGCAGTGGTTGAGAGTCTGCCGGCCGATGCTGGGGACACGGGTTCGTGCCCCGGTCCGGGAAGATCCCACGTGCCGCGGAGCAGCTGGGCCCGTGAGCCATGGCTGCTGGGCCTGCACGTCCGGAGCCTGTGCTCCGCAACGGGAGAGGCCACAACAGTGTGAGGCCCACGTACCGAAAAAAAAAACACTAAGGTTTTACTAGGAAAAGATATACTAGAACATATTTATGTGTGCTCTAAATGGACTTCTTTTACTGCATTTTTTTTTTAATGGAAGAGATAAACAGGTGGGAAACTGGGTGGGAAAAATGAGTATCATATGATGTCAATTCTCTCCAAATTAATCTATGATTTCAATAAATTCAACCTTTATAATGCTTCCGATCAAAATCTCTACAGGAATTTTTAGAAAACTCAAGTCTGATCCTAAAATTCATATGGAATAGCAAAGGACCAAGAATAACAGAAACAATTTTCTAGGTAAAACAAAAGGGAGAACTTTCCCTACATGATCTTAAGACCTATTGTTAAAGCCACAGTAATTAAGATAGCATGGTATTAGAGGAATAAACGAAGCAACAGAACAGAATAGAGATGTGTAGGACCAAAATGGCATTATAAATCAGTGGGGAAAGAATGGACTCCTCAATGAATGGTACTGGGACAAATGGTTATCACTTGGGGAAAATTTTTCCAACCTCATGTTATACACCCAAAATAAATGTGAAAAGCACAGCTTTAAAATGTTAAAGAAGAAAATATCTTCTATAACTTTATGCTGTGGGAAAGGATTTCTCAAGCATGACACAAAAAGCAAAAAACATAAAGAAAATAAATATAATATATATAAAAGTATAAATATAATACTTATGTATGTCAAAAGACACAATAAGACTAGCCAAAGACTGATCAAAAATATTTGCAAGCCATAACAGACAAGTGGGACTGCATTAAACTAAAAAGCTTCTGCATAGCAAAGGAAACAACAGAGTGAAAGGCAACATATGTAATGGGGGAAAGTATCTCGAAACCACATATCTGACAGAGGGTTAATCTCCAAAATACATAAGGAACTCCTACAACTCAACAGCAAAGAAACTAATGACCCAATTACAGAATGGGCTAAAAATACGAATAGACATTTCTCCAAAGATGACATACAAATGGCCAACACGTATATGAAAAGATTCTCAATGCCACTAATCATAAGGGAAATACAAATCAAAACCACAATAAAATATCACCTCATAGCTGTTATGATAGCTATTATCAAAAAAACAAAAGACAACAAGTGTTGGTGAGGATGTGGAGAAACTGGAACCTTTGTACACTGTTGGTGAGAATGCAAAATGGTGCAGCTGCTATGGAAAACAGTTACAGTGAAGTTCCTCAAAAAAATAAAAAGTAGAACTACCATATGATCCAGCAATCCCACTTCAGGGTATTTATCAAAAAGAACTGGAATCAGAATCTTGAAGAAACAGCACTCCCAAGTTCACTGCAGCGCTATTCACAATAGCCAAGATATAGAAACAATCTTGTGAATGGATAAAGAAAAAAGATATGAATGGATAAAGAAAATGCGGCATATACATGCAACGGAATATTATTCAATTTTAAAAGAAAAGAAAGTCCTGCAACTGTGACAACATAAATAAACCTTGAGACCATTATGCTAAGTTAAACAAGCCAGTCACAGGACAAATACTGCATGATTCCACTTATATGAGGTATCTAAAATACTCAAACTCAAAGAAGCCAAGAATAGAATGGTGGCTAACAGGAGCTACAGGACGGGGATATGAGAGTTTCTAATCAACATGTACAAATTTCAGTTATGCAAGGTAAGTTCTAGAGATCTGCTGTACAACACTGTGCCTATACTGTATATAACAATACTATACTGTACACTTAAAAATCTGTTAAGAGAGTAGACCTCATGTAAAATATTCTTATCATAATAAAAAAAGGGGTGAGAAAAAAACCCAAAAAACCTATGCATGACTATGCCATTTTATGCTAAATTAAATTGTGGTATTACCTAAGGCAGTTTTCAAAATACTAGAGTACCTCATTTCCAGTCTTTAAAATGTGAAGAAAAATCTCCAGTTCTATGCTTACACGTTTCAGAAAACAGCAAAAAAAATTTTTTTAATTCTTTGGAAAAAAATGTAAATATATTTGTATTGCATGTAATAAAGAATTATTATCCAGAATATATCATGAATGCCTATAAATAAGGAAAAGGAAATTTTATCTCATACTTGTACCAGATTCCTTAATAGTTACTTAGCTACTGAAAATGTTCAACACCTTGGAGAGAAATCTGTTATAAACATAAAATTGTTTGCAAATTTCATTCTTTCAGTCTTTGTGAAGTGTTGTATTTGGACTAAACTGTTATAGGTTTACTGACATCCAGTTATTAATGTTTACAAAGAGTTAAGATTAGTTGGAAAAACCTGCAAACAGACCAAATAATTCCAAGGAAGATAAAATAGAAATGTGTGCTGGTATCTAATGATTACATGCATCCTCCCTCTCTTTCTAGTAGCTAAAGAAAACAGAAAGATACAGTCCTACATGTTAAAACAGAATTTTATGTTATGAACTAGAAATGGCATTAGTAAAATAACTAGCACTGCTACATAATTATTATAAGAAACTACCCCATACGAATGCAATAATTTTGTTAAACATTCACCAACATTTATTACTTTATGGTAAATAGTTTTACCCTGACTGATCTGGCTGAAACGTGTGTTGGTTTATTTTGGATGACTCGACTGGAAGTTATACTGCTTACACAGATGGAAAGGCAGATTATGTCTGTTTTATCCATCCCTGCATATTCAATAACATGTAGTGTGCCCAGTAGTTCAGAAGGTACAATAAATGTATGCTGAATTGATTAAATGATCTAAGGGTTTATTTTGAATATTTTTTAAACTATGTTAGTTTCTTCTTTTGAGGACCTATGGGCAAAGCACTTCAGTATAATCTCTTTTATTATCAGGAAAAGCTGTCTTTCTCATTAAGAACTATTTGGTTTCAAATATCATAGACTTATTTTTTTTATGAAACCTTTATTTTTTAATTTATTTTTTATACAGCAGTTCTTATTAGTCATCCATTTTATACACATGTCAATCCCAATCGCCCAATTCATCACACCCACACCCCCACCCCCCCTGCCGCTTTCAGCCCTTGGTGTCGATACATTTGTTCTCTATATCTGTGTCTCAATTTCTGTGGTATCAGTGATGTCGGTCTGTAATTTTCTTTGTAGTATCTTTGTCTGGTTTTGGTATCAGGGTGATGGTGGTATCATACAATGAGTTTGGGAGTGTTCCTTCCTCTGTAATTTTTTGGAAGAGCTTGAGAAGGATGCGTGTTAGCTCTTCTCTAAATGTTTGATAGAATTCACCTGTGAAGCCATCTGGTCCTGGACTTTTGTTTGTCGGAAGATTTTTAATCACAGTTTCAATTTCGTTACTTGTGATTGGTCTGTTCATATTTTCTATTTCATCCTGGTTCAGTCTTGGAAGGTTATACCTCTCAAAAAATTTGTCCATTTCTTCCAGGTTGTCCATTTTATTGGCATAGAGTTGCTTGTAGTAGTCTCTTAGGATGCTTTGCATTTCTGTGGTGTCTGTTGTAACTTCTCCTTTTTCATTTCTAATTTTATTGAGTCCTCTCCCTCTTTTTCTTGATGAGTCTGGCTAATGCTTATCAATTTTGTTTATCTTCTCAAAGAACTAGCTTTTAGTTTTATTGATCTTTGCTAATGTTTTGTTTCTATTTCATTCATTTCTGATCTGATCTTTATGATTTCTTTCCTTCTGCTAACTTTGGGTTTTGGTTGTTCTTTCTCTAGTTCCTTTAGGTGTAAGGTTAGATTATTTATTTGAGATTTTTCTTGTTTCTTGAGGTAGGCTTGTATAGCTATAAACTTCCCTCTTAGAACTGCTTTTGCTGCATCCCATAGGTTTTGGATCGTCGTCTTTTCACTGTCATTTGTCTCTAGGTATTTTTTGATTTCCTCTTTCATTTCTTTAGTGATCTCTTGGTTATTTAGTAACGTATCGTTTAGCCTCCATGTGTTTGTGTTTTTTACATTTTTTTCCCTGTAATTGATTTCTAATCTCATGGCGTTGTTGTCGGAAAAGATGCTTGATATGATTTCAATCTTAAATTTACTGAGGCTTGATTTGTGACCCAAGATGTGATCTATCCTGCAGAATGTTCCATGAGCACTTGAGAAGTGTAATCTGCTATTTTTGGATGGAATGTCCTATAAATATCAATTAAATCTATCTGGTCGAGTGTGTCCTTTAAAGCTTGTGTTTCCTTATTAATTTTCTGTTTGGATGATCTGTCCATTGGTGTAAGTGAGGTGTTAAAGTCCCCCACTATTATTGTCTTACTGTCGATTTCCTCTTTTAGAGCTGTTAGCAGTTCCCTTATGTATCGAGGTGCTCCTATGTTGGGTGCATATATAATTGTTATACCTTCTTCTTGGATTGATCCCTTGATCATTATGTAGTGTCCTTCCTTGTCTCTTGTAACATTCTTTATTTTAAAGTCTATTTTATCTGATATGAGTATTGCTACTCCAGCTTTCTTTTGATTTCCCTTTGCATGGAATATCTTTTTCCATCCCCTCACTCTCAGTCTGTATGTGTCCCTAGGTCTGAAGTGGGTCTCTTGAAGACAGCATATATATGGGTCTTGTTTTTGTATCCATTCAGCAAGCCTGTGTCTTTTGGTTGGAGCATTTAATCCATTCACGCTTAAGGTAATTATTGATATGTATGTTCCTATTACCATTTTTCTTAATTGCTTTGGGTTTGTTTTTGTAGGTCCTTTTCTTCTCTTGTGTTTCCCACTTACAGAAGTTCCTTTAGCATTTGTTGTAGAGCTGGTTTGGTTGTGCTGAATTCTCTTAGCTTTTGCTTGTCTGTAGAGCTTTTGATTTCTCCATCGAATCTGAATGAGATCCTTGCCAGGTAGAGTAATCTTGGTTGTAGGTTCTTCCCTTTCATTACTTTAAGTATATCATGCCACTCCCTTCTGGCTAGTACAGTTTTTGCTGAGAAATCAGCTGTTAACCTTATGGGAGTTCCTTTGTATGTTATTCGTTATTTTTCCCTTACTGCTTTCAATAATTTTTCTTTGTCTTTAATTTTTGCCAATTTGATTACTATGTGTCTTGGCGTGTTTCTCCTTGGGTTTATCCTGTATGGGACTCTCTGCGCTTCCTGGTCTTGGGTGGCTATTTCCTTTCCCATGTTAGGGAAGTTTTTGACTATAATCTCTTCAAATATTTTCTCAGGTCCTTTCTCTCTCTCTTCTCCTTCTGGGACCCCTATAATGTGAATGTTGTTGCGTATAATGTTGTCCCAGAGGTCTCTTAGGATGTCTTCATTTCTTTTCATTCTTTTTTCTTCTGTTCTGCAGCAGTGAATTCCACCATTCTGTCCTCCAGGTCACTTATCTGTTCTTCTGCCTCAGTTATTCTGCTGTTGATTCCTTCTAGTGTATTTTTCATTTCAGTTATTGTACTGTTCATCTCTGTTTGTTCTTTAATTCTTCTAGATCTTTGTTAAACATTTCTTTCATCTTCTCGATCTTTGCCTCCATTGTTTATCCGAGGTCCTGGATCATCTTCACTATCATTATTCTGAATTCTTTTTCTGGAAGGTTGCCTATCTCCACTTCACTTAGCTGTTTTTCTGGGGTTTTATCTTGTTCCTTCATCTGGTACATAGTCCTCTGCCTTTTCATCTTGTCTTTCTGTGAATGTCTACAATATCATAGACACTATTAATAACATAGTGGATGTCTTCCTCTTTGTACTACTTGGAAGCTGTGAAGCACAGTGTACAGAGTATTACAATATGTTCGGCTAATAACTGAAATCCTATGTGCTGGGTATATTTTTTGCCCCTCTAGATCTTCTCTCCTCCATTTTTCACCATGCTCTTTGTACTGAGAAACTAACCTGCATTAACAGGTTCCCTTCTCTGCTTCCCAAATGGGTTCAGCCCAGCAGGAGATTTGGAGGAAGAACAAGAGGAAGGTTAGGATACCTATTTTCCAGACTCCTTCCCAGCAAAACTGCCTTGACTGGTTGCATCCCTCTCCAACTGCCCTCTCCAAATAGCTTTCTTTCTCCAATTCTGGTGTCTACTTTCTCCCCTCCCCTGCTTTCAGTAGACCCGGAGTACATGACTATTCCTTGTGACTTCCTATACCCTGCTTACGTAGTGCACCCAATACTCTACTCCTTACAAATAGTCCCTTCACACACAAAAATAAAAAATTAAAGAATAGTCCTTCACTAAATTCCCCTCAAATTATCTAATTTGAGTATAATTATCTGTTTCCTCCCAGGACCCTGACTATACATTCTGGCTTCTTATATTTCCTACCATTTTTTAAAAAATCTTTTCCTTCCTTCAACAATTTCCTTACCAGAAATTCATATACAAACTGAATTTTTCCATTGCAACTAGAATTTTGCATAGGATATAAACATGAATAAGACTAGGAAGCCCATCTACTAGATAAAAAAAACAGACAAGTAAACAGGAAAGACTTCAGAGTATCTAACACTTGGTCTAAGTCTTCAAAGAGAAGAAAAAGTCCACTGGCTGGCAAAGTGTGGGTTAGAATGGTGGGGAAAGTATGGAGGTGAGGGAGTGATGGTGATGATGATGATAATTAAAAACTAACATTTAGGAAATTCCCTGGCAGTCCAGCGGTTAGGATTCTGTGCTTTCACTGCCGAGGGCATGGGTTCAGTCCCTGGTCAGGAAACTAAGATTCCGCAAGATGCGCTGCACAGCCGGAAAAAAAAAAAAAAAAACCAACAAAGCAAACAAAAAATCCCCAAACATTCACCAAGTAAGGTGCTATTCAATATGTTTTACTTCTATTAACCTACTTATTGACTCCCACCAATGCGGTGTTTAATAGTATCACCACTACCTTTTTAAACAGATGAGAAAACTGAGGTACAGTTTCTTGCCAAAGTCATACAATTAGTAAATGACAGAGCCTCGTACCCAGCAGTCTGGCTCCAAGCCTTCATGTTTAATGACTAAGTTATATTGCTTCTCAAGGATGGCCAGGATACAGTGGGAATAATTCAACATGGCTAAGGCATATTATGCAATATGGGTAGCCAAGAAAGACAAAGGCTAAACGGAAAGGTAAGTGCCAGATCAGAAAGGGCTTTAGAATAGGGATTTTGTCTTATTAAGCTAGTTGTTGAATTAGATCATGGAACCCCTTGAGAATCCTGACATTCTCTCTCCAGAAAAATGCACACATAGTACACACAAAAAACTGGCAGTTTAAGCAGTTCACAGAGCCCTTACTGGGCCATGGAACCCAGGAGGAGAAACACAGCTATGGGGCCACAGGAAGTCACTGACAAGGTACAGAAGTGTAGGTACAAGGACAAGGAGAAAGAGGTCAGAGTTGCACTTCTGAAATATCACTTTGGCAATCGTATACAGGACAGATTAAAGGAGGACCACCAACTAAAAGAATACTACAACAGTTCAAGTGAGAGATGATGGGGACTTGAGCTGTGGAAGTGACAACAGGGGCAGAAGAAAAGCACAGATGAGGAATACTGCTATTAGAAATCAATAGTACCTATAACCAATTAGATCTGGGGGGTAAGAGGGAAGAAGGCATGTCTCATGAGAAGAAAACTGAGTCATTTAACAAGCAGTGACTGTGCAAATCATATATACTAGGAACTTTGCTAAGAACTAGAGACACATTGTTGAACAAGACAAACACCATCCCTGCACTTAAGAATAATCTACTGGGTTAATAACAAATTGTTGAGTAATTTCAATACAGCAGAAGTACAGAAATAAAAAAACCAAAAAGGATGAACCGAAGGGGATTTTTTTAAAAATCACAAAATAAGAGTGACCAATTTCATCCAATGACACTGAGTCAAGTAAAACGAGAACCTAAAAGAGCAGGAAATAAGAAAATTACTAAAGACCTTTACCTGAACAGTTTCAACTAAGGAGTTGAGAAGAAGCCTTACTACAGTGTAAGTGCTTCTAAGAGTGGTTAAATTACTGAAAATTAGCAACATGTGAAGTGAAATGCTACTAAAATAAAATCTTAAAGACTCTGCTTAACATATCGCCTCCTGGGAGCCTTTCTATAATGCTGCCAATACTGCCTTTCTTTACAGAATGGTGTGTGCTTGCTACTGAGTTTTTAAAAATTAAGCACTTCATTGTTTAGAGATACATGCGTGGGTGGTAATACTATAAAGAAAAGCAAAAGAATGAACAACCCAAAAAAGAGGATAGTGGTTACCTCTGGGAGTATGGGGTTCAAATTGGCATGGGCTCACAAGGAGATTCTAAGGTCCTGAAAGGAGCTTCCCTGGTGGCACAGTGGTTGAGAATCCGCCTGACGATGCAGGGGACATGGGTTCGATCCCTGGTCTGGGAAGATTCCATAGGCCGCAGAGCAACTAAGTCCGTGCACCACAACTACTGAGCCTGTGCTCTAGAGCCTGTGAGCCACAACTACTGAGCCCGCATGCCACAACTACTGAAGCCCACGCGCCTAGAGCCCGTGCTCCACAACAAAAGAAGCCACCACAATGAGAAGCCTACGCACTGCAACAAACAGCAGCCCCCATTCACAGCAACTAGAGAAAGCCCGTGTGCAGCAACAAACACAGCCAAAAATAAATAAATAAATAAAATAAATTTATTTTTAAAAAAACAAGGTCCTGAAAAATGTTATAATTTTTGACCCGGCTTAGGTATTTGTTTTGTCACTATTTTTTAAACCACACATGTGCATTCTGGCCATTCTTATTCATAAAATACATTTCATAAAAATGTTTAATGTACATAAACCTGAGACAATAAGATACAAATCAAGCCAAAACCTAGCTTTAAAAGAATTGAGACTAAAATAAAACTACAAATTTAATCGTACCAAATCTCACTTTTACATGACATTTTATCAAAATAAAAATTTCAAACAATTCTATTCTTAGAGAGTAAAAGGATTCTAGTTTGCAAATACATTACTGAAAGGGATTTTCTCTAGCTTTCAAGTAATTTCAGTTGCAAAAGAAAACATTCAATTCACAGATCTACTTTTTATTCAGACATGTAAAGTTTCTTAGAATGATTTTTACATAACATAAGCTTAAGTCTAGCATAAAGTCAATCTCCCAGATGTCATTTTACATGCATCAAACAAACTTATGAGGACAAAGGCAATTTACTTTAAAAACACAAACACCCACACATACACAAAAACACTTTATACAGTCTCTGCAAAATTTCCATTTTAACTATAAAAATAAAAACTATAAGAGTAAATATTGCTTACCTGTTCCCTACTGAATCTTGAGAGATCTGAAAGTTTGGAATGACAGAAGAAACACCATATTCATCTTGGTACTTCTTACAAGATTTGTAATGATGTCTCATGCGATAGAATTTAATCTGTAAATTATTGATTAAATGTAATGTGACTTTCAAAAGAACAAATATAATGTGATTCCATTTATATGAGGTAGAACAGAATTCAGAGATAAAGTAGAATACAGGTTACTAGAGGGGTCGGGGTGGGGGTGGGGGAACAGCAAGTTACAATTTAACAGGTACAGAGTTTCTGTTTGGGATGATGAAAAAATTCTGGAAATAGATAGTGGTGATTGCTATACAATGTTATGAATGTACTTAATACCACTGTATTGTACACTTAAAAATGGTACGTTTTCTACCTTACCATTCATGATACTGCACTCTAATTGTTCATTTGATGCCTCATACAGATTGTGTGTATGTATATACATATCATGTTTTCTTACCAAATGGACATTTATTGTATAAAAAAAGTTTACCACAATCTTTCACTTATAAAAAAAATAAAATAAAACTAAAAAAAGGTACGTTTTACGTTATATATTTTACCATAATAAAACATTTAAAAAATGTTTAATGTAATGTGACTTTTAATATAAAAAGGAACTCATAAGACTTGAGATATTGCCAACAAGAAGGAAAAAAACAAGGCAGAAATAGATAACAAAATATTCCATTTAAACAAGAGGTCTTTGTTTTAAGTAAATGATTTAATTCTTAAGTAGGAGCTGAAAATAAGCAGTAAGTTTCTCTCCATTAGATTCAGAGACAATGGAGATGAGTCCAACTGTCTGTAAACTCACCATAAAAATTAACAAATAATTTTACACCTGAAAAAAAATACCACTAATAGACAAAAAATAATATTAAAAGTATTAAGAGGTTGCCTCATAGCACTGGGCATCTTTTTATTTCTTTAACTACTGCAACCTGGCAGAGTTAGAAAGTGCTTTAAAAAACTAAGTTCCCAAGTTAACACTTGGAACATTTTTCAGTTTCTCTCTGAGTAGAGCCAGAAATCTCTCAAGTGTATTTTCCAGCTTCACTTCATTGCCCTGTCAGTTAACACCTCCCTCAAAGACATGGAAAAGCAGATATGTCTTGTGTGAATGCATGAAACAGCAACTGGTTTTTTTGCTCACTGACTTTATTAGCTGTTTGAAAAAGTGGTTGTGATAAATCCATAATAAACGAATATACTAAAAGCCTAACCACCTCTCACCATTTCAATCCCTCTCCAAACGGTAGAATAAAATCCAGACTGGAGAATTAATGCCAGTTATTCGCCAATACCTGATTTTTTACACCTGTTCCTTAAAAGGCAAAGTCTTCTGCCAAGTATTTTGTGATTTCTTAGATAAACACATAAACATCCAAGTACAGTGGGCAGCTAGAGAGTTCCCCCTTGACTACATAAATCCATTTGGCCCATTTCTACCTGCAAAATTGCAATAATGATACTACCACCAGAAAAACTATTCAAGGGCTGAATCTGTACCAGAATGAGGCTTCAATGAGTTAAATGCCAGTCTGTTCATTCAGTTCATTTAGCAGGTAATCAACGAGTGTTTATTTTGAAAAAATAAAATTACTAAAAATTACGGCTAAAAATTACGGCAAATTCAGAGACTGTATCTATCTTTCGGTCTCTGTTCTCAGTAAGTTTATAATCTAATAAGATCTACACCCACAGCTTTTCTGGCCTTTTCTACCCAATTCTCAACCTAAATAATTTCTCTTCAAAACAGTACCCACCAAGACAAGTCAAACAGAAATTTCAGAGTAGAAACTTGACTTTCAAAGAACTATGTCACATTTACTCTACCTGTTTTGCACAGCATCTGCAGCTACCAGAAAACCTCCTCATGATATTTTCAAGGTCTAAGGCCCGTTCAGGACATGCTCTTTCTCTTCTAGTCACATTTCCACGACACAGGGGACAATGTATTCCGCTTTCTCTCATTGCAGTCAGGAAACATTTTCTACAGAAACTAAACCAAACATTTGTGACAGGTTAACTACAGAAAAAAGTACTCTTTTCATTTCGATAATTAAACACAGCAGTAATGGGTATGTAATCATGCTAGGCTATTTGTATGTACATAAATCTAGAATTTTTAAAAACTGTATAAGTGTAAGACTAATGTCTGGACTAGATGGGAATACTAAAGAAACTACTTTTAACATAATACAGGAAAAATAAATATTATATAACATTATCAGGGGAAGCATGGTACAAAGGAAAACTGCATCTTATCCTGTGTTGTTTAGCAGCTGTGTGATTTTCAGGCAACACACTTAACCACAATGGATCTCCATTTCCTCCCCTTACAAAATGAGAGAATGGACCACACATCAGCTTTGTCTCAAACTGATGTACTTCAAGATGTTGTTCTACAAGATATGAATAGGTCTCCTACAGAAACCGATTTCGGAAATTCAAGGATTATTCAAAGTTATTAAGGTTTCTCTGCTAAGGAAACCAAGTGTTGCCCAAACTTCTGTGGTCAGGATATATGAAAATTCCCACAACAGTGTGCAATGGAACATAATTTGAGAAATACTTAAGAATCCTGGGCTTCCCTGGTGGCGCAGTGGTTGAGAGTCCGCCTGCCAATGCAGGGGACACGGGTTCGTGCCCCGGTCCGGGAAGATGCCGCGGAGCAGCTGGGCCCATGAGCCATGGCTGCTGAGCCTGCGCATCCGGAGCCTGTGCTCCGCAACGGGAGAGGCCACAACAGTGAGAGGCCCGCGTACCGCAAAAAAAAAAAAAAAAAAAATCACAGCCATCTGTACCTGGGCTCTAGAATAATTATACATTTAATTCAACCCCCTATAAATACAAATATACTAATCTTCCACATCTATACTAACAAAAAAGTTGCAAGGTAATAGTGTGATAAAAGATCACACTGAGTTTACTAACCATGCGCTAAGCAACTCACTCTTCTTTAAAATCAGTTTCCTCACACATACAGTAAGCATCTACACTTGATAGGGTTGTTCACAGGATTAAGATAGGTAATGTAATAAAATGCTCAAGACAGTTATTTTTGAGTCAGCAAAGTGCTTGATAAATAGTAGCTACTATCACTAAGGTAGCATTAGAAGTGATCACCAATACTTTAAAAGGTGGAAAATATTCATCATAACCAGGAGTCAAAGAAATGCAAAGTAAACAAGACAAAAATACATTTTTCAGTTGTCAAAACACTAGTTTAAAAAAATAATAATATCCAGTGTTAAAGGAGACGTAAAGAAATGAGTGCTCCACATTTCTTTTTTTTTTTTTAATTAATTTATTTATTTTGGGCTGTGCTGGGTCTTCATTTCTGTGCGAGGGCCTTCTCCAGTTGTGGCAAGCGGGGGCCACTCTTCATCGCGGTGCGTGGGCCTCTCACTATAGCAGCCTCTCTTGTTGCGGAGCACAGGCTCCAGACGCGCAGGCTCAGTAGTTGTGGCCCACGGGCCCAGCCACTCTGTGGCATGTGGGATCCTCCCAGACCAGGGCTCGAACCCGCGTCCCCTGCATTAGCAGGCAGACTCTCAACCACTGCACCACCAGGGAAGCCCCGTGCTCTACATTTCTGAATAGCAATTTGTCAATACTTAACAAAATCCTTAGTGAGGGTGTCCCAAAACTCTGAATGCCATTTTGAGCTTTAATAACTTCACAAGTATAAATACCACAAAGTTACAAAGACCATCATTTTTAAGTTTAATTGTTTAAATTAAAAACTGAAATTCTGTTTATATATATGTTTTATAAATTTTGAGTAATACATTTTTAATTTAAATTCTTTGTTTCACTCAGTGTTTGCATTCTTTAATCAGGGGGACTGTAAAAAGGAAAAAAAGAAGAAAGGAGAGTCAGACAAAAAACCCCACAAGACTAACTGGAACAATAGTCTAGATCATGATACGGTCTACATTAAGGCAGGAGTAGGAAGGAGGGACAGAGGGTCTCTATTTTAGAGACATAGTTCTCAATGTCTATGACTGTGTATGAAGGGGGCATCCTAGGTTAAAAAATAAAATATAATTTTTTGACAATTACTTGTGAGAGAATGAGAAAGAAAAGCATTTCTAATTTAGAAGACTGAGTAAAAGGTGACTGTATTAACCAAACTGAAAAATCCTAGAAGAGTTGGTTTGACAGAAAAACGCAAGTTTAAAGTACCTACAGGGCTTCCCTTCTGGCACAGTGGTTAAGAATCTGCCTGTCAATGCAGGGGACACAGGTTCAAGCCCTGGTCTGGGAGGATCCCACATGCCGAGGAGCAGCTAGGCACATGCGCCACAACTACTGAAGCCTGTGCGCCTGGAGCCTGTGCTCCGCAACGGGAGAAGCCTGCGCACCACAACAAGGACTGGCCCCCGCTCGCCACAACTAGGGAAAGCCCAAGCGCAGCAACAATGACCCAACACAGCCATCAATCAATCAATCAATCAAAAATGTATTAAAAAAATAAAGTACCTACAAAAAGCTCAATGCGTGTTATCCAGCAAACAAGTGGAAAAATGGATCTGAAAATTGGGGGGAAGAATATGGAGAGCAGATAAGGTAAGAAGAACACTAAAGAAACAATCTAGAGAGATATAAACATTAAAGGAAGGTTCAAAGAAACAGAAGAACCAAGAGTAAATAATGTTATAGAAGCCAAATCTAATAAACTACCAAAGAGAAAACAGTAATTAAAGAGATAAAGGTAAAACTATCACCAAACTATTAAGCTAAACCTTCCTCTTTAAATAAAAATTGAAACTGTCAACAAAGTTCACACCAACAAAATTCATTACACAGAGATAACCATGCATAAAATTGATGGAGCTTGAGTGAACGAAATGAAGCAAGTTAGTAACTATTAGCAGGTAAATTAGTCAATATGCTGGCTAATTTAACAATTACAAGTAAAATATAAACACAGAATATTAAAAGATTTTTTGAAACCTGGGTGTACAAACATAAGCTGTATTTAGGGGGAGTGGATAAAATAAACCAAACTTTCAAAGCCCACTTATTCAATACCTAAAATAGTATATGATAACACTACATACCCACCAGAATGACCAAAATGAAAAAGGTGGAAAATACCAAGTGTTGAGGAGGATGTGAAACCAACCTAAACTTGCATTCAATGCTATAAAAGTATAAACTGATACAACCATTTTGAAAATTAATACAACCATTTGGCAGTAGCTAATATAGCCCAGTAATTCCACTCCAAAGTATATACCCAACTGACTTGCATATCTCATCAGAAGAAATTTCCTAGAAAGTTCATTGCCACACTATTTGTAATAGCTGAAAGCTGAAAACCATACAAATGCCCATCAACAGAAAAATGCATAAACAATGACAGCATATCCACAAAATTAAAACTATAGTATACTGTAATAAGAATGAATTTGGATGTATAATGTTAAGCTTTGGAAGCCAAACGCAAAAGACTACAAGCTGCATGATTCTTTTTTTTTTTTTACATCTTTATTGGAGTATAATTGCCCTACAATGGTGTATGATTCTATTTTTATAAAGATCAAAGAGCAGGTAAAACTATATTGTTAAAAGTCAAAATAGTGGTGTCCTGGAAGAAGTGGGATACACTCCTTGGAGAATTGAGGGGTTTCTGAAATGCTGGTAATGGAGTTCTGGAGTTCTATTGCTTGGTATGGGTGTTGAACACATAGGTGTGCTCAGTTTGAAAAAAATTCACTGAGCTGACTTTTATGATGGGGCACTTTTCTGTTAGGAATACTACACTTAATTTTTTTCAATTAGGAGTAAAAACAAGGGTAAATATGTTTAAACTGTTATAAAAATAGCTAAATTAATCTTCTAACTGGGCTTAAAAACAAACCAAAAAAAAAAAATCGCTAGGAAATTTCCAGAGCTAAAAAAATACGTCTGCAAAATAAGAGACAACCAAATGACCAGTACAATGAACTTCTGAAAGATTTTCATCTGGATCACTAGAAAATCTTAAATAATTATTTTTTCAACTTCTAATAGCTTCCAGAGAGGGAATAAAAAACAGATCACGTACTAAGGAAAGAGAATCAGATTAGCTTCAAACTCATCAGCAATAACAAACAGATGACAAAACAATAGAATGATGTGTTCAAAGTTCTGAGGGAAAGTGACTTATAACCTAGAATTTCATCTTCTGGCTACTAAACTATTTGCTTTTTGAACCCTAGGCATTTCTGATAATGCAATAAATACAATACTGAGAAACGACACATTCTGCAAAACTGCACACTAAAACTTACAGGGCTTGTGGGGGAAAAATGGTTGGGGTAGACTAACTACTCGTAGAACACTGTCACCAGAGAACTAACAAAAACCCAAACAAGGCTTCCCTGGTGGCGCAGTGGTTGAGAGTACGCCTGCCGATGCAGGGGACACGGGTTCGTGCCCCGGTCCGGGAAAATCCCACATGCCACAGAGCAGCTAGACCCGTGATGGCCGCTGAGCCTGCGCGTCCTGAGCCTGTGGTCCGCAGCGGGAGAGTCCACGACAGTAAGAGGCCCGCGTACCACAAAAAAAAACAAACAATCCTAATAAAAATACTAACACATTTTAAAAGACATTTAAGTTCTTAATAAACATTTTACTCTAAAGCTTAAAAAAAAGAGGTAAGGGGTTAGAAAGGAGTGATTAAAGCTGATAAATTCCAGAGAGATCTCATGGCCAAACCGAACCAAGAAAAAAATGTAGGTTGTGCGTTTCGTACAGTAGTGTACAATTCTGTGGCTTGTTATATTCAACTGAGTTTTAGTGTACTTCTCTTCAGCTAATGTAACCATTTGCTAATGGCTCAAAACATCAATGTGCAGGGGAAAAAAATACATATAAACCAATCCGTTCTGATATAATCTTGTATAACAACAGAATGTTATCACTGTTGAGTCTGTTATCACTTGTTTCTAACCTTGTTTGTGGTCTTTTGATATGGAAAATTTTTAATTTTTAATATAGTCTAAATTCATCACCTTTTCCTAAAATTACGGTTTGTGCTCATAGTCTTAAGCCTTCCCCTTCTCAAGATCAGGGATATTTCCCTACATTGCCTTCTAAGAAGTTTAAGTTTTGCTTATCACATTTAAGTTTTTAATTCACCTAAAAATACCTCTATGTACAGTAAACAATAGAGATTTCATATGCAAAGCCATTATCCAAATACCATTCTACTGAATAAGCCATCTTTTCCCCATTGATTTGCCATGTCATATCTATCAGAGTTCTAATACATGTATGGAACTATTTCTGGGCTCTCTAGTATATGTCCTACTGATCATTTATCTACTGCTGAATTAATACCATACCATTTTAATTACTATAACTTCATAATACTACGTCACGGTATCTAGCAGGGTTGGTTCTATCTCTACGTTCTACTTTTTCCAAATTTTCTCAGTTATTCATGGTCATTAACACATCATTATGACTTTTTAATCAGTTTTTCAAGTTCTACCAAAACAATGATGTTGAGACTTTATTGGAATTGCATTAGCTTTTTTAGAATCATCTGAGGGAGAACTGGCATCTTAATTTTATTGAATGGTTCTACCCATAAACATGTCATGTCTCTCCACCTATTCAGATTTCTTATGCTTTTCAGTAGTTTTTCAACTTTCCCTACAGAAGTCTTGACATTATTACTAGATTATAATAAACAGTCTAATTATTTATAAACTATTTATAGTTTTTGTTGCATTATAAATAGGATTCTTTCTATTAATTTTTTATCTGATTACTGTTGGTATAAAAAAATGTTACCGACTTTTGTCTCTTGTTCTTATATCCAGAAACCTCTTTGTGCATTCTTATTAGTTCTAATCATTTGTTAGTTAGTTGTTTCTCTTAGGTTTTAGATGTAGTTTTATCATCTACAAATTATGACAATTTTATCTCTTTTTCCATCTTTGTATACCTTATTTCTTCTTTTCTCACTGAATTGCCTAAAGCCTGAAATACAATGTTAAATGGTAGGGAGGATATAAATACCCTTGTCTAGTTCTTGACTAGAAAAGCACATAGGGTCTACTATTCAGTACATTTACTATAGATTTTAGAGAAGCTACCCTTAATTAGAATAAAAGTAAGTTCCATCCTATTCCTAATTTGCTATGACATTTTATAATGAAAGGCTGAACTCTATTAAATGCTTTTAGCATCTATTGAAATGATCATGTGCTTTCAACATCCAAATTCTCTTCCTATTTTAAAGGTGTTCTTCATTATGTGATTTTCAGTGAAAATCAGTTCCTCCTGAAAGGACAAAAAACTGTGGGTCTGTCAATTCCTCCCAACAATTCTGTCAGTTTTCATCTAAAGTTATGTTGGTAGCTGCAAAAAAGTTCATGATTATTCCTTTTATCCACATGAAATGACTTTCTTTTTTGTAATGCTATCTGAATTAAATGGTCTGATATTAATATTTCTATACCAGCTTTCTTTTAGCTGACATAGAAATATAAGGACTCAGAAAAGCTCTCTGAAAGACTCAGTTCTGCTGTAAAGTGTCACACACATTCCTAGAAGTCACTGCACTATGCAAAATCATCCAATAAAAACCACAGAGCTCATGGGAAAAACAGGGTTGGGGCACAACACTCAAATGTACACATCCAAAAGAATACTCTATATAGATTACAGACGCATTCACGTTTAAAAGTTTTAACTTAGCCTGAAAAAAATACACACTACTCATTACAATAATTGTTAAAAAATATTTTAGCTTTATTTATGTTTTATATTCCCTAAGGGAAATACTTTAAGCAAATATGAATACAATTTATATATATACTATGCTACCATTTCTGTTAAAAAAAAAAAAAGGCAGAGGGGGCTTCCCTGGTGGCGCAGTGGATGAGAGTCCGCCTGCCGATGCAGGGGACACGGCTTCGTGCCCTGGTCCAGGAAGATCCCACATGCCGCGGAGCAGCTAGGCCCGTGAGCCATGGCCGCTGAGCCTGCGTGTCCGGAGCCTGTGCTCCGCAACAGGAGAGGCCACAGCAGTGAGAGGCCCACGTACCGTAAAAAAAAAAAAAAAAAATTAACTCAATACAGATCATAGACTATAGTAAACTGGGTAATGGCCATCCAAAGATACATTCACTTCCTAATTCCCAGAACAAGTTAATATCACCTCATATTGTAACAGATCTGATTATTGTTAAAGATTTGGGGATGAGGAAATTAGCTGGAATTATCCAGGCGGGTCCTAAATGTCACCACAAGTGTCTTTATAAGAGAGGCAAAGGGAGATCTGACAAAAACACACAGGAGAAGCCATATTGAGATGGAGGCAAAGACTGGAGTGATGTGCCCCCAGCTCCTCGAGGCCCTGCCAACACCTTGATTTTGGTCCACTGAAATTGATTTCAAACTTCTAGCCTCTAGAACTGTGAAAAGATTAATTTATGTTGTTTTAAGCCACCAAGTTTGTGGTAATTTGTTACAGTGGCCCTAGGAAACCAATATGCAGAGTTAAATGTGAAACATTAAACTATAAAACTTTGAGAAAAAATAGAAAATATTCACAATACAGAGCTACACAGAGTTCTTAGACTTAATGTTAAAAACACATTCCATAAAAGGAAAAACTGACAAAGTGGACTTCATAAAAATTTTTAAATGTTTGCTGGGCAAAAAAGATTGTTAAGTAGATAAAAAGACAATCCAAAGACTGGAAAAAAGGGCTTCCCCGGTGGCGAAGTGGTTGGGAGTCCGCCTGCCGATGCAGGGGACACGGGTTCGTGCCCCGGTCTGGGAAGATCCCACATGCCACAGAGCGGCTGGGACTGCACATCCAGAGCCTGTGCTCCGCAACTGGAGAGGCCAGAACAGTGAGAGGCCCGCATACCGCAAAAAATCAAAACAAAACAAAACAAAGACCCGAAAAAAATATTTGTAAATCATATACCTAACAAAGGAGTAGTATCTAGAATACATAAAGAAGTCTCAAAGCTCAAAAGTTAGAAAGCAAATGATCCAATTAAAACATAGGCAAAAGACACTGAAGAGACATGATTTTAACCTAAGATATACAGGTAGTAAACATGCACATGAAAAGATGTTCAACATCATTAGCCATTAGTAAAATACAAATTAAAATCATGAGGTATCACTACACAGATTGAAATGGCTTAAAATTTAAAACAATGACAGGGACTTCCCTGGTGGCACAGTGGTTAAGAATCTGCCTGCCAATGCAGGGGACATGGGTTCGAGCACTGGTCTGAGAAGATCCCACGTGCTGTGGAGCAACTAGTGCCACAGCTACTGAGCCTGTGCTCTAGAGCCCGTGGGCCACAACTACTGAGCCCACACGTCACAATTACTGAAGCCCATGCGCCTAGAGCCCATGCTCCGCAACAAGAGAAGCCACCGCAATGAGAACCCCATGCGCCCCAACGAACAGTAGCCCCCACTCGCCGCAACTAGAGAAAGCCCACGCACAGCAATGAAAACCCAACGCAGCCAAAAATAAATAAATAAATTTATTAAAAAAATAATAAAAAATAAAACAATGACAACATGAAACACTGGCGAGGATGCAAAGAAACCGGATCACTCATACACTGCTGGTGGGAATATAAAATGGTATAGATACTGTGGAAAATAGCTTGGCATTTTCTTAAAAGACAAAACATGCAACCACCATATGACCCAATAATTGCATTCATTGCATTCTTGGGCATTTATCATAGAGGAATGAAGGCTTACGTTCACACAAAAACCTGTACATGAATATTTATAGCAGCTCTATTTGTAATAGTCAAAAACTGGCTATTCCAGATTTCCTTCAGTGAATGAATGTTTAACCAAAATGTGGTACATCCATACCACGTATGGATGCATATTCACCAATAAAAGGAACTAATGAAAACATACAACAACCTGAATTTCCAGAGAATTATGCTGAGTGAAAAAAGAAATTCCAAAAAGTTACATATTGTTTGATGCCATTTATATAACATTACTTAACATTCTTTTTTTGCTAACAGCTCTATTGAGATTTAAGTCACATACCATACCCCATTCACCCATTTAAAGTGTACATTTCAGTGGGTTTTTTACTGTTATTTACAGAATTGTGCAGTATTTAAGATTCTTGAAATGTCAAAATTATGGAAATAGATAACATGGGACTTCCTCGGCGGTCCAGTGGTAACAAATCCGCCTTCCAATGCAGGGGACACAGGTTTGATCCCTGGTCAGGGAACTAAGATCCCACTTGTTGTGGGGCAACTAAGCCCATGCAACACAACTACTGAGCCCACGCACCTCAACCAGAGAGCCCTCATGCCGCAAACTACAAAGCCCACACCCCACAAGTAGAGAGAGAAAACCCACACGCCTCAATGAGCGATCCTGCATGCCGCAACGAAGATCCTATGTGTTGCAGCAAAGACCCAACGCAACCAAAAATAAAAAATAAAAAGTAAATAAAATTAAAATTTAAAAAAAAACGAAATAGAGAACATGTGAACATTAGTGCTTGCCAAGGGTTAAGGAGGCACAGGGTGGGATCAAGAGGAAAGTGGGTGTGGCTATAAATGAGCTATGTGAAGGATCTTTGTGGTGATGGAAACTTTATCTTTACTCTATTAAGAAGGAAGATATCCTGGTTTTATTTACAAAACATTACCATTAGGAGAAATTGGGCCAGGGTACACAATTTCTGTATTATTTTACAACTACATGTGAATCTACAGTGGTCTCAAAATAAACAGTTTAACTTATCCGTATATTATAATGCATATTCACTTAATAAATACGTATTAAATACTTACTACATAACAGAACTAGGGACATATCAGGGGACAAAAGTGATGAAAATCCCTACCCTGATGGGACTTACAGCATTGTGTGCATGCAGGTACTTGTGGCAAGTTTGTGTATATATACTACTATATCCAAAAACATTTTAACAAGTCATATTATACTGTGCTAAAAATAGTAAAAGTAATTAATGAAAGTGAAGAATCCCAAAGAATCACATTATTTTAAGAATTCAAATATACTAAAAAGATTTTTAAAAGAATGGAAAAGGAATGCCCTCTAAGAAATACTGATGTCAACTAAATAAGACAGGCAAATTAATAAAGATTCAAAAGCACACATCATATATCTTAGTAGATTCCAGGTAAGTCCAAAAATGGACAATTTTTTTAAAAGATTCAAGAAACAGAAAAAATGGAATAGCATTATAACTTTAGATAAAGAGAATCAAGTATCTCAAATCTGAATGTATAAGAAAATGTAATAATATACCAAAAACAAAGCAACTGACAGGAAAATAATGTAAAATAAGTAATAAATTACAATAGATTATTATTAAATCATAGTCACAGAAATGATCACAAATGTACCTACACACTCTGAACAGTAAAATTATAAATTAGTATATAAAAATTTAATATGGAAAAATGCACATAGCCATATGTTGCTAGCAACTAAAGAAACAAATTTTAAAACGACTTCTAGACACCATTATGAACTGCATTAAACTAACAAAATATTGCTTAAAAAAAAAATGCTCAACGTAGCGAATATCCTGCTCGGGCTGCGCGCTGGGCCACGGCGCAAGCACCGGAAGATGGGGCCGCCCGCCCATCCGCCCAGTGCCCCGGGTCCCCGCCCGCCGGCCACCCCGGCGTCCCCCGCGAGGCCCCAGAGCCGAGGGCCAAGCGGCCGCGGACGGCAGCGTAGAAGGCGAGAGGTAGAGATGATCTTCAAAATGAAGTCTCTGGAAAATGTTCAGTTCTCTGCAGGAACTACAAAAATGGAAGGAAAGAACATTTTCAAAACGAAATTGTTGCCACCGCAATGAAGAGTAGCCCCCTCTCGCCGCAACTAGAGAAAGCCCGTGCACAGCAGCGAGCCCGTGCCCAGCAACGAAGACCCAACGCAGCCAAAATAAATAAAATAAAATAAATTTTTTTTAAAAAAAGCTCTTTCTAAAAAAAAACGGAATTGTTGTGAAAGTGTGTTTACAACGAACTGATACTATTGACAGGTTTTTTTTCTTTTTAGCTAATAAAACACTTTAACAAGATTGTATTTATGGTCAAAGGAAACTGGACTAACCATGCGGCCGAAGACTTTTCCCGCCACGACCTACTCTGGGAACAGCCCACAGCGGCTGCAGGAGATCTGTGAGGGGCTTGAAGCAGCCGCCCAAGACCCCCGCCCCGGGGCCGCCAGCAGGGCCGAGCAGTGACGCCCCGCTGGACGCCAAGGCCCTGGGGGGCCAGGCAGCAGCAGCAGCAGCAGCAGCAGACGAGGACAGACACGAAGTTCGGGCCTTACCAGAAAGCCCTGAGAGAAATCAGATACTCCTTGCTGCCCTTTGCTAATGAATTGGGCCCTTCAGCCGCCGCAGAAGTAAACCAACAAATGCTGCAGTAACTGGTGGACGTGGGCTGTGACCAGATGGGTGGACGCTCCCAGGAGGCTGCCCATCTGGGGTGCAAAGGAGACCAGCAGAGATCCCTGCAGAGGGGTTTCTAGGCTACAAACCCAAGGCCCTTTCTGTGTCCCATTGCACTGTTTTCCACCTCCTCTCCAAAACCATCTTGTTAGCTGCTTTCCTTTTCAGGCAAGATCCAGAGATTTCTCAGCTCTCCTGAAATTGTGTCACATGCACTTTCTGTCCTGTCCCTGTGATGATGGGAAGGCTTTCCCACGTAGCCCTTTCCTTGGGGTTTATTTGGCTTATTCTGAGCTGTCATGGGGAAGAGACTGGCTTCCTTTGACCTGTGTTTGGTTTGTGCATTTTTTAACTCAGCTAAGGGTAAGGTTGGTTAACATGAGTTGGCTCTTTGCCTCTTTTTTCTCCTGTTTTAAAAGATAGCCATCTATGCTGTTAGAGGAGACGTAACTATATTAAGGGAATGAGAAAGACTAGAAAATAAAAAGCTTGAGAAATTAAAAAAAAAATGCTGGCAAAGATGATGGAATACAGATATACTTTAATAGTTTTAATGGCACTGCGTAAATTAGCCCAATTTTGTGGAAAGCAACATGACACCTATACAAACAGCAGTAACTATTTATTGAGCACTTAGGCAGGGTTCCAGAAACTTTACATAATCTTGAATTCTTAAGAATAAATAAATGTTTTAAAAGTTCCTTTATTTTACAAACAAGGAAACTAAGACTTTCAAAATAAATAAACCTATATGAGACTGAAGGCAAGATGCTACTTCATTGAAAAGAAGGCCCTGCACGTTCCTTCTACCTCAGGGTCTTTGCCCAGAATGTTCCCTCACCCCAAAATACTCTATACACAAACACAGCCCTCCACAAATTAACACCTACACATCACAAATCTCAGCAACAATTTCACTTCCTCAAGAAAGGTCTTTATTACGTACCCATCCACCCACCAACCCACCTAGATCTGGTCCCCTTCTTATACTCTCTAAACCTATGAGTTTGTAACTGCACATGTATCTGAGTGTTTATTTCAATTAAAATGTGTCTCACCAATGCCAGTTCTGAAGGCAGGGATCATATCTAACCGTATACCACTGTAGGTATAACACAGAGCTGGGCACCTAGTAGGAATTCATTAATATTTGTTAAAGCAATGAATGCTAATTTACCTTAATCTAATCCAAAATTTTACTTAACCCAAGATATAATCCACAGTCCTCAAATCAAAACCATAAGCACTTTCCATGTACAAAACACTTCAACAGAGCTATAATCATCCTTGTGTGACACAGCTGACAAATTCCCTTGTATTTACCCTCTGACCCAGCAATTCCACTTGAGAAAATTTATCTTACAGGAAAAACTCTCATATGTGAAATGGTATTCATACAAGTTTAATCAATGTGCCATTATTTGTAACAGCAAAAGATTGAAAACAACCTAAGTGTCCACAGATAAGAGACTGGATAAATAAATAAATAATTTAATAATTTAAAAAATAATCAAACATGGGGCTTCCCTGGTGGCACAGTGGTTGAGAGTCCGCCTGCCGATGCAGGGGACAAAGGTTCGTGCCCCGGGTCCGGGAGGATCCCACATGCCGTGGAGCGGCTGGGCCCGTGAGCCATGGCCGCTGAGCCTGCGCGTCCGGAGCCTGTGCTCCGCAACGGGAGAGGCCACAACAGTGAGAGGCCTGCGTACCGCAAAAAAAAAAAAAAAAAAAAAAAAATCAAACAATGGAACACTAGAACACTAAATATGTTCCATGGGGTCAGGAATTTTTGTCTGGCTTGTTGAACCCTAGAATCTACATTAGTATTGTTGGCACATAATGGACACTCAGTGTTGGCTTACTGAATGAATGAAAACTCTACAATCTCCCCCCCCACCAAAAAAAAAAAGAGTAAGAAGGCCCTTTACGTACTGATACAGAATGACCTCCAATGCAGTAACATGAAAATAGCAAGGTACAAAAGAATGCATACAGTATGCTGTTCTCTGGAAGAATAGATAAGGTAACAGTGATTGTGAGAGACAATCATATTATTTCCTTTTGTACCTTTAAAGCTGTGAATTACAATATTCTCCATTCACAATAATACCTTCGATATTAAATATCTGGACCAAAAAACTTGAAACAGGCTCCTTTCTGTTTACAATAATAATCTAGCTTCTTGTGTTAGATGCTATAGTTATTAAACTAAACATAATTTTATATTTTTATGGGTTTTGAAAACTATAAAACACACATATTATCATTCGCAAACATTATCTCATTTGGCCCTTGCAACAACCCTGTGAAACAGGTTGTTTCTACCCCTGTTTTATGGAGAAGAAAACAGGCTGAAAGGAGTTAAATGACTTGACCAAGTGATACAGCTAGTAAGCTGTGGTCTCCCAACACAAACCCACCATTCATACATTTATTCAATACCAAATACATACAGTAGGCTCAGGTAAGTACAAGTAGACCTGTGTTGCTGCCTTTTAAGAGCTTACAGTCTAGAAGGAGTGTGCCTTCCAATGCAGGGGATGTGGGTTCGATCTCCCTGATCGGGGAACTAAGATCCCACATGCCGCAGGGCAACTAAGCCTGTGCGCTGCAACTACTAAGCCCGTGCCACAACTAGAGAGAAGCCCGCGTGTCGCAATGTAGAGCCCGTGTGCTGCAACGAAAGATCCCATGTGCCGCAGCTAAGACCCGATGCAGCCAAAAATAAATAGATAAATATTTTTAAAACTTGTTAAAAAGAGCTTCCAGTCTAACTGGTGAGAATGGCATCAGTCAAATCGTCTGATCCCAAAAATATTATGATTATGAACTGTGATAAGAAGTAAAAAGAGGGATTTCCCTAGTGGCGCAGAGGTTAAGAATCCGCCTGCCAATGCAGGGGACATGGGTTCGAGCCCTGGTCCAGGAAGATCCCACATGCCTCGGAGCAACTAAGCCCGTGAGCCACAACTACTGAGCCTGCACTCTAGAGCCCACGAGCCACAACTACTGAGCCTGTGTGCCACAACGACTGAAGCCCACATGCCTAGAGTCTGTGCTTCACAACAAGAAAAGCCACCGCAATGAGAAGCCCGCGCACCGCAAGGAAGCGTAGCCCCCACTCACCACAACTCCCACGCGCAGCAACGAAGACCCAACACAGCCAAAAATAAATAAATAAATTTATTTTTTAAAAAAGATGGCCTAGAGCAGCAATTATTATATCAGCAAGAAACCATATAAGCCTGGCTTTCAGATTTATAACAAGTACGTAGGAAAGAAGATATTTTGAAAATATGTATTTAGAGCATGACTGTCCAAACAGGATACCAATAAAGGTGTTCAAATTGTAAGAAATATTAAGTGAAAATTCAGGGACTGGATAATCCAAAGCAGGTCAATAAAGAATCATACAAATCTGTGCTTAATGAGAAGTGGAGGCTGATTTATATTAGCTCATTTTAAAAGATGCTTCCTGGGACTTCCCTGGTGGTCCAGTGGATAAGACCCTGGGCTCCCAATGCAGGGAGCACAGGTTCCATCCGTGGTTGGGGAACTAAGATCCCGAACACTACCTGGCGTGGCCAAAAAACAAAATAAAAATAAAATAGGCCCCGAAGCAAACAGATTAGATTTCCATTTTTAAGAATCTGGCAAGGCATCAACTTGCTATTATATGTAATTTTCATTGTGATAGAGCTTACTTCTAACTGTACAGAGTTATTTCTTTAACCATTCAAAATAGAGAAGGGAGGTTTGGTTCAAAGAGTCTTTGAAGATTACAAAGGGAAAAAAAACAAGAGATAAATACCTTACCACTATGCCAGTCTGTACCTTCTGAAACATACCTGCTCAACTTTCATATTCTTAATTCATCTTTACATGTTTTTCAAAACATCTGACCACTCTAAGGCATCTGACACTGCTGACTACCTTTCCTTAAAATTCTTCTCGGTTTCCTGTCACACTCTATCTTGGTTTTCTTCCTATCCTTGTCCATTCCTTCTCAGGCTGTTCTTTTCTCCACTCTACATTTAAATATATATTCTCCAGCACTTTGTTCTATCTAGATCTCTGTTATCTTTCAATTTATACTCCTCCTCCAGAGGCTACATCCATACTCACAGCTTTAGTTCCATGTATTCCAGATCTACGTACATACACTTAACTACTGGACATACAATCATCAAATCTTACACAATCTCCTTAAAATGTCAGGAATCTCTTCTCTCCATTCCCTCTATCATTACCTTGGTTCAGGTTCTAATTGTTTCTCTCTGACAGCAATGAATGACCTCTTCACTAGTCTCACCAGTACCAAGCTAGACAAGGCTAGTAATTAGTAAGCATTCTAAAATTTAAATGTGATCATGCTGCTCCCCTGCCAAAATTATTCAGTAGGTCTCTATGGCTTTCAGGAAGAAGTTCAAATTGGCTTACACAGTAAATTCCTGCCAATGTCGCTAAGCTCTATCTCTACCACACTCAATCTTTTGGCCAAACTTTGTAATCGGGATACAGTTTGTATCTGTAACCCCTCCTCACCTCTGCATATGCTGTAAACCTAATCAGGGTATTCCCCAACAATCCCTGAATACCAATTCTGACCTAAAGTATAACTTCATCCAGGAAATCTCTCCTAAACTCATAGGCTAATTTAGATACCTGCTCTCAAGGCTCACATCAATTCTCCTCCTCAATTTCTTCCATACCAATCACATTCATGTATAGGTCTTCTCCATTAGACTATTACCATTCTCCAGAGAAAGAGCACTTTGTTTTGTTTTGGCCTCATGACATGTGCGACCTTAGTTCCCCGACCAGGGATCGGACCAGTGCGGAGTCTTAACCACTGGACAGCCAGGGAAGTCCCAGAGAAAGAGCACTTTGTATTCCCTGTACCTGACACACAGAAGGCATCTGACAATTGCTGTTTGAAGGAATGAATGAGGATTAAATGAGAATTTATATTTTGGTAAAGTTATTCTAGTGATAATGAACTTGCTCCTTTTACTAGAATGGGCAAATCCTTCACTGCAGTTGAAATGGCACAGGGGCTGAAAGCTCTTATCACCTCATCTCTCACTATTCATGAACAAAAAATTAATTTTGTAGCTAAATATAAATTTGTTTAAAGGCACAGGTTTGTCCTCTGTGAAAAGGGAAAAGCAAATGACATTCTAAACTAGGTTATTTAAAACAGAATTCTATTTCCCCACCAAACTCCTCCCAATCAATACCCTGTTCCACCATTACCACCCTTTCCAAAGAAAACTTTTTCTCCCTCCACCTTAATTAACTGTTTAGCCAGAACCTTAGAGCAACTGTGTGTTCATTTGAGAGGGGACAATGCTGGTAAAGGAGGGGATGGAGGAGGGTGAGTAGTAAGTGTCCAGTTCTCTTAACAAAACCTACTCCATATTTTCTTTTCACATCCCAGCCCAGGGAGGTGATTTAAGAAAAGCCCTCAATAATCATCTTCACTCTCTTTTCCACAGCCTTGAGGTCAAGCCAAAACTACAGTTTGATTTAATAAAATGTCTCACAAGGGAAGTGAACTAGAGCAAACTGCATGGAATTTTGAGGGGGACTAGAGATTACAATGAGTTCTATGAGGTCAATCACCCAACAGGTAATTGAAATGATTCTGTCCAGAAAAGACCTACTGCCTCACTGTGCCCTCCCTTCCCTCCCTTTCTTCCACCCACGGCCAGCCCAAGCACAGAAAAGGCATCAAGTTATAATAAACACTAACAGATTAAAGACTAAAAGTATACACTGCTCCCTAAACATCTCAAGATATTTTTCTAACAATCTGCATTTGTTGCACCAAATGATAAAGGAATAAGATTGTCATCCATCTCCCGTAAGCGGCAAAAATATAACTGGCGTAACTGCTACGGTGAAAAGTCACATACTCTTGGGCTCACACAACCACTACCATTAGGAATAAGGTAGACAACAGTGCAGGGAAGACTGGGGATCGGAGTGAGAAGAGTGGGTCTCAAGAAACAACTGTAAGGAAGTTTGTGATTAAGAGCCCCAAATCCGGGCTTCCCTGATGGCGCAGTGGATGAGAGTCCGCCTGCTGATGCAGGGGACACGGGTTCGTGCCCCGGTCCCGGAAGATCCTACATGCCGCAGAGCGGCTGGGCCCGTGAGCCATGGCCGCTGAGCCTGCGCGTCCGGAGCCTGTGCTCTGCAACGGGAGAGGCCACAACCGTGAGAGGCCCGCGTACCGCAAAAAAAGCAACGCGAGAGGCCACGACAGTGAGAGGCCCGCGTACCGCAAAAAAAAAAAGAACCCCAAATTCAACAATCCATTCTTTACAAAATTATAGAACACCCCCCCAAAAAAAAGGTCGAAGGAGAAATCGATTTAGAAACTTGTTCGACTCTTTTCAGCTATTTGTAAGCACACAGAACTCTCAAGCCTGGATGTACTTTTTCAAATAGAGATTTCCAAGCCTCACCTGCCAGAAATTCTTTATAAGTTTGTAATGGAGCCTGGGAATTGGCATGTTTACTTAAAAAGCTCCGCAGGGACTCTGATCAGCAGCTAGGTGTGTCAGAAATGCTATACACCTTTACCAGAAGGGCTCCTTCTAACCCTTACGGACACCCTACGAGTCTATATTAATTATCGAAGTTCTTCCTAACAGCACCAGGCCACCTCACCGAATCCCTCTGTGTTCTCCATCACCCCTAGGATTGCTGCCTTAATTTCAGTTCATTCCTCACAACAGCGGTCTATCTTTCTCATCTCCACCCTTGTAGTAATCAAGTAATAAGCAGAAGAGTAAAACAAATGGAAACTATCACTTCAATACCCGGAAATCCTGTCAGTTCTAACATATGAGGGAAGCAAACCCATTCTAGGTCATTCCAACCTGCACTGAATTTTGAACGCATCGAAACACTTTCAAAGGTGGTCTGTGAAGCGGGTCTGAAAGGTTAAGTTAGAAGAGAGAGCTCCTCGATCTGTAAAGGATGGGCCAAGGTTCTGAAAGGAAAAGGGAGACCTGAAAGCGGGGCGGGTCGGGGAGCCGGGCGAGCGGGCCGTGCGGGCACCTCCGGCCGGTTCTGACACTCGACACCCCAGCCTTCACTCAGGTTGCTAGGAAACAAAAAGGCTCCACGTTCCCTGCAATTCCTCCCGGGCCTGCAGGAGAAGACAGGGCCCTCGGGGCCCGAGGACGCCACTGGGACAGGCCTTGGCACTGCCCCGGGCACTGCCCCGGGGGCGCGGCAACGAGGCAGCTCCGGGGCCCGGGAGCTCCGGCTGAGGGGCCAGGCGCAGGGAGCGGGCCAGGAGTTAGGGGGGAGGGCGGGCTGGCCTCCGACCGGCCGCGAACGGGCCTTCGGCGCCGAGCGGCGCCCGGGGAGGCCGTGGCGGGCTCGGCTCCCGTCAGGCCGCAGCCCAGGGTCCGGGGCGGGGTGAGGGGCCTAAACGACCACCCGGCTCCGCGCGGGGGAGGGGGCGTCTACTCACACGTGCTGACAAGCCGCGGTCCGTACGGGCGTTTTGAGCACCTCCTGACAGACGGGGCAGTAGAAATCATCTTCGGTGTAGGACGTGGCCGCGGAGAGCTCCTCGGCCATGGCGGGAGATGGGTGATCGAGGCTATGGCGGCGGCAGCGGCCCAGGTGGCGGCGTCTGCCCGGGGCCCGACTCCCTGCGTGAACCAGGAGGGGGCGGGGAATCGCGTCAGGAAGCGGCTCGCGCCAGGAAGGAGGCGGGGCCCTGGAGGGGCGGGGCCCGGCGGAGCCTGGCCGGGCCGGGCCGGGCCGGGCCGGGCCGGGCCGGGCCGGGCGGGGCGGGGCGGGGCGGGGCGGGGCGGGACAGAACGCCGAGACGTTACGGCCGTACGCGCCGGGCGAGGGTAAATCTCTGGGCTGCTGCTGTTGCTGGGGCACGATGGGGAGGCGGCGCTGGGCGGGAGGCAGCGGCCGAAAGAGCGACCACGCCCGAGGCCACTCCCTTACCTGGCTCCGCAAGGCAGACGCGACTCAGCCCTCTTCTGCGCCGCCGGCGTCATTTTCCCCGGCCTTTCGGCTCCTTTTCCCCACCCCCTCCTTGAGCCCCCCACCCGCGCAGCCGGCTTTCGGCCGCAACCTACGCTTTTCCGCGGCTCCCCGCCCCGCCCCTACACTCCGCTTGCGTAGACGCTCACTTAGGTGAGCCAGCTTCACGGGCTAGCGTTGGTAGAGAAGCCGGGAGCCGTCCTCGGGCTTCTTGTCCAGCCGCTGCCGTCTTCGCCGCCGAGGCCGGGAGCGGAGTGGCCGGCGCAGTGTGCTGGGCTCACCGACCTTGAACAGGGCCGGGACCGAGGCTCATGGTGCACGTGGATCCCACAGCCCCCTCCAACTGCTGTCTCGTGGCATCGCGCTGCCTGCAGCCTGCCCCGCAGGTCACCGAACATAAGGCGGCGAGCGCGGGGCCGATGAGGGGGTGGAGGGCGGCCTCCATGGCAAACGGCCTGTGACGTATGCAGCAGCTTGTCACGTCAACAGCTGGGTGGGTGTTCACTGTACCCCCAGCTTCCCTACAGCAGGGCTCCCCTTTTCGAGCCACTCCTATCAGATACATTGGGGTTTTCAGGAATTTTTCCTCAAAAAATAGCATTACATGATATTAAATATTTGATCCTTATTGTTGCCCTTGTCAGAATGTTTGATTCATGTCAAGGTGTGTTATGTAATAATCCGTTATGGGATTTTAATCCTTCGGAGAGGAAAAATTAAAGCCCCCTTGAGAGGGTTTCAGCTTTAGACCTTAACACAGTGTGAGTGACAAGTTACAGTCGCAGATGCGGTTTTTCACCAACACCTTTGTTTTGCTGACAGCTTTGAAGAAGAATGAGGTGGAAGCGTGAACCTAGGCATTTCACCGTTATTCAATAATTTAAATGCTTTTTTGTTTGTTTGTTTTGGTTTGGTTTTGGCCATGGTGCATGTGGGAATCTTAGTTCCGGACCAGGGATTGAACCTGTGCCCCCTGCAGTGGAAGTGTGGAGTCTTAATCACTGGACTGCCAGGGAAGTCCCAAATGTTTCTTTTTCTTTTTTTTTTTTAATGGGCCCTTAATTCCGAGATATATCCACACAACTGATAGATCTATAAGGTGAGGTCACAACCACATGAATGGAGCTAAAGAAATCTAGAACATTATAAAGCATCCTCAATTTGCTTCAGAAAAGAAAAAGGTTTCATTACCATGCTTTGTTAAAGCTTTCCGCTATGAACAAAATGAATCATAAATAGAAGCCATTGAAAGGCCTAGTTAATTCAATTCTGTCATTTATTTTCTACGGTGTCCTTGGCACTGTGTTAGATGTTATGCAGGTGTCATGAACTTTGCTCTCAATTCATTTATACTCTTGGATATCTATCAAAATGAAAAGACAAAAAATGGTATTTGCCAAAGCATTAAATTTTTCATTAACAGTGACTATAATGAGGCTAGGAAGAAGAACGATTGGATTTGTATGGACTTAGAGAAAACCTCATGGAGGAAATGGGTCTTAATGTTCATCTTTAAATGACAGTTCCTAGAGTAATACTCAACTGAATTATTTGTCCAATGAACAGCAAATTCCCTCCACCACCAAAGTACATTTTGTATTTTTTTTTTCTTCCTTTCCTCCATAACAAGGTAGAGCAAGAAGGCTAATTTTAACTTCAGATTTCTTGGGAGGAGGAAGAGTGCTTGATGTGGGGGCGGGTACTTAATCGCAGTAGTCCAGGTGCTTTTCAAATTCTCTTATAAAATGATTCTTGGATTCCAAATTTCACATTTTCAGTAATATATTCCCAATCATATTTTACTTATTTTGACCACTTTAGGAAGTGGTATTTTCTGCTTACTAGAATGTTTCCCTTTACTCATTAAGAATCCTTAACCAGAACATTAATTTTGTGACTTATAATTTTACTTGCTTCATTCTTTCTCTGATGGCAGCCTTACTCATGCCCTAATCCAAACATGTTTGTATTACTTCTCATATACTCTGAGACTCAAATAAGCAGTTGACATACATGTAAGCATATAGTTGGCCATATGTGGAAATACATCAAAAATGTGGGTATAAGGAAAATGTAGTAACCCACTGAGAGTTAAGCTTAGAAAAATAAACCATAAATGCCAAAAGACACAATCTTCTGTCTTGGCAGCATTTCATACAAAAAACTACTTGATATTTTTATGGCAGCATCACAGATTTACTCCAATTACGTTCAGCTGTGTAAATAAACCCTCCTCAGTTTGGGGGCATAGGGGAAAAACCCTAAATGTTAGACCAGCTTTGTAAACTTAGTCTGTTGAAATAATTTAAACATTTCCTTTAAGTTTAGGTTAAAACACTCAATCTGTTAATAGTCCATTTCCCTCGGTTGGCTCCCCTCAAAATGGCATCTGGAATAAGAGGAAGGACAAAGGGTAGCTGACATGAGTTTGAGACACGACTGGGGAATCTTGGTCCTGCAGGTCTCCTTTGAATTCTTGCTGGACTTTTCTGCAGAGAAGATAATTTTGGCTGCTCTCTAAAATGCAATGAGTCCTGGGCATTGTGCTGCTGGTACCTGCTGGTAAGGGCTACTCTGGCCTGTCTTGCCCGGTTCAAGGCCTTGTCCCCAACGCTCATCTCTCCTCTCAACCTAACACACCTTTCTTCAACTGTTTGTTCCAACCATAATCCTGTTGATGAAAATTAATCAGTCGATCTAAGAAAGAAATGGAAAATTTTATTCGAGCCAAATTTGAGCATTATGACCTGGGAAGAGTATCTCAAAAAGCTCTGAGAACTGTTCTGCCTATTAGAAGTCAAGGCACAGTTTTATAAGTTTTTTGAGACAGAGGACAGTACATCAAATGACATTATTGACAGTTTACATAATCCAGATCTAAGTGTCATGTCATCATGGTGGGTCACGTGACCCCTTACAAGCTCAAGGAGTAACGTTATCTTTTAAGGAGTTGTCTTGTTGATGCTAAGAAGAACATCACTCTTTATGGTTCAACAGGTATTCCTGCTGATGGGGGAGGTTTGGTCGATGCATAATGCAGATACATGATGCACAGTGGTGGGAGAGAGGAAGCCAAAGGTCAGAGAAGAATTTTTTATGTTTACATTTTTGTCTTGCCATAAAATATGAATTTTATTTCACAATCCCTTGGACTGGAAAGAATGGACCTTTTGCCTTGCTGTTTATGGCTGATTGGGTTGATTGGGCGCTGCTCCCATATGTAAAACTCTTCAGTCAAGTCTACTAAGCCAGGTAATTAACATACTAAAGGGGGAGATAAGTGAATTTAGAAAATTAATTACTTTCTTTACAAAGCCTGGATTTGTCTTGTTATAAAACCTTCAAAGTTTTGCTGGTAAAAGTGACTGCCTTTGAAGAAGTGAACGGGGAAGCTGGGAGAAGGAATAGAAGAGAGGCTTATCTTTCACTGTCTACCCTTCTGTATCTTTTTAAATTAGTACCATGTGCGGTGCTGACCTTCAGCTGCTTGGCAGCCGTGCAGGTGCAGCTCTTCTAGTCCTTTTCAGCCTGGCCCCTGATTGGTCAATAGTCTGTTCTGAATGGCCAGTGCCCATCTGGTTCCAGTTGTTAAATATTTTCTTTTTCTTTTAATTTTTTTTTTAATTCTATATATCTATTTTTGGCTGTCTTTACTTTGATTTTGGCTGTCTTTGTTGCTGTGCGCGGGCTTTCTCTAGTTGCGGCGAACGGGGCCTTCTCACTGCAGTGGCTTCTCTTGTGGAGCACAGGCTCTAGACGCGCAGGATTTAGTAGTTGTGGTACACGGACTTCAGTAGTTGTGGCTCGCAGGCCCTAGAGTGCAGGCTCGATAGTTGTGGCTAGTGGGCTCAGTAGTTGTGGCGCACAGGCTTAGTTGCTCTGCGGCATGTGGGATCTTCCTGGACCAGGGCTCAAACCTGTGTCCCCTGCACTGGCAGGCAGATTCTTAACCACTGTGCCACCAGGGAAGTCCAAATATTTTCAATATTACTCCTGATCATGTACATAAATAACCTATTCACTGAAGGCATATAATTTAATTGTTTAAGCTTGTTTTGGAAATGTTCTTATTTTCCAAAAAAAAAAAAAAAAGCAAAGTTCTTTACATTCCTGTTAAATTAATACTAATTTCTTCTTTTCCCCTCTTCACCCCAGCACGTGCGCGCGCGCGCGCGCGCACACACACACACACAGAGGCAGATGGATGCCTCAGGCTAAGTAAGAAGGCGTTCAAGTGAATAAAAATGTGAAAGGGAAACCATAATAGGCACCATGTTCCTATCGACAAGCATTTTTTTTTTGGCCGCACTGCACAGCTTGCAGGATCTTAGTTCCCCAACCAGGGATTGAACCCACACCCTCAGCAGTGAAAGCACAGAGTCCCAACCACTGGACCACCAGGGAATTCCCAAAAAGCATTCATAAATCCTACTTCCATCCCCCACTCTAACAAATCGTGATTTTTGTTTAGGTAGCTTCTATTTTTCTCCCAGCTCTATCTTTTAGGAGGTAACCCTTATTCTCAGCTCAAGGGGGAAACCCATGATTGAGATGAGCCAATCTGGATGGGTAATTTCTTCTTACACATTTAGGCCTGGGCCTGTGACTCAATTATGATCAAGGAGGTGTGACAGGAATTCTTCTGAGGGGCTTCAGCAAGTGCTTTCCTTTGCTGATCAAAAAACAAATAGGAATAAACAATTCCATGCTACTTCTGGATGTTTTTCTGTCTATCTACGCTGCCTGAAACTCTGCAACCATCATGAAACCATGAAAAGAACAAGCCAGAGGATAAGCCAAAGGACTGAAGATGTCAGAGCTGAAAGACTGAAGAACGGAGGTCCTGGATGTAATTGAGCATTAATCTCATCAGCCCTGAAACCGCCCTACAGTGAAGTCTTAACCACTGGACTGCCGGGGAATTCCCTACCCTACCTCCTGTTAAACCTTTCTAATAGTTTAAGCCATTCTCAGTTGGCTCTTTTGTTATTTGTAGCTCAGAGTATCTGAGCTAGGTATTTGCTTAATGACTACCAGATCTGTTCCCCCTTCCCTGCCCTCCTCAGTCCTCTATTCTGCTCTGTATTGCTGGAGTTAACCCTTGCAAGCTGTATCCCATTTTCCCTTACCAACTGACCTCTTGCTATATTCAGCCAGTGGGAGGCATTGAAGAGAAACTGGAAGGGAGAAGTCAAGGTATTTCTCCCTCTGTGATATTGTGATTTATAATAAGAAATATATATTTGGTCTTTGTTCCTGTTTTGGGCACAGAGCTCTCCTAAAAACCTTTTGAATTTCCTAATTGATAAGAACAGTAAAGGTATCTTTTTTTATGTTACTAAGGTGACTTTGGGAAAGCCCCAGAGGTTGGAGGTTGGTCTCCAGAGGAACCAACCAAGTGCTTAAAGGGTTGGAACTTTTAGTACCACACCCAGACCTCCAGGGAGAGAGGGGCTGGAGTTTGAGTTCCCTCACCAATGGTTAATGATTTACTCAATGATGCCTCTGTAATGAAGCCTACGTAACAACCCCAAAGGACAGGGTTTAGAGAGCTTCTGACTTGGTGAACACATGGAAACTGAGGAAAGTGGCCTGGTTAGAGAGCATGGAAGCTCCGCATCCTTTTCCCCATCCTTAGCCCTACACATCGCTTCATCTGGTCGTTCCTGAGTTGTACATATCCTTTTATAATAAACCAGTAATCTAGTGAGTAAACTGCTTTCCTGAGTTCTGTAAGCCACTCTAGCAAATTAATCAAACCCAAGTAAGGAGTAGTGGGAACCTCTGATTTATAGCTAATGGGTCAGAAGCACAGGTGACAACCTGGACTTTTGATTTGGTGTCTGAAGTGGGCAGGGGGATGGGCAGTCTTGTAGGACTGAGCCCTTAACCTGTGGGATCTGGCACTATATTCAGGTAGGTATCAGAATTGAGTTGAATTGTAGGACTCTCAGCTGATATCTGAGAATTGTTTAGCATATGGGAAACACCCCCCTACACACACGCATTGCAATTGGGTGATAGAATTTTACCCTCTCTTTGCTTCTGGCAGTGGCCTCATTTCTTCCATGTTTCTGAAACTGTGGACCTCAGATTGGGACTTGAACCCACCATCTTTTCATCGAGATCACACACGTGGCCTCAGGTCTTAATGAAGCTCAGGTTCTTTTTTGTTTAAATTTATTTATTTATTTAGGCTGCTCTGGGTCTTAGTTGCAGCATGGGGACTTCTTAGTCGTGGCATGCAGGCTTCTTGGTTACGGCATGCATACGGGATCTAGTTCCCCGACCAGGGATGAATCTGGACCCCCGGCATCGGGATGAGGAGTCTTAACCACTGGACGGCTAGGGAAGTCCGAAGCTCAGGTTCTTGATGTCTCATCACAGAAAGAATCCAGTGAGAGACAAAGTGATAGGTAAGAAGTGGATGTATTTAGAGAGAAACACGCTCCACAGACAGAGTGTAGGCCATCTCAGAAGGCGAGAGGCACAGAAATATGGCATGGTTAGTTTTTATGGGCTGGATAATTTCATAGGTTAATGAGGGGGAGGATTATTCCAACTATTTTGGGGAAGGGGTGGAGATTTCCAGGAATTGGGCCACCACCCACTTTTTGATCTTTGATGGTTGGCCTCAGAACTGTCATGGTGCTGGTGTCTCTCTCTCTCTCTCTCTCTCTCTCTCTCTCTCTCTCTCTCTCTCTCTCTCTCTCTCTCTCTCTCTTAGCTTATGCTAATGTATTACAGTGAGCATATAATGAGGCTCAAAGTCCAATGGAATTCAAATCTTCTGCCATCTTGGATCTAGTTAGTTCTAACCAGTTTTTGTCATGTCCTATGGCTATATCATTCTTTTAAAGGTTGTCCCCTGCCTCCTTCCCTCCTGTTTCAGTTCCAGCTTCTGGGAGACCACCCTTCCTTCTATGATCCTGGTTCCTGCTGGACAGTCCCTGCCTTTTCTCAGTGGCTTCTGTGTTTGCCTTGCTATCACACTTGGTCTTTCAGCAATTCTGACATCTTTGTAATTAATTTTCTGTATTAAACATTTTCTTTTGAACTACTTATTGAGAGCTTTCTTCCCTGACTGGACCCTGGCCCATTTTCCTAACTGAATCAACACTTTAGAAGGACAAGGGGAAGGTAAAGGAGAAAAAAACACTGCAAAAGTGGTTCTACTTCCCAGAAGAGAAGGAACTGAGTTACTTTCCATTGCAAGTTTAAATTCCCTCCTCACAGCTCTGCAAATTAGCACAAATGGAAACTCAAAAGTGAGATCTAATTAAACATAGAAAATAAAGGAATTCACCTTTTTAGTCTACCCTGGTTTGGGACAGTTAAATTTCAACTCCTTCATAAATGTCATTATAAATATACATTTTCATGCTATTTACCTTACATTTAATTCCATATCAGCAGCATTTTTATGTACTATTATACAGCTGTCGTTTTAAATAATATTCCTATTAGTAACCCCATTGGGCCTATGTATCCTGGGAAGTAAAACCTCCATGTTACAAATCGATTAACATAGAGGTGTGTATAGTCCCAACTTGAGACTGTCACAGTTTCAAGAATATGGAATTGAGATCCCTATATTCTAGTCAGTCTCCATTAAGTGCATTAATGTTGCCTGAAAACTGGGTTCGCCTCTTGGTGGGTATCTAGCCAATAGACACAACCAAGCCAAAGGTTGGGAGAAGGAAGGACTTATTACTTGCAACAAGTAAGGAGAACACCAGGGATCTCTCCTAAAGCACTGTCTACCTGAACAGCAAAATTGGGGAAGTTTTAAGCTAAGGGTACATGCATATTCGTGAAGGGGCTTGAGCAGAGGAGAATTCAGCATAGAATTGGGGCAAAGGTTGACAGAGTCCAAGATTTAGTTGATTGAAGTCAAGAGGGTCAACATCACATTTCTTCCATCCTGCACCTGGTCAGGGCGGGGCGGGGCGGGGCGGGGTGGGGGGGGAGGGGGGGTGCTTAGTTCCTGCATCACTGAAAGATATATTATTATGTATATCCCTTGAGGAGGAACTAGGACTCTGTTTTATCACTGTGCTTTTCTCTCTTCCTGAATTCCTTTGTTCCCTTATGATCATTAATACTGAGACCTGTTCAAGGGCAAGCATTGTGGCCAGGCTCAGATCACAAAATGTCTGAGACCAAAATGGCTTCTCTTATGTCAAGAAAGCAGTTCCTGGTTCTCCTTCTCCGGAGACCCCCTTATTTATCTGCTTACATTAACTTGGAAGGTATGTTAACAGGAGCTGTGGGGCAGCCACCGTGTCCTTCCTTCCCCAGGCGTAGAAAGCCAATCTGTAGAGAGCAAACCAGCAGTGAAAAACATATTCTGAATGCAGCTAAAGTTGTTTCACTGGATAAACTATGCTGTCCTCAGAGGCAGAGCTATAGATTAGACCAGAAATGGCAAGAGATTTCAACAAATCAACTCACATTCCAAATTTTCTTTGATGATGTTTGAGAGAAAGTTATAGAAGAAAAAGATCCCTCTCCCCGTCCTTTGTCCTCCTACCCACCTTCTCCCTTCCTCCTCCTCCCTTTTTCTTTTTCCTTTTTTGCTTTCATTTACTTCACACATTTATTGACATCTTCTGTGCATTGTTCGGTTCTGGGCTCACCGCCAGGACAAAGGCAACTATTACAAGATTAGTTCTAGTATAACAGTGGAGGCAAAAGCTTCACACCAGTTTTTAAAAGCAAACAAAGCCTAATTTTTAGGGAACTAGAAGAACAGTTCAGAACATAACCACTCTTCTTTCTGTTCTTAAAGTTAATTATTCCAGCCATTTCCCCCTCAAAACATATGCATTTGTACTTCCTCAAAAGGAGACAATCTAAAGCCCCTTCCAGCTGTGCTTCTAGAGGCAATGTCACAAGACTACTATTTTTTCCAGTGCAATATCTCTTACTTCTTCCTTTAGTTGAGTCTTAATCTAGTCCAGTTTTGTTTGTTTGCTTTTGTTTGTTTGTTTTGGCCGTGCCCCATGGCTTGTGGGATTTTAGTTCCTCCACCAGGGATTGAACTCGTGTGCTTGGCAGTGAAAGCTCAGAGTCCCAACCACTGGATGGCCACGGAATTCCGCTGGTCCAGTTTTAATATCTCATCATCCTGCAGTGTTGTTTTTTTAAAAATTAATATTTTGCCACATTTGCTTTCTCACTCTCTGCATATGGTAATGAATTTTTTAAAATATTTATTTATTTATTTAGGTTGTGCCAGGCTTTAGTTGAGGCATGCACGTGGGATCTAGTTCCCCAACCAGGGATCGAACCTGGGTCCCCTGCATTGGGAGTTTGGAGTCTTACCCACTGGACCACCAGGGAAGTCCCATCCTGCAGTCTGAGGCTAAATCATAAATGTAATCCCTATCAACCACCTCTCATGTGCCACAATGCAAAACAAATACAACTACAATAAGAATTTCCATTTAGAACGTGGAGAAAGGAGAAGGAACCATAGAATATGTACCGTCTGCTGTTGGACAGAGTTAATGAAGCAAAGCACAGAACAACTGAGTCTCATGGTTGACTTGAGAGTGGTGAGAATCCCGTTGTCAATGAATCTGGCTCTCTGATATTACCTGCTGGGATAATTACTGTTGCCAGGGGAACACCTAAAAGGACATTAGCATAGACTAGCCTGTCTAAGGAGAAGGAAGGCGTCTATCTCATTTGCAATTCATTTTTTTGTTAAAGGTATTGGGGTACCAAAATGAGACTCTTCTTGAGACTCTAAGGAATTAGGACATTCTGCCTTATTGATTTTATTTTTACTTTTTATTTATTTTTAAAAATCAGCTTTACTGAAGTATTATTTATGTATGATAAAATGCACCTACTTTGATCATCTAGTTTGATGAATTTTGGTAAATGCTGCCCTGTTGATTTTAATGAATCACAGGCCTGTCACAGGTTGGGTTTCTGCTGGTGCTACATTTCTGATAAAACTGTAGTCATCTGTTTATCAGTTTCATTTTAGGGGAACTTCCTCACAGTAAACACCAAAAAATGTGTCAGGTCATGGGGCTGCTAAATTGAAGACAAGACTGGGCGACCCTCAGATTTTCTATTTGTTAGCAGCAACTCTGGGGATAACACATATCCAGGGCACTCTGTTTGACAAACTTTGTCTTAGGACAGTGTAGATGGAGAAACTGGCTGGGCTGGCAGAGAACTCTTGCTCTCTGTCTTCTAGAATATCACTCTACCCCCCAGACTGAATTCCAGTCCAATATACTTTGCCATGGCATTGCCATCCTGTTTGTCAGGAGGGGAGCCAGTGTGTGGCACTGTGGTACAGCTCAGCAAGGCAGGGTACCCCCAATCCTCCATTCATTCCTCCCCAGTGGCCAGGATCTCACCCTTTCTCAGTCAACGCTGTAATCTTACGCACAGGAAGGGAAGTGAATCAGGGAACTTGAGCTCTTCACTTTGGTCCAGCAGATGACTACTTTCTTGAGTTGGACCTCAGCATTCTCACTTTCCAATTCTTCTCTTTCTCTACCTGCATCCAGGAAAGTCTCAATAAGAGCATGCAAATTTCTTGTTGTACTTTATTGAAGGTACTCAGGAAAATGTAACAGTATCTGATTTTCAGTCTGGGTCCAATCAGGAAAGAGATTTGAACCAACAATTATTTGAACAGAGAAAGTTTAATATGAAGAATTTTTAACTCTACTAGGGGATTAACATGAGAAGTAAAGGGGGAGGGGATAAATTGGGAGATCGGGATTGACATATACACACTACTATAGGTAAAATAGAAAACTAATACGGACCTACTGTATAGCACAGGGAACTCTGCTCAGTACTCTGTAATGGTCTATATGGGAAAAGAAGCTAAAAAAGAGTGGACATATGTATATGTATAACTGATTCACTTTACCGTACCCCTGAAACTAACACCACATGCTAAATCACCTATACGCCAACAAAAATTAAAGTAAAAAAAGAGAACTCTAAAGAATATAGAGTTGAGTGCTTGCTTCAGCAGCACATGTACTAAAATCAGAACAATACAGAGAAGATTAGCATGGCCCCTGTGCAAGGATGACACTCGAATTCATGATGCATTCCGTATTTAAAAGAAAAAAAATAATAATACAGGGTTGAGATAGAGTACCCAAAGAAGGACTCTACCTCCACCTCCAGACCCTTGTCCAGACCTTGCTGGAGAAGGGCCCAGCTGTGGCTCACAGGATGGCAGAGAAGTCACTGTGGTGCCATGCTGTTGGAACTTGCTGGAAGTCTGTCCTCTAGTTTGCTTCAGGCAAACTCTTCCCTCCTGGTGGTCCCCAAAGGCGAAATTATTTAAGCTCAGGATATTTAGTGTGAAAAACAACAACAACAGTATTGTCAAACCCAAATTCCTGTGCCTGGTGCACAGTGAGACCAAACAAGCAAAAACATCAGAGTTTGGAGCAGAGAAAGGTGTGTTGCAGAGCCAAGCAAGGAGACGGACAGCTCGTGCTCAGAAAGCCCAAACTCCCTTATGGTTTTTGGGGAAGAGTTTTTATTGGCAAAATTTGGGGGGAGGGCGGCAGGGTGTATGACTTTCTTCTGATTGGTTGGTGGTAAGGTAACAGGGTGGCGTTCCAGGAATCCCAATTATCAGCCTTCTGGCTCCAATCATTCTGGTGTCCACATGCTTGTGCCCAGCCTGAAGTTACCATCCTCCACACTGAATGGGGGCCTTAGTTTCTGTAGAAGAGCTCAGAGATATATACCAGACTGCTATGCATATCCCCCCCAGGAGGAACCAGAACTCTGCCCCATGGCTGCACTATTCTTTCTGACTGCTTTTCCTTTGTTTCTGCATTCCCTCATTTCCCTGATTAGTAACAGTTTGAATCTGCCCTTTGGAACTCAAAGCAGGTCTAAGAGGCTGAAGTCTTTTTCCTACAAACGAGAAATGGGGAGACACAGAAAGGCTATTGTACCTGGGAGGGTCCCACAGGATCCTGCTCGGTTTCAACAGTACCCATAACAAAAACAAGAACTGCCTTCTCGTCCTAAGAGTTCCATCAATATTCCTATAAAGAAGTGATGCTAACTCAGACTGGCAACTCAAATCAGTAAATATCTAAGAGAATGTACAACTGCAAATGGGGGAAAAAACAAGCAAACAAAGCTGTGTGCTCTAAGTTTCATCAGAAGTCTGGAGAGAGACCTGGGGGTGGGGAAACAAAAGCAACAGGGAGAAGCATTGTTCAGTCTCTATATTTAAATACTTTATTTTTGAAACCTCAAGGGCTTCACCAGTGACATGATACTTCTTTCCTAAATTTCACCAACAATTGTAATTTCCCAAACTGGGAGGCATGGAACTATATATTTGGCATATAAATTGGTATTTGGTTTACCCACATACCAATTTTGTTTGTTTGTTTGTTTACTGTGGTTAAAAAAAAGAAGCATAAAATTTTCCATTTTGGGCTTCCCTGGTGGAGCAGTGGTTAAGAATCCGCCTGCCAATGCAGGAGACATGGGTTTGAGACCTGCTCCAGGAAGATCCCACATGCCATGGAGCAACTAAGCCCATGCACCACAGCTACCGAGCCCGTGTGCTACAACTAATGAAACCCACGTGCCTAGAGCCCATGCTCTGCAACAAGAGAAGCCACCACAATGAGAAGACTGTGCAATGCAACGAAGAGTAGCCCCCACTTGCCGCAACTAGAGAAAGCCCGCGTGCAGCAACGAAGACCCTATGCAGCCAAAAAAAATAAATAATTTTAAAAATAAATAAATTTTAAAAATTTTCCATTTTAACCATTTTAAACTGTACGATTCAGTAGTGTTAACTATATGTACCTTGTTATGCTATGCAACAGGTCTCTAGAACTTTTTCATCTTGCAAAACTGAAACTCTATATCCATTGAATAATTCCTCTTTTCACCCTCCCTCTGCCCCCTGGCAACAACCATTCTATTTTCTGTTTCTAAGAGTGTGACTACTTTAGGAAAAAAAATTTCGTTACAAATTTTTGGCCGTGCCACGTGGCTTGCAGTTTCTTAATTCCCCAACCAGGGATTGAACCCGTGCCCCCTGCAATGGAAGTGCAGAGTCTTAACCACTGAACCGCTAGGGAATCCCTCTAAGGTAGTTTTAAAATCAAAAAGCCTTGAGACTGAAATTTCTGGAGAACACGCTCTTGAAATACTGTCAAAGCATAGTATGATTTTATATATAAGACTTTGACCTTCTTGCATGTATTAAGGGTGTGTCAAGGGGACAAGGTGAAATACATTTAGAGGCATATCAAAATATAGTGGATATAAGAACTAAACATTTCCTTCATTTTATCTGATTACCTGGGTTTTATTTAGTCGTCTACAGTAACTCTGCAGCAAATTACTACACTGTATAATCTGGAGCAAGTTAAACTCAGCAACTGTAAAATACAATGTACAGTTGTCCTTCAGAGTTAGTGCAATACCTCTAATATCACCGAATGAACGTGAAATAATACTGCTTGTCCTGTAGGAGCTATGTTACTGGACTGCTCACTGCTTTAAAACTCTGTCTAGGAGAGAAGCTGCCTAGTAGTTTGGCTCACTTGACAAGTCTATCTCTAAAAAGAAGAGCTGCATCTGGCTTGAAGACTTTATTCGTTAAGAACATCTTGCCTATGTTTCTCAAACTACAATTTATTCACTAATTTATTCATCAGGTATTTATTGAGTGCCCATAGATGCACTGTGCTAAGTTCTGGGGAAATAGTAATGAGCAAATTCAGACATAAAGTTGCTCTTTTTACTATAATTTTGCTCTCCATATAGACTTTATTAGTGAGGAAAGGATATACTGAGGAGCTAACATGAGTATTCTGATCCACTTGTCAACCACTCATTTTTCCGTTCAACAAACATATTGTTATGGCCTGATTTTCTGTCCCGCTCAAATGCATATGTTGAAACCCTAATCCCCAATGTAATGGTATTTGTAGACAGGACATTTCGGAGGTAATGAGGGTTAGATGAGGTCATGAAGGTGGTGCTCTCATGACGGGATTGGTGCCTTTATAAGAAGAGACACTAGAATGCTTGATCTCTTGCTCACTCTCTCTGCCATGTGAGGACACAGTGAGAATGTGACTGTCTGTAAGCCAGGAAGAGAGCCGTCACCAGAAACTGAACCCTGAAGGTCCTTGATGGCAGACTTTCCAGCCTCCGGAACTGTGAGAAAATAAATTTCTGTCTAAGCCACCCAGTGTATGGTGTTATGTTATGGCAGCCCTAGCAAACTAAGATACATGTATTGAGTTTCTAGTAAGGTCCTGTAAATGTAACCCTCGCCCTTAAGGAATGCCCAATCTCATGAGTATCAGTCATGTAAACAAAGAAATATAATGTGGTATCTATAGCAATGGAGGTGTGGTCCAGAGATAGTGTGGTCTAGTGATATAAAGGATGGTGTGATTGACTCTGCTTGGATAGCTCAAAGAAGTCTTCTCAGAGAAATTATGAAATTTATTATAAGGAGAGGTAAGATGCCACTACCAAATTGCTTTGTAATGTGTAAATTCTACCACCAACACCATCCCAGTGTGCCAGTTCCTCCACATCCTCTTTGCATGGGGGACCATCAGTTGAGAAATTTGCTGATAGACTGATTCAAAAAATATTTACTGAGAGCTTACACTATGTCAGACATTGTGTTAAGATAGAAAAATAATACATCACTATAGAGTTCAAATTAATAGCTTTAATTACTGTATTTGCATGTTTTATATGTGTGTTTTACTAGCTATTTCTCTCTATTCTTATTTATATTTATATTATTGCATACTTATTGTTATGGGTTGAATGTTTGTGTCCCCCAAAATTCATGCTGAAGCCCTAACCCCTTATGTGATGGTATTTGGAGGTGGACCTTTGAGGGTAATTAGGTTTAGATGGGGTCCTGAGCAGATTACTACTGTTATAAGAAGAGGAAGAGACCAGAGCTCACTGTCTCTGCCATGAGGATTCAGCAAGAAGGTGGCCATCAACAAGTCAGAAAGAGGGCCCTCACCAATAACAAAATCTGCTGACTTTGGCTAGAATTATGAGAAAAATCCTTTATGAGAAGATGACATTTGATCTGGGAGTTAAAGATTAGAAGGCAGCCATGTCAAACTCTGGGAAAGGGCTTTTCAAACAGAAGGAATAGAAAGTGCCAAGGTGCAGGAACCACTAATTTTGGTGTGCTTAACCTAAAGACGAGTGTGGCTGAAATGTAGGGATTAAAGGAGAGAGTAGAGATGAAATTGGAAGGATAGGCAGAGGCCAGATCATGAGGAACTTTGGAAGGAAATGGAAAGGCATTTAGATTTTATTCAAGTAACAATGGGAAGCCCTTGGTGCATTTTAAGCAGTGGGAAGGGGGTGGGAGCATGATCAGATTTATGCTTTTGAAGATCTCTCTGACTGCTCTATGGATAATGGTCCATACTGCCATAAGTGGAGGGAGGCCAACCGGACGTTTACTACAGGGATCCAGGAAACAGATGATGATGGTTTAGATTAAAATTGTAATCGTGGAGATAGTGAGAAATTGATAGATCTGAATGTATTTTGATGACTTGCTGATGAATCCATCAGAATTTCAGACATTCTAATTCTGTACATCTGGGGAGCGCTGAGAAAAATGCAGTTATACCAAGTAACCCAAGTGGTTCTGATGAAGGTACACAAGTATACTGAGAAAATACAGTGGTAAAGACTGAGCATGCACTTGGTGTTTCTTTTAATAAATAAGAAAAATGAGAAATGGACAGGTTTTTCATTTGGTAAACTGATCCCCAATTGTGAATAAAATTGATGAAAAAATTACCATGGCAAAAAAGAATATTATTTCCTGTTTTTAAAAAACCCAGTCTCATTTTGACTTTCACCCCTCCTTTTCAAAGATGTTTTTAAGATTTTTCCCCTATGGACCTCTGCTTCTCTGTCAGCTCTTCTCGGCTTGTACCTCCATGGTTGGCATTTATATCCCAATATCCAGTTCTCTTCTACCTGAAATTGCACTTCTCCAATGCCTTGAAATTACGTGTGGCCATTACTTTCCTTGGCCAATGAAATGTAAGTGGAAATGACCTCTGTAACCTATTCTCCAGTCTGTTGTGGTGAGGGGTGGCTGGAGAGGCACATAGTCATATACAAATGCTATGAGATCAAAGTAAGGCGGAATTCTGAGGTTGGAGAACAGCTGCCTGGAGAAGAGCCAAGATCCACAGTAGACGTTGGGTGAGTGCTGAGATTTGGGGGTTGTTTGTAATCGAAGCATGACCTAATCTATCTTGACGAATCTCTGTTTCACCTTCACTGGGCCCTTTTTTTTTTTTTTTTGGCTGTACCACATGGCATGCAGGATCTTAGTTCCCTGACCAGGGATCGAACCCGTGGCCCCTGCAATGGAAGCGTGGAGTCTTAACCACTGGACAACCAGGGAAGTCCCCACTGGGCCTTTTATTTTTATTTATTTATTTAAACATTTAATTAAGTAATTAATTTTATTTTTTGGCTGTGCTGTGTGTTAGTTGCAGCAGCACATGGGATCTTCATAGAGGCATGCAGGATCTTTCATTGTGGCGCGCGGGCTCTTCATTGCCTCACGCGGGCTTCTCTCTATTTGTGGCATGCGGGTTTTCTCTCTCTAGTTGTGGCATGCGCGTTTTCTCTCTCTAGTTGCAGCGCTGGGCTCCAGAGCGCATGGGCTCTATAGCTGCAGCACGTGGGCTCTCTCGCTGAGGCTCACGAGCTCAGTAGTTTTGGGCTAAGCACGGGCTTAGATGCCCCACAGCATGGGGGATCTTGGTTTCCTGAAGAGGGATGGAACGGATGTCCCCTGCATTGGAAGGCAGATTCTTCACCACTGGACCACCAGGTAAGTTCCATGGGCCTTTTAAATGGCTGCTTTGGGGCAATGATTAGCCCTAATCAAGACCCGTGTACGGTCTTCTCTGAAGCCTGCAGGATTAAAATACTAGATGAGGGCTTCCCCGTTGGCGCAGTGGTTGAGAGTCCGCCTGCCGATGCAGGGGACACGGGTTCGTGCCCCGGTCCGGGAAGATCCCACATGCCGCGGAGCAGCTAGGCCCGTGAGCCATGGCCACTGAGCCTGCGTGCCCGGAGCCTGTGCTCCGCAACGGGAGAGGCCATAACAGTGAGAGGCCCGTGCACCGCAAAAAAAAAAAATTAAAATAAAATGCCAGATGATTTTTCTAGACATAAGATAAAAGCTTAAATATTTCTTAGCCCCAAGGATCTCAGACATAGGTGTCCCTCTGTTATATATTTACCTTATTTATTTTTGTTTGCACGAGGTCTTAGTTGTGGCTCACCGTCTCCTTAGTTGCAGCACTAGGGCTCCTTAGTTGTGGCATGCGTGTGAGATCTAGTTCCCTGACCAGGGATCAAACCTGGGTCCCCTGCATTGGGAGTACGGAGTCTTATCCACTGTGCCACCGGGGAAGTCCCATTTTACCGTATTTACTTCAATAACTCTAACCTAAGTGATGAAAGTAAGTCTTCCCAAACCATTCTGGGTTCCCGGTATCTTTTAGGATGTCACTCAGCAAACAGTCATCAGAGGTCATGCTATTAAGACCTGTGTTCTGGCCTGTTCCTCTTCTTGTGAAAAAATCCAAAAAAACTTTCCTATGTTTTAGTATATCCTGAACTGGTGTACATATGACAGCTATAGCCACCCCAAACTTAGTATGTATTTAGCGGGGATAAGACATACAAAATTCATCTTCATCTTGCCTTTTAAATTTCAATGCAGTCCCTTGGAAGCAGAGCCAATAATAACTCCATGATGCTCAGCTTTACCTTGACTCAAACCAGGGTTTCTAAACCTCATCACTATTGACAGGAAGGGTAATCCTTTGCTGTGAGGGGCTGTCCTGTGCATTGTACAATGTTGAGTAGCATTCCTGGCTTTGATCCACATACTGGGCAATAGCACATCACAGTTATGACAACCCCAAATGTCTTGACATTGTCAAGTGTCCCCTAGGAGGCAAAATTGCTCCCATTTGAGAACTACTGGCCTAAATGAAAGTATATTTTCATGATAGATATTGCTGAATGATGACAATTTAAACAACATATGAGGTTTAAAAGCATAAAAGGGTATTAGATGTAAAAAATTATCAAGAACCATGTTTAAGAACAGACACAGTAGATATTTTAATGAAAGCAATGGTCCTGCCATTCTTTATTTCTCACAATAACACATATTTACAGAAGAAAAGGAATTGTACATTTTAATTTCTGATCATTATACAGATTTATTTTTTGCAGTTGAATAATAAAAGGATGAATCTCTTAGTGACTTTTTAAAATAATTTCAATGTTACTTGAAGGTACTAATTATATGTTAAACGTGTTCAGTAACTGTTGTAAGCTCGCTTGAAAACAAAGGACACTTAGCACCCAGTAAAAGTAATAAAGTAACATCATTAGAGCCAGGATCTTTTAGATCTGACCTGGAACTATCTTCACTGTAGATTCCCAATCCAATTTCTAAATATACATTTTAGAAACTTGGGTGAAAAAAATATGTAAAAGGAGGGCTTCCCTGGTGGTGCAGTGGTTGAGAGTCCGCCTGCCGATGCAGGGGACACGGGTTCGTGCCCCGGTTCGGGAAGATCCCACATGCTGTGGAGCGGCTGGGCCCGTGAGCCATGGCCGCTGAGCCTGCGCATCCAGAGCCTGTGCTCTGCAACAGGAGAGGCCACAACAGTGAGAGGCCCACGTACCACAAAAAAAAAAAAAAAAAGTAAAAGGAAAATCTCCATAGGTTTTTGTAGGATTAGAAGAATTTAGCTTTTAAAGAATAATATGTGGATCAGTTTTTCCCTCATAAGGCCTTAAAAAATTGGCACCTTGAGGTGCTATTAAAAAAAAGGAGTGAAATTTTTTGCTTAGTCAACATCTTCAAATATTGGTTTTCATTTTTTAAGACAATGAATTATAAATTCCTTTTAATAAAAGGTTAAAGGCACAGTGAAACAATGAATAATAGTTGCACTTCACTATTTTAGAACTCAAAATAATTCAAAAGGCAAAATAATTCAGGTGGCCAGCACCTGGTTTGTCCCGTAGGGGGCAAAATTATCATAAGAGATATCCAGGGACAGGATGTAGAATTGCTGCACTGAGCTTTAACAGTGGCAGGTGACTTAAAGCTTTACTCAAAATACAGTTTTGAAGTTTTTTTCAAGTTTTACAGATTTAAAGATGCCTTTCGTTGCTTGCAATTAACAAAAATTTATTTTCTGGATAGTGAGTACTAATACTCAGAAATATATTCTTTTATTCTTCTGGGACTATATTTTCAACCTAATGATTACCTCTTAAAAGTTCCTCTCCTTTTGCCCTTGTTGTCCAATAGGTTTTCCTTTACTGGTTGAGCCATCCAAACTGTAGGAAGAGAGGTGGTGAAACTAAAAATCTGTTGTTACTTGTTAGCAGCTGTGAAAAGCAAGCTTGAAACTAGTATCTAAAAGGGAGGAAATATGGCCTTCTAGGTTTCACCCAGCTTTACGTTTTTCTAATTACCTTGCGGTGGATGGCAAAATGGTAAGCAAGGCTTTTAAGAAGTAATGGATAATTTACTATAGAAAATTTTGGGGAACATGACTATGACTACATTTACGTGTAAGGAACAAAGATGTTTATAGACGATTACAGTTAAGAAGCTAAACACAACCAAGTAACACTTTATCCTCAGGAGTTGAAATCACGCATCTTCGTAGCTTCTTTGCTCGCCTTCAAGATGGAAATATTACTCTATGTCCTGGATTTGTCATTAGAGAACCAAATATGAAAAATAGAGCCATCAAATAAGGAGTGGTAGCAAGCACTAAACATACAGGTACTTGAAGAACTAAGCTAAATGGGGGATAGAAGAGAGTATTGTATGTTACACCAATAGGTTCTCAAAAAACGTTTTTTTGGTCTTCCCTGGTGGCGCAGTGGTTGAGAGTCCGCCTGCCGATGCAGGGGATGCGGGTTCATTCCCCGGTCCGGGAAGATCCCACGTGCCACGGAGAAGCTGGGCCCATGAGCCATGGCCGCTGAGCCTGCACATCTGGAGCCTGTGCTCTGCAACGGGAGAGGCCACAACAGTGAGAGGCCCGAGTACTGCAAAAAAACAACCCCCCAAAACCCCGTTTTTTTTGGTTCTGGCCACGCCGTGCGGCTTGCAGGATCTTAGTTCTCCCCGTTCAGGGGTCAGACCCGGGCCTTGGGCAGTGAGAACACAGAGTCCTAACCACTGGACCGCCAGGGAGTTCCTTGAAAATGTTGATATAGTACAACTTTAAAAAATAGGAGATTAGGGAGAACAAATGAAAAACATTTTTAATTGTACCAGCTATCATACTGGTGATGGTTTATTAGTATTATTATTCTGAGACTGTTGCATGCATAAAGTAGATGAAGGAAACGAATACTTGTGGGATATTCCTGTGTCCTTGACGACCAGGATTCTCAGTAGAGAAAAACAAAAGACACAAATGTAATAGAAAAGATTAGGCAAAAACCCTGTAGTACTTAATTTGATTTGCAAGTATCAAAATAAACTCATGAATAAGTGTTTTATCTTAAAAAAAAGGATATTTCCTAGCTCTCTCCTAGAAACAAAGACCAATATAGCCGCAATGAACTTAACAGTCACAATTACAGTTCTGAAGCACTATTTCTCACTGAAAGTAACCAGGCTCATTAAGAGAAATGGCTGATACCAGGTCTGGGGCAGGAAACATCCAAGCTGAGCCTGGAATAGCCTGTCATACGAGACTACAAGGAAGCCAGTAAAGACTGCTAGAGTAGTGTCAAAAGGACTCAGAGTCAACTTGATAAGGCTCCCAATGACCAAAGATAGGACAATTGGGGCTTTAATAAGGCAATATGTGAAATGGATTAAAGCCTATCAAATATGTTTGACTCCATGAGTTCACAACACTTAAAAAAAGTGATCTACAGAGGATGATAGAAAACAAGTTTATTATCTTAAAATTTGGTAAATAAAGGGGAAAATTCAAGCTTATTTTCCCTTTCCTATATGAACTTGACCACTGGTTAACCAAATAGTAGATATGGGGAAACACCTCTTTATAAAAATGTTCCAACTAATAAATGAAAAAGAAATGATAGAATATTCTCCAACCCACAACAAATCAATGGATCTAGGCATTGAGTATCAATTTCAGCTGACATCACAAAAGAGGGAACCAGACATTCTGCGCCCTCTGTTGAAAGAATACACCATGATCTATGGTCTGGCCAAAAGGTTGAACCTGAGTCTGCTCAGATCTCTGGATCCATGTGTCAATATCCAGAGGATAGAAGAACATGCTGAATTGTGCCATGAGTATGCAATTAACAAAATACAGACAGTGGGAAATTTATAAAACCAGGTTCTTCTGTAGGTAAATTTTAAGGAAAAGAAAGAAGGAGGAACCCAGAAAGATTAAAAGCTAGTGTGTAGAGACACACTTGGGGGATAAACTAAGAAAGAAATGCAAGGAAGTGAGTACTATTAAAATCAATGTAGTGTTTACTTTTGTGGGGTTGAGGAAGAGGTTTGTTAACTGTGACAGGACACACAGAAGACATCGATCGAAGGTGACTGGCAGAGTTCTAAATGAATGTTTCCTTATGAGAATGTAATAAGCTATATATTTTCTGTTTGGTTTTCAGTATTTCTGTTTATTTTATAATTTTCCTAAAAGATAAAATTAAAAAAAATCAAAGCCCTTAGGATTTTCCACTAAAAATTATGGATGTGAATACTTCTACTGTAAATATCACCTGATGGTTCTTAAGAAGTTGCCTGTATTATAGAAATATTTCTAACTAATAAGCTACAACTATTTGAAAAATATAAAATTAAATTCTTATGTGTGCATAGTTATACAAAGTCAAAGCATTAAGTATACATTCCTAACATGAAATTTATTTTATTACAGTATTATGTTATACAATTTGGTTAAATGGATGTTGTCAACTGCCAAAATTTTCCTTTCCTACTCCATACAAGGTTATTCCTTTTATTCTATTAGCGGTTAGAACGTGAACTCTAGAAGAGGTTTCACATTTCCTTGAATGACCACACTTTGTTTCACTCTCCATAGAACAAAGATTAGTTATTTGACCAGCCATGAGGGAAGTTATCAATATGTAGCATTACACACAATGTCATCCGATTTGCAAATATAGATCCTTCACCCACATACTCAGCCTTATGTTCTCTTCCATATATTAATGGCTGATGGAGACTTTTTTCTGCTGTTAAGTGTCTGAGAAACTCAAGAATGTAAAACAGACCTAAACCACCAAAATGAAAGCAGTTTTAAAATGCAGTATAACAATAAACATGGACAAACATATAACTGTGTTGTACACTTTTTTGCCCATCAAACATTGACAGTTTCCCTCCAATTCTTCAAGCAGCATCTTGAAAAAAATGGTACAATTCTACGATCTCCTTCCCTTTTCTTTTAATACAATTATGTGGTGTTCGAGTGATTCACATATTCCAGAAGTGACCGGTCTAAAACCCTTTGAATAAGAGCTTCCTCAATTATATTAAAATCCTACAATAAAGACAAACAATTAGAAAAATAATTAGAAACATACAGTCAGAGATGACAGTTTTCAGAAATTGGAGGATGAGAGTTAAGACAATGCCTCATTTTGCAAAGTGAAGCCCTGAATTTAGTCCAAGTTTCCACAAAAACTCATAGAACCCAGGACTTTTGCTTTGGGGCTTGTGCATTTTCTATTTCATTTTTACTGCCTATCAATTAACTAGCTACAGTCATAGTAAAATAGTTTTGATCTGGAATTTAAAGCTTTTATCTGATCTAACTAGTAGTTTTTAGTCAACAGTACGAATCCTGTCAGAGTGCTATGCTCCACATAAACATGTAATAGTTAAGACATTCCCACAGATAAGACATGAAATAGTTAAGACACGTAAAGTTAAGACATTCCCATAGGACTCATCAATCCCAGCAGTGCTACTGAATATCTAGTTTTGAAAAAAAAAAGATTGAAAACAAAACGCTCTTTCTCCTTGCCTCCCTATGGTCAAAATGGAATTCAAAACTTTAGGTCAGCACATTCTATAAATAGAGCAAAAAGTATTAAGAGCCCCATCCTCTAAAATCCATCTCCTCTTCGCCAATAAACTAAAAAAATAAAATAAAATCTTTATTGGAAGTCCACTCCAAAACATAAAAGCAAATAAATGAAATCCAAAGGAAAGCTATAAAGCACAGCAGAGCACAAGATTTGGACTCAATGCCAGGTTGTTCTGAGGCAATTTATTAACCTTTGAGCATCAGATATTTCATAGCTAAGTAAGGATAGTGATATAGTACTCACTTCACAGAAGTTGCTACAAGGAATAAAATGAAATAATTTGCATAAAATGCCTAGCATAGTACTTGGTAGTTTAGAAAACAAAAAATCAAAACAAAGAACACTGTTTCAACCTCACTTCCACATCCAAGAATATGGTTTTGAGTGGGTGTAAAGTATTCTCATCAAAGTGGCTTCTCCCTGACCAGCCCTGGGTCATACTTTGAATGATCTTGAGAAAAATGGACTGAAAATGAACAGTCAAGACAGGCATGGAATCAACCTGGCTTTTAGAACGTCTTATGGAGCTAAGATAAAGAGGAACCCCTACATGTTATGAAAAATGAGAACACATGGCTCTGTTGAGGGCTTGTGTGCCTTGGTGGCCAGAAAAGACATTATTTGAGAGATGGAGGAAACAACATGAAGCCTCTGTAGTGTGGTTTGTTTGATTCTTCAAGTGGTCCTGATATTCCCATTTACCCTCTCCCCATCTCCAGTTTGCCTAACATCCGTGCCCTAACTGCAAATCACTCTACATGCATTATCTCATTTAATTCCCACAACAGCTTCTGGAAGCAGTATGTACTTTGCTCTCCTCACTTAACAAATGAACAAACAGAGGCTCCAATGTTAAATGCCTTGCCTAAGGTCACACAGCTGTGACAGGGCTGTTACTGAAACCCAGGTCAGAACCCAGGTTCCCTGGATAATCTGGATAATCATAGTGGGCAGATCAGAATGCATGGAGAAAAATTTCCAATGACAATCTTCAACAATTATTAAATTCCATCTTGAAACTGCATAAAAATAGTCAAAATCATGTGAAAATTATATGCAAATTCAAATTTAACTCTTAACATTTCATGTATTTAGATAACGTAACAATAAAATGTACTATTTCAGAACATGGCTATGAGTGATTTTCCCACTCATGATAGGCAATACCCCTTTGCTGAAAGGGACTCAGGGGACAAAGCATTACTCTCACATGACAATGCATAGAAAAAGGGCTATGTTAACCTTTTGCTTGTTATTACCATTTCTGATAACAGAAACTACGGTCGTAAGTATTAGAACTATTCATACTATACCACATTTTTCTTTCATCTTAAAAAAATCCTTAATATAATGAGATTGGCCATGAGTTGGTAGTTATTGATGGGTAGCTGATGGGTATACAGGGGTTCATTATATTATCCTACTTCTGTATATGTTTAAAACTTTTTCATAATAAATTTTTTTAACGTTTAAAAAAGTTCAATAAACACGAGAGTTGTGGTTTTTTGGTTTTTTTTTCTTCGGTACGCGGGCCTCTCACTGTTGTGGCCTCTCCCATTGCGGAGCACAGGCTCCGGACGCGCAGGCTCAGAGGCCATGGCTCACGGGCCCAGCCGCTACGCGGCATGTGGGATCTTCCCGGACCGGGGCACGAACCCATGTCCCCTGCATCGGCAGGCGGACTCTCAACCACTGCGCCACCAGGAAAGCCCGAGAGTGGTGTTTTATAGAATTTAAATTAAAAATAGAGCCCGTGTGTCTCGCTACACTGATAATGTCATGTCTGTTACTAGCCATTCAGTATATTATAAAATGAACGCAAATTCTCTGAGCCATTTCCTTACCGATATGATTCCCTCTCAGCTATGTAAGTTTTTAACTTCATAAAAATTATAACTATTAACATATATTGGGAGGCACTAGAGTAGAAATTAAAATAATGTGAAATCTAGGTCTTTACACGATGGCTAATTATTTACATCACAAAGAAAATGATTTTGCCTAAGGCAGGTAACTACTATTAACAGTTTATAAAACAGCATGTTTTTATGATTTCCTACTTAATGCTAATACTTAACGTTTTAGCTACACATACATTTTCTCCTCTACAATCTTACTCACTTGGATTAAGAAAGGTAAGCTAAACACAGCATAAAAACATAATGTAAAAGTAAGAAAATATACTTACTATGAAATCATCATAAAACAAAGTGTGACTGACTTGCAAATGTCTTATTAAGCTGCCATTGAAGCTCCCTGGATTCTCATTAGGTACTAAACGGCAAAGTGGACAGAACTGGAAATAAACAAGATCAAGAGTTCAAGAAAGAATTTAAAATAATCATTATTGTCAGAATTAAAAAATTAAATAACCATTCAACCAAATGAATTTTAATTTTATGAATCTATTGGCCATACCTTGGTATTGTTTTAGAACTGTATAAATATTAAAGCAACATAAAGAAATAAAATTGCACTTATTTCTTCATATGCATTTCTTGTATATAAAAGTATATGTTTATCACTTTAAAAAAATTAATTAATTAATTTTTGGCTGCATTGGGTCTTTGTTGCTGTGCGCGGGGCTTTCTCTAGTTGTGGCGAGTGGGGGCTACTCTTTGTTGCAATGCGTGGGCTTCTCATTGCGGTGGCTTCTCTTGTTGCAGAGCACGGGCTCTAGGCACATGGGCTTCAGTAGTTGTGGCACGAGGGCTCAGTAGTTGTGGCTCACAGGCTCTAGAGCGTAGGCTCAGTAGTTGTGGCGCACGGGCTTAGTTGCTATGCAGCATGTGGGATCTTCCCGGACCAGGGCTCGAACACGTGTCCCCTGCATTGGCAGTCAGATTCTTAACCACTGTACCACCAGGGAAGTCCCTATCACTTTATCATTTAAACAATATTACAGTCAGTAGGTGTGCCATAATTTAATTAGTTACCTACCTCTTGGAATACTGACGTTTTCTTGGTATGTGGATATTCTATTATTAAAAATTATAGTATCTATATTGTTTACTTTTGGGGGGATTATTTTCTTAGGATACATGACCATAAATGGAGATTAGAAGGTCAAAGTTATGAACTTCACAGTTCATAATATATATTACTCTATAGTTTTATACTGCCACCAGCAATATAGATTATAATACACCAGCATCAAATACTAATACCAGCATCAGGTGTTAGTATTTATATATATTTTCCTAATTTAATAGCCATTAATGGCTCTCTAATAAAACTTTTTCATTTTGAAATATTTATAAGCTCACAAGAAATTGCAAAAATAACGCAGAGAGGTACCATGCCACAATCACCCAGCTTCCCCTAATGGTAACTTCTTACATAACTGTGGTACATTACCAAAACCAGGAAATTGGCAATTAACTAGACAACATCTGACTTAGATTTCACCATTTTTTGCATGAACTCATTTTTTTGGGTGTGTATGTATAGTTCTATGAAATTTTATCACACATATAGAAATGCATGTAACTACTGACACCATCAAGATACAGAACTGCTCTCTCACTACAAAGAACTCCCTTGTGCTGCTCCTTAACTTCCTCTTCTCTCCCAAACCCTGGCAACCACCGATCTCTTCTCCAGAACTTTTGAGACTGGCTTTTTTTCACTAAGCATAATGGCCTTGGGATTCATCCAAATTGCTGAGTGAATCAATATAGTTCCTTCCTTTTTACTGCTGAGTAGTATTCCATGGTATGGATGTACTACAGTTACCCATTTACCTTTGAAGGACATTTGTTGTTTTGGGCTGCTACAAACAGAGCTGCAATGAACATGTGCGCATAGATGTTTTGCGTAAACATATTTTCATTTTTCTAGGATTAATTTCTAGGAGTGTGAGTGCTAGGTTAGTGTTACAGTTAACTTTGTAAAAAACTGCCAAACTATTTTGTTTGTAAATGGCTGGACCATTTTACATTCCCACAAGCAATGAGTGAATTATCTAGTTTTTCCTCATTCTCATCAGCATTAGTTACTGTCAACATTTTTCTATTTTAGTTGTTTTCATAGGCATGTAGTGGTATCTCATCATGGTTTTAATTTGTAATTCTCAAATGGCTAATATAAATGACTCTTTTCTTTTAATATATGCCACTTTATTACGTCTTAACATAGGTTTTTTTTTAAAATTGTATTTCTTCGTGTATTCATTTTGAAAAATGAGATGCAGAATCATTACTGAGTTCCAAGTATATGTTAGGCAATAAATGAGGTGGTATTCTCATTTGATTCTCACAGAAACCCAGTGAATTATCATCTTTATTTTGTTGATGAACCCAATTTCAGAGAGGAAAAAAATTAGCTTAAATCGACACCACTTCAAGTATCAGAGCTGGAATCTAGGCCTCTACTAGACAATCCAATCTACTAGACAATCTTTTCATATTATAACAGTGTCTAATTTATCAGCTTGGATGATGTTTTTCTCTAAATTTAAATGAGATCTTTACATAATTCTTTTCTGTCTTATAATTTTATTGTGGGGGTGGGGGGAGTCCCAGTTTCAATATGCTCAACTTCTATAAATAAGGCCATTTAAAAATTCTGCTCTACTCAATTAACCTTAATGTCTTATTTTAAATAAAATTACATCATCTAAATTATTATTGCTTTATAATAATTAATGATTTCCTTACGTTCTAGCTATATCTTGGTTAACTGACAACATGGCTATCCCAAAATAGCACTCAATCTACCCTGAGACCCCTACGTAGTGAGAACAGAGCTGAGACCAAGAAATATTTTAATAATAGAAACAACCTAAGTGTCCATCAACAGATGAATGGATAAAGAAGATATGGTATACACACATACACACACACACACACACACACACACACACTGGAATACTATTCAGCCATAAAAAAGGAAATCTTGTCATTTGCAGCAACATGGATGGACTTGGAGGGTATTATGCTAAGGGAAATAAGTCAGTCAGAGAAAGGCAAATTCTGTATGATACCACTTATATGTGGAATCTAAAAAAATTACAACAAACTAGTGAATATAACAAAAAAGAAGCAGACTCACAGATATAGAGAACAAACTAGTGGTGACCAGTAGGGGAAGGGGAGGGGTAACATAGAGGTAGAGGATTAAGAGGTAGGGGATTAAGGGGTACAAACTATTATATATAAAATAAGCTACAAGGATATATTTTACAACATATATCCCACATATTGGGATTATGGCCAATATTTTATAATAATTATAAATGGAGTATAACCTTTAAAAATTGTGAATCACTATATTGTATACCTACACCTGTAACTTATATAATATTGTACATCATCTGTACTTCAATTGAAAAAAAAAAGGATGTTGGCCTCACCTCGGCATGGACTTTATGTGACAGTGAACGCAATGGGTAAATACAGCCACCATATTAGAAGCTACCACTCACCTCAATTCTTTGGAGCATCTATTACAATGGACACCCAGCTCTATCTGTGGTTTCGATTAACTCCCACAGCAACTCAGCCAATTACAGGACACTTTCTATATAATGGTAAATACCATTTGGGGAAGAAATTAAAGATAATGGAATCCAATGCCAAAAGAGACATGCACTGAAAATAATTATAGACAAATATGCAACCAAACTTAAGGTACCAGATGGCACATCTAATTTAATACGAGTTTGGAAGCCTATCTAATGAAGATTTTCTCCTAACACGTTTATGCATATACGCTCCCACTGCCCAGTCCAGCCACAGATATTCTGAATACCCACGGAAATAAACTGCTGTGGGAATGAGGGCTCAGGCTCTTGTCACTACAGCTTTTAATTCCAAACCAACTGAAGTCCTGTCCCTTCCCATAAGGAATGAACCTCAGGATCAAGGCAGAAAGTAAGGCTACCTTTGAACCTGTGTGAATGGAAATACGATTTTTAAAATATCCTATTTTTCATATCACTACATCCTACTATGTTCTAGGTTCTCTGCCAAGAGCTGGGCATGCAGTGCTGAACAAAGAAATTAAGTTCTATGGCTTCATGAACCTAATAATTTGGAGGGAGAGACAGACACAAATACACAATTAACGAATTGTGATAAGTGAGAAAAAAGAAGGGAGAAAAGCAAGAGCTGAAATTAATTTGGGTGTCAGAGAAGTGAAATTTAAGTTGAGTTCTAAAGGATAAATAAGAACCAACCAGTGGGGACTTCCTTAGCGGTCCAGTGGTAAAGACTCCACGCTTCCACTGCAGGGGGTGCAGGTTCAATCCCTGGTTGGGGAGCTAAGATCCCACGTGCCGGGCAGAGCGGGGGTGGGGGCGGGGGGGGGCAGGAAGCACACGAAAAAAAGAACCAACCAGTGAAAGAAAACACTGGAAAGAGAGAAGAGCCAGAAAGTGTGGTTATTGCTGAAACGTCTTCCCTTTATAAGATAAAATATTAAATATCTCTCGAGTGGTCTCATAATTCAATCTGAAGCATGCTGTGTGTGTCATTTGCCTTTTTTGAGTCCAATATTCCATAGATATAATTTTTCAAAAAGAAAAAAACATGGCAGAATACAATTACTGTGTGACAAAAAGGAGCTGTTCTGAAGGCTGCACATGAGAGCCGTCAAAACTCCTTGAGGTTCATAACTTTCTTACCCCTGTTTGCTTCAGCAACTCAGAAAGAAAAGATTAGTTGCTTGTGGTTTGATCTCTGAATTATCTGATTCTATCTGGAAGGCAGAATCATTTGCCCAAATCTCTAACCGCCCTGAAACTTCTTACATCTGGTAAGTCAGATGATGTCACTGATCTTATCTGAAGGCAAACCCGGCAATTCAGTCCTTTAGAGCAATAATTCCTTGTTAACTTCCACACCAATCCAGAAGCAGCCTTGGACTCAGCCCTCCTCATCCAAGGATTCCACCAGGTGTTTTCACCTACGTGCCCCCAGAGGATCCCTAAGCACATGACCCCAGCCCTGCCACAGTATCCGCATCCAGCCTTTTTCTAACCACAGGGTTTTTCTGGACTTCTAGTGGCACTAGATGCTTCAGAGTGCATGTGTCTTAAGCTTCTACACTTAAGCACGAAACACTAACACAGGAAACCTGAAGGTTTTCTGTTCCAGAGACCACTTTTACACAGCCCTGGTGTATTACAGAACCATGGCTTTTCTGAGCAATCTGTTCCTTCCTTGATAGCATCCTGGTCTTGTGGTAAAATTTACTTCACCTCCTCCACCTCTCCCAGGTTGGGTTCCCCAACTGTGAGAGTACATGGCTTCCTCTGAGAAATCTGCTCTAGCCTTGATTTGATATAGCTGCAAAAATGGTAGTAACCCGGCATCACCACCTGACTCATTTGCTACTACCCTGTGAAAAAGGCATCATCATTATCATCTCCATTTTACAAATGATGAAACAGAGGCAAAGAGGTTAATGGGATTTTCTGCGATTTGCACCGAAGCTTATCTCCTCCAAAGCCTAGGCTTTCCTCCCCCCCGCCCCAGGGCACTGCTGTTCAATAGAAATGTAACAGAAGCCACACACATAATTTTATTGTTTGAGTAGCCACATTACAAAAACTAAAAGGAAACAGGTGGGATTAATTTTAATAATATGTTGTATATAACTCCAGATATACAAATTATTATTATTTTTAATAGAACTTTATTGAAGTATAATCGCTTCACAATACCGTGTTAGTTTCTGTTGCACAACAAAGTGAATCAGCCATATGCATACACGTGTCCCCATATCCCCTCCCTCTTGAGCCTCCCTCCACCCCCCCATCCCACCCCTCTAGGTCATGGCAAAGCACCAAGCTGATCTCCTTGTGCTATGCTGCTGCTTCCCACCAGCCAACTATTTTACATTCAGTAGTGTATATACGTCCATGCTACTCTCACTTTGCCCCAGAGAAGCCTAGGCATTTTAACTACTAAATTCCACGATTCCTGGTTTATCTCTGTCCTTATGTCGGCTTTCTTCAGTGACCTCTATGACCTCTAAATCACAGAAGACCCAGTTTCCATGGGCCACCTTCAATCTGATGGCCAAACTGAGCGGCATGTGGACTGGACTTCTGCGGAGCAGGTACACAGTACCAATGGATGGACAAATATGGGGCCCGCCCTGGAGGGATGCTGTAATGCGGCCCATGGTCCAGTGTGCCTAGTGTTCCTCCAGCCAGAGCAGCACCCTGGGCACTACTGGTCAGGGCTCAGACTGTGTCGATAATATCTCCTTCATAGGGTTGCTAGGAGAAGGCAAAAAGGCACCCAGAACTCAGTAAATGGTAGTCACTATTATGCCATCCTAATGCTTTCTTCAAGCTTCCTCTAGGACGGTTCCCCAGGGACCTATCATAAAACACCTCCTTAGCCCAGTTCCTCCCACAGAGCAACTTGAGCAGGAAAAGCCCATGACAACCTCCTCTGCTGCCCCAACACATATCAAGCTCTTAGCTAGCCATTCCAAGAACCAAACCTCTGGGCCGTTAGGATAAATAACAAATTCCTTTGACTGTGCTGTGGGAGGACGTTTGTCTTGAACTTGCTAGTAGAGCACAGTGTCTGTGCCCTGGAGCTAGACTACTGGGTTCAAACTGTAGCTCTGCTTATTTACCAGCTATGAGACTTAGCTCGTAAGACTTAACCTCTCTGAGCCTCAGTTTATCATTTGTAAAATGGGGATAAGAATCACATCTATCTCATAGGATTGTCATAAGGGCTATCTAGCTATCTCTCCATCAATCACCTAATATACTTACATTTCAACTTCATCCACTTTCCGAAAGGATTTTATGGAAAAAAAACAAACAAACCTTAAAACAAATTAAAAAAACCCCAAACTCATATATATGAAAAACACACATACACATATATACACATGTACACATATACAACATAAAACTAAAATAAAATTCAAAAAACTCTTCAAGGTGTCATTTTACATCTGTTAAGCCTGGATAAGTTAAAAATAAGTGTACGCATAATTTATCCCTTATAAGTACAACACCCAAAAGTCCATACATTTGTGTTCATACCATCATTTTATAATTTCTTTCCATATAAGAATAGTCTCTACTCTGATTTTGTTGATCATATTTTGTCCTTTTTCTCTGAGTTAGAAATATGCTACAGGATATGACTGTGTAAAAAACTCTCTTATTGGGTAATTCAAGACACTCTCCTAAATCAAAAAAAATTTTTTTTTAATAAATAAATAAATGTACACAATCTTGGCCAGGTTAAGGTGAAAGCGGTTTACTCATAAATTGCTGACACAAGTATAAATTGACTCAAACTATTTAGAACACATTGCAAGAGTTAATAAAAACTTGCACTCTTGGTCCCAGAAATATCAATCTAAGGAATTTCCTCTTAGGAAAAAAGTACTTTAGAAGGAAAAGTTTAAATGTACAAGAATGTGAATTCAAATCCTAAAAATTGTCACCAATCCAAATGTTCTAAAATAGCAAAATGGCTAAGTAAATGATGACGTATCCATCATCACCCTGCCTTACCTCTCAACTATACAAAAATGAAAATTCTAAGGGGAACTCCCTGGCGGTTCAGTGGTTAGGACTCCACGTTTTCTAATGTGTATCAAATTTAGACACCGCAGAAATGTATAGTAACACAAATCCTCACCACAGGTCTCCTTTCTGATCTGTGATGAGTAATGCAATGATCCAGCAAGCTGTCTTCGTCCAGTTCCTTCTGACAAAATGGACATACACACCTGGAAATTACATAGAATACAAACATTACTGAAATTGTTGATAATTAGACAGTAGTCACTTAACTAGAGGTAAAAAAATAGAATGTAAGTGGATCTAGTTTCTAGTCCTCATTCTTTCTAAGTTGATGTTCTTTTTCCAATCCTGATAATAATCTTGGTGCTTAAATTTTTTCTCATGAGAAATGTAAATGTGTAACTTCACAGGGGCAGGATAGAGAATCAGTTATAGTGCACTTGAAGCACTTTATTTTCTTTGGAAGAGAAGTACAATCTGAGCACCCCATTAACTGAGAAACAGAGGAACAAACCACCCAGCTGTGCCTAGGTTACTTCTTCTGTCCCTTTTACTTCCTCCCTTTCCTAAATCAGGTAACATCTGAATGGGATGTTACTTTGTTCTCCTACTAGCATATCTAACAACACTGGCATATATAACTAAAGGTGTCAACTCACAGTATTAGCATCCAGTGAAAAATGGAAAACGGCCTGCAACTACCTTGTTACATCCTTATGCACACCTAGGAGTACCTGTCCCTCACATCTGTGCTGTCCAACAGACTAGTCATTCTGTATGTGTCTACTGGGTTAGTCCAAAGTGAGATATGCTGGAAGTATAAAACACTCAATTTTGAGGGCTTTATATATACATAAAAAAGTTAAATATCTCAATAATTTATATATTGATTACATGTTCAAAGGATAAGACTTTGGCTATATTCAGTTAAATAAAATATATTACAAATTAATTTCACTTGTTTCTTTTTACTTTTTTGAGTATGGCTATTACAGAATTTAAAATTACATATGTGCCCTGCATTATGTTTCCATTGCACAGTGCTGCCTTAAATTCTTAGGGACAATAGGGAGGCTTGGAATTTTTTGCTCACTTTCCATTGTAGATATAACTTCCTGTTCCCCAAGAGTTGTATTCTGGACAAGCTCCCTGCATTAGAATTTTTAAAATTTGAATTATGTAGTAAGTTCTTCCATAAAGCAAAGATTTCTATCTTAAATGCAAATATTAATCTATCCTGTAATACTGATTAATCGACAACCCTTCTCATTTTCTGTTATTTCAATTCTTTATTATCTCATTCTAACTAGCGAGAGAAATTAGTATTTAAATTAGGTTTTGTATATTTTAAAATTTTCATAAAGCCTATTAACCTTACAATCAAACCATACAGAATTCATACTCTGCCTAGAGCTAAAATACTCACAATTTAACAGAATGGTATAATCCTATAATAAAAAGTACATTTGCAAAGTAATCTCTAGTAAAACGACAGGAATGGGGTGATCATTTAGACTTCTGGGTTAGGAAATTTAAGTTACATTTTGAGTAGTATATTTTCTTTTTTAAAACATTTTTATTTAAGTACAGTTGATTTACAATGTTGTGTTAGTTTCAGGTGCACAGCACCGTGATTCAGTTATATATATCTCATACATATATATTCTTTTTCAGATTCTTTTCCCTTATAGGTTATTACAAAATATTGGGTATCTATCCCTGGGCTATACATGCATTTTCTTAAAATAAGCAGAACTAACATTTATCTTCAGGAGAAAAGAAGAAATTATCCTGAATACCTCTTTGATTGGCTGCGTTCATAATATTTAATGGTTTCAAAACCATCATCCCTATGCAGGAGAACACAAATCATTTCTTTATTTCTTTAGCAGAGGCAGATGCCAAACTTTTTAATTCTTCTGCCCATCAGGAGAGTAATAACCCAGATTTCTTTCTTTCTTTTTTTTTTTAAGAAAAAATAATTAATGATCAATATCCTCCATTACACCTACTAGCCACCTCCATCCTTTCTCCAGCCCCATATAAGATTACCCAGAAAACAGGTATAGGATTCAGAATGCCTGCCCCACGCCTGTTCTTTCTTGTTAGAATACATACTGAGATGTCACTTTGTCCCTTCTAAAGAGAAACCAGCAAAATGAGAGAGAATGAGCTGGGGGAACTGAGAGGAGGTGATGGAAAAGTAAAGACAACAACCTCTAAACCATCATCTACTTCAGGACTCTATTAGTCACAAAATAAAGCCTAGCAGAAATTGAACAGTTCTGTTTTATATTTTTATATCTTCCTCCATATAAACTTGTCTGAGGAAGTTTCCACAATCTCTCCAGTGTTCAGTTGGTTCTCCCCATACAAAGTTTTTAAAGCAGAGAGAACAAAATTCTTTTGTAATTATTCCCATTAACAAATGATTACCAATAACAGGTATTATGGTTAGAAGCCAAAGCATAACTACATACATATTTTCAGGACAAAAATATTAAGCTTTCTGGCTCATTAAGTTCTTTATAAGCATATCAAATTTAGCATTAAACTAAATTGTACTGAAACAAACCTTGTTGCTGTCTCTCCAAGTTCTTGTAGTGGTCCATACTTATCTATGTACTTCTGACATGTTCTTATGTGTGCCCTCATTTCACTGAGGCAAACCTATATAGAAGCAGATTAAAATAAGCTCACTGTTGAAAAGGGGCTCATTTCAGTCAATGAAGTCTTTTGTGACCCAGCTGTATTGCTTTCCTTATTTCAAATAAGGTCATAGCGTGGGGTCAGTTGATTAAAAGGATGCAGTTATGATAATAGTACAACCAATTTAAGGCATTATCAAGAATAACACTATTTTAAATAGTTATTTTTTTGGCCGTGTCACGTGGCACGTGGGATCTTTGTTCCCCGACCAGGGATTGAACCCCCACTCCCTGCATTGGGAGCGCGGAGTCTTAACCACTGGACTGGCAGGGAAGTCCCAAGGAAAACACTATTTTAAAATTTTCTTACAACTAGAAGACCCAAAAGCTGAGTTCTTGAATTTGGTTCTTCTACAAAGTATAAGTTTTTAAAATGCAAAGATGTATATTAAATCAAATTTACTTTTTTTGGATCCTATTACCTAAATCGGTGATGGAAAGAGGGAAGTAAGGAAGAAAAAGGGGAGGGGAAAAAGAGCAAAAGGAAGGAAAGGAAAAAAAGTAAAAAGAGAGAAAGAAAGAAAAACAAAGAGAGGTAAAAAGAATAAATAGATGGATTTTAGAGATGTCCAGAGTAAGTAAAAAGAAACCCTGTGCTTCAGGGAAAGATATAAATACCATGGCTTTATAATACATCCAGTAGTATTACATGAATTCACAATATACAGTATACTTAATGGCCCCATTAAGAGCAAACATAAAGGACAGCTACTGCAGTCCATTTTTATCAAGGCAGAATAAAGAGCCCTTGTCCTTCCAGATATACATTCAGATTTCCTAACCATGAGGGATCTGTTGCTAAATAACACATACTCTACTAAATGTGTCATTAGAAACTCTGATAAGATCTTGTGCTAAAGGAAGCTCTGTACAGCTGTAAGGTGGCCGACCCACCCTGCTTCATTTTGCCCAAGCTACGGAAGTTAAACCACAGACATGAAATCTACCATGACAAGAAAACAGTTATAACTGTCACAAAAGACAAAAATAAAAGCAAATGGGGGGCTTCCCTGGTGGCACAGTGGTTAATAATCCACCTGCCAATTCAGGGGACACGGTTTCAATCCCTGGTCCGGGAAGACCCCACATGCCGCGGAGCAACCAAGCCCATGTGCCACAACTACTGAGCCTGCACTCTACAGCCCGCGAGCCACAACAAAGAGTAGCCTCCGCTTGCCGCAACTAGAGAAAGCCCGCACACAGCAATGAAGACCCAATGCAGCCACAAATAAATAAATTAAAAAAAAAAAAAGCAAATGGAAAAGTAAGAACAAATCCTTGCTTTATAACTATCCATCTAAAAAGACGTAAAAGCTAGGACCGATCTAGGCATCTGTCTTAAAACAGACTGTTTGGGACTTCCCTGGTGGTGCAGTGGTTAAGAATCCGCCTGTCAATGCAGGGGACACGGGTCTGGGAAGATCCCGCGTGCCACGGAGCATCTAAGCCCATGCACCACAACTGCTGAGCTTGCACCCTAGAGCCCATGTGCCACAACTACTGAAGCCCGCGTGCCTACAGCCCTTGTCCCACAACAAGAGAAACCACCGCAATGAGAAGCCCACGCACCGCAACGAAGAGTAGCCCTCGTTCGCCGCAACTAGAGAAAGCCCGCGCGCAGCAATGAAGACCCAACACAGCCAAAAATAAATAAATAAAATAATTTTTAAAAAAAACAACAGACTGTTTTACAACTTTTAACATCCAACTTTGCACATCAGTGCTCTCTCATTTCCTTATGACTTTTGTTAAAAGTTTCTTTCTTGGGCTTCCCTGGTGGTGCAGTGGTTGAGAGTCCGCCTGCCGATGCAGGGGACACGGGTTTGTGCCCCGGTCCGGGAAGGTCCCACATGCCGCGGAGCGGCTGGACCCATGAGCCATGGCCGCTGAGCCATGGCCGCTGAGCCTGCGCGCGTCCGGAGCCTGTGCTCCGCGACGGGAGAGGCCCCAATAGTGAGAGGCCCGTGTACCGCAAAAAAAAAAAAAAGTTTCTTTCTTCTTCTTTATATTCCTTGATCAACAAAGAGACACATTCCTCATATAAATTAGCAATCTGGGGACTATGTCCTTGACAGATGAATTGATAAATGCATAGAGCGTCTTACCCCAGACACAAAACTGTGAAAGCCACTGTCAGAAGTGGCAGAAGGAGCAGAAGCCACTGAGCTTGCGCTAAAGGTACTTATCATCTAATGGAGGAAAAACAAACAAACAAAAGATGTGAAGACAAGCAGAGAGGAAACCGTTTGATACTGGGGACTGGAATACTAAAGCCAGGCTCATGGAAGGGAGGTAAGGAGGACTCTGAACAGTAAGAAGAGTTGAAAATGGCTACAGAAGGAATGGCAGTATTCCTGACAAGAGGAAGAGACAGATACAAGAAATACCTCAAAGGAAAGATCAAAATACTTGTGGATAATCAGAAATGCAGGGGGGTGAAAAAGGAAGGGGATCTCCACCCAGGATAACTGAGAGAATACTCTTGTTTCTGACAGGTACCAAAGATGGGATAAAGAACTGGAAGACAAAATAATATGCTGAGTTTGATTTTGTGCATGTTGAATTTTAAATGATGGCAAAATATCAAAGTAAAAGTAATCAGGAATGATATTAAGAATGTGAAAAGCTATTGATTTTGAGCATTCACTATGTTCCACAGTGCTAAAAGCCACTTACATTTTGTTGTTTACCTTTACAACCACTCTGTGACACGAGCATTACCTTTTCCCTCAATTTAAAAGAGTCAAACAAAAACTTAGATTAATAACTTGCCCCAAATCACAAAGAGTAAGGGAGAGAATTAGTGTTTAATCCCAGGATGTCTGACTCCAAAGACCATGCATGGATTCCAGAATCAGGCAGCCACGAATAGATTTTTGAGTCTTACAAAAATATTCAAAAATGCATTGAGCATTTATTATGTGCCAGTCACTCTTCAAAGTGCTGGGTTTACAGCTGTCAATAAAACAGTCATGGTCCTTACCCTCATGGAATCTTGTGGAGATAATGGATAATGGACATTAAATTTCAAAATTCACAAAAGCATAATTACAAATGGTGATAAGTGCTATGAAGAGAAAGCACAGACTGCTAAGAGAAAGTGTAACAGGCTATAGTCTAGATGGACAATCAAGAAAGGTTCTCTAGAGAAGTTTAGATCTTCAGTACACGATCTCTCTTTTGATCTCTAGACTGGTAATACCTAAATATCCTTCTGTTAGCAGTTCAAATTTAATGTATCTAAGACTTAACTTTGTGGATTCTTCTCTAAATTTGCTCGCCATATTAGCACCTTCATCTACTCGTCTCAGAAACTTGGGGAGCATTTTGATACCTCACTGTCACTCACCTCCACATCCAGTTAATTATCAATTTCCTTCAATCCCTCTCCAGAATACACCTTGAAACAACTTCTTATTCCATACCTAATGCTATTACCCTAACCCAGCTTCCTTAACACCTATCCTAAAATCCACTGAATTGGCTTCACCAATCCTGCTTTTGCCCCCTCCAAACCATTTTCCACTCACATGCTAGAGTGACATCTTAAAAATATAAACCTGATCAAAAGCTTATACTTTTTCTATGACTCACTATTGCGTTTAAGATAAAATCTAGAATCTTTGTCACAGCTTCTAAGACCTCACATGATCTAACCAGGCTAGCATAATAACAACGGAGGAAAACTGCAACAAGGAGGAAGTGGTCAACAGAGATAAATACTGCAAAGCCCAGAACAGTAGAGGTGGAATTATGCCACTGGAATTGAAAATAAAGCTATTCATTGGGTGGGCTGCAACAGCATAGCAGGAATGGAGGCCACATAATAGGGGGTCATGGGAGTAATGGGAAGAGAGGAAATGGAAGTGGTCAATGAAAACCTTGGTTTGAAAAATTAGGTGATGGTGGGCATCAGGTGACTGCTGTCCAGCAGCCCATACATAGAGAACCAGAGGAAAGGAAGAGGAGAGGCTGAGACAATAAACTTTGGAAAGTCGGGGCAGGATGAGGTCAAAGGCATAGGTGAAATGACTGGCTGCAAAACAATTTTCTCAGAGTTCTACGCCGGTAACTATGAGCAAAGGCAGGGTCACATACCAGGGTGTCACACTCAGTGCACTTCTGGAACTCGGATTTCATTTTCTTGGCTACATCAGTTGCTGGAACTCCTTCAGAAGGAAGATATGCCCGGCAGTAAGGACAGGTCCACTTATTGTTCTTGAGACTGGTAGCAATGCAAGAACGGCAGAATCTACAGGACACAAACCAAGAACACATCACTTTCCTTAACAGTATAAAGGAGCCACCACTAGGTGTTCATTTATGGAAACCGTATTTTAATGACACCTTGTACACTAAGAGCTGTTCTGCCAAACGAAAGCTCCATCTGCATTCTACAGTTGCTGGGGAGTCTCTTACCTTCCCTGCAAGACCTCCCTGGGGCCACACGTTCTCACCACATGTGCTGCACACATTTAAACAGAAGGTGACAGACAAAGTGGTGAAACAGCCTTCTTACAAACAATGAAAACTATAACTCAAATATTGCTAGCCATAAAAAAGAATGAAATAATGCCATTTCAGCAACATGGATGGACCTAGAGATTGTCATACTAAGTGAAGTAAGTCAGAGAAAGACAAATATCACATGGTATCACTTATATGTAGAATCTAAAAAAATGATACAATTATTTACAAAACAGAAACAGACTCACAGACATAGAAAATAAACTTACGATTACCAAAGGGGAAAGGGGGAGGGAGGGACAAATTAGGAGTTTGGGATTAGCAGATACATACTACTATATGTAAAATACATAAACAACAAGGGCCAACTGTATAACACAGGGAAATATTCAAAATCTTAATAACCTATAATGGAAAAGAATCTGAAAAAGAATATATCTATATCTATATCTATGTGTGTGTATAAATGAATCACTTTCCTGGATACCTGAAACTAACAAAACGCTGTATATCAACTATACTTCAAAAAACCCCCCTATAACTCAAAGGATATCTAACGTGTTCTTTCTTTAATCCTATTTTACCTTAAAATCTGTGGGGCTGGGGGGAATAGGTCTTTGCTCTGTGAGATTCTGTGTGTTAGACAAGAAAATAGCAGCAAGTTGAGGAGGTAAAACCACAAAACACGTTAAAGTCTTCATAAAATAATTTTAAACTCAGCCTCAGATGCAGGAAATTATCTAATCAAAACTACCACTTTAGGAATGTCCTCCACGTCAAGAAATATATTCTCTGTTTACTTAAAGATGATCATGATAAAATCTTAACACAGTCAACAGAATTCACAGAAAATCTTGACCTATTTATGGGAGCTGCTGAAGGCTACATGTGCACAGAAGTAAAAGTGAGCATTTCAATAGGTTATACACATCAGCATGAGCTGACAGCTCTTAACTCAGCATGTAATATATATTTGCAAATATTTATACATGGCAAAAGTTAGGCTGTTTAAGTAAACTATACATACTGAAAAGTTCATATATCAAAGGTATACATACAGCTGAATGAAGTTTCACAAACAAAATTCCTAGTATATTAGCCATTACTGATTCTTTTTTTTTTTTAATTTATTTATTTTCATTTTTAGCGGCATTGGGTCTTTGTTGCTGCGCACGGACTTTTCTCTAGCTGCGGCGAGCAGGGGCTACTCTTCGTTGGGGTGCGCGGGCTTCTCATTGGGTGGCTTCTCTTGTTGCAGAGCACGGGCTCTAAGCACGCGGGCTTCAGTAGTTGTGGCACGCGGGCTCAGTAGTTGTGGCACACGGGCTTAGTTGCTCCACGGCATGAGGGATCTTCCCGGACCAGGGCTTGAACCCGTGTCCCCTGCATTGGCAGGTGGATTCTTAGCCACTGCGTCACCAGGGAAGCCCAGACATTACTGATTCTTAAAAGTATTCTCTTCTGCCTCTGTTATAAAATTCTTATATGCACACAGAGGATGCTTACGTCTGCACTGTTCTTGAGGCATCTGCTTGCTGTTGATGCCTGCCCAGCACCCACTTCCCCTTTTTCTTGCCATAGCATCCTGATTTTGCTCTGCAGAACTACACCTCTTATATGAGATACAATTTGGTGGGACCTCAATCCAGGTGAAGGCAGAGCGCCTAATGTCGGCCACACTAAGTAAACCCTCTCTCTGGGAGATGAATACTAAACAGAGTGACATAAAGACTGATTCAGCAACAACTTGATAGGACTATCCTGCTCTTTATTTAGAACCCTAGACCTGCCTAGGTTCCTACCTTTTTCTTCCTGAGTGTTTTTGTTATTAATGTCGCTTGGTAACTTTATATTTTGATATAATTTCAAATTTGATACACTGTTTTTAATTTACAAAATTTTAAAACACTTCCACATCCCTTAATTCGTTTAACCTTAATAAACCCCTAAGAAAGATCATTATTTCCTTTATAGATGAGGAAACTGAGGTACGTAGAGGTTAAGTTACATCAGCAAGGTCACAGCTACAGAAAGTGCCTGGACTTTGTTGACCTTAAGCTGAGGTTTCCTGACTCAGAATTCAGTGACCTATCTTTCTACAACCGCAGCTATCCCAGTTGGAAAGAGCAATACTTTCAGAATCAAAAGACCTAAGTCCCCTGCTGTATTTTTTTTTTTTACATCTTTATTGGAGTATAATTGCTTTACAATGGTATGTTAGTTTCTGCTTTATAACAAAGTGAATCAGTTATACATATACATATGTTCCCATATCTCTTCCCTCTTGCGTCTCCCTCCCTCCCACCCTCCCTATCCCACCCCTCCAGGCGGTCCCAAAGCACTGAGCTGATCTCCCTGTGCTACGCGGCTGCTTCCCACTAGCTATCTACCTTAAGTTTGGTAGTGTATATATGTCCATGCCACTCTCTCACTTTGTCACAGCTCACCCTCCCCCCTCCCCATATCCTCAAGTCCATTCTCTAGTAGGTCTGTGTCTTTATTCCTGTCTTATCCCTAGGTTCTTCCCCTGCTGTATTTTACTTCTATCTGCCTCAGGCGATTAATTGTAAGTACTAAGGCATTTGTCCTTGCATTTCTTTTAGTCCCTAAGAATTGGTTCTCAAAGTGTAAGGGTATTTATTACAAACGGTCCAAATGCTCAACTCATAATTAACATTTCTAATACAACACCTGTGGTTCTGACAGGAATTCTTTGTTTACATAATTTAGGAGCAAGCAGATAACACTGTGTTTCTTGTCAACTAAAAGTCTTCCCCCCTTTCTCACAGTTTGAGTTTTATGCTAATACAAACCGAAGATGAATATTGGTGCAAAGGGACTTCCCTGGTGGCACAGTGGTTAAGAATCTGCCTGCCAATGCAGGGGACATGCAAGACACACAAACAAAACATACCGGTGCCAAGCCCCGTGGTAGGCACTAACACACATCAGCTCATCTTACCTCATTTTGCTCTCACAGGAATCCTAAATGCTGCTCTTTCTCCTCACCCTGACTGATAGCAAACTGAAGTTCAGAGAGGTGTAAAAACTTGCCCAAGTCACAGAGACAGAAGATAGTAGTATTTTTATCATCAAACTGTTTTGGGAGAGGCTCAAAATTTGTAGTCTTTTTTAAAAAAAAAAAATTATTTATTTATTTTGGGGCTGCGCTGCTGTGCGCGGGCTTTCTCTAGTTGCGGCGAGCGGGGGGGGGCTACTCTTTGTTGCGGTGCTCGGGCTTCTCATTGTGGTGGCTTCTCTTGCTCTGGAGCATGGGCTCTAGGAACGCGGGCTTCAGTAGTTGTGACTTGCGAGCTCAGTAGTTGTGGCTCGCGGGCTCTAGAGCACAGGCTCAGTAGTTGTGGCGCACAGGCTTAGTTGCTCTGCGGCATGTGGGATCCTCCCGGATCAGGGCTCGAACCTGTGTCCCCTGCATTGGCAGGCGGATTCTTAACCACTGCATCACCAGGGAAGTCCCTGTAGTCTTCTTAAAGACACTTTAATTCCTCCCAGTGACAAGCAGAAGCAGCAAAGTTTTGAGATCACTGATGTAGCTGTATAAGCCAGTGGGCTTTACCTAGGGTACATTTCTGTTGTTATTGATTGATTGATTGATTGATTGATTGCGGTACGCGGGCCTCTCACTGTTGTGGCCTCTCCCGTTGCGGAGCACAGGCTCCGGACGCGCAGGCTCAGCGGCCATGGCTCACGGGCCCAGCCGCTCCGCGGCATGCGGGATCTTCCCGGACTGGGGCACGAACCCGTGTCCCCTGCATCGGCAGGCGGACTCTCAACCACTGCACCACCAGGGAAGCCCCTCTGCTGTTATTTTATGTATGCTTCATACATGTTTTTGTAACTATGATTGATAACCACAACAATGGAAATTCCTAGTAGATATTCATGAAAAGTAGCACACTTGAGGCATTAAAAAATTTTTTTTATTGGTGTATAGTTGCATTACACTGTTGTGTTAGTTTCTGCTGTGCAGCAAAGTGTATCAGTCACACATATACACATATCCCCTCTTCCTTGGACTCCTTCCCATTTAGGTCACCACCGAGCATTGAGTAGAGTTCCCTGTGCTATACAGTCTGTTCTCATTAGTTACCTATTTTATATGTAGTAGTGAATATATGTCAGTCCCAATCTCCCAATCCATCCCACCCCACCCTTACCCCCTTGGTATCCATACGTTTGTTCTCTATGTCTGTGTCTCTATTTCGGCTTTGCAAACAAGTTCATCTATAACGTTTTTCTAGATTCCACATATATGGCTTAATATACGATATTTGTTTTTCTCTTTCTGACTTACTTCACTCTGTATGACAGTCTCTAGGTCCGTCCAAGTCTCTGCAAATGGCACAATCTTGTTCTTTTTTATGGCTGAGTAATAATCCATTGTATATATGTACCACATCTTCTTTATCCATTCCTCTGTTGATGGTCATTTAGGTTGCTTCCATGTCCTGGCTATTGTAAACAGTGCTGCAATGAACATTGTGGTACATGACTCATTGTGAATTATGGTTTTCTCTGGGTATATGCCCAGTAGTGGGATTGCTGGGTCATATGGTAGTTCTATTTTTAGTTTTTTAAGGAACCTCCATACTGTTCCCCATAGTGGCTATATCAATTTATTGAGGCATTTTAAAAATCAAGTCCCTCCCTATAATCCCCCCCCACTAAGTCTGTACAGTGGTGTTATCTGTGGCATGAAACTCTCAAATGAGCATTATGTAGATGTCCTTGCATTACGTGAGAATATTAGTTGCAAATCCGGTAGATTAGTCAATTAACTGTACTTTTAACAGAAGTGATTATGAACTGGAGAAAACACATCAAGATCAAGGTGTTTTGGAACAGATTGAACTTACTGATTATGAGTATGTAAAAACCACAGCTTTAGAAGTGTTACCATGGAAAGGTACTGGATGCTGCTGCACCTCAAGTCTCACATTCTGGGGTGCAGAAGCAAGACTGCAGAACTGCTTAGTTCAAAAGATCTGAGGGGAACATCCTCTCCTTAAAGGTACAGTTATCAAATTCAAGTCATGAGAGCTGAAGCATCTACCATCCTTACCCTAGCACCTTGGGTAGACAAGGTAGACACAGAGACAAGATAACTCTAAACTAAAACCTCTTAGAAAGCAAAGTGTAGAAGTGTATATAGAGTGTGAGCTTCTTACAGGTTTGTAGATGTGTAAAAACATCTAGGGTAAAGAAAATAAGAACATTTACCTACCTGCTGGAGAAATGGGAACGGGAAAGAAAGGGGTATATGGTAGAAGAAGGGTATTTTCACTGTCGAATTTTAAGTGTGAACCACATAACCTTATTACCTACACAATAAACAATTCTTTTAAAAAGTTAATTACCTACAACCACTTGGGATAACTGGTCTGGTAGTGTCTGATAAAACAAAGTTACAGGCACCCCTTGACCCTGCAGTAGCAAGCCCATGTTTTACTCGAGAAGTTAAAGAATATGTCCATTTGTATTCAGAAGGAATGTTTTCACAGTAGACCCAACCTGGAAATAACCCAGATTTTTATCAACAAGAAGATGAATAAACAACCCATGGCACATTCCTACAATGGAATACTACACAGCAATAAAAAAAGAACAAATTACTGATACACGCCATAACATGGATGACTCTCAGAGACATACTAAGAAGCCAGACACATGAACTTATCTACAAAACAGAAACAGACTCACAGACATAGAGAACAGACTTGTGGTTGCCAAGGGGGATGGGATGTGGGGAAGGGATGGATTGGGAGTTTGGGATTAGCAGATGCAAACTATTATATACAGAATGGATAAGCAACAAGGTCCTACTGTATAGCACACGGAACTGTATTCAATATCCTGTAATAAACTATAATGGAAAAGAATATGAAAAAGAATATATATAAATATAAATATATGTAACTGAATCACTTTGCCGTACACCAGAAACTAACACAACATTGTAATTCAACTATACTTCAATAAGATCAATTTTAAAAAAAGAAGCCAGGCACAAGAAAGTACATCTTGTGTAATTCCACTTATTTGAAATTTTTGAATAGGCAAAACTGATCTATGATAGGGAAAAAAATAACACAACAGTGATTGCCTATGGGGGTACACGGACGGGGATGGCTGGGAAGGGGCATAAGGGAACCATATGGGGGGTAATGAGACTATTCTATATCTTGTTAGGGGTTTGGGCTAAACATTGGTCAAAGCTCTGCAAATGTTATACCTAGGATGTATGCATTTCACTCTATGTGTAATTTACCTTTAGCAAATCCCATAAACAAATTGTGAACTCTGGTTAATATTATGCATGCTGATATGAGAAGGGGTAGAGTGTGCTGATGTTTGTAACCTACTCTAAAATGCATCAAAAAAATAAGATGGATTGATGGATGGATAGGTATGTGATAAAGTGAGAGGTAAAAGCAAATACGGTAAAATTAACAATTGTAGAAATAGGTATGGATATATGGTTGTTCACTGTACAATTCTTTCAACTTAGCTGTATATTTGACATTTTTCATAATAAAATGTTAGGGAAAATTAACCACCTTACTATGACTTAAATTTTCTCTACTTTTCAGAAAAATTTAGTTGGAAAACCGGGAAGGGAAATGCTTGGAGGATGAGAGACCTGAAATACTTAATAGAATGTGATTTGAAAAGAAAAATATTTTTAAAAATGATATTTTTAAGAGCATCCAAATTCAGTGTGAGGAAAAGATTACTTTGCATTTATGATTTTTAAAATAAATTTAAAGAGCACAGAACAATTTGAAAGATGATATAAGGCTGAAGGGAGAGAAAACAGAACTGTAAAAAAATGAATTCATGTGGCTTTTAGCAAGAACAGTTATTGCATGGTTATAATGAAGATTTATAAAACATGTACAAGTCTCCCCACACCCAACCATACAAGCATGCATTCACTAAGGAAATTTTCACTAATAGCTTATGATTGCCAATGTTTGACATGCCAGAGCTGAAACCATGGCAGTGCCCAAGGTCCCTGCTCTCAAGAGTTCTAGAAGGAGGAGAGAGGAAATGAGAAGGTAAACGAAAAGACTGGCAAATGATAAATGCTCTGAGAAGAATAAAACAGTTGACAACAAAAATTGAGTGGGTGGGGCAGAGGGAGCAGTGAGATGGGTGGTCCCTCAGATGACATTTGAAGGCATCAGTCTTGGGAAGATCTGGGAATGGTTTTCCCAGCTGAAAACAGGGACCATTTTGCTGAGGTACCAGCGTGGTTGAAATGCAGGGGGCCCAGGGGAGGGTAATTGGCAATATGTGGGACAGGAAGGTAGGTAGGAGACCAACCACAAAGCCAGAGCTAAGCGTGATGGGAAGGCACCGGAGGGTCTTAAGAGGGAGAGTGATACGACTTGATTTACATTATATAGATCACTGGCTCCTGGGTGAAGAATGGATTACAGAGGTACGAGAGTCACGGCTCAGAGTCCAGTGTTAATTCCATTGTAAGCGTTGGTTCAAGAGAGGATGGTGGCTTAGCCCAGAAAAGGAGCAGTAGACAGTGTAAGTGGACAGACAGATTTAGGATTGATTTGGGAAGCAGAGGCAAAAGGGCTTACAATATACCAAATGACAACAAATATATGCCCCATTATGCCAAGTGAAAGAAGTCAAATACAAGACTATTTACTGTATGACTCCAAAGCTCAGTGACAGAAAGCTGATGGGGTTGCCTGGGGCCCAGGAGTTTGGGGAGTGGATTGATTGTAAAGGATTCGAGGGAACTTCTTAGGGTAATGGAACTAACTGTTCTAGATCTTGTTTGTGGTGGTGGTTATATGATTGTATACAATTATGTACTGTATCACCTCAATAAAGCTGAAAAACGCAACCCAACTTAACAAAAAATGCCCCAGTGACGACAGGTCAGTAACAACAACACTGCATGAGAATCACAGAAATACACACAGCACAGAACCATTCAGAATCCTGTAGGGGTCCCTCCCACACAGACCCAGGTAGAGAGTAGCTACTCAGTAAATGGTCAGTAGATTTAAATAACTAAATCAGTTATGAGGAATGGGCCAAAGGGGAATTTCCTGGGCAGGGCCCAATGTTCCCATTAATAAATAAGTGTTGTGTCCTTCTGGAAGAACCCAAGGGGTAAAAATGAACACAAACCCCAGGGATAAGAAATTCCTGTTTGTCTGTCCCCCTCTCCCCCTCCATAAGGTGGCTGAGAATGACGAATCACAACAGACATGATCAGAATTAGGAGAATGTAGGGAAAAGATAGAAGTCAACTGCATGTTTTTTAAAGACCGATTTAATGTTTTCAAAAATTCTGAATGAGTTGTCGTTGCCTTTTTTTTTTTGGCCGTGCCTTGTGGCATGAGGGATCTTAGTTCCCTGACCAGGGATAGAACCCGTGCCCCCTGCAGTGGAAGCACAAGTGGTCATAGCTTTAAAATCAGATTTCACACACAAATTCAAATTTCTGGCTTTTGAAGAGCTAAGTCTCCTGCAACTCTGCACTCATTTCCCACGTGGCCACATGGGTCGGTGCCCCTTCCTGTAGATACCCATCCTCCTTGCTCACTCACACCCCTTGCCTCCCCCCTGCTGAGTTTGCAGCTCCTAATGACATCAATCAGGAACCAGATAATGACTCTAAGAACTTTAAAACCAGCTGGGAACTTAATTATCCCACCCCCATTGTTTATCTCATTAACCCCTTTCTGTTTCTCTAATTAAGTGGTTAGCAATAAAACTCATATAAGGAAAGGGAGGCAAGGTATTGGAGGAAAATGGGGAAAGGGTTGCTGAGGACACTGGGTAAAGTTATGCACTCAATCTTAAGGGGGAAAACTGCACCCTAAGTATAGGAGAATTAAAGAGGAAAGGGCTGTATTAGGGACTCCATGGGGCCTAGGGCTAGACAGGCAAAATAAGTAGCCAGAGGTGGTCCCTAAATGTGGTTCTGGAAGAAGCCCTTGGCAACGTGTGGTTGGTCTGACATTTTCGTTATGTTCTCAACACTGGGCTGCCTCACTGTGGGCAGGCCAATATGAAGCTGAATGAAAATCTTGGGCTCCCTTGGGGAGCTGGAACATATAAATAGAACAAGGGGAATTGCAATTGTTATTCAAAGGGAGGATGAGAGTATCGGGCTAAAATACTCCAATATAGGACAATACACACATACACACACAACCAGTCTCCCTCTTCGGTGATCCAATGATGGATCGATCAGCCTGGACAGTCCCAAGCGCAGCTATTCTTAGAGCACAGGCCTTTAGCCACTGTCCCTCAAGATTTCCTTGGAGGTGTTCATGTATTCAATTAGGTCATGCTCAAAGTCCAGCCTGGGAATCATTCGGCCTCCAAAAATTGACTCTGCATATCTCTACACTCCTTTACATGTTGATTTTTATATTTAGCCCCCTAAGGAAAATTTTATTTCCTTTAATCTACAGTCTTAGAGGGGTGCCTCAAACACTGTCCTCAACTTGCAGTATCTTACTGTCAATCAAATAGGGTTATCTGAGGCTGTACTTCTCAAATCTTAAAATGCATATAAATCACATGGGCATCTTGTGAAAATGCGGATTGCGATTCAGCAGATTTGAGTTGGGGGCTGAGACTCTGCAATGCTGCTGGTCCTAGGACCAGTAGTCAGGTGCTAAAGAGAATCCCGATGTAAAACTCAGCCTGCTACATTATTTAAGTTCTGTTTGCTGGAGAATATGTAATTTAATAGATCACTAATATTTAATGTGCCTACGACAACACTAATGTTGCTAAGTAACACAGAGCAGTCCAACCACCAGATGAGGCAAATTTCAGGCCAGCTCATTACATCTTTCTAAAATTCTTGGTAATACAGGCACAGATGAGTAACCCTATAAAAGGGAGTTCAAAAACTATCATGGGACTCCTATCTATGACTCAAACTCCATAGCACCAGCTGGCTGGCACTATGAAATGGTTGTCCAAAGTTGTGCTCACCAAAGTATCCAAATTTTGTCTTTTTTTTTTTTAAATAAATTTATTTTTGGCTGCATTGGGTCTTCGTTGCTGCACGTGGGCTTTCTCTAGTTGTGGCGAGCAGGGGCTGCTCTTTGTTTTGGTGCGCGGGTTTCTCATTGCAGTGGCTTCTCTTGTTGCGGAACATGGGCTCTAGGCACACGGGCTTCAGTAGTTGTGGCTTGTGGGCTCTAGAGCGCAGGCTCAGTAGTTGTGGTGCACGGGCTTAGTTGCTGCACGGCATGTGGGATCTTCCCAGACCAGGGCTTGAACCCGTCCATGTCCCCTGCATTGGCAGGCAGATTCTTAACCACTGCGCCACCAGGGAAGCCCCAAATTTTGTCTTCTTCTTATTATTTTTAAATTAATTAATTAATTTAGTTTTGGCTGCATCGGGTCTTAGTTGAGGCACGAATCTTTCATTGCAGTGCACAGGATCTTGGTTGCAGCACTTGGGCTTCCCTCCAGTAGTGGCACCTGGGCTCCAGAGCACGTGGCTTCTGTAGTTGCGGTGTGCAGGCTCAGTAGTTGCGGCACGCATGTGGGATCTTAGTTCCCCGACCAGGGATCAAACCTGCGTCCCGTGCATTGGAAGGTGGATTCTTAACCACTGGACCACCAGGGGAGTCCCGCAAATTTTGTCTTAGAGTCATTCATTAATTCAAAATACTTAACACCTACTAAGCGCCAGACCTTAAAGGAGTGGCAACGTGGAAAGTAGCATTCCTTTATTAGAGCAACGGCTCTCAAGAGTTTTGGGTCTTGATGGTACAAAAGACTCCAATCATCCTATTTTAAGTGATGCTTATCCAAGTACATTAGAAGGAGGAAGCATTCTATATACATTTGTTTTAGCATCAGGGGCCTGGATGATTTCATCTTAAAATCAAATCACAGGTCGACAGGCACAGGAAAGGATGCTCAAGATTGCTAATCATGAGGGAAATGCATATCAAAATCACAAGATATCACCTCACACCTGTCAGAATGGCTATCATCAAAAAGAACACAGATAACAAATGTTGGAGAGGATGTGGAGAAAAGGGAACCCTCGTACACTGTTGGTGAGAATGTAGATTGGTGCAGCCACGGTAAGAAAATGGTATGAAAGTTTCTCAAAAAACTAAAAATAGAACTACCCTATGACTCAGCAATTCCGCTCCTGGGGATATATCTGAAAAAAAATGAAAACGCTAATTTGAAAAGATACACACACCCCAACATTCATAACAGCATTATTTACAATAGCTAAGATATGGAAGCAACCTAAGTGTCCATCAACAGATGAATGGGTGAAGAAAAGGAATGGACTACTACTGAGCCATAGAAAAGGAACAAAATTTTGCCGTTTGCAGCAACATGGATGGACCTGGAGAGCGTTATGCTAAGTGAAATAAGTCAGACGGAAAAAGACAGATACTGTATGATATCACATGTGGAATCTAAAAAATACAACAAACTAGAGAATATAACAAAAAAGAAACAGACTCACAGAGAACAAACTAGTGGTTGTCAGTGGGGAGAGGGAAGGGGGAGGGGCACTTTAGAGGTAGGGGATTAAGAGGTACAAACTATTAGGTATAAAATAAGCTACAAGGATATATTGTACAAAACGGGGAATATAGCCAATATTTTATAACTAAATGGAGTATAACCTTTAATAATTATGAATTACTATATTATACACCTGTAACATATAATATTGTACAGCAACTATACTTCAAAAAAAAATCAAATCACAGTTCAAATATTATGTCAACGTAAGTTGCAATCAGATGGGAACCTTCCATGAACTCCCACTACTTCAATTCAACTAATTGCATCTGTGCCCATTTAATATTCTACATCCTCTTAAATGGATGAACTGTCCATTCTCCTGCCTAAGGCCAAGCCCCCCACTGTAAATCCTAGCCCCGCAATTCTCTCTTCTCTCCTGTGCATCAAAATTTCCCTCACTATTGGTTCATTTCCATCAGCATACAAAAGATTCCATTCTTCTTTTAAAAGAAGATTCTCTTGATCCCACTTCTTTTTCCAGCTATTGCCCAATTTCTCTCTTCCCTTTGCCTCTAAACTTCATGAAAGGGCTTTCTCTACTCTCCATCTCTATCACATACTTGACCTTTAAAGCAGCACTGGATTCAGTGGGTCGCTCTTCCCTGGAAAATACTTCTTGCACTCAGTCAGCCTCCAGGACACCTGGGGGTTTCCTTCCTCTCCTTTGGCTGCTGCTTTTCTGGCTTCCATGTCCCAGCTTCTTCTTCTTCTTTTTAAAATAATTAATTTATTTATTTGGTTGCGGGTCTTAGTTGTGGCAGGCGGGCTCCTTAGTTGCGGCCAGCAAACTCTTAGTTGCAGCCTGCGAACTCTTAGTTGCGGCATGCATGTGGGATCTAGTTCCCTGACCAGGGATCGAACCCGGGCCCCCTGCACTGGGAGTGTGGAGTCAACCACTGCACCACCGGGGAAGTCCCCATGTCCCAGCTTCTAAATATCGGTGGGCGCCGCTGCTCAGTCCTTGCACCTCTATTCTTTTCTAACTATACTTAACTCCTTGATGAGCTCATCCAGTCCCATGGATTTATATTGAGTATATGTTTATGATTCCCAAGTTTATTACCTACAGCCCAGCTCCTCCTCTGAACTCCAAGCTCACATATCCAATTGTCCACTCAACAGCTCCACTCGGTTGTCTGAAACTTGGCTTGTCAGTAACTGAACTCTTGACTTAAACGTGATCTTCATCCCGTCCTCTTAGTCTCTCCCATCTCAGTTAGAGCGGCTCCAGCCTTCGCTAAGGCCAAGCACTTTGCAGCCACCCTTGATTCTTCACTTTCTTCCACACTCCGCATCAAATCCATCGTGTTACCGGCACCTTCAAAGATATCTCTATAGTCCTACTATTCTCACCACCTCCACAGTCCCCATGCTGGTCCCGTCCTTTCCCACCTGGATCACTACGGTGGCCTCTGAACTCAATCTCCTCAGCTTGCTCCTCCCTCTACAGACTATTCTCAGCAGCCCGACAGATGCTTTAAAATCAGCTCAAGCCATGAATCTGCTCAAAATCCTCACTCAGAGGAAAAGGCAAACTTCTTAATGTCCCCACACCAGTCAAACTAGCTTCCTCACCTCCTGCTTTCCTCTGGACCAACACTGTACAAAATCAGGCCCTGTTTATTAAGAGTCCATGCTTAATTAAGAATAGAAATTGAGAGGAGTAATATTTAGAAAATTGTATAGGAATCTGACAGAGTAATATTATGCTGTTGAATCTAATAACAATTTTTCAAATGACGGCTTGTATTTTATATATCTTTTTTTTTTTATTGGCCACACTTCATGGCTTGTGGGATCTTAGTTCCCCAACCAGGGACGGAACCCGGGCCACGGCACTGAAAGCACCGAGTCCTAACCACTGGACTGCCAGGGAACTCCCTATCTTTGGTATTTTTAAATTTCATTTTTCCACAACACATTTTTTATTTTATAAAATTATTGGTCTGTGATGGGCTGGAAATTAAAACAAAACACTTCAGAGGTTCCTTACAACAGATAATTTAAGATGCACTTCTCTAAATATCCTAATATTGCAACTCCCATATACTTCCTACCTCACTTCTTTTTGCGGTACGCGGGCCTCTCACTGTTGTGGCCTCTCCCGTTGCGGAGCACAGGCTCCGGACGCGCAGGCTCAGCGGCCATGGCTCACGGGCCCAGCCGCTCCGCAGCACGTGGGATCTTCCCGGACTGGGGCACGAACCCATGTCCCCTGCATCGGCAGGCAGACTCTCAACCACTGCGCCACCAGGGAAGCCCCCCTATCTCACTTCTTTGTCTTATTTTTTTAATCCTTAACACTATATAACAAACTACATACTTAACACCTGTATCTTGTTTATTGTCCATCTTCCTCATAAGAATGCAAACTCCAAAAGGATAAGCCTTTGTGTCTGTGTGCTCAGCACAGAGCAGGCCACGTTGGCTGGATCAAAAAACGAATGCACTCCGTGCAATAGTAGGTCTAACCAAACAACCCACAGCAAACTAAAATGATAATGATGAAGCTAAACGAACAATGATTTTAATTTTAAGAAAACTGTGGATTCCTACCGTCTGCTTGAGCAACATGTAGGTGTGTGCATGGCTGCCTCATAGTCAGGCTTCTTAAGAGAATTCTGAAGTGTCTTCTAGTAAAGCCTGATAATGATCTAATTTTTGGTTTTGATCACCAGATTTTAATAACCCTTAAAAGCCTGTTGAAAAGATGTGATGGTTAGTCTTATGTATCAACTTAGCCAGCCTATAGTACTCAGTTTAATTCAACACTTAAGCAAATGTTGCTGTGAAGGTATTTTGTAGATGTGGTTAACATCTATAATCAGTTGACTTCAAGTAGAGCGATTATCCTCAATAATGTAAATCAATTCCTTAATATCAATCTCTCTTTCTCTCTCTCTCCATATATTTATATATAATCTATTGGTTGTTTCTCTGGAGAATCCTCACTGATAGAAAATATGTATAAATATCTATAATAAATAATAGGATAAGTAGCTTTACTCTTAGGTTAAAAAGAAGTCTTTGGGATTGCATACCTCCTGTAAGAATGAAAGTACTGTGGGCTTTGGAAGTGAAAAGGGTAAAGGGAGTCAAAAGGTACAAACTTTGAGTTATAAAATAAGTAAGTCATGGGATGTAATATACAGCATGGTGACTATAGTTAATAATAATGTATTGCTTATTTGAAAGATGCTAAGAGAGTAGATCTTGGTACTTCCCTGGTGGCACAGTGGTTAAGAATCCGCCTGTCATTGCAGGGGACACCGGTTCCATCCCTGGTCTGGGAAGATCCCACATGCCGCGGAGCAACTAAGCCCATGCACCACAACTACTGAGCCCGTGTGCCACAACTACTGAAGCCCGCGTGCCTAGAGCCCATGCTCTGCAACGAGAGAAGCCACTGCAATGAGAAGCCTGTGCACTGCAACGAGGAGTAGCCCCCGCTCACCCCAACTACAAAAAGCCCGCGTGCAGCAACGAAGACCCAACGCAGCCAAAAATAAATAAATAAATAAACTAATTAATTAATTAGGAAAAAAAGAGTAGATCTTAAAAGTTATCATCACAAGAAAGAAAAATTTTATAACCATGTATTCTGACAGATGTTAACTAGACTTTTGGTGGTGATCATTTTGCAATATTTACAAAAATTGAATCATTACACCATACACCTGAAACTAATATAACATTATATGTCAATTTTACCTCAATAAAAATTTTAATATAAAATAAAATATACTAAAATTAAAAAAAAAGAATGAAAGCACTGATGTCTATTTCTGGGTCAGTTTAAAACACATCAGGAAACCCTCAGACTCTACTTAGAGAACCATGAATTTGATGCTCATACTTGACCACAAATGTAACGTTTTAATCCATTTACCAGAAAGCACTTCAGAATTATCTTCAACAGTTTCATTTAAAAAAATTAGGCAAATTCTGTGACTTGGAGCAACTCAACCCAACTCAGGTCTATGGCGATGTGGCTCTTTGTACTGTATGGTCTGCTCTGGTTTGTATTTAGCTCTCTTAGGCCCATGCTCAACCTCTTGACCCTTTCTGGTAACTCCCTTAGCTCCAGCCTTGAGCTCTGTCCCTAAACCCACTTTCCCAGTGTCTTTGGGACATTTCCATTTAGGTGCCTCCCTATCAGACTACTGTACATTCAACAGGCTTAATTGTGAGTTCATTAACTTCCTCCTGAGCTAAACTCTGTCCCCCTATATCTCTGTCTTCGACTTTTGTCTCCCTCGGTATATACCATACCAAATTTCTTGAATATTTCTTTTAAATGTAAATCAGATTCCGTTTTAGCTTCCCTTATGCAGTTTTAACTCACCTACTCCCTGTTTTCCCAACTCACTGGTAATAGAAAAAAGGCAGAGGTAGGAAGTCTTTTTCCCCAAATCTACTTTTACAACTGATACTGAGATATGAATAACATCAGTTTGAAATAACAGACATTAAAATGGAACTTTTTTTTTTTTTTTTTTTTGCGGTACGCGGGCCTCCCACTGTTGTGGCCTCTCCCGCTGCGGAGCACAGGCTCTGGATGCGCAGGCTCAGCGGCCATGGCTCACGGGCCCAGCCGCTCCGCGGCATGTGGGATTTTCCCGGACCGGGGCGCGAACCCGTGTCCCCTGCATTGGCAGGCGGACTCCCAACCACTGCGCCACCAGGGAAACCCTAAAATGGAACTTCTTAAATTAAATCCACCAAATGAAAAAAGAACTAAGCTAAAAGTAAGGCTATCTGGGACATCTTGGAAATGTCATAGGCTTATCTTTTGTGGCCCAGTTTTATTCCAAAAGAAACATAGAGATAAGAAATAAAATCTGGGGGCTTCCCTGGTGGCACAGTGGTTAAGAATCCATTTGCCAACTCAAGGGACACGGGTTCGAGCCCTGGTCCAGAAGATCCCACATGCCGCAGAGCAGCTAAGCCCGTGCGCCACAACTACTGAGCCTGCGCTCTAGAGCCCGAGAGCCACAACTCCCTAACTCCGAGCACCTAGAGCCTGTGCTCCGCAATGAAAACAGAATGAGAAGCCCGCGCACCACAACGAAGAGTAGCCCCCGCTCGCCGCAACTAGGGAAAGCCCGCGCACAGCAACGAAGACCCAGCACAGCCAAAAGTAAATTAATTAATTATTTTAAAAAAGAAATAAAACCTGTTCATGGGTTTTTGCTTGCTTTACAGAATGACTTCGATGGAAATAGAAACTATGTTTTGACACCTGAAACTAACACAACATTGTAAATCAACTATACTCCAATAAAAGTTAACCAACAACAAAAAAAGAAACGTTTTGAGCTTATATTTTGGGCTGCTTTTACACTTTAAATACTCATAAAAATTCCATTACTCACCTTATTTTACAAATGAAGAAGCTGAGATTCAAAAAGATTAACCAAAGTGGTGATTACACAGCTGGTTAGTGGCTATGAAGCTCTAATAGTTTTACTGCATCACAATACATATATACATATTCATTCAAGGTATGTTGCCATATTATACTTGCTTGACTTGAAACTAGTTTATAAACAGAAATTAGCATAAACAACCTAGTTCAGCAAGTTTGGAAATTAGCTTAAGTATGGGATAATACAGAGGTTTAATTTGCATTTCCTCATTTTCCAATTTAAGTTCAATGGAAGAGAGTAATTCATTTAGGAAGTACAAACGGTGTTAGGAAGGCTCACCATCCCCAAAAGCAGAAGGGACTCCAGTTAACATTTACAAAGTGGAAGAGGCCCAAGTAAATTTGCCAAAAGTAGGAATATGGAAATTCTGCCCCCAGCCAGAACAATGGACATAGATTTGTCAAAACGAAGAACAGTAAAGTGAGGGAAGGCAATTTGCCCAGCCCTTATTGTGCTACTTCACGACTATTTTTCCAGTTGCTGGTTTCCTATTCAGTCTAACAAAGAAAAAGATTAAACAAAGGATTCAACATTTTGCAAATTTATATTTCTCTTTAGCAGAAGCAAAACACTGCACAAAGTTATAGCATTCAAAATCCAAACCAGGGAAAACAATCAGATAACAATCTCCAATAGCAAAGCTGCCCAGTTCAGTTCTACAAAAGAAAATCTTCCAAGACTTGAGGCCCACTGTGTGTCTTTGGTGCAACCTAAAAGTTTTAATGCTAATACAGACTAAATTTAAATGTAGGCTAGGTATCCTGAGGTTATTACTGCTCTGAACTAATCAATGTATTTCATATAACGCAATAACTTCTTAGCTTCCATCTTGGCCTTGGGGAATTACGTCAATGAGCTACATCTGGACAGCTGGGAAACAACGTCAGTAATCAGACAGGAGCTAAATTAGCCTTGAGTTTACAGAGCTGAAACAACAGGCCCTGAAAATATGGCCACAAAAGAATGCCCAGGGACACTTTTTCTTTAAACATTGTGTGGGCTGCAGATTTTTCTCCCTGGCTCTCTGGGGGGCTTTTCAGTATTGAAAACTGCTTCTCAGATACTAGGCTATAGGTGTCAAGGACCACCTAAGTCCTTTTAAAGACGGTTTGTGCACTTGCATTCATGATTTATGATACTTCTTTTTTCCTGGTAAGCCAGAAAGCACTTACTGCCTCGGGGCTTCATCAAACTAGTTAGTCGGCGGTCCAGAGAAGACATTAAGTGGGTTTCCACTCATGCTCTATGCAATCCCCTCCCCCGCCCGCCCCCCACCAATCTCACCCACACAGTCACACACCCACGCATCCACGGGAAGAAAGCTTTTAAGCAAATAGAACACAAACTCACAGATCCAACCCCTACTACTACTCAGGCACACGTTAAGGACGTGCCAATTTTATAAAGGGATTTTGTTTTTAAACTCTTCCTAGAAACTACCACGGATGTGCGCTAACAGCGAGTTTTAGTTGGTGTGTACGTGGTTTCTAAGACAGTTATTTTTATCTCTACTTCCTACCGCGGTGGGGAGGCTGTGCGTAAGGCAGGTTGTCTGCAACCTCCTTCACTCGGTTGGCTGTGTTTTTAACTGCTGCATTTACGGGCTTGGGGGTAACGTTCAAGCCGCAGACCCAGCCCTGGCGGCTTGTTCAACTCTAACGACTACAGCAAGTCACTTGGACGTTCCCGTTTGATTGATCTTTGAGGGGTTTGGGCGTCTGTGTTGGGAAAGGGAGGTGGGGATGGAAGGACAGTTTGCACAGATCCTTGTTTGCTCAAGAGCCCAGCCTCGCGGGCGTTCTAGAACACGTGCACAGAGCCAGCAAAACAAAACAGACCCCGGTTCCGGGCGGAGAAGGAAGCACCGCCCGATTAACCGAGTGGAGCGGGAACTGCGCTCGGCGGGAGCCCCTGCCTTGGGCCCAGGCGGGTGCTGCTTCTCCAGCCAAGCACTCTCTCCTCAGCCGGCAAGCCCTTGCTCCCCGCGGCTCTCGCGCCCGGAATTCCCGTCCCAGGGACTCCGCACTTGGGCTGCGGGAGGAGGCGGCGCTACGGCGGCTGCAGGGCCCGCTTGTTGCTGTTTTCTCCTCCTGAAATCCTGTGTCACCTTCCGACAGGGCACTTTCCCCGTGGTCCGCACTCGACGGGTCCAGGTCTCTCCCTGCAGCAGTTTCCTTCAAGCGCCGGCTTCTGAACCCCCCGATCCCCAACGGCTCCGCTAACATCGCCCTCCCCAGGGGGTGGGCGCGCAAACCCAGCTCCCCTGGCACTTACACGTGGCCACAGCGGGTCCGGACGGGGTGGTGCAACACCTCGAGGCAGACGGAGCAGTCGAAGGACGTAACGGGCAGCTCGGGGTCCCCCCTGCGCTCCAGGGCCCGCGGGGTGGCCGAGGCGGGCGCAGATTTTCCGCTATCGCTGCTCAGCACGGAGCCCATCGCTGCGCCTACGGCCCAGACCGTTGCCAAGAGCCCGGTGCCTGCAGCCGGCTTGTTTTGTTGTCCTGCGGTAGAGGAAGTAAGTCCCGGCCCAGCCGCGATCGCCGCCGCCCAGAGCGCGCAGCCAGCGCAGCTCCGAAGCAGCCTCCGCCGCGGGGCCCAGCCTCGGTCTGCGGCAGGCCGAGTGCGCGGCCGCGCGTCTGAAGTGAGCCTTCGCTCGCTGCCTAAGTCTAGGCTTGGAGGCGGAGGCGGCCGCCGCACCGGGCACGCCGCGACGTCCAGTGGCCCTGGGAGGATTGAAACCTGACACCTCAACTGCAGAGCTGAGGACCTGGGCGGGCAGTGAGTCTTCCAAGCAATCGCCCGCCTCCTCCTTGCGAACCACTGTAGCAAGTGAATGAAAGTGCGGTTGTGGTCCCGTTTGAAGGCAGTCAGAGAACACCCATTTGTAAGGTGGTTGTCCTATGGGTCCTGCACTGTTGTAATCATAACAGGCCACAAAGATGATCTACGAGCGTCTCCTAAGAAAGTGCTAATCACCACTTCCGTCATGTAATCAACACTGCATAAATGGAGAGGTAGCATGCAGTAGTGGAAAGAGTTCTGGGACCTGGATTCGAATCCTAACGCTAGGACAGGGATTCTAGTGCTAAAATGCTAGGACCCTCCCGACCCCCACCCCGTCCAGTTTCGTCGCCTTAGAATCTCCTGCTGTTGTTTGTATTCCCCTCTCCATCCTCTTTTGAATATTTATGACCAAGTATAGCATTTATTAATTCACGCATTTAATAAGGCTTTAATGCCCACTGCATGCCAGACTCCTTTCTGGTGATGGGGACACAGTTCCCAACAAGCAAACCAAATCCCAGTTCTCACAGAACTTACTTTAAAAACATTTTTTTTTTGGAGATATAAATTCATGCTCTTTTATTTTTATTTATTATTTTTTTGCTGTACGCGGGCCTCTCACTGTTGTGGCCTCTCCCGTTGCGGAGCACAGGCTCCGGACGCGCAGGCTCAGCGGCCATGGCTCACGGGCCCAGCCGCTCCGCGGCATGTGGGATCTTCCCGGACCGGGGCACGAAGCCGTGTCCCCTGCATCGGCAGGCGGACTCTCAACCACTGCGCCACCAGGGAAGCCCCACGCTCTTTTTATTTAAAAAAATCCATGGTAATACATAATATGCATATGCAATACACACAAACAATAATACATAATAATCCTATAAACTTCACCCAGTTTTCCCCAGACTTTACTTTTAATGAGAAGATATAAGTAATCAACAATAAATAAATAAATGAACAAGTTCATTTCAGCTGATAAGAGCCAAAAAGAAGATAGAACCGGGAGTGAGGATGGGGGCAGGGAGGGTAAGAAGGTCAGGGAAGACTTCTTGGATGCGGTGACATTTGAGTAGAGTCATGAATAATGAAAAGGAGTCAGCCACTCAGAGATTTAGGAAGAAGCTTGCTAAGCTCTGGGAACAGTGAGCAAGGCAAGAACAACAACAACAAAAACCAGGGTGTGGGGCTGGAGCATGAGGGACCAGGGGTGTAAATGGCATGAGATGAGGTAGGAGACGGTCCTGATCATACCCAGTCTTACAGGGCAAGACCAAGAGCTTGGGTTTTATTCCAGGTGCCATGTTTGATTTAATTCCACTGCTGTGTGGTTTGGAAAAGACAGGAACAAGATAAGAATGGAAGCAGAGAAACCAGTTAGGAGGCTACTGAATGAATCCAAGTGAGGATAATAATGGCCCGAACCAGGGAGTCATCTGGGTAGTAGGTGAGAGATGGACAGGTTTGTGATATATTTTAGACAAAGACCTAAATGGGCTTGCTAATGAATTGGGTATAAGAGTGAAGGAAAGATAGCTATTGCTACCTGTAAAAGATAAACAAAAACCTTCCCTTGGTCCCACATTTCCCTCAGCTCCTACACTATGTCTTCTTTAAGGCCAAATTTCTTGACCTGATTCTCTACTTTTTAGGTCTTCATTTCTTAATTACTCCATCCTTATGCCATCTAACCTGGGTTCTGAGCTGACCACTTTATCTGTCCAAAAACTGCTTCGTCATCAGTGTCAGTGGTGGGTGGCTTTTATGTGGATAAATCGAATAGACTCCTTTCAGTCCTTTTCTTGCTTCACCTCTCAACTGCATTTGTCAGTGCTGACTGCTCCCTCCTTGTAGAAACATGCTTCGGCTTTCCTTCTTTCTTTCTGGCTCTTCTTTCTCAGTCTCCTTCACTGGACTCCCCTGCTCCATGGAAAAGCTAAGTTCTAGGGATCGTAGGATTCTGTCTTGGGACCTCTTCCCTTCTGATCACTCATTCCCTACCTAAGAATCTCAAAAATCACATAGATTCTGTTCCCATCTAGATTCCAAACTCTTTATCTTTCCTCTAGGCACTCAGATGCCCACCTGCTTGCTTGATATAATCACCTGGTTGCTTCAGGCACCTTCAACTCAACACCGCCAACAATGAACTCATTATTGTGACTTCCCACCTGTTCTACCTCCAGTTGTTTATTCCTCTCTTAGTAAATGGCATCATAATCTACCTAGTAGCTCAGTCCAGACACCTGGGAGCCATCTTTGATTTCTTCCTCGTCTTCACTCACATTGAATCAATCCCAATCACAGTTCTGCCTCCAATATATCTCTCAACAGTTCTTGAATTGTTTCATTTTTCTCTATTCCCATGGCCAGCCACCACTTACTTTAAACCACTGTGTTCTCTTGCGTGACCTGTTGCAATAGTTCCTATCTGCTCCACCTGCATCCACAATTGCCACTGTCCAATCTATTATCTGCATCGCAACTAAAGTGACCTTTTGAAAAGATATCCTATCTTGTGTCACTCCATGCTCAAAAGACTTAAATGGTTCTCCGTAACCCTTAGGATTACATTTCAAATACTTAGCATGATCTACGAAGCTCTCCATGATCTTACTCCTTCCATAACTATAATCAGTAGAATACCTTCAGCAGCAGGGAATAGAAATTCAACTGAATGCGCCTTAATCAATAAGGGTATTTATGATCTAATATGTAAATTAGTCCAGAGCGAAGCAGTTCCAGAGTTGGCTCAGCAGTTAAAGATGTCCTTAAGTTCTCAGCCCTTTGCCATCCCCAGTGTATCAGCAGTGTCTTCCTCATGGCAGAAGGATGGCAGGAAGTGCTCCAATAATCACATCTACACACAACCATCTCCAAAAACAGAAAGGAAAGATAGAGTTTCCTTCTATTAGCTCCTTCTCCTTTAAAAGTGGGAGGAAAACACTTCCTAGGGGCCTTCCTCTGCAGACTTCCCCTTATATCCTATTTGTCTAAACTGGGCCCCATGATGGTTCTTAAACCAGTCACCAGCAGAGGATAATGAGGGTACTCTAACTGGCTTAAACTCATAACACACTCCACCGGGCTTGGCGCTTCAGTTGTCTGACCAATACAATTAGGGGTTCTTTACTGGGAGAGAAGAAGATAAGGAAATTGGATAGGCCAACAATAGGGCCTCCCAAAATACCATTGTGGGCCCCATCTGCTATCATTCTCTCCCTTATTCTGTATGGTCCTAAATTTCTCTACTTCTTATAATTTCTTGACTGTACCAAGCTCTTTCTGACCTCAGCGCCTTTATACATGCTTTTTTGCTCTGTTTGAACACTTCCTACCAACACCCACAACTCTCAGCTCCTCTAATTCAAATCTCAGGTCTTAGTTTGGTGACTTTCTACACCACATCCATCTCATACTATCATCTCCTTGGTTTTCTCATAGTCTGCAGGATTGGCCTTCCTATTTCTCCCGTGGCGGCTACTCTAAGAGTAGACATAATGAATGTGAAGTGTAGGAGGAGCCATGTGTGTAGGAGCTGATACATGTATTTATCTTTATATATGTGATTCAATACTAATTTCACAGGATAGATATTATATGTTCCCATTTTATAGGCTCAGAGAATGTAACTTAGCAAAGGTCACATAGCAAATATGTGGCAGATCCATACTTTAATACCAGATCTTTTGTTTTAAAATCCATGTGTTTTTCACTAAGGCACTTGTGTAGAGATGAGAAGTACTAAGAATCTTAGAAAAGAATAAGACAAAAATTAGATAAATTAAGGCAGGAAACTGGGACCTGGGGGGATAGATGAAAATTAAACATCTGATATTATTTATAAGGCTCTTAATAGACTTATAAAATTGACAGTAATGATGATGATGGAGGAATCAGCCAGAGAATGAATTTACAATCCAGACTCTAGGCCCTGAAAGGCATCAGAAGTATAGGTTAGTACAAAAGGAATTTGAAAGCCCTATAATCAGCATCTCTGGTATCAAGAAGGCTGATGAATCTCTCACTAAATTAAAAGGAGAATAAAATTGCCAGAAAAAATACATACTTTCCTTACTTAGTTCCTCCCAGGAGTAACGAAAAGAAATGAATTTACAATTTTAAGTAGTGCTGAAGATATGAGAAAGACGTCTCTATATTCTTTGAAGTTTATTGTTCATACCGGAAACTCAGAGGAAATCTAAATGTCCATAATAGGAAAATGTTTTTGTAAAGTATGGTAAATTTACTTAACAAACGGATAAAGCACCATTTAAAAATGTGCAGCTTGGACTTCCCTGGTGGTGCAGTGGTTAAGAATCCACCTGCCAGTGCAGGGGACAGGGGCTCGAACCCTGGTCCTGGAAGATCCCACATGCCACGGAGCAACTAGCCTGCGCTCTAGAGCCCTCGAGCCACAACTACTGAAGCCTGCACATGCCTGGGGCCCGTGCTCCGCAACAAGAGAAGCCACCGCAATGAGAAGCTCGCGCACCTCAAGGAAGAGTAGTCCCCTGCGCGCTGCAACTGGAGAAAGCCCGCGCACAGCAACAAAGACCCAACGCAGCCATCCCCCCTCCCCCAAAAAACGTGCAGCTTGCCATTTTTAGGCCCGTTTGTAGTGCTTCATTTTAAAAATGCACGTGGGTGAAAAGACAGGGATGTTTATTATAGTACTGTTTGTAATAGCAAAATGTTAGAAATACTTTGAATGTCTACCAATACAAGAGTGATTAAATACATTATGGTACATCTTTACAATGGAATACTATGCAGTCTTTAAAAAAGAAGAGCAACTCTGTAACTCTCCTCAAAGGAAGCTCTCCAACATATATTGTTGTGAAAAAGGCTTTAGGAGCACAACTGTATGTATTGAATACTATCATTTATATTTTTTAAAGCCCATATGCATGCATCCACACATACATCCACACACACATATTTGTACTGGCATATGCATATTAATATCCTTAAAACTATACACAAGGAATGAATAAGTGTGACTGCCTTAAGGGAGGGCAACTAATTGGTTGCTGGGGAGCAAGAATGGGAAGAAGTAATTTTATTGCATGATCTTTTGCATATTTTGATATTTGTGCTGTATATGCACTGTAATAGATAAAAATTAATTTTAACATACATACACCCTTTTACTCAATAATTCTAATCGTTGAACTAATGTGTAGACAAACATATAACAAGGAGATACAAACAGAAATGTTCTTTGAAGCATTGTCTATAATATCAAAAATATGCAGCTAACAAAATTTCCATGGGGAATGATTAAATATATTATGGTACACACATTCTGTGGAAGGCAATGCAGTAATAAAAAGAACAAGCAAAATTTTATAGCACTTAACTATATATCAGGTATTAAGCTAAATGCTTTATATATAGTAACTAATTTGATCCTTGAGGTAACCCTATGACATAGGTAACTAATTTTGTCCTCCTGATTTTCCAGAGAAACAGAGGTGCAGATAGGTTAAAAACTTGCCTCAGATCACATTCATGGTAAAAAGCAGAGCTGGGAGTCCAATCCAGGAAATCTCTCTCAGTACCTACGAATTTAACCACTATGCAATACTGGCCTTCCCTGGGATAACATGGGAGGTATCTCTAAGACACTGTTAACTAAACAGGGATATTGTTGAAAAAAGAAATGTTATACTTCTTATGAAGAAAAAGCATTATATATTTCTCACTGGGGGAAGGCAGTGCAGTACATGTTCAAGGTCCTAGCTCTTTCTCTTGCTGAGTGATCTTGGCAAGTTACTTCTTTGATTTCGTTTCCTCATTTTCAAAACACAGATAATGTTTACTTGTAGAACTGTTGTGAGAGGTCAAATGCAATAATGTTGAAACCCTTGCTCATTGCCTGGCAGGTAGTATTAAATAAATGTTAGTTATCTCTGGCTTTGTTTATTCAGCAAACATCCAAGGACAGCCTACCGGGTGTCACGCTCCTCACTAGACTCTGGGGACACAAGCAGGAGCAAGACTCAATGGAAGGACTTTCCAGGTGGTGCAGTGGTTAAGAATCTGCCTGCCAATGCAGGGGACATGGGTTCAATCCCTGGTCCAGGAAGATCCCACATACCGTGGAGCAACTAAGCCCGTGCGTCACAACTACTAAGCCTGTGCTCTAGAGCCCACGAGCCACAACTACTGAGCCCGTGTGCCACAACTACTGAAGCCCACGCGCCTAGAGCCTGTGCTCTGCAACAAGAGAAGCCACCGCAATGAGAAGCCTGCGCACCGCAACGAAGAGTAGCCCCCACTCGCCTCAACCAGAGAAAGCCCACACGCAGCAACAAAGATCCAACACAGCCATAAATAAATAAATAAATAGATTTATGTATTAAAAAAAAAAAAAAGACTCAATGGAGTAGAAGCTGTTGTTTTTGTCTGCCCAGTATCTCCTAACCTTTTTCAGTAACAGCACCACATCCTCTTCCTTTGGAGGAACTGACTTTTCATCTCACATGACCTCAGTGGGGCCACCAATCATGTGTCTGCTTTGTAGCCCTCATTGCCCTCCCCTGTCCTGAGTAGGAGTTCCTGTTGCTGGGATCTGCAGCTTCCCTGGTGTCTGTCCTTCCTAAGTACAGTTGACACACTTCCTATTTATCTCCTAGCTATGCAGTATCTTACCAGTGCTTCCTCTTTTTTCTTGATTAATTTATTGAGTTGAGTTCTGTTGCTTGCCACCAAACTCACTTACATATTTATTCTGCGTTCTCAAGGCCTTTCATGGCCAAGTAGGTAAGATGGACAGAAAAATAGCATTACTTTTGTTATTCAAGATGATAAGACCAATCTATACAGAGAAAGATCATTATTGGTGCTGACTTAGCCCAGGTGGAATGTAATGAAGGGGAGGAGAAAGAAAGAGCATTCCAAATAGAGGGAATCTGGAATGAAGGACAGAAGGGCAGAGCATTCCAGAGAGAGGACCTGGTGAGCACAGATAAGGAGGCAAGCAGCAGCATGCTCTGTTCGAGTCTACAAGCAGTTCTGTTGCTGCAATTTTAAGCACACAGCAGGCGGTAAGGAGAGAAAAAAACCAGAGACCTAGGCAGAGGTTATATCATGAAAGCTGTATTTGACAGGTGAAAAAATTTCAACTTGCTTCTGTGGCTTAGCGGAGCCAGTTAGGAGGTTAGGTAGAAGAGTGAAATGGCCATACTGCGATTTTGACGAGTCACTCTGTTCATGTCAAGGGTTCTCGAACATTATGTAGCATCAGAATCACCTGAAGAGTTTATTAAAATGGCCTCATTCCAAGATATTTCAATTCAGGGAGCCAGGAGTGAGCTATGGAAGCTGCATTTTTAACAGTCCCCCAGCTGGTTCTGATGCAGGGGGTCAATGGACCATTCCTTGAGAAATGTGGTTCCACATCACGGGCAAGCAGCAGATCTTTTGGGTTACTTTGACAACAGCAGAGATGTCAGTTTCCAGGAGAGAGTTACTTACATGCATTGCTAATGTAATCTGTCCACCACCTTGACCCTGCCTCCTCAATACTGGATGAGATTACACTGGTAAATACCATGGCACCGAAACATACATATCTCTGTATTTACAAAGACAATTTAAAAATTCCTACCTATAAACCTATCGAGAGTAATAAAGATTCATAGTGTTCATCAGAAATACGGGCATCCGACATGTGAATCTGAATGGTGTTAGCACACCTCCACAATCTGAAGTGTCATTTGATGGTACAATGAGGCACGATTCTCTTCTTAAAGGGAGAAGAACACCATCACAAATGAAGTTTTGCTGAATGAAAGACCTATGAGTTCCCCCCCAGGTAAGGTCCTAAATCTTCGTCTCTGGTTTCAGCATAATTGGTTTTTCATACTTCAATATTGTCCTCAGTTTTCCTGCTAAGCAATCTCACTGCTGTTTGTTGCTAGGTTTCCCAGGTAGCGTGTTAGGGGCAGCTGTCCCCGTGCCTTTCTGACCATTGCCATTTTCTGCAACCATGGACAGTCACATTACAGCATATTCTCAAAACATGCTGTCTGACTCCAGGAATAACTCGGTGAAATATTTCTGTAACTTTCAGTGGACAGCACAACTGAGTAATGTTTGAACCAAATCCACGTTTGGGGTGTTCTACTTCAATGAACATGAAATCGTGGCATGCCTAGAATGGGAAAGGACCATAGAGGGTTTCTGACCCAGTTCTCTCATTTTGCAGATAAGTAAACTGATTTCCAGTGAAGTGAAAGCAGTTACACTGCATCCTTCAACATTTCAAATGGACACATTTGAAAGAAAAATTAAGGCATTAAGTACTCGGAAAGCATTGGCACATTTATAAGCGACATAGTCTATTTGGGGAGGCAAGGTCACAAATGATGAAAAGATAAGTAACAATAAATGATTTAAATAGTAGTTTAAAACAAAATTAGAAGCAATATTAACAAAGTAGTCCATGATTAATTGCTTACAAATATAAGATCTCTTTGTGATTTTGCACAACAGCAACCATTTGCCATTGAATATTCTTCTATTACGAACACAACTATCCATCTTTTATCACAGAATAATGTCAATGCTTCAGGCTTTAATTCCAAAAAAATGTGATTGCTTTCTGTGATAAAAGCAGAAAGGTGTCTTTTCACCTGGGGAAGGCAAAAATATACTTTATTGGTACACATGAGTGTATATAAATATGCTCCCATTATGGAAGTCTTCTTTAAGCTAGAAGATAGTAAAGATAACAACAGATACTATTTTGATTGATTACTACAAATCATGCACAATGTTTAATGCCAAGTACATATATGGATGTATGTATATGTCAGTATTATAACAATTAAGCCATGTATACATTCATATACATACATGTGCGTTTATACACATATGTGTGTGTATAGTTGAATGTTTCAATGACACATTTCTTTCTGATCCCCTTTTCAAAATTTAGGCTAAGAGAGTAACTTGTCCAAAGTCGAACAATTGCCATGTGGCAGAGCCAGAGTTTGGCACCACATAGCTCAGCCTCCTAAGTCTATGTTTGTGGTTACTACATAAGGTTACAGGTGTCAGGTTTTTCCCATTATAGCGTCAGATATATAGGTAGGACTGAGTCTGTTTTATTTATGCTGTTTGTTTCCTTAGGTTGACACTCTGAGTTCCCAAATCCAGAAAATAATATAGGATATGGTGAAAACAGACTTGATTTTTTTAAGGCATAACATAGGTAACTGAAAATATCTTACAGTATTAAAGATGTCCCTAGAATAAAGCAGGTGTAAACTTTGTTATTCCCACTTTACAAATGGACAACTCAAGCATACAAATAGGCCTAACACACCATTTATTTCTAGCCTATGCCCTCACAATTTGAAAGGTAGGTCAGTTGAAAAAGAGACACAGAAATTATGGTAGAGGTTAAACTCCAATGATCTGGAGTGGCAACAACAGCTACTGTATGAATTTTATGAAGAAATTTCTGGGAAAATTAATGGTAAGAGCTCTTTTTCTGTGCCTCAAACTGAAGAACAACTTCTCCTCTTAAAAAATAGCATAGCAGTAAAGGTTGTGGGTGTCATTTTTTTGACATTATATCCAAATCCACATCAGTTGCACCATGTGAAAGACCAGTGGTGTCCTCAGATGTTGAAGTAAACAACTACTGTCTATAAGAAAGTGCTAGAATAAATACGTTTTATGCAGTGCTTGTGTTCCTCTTTTCCCTCCTCTGTTTGTATTTGGTCTTCTGATCTTTTGCACAAGCAATAGGAAAAGTGGGACAGGGTGGAGAGACACAGTCCACCTGGGAATTAGGTGCATACCCCTGGGCCAGGATAAGGACATGCTGTGAAGCAACCCTCCAGGTGCCATACTAGATACACAGAGCCTTTTTCCCGATGGTGCCCGGACAGGTTAGGTGAGGTGCTGGCTGGGTGGGGTCACTTTGTGTCCCTTTACAGTTAGCAGCACATGTTGAAAGAAGAGGTGTTGTGGACCAATGGACACTGGAGTAAGTTTATTAATTTTAAGACTTCAACTGGGATTATTAAAAGTGTAGCAGTTCTCCAACTTTAGTTGGAGTACACCAAAATAACATATCATCACTGTAAATGGAAATTTATTAAAAGCACAATATCCAAGATTTATATAAAAGATCATACAAAGAGAATTAACTTAAATCCATATGTCCTTCTTAAGAGCACCAGGCAATTCGATCCAGCATGTTAAGAATGTGCCACCAAAAAAGAAAAAGAATGTGCCTCAATTGTTTTGTAGTGTATGTATGTATATACCTCTAATGAATTGTATTGGCCTATTTTCTTCTTTTATTGGTCCCAGTATAAAACTGGCTTCCCTTCCAATATGTAAAATCAGTCACTATTAAAATGCCAATGAGGGTCTAGTGAGCATTTTCTTTTTTTGTTTTAGTGATCAGAAACATATCAATCATATGATATCGCTTATATGTGGAATCTTAAAAAACGGTACAAGTGAACCTATTTACAAAACAGAAATAGAGTCACAGATGTAGAAAACAAACTTATGGAGGGTAATGGGGAAGGAGAGATAAATTGGGGGACTGGGATTGACACATACACACTACTATATATAAAATAGATAATAATGGGCATCCTTGGTGGTGCAGTGGTTGAGAGTCCGCCTGCCGATGCAGGGGACACGGGTTCGTGCCCCGGTCCGGGAAGATCCCACAAGCCGTGAAGCGGCTGGGCCCGTGAGCCATGGCCGCTGAGCCTGCGCAGCCTGTGCTCCGCAAAGGGAGAGGCCACAACAGTGAGAGGCCCGCGTACCAGGAAAAAAAAAAAAAAAAAAGAAAGATAATAAGGACCTACTGTATAGCACAGGGAACTCTACTCAATACTCTGTAATGACCTATATGGGAATAGAATCTAAAAAAGAGGGGATATATGTATATGTATCACTGATTCACTTTGCTGTACAGCAGAAACTAACACAACATTGTAAATCAACTATACTCCAATAAAAATTAATTAAAAAAGAAACACACCAATAGTTTGTCAATTTTTTAAATAAAATTTAAAATTTACATATGAGTCTAATCAAACATGATTCCACTCAAAAAAAGAGAAATAAGCAGCTCTATATTCGCCTTATATTTAAACTTTGTATTTACAACTGGTAACTGCAATACATAAACTAACACACTCAAAAGATTTAATGGAAATACTGCTTTATTAGATTTGCTTCAGAGAATCATCTGGAACTCCATTGCCAGATAAGAATGAGTAGCCAAAAGGTTGGTCAAAAACTGAAGTTATCAATAGTGATGGTAGAGTAGCAGTAATGCAAAGGACAAGCAAAATTTAAATGGAAAATTCTTATGTTAGAATAATATAAAATTAACATTAATTATGAGTTAATCCTATCCTAAACGTAAAACTTACAAGAATAAAAACTAAACACGAATTGTAAACTGAACCACTGTGCCCCTGGCCTAACTCAGAAATAATGGCCTTTTCTATGGCATAGCGGTGGCCTCCTAGCTTGTCTCTGTGTCAAAGAGAATACAGAAAAATCAGGGGATTCTAGGTCGGCAGTTGCAGAGGTAAGAGAAGGATCAGTGTTTCCTTCACTTTCAGGCTCTGGAGAGTACTCCTTCAGGCAACAGTGGAAAAATCAATGCCAGATGGCTTTCAAGGAGATTTTGCTAATGGTTCTGTTATTGTCAAATCCCCTGTGGAAAAATTCCGATACAGCAGGGCGGGGCTGCAGACTTCATATCTCGTGAACTGCTGACCTCCAAGGTAGAGGAAGCGGTCTCACCCACAGGCCCTAGCAAAGGCTGTTTTTCCCACTATCAATGACTTATGACTTGGTTTTCAGACAAAACAGCAGAAATTTCCTCCCTTTTCCACTTTTGATTTGTGTTGAAGTGGTATTTTAATCAGTTAAAGAAAATTCATCCCTGGTGGCGCAGTGGTTGAGAGTCGGCCTGCCGATGCAGGGGGCACGGGTTCGTGCCCCGGTCCGGGAAGATCCCACATGCCGCAGAGCGGCTGGGCCCGTGAGCCATGGCCGCTAAGCCTGCGCGTCCGGAGCCTGTGCTCCGCAACGGGAGAGGCCACAACAGTGAGAGGCCCGCGTACCATCCCCCCCCCCAAAAAAAGAAAATTCATAAATAACGTTAGCTACTACTTATGAGGCACTTACCATGTGCCGTTAAAGTGCGAAGTACATTACATAGTTTAGCTCATTTCATCCTTCACTCTTAAACCGGTATTACTACCTCCATGTGAACTTAAATAACGGGCATAAGACCATGCAGCTTGTTAAGTTGTGGAGCTGGAAGGTAGACACGGGTCTGTATGACAGTGAAGTTTCAGTTTAATTGCTGTTCTATGTTTTCTGTTCTAAAGTACAGAATTTAAGAGAATAACTTCATAAATAATCCCATAGCCCTGGTAAAACTGCTTTCATTTTCTTGCATTCCCTTTCGTTATTCATAGGAATATCGCTGGCAACTTCTTTTCCGTTTATTGTTCTCTCCATCTACTATATCCTTTCGGTTTAGCAAGAGTAACCACTTTCCTAGAAATGACCTTGCACCCAACACCCCGCCCCCAGCCACCCTCCACTGTTTTTGTTTTGTTTTTTACTTTATTTGTATTTTTTTATTTATTTGGCTGCGTTGAGTCTTCGTTGCTGTGTGCGGGCTTTCTCTAATTGTGGCAAGCGGGGACTACCCTTTGTTGTGATGCGCGGGCTTCTCATTGCGGTGCCTTCTCTTGTTGCAGAGCACTGGCTCTAGGTGCAAGGGCTTCAGTAGTTGTGGCGCGTGAGCTCAGTAGTTGTGGCTCACGGGCTCTAGAGAGCAGGCTCAGTAGCTGTGGCGCACGGACTTAGTTGCTCCACAGCATGTGGGATCTTCCCGGACCAGGGATCGAACCTGTGTCCCCACCATTGGCAGGTGGATTCTTAACCACTGCGCCACCAGGGAAGCCCCCTGCCACTGTTTATTAGTTCAGGGATGGCTACCTGACCGAAGCTTGGCTGAGAATTCTGTTCCATAGGCATTTCAAAATTCGGGCAGAGAGATTTCAAAATATAGAGAAGGGAGGGAGGGAGGGAGGGTGGAAGGGAGAGAAAATGAATCAGTTCCTCTCTGCATTGGCTGTAACTTGTAAAATTCTGAAGCTTTGTGTCATTATGTTCTTCATCGTGGACTGCAGAATAGAGAAAGTCTTTGGCAGTAAGAAAAATGCAGAAGCACTGGAGAGACATGGAGAATGAGGAAGGCCTTGGATTCTCTACAGTGCTTCAGGCTTTAGTTTATTCCTGATGCCCAGTGGGGGCTCAGTCCTTGGATTCTGTGTTGTGTCCTGATTTTCCAGAAAGTTCTTTCTTTTGTGTAAGATAGCTAAAATTCACTCTTGTCACTTGCAACCAAAGAGTTCTGAACTAAAACTCTATAAAAAAACATAAATGCATTAAGCAGTTTCCCAATTGTCTGTCTCATAAGAACATCGAAAGGTCTGGAGGAGCGGTGGTGTGAGTGAAGTCTGGAGATGCCCCTTCTATCATATCACCTGCAGGCAAAGACAGTCCAACTCACACCGACTTAACCAGCAAGGAAGACTTACTGGCTTCTGCAGCTACAAGTGCGGAGGAAACGCAAGCTTCTGGGCTGACTTAACCCGGGGACATCAGCACCATTTTCTTGTCACCTCCATGCCCACATCCTTCTCAGGCAAGTGGTGAGATAACCAACTATGAGTTCAAGGAAACTTTCCTAATGTCCCTAACACATTTCACATTCATTCTTGCTACAATCCTTGTGGCCAGGGCAATGTCATGTGCTAAGGTGAGGCCCAAGCTCCTGAACTAACATCTGGAAAGCAGGATGGAGATTTAACAAGGTTATCTTCCTGAAGAACATGGTTGCATACGATCCTGCAATCCCACTCCTGGGCATATAACTGGAGAAAACCATGGTTCGAAAAGATACATGCACCTCCATGTTCATTGCAGCGCTGTTTACAATAGCCAGGACATGGAAGCAACCTAAATGTCCATCAACAGATGAATGGATACAGAAGATGTGGTACATATATACAGTGGAATATTACCCAGCCATGAAAAAGAATGAAATAATGCCAGTTGCAGCAATGTGGATGGACCTGGAGATTATCACACTAAGTGAAGTAAGTCAGACAGAGAAAGACAAATATCATATGATATGGCTTATATGTGGAATCTAAAAAATGATACAAATGAACTTATTTTCAAAACAGAAACACAGACTCAGAGAATGAATTTATGGTTACCAGGGGGAAAGGGTGGGGTGGGGAGGGATAGACTGGGAGTTTGGGATTGACATGTACCCACTACTATATTTAAAATAGATAACCAACAAGGACCTACAGTATAGCAGTGAGAACTAGGCCCAATATTCTGTAATAACCTAAATGGGAGAAGAATTTGAAAAAGAATGGATACTTGTATGGGTATAACTGAATCACTTTGCTGTACACCTGTAACTAACACATCATTGTTAATCAACTATACTCCAATATAAAATAAAAATTAAAAAAAAAGAATACGGTTGCTACTGTAGGGTGGGGGTAGAACAGATATTGGAGTCCACTCTAGCCCCCCTTTGGGCTCGCTAGCATCCTTACAGGTGCCCCTTCTTCCTCCTTGCTGAGAAACAATGGGTATAGTATGAACAGCACTGGCTGTGGATACAGACTGCCTGAGATTTTTCAGAATCTTGGCTTCCCTCTGAGTCTTCTTCTTGTCCTCAGCGGCCACTGGCCCTGTCATATTCTTTGCTTAAAGAAGGCACTAGAGTCTTTAATCTGCACTGAGGAGCCTTTGCTCTCTGGTGCCCTCAGTATGGCTGATGACTGCTCCTTCTGAGACAGCCTGGGAGGCCAGGGATGGTCCAGGGATCTCTGAGAGTGGGTAAGCTCACCACCAAACTTTATCTGGACTGTAGCTGCTTCTTGTGGCAATGTGATATTTTTCTTGGCCCTGAATGTCTCAGCAGTGGTACTGGATGTGGAAGTGGTCAGCACATAGTTAAATACTATCCCAATTGTTTAAGAGGCAGCACAGTTAAGAGCACAGAAATCTCAAAACAGAGTGCCTAGGCTGGGACCTCCCTAGTGGCGCAGTGGTCCTACTGCTAACACAGGGGACGTGGTTTCGATCCCTGGTTTGTGAAGATCCCACATGCCGCAGAGCAACTAAGCCCGTGTGCCACAAGTACTGAGCCCACGTGCCACAACTACTGAAGTCTGCGCACCTAGAGCCCATGCTCTGCGACAAGAGAAGCCACCGCAATGAGAAGCCCACACACCGCAACGAAGAGTAGCCCCTGCTTGCCGCAACTAGAGAAAGCCCGCGCAACCCAGGCTTCATTAATAGAGAAAGCAACGAAGACCTAATGCAGCCAAAAATAAATACATAAATAAATAAATTTTAAAAATACATATGTATTTAAAAAAAAAAAAAAAGAATGCCTAGGCTTAGATCCCAGCTTTGGCACTTAACAGCTGGCCATGTGACCTTGGAGAGCTTGCTTAACCTCTCTGTGCTTCATTTTGCTTCATCTATAAAACAAGGTTAGTAATAGCACCTATGACATGGGCTTGTGAGAATTTAGTGAGTTGATACATGTGAAACACTTTGAAGAGTGGCTGGTACATGATAAGTCCTCGTTAAGTATTCCCCAAAGTTATTATCATTATCATTTATTATCTTAGTTTGAATTTCCAGGAAATAGACTCTGAGATAGGAATTTTGGTGTAGGAAGGTTATTGGATAGTACTCTTGAGATCAACCACTGTGAGTGAGGTTAGGATTGGGCAGAGGGAGAACTTGACTTGGGATGCTGTTGTAACAGAGCCTGTGGGGCGAGGTGGGCAGGGAGCTGTCCTTCATTGAGGCCTTTGTTCCACTCCTCATTCCACACCCCTGCCCCGCTGTGAGTAACGTTGGATGCAGGCTTCCCCTGAGGACAGGTCTAATTCAGAGATAGGACAATTTCTAGGGTGGGACTTGGTGGTGAGGCATTAGCAGACATCACTCACGGAAGCTGGTGGGGGAAGAGCAGCTTGGTCATGGAGGGGAGGTCTGGGCGGTGCACTGTGACATCCAGTACCTACACCATCCTGCACCCACTTCCCTGAGATGCATTCACTCAAAGACATTCAACTGTGGTCTTAGCACCTCAGCAATCTGGGTGTTATGTCATCATCTTTACCAATTCTAGCCATAGCTCCTCAGGGGGCCTATATCTGAATAACAAATAACCTCCAATACCCCAGTAATCAAAGAACAAGATAACTGATTAAAGAGTTGGAAAATGGGAGGCTGGGCAACAACATACAGTTCCAAACACATATCATATCCTGTAAGACAGGAATAGTGAGCCCTCTATGCCATGCAGAGCCATGAGGTCTTTGGTTAACCACACTGGTACTCAGAGTTGTGTCCCTGAGAGGATCACCCTTTCTCTTGCCCTTACTGAGCCCTAGTTCTGTCCTCTGGGATGATGTCTTTTATTCAATGCCCTCTTTGGCCATATCTGGGGTGAGCGTCAGCACAGAATCCTCTCCTAAGGGCTACGTCTATTACGCAACCTATTTCCTTTTATTTTTAATTAATTACTTAATTATTTTTGGCTGTGTTGGGTCTTCGTTGCTGCAAACAGGCCTTCTCTAGTTGCTTCGAGTGGGGGCTACTCTTCGTTGCAGTGTGCAGGCTTCTCATTGCAGTGGCTTCTCTTGTTGCAGGGCACGGGCTCTAGGTGCGTGGGCTTCAGGAGTTTTGGTGCACGGGCTTAGCTGCTCCGCAGTTTGTGGGATCTCCTGGACCAGGACTCAGATCCGTGTCCCCTGCATTGGCAGGCGGATTCTTAACCACTGTACCACCAGGGAAGTCCTACGCAACCTATTTCCTGATGGTAGGCTTTCCAGCTCATGGGGATTATGTAGGGATTGAATGGTCATCAGATGTTCAAAGTGAGGGCATTTCCAGAAAGTCCTTAAGAAACTTCCCTTATTGGCCTGAATTAAGTCATAATCATTCTCAAAATAAGAATGGTTTCAATAACTTAGGCCTGGGATCCTACAGTAATAATTGGGGAAGGGGGTGATTTTATCAGGTTGGGGAATACCCCTATAGCTGTCATCAGTTTCTCAACCATTTGGAGGCTACACAATGGGAAGTGAAGTAATTGATGATGGGAAGTGATCCATATATTGCCCTGTCAGTCAGTAATTCAACTGGATCGACTGGTTGAGTAGGCAGGATATATAAAGCACTAATGAAAACTGATAATTTTGCAAGCTAATCTTCTCCAATCACACTCAAGAATCCCAAACTATACTTTCAGCCTAATGAATTGCCTAAGAAAGATGATCTATTCTAGAATATAATTGAGGTAAAAACTTAACAGAGGGCCTCTCACCTTCTGAGATGGCCCACACTCTGTGGAGTGTGTTTCTCTGAATAAATCCACTTCTTAACTATCACTTTGTCTCTCACTGAATTCTTTCTGCTGTGAGACATCAAGAACCTGAGCTTCATTAAGTCCTGAGGCCAGGTTTGTGATCTCAGTTAAAAGACCACGGGTTCAAGTCCCAATCTGGGTTTTGGCTGGGTTTGAGTCCCGGCACCTGGGTTCAAGTCCACCAGAGGTGCACAGTTTCAGCTGGCGAGCGAACTAAGGGACAGTGATAAGCTAGACCAACTCCCGCTCATCGTCAACACCGTGTGGGACACCTTCTGTACCATTCCTTGGCGACAACTTTTCAGGCAGTAACACCTGGTTGGGAGACTACCTTGGAAGGGATAACATTTAAAATCGTTTACTGAAGTTCAAGTTTATGTTATTCCCGTTACAGAGTTTGTCAGCAGGAAGAGAAATACTAAATTAACTAGGATTATTTGGCTCTAATGGGGCGCTTGTCCAGATGTGAGTCCCTTGGGATATACATGTTTCGTGCTCACAGTTTTGCGCTACATCCTTAGAAGGCTTGGGGGATGGTGAGGAGAGAACGGCTGGCTCCGTGGAGTGTGTGAAGGTGTCCACACCTTGTCCGCAGGTCATTTCAGTCACATCTTCTTAATCAGAATATATAATCTTACTACTTTACTCAATTTCATAGAGAAATCAAAAGAAGCATACAATATTATGAGCTTTCTTGCATGGTCTGTTCAAGATAATTCAGCAGCCACTAGTTTTGACTGAGTATTGGTGTCTTTGGGGAAACAAAAAAACGTTGGATGGATTTAGAAGTACTTGCCTGTCTCATCCCAGATGTTTGTGATCCAGTCTCCAGGTGTACTTTTTGTGTCCTCGTCTCCACCATGACCAAACTCTTTTTGGCATGTCGTGCAGTATGCTCAGCTTTGGTTATTTATTCCCTGATCCGGCAGTATGCATCCTTCTGTCTTTCATTAAAATAACATGGCTGTCAAAAACAAAACAAAACAAAACAAAACTCAACAGGGGATTATATCAGCAACAGAGAAGAACAATGAGCAACTTAATTTATTTGACCTTACTTGTATCGCTATTATGATGGTGACTCATTCTTCATTTTACATTAGATGTTCTGGTTTTGAAATTATTAATGTCAAGGGTTATCTAAAAATGCAGTAATCAGTTGTTTTGTCTGCCTCCCCAGATAGGGATCTCATTCAACCTTATGGACCTAATATCTAGCATAAGGTCTTAAACATGGTAGGAACTTGATGAAAGTTTGTTAAATGCCAAGTGAAATTCCTTGTAACTAGCCACTCACAGTCACTCCACATTTACTGATAATTTTAAAATGAGCTCTTCCTGGAATGAAACATTTACTTCTATCATCTATCTACATGCTTAGCATAAAATATAGGAATATAGGGAGTTCCTGAAAAATTGAATTGTTAATGTTAACAGGAACGTAACTTTATAAGCAAACCAAGTCTTCTAAATTATTTGAAAGTAGTTGAAAACTATTTGCTTAAGGTGTATAAATATGTCATTTATGTATATGTAGTGAAAACTATTCTTTATGGAAAAAAAAATGAGCCAGTTTACCAAGGCTTTATTCGTTTGTAGAACACATGGAAGTATATTAACAATCATCATTTAAATGTCAGTGATTCTCAGCCCCACAATCACTGAAGCAGGACCTCTACTTTTTTTCAGTTTGACCACAAGTATTTCTGGGGCTTATCAAGAGGTATCTCACATATGCTTGCAAAAGAGTCCTTTCCCATTGGGCGTTGTCACTGCTCTATGGTAACTCCTTCATCAGATTCCGTCACCCTTTGCTGGGTGCTGCTGCAGACCCTTGCAGGGCTGCCCTGATTCTCTGCCTAACACAGGGCTGTTTGCCTGCTCCCCCTACAATGTTGATAGGCACCACTGTCTCTGTTGGTTACTACCACTGATAGGAGTACCTTTCCATATTAATAAATATAATTATATGAAGTATTTTTGTTGACTCATATTGTTATTTATTTGTACACATCAGAATTTATATAATTTACCATATATTTTAATGGCATTTTATGCACTGTACCATAATTTATTTAACCAATCCCCAATTATTGGACATTTGGTTATTTTGTTTTTTACTATTATAAATAATGCTGCAATGAACATCCTTGTAGTCAAAACTTGCACATTTCCTTAATCTTTGCTTTAGGATCATAATAGCTAATTTGATGTTTTACATGCTTCTTAAAAGCAAGGAAATGATTTCATAAGTAGTTTAAGAACTGAAGAGTTTGCAGGATTTAGAAGAGCAACTGATAAAAATAGAAAACTCTAACAATTATACCATGTATACCAGCTTAATTATCAGCTACAACAATTCAAGGAAGAGCTCTTCACTGGCCTAGAGCAACTATCTTCCTGGCTACGTTGGTTTTGTTTAGAAACTGCTCACCATCAAGTAAACATGTGGTTTTGGAATAATTTTGCAGACATTTTTATTGTTTTTCTTTAAATATGTAATTAAGTTATTTGAATCCAAAGAAGAGTCCAGCAAAATGAGAACTAAATGAGCTCGTTTAATTTTACGATTTTTTACCTGTTTAAGTAGTATAAGCATTTAAACAGCAGAAGTAGAGCTTATGTTAGAGCACATTCCAGAGAAATTAATAATGGGAGCTCAAATGAGGGCAAGGAGAGGACTTAAGGAAGTCTCTAAAGCAGAGCTGGCTGGCTGATAAGCTAGGACCATAGGAAAATTCCTAGCTGAAAAATGGAAATTAGGAAGGAGACTGCAGTTCTCAACATTTAGATCAGTTCTGTTTTATTTCTTCTGCTGGTTTCTTCACTGTCAACCAGAATATAAATCTGGTTTGCCAGGGGCAAATCCCAGGTCAATTCTGTACATCTTATTCGAGTCTTTCTTTCTCAGAGACTGGTTCTGCTCATCATAACCCTTACTCACTGACAGGAAATTTCTCTATATCCAGATAGATCACCCAGTCATGATCACTGTATTGAGTGACTTACAAATCAGTTGCCTGCCTGAAATAATAATAGCTATCATTTATATGTACCACAGACTGGAGTAAGGTCATTACTTTCGTTATTTGATTTTATCCTCCAACAACCCTAGGTTGCTGCAATCTGCAGGGAACAGAAACTGGACTCAAGACTGCTTAAACAGTAAGAACTTGTACTGGCTTACAGAACAGGAAGAGCAAACATAGTGTTGGCTTCAGGCAAGGTTCCTCCAGGATTCTGGCTCTATTTTCTTACAATTCTGTTCAATTCTATATGTCAGCTGTGTTCTGAAGCTGATTTCCCTGGTGGTGTGGAATGGGTGCTGGTAGCATTTGGGGCTACTTGTGTTCTTTTTGATGTATGGAATGAAAAAGAGATTTCCTGTCCTTCCACTAGCAGAGCAAGGAAAACCTTTCCCAGAAGCCTCCATTAATTACTTTGTATTAGTCAGAGTGGGCTGCCATAACTAAATATCATAGACTGAGTAGCTTAAAGAAAAGAAATTTATTTTCTCACAGTCTGGAGGCTGGAAGTCTAAGATCAGAGGGCCACCATAGTCAGGTTCTGGTGAGTACTTTCTTTCTGGCTTATAGACTGCTAGCTTCTCTCTGTGCCCTCCCATGGCACTGAAAGAGAGAGGAAATGACAAAGAGAGAGAGAGAGTGTGCAAGAGTGCTAGCTGTCTGGTGTTTCTTCTAATAAAAGCACTAATTCCATCTTGAGGTCCAACCCTCATGGACCTCATCTAACCCTAATTACCTTCCAAAGGCCCCACCTCCAAATACAAATACAAACACCATAGCATTGAGGGCTTCAACATATGAATTTTGTGGGAGCACAATTCAGTCCACAGTGTCCTTCTTCATATCTCCTTAGCCATCCTGGTGCAATCATTTGCAGTGAGAATGAGATTCTCGTGATTAGCTTAGATGGATCAGCTGAGGTGAAAAGAATGTGGGGGAGTCAACCACAGAGCCTATGGTTAAGTAGGTACATTTCACAAATCAGAAGACTATCTGAAAGATGTTAAGTGAGCAGCCAAGGTCATGCACATAATGAGTGGGAGAGCCAAGATTCAAACAGCTATTTGTAGGTATAATTTACATACCATAGAATTCACCATTTTAAAGTATACAATTCAGGGACTTCCCTGGTGGTCCAGTGGTAAAGAATCCACCTTCCAATGCAGGGGATGAGGGTTCGATCCCTGTTGGGGGACTAAGATACCACATGCCATGGGGCAACTAAGCCCTCGCCGCAACTACTAAGCTTGAGGGTCTCAAAGAGAGAGCCCTCGTGCCGCAAACTACAGAGCCCACAGGCTCTGGACCCTGCGCCACATGTGCCGCAAACTACAGAGCCCATATGCCCTGGAGCCCATGCGCCACAACTAGAGAGAAGCCCAAGTGCCACAACGAAGAGCCCGAGCTGCAACGAAAAGATCCCGCATGCCTCAACTAAGTCACGTGCCCCACGCGCCGCAACTAAGACCGGACGCAGCCTAAATAAATAAATAAATATATTAATTAATTAAATTAAAAAAGACATCTATTAAAAAAAATAAAGTATACAGTTCAATGGGTTTTTTAGCAAATTTATACAGCTGTGCAACCGTTACCAGAACATTTCCATCACTGCAAAAAGTTCCCTTGAGCTCACGTGCAGTCAATCCTCACTCCCACCTCCAGTCCTAGGCAGCCACTGATTTGCTTTTGGTCTCTACAAGCTTACAATTTCTGAAAATTTCACATAAATGGAATCAGGTATTATGTGGTCTTTTGCATCTGGAGAGCCGAGATTTAAACTCAGCTGATGCCAAAGCCCTCGTGCTTTACACTACATGATGTGTCACTTGTTTGCTTTTCTAGCTTGCAGCTTAACTGTCCCCTCTAGTTTTAGAGTGTTTTCTCTTTTGAGAGCAGATACCTTGCTCTGGCCCTTGCCAGATACCAGGGCAGATACCTTGCCCTGGCCCTTGCAGCCTGCGTGGACCCCGAGTGCCGTGCCCTATCTTGGCTTCCAGGCATGGAGGGCCAGGCCCAAAATTAAATAGTTCCCCACTGCTCTTTGGACTTCGACTTAAGGCCTTTTTACAAAGTCCTTACTTTTAAAAGGTCTTTAAAAAGCCTTACTTTACTCCTTACTTCTTTGGTAGAATGGCACCCTTCCACTTCCTGAAATCTCCACTCCTGTCAAATCCAGCTGCTTGCAGAACTCCAAACAGACCTTCCATTATTAGATCTCCCTGCACTTGTTCATGCTGTTCAAACTGACTGGAGGCCTCTGATTGGATTTCGTGACTCTCCTGGTGGAAAAAATAGAAACTTTGAAGTAAAACACTGTGATTTATAATAAGAAATATATATTTGGACTTTATCCCTGTTTCTGTTTCACAGAGCTCCAAAAACTCTCGGAATTTCCTAAGTGATAAGAACACTAGCAGCATCTTCTGTTATAGAATCTGGTCTTTTATCTTTGGTTCCTGAAATAGCTCCAGAGCCATAAAGGTGAAAGGAGTGTCTTATTATTCATAACTAGTCCCTTTCAACCACACCTGAATTTATTACTTTTGGAAAGCCTCTCAGGATGAGGGCTGGTTGCCAGGGGAACCGACCATGATTAGAGGGTTGGAACTTTCAGTCTCATTCCCCCAACCTTTAGGAAGGGGAGAGGGGCTGGAGGCTGGGTCAATCACCAACTGGAAATGATTTAATCAACCGTGCCTACGTAATGAAGTCTCCACAAAACCCCAAGATGATGGGGTTCAGAGAGCTTCCGGGTTAGTCACCATGTGGAGTTGCTGGGAGAGTGACACACGCAAAATGGGCATGGAAACATGGAGCCCCTTCCCACATACCTTGCCTTATGCATCTCTTCCATCTGGCTGTTCCTGAGTTATATCCTTTTATGAAAAACTGGTAGTTTAATAGGTAAAGGGTTTTCCTGAGTTCTATGAGCCACTCTGGCAAATTAATCAAACCTGAGGAGAGGGTTGTGGGACCCTCCAATTTACAGCTGGTCAGTTAGCAACACAGATGACAACCTGGACTCCCCATTGGTGCATGCAGCGGTGGGGCAGTCTTGTGGGACTGAGCCCTGTTGAAATAAATTTCTAGGACCAAGATGGAGCCGCTCCTGCCCAAGGTACCACATCAGCAGAAGTTAGATAACTTTCATGTCCCTGTAAATGTTCCGCTTGATCAGGATTGCAGTATATCCAGCCAGCCAATCTCCAACTGCCAAGAATCCGTAATGATTTCATTGTTCTAAATAAAGTCAGATATGCAATCTCAGCCAATCAGTTTAAGCCAAATACTTTTTCCTTATTCCCTGATTGACCTGCTAGCCTTAAAAGGAAATCCCCAAGTTCTTAGCCAATCATGCCCTGTTTCCATGTTGCCTCTTCTAACATTCTATAAAGCTCGCTCTTGCCCATAAACCCCTCGGGAAGAGTGTTCCACTGCTTGTGAGGCAGTGTACTCTCATCCATGAATTGTTTTCCCTTGAATAAAGGACATCCTACTCGTTACTAAATTGTTTCGTCATTTGACAGCGCTTAACTTGTGGGATCTGGTGCTATCTCCAGGTACATAGTGTCAGAATTGGGTTAAACTGTAGGACACCCAGCGGGTGTCCCAGAATCCATTGGTGTGCAGAAAACCCGCCCATCTGGTGTCAGAAATGAGGTAGTATTGTCATAGAGTATTGAGAGGAGGGGAGACACAAAAAGGGAGTATGTTTTTTCCTTTACAGAACCATTTCGGTTTAAGCCCTTTTGCTATTTCCTGGTTGAGTGACTTAAAACAAGTTGCTAAAACCTTCTGAACCCCTGTCTCCTCCTTAGAGGACCATGGATACTAATAATTATTTCATAGGTTTATTCTGAGAGATCAGAATCTGCATGTGCAAATGCCTGACAAGTAACACGTACTTAATAAATGTGAAATCCTTCAGGACCAGAAGTCCTACTTCCTTCATGAATTTTCTTTCATCTTCCCAACCTAAACTGGTTGCTCTTTCTCTGAACTGTCATAAAAATCACAGCTAACACAATTAGTTTCACGATTAACCAGGCCTATGTTGTGATAACTCTTCTGGTGCTGTCTTGGATTACTATTTAAAACTCACAACTATTTAACTTTCCAATTAGATGATAAGCAACTTGCAGTCTCTGCATTATATAGCACAGTGTCTTTCCCAAGTACTTGGAAAGAATACCCAGTACAGAACCTTCTCTTCTTCAGGCATACTTCACACCACTTTAGTATGCTCAGTAAATAGCAGTCATTCTCAACAGGAAGCTGACAACAGAAACAGGACAGAGGAAGACTATATCCCCCTGCATCTGGAAGGACTGCAGGAGTCATTGTGACCAAGGCACAGACCTTTATTGACATTCTGATGTGGATGTGGCTCTGCTCACTCTGAGACTCCCAGTAACTGCAGGGGCAGCTCGCTTACCGTCCTCCTCCCGCAAGTGGTCCTGGGTCATAGTTCCTATTTCAAGCCCCTGTTGCCCTCATTTATAAAGACGGCTTCTGCCTTGATTCCTGGTTCAAAAGTTGCTTTCCTGGTATTCCAAGCATCCCATACCAAGAATGACATGATCATGAGTCCTAAGCAGGACCTTGCCGAGGATGCAAGGGGATGCTATTTATACTTATGTCAAGACAACAGGCATCACTCAGCACTGTCCAGGCCAGTTATCCATACTTCTCCTGGTACCGGATCTCTACCTTGCATTTCCCTGTCCTCTCCTTGAGGACCAAGAGCCGGTCCCTGAAACCCAGCAACAGATCTCCCAGACACAGATTGCCTTAACCTGAGGACACTGTCCTTTGCCCTCCTGGCTGGAATTGTTGTTAGCTGAGTCAGACCCTCCCACCCTCTTCCTAGGGGAGTGAGTTTGGCCAAGTCCCAAGATTAATGCCTGTTTTACTGTGAGAAAAAAGCTGTGCTTCCTGTGATTGGGCAAGTGCTGCTGTTAATCCAGTTATCTGGTTAAAGTACAAACTGTCCTCAAATAAGGGACAGGGAGCTTTGCACTGACAGGCCGCTGCCAATTCCACTTGTGCTGGAATCTACAGCACTCCCAGCCCTCCTAAAGTAGGTCATTGGGTCAGAATGCTTTGGGGAGTTCCAGCAGACCACAGTGTCACCTTGGCTATGACTCCCAAGCAGATTCCCTCCACCCCAGCTTTTCTCCTGGGGGTCTCTCCATCTCTCCGCCAAGTCGCAGACTTGGGTTTCTCTGACTCCTAGTTTTAGGCACCACTTGACACTAAAATACTTCCTAAGACACCTCTGTCTATCACTTTAATTTCTCCTTTAATTAGAAGCATTTTCCTTGGAAAGCCATGTTAAAAATGCACATTGACTTGAGGGGAAAGAATGCCAATATGACACATTGCTTTGGGGTTATTAGAATACTGATACTTCAACATACAGATGGCCAACAAACACGTGAAAAGATGCTCAACATCACTAATTATTAGAGAAATGTAAATCAAAACTACAATGAGGTATCACCTCACAGTGGTTAGAATGGCCTTCATCAAAATATCTACAAACAATAAATGCTGGAGAGGGTGTGGAGAAAAGGGAACCCTCCTACACTGTTGATGGGAATGTAAACTGGTACAGCCACTATGGAGAACAGAATGGGGGTTCCTTAAAAAACTAAAAATAGAGCTACCATATGACCCAGGAATTCTACTCCTAGGCATATATCTGGAGAAAACCAGAATTCCAAATAATGCATGCACCCCGATGTTCACTGCAGCTGTATTTACAATAGCCAGGACATGGAAGCAACCTAAATGTCCATTGACAGAGGAATAGATAAAGAAGATGTGGTACATATATACAATGGAATATTACTCAGCCAAAGAAAGGAACAAAATTGTGCCATTTGCAGAGACGTGGATGGACCCAGAGATTGTCATACAGAGTGAAGTAAGTCAGAAAGAGAAAAAAAAATTTCATATAATATTGCTTATATGTGGAATCTAGAAAAATGGTACAGATGAACTTATTTGCAAAGCAGAAACAGAGTCACAGATGTAGAGAACAAACTTATGGTTACCAAGGGGAGGGGGTGGGATGAACTGGGAGATTGGGATTGACATATATACACTACTATGTATAAAATAGATAATTAATGAGAACTTACTGTATAGCACAGGGAACTCTACTCAATGCTCTGTGGTGACCTAAACGGGAAGGAAATCTAAAAAAGAGTGGATACATGTATAGGTATATCTGATTCACTTTGCTGTACAGCAGAAATGAGCACAGCATTGTAAAGTAACTATACTCCAATAAAAATAAAAATAAAAAAAGAGAGGGGACTTCCCTGGTGGTGCAGTGGGTAAGACTCTGTGCTCCCAATGCAGGGTGTTCGATCCCTGGTCAGGGAACTAGATCCCACATGCATGCCGCAACTAGGAGTTCGCATGTTGCAACTAAGAAGTCCACCTGCCGCAACTAAAAGATCCCACATGCCGCAGCGAAGATCCCGCGTGCCGCAACTAAGACCTGGTGCAGCCAAAATAAATAAAATAATAAATATTAAAAAATAAAAAAGCATACTGATACTTCAAAAGACAAAGCTTTTAAGGTGGGGAGGGCGTCTCTACACACAATTTGCCAGAGTTATCAGTATAATTTTATCTCCTTGAGGGTGTTTTTGGGAGTAAAAGGACAAGATTATAAAAGTCCAGTTAAAAAAATCTTCCTTGAAGTAATTTCAGTCCCCTTTTACTGGTCTGTATCTCTCTTTGGTGATCTCTCCACTTCTGGAAATTCAGGTAAATTCAATTCAACAAGTATTTATTGAGGTCAACTTTGTGCATGCTATTATACTAGGCACTGGTGATATCAAGAAGAGCAAGAGAGTCCTGGCCTTCAAGAAACTCGGGAAAGAATTCCCTATTCCCTATTCACAGAACGTGTTATCGGCTCCTGCGCAGTCAAAATTTTAGCCCCTACATGTTTTTATTTCATTTCAAAGTTATATAACTTATATACACACACATTGTTAGAAAAGCAAAAGAATTACACTAAAGATGATCCACCACCCAAGCATACCTACTGAAAAAGAATAAACTATACATGCGTCTTTCAGGGAGAATTTCCTGCTAGGTTGCAAGTGCATTCTAATCCCTATGTCTTCTAGAGATTTTATTGGTTGTTGAGTCTCTATGTATAAAGTAAGCTTAAATACAACTAGATTCACATTTATAGTAAATCCAAATGCATAATTCCCTCCCACCTCTTTCAGGAGCCAGAGAAAAGACAAAGAGAGCAGGAGAGACTATCACAGATGTTTTGATAAAGCCGAAAAGCCGCCACTTGCATGAGAGATGAAGTCATTCCACTTTCTTTCAAAGGGCACATGAATTTGGGTAAACACCAGTGGGCATATTTAGAAGGAAGAGAAGCAAAAACCTTCTAATTATCAAGTTTCTTAAAAATAGAATGGGCTGCCTTGACAGATGGTGAGTTCTTTACAAGCTTTAAACAAAGCCAAAGCTAGACAACCTCTAGAAAGTGGTGCTGTAAAGATAAAGATGTCTATATGTTTTCACAAGGCATCTGTGGCCCAGATTCAAGAAAAGGAGGGACCCTTGAAAGATGCTGGGCCAGTTGAATGGCACTGAATGTTTTAAAGGTCTCCTTTTTTGCTGGCCTCTAAAATACCAAGTATGGAATATTTATTGAATGAACCTCGTTCTCTTGGGAGCGGAGGGAACTTGATAAGACATGATGTTATCTACGTGATTACCCAGGTTTGGAAACTTCCAAGGAGGAGTTAACACTCAGATTGCAGATCAGGTTAACGGCTTCTGCTAACAGGAAAACTCACATCTGGAGGAGTGACTCACGTTAGGCTGAAAGGCTGTTGGTTTAAAAAAGGAGACAGAATCTGGGACATTATTCAAGCATTTAGAACAAAGTTTAAACCCACACTGGGACCAGTGCTTGGGTATTCACCAACTTTGCAAAGGAAAACAAAATAAAATTGAAAACAATCTGGTGAGATGAAGTAAGGAAAAGACTCAAAGGTATATTTACATGTTTGTGATGTTGTACTTTTAATAATGTTGTTGCTTGCAATGTGCCATTGATGACAATTTATATACAAATTTTAAACCAATTGGACAGACTCCATCATTACTTTCAAACACTGTTTGGATACTGTATAGACCCTCAAGCATTTATGTGACTCATTGTCTGGAAAACTAACATTCTCAGACCCAGAACTCTAAGTTATAGAGAAATATTTCTCATAATATGAGATCTCTCAACCCATCCCTGCATCACCTATAGAGTCGGTTCATCTACATAACAACTGTACATATGATCTTTTACATATCCTTAAAAAAGATCATAATAATAGCTTATACCTTAAACTCATATCCAGTGTCAGGCATTGTTCTTTACATGTACATATACCTATCTTAAGAAAATCTGCTTTAGAGGTTAAAAACAGATATTTTTCTTATATAAGCAGTCCTTGTGTCGGTGATATACATAGCATAAATGATCTTTGATTTTTGTTTTGTCTTGTTTTACGTGCCTGTGTTTCTTTCTCACAGGATTTTCACATTTCACTTTACGTAAGCCTTATCACAGAAGCTTCAGAAAAGGGAATTTATCCGTTCCAAGACTCCTAAGACCACCCCTGTACCAGAATCTCTGGGAGCGGGACTCAGGAGGATAAATTTTTTTTTTTGGCTGCGTTGGGTCTTAGTTGTGGCATGCAGGATCTTTCGTTGTGGTCCGTGGGCTCAGTAGTTGCGGTGCGGGCTTAGCTGCCCCAAGGCATGTGGGATCTTAGTTCCCCGACCAGGGATCTAACCCACGTCCCTTGCATTGGAAGGAGGATTCTTAACCACTGGACCACCAGGGAAGTCCCAGGAGGCTAAATTTTTAATGAGCATCCCTAGTGATTTTTGTGGATGTTAAAGTTTGAAAACCACTGCTGCTATCCCTCTTGAATTACCCAAAGTACTGGTAGCTCCCTTTAGCTTTCTCCTCTTGGAGACCTGCCCCTCCCAGGATATTCCTCTTGTTCAGTTTCTTCTTTTTTTTCCTCTGCCTCTGGCGCATCTACCCCTCTGCAGGTAAAACAGAAGAACCTGCACCATCCTGAGAAAACATATTTGGACCCCTTTTCCTGTATTTAAAAAACTCTGTATATTGGGGAAAAGCTGCAAGAAAGAACACACACCCTAAACACAGATCGTTCTTATTAATAAGGTCAAGAGTACAGTGAATGAAGAGGAATGTCTAACAGTCACTATAGTACATACACACGTCTTCAAGACTTGGACCTAGAGCTTTCCTTTTATTTCTCAGAGATATCATTGCTAGCAGTGACTTACAAAAGCAAACACTGGAAGTCCTTTCATTTTTCAGATTTTCCCAGCTCTCATGAAATATGCTTATTTATCCACCTAATAATATATTATTATTTTTGCAAAAGTAATACATATTAAAACAATATAAAAGGAAACGCAGTGAAAAAAAAAAAAGTCCTTCCTACAGTAACCCCAGCAAATGACACACCACTGTGGTCAGTTTATCCTCCAGAGATACTCTATACATACCAACCATATAAATATATAACCCCCCTTTTTTACACAAATAAAAGCGTATTGTATACAACATTGTACACCTTGCTTAATTCATTGAACAAAACATCTTATTGATTGTTGCAAATCAGTACCTCATTCTTGTCAACAGCATATCCACTATGTTAAAATATAATGTAGTTGTGGTTCCCCTTCTTTCACTACACGGGTCAAAAAGTGTCTTGCAAAGACACTTGCAAATATACTGAGATCTTGCAAGGATACTGAGATCTCTTGCAAAGACACTTGCAAAGATACTGAGATCTTGCAAAGAGACTGAGATCTCTTTGATGACCGTGATCACTCTGCTTCCAGGCTTTTTCCACTATTCTTTCTTCAAGGTATGCTCCAATATAACTGCAGCGAAATAACTGAGGATTACTTAACCCCTATTATTTGGATTCATCCTAGGTAGATCATAGGTTCAGTCAATAATATTGCACAGCTCACAGGTAAAAGGAAGACTACAGGGTACGGAGGAGGAGAAATTGCTAAATCATACCCCGGTATTTGCTAAAGCAATGTTTTTTTTCAACTTCAGGTTGTGACCCATGGATAGATTGTGAAATCACTTTAGTGAGTTTAAAAATCCAGCATACATTAGAAAGAAAAGTAGAATAGAAAAGATGTGCAGCCCATATAAAAAAGGTACGTATTGTTTTATGAAACGTTTCACGTTTACGTTTACAAGTATGTGTACAGTGGTTTCTGATATGAAATATATCCCTAGCTGAAGTCACAGTAAAAATAAATTTGAAAACCTTTGTCCTCAAGCATACTCCTTGGAAAAATAAATCCTTTAAATAGGAAGAAAATGTAAGAGGTTTGTGGTGTTAAAAGATAAACTGAAGCATATTAAACATTTGAAGAGTTTATTTGAGCAAAAATTGATTGGGACAGGGCAGCCCCAAACCGGAAATGGTTAAGAGTGCACAGCCAACAGGAGCCAGGGGAAGACTTATATAGCGAAAGTGCAGAAGCAAAGAAAGGAAATTATTTGATTGTCTATAGCTTAAAGCCTAGGTGGCTGTTTGTAAATTGTTGTCTTTAAGTTTCAATTTCCTAACTTTGAGGTATTTACAGGTTTAGATTTCAGTTTGCTTAGTAGGCAGACAGGGCATAGAGCCACCTGTCTAAGGGCCTCCATGTTTAATTAATTTAACAATGGTCAAATAAGTTTGCCAAATCTCCAATTTGTCTTTTGGAGATTCAAAACTCATAGTAGCATATCACAAGCCCTGTAAGTCTTTCAGTGAAGAAATGTTTAACTAAACATTTTCTAAAGATTGGCTGCAGAACTTTTTTTTTTTTGTATTTCAGGGATAACATCTATTAACATCTTTTGGCCCTGGTGTTGGGAGAAGCAAGCTTTCATCTGTGCTGTCATGGTCTCTGATTTCTACTGGCAAGTTGTCATCTCTGAGAGTGCTAACTCCTGTCCGAGTTTGATCTACTTCAGTCTAACCCAAGTTATCACAAAGAGGGGACTGTGGTGTGTGCGTGGAGAGAAGTGTAGGCCACTGGCAGTAAGGAAATAACAGCATATGTCGATTTGCTCAGTCTCATTCTGGTACTCAGAATCAAACTGCTCTACCATGTCTTGCTTTTGACTACTCATTTAAATCCCAGGGTTTCTTCCAGGTCTGTGGCTAAGACCTCTTCCTAAGCTTCCTGCAATCCAGGCATGCTTAGGGAACTAATCTGGAGCCAGAGTGGGAGATCCCAGGGCCTTCCCTTGATAATTCCTTCTGCAGTTCTACTGCTATTACATAAGGTCTGAATTAAGACTTACAAGTGACTCAGTAACTAACTGGACTGAGATATTGTAAACTTGGGCAAGTTATTTAACTCTTCTTGGTCTCCAGTTGCCATATATAATATAAGGAGGTTGGACACTGATCTCAGAGATCTCATCCTGCACCAATATTTGGGGTTTAATCTGGTGGTTTTGACCTTTACAGTAATCCTGAAACTTCTTCCCTCTAGCATTTTCCTCCCTTCCTCTTTTTTTGACTTAATTTCCAAGTGTTTTGGCATCTGCTTCCGCTAAACATTGTATCAGTGGCTGGAGATAGGATGGTTAACATGATGGTGAGTAATTTTTATATCCTGTTCCCAGCAATCACCTGCTTGGACAAAATGGTGATTCCTAACTCTGTCTGGTCACTATCATTACTGCAGAAAACATTTTCTTCATTTCACAGAAACGTCTACTCTGCTAAAACAAATAAATACGTGACTCATATTTACATTAGAAAATAGATCATGCCAGTTTCCTGTTTGGGAGGCTTCCTCAGAGAACACCCTGCTTTGTTCCCTTGGAGAAGAACAATGATATCAGTAAGTGCTACCACCTTACAGCAACAGCTGGCCAAGTACTATATTCATGATCTAAGTTCTAGCCAGTGGAATTCTGTTCAGGCAAGACTCACTTCTGAGAGGCTGACAGACTGATTTTAAATTGAGTTAGGGACTTCCCTGGTGGTCCAGTGGTTAAGACTCCGAGCTTCCACTGCAGGGGGCACAGGTTCGATCCCTGGTCGGGGGAACTAAGATCCCAAATGCTGCGGGGCGTGGCCAAAAAAAGAAAGTTAAAATTGAGTTAAATGAAACTGGTTACTGATGTGAATACAACTATTCCTTTAAAAGGGTAGAATATCTATGTTACACCTAAATATCGAATATACTGAGAAGGTGGATACAAAATTAAATGTCTCATAAACCTTCAAGTCTATTCTGCAAGTTTTCTTAAAAACACACACAAAACAACTAGTAAAGAAGGGAATACCCTGGTGGTCCAGTGGTTAGGATTCCACGCTTTCACTGCCAAGGGAGGGCCCAGGTTCGATCCCTGGTCAGGGAACTAATGGGGAACTAAGAGCCCGCAAGCTGTGTGGCGTGGCCAAAAAAACCAAACCAAACCAAAACAAAACAAAGAAAAAACCAAACAAGCAAAACATGCTGGCTTTTCGTTAAGAACATTCAGACATACTTTTGGAATGCCGCTACATACATGGTAGTCACTGTAAAACTTTCTTTTTTTAAATTCCTAATTGTTATATGACCTTAAAAAAAGTATACTCTAGATGATGGAAGATAATAGTTGCATTGTACTTTGTACTGGTCAGATCACATGTGGGACACTGTGTTCAACTCTAACCACTGCATTTTTAGAGAAACACAGGCAAATGAAAATATTCTCAGAGATGTGAGGGAACTTAAAATCATTGGTAAATGGAATTGCTAAAAAGGGTGTGTATTTTTGGACCAGAGAAGAGCAAATGATAAGGGCACACAATAGCTAGCTAGCTGTCTTCAAATATGTAAAAGGAGGTAGCATTCTTATACATTGCTCTGGAAAGCAAAACACAGACAAAGGGTAGCCATCAGAGGAGGCATATTTTAGCTTAACCTAAGATGTAGATTAGATTTTTGCTTTGGTATTTGATCATTAGAGGTAACCAAACAGAGGCTAGACTATCACCTGGCTGGAATATTGTAGCTTTTAATTCTTTTTTGAATATTAGATTTTATGTTCCTTCTTTCCCTTTGGTCAGTGTGAAACCCAGAATCTGATGAAGGAATTAGGCCACAGAGTACAATTCTATATTACATTTGAAAAGGTTACCTGGTACAATTTGATACAGAACCTAGGTTTTCTTTGGAACCATGTTTCTCATAGCTCTAAACTAATTGCAAAGTTGTGCCTGATCTCATTCATATTCCTGATGTATATTTCCAAGCATAAGTAGCATAAAATATCTCATATTATGACCTCAAGGACATAGTTTTGAAGATATGTATAACTTGCAGTGCCAGAAATGTAACCTTTCAGCTTTTTAAAAATTGAAACTTCAAGGGCATTTTCTTGAAATAGATTGAGCTCAACTTGCCCTGCAATTTTCTAGAAGAAAACCTGTTATCAATTTTCAGAGAATCATCCCAGGAAGTGCTGACTTTCAGAAGTAGGATGAAGATCACATCCCGCGGGCATCACATCCTGCGTGTGGGCCGAGTGCCTCTATAAATCGTCAGTCATGGATGCACTGCTCTGAGTGAGGGCTGGGGGCGTGAGTGACAAGACAAAGTCAATGAATACAAGTGGGGTGAGGAGGGGGTGTGGAATGGGAGGGTGGAGCTCCGCAGAAGGGGAGAAGGACTAGCAGTGCCAAGTGCAAGCAGTGGTTACAGCCTTCAGCAGAGCAGCTGAGAGTATGCACAGATGCCTGCAAGGAGACTGTGGAAAGATTGAGTTGCCTTTCCTTTCCAGAAGAGCATTTAGATGGATGAAAGCAGAATTGTATACTCTCAGATTTTAATCCATTGGTGTTGGAGAATAGAGAAGCCTACAGATTCTGATGATGGTAAAAATACTATTTTATATTTGAATATTATATTTTTCAAAGTTCTTTCACATTTTATGGGACCAAATATAACACTGTAGAGACTTTAAAATATTCTTGCAATTTTTGGCCTCCCAAACCTGTGTAATGGCTGCCAAATTGAGCGTATCCAATGTCTTTGTAGGGCCAGTGAATTTAGCGGGTATCAGGGATGACCTCAGCATTTTATTTTTTCAGTAACTAATACAAAGACCATGTCTCCAACTTCATATTCTGGCCCACTGTGTAGTTTGGAAGTTAGAGCTAGTTTTGTGGTGCAAAATATTGTCCAGAAGGAAATTTGGCCAGGACATTGACTTGATTGCTTAAAAACATGTGCAGGAGGTCCAGGATGCATTTTATAAGTTTGTTCTGGTTTATTCTGATAAACCTTATGGTCATATGCTTTTAAGACTGGTGCCAGTGATTCCTCAAACTAAAGCAGAAATGTTAGGCTTCCCTGGTGGTGCAGTGGTTGAGAGTCCGCCTGCCGATGCAGGGGGCACGGTTTCGTGCCCCGGTCCGGGAAGATCCCACATGCCGCGGAGCGGCTGGGCCCGTGAGCCGTGGCCGCTGAGCCTGCGCGTCCGGAGCCTGCGCTCCCCAACGGGAGAGGCCACAACAGTGAGAGGCCCGCGTATCACCAAAAAAAAAAAAAAAAAAGGCAGAAATATTAAGTATTATTTTTCAAATCAATATTCTTCATACCTTGTGGTTATTCTCAGAAAACACAACTTTATTTTTTCTCAAATACAATAGTAAGGATTCTATTCAGATTCATGTACCAAGTATTTATTGAGGAGAAAGTCAAAACACAAGTTATGTCATTATAAAGCGTCATGGCAACAGAAGGGGTATAGCATATAATAGATAAGAGCATGGAGTCACAGTCTGACTGTCAGAGTTTAAATTTTAACTCTACCACTTACTACATGAGATTTCTTGGGTGAGCCAATTAATTTCTCTGTGCCTTGTTTCCCTCAGTTGTGCACTGGGCATAATAATAAGACCTACTTCTTAGAATTGTGAATTTTCAACGAATTAATACATGTAGAACAGTCTGAACAGGACCTAGCCTTGGTAAATGCTCTGTAAGTGGTAGCTATCATCATTCAAGGATTTCTACTTGGATTTTAAGAATTCAAGCAAAAGTTTCCTTAACTTTTCCATATGTTTTAAAGCATAGTGAAAGAATTTTATACCTTAGATCTTTTTAGAAATTACACTTCTTACAGTTTCAGAATTTCAAATCAGTGGACAAGTGTAAATATAATAATGTTTAGATATGTAAAGTGAAATAATTTCATTTAAAAAAGTGAGAGAATTTAAGTATGTGTAAAAATGAGAGAATTTAGGTATATGTATTAGATTAAGGGACTTGCCCAAGATGTGAAATACGAAGCCTGTATCAGGGATTCTGTCTTCCGATAACCTCTAGAGCATTGCATAAGTATGTAAACCATAATCTGCAAGCAAAAGTAAATAAATACCCAGAGCCAACTTTGGATCACAGATGTTATTAGCACTTTTGTACCCACTGGTATTTTTATAAACGTGGCTTTAAATGCAAGATGAGTTAAAGTCCAATGTGACTTTAAGTAAGTGAGTTGAGTCATCTTAGCTTCTGCAAAATGTACTCAATTGCTTTTCCATGACAGCAACCTTAAGAGAGTATCTATACATAGGCAAGGTAGAATGATTATCTGGGGAAAGCAAACCATATAATTCAAACCAAATGACGCCCTTTGGTCTAAACTTTCTGAATAACTATGACTAAATTGGTTGTTCTTTGTTTTATTTTGTTTGTTTTATTTTGGAAACTGGGGGATCAGCAGGAAAAGTGGATGAAGGAAGAACTAACTTATCCAAACAATTGTCTCAATTTTCTACCCAGGGCCAGTCAGTGTTGACCCTTAAAATAGATAATAGAAAATGCTGTGGAAGTGTTTTGCCCCAAAAAAGGAATACTAGCTTCTGTCATTTCACTGTTGTAGCATAACTTCTATTTAAACTTTACGTTTTAAAGTATTGTCATTATTAAGATGTTGATTTTAAGCTGCTATCAGACAAAAATCTATACTTGCAGTGTCACTACTGCCTGTCAGCAGAAAGCAAGGCTAGCACATTGATTTCTTTTTTTTTTGTATTTTTTTTATATACAGCAGGTTCTTAATAGTTATCAATTTTATACACATCAGTGTATACATGTCAATCCCAATCTCCCAATTCACCACACACACACCCTCGCGGCTTTCCCCCCTTGGTGTCCATACGTTTGTTCTCTACATCTGTGTCTCAATTTCTGCTCTGCAAACTGGTTCATCTGTACCATTCTTCTAGGTTCCACATACATGTGTTAATATACAATATTTGTTTTTCTCTTTCTGACTTACTTCACTCTGTATGACAGTCTCTAGATCCATCCACGTCTCAACAAATGACCCAATTTCGTTCCTTTTTATGGCTAATATTCCGTTGTATATATGTACCACATCTTCATTATCCACTCGTCTGTTGATGGGCATTTAGGTTGCTTCCATGACCTGGCTATTGTAAAGAGTGCTGCAATGAACATTGGGGTGCATGTGTCTTTTTGAATTGTGGTTTTCTCTGGGTATATGCCCAGTAGTGGGATTGCTGGATCATATGGAAATTACATTTTTACTTTTTAAGGAACCTCCATACTGTTCTCCATAGTGGCTGTATCAGTTTCCATTCCCACCAACAGTGCAAGAGGGTTCCCCTTTCTCCACACCCTCTCCAACATTCATTGTTTCTAGATTTTCTGATGAAGCCCATTCTAACTGGTGTGAGGTGATACCTCATTGTAGTTTTGATTTACATTTCTCTAATAATTAGTGATGTTGAGCAGCTTTTCATGTGCTGCTTGGCCATCTGTATGTCTTCTTTGGAGAAATGTCTATTTAGGTCTTCTGCCCATTTTTGGATTGGCTTGTTTGTTCTTTTAATATTGAGCTGCATGAGCTGTTTATATATTTTGGAGATTAATCCTTTGTCCGTTGATTCATTTGCAAGTATTTTCTACCATTCTGAGGGTTGTCTTTTCATCTTGTTTATGGTTTCCTTTGCTGTGCAAAAGCTTTGAAGTTTCATTAGGTCCCATTTGTTTATTTTTCTTTTTATTTCCATTACTCTAGGAGGTGCATAAAAAAGGATAATGTTGTGATTTATGTCAAAGAGTGTTCTTCCTATGTTTTCCTCTAAGAGTTTTAGAGTGTCCAGTCTTAAATTTAGGTCTCCAATCCATTTTGAGTTTACTTTTGTGTATGGTGTTACGGAGTGTTCTAATTTCACTCTTTTACATGTAGCTGTCCAGTTTTCCCAGCACCACTTACTGAAGAGGCTGTCTTTTCGCCACTGTATATCCTTGCCTCCTTTGTCATAGGTTAGTTGACCATAGGTGCATGAGTTTATCTCTGGGCTTTCTATGTTGTTCCATTGATCTATGTTTCTGTTTTTGTGCCAGTACCATACTGTCTTGATTACTGTAGCTTTGTAGTATAGTCTGAAGTCAGGGAGTCTGAATCCTCCAGCTCCATTTATTTCCCTCAAGACTGCTTTGGCTATTCGGGGGCTTTTGTGTCTCCATACAAATTTTAAGATTTTTTGTTCTAGTTCTGTAAAAAATGCCATTGGTAATTTGATAGGGATTGCATTGAATCTGTAGATTGCTTTGGGTAGTAGAGTCATTTTCACAGTATTGATTCTTCCAATCCAAGAACATGGTATATGTCTCCGTCTGTTGGTATCATCTTTAATTTCTTTCATCAGTGTCTTATAGTTTTCTGCATACAGGTCTTTTGTCTCCCTAGGTAGGCTTATTCCTAGGTATTTTATTCTTTTTGTTGCAATGGTAAATGGGAGTGTTTCCTTAATTTCTATTTCAGATTTTTCATCATTAGTGTATAGGAATGCAAGAGATTTCTGTGCATTAATTTTGTATCCTGCAACTTTACCAAATTCATTGATTAGCTCTAGTAGTTTTCTGGTGGCATCTTTAGGATTCTCTATGTATAATATCATGTCATCTGCAAACAGTGACAGTTTTACTTCTTCTCTTCCAATTTGTATTCCTTTTACTTCTTTTTCTTCTCTGATTGCTGAAACTAGGACTTCCAAAACTATGGTGAATAATAGTGGTGAGAGTGGACATCCTTGTCTTGTTCCTGATCTTAGAGGAAATGGTTTCAGTTTTTCACCATTGAGAGTGATGTTTGCTGTGGGTTTGTCGTATATGGCCTTTATTATGTTGAGGTAGTTTCCCTCTATGCCTACTTTCTGGAGAGTTTTTATCATAAATGGGTGTTGAATTTTGTCAAAAGCTTTTTCTGCATCTTTTGAGATGATCATGAGGTTTTTATTCTCCAATTTGTTAATATGGTGTATCACATTGATTGATTTCCATATATTGAAGAATCCTTGCATCCCTGGGATAAATCCCACTTGATCATGGTGTATGATCCTTTTAATGTGTTGTTAGATTCTGTTTGCTAGTATTTTGTTGAGGATTTTTGCATCTATATTCATCAGTGATATTGGTCTGTAATTTTCTTTTTTTGTAGTATATTTGTCTGGTTTTGGTATCAGGGTGATAGCGGCCTCATACAATGAGTTTGGGAGTGTTCCTTCCTCTGCATTTTTTGGGAACAGTTTGAGAAGGCTGGGTGTTAGCTCTTCTCTAAATGTTTGATAGAATTCACCTGTGAAGCCATCTGGTCCTGAACTTTTGTTTGTTGAAGATTTTTAATCACAGTTTCAATTTCAGTGCTTGTGATTGGTCTGTTCATATTTTCTATTTCTTCCAGGATCAGTCTTGGAAGGTTATACCTTTCTAAGAATTTGTCCGTTTCTTCCAGGTTGTCCATTTTATTGGCATAGAGTTGCTTGTAGTAGTCTCTTAGGATGCTTCGTATTTCTGCGGTGTCTGTTGTAAGTTCTCCTTTTTCATTTCTAATTTTATTGATTTGAGTCCTCTCCCTCTTTTTCTTGATGAGTCTGGCTAATGGTTTATCAATTTTGCTTATCTTCTCAAAGAACCAGCTTTTAGTTTCATTGATCTTTGCTATTGTTTTCTTTGTTTCTATTTCATTTATTTCTGCTCTGATCTTTATGATTTCTTTCCTTCTGCTAACTTTGGGTTTTGTTTGTTCTTCTTTCTCTAGTTCCTTTAGGTGTAAGGTTAGATTATTTATTTGAGATTTTTCTTGTTTCTTGAGGTAGGCTTGTATAGCTATAAACTTCCCTCTTAGAACTGCTTTTGCTGCATCCCATAGGTTTTGGATTGTCGTGTTTTCATTGTCATTTGTCTCTAGGTATTTTTTGATTTCTTCAGTGATCTCTTGGTTAGTTAGTAATGCCGTGTTTAGGATCCACGTGTTTGTGTTTTATACGTTTTTTTCCCCTGTAATTCATTTCTAATCTCATAGCGTTGTGGTCAGAAAAGATGCTTGATATGATTTCACTTTTCTTAAATTTACTGAGGCTTGATTTGTGACCCAAGACGTGATCTATCCTGGAGAATGTTATGTGTGCACCTGATAAGAAAGCGTAATCTGCTGTTTTTGGATGGAATGTCCTATAAATATCAATTAAATCTATCTGGTCTATTGTGTCATTTAAAGCTTCTGTTTCCTTATTTATTTTCATTTTGGATGATCTGTCCATTGGTGTAAGTGAGGTGTTAAAGTCCCCCACTATTATTGTCTTACTGTTGACTTCCTCTTTTGTATCTGTTAGCAGTTGCCTTATGTATTGAGGTTCTCCTTTGTTTGGTGCATATATATTTATAATTGTTATATCTTCTTCTTGGATTGATCCCTTGATCATTATGTAGTGTCCTTCCTTCTCTCTTGTAACCTTCTTTTTTTTAAAGTCTATTTTATCTGGTATGAGTATTGCTACTCCAGCTTTCTTTTGATTTCCCTTTGCATGGAATATCTTTTTCCATCCCCTCACTCTCAGTCTGTATGTGTCCCTAGGTCTGAAGTGGGTCTCTTGAAGACAGCATATATATGGGTCTTGCTTTTGTATCCATTCAGCAAGCCTGTGTCTTTTGGTTGGAGCATTTAATCCATTCACGTTTAAGGTAATTATCGATATGTATGTTCCTATGACAATTTTCTTAATTGCTTTGGGTTTATTTTTGTAGGTCCTTTTCTTCTCTTGTGTCTCCCACTCAGAGAAGTTCCTTTAGCATTTGTTGTAGAGCTGGTTTGGTTGTGCTGAATTCTCTTAGCTTTTGCTTGTCTGTTAAGCTTTTGATTTCCCCATTGAATCTGAATGAGATCCTTGCTGGGTAGAGTAATCTTGGTTGTAGGTGCTTCCCTTTTACCACTTTAAATATATCATGCCACTGCCTTCTGGCTTGTAGAGTTTCTGCTGAGAAATCAGCTGTCAACCTTATGGGAGTTCCCTTGTATGTTATTTGTCGTTTTTCCCTTGCTGCTTTCAATAATTTTTCTTTGTCTTTAATTTTTGCCAATTTGATTACTACGTGTCTTGGTGTGTTTCTCCTTGGGTTTATCCTGTATGGGACCCTCTGTGTGTCCTGGACTTGGGTGGCTATTTCCTTTCCCATGATAGGGAAGTTTTTGATTATAATCTCTTCAAATATTTTCTCGTGTCCTTTCTCTCTCTCTTCTCCTTCTGGGACCCCTGTAATGCTAATGTTGTTACGTTTAATGTTGTCCCAGAGGTCTCTTAGGCTGTCTTCATTTCTTTTCATTCTTTTTTCTTTATTCTGTTCTGCAGCAGTGAATTCCACCATTCTGTCTTCCAGGTCACTTATCTGTTCTTCTGCCTCAGTTATTCTGTTTTTGATTCCTTCTAGTGTAGTTTTCATTTCAGTTATTGTATTGCTCATCTCTGTTTGTTTGTTCTTTAATTCTTCTAGGTCTTTGTTAAACATTTCTTGCATCTTCTTGATCTTTGCCTCCATTCTTTTTCCGAGGTCCTGGATCATCTTCACTCTCATTATTCTGAATTCTTTTTCTGGAAGGTTTCCTATCTCCACTTCATTTAGTTGTTTTTCTGGGGTTTTATCTTGTTCCTTCATCTGGTACATACCCCTCTGCCTTTTCATCTTGTCTATCTTTCTGTGAATGTGGTTTTTGTTCCACAGGCGGCAGGATTGTAGTTCTTCTTGCTTCTGCTGTCTGCCCTCTGGTGGATGACGCTATCTAAGAGGCTTGTGCAGGTTTCCTGATTGGAGCGACTGGTGGTGGGTAGAGCTGGGTGTTGCTCTGGTGGGCAGAGCTCAGTAAAACTTTAGTCTGCTTGACTGCTGATGTGTGGGGCTGGGTTCCCTCCCTGTTGGTTGTTTGGCCTGAGGCAACCCAACACTGGAGCCTACCTGGGCTCTTTGGTGGGGCTCATGGCAGACTCTGGGAGGGCTCACGCCAAGGAGTACCTCCCAGAACTTCCACTGCCAGTGTTCCTGTCCCCACGGTGAGCCGCAGCCATGCCCCGCCTCTGCAGGAGACCCTCCAACACTAGCAGGTAGGTCTGGTTCAGTCTCCTATGGGGTTACTGCTCCTTCCCCTGGGTCCCAACGTGCACACTACTTTGTGTGTGCCCTCCAAGAGTGGAGTCTCTGTTTCCCCCAGTTCTGTCAAAGTCCTGCAATCAAATCCCACTAGCCTTCAAAGTCTGATTCTCTAGGAATTCCTCCTCCCGTTGCCAGACCCCCAGTTTGGGAAGCATGATGTTGGACTCAGAGCCTTCACTCCAGTGGGTGGACTTCTGTGGTATAAGTGTTAGTTATCCAGTCTGTGAGTCACCCACCCAGCAGTTATGGGATTTGATTTTGCTGTGATTGAGCCCCTCCTACCGTCTCATTGTGGCTTCTCCTTTGTCTTTGGATGTGGGGTATATTTTTTGGTGAGTTCCAGTGTCTTCCTGTCGATGACTGTCCAGCAGCTAGCTTTGATTCTGGTGTTCTTACAAGAGGGAGTGAGAGCACGTCCTTCTTCCGCCATCTTGGTTCCAATCCACATTGATTTCTAAATGCTTGTCGAGGAAGAGAAGAAGTGCTCAGACATGAGATGCGAGAGGACTCAATTTTCCAATGCGCGACTTGGATTCAGTCTAAAATGTCAACCTAAGAATTGGCAGTCAATATGAAACTGAGTTCTTATACACACACATGAAATAACTAGAGCAAAATCAATTATTTTTTGTCACTACCTAAAATATTAGAAACTTCTTAAAAGCATTTGTCACCATAGTTGATGTGAACTAAACCATCAACTATTTTAACTGATATTGACAGAACACAACACCTAATAGACTTGTGCTCTTCAATTGTACTTTTAAAATTTCTTTTCAAATTCATGTTAAATAATGAATATTGACTCAAAGATGTTGACTAATTTTTTTTTTTTTTTTTTTTTGTGGTATGCGGGCCTCTCACTGTTGTGGCCTCTCCCGTTGCAGAGCACAGGTTCTGGATGCGCAGGCTCAGCAGCCATGGCTCACGGGCCCAGCTGCTCCGCGGCACGAACCCGCGTCCCTTGCATCGGCAGGCGGACTCTCAACCACTGAGCCACCAGGGAAGCCTGTTGACTAATTTTTTAAAAAATCTAATAAAAAATCATAATCATGTAGAATATGTTATTTGAGTACAACAGGATTAAATTAGGAACCACAAAACAGGCATCTTGGTGTATTAGGCTGCTCAGGCTGCTACAACGAAATACCACAGCCTATATATTCAAAGTGCTGAAGGGGGAAATAACTATCAATCTACAATCCTATATCTGGCAAAACTGTCCTTCAAAAATGAGGGAAAAATTGATATAGTCTTAGAAAACCAAAAGCTAAGGGAGTTAATTACCACTGTACCTGTCATGCAAGAAATCTTTCAAGTTGAAATGAAAGGAAACTAAACAGTAACTTAAAGCTGTATGAAGAAATAAAGATATTTGGTAAAGGAAAGTATATGAACAATTATAAAAACTAGCATTATTGTAACTTTGAAATAAAAATACCACAGCATAGGTAGCCTGAAGAACATAAGTTAATTGTCTCACAGTTCTGGAGGCTGGAAGTCTAAGATCAAGGCACCCAAATTTGGTTTCTGGTGAGTGACTTCTTCCTGGCTTGTAGACAGCCACTTTCTTGCTATGCTTTCACATGGTCTTTCCTTGGTGGTTTTATGAGTAGGGGAAGAGAGAGGGAGAGGGAGAGAAAGAGAGAGAGAGAGAGGGGGAACTCTGATGTTTCCTCTTATAAGGACACTAGTTCCCATACGACCCTTATGATCTTATTTAACCTTAATTACTACCTTAGAGGCTCCATCTTCAAATACAACTACACTGGCATGTTAGGTCTTCATCATATGAATTTTGGAGGGACACAAACGTTCAGTTCATAACACTTGAAAAACCTCAAATATTTAGAAGTTAAAGAAAAAACTTCTAAGTAATCCATAGGTCTTACTATGGATTAAGTAAGAAATTGGAAAATATTTCAAACTGAATGACAATGAAAATACAAGATATCCATTTTAGGACGGATGCAACTATGGTAGTGTTCAGATAAAAAATTTATAGCTTTAAATTCTTATATTAAATAGAAGAAAGTTTTAAGATCAATTATCTGAGATTCCACCTTAATAAGCTTTAAAAAAGAGCAAAGTAAACCGCAAAAGTGTAGAAGCCAGGAAATAAAGCTAAGAGCAGAAATCAATGTAATAGAAAACGCCAAACACTAGAGAAAATTAATAAATGTAAAAGCTGATTTTTACATTATTTATTAATCATGCTGAAAAGATTAGGACAATTAGTCAAACCTTAGAAGAACTAATCAATGGAAAGAAATAACGTATTACCAATAACAAAAATGATACAGGAGTTACCACCACAGATCCTACAAACAGTAAAATAATAAAAAAAGATATTATTAAAACGTTTTGCCAGTAAATTTGATAAATTATATGAAATGGAAAAAAGTTCCTGGAAACACTAAACACTAAAATTGGCAAAGATGAGACAATACCTGAATAGCCCTGTATCTATTAAAGAAATTGATTTTTAAACCAGAAACATTTTGATGAAGAAAACCCCAGTTTCAATGGTAAATAATCAAATATTTTAGGAAGAAATAATGCCAATCTTGCATAAATTCTTTCAGAAATAGAGGAGAAAAGGAAATTACCAGTTTGTTTTATGTGAGCAACATAACCACAAACCAGAAAAATGTATTATAAAAAATAAATAAAAGTATAGACTAGTATACTTCATGAGCATAGACTCAAAAATTCTTAATAAAATATTAGTAAATCAAATCCAACAATATGTAAAAAGGATAATATATCATGATAAAGTAGGGTTTTACCCTGGAATGCAAAGTTGATATAACATTTGAAAATCAATCAGTATTCACCATAGTAATGGAATAGAAAATAAAAATAACATGTCATTTTAATAGATGCAGAAAAAGTGTTAGACAAATCCAAATACCAATTCATGATTCAGTTAACATCTGAATCATGAACATAATCGATGGTGAAATGTTAAATGTTTTCCTTCTAAAGTTCAGGACCAAGTAAAATATACCTTTCAAAAACTTTTTGAAGTATAGTTGATTTACAATGTTGTGTTATTTTCAAGTGTACAGCAAAGTGATTCAGTTATACATATATATGTATATTTTTTTCAGGTTCTTTTCCACAATAAGTTACTACAAGATATTGAATATAGTTCCCTGTCCTATACAGTAGGTCCTTGTTGTGTAAGGATACCCTATTCAACCTTGAAATGGAGGTCTTGGTCATTGCAATAAAAAAAGAAAAATAAATGTAAAGCATAAAAATCAGAAAGGAGTAATGCATCTCTATTTGCAGATGATGTATAAAAATGCTAGAAATGATTATAAAATGCTAGAAAACAACTCCTAGAAATAATGAATTTAGCAAGATTAAGAGGTACAAGGTCAATATACAAAAGTCAATTATATTTTTACGTGCTGGTAGCAAACAGTTGGAAATCAAAAAAAAAAAGATTCTATTTACAATATTACTACAAAATGTGAAATACCTAGGAATAAATTTAACAAAATATATACAGACCTCTTTTCTGAAAAGTGCAGAACATTTCTGAGAGAAATGAAAGGCCTAAATAAATGGTGAAATACACTGTGTTCATCAATTAGAACATTCAATATTATTAATATCTCAATTCTCCTCTAATTGATCTATAGATGCAACACAATCCCAATCATCATTCTAGTGGGGTTATTTTTGTAGAAGTTGATGAGCTGATTCTAAAATTTTAAAATGTGACCTAGATTAGCTAAGCAATAAATAAATTTATTTATTTATTTATTTAGGCTGCATTGGGCCTTTGTTGCTGCATGTGGGCTTTCTCTAGTTGTGGTGAGCGGGGGCTACTCTTCCTTGAAGTGTGCGGGTTTCTCATTGCGGTGGCTTCCCTTGTTGTGAAGCATGGGTGCTAGGCACGAGGGCTTCAGTAGTTGTAGCACACGGGCTCAGTAGTTGTGGCTCGTGGGCTCTAGAGCACAGACTCAGTAGTTGTAGCACACGGGCTTAGTTGCTCCACGGCATGTGGGATCTTCCTTGAGCAGGGCTTGAGCCCGTGTCCCCTGCAATGGCAGGCGGATTCTTAATCACTGTGCCACCAGGGAAGCCCAGCCAACCAATTTTTAAAAAGTTGTTCACTCAAGAAATATTTATTGGTAGGTGATATAAGACAAAGTAATTTTAAAACAAGAAAAACAAACTTGGAGGACTTGACCTGATTTCAAGACTTACTATAAAGCTATAGTAATCACGATGGTATAGTACTGGCACAAGAATAGACACAGATCAATGAAACAGAGTAAAGAATCCAGAAATAGACCTTCAGGTATATGGTAAATTGATTTTCTACAAAGGTGCCAAGGCAATTCAATGGGAATGAAAGTCCTTTTAACAAATGATGCTATAACAACTTGATATCTGTATGAAAAAAATCAATGTCACTCTGTCTCAAACCACTTACAAAACTAACTTCAAATGGATCATAAGTCTAAGTATTAAAGGTAAAACTATAAAACTTCTAGAGAAAAACATAGGGAAAAAGTCTATGTCACCTTGAGGTTCTTTTGGGAGGCAAATTTAACATGTTAAAGTATAAAGTATCAAGGAAAGAGTACAAATTTAAATTTACAGATCACTGAACTTTTATAAATGAATACATCTATGCAACCACTCCCAAGATCTAGAGCATTACCAACACCACAGAAGCCTATCTCATGCTCCTTTCCAGTCAATATTCCTCCACCAAAGTTAACCATTATTCTGACACGTCATTATAGCTTAGCTTTGCTTTATTTTGTTACATGGAATCGTATAGTATTATGTTTGCACATGCAGCATTTGTTTATTCTTTTTGCATAGTTTCTATTATACAAATACACCCTAATTTATCCATTCTATTGTCAATAGATATTTTGAGTTTTTCCAGTTTAGAGCTATTGTCAATAAACTGCTATGAACTTTCTTGTACAAATCTTTTGGGGCATATTTATGCATATGTGTTAAATATGTATTTGAGTGGAATTGCTGGGTCCATAAAAGTATGTTTACCTTCATTATATAACTGACTTATTTGTGTTTCTGAGAGGGTCCTGGTGTAGGTAAGCAAGCCAGTAATGGATTTATTTAGTTCCCAGGATTCTAAGTGTGAAGAGCAGCTGAAGCCAATGGGACTGAATCAACTTAAACTCCCACCAGCAGAATATGACAGTTCCAGTTGCTCCACATTTTTGCCAACACTGAGTATCAGCAATGACATAAATTTAGCCATTATGGTGGGGGACAAACGATGTGGAGCATGCTTTCATATGCTTATTGGGCATTTGGACGTCCTCTTTTGTGAAGTAGGAATACACATCATTTGCCTATTTAAAAATTGCATAGTCTGTCTTTTTCTTATTGATTTGTAGAAGTTACAAATATATCCTGGATACAGTTTTTTGGTCATATATGTATATTGCAAATATCATCTCCTATTCTGTGACTTGCTTTTCCATTTGTTAAATAGAAATTTAAATTTTAATCAAGTCCAATTCAGCAGTCTCTTTCATTATGTGTCTTGTGTTATGTTTAGAAAATATCTGCATATCCTAAAGCCTTGGGCATATTCTCCTATGTTATATTTTTAAAGTTTTTTTTTTTATTTCACACTGAAGTCTATGACACCTGGCATAGAATTTTGGTGTCTGTTTTTGAAATTTGTATTCTGTTCCACTGATCCATTTGTCTGCACTTGAAACAATAATACACTTTTTATACCTTATTTAGAAATGTTTTGGAATCTGATAGTGTAAATTTGTCCTTTTTCTTCAATATTGAATTTATTCTTATTCCTTTACATTTTGACATAAATTTTAGAATCAGTTTCACTAAATTCTCAATTTCCACAAAAAGTTTCTTCAATATGGGAAGAATCATCATCTTTAAAACACTGAATCCTCAAATCCATGAAGAAGGCATACACCTTGATTTACTTGGGTCTTCTCTAATTATTCTCAATGATGTATTTTTGCTTTCTGAATATAGGTCTTGCATATCTTTCATTAATTTTTTCCTTAGGTATTAGATGTCTTTTAATGCTATTAAAAGTTATATTGTTTTAACATTTTATTATCTATTTTTTCTAATATATGGAAACACAAGTGACTTTTAATATACTGATTTTATTTTATTTTATTTTTGGATTTTTTTTAACCTTTTATTTTATATTGGGGTAGAGTTAATTAACAATGTTGTGTTAGTTTCAGGTACTGCAAAGTGATTCAGTTATACATATACATGTATCTATTCTTTTTCAAATTCTTTTCCCATTTAGGTTGTTACATAATATTGAGCAGAATTCCCTGCGCTTAACAGTAGGTCCTTGTTGGTTGTCCATTTTAAATACAGCAGTGTGTACATGTGAATCCCAAACTCCCTAACTACCCCTTCCCTCCCTCCTTCCCCCCAGTAGCCATAAGTTTGTTCTCTAAGTCTGTGAGTCTGTTTCTGTTTTGTAAGTTCATTTGTATCATTTCTTTTTAGATTCTGCTTATAAGCAATATCATACAATATTTCTCCTTCTGTCTCTGACTTACTTCACTCAGTATGACAATCTTTATGTCCATCCATGTTGCTGCAAATGGTATTATTTCATTCTTTTTAATGGCTGAGTAATATTCCATTGTATATATATATGCCACATCTTCTTTATTCATTCCTCTGTCAATGGATATTTTGGTTGCTTCCATGTCTTGGCTATTGTGAACAGTGCTGCAATGAATATTGGGGTGCATGTACCCTTTAGGACCATGATTTTCTCCAGATATATGCCCAGGAATGGGATTTCAGGGTCATATGGTAGCTCTATTTTTAGTTTCTTAAGGAACCTCCATACTGTTCTACATAGTGGCTGTATCAGTTTACATTCCCACCAACAGTGTAGGAGGGTTCCCTTCTCTCCACACCCTCTCCAGCATTTATTGTTTGTGGATTTTTTTGATGATAGCCATTTTGACTGGTGTTAGGTGATACCTCATTGTAGTTTTGATTTGCATTTCTCTAACAATTAGTGATGCTGAGCATCTTTTCATGTGCCTCTTGGCCATCTGTATGTCTTCTTTGGAGAAATTTCTATTTAGGTCTTCTGCCCATGTTTTGATTAGGTTGTTTGTTTTGATGATACTAAGCCTCATGAGCTGTTGGTAAATTTTGGAGACTAATCCCTTGTCGGTCACATCATTTGCAAATATTTTCTCCCAGTCTGGGGGTTGTCTTTTCATTTTGTTCATGGTTTCCTTTGCTGTACAAAAGCTTTTAAGTTTCATTAGGTCCCATTTGTTTATTTTTGTTTTTCTTTCTATTACTCTGGGAGACAAATTAAAACAAAATATTGCTGTGAATTATGTCAGAAAGTGTTCTGCCTATGTTTTCCTCTAAGAGTTTTATAGTGTCCCATCTCACATTTGGGTCTTTAATCCATTTTGAGCTTATTTTTGTGTAAGGTGTTAGAGAATGTTCTAATTTCATTTTTTTACACGTAGCTGTCCAGTTTTCCCAGCACCACTTGTTGGAGACACTGTCTTTCCACCATTATATAGTCTTGCCTCCTTTGTCATAGATTAATTGACCGTAGGTGCATGGGTTTATTTCTGGGTTTTCTATCCTGTTCTATTGCTTTATATGTCTGTTTTTGTGCCAGTACCACATTGTTTTGATGACTGTAGCTTTGTAGTATAGTCTAAAGTCAGGGAGCCTAATTCCTCCAGCTTCACTTTTCTTTCTCAAGATTGCTTTGGCTATTTGGGGTCTTTTCTGTCTCCATACAAATTTTAAGATTTTTTTGTTCTAGTTCTGTGAAAAATGCCATTGGTAATTCGGTAGGGATTGCATTGACTCTGTAGACTGCCTTGGGTAGTACAGTCATTTTGACAATATTGATTCTTCCAATACAAAAACATGGTATATCTTTCCCTCTGTTTGTGTCATCTTCAATTACTTTCATCAGCATCTTATAGTTTTTGGAATACAGGTTTTTGTCTCCTTAGGTAGGTTTGTTCCAAAGTATTTTATTCTTTTTCATATGATGGTAAATGGGGTTGTTTCTTGAATTTCTCTTTCTGATCTTTCATTGTTAGTGTAGAGAAATGCAACAGATTTCTGTGTATTAATTATGTAACCTGCAACTTTACCAAATTCATTGATGAGCTCTAGTAGTTTTATGGTAGTGTCTTTAGGATTTTCTATGTGTATCATGTTATTTGCAAACAGTGAGTTTTACTTCTTCTCTTCCAATTTGTATTCCTTTTATTTCTTTTTCTTCTCTAATTGCCATAGCTATGACTTCCAAAACTATGTTGAATAAAAGTGGTGAGAGTGGACATCCTTGTCTTGTTCCTGATCTTAGAGGAAATGCTTTCAACTTTTCACCATTGAGTATGATGTTAGCTGTAAGTTTGTTGTATATGGCCTTTATTATGTTGAGATATGTTTCCTCTATGCCCACTTTCTGGACAGTTTTTATCATAAATGGGTGTTGAATTTTGTCAAAAGCTTTTTCTGCATCTATTGAGATGACCAGATGGTTCTTATTCTTCTTTTTGTTGGTGTGGTGTATCACACTGTTTGATCTGTGGATATTGAAAAATCCTTGCAACCCTGGGATAAATCCCACTTGATCAAGGTGTATGATTCTTTTAGTGTGTTGTTGGATTTGGATTGCTAGTATGTTGTTGAGGATTTTTGCATCTATGTTCATTAGTGATATTGGCCTGTAATTTTATATTTTTGTGGTATCTTTGTCTGGTTTTGGTATCAGGGTGATGGTGGCCTCATAGAATGAGTGTGGGTGTTTTCCTTCCTCTGCTACTTTTTGGAACAGTTTCAGGAGGACAGGTGTTAGCTCTTCTCTAAACGTTTGATAGAATTCGCCTGTGAAGCCATCAGGTCCTTGACTTTTTGGTTGGAAGTTTTGAAATCACAGTTTCAATTTCAGTGCTTGTGATTGGTCTGTTCATATTTTCTATTTCTTCCTGGTTCACTCTTGGGAAATTGTACCTTTCTAAGAATTTGTCCACTTCTTCCAGGTTGTCCATTTTATTGGCATAGAGTTGTTTGTAGCAGTCTCTTATGAGCCTTTGTATTTCTGTGGTTTCAGTTGTAACTTCTCCTTTTTCACTTCTAATTTTATTGATTTGAGTCCTCTCCCTTTCTTTCTTGATGAGTCTGGCTAAAGATTTATCAATTTTGTTTATCTTTTCAAAGAACCAGCTTTTAGTTCCATTGATCTTTGCTATTGTTTTCTTAGTCTCTATTTCATTTGTTTCTGCTCTGGTCTTTATGATTTCTTTCCTTCTGTTAACTTTAGGTTTTATTTGTTCTTCCTTCTCTAGTTGCTTTAGGTGTGAGGTTACATTGTTTATTTGAAACTTTTATTGTTTCCTGAGGTAAGATTGTATTGCTATAAACGTCCCTCTTAGAACTGCTTTTGCTGCATCCCATAGGTTTTGGATTGTTGTGTTTTCATTTTCATTTGTCTCTAGGTATTTTTTGATTTCTTCTTTGATTTCTTCAGTGATCCATTTGTTGTTTCATAGCATACTGTTTAGCCTCCACGTGTTTGTGTGTTTTACAGTTTTTTTTTTCCTGTAGTTTATTTCTAATCTCATAGCGTTGTGGTCAGAAAAGATGCTTGATATGATTTCAGTTTTCTTAAATTTACTGAGGCTTGCTTTGTGGCCCAGCATGTGGTCAATCCTGGAGAATGTTCCATGTGCACTTGAGAAGAATGTGTATTCTGCTGCTTTTGGATGGAATGCTCTGTAAATATCAATTAAGTCCATCTGGGCTAATGTGTCATTTAAGGCCTGTGTTTCCTTATTGATTTTCTGTCTAGATGATCTGTCCATTGATGAATGCAGGGTGTTGAAAGTCCCCCACTATTATTGTGTTACTGTTGATTTCTCCCTTTATGGCTGTTAGTATTTGCCTTATATGTTGAGGTGCTCCTGTGTTGGATGTATATATATTTACAATTGATATATATTCTTCTTGGCTTGATCCCTTGATCATTATGTAGTGTCTTTCTTTGTCTCTTATAACAGTCTTTATTTTAAAGTCTATTTTGTCTGATATGAGTACCGCTACTCCAGCTTTCCTCTGTTTTCCATTTGCATGGAATACTTTCTTCCATCCTCTCACTTTCAGTCTGTATGTGTCCCTAGGTCTAATGTGGGTTTCTTCTAGACAGCATATATACGGGTCTTGTTTTTGTATCCATTGAGCCAGTCTATGTCTTTTCCTTGGAGCTTTTAGTCTGCTTACATTTAAGGTAATTATCAATATTTATGTTCCTATTACCCTTTTCTTGTTTTGGGTTTGTTTTTGTAGGTCTTTTTTCTTCTCTTCCTCTTTGTTCTCTTCTCTGTGGTTTGATGATGATCTTTAGTGTTGTGTTTGGGTTGCTTTTTCTTTTTTGTGTGTGTATCTACTGTAGTTTTTGGGTTTCTTGTTCCCATGAGGTTTTGATATAGCAGTCTATATATGTACAAAGTTGTTTTAAGTTGCTTGTCTCTTCCTCGTCTAGAGGAGTTCCTTTAGCATTTGCTGCAAAGCTGATCTGGTGGTGCTGAATTCTCTTAGCTTTCACTTGTCTGTAAAGCTTTTCATTTCTCTGTCAAATCTGAATGACAGCCTTGTTGGGTAGAGTATTCTTGGTTGTAGGTTCTTCCCTTCTATCACTTTAAATATATCATGCCACTCCCTTCTGGCAGCAGAGTTTCTGCTAAGAAATCAGCTGATAACCTTATGGGGGTTCCCTTGTATGTTATTTGTCATTTTTCCCTTGTTGCTTTTAATATTTTTTCTTTGTCTTCAATTTTTTTCAGTTTGATTAGTATGTGTCTTGGCATGCTCCTCCTTGGGTTTACCCTGCCTGGGACTCTCTGTGATTCCTGGTCTTGGGTGACAGTTTCCTCTCCCATGTTAGGGAAGTTTCAACTGTTATCATCTCTTCAAATATTTTCTCAGGTCCTTTCTCTCTCTCTTCTCCTTCTGGGGCCCCTACAGAGTGAATGTTGTTTTATTTAATGTTGTCCCAGAGGTCTCTTAGACTGTCTTCATTTCTTTTCATTCTTTTTTCTTTATTCTGTTCCATGGCAGTGATTTCCACCATTCTGTCTTCCAGGTCACTTATCCATTCTTCTGCCTCAGTTATTCTGCTATTTATTCCTTCTACTGTATTTTTCATTTTAGTTATTGTTTTGTTCATCTCTGTTCGTTTGTTCTTTAGTTCTTCTAGGTCTTTGTTGAACATTTCTTGCATCTTTCCAATCCTTGCCTCCATTCTTTCTCCAATATCCTGGATCATCTTCATTATTATTATTCTGAATTCTTTTTCTGGACTATCTCCACTTCACTCAGTTGTTTTTCTGGGGTTTTATCTTGTTCCTTCATCTGGGACACAATCCTCTGCTGTTTTATTTTGTCTAACTTTCTGTGATTGTGGTTTTCATTCCACAGGCTGAAGGACAGTAGTTCTTGCTTCTGCTGTCTGTCCTCTGGTGGGTGAGGCTATCTAAGAGGCTTGTGCAACCTTCCTGATGGGAGAGACTGGTGGTGGGTAGAGCTGGTTCTTGTCCCTCTGGTGGTCAGGGCCATGCTCAGCAAAAGTTTAATCCACTTGTCTGCTGATGGTGAGGCTCTGTTCCCTCCCTGTTGTTTGCTCACCTGAGGCAACCCAGTCCTGGAGCCTACAGGCTCTTTGGTGGGGTTAATGGTGGCCTCTGGGAGGGCTCATGCCAATGAGTACTTCTCCGAACTGCTGCTGCCAGTGTCTTTGTCCCTGTAGTGAGCCACAGCTGCCCCCACCTCTGCAGGAGACCCTCCAATTCTAGCAGGTAGGTCTGGCCCAGTCTCTTATGGTGTCACTGATTTTTTTCCCTGGGTCCTTTTGTTCCCAAGGCTTTGCATGTGCCCTCCAAGAGTGGAGTCTCTGCTTCCCCCGGTCCTGTGGAAGTCCTGCAATCAAATCCCACTGGCCTTCAAAGCCAGACTCTCTGGGTCCTCCTCCTGTTGCCAGACCCCCAGGCTGGGAAGCATGACGTGGCGCTCAGAACCTTCAATCCAGCTGGAGAACTTCTGTGGTATAACTGTTTTCCAGTTTGTGGGTCACCCACCTGGCAGGTATGGGGTTTGATTCTATCGTAATTGCACCCCTCCTACTGTCTCACTGTGGCCTCTCTTTTGTCTTTTTGTGTAGGGTATCCTTTTTGGTAGGTTCCAGCTTTTTTCCATTGATGGCTGCTCAGCAGTTGTGATTCCTGTGCTCTCACAAGAAGGGGTGAGCGCACGTCCTCTACTCTGCTATCTTGAGCTAATCTCCCCATCTAAATATACTTATTTTATATCCAGTGACCTTACTAAATTCACTTATTTATCCTAGTGGTTGATCAAGACTCTCTAAGTGGCTATGCCTTTGTAATGATCTCTCTTCCTCTGTCTTCTACATTTTTCTCTTATTATTCTCTCTTCCCCCACTCTGCTTCACAACTCTGGTGTAAGATTACACAGGAGATATTAGTGAACTAGACTTGTGTCCTGAATGGCAAGTACTGTTCAGAACCATGGAGGGCAGTGTTCATGGTTCAAACTTCTAATGGTCATGATATGATTATGGCAGGTCTTTGTTGGCCTTGTTCTAAATCTTAGTTTACAGCAGTGTGTAATCTATAAAAAGTAGTCAATAAATATTTATTGAATGAAATGAAATGAATTTTCCATAGTGAAATCAAATTTGTGCAGGACTATTAACATTTTCATAGCTCTTGATACTCTTCAAATTGCTTTTCAAAAGTGGGATGTCAATTTACAAAGCCACCAAGTAAAACTTCTAAGATTTCTCTCTTTATAACTTTCACTCATTTATCTTATGTGGGGGATGAAATGAGTGCCTAATGTGTACTTGCTTGCTAAAAGCTCAAAATTTAAATAAGAGAACAGATGAGAAAACAAATGATTATTTTACGAGATACAGTCTATATTAAGGTATGCTATGAGACACATAGAGGGACAGCTTATGGTTAGATCTGAAGGTCAGAGAAATCTATCTCATGAGAAGGTGAAATTTGAACTTAATGTTGAAAGAATAAGAATTAATCACATTAAAAGAGAATGATGAAGAAGTGGTAGTAGGATTAAAGGGAAGTTTTCATTGCCTGCCCTTCTCATAACACTTTTTACAATTCATGACTGCTTGTCACTGACCATGGCTAATTAAAGCAAGGATGGACACCTAAAAACAACTAACCATTTTATCTGTTTTAATAAATCGAACAGGGAAGCAGAGGAAATACTTTATTACATCATATAGAATTGGGATTTGGACAACTATATTAAGTATCGTGTAAAATGAGTAAAGAGAAAAAGGTGTGTTTCTGTGTGTGTGTGTGTAAGAAATAGAGGAAGGAGGAAGAGGAAAAGGAGGAGGAGCAGGAGGAGGAGGAGGAATAAAAAGAAATGAAAAGGAGAGGAAGAGGAAGAGGGTGGAGGAGGAGGACAAGGGGGAGGAAGAGGATGAGAAAGAGGAGGGAAAGAAGAAAAGGAAGAAGAGAAAGAAGAAGAGGAAAGAGAGGGGCTTAGAGAAAGCATAGACTCCATAACAGAAAAGAGGCTGAGATGAAAAGGACATTAAGAACCCTGACTGAAGAAGGAGCTTTGGCTCTAGCATTTCTATTTCTGTTTGCATCAAGCCCTGTTATATTTCAGTTCTTGTCCGTGGATTTAATGAAAAGTCCATATTGTAACAATTTACTTTACTTTGCATTGTATGTGAGTTATTTTGAGTGAGTCTCAGTTTTTCTGTAATTAAAGGCTTAAGGAACGTCTATTAAAATTCTATTATAATTAAAGAGAGTTGATAGATTTAAGAAAATTTAAGGTTTTCTTTTGTTTGTTTTCTTTTGGCCCCACAGCATGCGGGATCTTAGTTCCCCGACCAGGGATTGAACCCATGACCCCTGCAGTGGAAGTACAGAGTCTTAACCACTGGACCACCAGGGAAGTCCCATCAAGTGTTTCAAATATTGTTAAAATTTTGCATTTGAGGAGCAAAAGACTGGGGGGAGGACAAGGACCATGTCAAGGTATATCCTAATATGTGCCAGGGATTTGGGCTATGGGGAGTCACTGAAAATTTTTATGGAAGTGAGTAACATATTTACATATGCATTTTTGTAGAGTTCACTTTGGTAAATAAAATTGGAATTGGGCAAGACTGGAAATTGAAAGAGCAATTAATTGGCCATTGAAAAATTGAGGTGAGGTATAATGAAGGGCTAAAGTGAGACAATAACTGAGGATGGAAAGAAGAAATGGGACTGATTTGAGAGATGTATAAGAACAAAAACATAGAAGGAAAGATTTATCATAAATATAACAAAAAGAAAACATGTTTCTCATAAAAAGGCTTTATTAGAAACCCTTTATATGAAAAACATATTTGCTTTTTGTTACATGTCTGATAAATTTTTCCTCCTGTGTTTTTGTTTTCCCAAATTTTATTACTTTTTTTGATCAAATAATAGTTTTAGGGACTTCCCTGGTGGTCCAGTGGTTAAGACGCCACGCTTCCACTGCAGGGGGACACGGGTTCTATCCCTGGCTAGGGAACTAAGATCCCACATGCCACGCAGCATGGCCAAAAAAAAAAAAAAATAGTTTTTAAGTTTTGAAGTAGTAAAATTTACCCATTTCTTCTATTGTGATTTTAATATTCTTAACCTTAGAATTGAAGTCACATATTAATTGGGGAAGATCTGCCATCTTTATTGTACTGAGCTCATGAACAAAGTATATCTCTCTGTCTATTTAAGCATTCTTTTAAATTCCTGAGTTTTTCAATAAAGTTTTGTAGTTTTCTTCACAAAATACCTCCAAGTTTTAAAAATAATTATATGTATTACTATGTATAAATATTTTGTCAGTAGTCTCAAATATTTGTTATTGAAAAATGTACCTCTTAAAACATCTATTTTCAAATTTCTAATTGTGCTGATATGTAATAGCACAATTGATTTTTTTGTATATTGATCTTTTATCTAGCAAACTTGCAGAATTCTTTTTCTGTTATAAATAATTTTTCTATGATACTAAAATAAATTTTCTATGTAGAATATATTATTCTGCCAAATAATGAAAGATTTATTTATTTTTCTTTCTGATCCATAAACCATATATTTCTTTTTTTTTTTTTTTGCCTTATTATGCTAGCTAGGGCCTCCAGTATGATGCTGAATAGGAGTAGTAATAGATATTGTTAAGTAAAGGAGTTAATTCATCAAGAATGTTAATGTACCTAATAAAGAACCTCAAATTACATGAAGCAAAAACTGATAAGAACTGAAATGAGAAATAAGACAAATCCACAATTATAACCAGATATTTCTATACTTCTCTCTCAATAATTAATAGTAGTACACCAAAACTCTTTGTCAAAATTTTAGTCTAAAGATATAGAAGGATATATCCTTCTATGAGGATAAATATAAGGATATAAGACTAGATACAAGTATAGTATTGTAGGGGAGTTCCCTGGTGGCTTAGTGGTTAGGATTCCGGGCTTTCACTGCTGTGGCCTGGGTTCAATCCCTGGTCAGAGAGCTGAGATCCCGCAAGCCACGAGACACAGACAAAAAAAAAAAAGAATAGTATTGTAGGTTGAACTGCATCCCTCAAAAAGATATGTTGAATTCCTAATCCCTATGCCTATGAATGTGACCTTACTTGAAAATAGGGTCTTTGCAGATGTAATCAAGTTAAGATGAGGTCATACTGGATTATAGTGGGCCCTAAGTCCAAGGATTGGCCCTTATAAGGAGAAAGAGGTTTGAAGATACAGAGACATAGGGAAGCAGGCCAAGTGACAGCAAGCAGAGACTGGAGCTGCCACCAGCCATGGAATGCCAAGAATTGTCAGTATCCATCACAGGCTCTAAGAGGGAAGAAGATTCTTCCTTAGAGCCTTCTAAGGGAGCATGGCCCTGCTGACATTTTGATTTTGGGCTTCTAGAATCCAAAACTACGAGAAAAGAAATTTCTCTTGTTTTAGGCTTCTCAGTCTGTGGCAATTTGTTAGAGCAGCCCTAAGAAACTAGTACAGATAAACATAAAAATACAAGACAAAGATATAGAAGACTTGAAGAGCACAATATTACATAATTAACATTTAGAGAACATCCTTCTAACAATTATAGAATCCATCTTTTTTTTCAAATGTGCAAAGAACATTTATCAAGATAGACCATATTCTGAACCTTAAACAAACTCTCAATAAATTTAAAATAATTCAATCATACCAAGTACCTTCTGATAACAATGGAATTAAATTATAAATCAATAGTAGAAACATTTGAAAAATCCCAAATATTTGAGAAATAAATAACATACTCTTAAATAATCCATGGGTACAAAAAGAAATAGCAAAGGGAATTTGGAAAGTATTTTGAACCAAACGAAAATGAAAAACAAACATATCAAATTTTGTGGAATGCATCTAAAGTAGTGCTTATTTGTAATTTAACTGACCATTAACTGTAACTGTGATCTTATCTGTTACTGTAGCTTTTTTTTTTTTTTTTTTTTTTTTGCGGTATGCAGGCCTCTCACTGTTATGGTCTCTCCCGTTGCGGAGCACAGGCTCCGGACACGCAGGTTCAGCGGCGTGTTATGCATCATCATCACAATCATTACTAGAATATTTTCACTACTTCAAAAAGAAACCTGGCACCCCTTAGCCATAACCTCCAAACTCTCCTACTCTTCCCATCTCCATCTTTACCACCAGGCCTAGGCAAGCACTAATCTATTTTCTATCTCTATAGATGTACATATTCTAAATGTTTTGTATAAATGCATTCATATGTGGTCCTTTGTGACTGGCTTGTTTCACTTAGCCTGTTTACAAGGTTCATCCATGTTGTAGCATGTATCAGTACTTCATTTCTTTTTAAAAATACTTATTTATTTATTTGGCTATGCCGGGTCTTAGTTGCAGCACACGTGATCTTCGTTGCCACGTGTGGGATCTTTGTTGCGGCATGTGGGATCCTTTAGCTGCGGCATGTGGAATCTTTAGTTGCAGCATGTGAACTCTTAGTTGTGGCATGTGGGATCTAGTTCCCGACCTGGGATTGAACCCGGGCTCCCTGCATTGGGAGTGCAGAGTTTTAGCTGCTGGACCATGAGGGAAGTCTCAGTACTTCATTTCTTATTATTGCTAAATAATATTCTATTGCATGGCTATACCACATTTTACTTATTCATTTATCAGTTAATGAATATTTGGATTGTTTCTACTTTTTGGCTGTTACTAATACACTGTTATGAATATCCAGGTACAAGTTTTTGTGTTGACATATGTTTTTATTTCTCTTAGGAGGCAAATTGCTGGATCATATGGTAACTCTATGTTTAACAGTTTGGAAAACAGGTTGTCTTCCAAACCAGCTGCAACACTTTACTTTCCCACCAACAGTGTATGAAGGTTCAAATTTCTCCACATTTTTGTCACACTTGCTATTGTCTTTTGGATTATAGCTATCCTGTGGGTGTGAAGTGGTATTTTATTATGGTTTTGGTTTTCATTTCCATAATGGTTAATTATGGTGAACTCCTTTTCATGTGTGTATTGCCTATTTGTACATCTTTTTTTTGGAGAACTGTCTATATCCTTTGCTCATTTTTTAAAACTTTGAGAATACTTAAATATATATTGGTCATTCAGGTTTCCTCTTTTGGGACTTTGTCACTTGTATCATATTGTGTTGTGTTCTGGTACTTATACAGTATCAATTGCATATAGATTGCCTTTCTTCTTATTAATTATAGGAGTTCTTTATGGTAGATATATATCTTTGCACATTTGTAGCTTGAATTTTCACTACTTTGTGATCTTCTGATAAAAAGATCTTAAATTTAATGTAGTTCGATTATCAATCTTTTCTGTTACGGTTTGCACTTTTTGAATCTTGTTTAAGAAATCTGTCCCTGTTTCCTTCATGAAAGGGAGGCAGTGTTAGTGTAGTGGTTTAAAATGGGTACTCAAGAGGCAGATTACCTGAGTACAAATCACAGCTGTTTTACTTTGTGGTACTGTGGCCTGGGACAATTTAGTTAATCTCTTTTGCCTCAGTTTCCTCATCTATAAAATGGGAATGATATTAATAGTACCTACTCACAGGGTTGTTATGAGGACTAAATGAATCAGGATACATAAAATGCTTAAAACTGTACTGGGCACAAGATAAGCAACAAGTAAGTGTTATTACTGTCTGCATCTTTATTCTACCTGACCTGATTTTTTTTGTATGCCGTGACATAGAAAACTAATCAGGTTTTTGTTCCATAGAGATAGCCAATTATTGAAGCACTGTTTATTGAATAACCTGTTCTACATCACTTTGTTTATGTTTCAAGTTGGTCTGTCCCACAGCTCTCCATTCTATTCCATTGGCCTATTTGTCTACTCCTGTCTCTTGATAACCGTATTATAACTTTAATATATCTTGCTTGCTGGTCGGGCAAATTCCTCTACCTTTTTATTTAACTTCAAAATTATCTTTTTTTAAAAAATTATTTATTTATTTGGCTGCACTGGGTATTAATTGCGGCATGTGGGATCTTTAGTTGAGGCATGTGGGACCCAGTTCCCTAACCAGGGATCGAACCCAGGCCCCATGCATTGGGAGTGTGGAGTCTTAACCACTGGATCACCAGCGAAGTCCCCCAAATTATCTTAACTATTCTTAGATCTTTGCTCTTAAGTATGAATTTGAGGATTACTTTGTCAAATTCCATAAAATCTCTGTGGGTATTTTGATTTGAATTGCACTGAACCTCTGGATTAATTTTAGTGGAACTGACAGCTTTATGGTGTCTCTCACTACCAATGAGAGCATAAATGAAAGCTCTCGCAAAATATGTTTCCTCATATAATTCACTTTCAGACAGGATTCTTGCACATATATGTCTAGCTGACAAAACTAAAGTCAAATGATGATGTCTTAGCTATAAGAGAAGCTGAAAATATGAGTCCTGCCTCCTACTTTTGGGAGGAGAGATGGACAGCTACATAAATATGATGAAGGTGTGCTATATATTTATCCCACTATATAATTTTTTTAAATAAATTTATTTACTTATTTATTTATTTTTGGCTGCATTGGGTCTTCGTTGCTGCATGTGGGCTTTCTCTAGTTGCGGGCGGGTGGGGGCTACTCTTCCCTGTGGCGCGTGGGCTTCTCATTGCGGTGGCTTCTCTTTCTTGCAGAGCACAGGCTCTAGGCACTTGGGCTTCAGTAGTTGTGGCTCGCAGGCTCTAGAGCGCAGGCTCAGTAGTTGTGGTGCATGGGCTTAGTTGCTCTGAGGCATGTGGGATTTTCCTCGAACCTGTGCCCCCTGCATTGGAAAGCAGATTCTTAACCACTGTGCCACCAGGGAAGTCCCTGATTCTGATTTTAAAGGAAATAATTCTTTCTTACATTTAACCATTAGGTATAATATTATGAATCTTTGCTACATAACCTTTATCTGTTTAGGAGTTTCCTTTCATTTTTATTATGCTATAATTGACATAATGGTATACTACTTCCAGGTGTATAAGGTAATGACTCAGTATTTGTATATATTGTGAAATGGTCACCAAAAAGTTGCTAAGAGTAGGCCTGAAAAGTTCTCATCACAAGAAAAAACAATTTTTGTAACTATCTATGGTGATGGATGTTAACTAGATGTTGCACATTTTTGATTGGATAATTTATCTTTCTGATTATTGAGTTATAATAGTTCTTTACATATACTAGATTTTTTTCCCTTGTACTTCTGCACTTTTGGTATTCAAAACCAGTTTTTGGCAGTATTTATCAGTTTTTCATCAAATCATATTAGATATGTGATTTGCAAAAAATATCTCCCATTCTGTGGGCTGTCTTTTCACTTTCTTAACAGTGTCCTTTGAAGCACAGGTTCTAAAATTTAGTGGTGTTCAGTTTCTCTCTTGTTGTCATTGTTGTTGTTGCTTTTGCTTTTGCTGTTGTATCTAAGAAACCATTGCCTAATTCCAGGTTATCAAGACGCATGCCTATGTTTTTCTCTAACAGTTTTATAGTTTTAGATCTTACATTTAGGTCTTTAAATGTGAGTTAATTTTTGTGTATATGGTGTGAGGTAGGGGTCCAACTTCGTTCGTTTGCATGTAGATAACCAGTTGACCTAGCACCATTTGTTGAAAAGACTATTTTATTTTCCTCTAATTGTCTTGGTACCCTTTAAAAAATTCAATTGCCCTTAAATGCGAGGCTTTATTCTGCCTGTATCACACTCTCTTGGTTACTGTAGCTTTGTAATAAGTTTGTAATTAGCTGGTTTGAGTCCTCCAACTTTGTTTTTTGTGTTTTTTTGTTTTTTAAAGATTGTTTTGGCTATTCTGGATCCCTTGAATTTTGACATATACTTTACTATCAGCTTGCCAATTTCTACAAAGAAGCCAGTTGGTAATTTGATATCAATCTGTAGAACAATTTGGGGAGTGTTGACATCTTATTAAGTCTTCTGATCCATGAACATGAGATGTCATTTCATGTGTTCAGGTCTTTAATTTCTTTCAAACTGCAAATATTTTTTTAAGTTGCATAGCAAGTTAGCTAAAAAAGTACATGACTTTTGGGGACTGCTTAGCAGCTATAACTCTTCCTTTTATTTTTATAGAGATAAAAATCATTATTAATGTGTTGACATTAAAAGCATTTATAAAGAAGTATGTATTAAAACAATATCCATTGCATTAAATAATTTCTGAAATAGGAGGGACAAGTAAGTAAAAACATTTCAGTTAATATATAAACTGAGGAAGTATAATGAAAAGTGCTTGAAACTAAAAGTCAGGAAATGGAAGCGTTTTCTAGCTCTGCACCTAACTAGGCATATAACCTTGGGGAAATTACTTTATCTCTCTAGGACTGTTCCTCACATTTAAAACGATATTATAATTTTTCCTAAACGGAAAGTCATGGGTTTATGCAGCCAATCTAAATATGGCATGCAAATGTGTACTTATTTTTAGCCTAAATCTTGAGGATTAATGTTTATAGAATTGTTTAGAGTTTAGATCTTCAACATTCTCACCCACCGTTCCCCCATCTACATTTTTCTTATCCAAATCCAGTTGTTTTTGGAAGTATTTACATATGATTTTAAACCAAGCACTAATATTATTCCCTATCTTAGAAGCATAAAGGAGAAAATATGTATAAAAGATTTTTACTTGCTGCAGATTAAATTAGAGGAGGATTTATATGGGGCTTAAATACCTATAATAAGTATAAAATAGAATTATGAGCAAAATTGTGGCTATGATTCATCCTTAAAATAACCAGGAAATGGATGCCATCTGTTCTAGTCAGAAGTTTAATGATAATAAGTATACTTAAAACATCCAGTACAGGGGCTTCCCTGGTGGCCTAGTGGTTAAGAATCCTCCTGCCACTGTAGGGGACACGGGTTCAAGCCCTGGTCTGGGAAGGTCCCACATGCCACGGAGCAACTAAGCCAATGCACCACAACTACTGAGCCTGCGAGCCACAACTACTGAGCCCACGTGCCACAACTACTGAAGCCTGAGCGCCTAGAGCCCGTGCTCTGCAACAAGAGAAGCCACTGCAATGAGAAGCCCGCGCACAAGGAAGAGTAGCTCCCGCTCACTGCAACTAGAGAAAGCCCGTCTGCAGCAGCAATGAAGACCCAATGCAAACAACAACAAAAAAATCCAGTACAGTAAATAGAATAAAAAGTGTGGGCCAATATGTGTATTATATATTTAAACCTTTCTTTTTTTAGTGTTTTAAAGTAGCATAGCATAAAAATCTTTGAGCTTACAAAACTTTTTAAAAAAGTGAAGTATAGTTTATTTATAATAGTGTATTAGTTTCAGGTGTACAGCATACCCATTCAGGATTTTTGCAGATTATATTCCATTATAGGTTGTTACAAGATATTGGGTATAACTCCCTATGCTATACAGTAAATCCTTGTTGCTTATCTGTTTTACGCATAGTAGTTTGTACCTGTTAGTCCCATACCCTAATTTGTCCCGCCCTCTCTCTGATAGCCATAAGTTTGTTTTCCATGTCTGTGAGTCTTTTTCTGTTTTGTATATACATTCACATTTTTTAGATTCCACAGAAGCTTAAGAAACTTTTAATGTACAAATTTTCTCAGCATCCCCTGACCTCCAATGCTCTGAGGTACAGGTAGGTATCTTCTATGTGAGATCCATGTACTCAGGAATCAGAACCGGTTTTTTATTGGCTTTTGAAGCTAATACTCAATAGCACCATCTACTGTTAACACAGTGAAATTTAATAATAGTGGAAAGAATAACAGATTCTTGTATCTTCATACTGGAATGAATACAAGAAATCTTCTAGTCCCAACTTCATAAGCTTACAGATAAAGAATGTGAGGTTCACAAGACAAGTAACTTGTTAAAAGTCACAGATTTCTTGCTAAAACTGTATTACAAGCTATTGCAAGCTAAAATTTCTGTAGATGATTTCAAAGCGAGGAAACATATGGAAAAACAATTTATCCTAGTGATCAAGTCTCTAGGATTAAGAACCGAGCTGGTTCTGCTCCAGTGCTATCTTTGGCCAAGTTAATTAATTGCTCTGTGCTTCAGGTGCTACATCTGAAAACTGGCAACACATGTGCTTCTCAGGGTTTGTGTGAGAAGCAGAATATATATGTAGTAGACATATATGTGAAGTGCCATGCTTGATATATGGTGAACAATAATGGTGATATTATTTTTATTCACAAGTGGTGGAGTGGTTTTGAATTCAGACTTCTTTGACTTCAGTGTCTGTATTCTTGACCACACCAGACATCAGAAGAGACTAGCAGTATCACACATGCAAAATAAAACAATCCATGAATGTTTGATAACACCGTATTTCAAAATTGGCATAGCATATGTTTTATGGGATTCTTTGATTCTGGGGAGAGTAGTAAGCTGGGCCTTATTTTCAATACTTGGAAAAGAGGTCCTTAGTTGCTTGTGTTATTACTATTTTGTCCAGCAAGCTTCCTCTCTTTAAGTGATAGACCCTGTCTGCTTGGCCTTGAGGGTGGGCACATGGCCAAGGCCTGGCCAACCATAACACTTCATGTTTCCTGGACAGAGTAAATGGTTCAGAGGACAAGTGATGCAAAAAGGGTCATTGTCCAGAGGAGTCAGAGAAATGAAAGACGTGTGATATCTTAGACCTCAGGCAAATATCGATACATCCTGCAAGGTACCTCATTCCTAATGAAGTGGGGTGGAGACCGTTGACTGTCATCCCATATTCATTCTCCTCTTCATCTAGCAACAGAACCCTCAAGCCTACATTTTCCAGTCTCCTTTGGACACACTGGGGCCAGTGGGATGTGAGTGAAATTGCTGAATGCCATTTCTACAATTTGATCTGAAACCATCAGTCATGTACGTTTCCATTCTCTTTTCCCCATTCATGTAGGCTGAAAAGCAAATGTGGCAGTGACTCAGCTTTAATCTTTAGGGGAAGACAATACCTTAGAAGTTGAATATGTTAGATAGTTTAGGATAAACTAGAAGAGAAATAGTGTTTTACAGTGCTGTCACTTACTGGAAACAGTGCATGCATGTGGTGTTAGATTGTAAAGGCAATGCATAAGACGAAAATCCATTTAGGCATAGTCATAAAAAGGAAGGACGTGCTGATTCATGCTACGATATGGATGAAACTTGAAAGTTATGCTAAGTGAAAGAAATCAGACACAGAAGGCCATATATTGTATGATTCCATTTACATGAAATGTCCAGAATAAGTAAATCCATAGAGACAGAAAGTAGATTAGTGATTGCCAGGGGCTAGAGGGGGTGTTGTGGTGCAGACTGACTGCTAGGGGGCACCAGGCTTCTTTTTGGGGTGATGAAAATGTTCTGGAATTAGCAGTAATGATTGTGCAACTTTCTGAATACAGTAAAACCCACTGAACTGTACACTTTAAAGGAGTGAATTTTATGGTATGTGAATTATACCTCCAAAAATCCATTTAGGCTAAATTACCCTTGAAAGTCCTTCTCACAGAGCCTAATACAGCTAGTTTTACCTTCAATGTAAAAAATAAATTGCCTTTTTAACTTTGAGTTGAGTACTAAAGTAGTATGCTTGCATTAAGGAGCCCTGTTACCAAAAAATATATCTTATAACTTGAGTCACGCTCTGTTGTGTGAGATTCTTACATTATAAAGGGTAAGGGATATATTAGAGGTATTCAAAAGGTAATATGTATACCCCTGGGGATAAAAGAAGGCTTTCCAAGAGGTCCTCAGGCACAGCCAGTTTTAAGGAAATGAATTTCCAGATCCTCAACTCCCACGTGTTATCTTTTCTAGATTGATCTGTGGCTAAGTTGTCATGTCATTATGTCCTATTGTCCTTTCCTACCCCCCATTTTTCAATTTATAGGAGAAAGGCATACTCACCTGTAATAAATTCTTACCAGGGTAGAAACTTCAGGGTGCCAATCAGACAATTTGAGATACTCTTGTTTGGGGAAGCCTCCTTTAAATCAAGGACCATAAAGCCATGATGTTGGCTTTATGGGTGTTGCATTTTTTTTCCTTGTCTTATATTTTTGTCATTTAATTCAGAAGGAGCTGAATAATATTATAGTAAAATTCCTTTCATTCACTTCTACATATTTAGAGGAAAAAATCTATAAAAATGAAAGTTAGGAATAGAAGTTCAGGTCTCTATTCGGCACATAATTACTGGATTCCCACACCTCCATCACTATAAAGTAAATACTCTAGCAGACTGTAAAAAGAAGGCGGCAGCGGATGAACGGGTCGGAGGTTGGGCACATCCTTTCCGTGAGACCCACAAAAACGCAGTAGTTTCTCTTACACTCGGGCTAACTGCAGCGCCCACAACGGCACACATTTCTGTTCACTGGTTGAGTTCACATGCATGGCAGTCCTTTCTAAAAGCTTTCTGAAAGCATGGTTGTGTTTAAATGATAAGTGGCCTGTTTAGGCCGGCTCCAGCGAAACACCCAAACACCCGGCGGGCAGCACGCTCTCTCCGCTGAGCGGGTGCCCCCAGTCGCTCCACTAGGAGCGTGGGAAGGGCAGGGCGGGCGAGCAGAAAGCTCGAACAGCCACATGGTTTACCTACCGTTTCCCAGGAGGGTCGAGTGGGCGTGGAAGACGAACGGGTGCCTGCACCACTGTAACAGCACAGACCACGAGCTTCGGCCTACCGACCCTTACGTCACACCTTGCTGGGCTTTGCCAAGGACGTGCGCGAGAACCAGACCAACCCCCGCGTGCCTCCGCGCCTGGCTCCGCCCACCGCGCTCGTAGCCCCGCCCCAACCCTGCCCAGTAGGGGGGGCCCACCCGTCGCACTTCCGGCGCCAGCCTCCAGACCGGCCTCGGTCGCTTTTTGCTTCCCTCTCCCTGGCTTTCTTCCCCCGCCCCCATCTTTTTTAACACTGTCACGTGAGGGGCGAGCGCGGGGGCTGCTGGGATAAGTACGCCGGTGGGTCAGGGTTCGGCCCCAACATGGCGGTTCCTGTCGGGCGGCGACCAACGCTTTGCCGTCGGGAGGATTAACTGGCGATTGTTGGCGTCTCCACCTGTCAGGGTGGAATGCAAGGACGCCGGGGCGAGCGCTGAGGAGCGGCGGTGACGGCGAGGGGTCGGTGGCGGGTGCCCCGGGAGCCGAGGCGGCGGCGTCTGTTCTGTTGGTCTCAAGGCTTCAGTGTCGGGCCCCGCCCGGCCGAGCCGGGCCGGGCCAGGCCGGCGGGCGGCGGCAGTAGCTGCTGCAGCCGCAGGATCAGCCTCTGAGAGTGGGCCGGAGGGCGGGCGCCGCTGCTGCCTCTGCCGCGGTGATGGCCCAGTGTGTACAATCAGTGCAGGAGCTCATCCCGGACTCCTTCGTCCCCTGTGTCGCCGCGCTGTGTAGCGACGAAGCCGAGCGGCTCACTCGACTCAATCACCTTAGCTTCGCGGAGTTGCTTAAGCCCTTCTCTCGCCTCACTTCTGAGGGTATGTGGTCTCCCCTTTCCACTGAGCTCCCGCAAAGCTGGGGCCGGGAGAGGGAAGTTGGGGGCGGGCAGGGAAGAGAAGGGCGGTGTTTACATCCCGGAGCCGGTAGAGTGGCGTTGGGCTGGGCCCCCGCGGTGTCTCCGGTGGCCGCAGGAGGAGGGGCCGTGAGGTGGTCTAGACATCATGGTCCTCATCTCCAGTTTTTCTAGGCACTTCCCCGACCAGCCACACTGTTAGGTAATTAAAAATGTGAGTCCCAGAGAAGGGCATTGAGACTGTTCTCAGCCGCCACAGGGAGGGAATTAGGAAGTTGCAAGGCAGGGCAGGGTAAGAAGATGCTCCCTGTTAGACCGATTAGGTCTTAGGGGGAAGACGACGAATCATTTTCCCCTGGGAGTTAAACCGGGCTTTCAGAGTTGTCTTGAGTATTATATTCTTTAGCAGTGAGGTGCATCCCCTTCAAGCGTTCTGTTCAGTTATTTTACTTTTTTCTTTTGAGAATTCAAACATTTCCTTAGGTATCCAGTATTTTACTTAATCTCTCAAGAAAATAAAAAGAATTATAAAATTAATGAAACTTGCAGCAGCCTTTTTTTGCCTAATGGACGAGGAAATAAGGACAAGTTGTAGTTAATTTAATCGAGATAGTTGGAGTTATGATTTATAGAGATGGAAAAGTCCTGAATTTTTTTTTCAGTTAAAAGTTTAATCAACGGGAGAAATATCTTTTATAGAAGAGCTGCCTGTTTTCTCCAGCTTTAGATTCTTTATTAGGGAAAAGTAAGTGTAATAATAGTCAAGTGTGGTTTAACCAATATCTTTACCTGTACTTTGCAAACAGAACATAGTAAAGTATAGGGAAAGTTCTGTGTTAAGAACTTTAAAATAAAAAGGTTCTATAATAAAGCTGTGTCAAGCCAACGACCATGGTTTTTTGGTTATGACTTCACACAAAAAAATGCTGTGCCATAAATTTATTTATTTACATGCCACACGTGTGTATTCTTTGGGAGAATATCTCCATTGTAAGTTTGCTTTTGTATTTATTATTTTTTTAAAATAAATTTATTTATTTTTGGCTGTATCGGGTCTTCGTTGCTGTGCACGGGCTTTAAGTTGCAGCGAGCAGGGCCTACTCTTTGTTGCGGTGCGCCGGCTTCTCATTGCGGTGGCTTCTCTTGTAGAGCACAGGCTCTAGGCGTGCGGGCTTCAGTAGTTGTGGCTCGTGGGTTCAGTAGTTGTGGCTCACGGGCTCTAGAGCGCAGGCTGAGTGGTTGTGGCGCACGGACTTAGTTGCTCCGCGGCATGTGGGATCTTCCCGAGCCAGGGCTTGAACCCGTGTCCCTTGCATTGGCAGGCAGATTCTTAACCACTGTGCCACCAGGGAAGCCCTCACTTTTGTATTTAAAGGAGAGAGAGAGAGAGCTATCCAATAAAGCAAAGATTGGGAACTTGGATTTTCTTCAGCATGTACTTTAGCCATCCATCTCACCTCCTCCAGTATTGTCCTAAGTCAATAAAAACAATAAAGCGCGCTACATTCTTAAATTCTTAAAAGACAAAACAGTGCGTTTGATTTTGAGCTGTGTGCTCTTTTCTGCTTTGCTAATAAAGAATAATAATGCAAACACCTATACCTACTTACGTAGCATTTGTCTTTGAGTCCTCCTTGAGTCCTATGAGGTAGATACCGTTAATGCCATTTTAAATTTGAGGACGTTGAGGCCCAGAGATGTTAACTTGTCCAGTCTTACAGGTGGGAAAGATTTAAAAACAGGCAATTTGATTCAAGACAAGGTGTTCTTAATCAAGTCGTCTTATCTGCTGGTAATATTTAGAATCACCTATTCACACAACGGAGCAGTGCTGTCCAGTAGTAAAATAATGTGAATCACATGTATAACTTTTATTTAGTAGTCACATTTAAAAAGGTGAAAAGAAATGGGTGAAAGCAGTTTAAGTAATATCTTATTTAACCCAATATTTCCAAAATGTTGCCATTTCAACATGTAGTAAATATACAACAATCTTAATGAGCTATTTTACATTTTTTTTATTGCTAAGTCTTTGAAACTTGGTGTGCATTTTACACTTATATTACATCTCAGTTTGGACTAGATATGTTTCAAGTACTCAGTAGACACATGTGGCTGGTGCCTCCTGTATTGGACAGTGCAGTGAATAGAGGCAGAAATCAGTACTCTGCTTTCCTTGTGTAGACTGCAAAAGATTTAAGGAAGGAGTATAGTGAGTTGGACTTTAATAGGTCGACGGTTGGTGGAAAAGAAGAGGGTGGGCATTCCCTGTCGAAGACAGGGATGAGGTTAGAATGGTATGGGCAAAGGTATAAATTATGATTCAATGGTTGGGGGGAACAGTGGGAGAAGTCCCTATTGAGTACAGGATAGTAAGGGAAAATACCTAGATAAGGAAGGATCTTGAATTCTAGGAAAGGAATTTTTGATTTCATATCTAATGGTAAATATGTGGCACTCACAGATTTCTTAAGCAAGGGTATGGAGTTTTGGGGGAGTTGGTGTGGTTTATAAGCAATTGAGTTAAAAAATTTTTTTTTTTAGTACAGTAAAGTTTTGTGTGCTACGTTAAAACAAAAGATACCATTATTTTATTTTTCAAAATATGTTCTGTAGTACACCAGTTGTATGTTTCCTGGAAAAATTTTGTGGTCAAATAAGTTTGCTTAATAGCATATGGAGAGTTCTGGGAACACTTGCTGTAAAGAGACCTTTTAAAAACTTAATCCAGTATTTCCCAAATTTATTTGAACATGGAGTTGATTTTTCAGACAGCTATCTTGAGCAACCAGTAATCCATGGGCAGCACAGTGGGGAATGTTGCTCCATAGTACAGTATTCAAGAAACTATATTTATATGGTAGTCTATAAAAGTAAGGTAATGGTAGAGCTGAATTTCTCCCTGAAATTGAGATGTTATATGATACATAACATCACCTTTTGTGACATTATAATCTTAATGAAGCCTTGATAATAATTATTTAATTCTGAACCTCTGGATTTTTTGTGTGTGATTTAAGAGCATTTCTCAGTCATTCTTAGCTTTTGCCTTTCTCTTTACTAAGTTGGTTTTGTGCTACTCCAGTATATTACTTATCTATTGTTGTGTAACAAATTACCCCCAAACTTAGCACCTTAAAACAAAAGCATTTATTATCTCTCAGTTTCTCAGGAATCTGGGAGTGGCTTAGCTGGACAGTTCTCTCTTGAGGTTACAGTGGAGCTGTTAGCAGGGACTGTGGTCATCTAGGGCTGGAGGATCCGCTTCCAAGCTCACTCATATGGTTGGCAAGTCTCACTTCCTCACTGGATGCTGGCCTGAGACCTCAATTCTCTGCCATGTGGGCTTCTCCATAGGTTCCCTGAGTGTCCCCATGACATAGCAGTTAGCTTATCCCAGAGGGAGTGATCAGAACCAAGATGGAGGCTGAACCCTGTTTTTAAAAATATAAATATATTTATTTATTTATGGCTGCGTTGGGTCTTCGTTGCTGCACGCGGGCTTTCTTTAGTTGGGTTGAGCGGGGGCTACTCTTCGTTGCGGTGCACGGGCTTCTCATTGCGGTGGCTTCTCTTGTTGTGGAGCACGGGCTCTAGGCACGTGGGCTTCAGTAGTTGTGGCATGCGGGCTCAGTAGTTGTGGTACATGGGCTCAGTAGTTGTGGCTTACAGGCTCTAGAGCGCAGGCTCTGTAGTTGTGGCGCATGGGCTTAGTTGCTCCGCAGCATATGGGATCCTCCCGGACCAGGGCTCGAACCCGTGTCCCCTGCACTGGCAGACGTATTCTTAACCACTGTGCCACCAGGGGAGCCCTGAACTCATACAACCTTATCTCAGAAGTAGTATACCATTGTTTTTGCTGTGTTCCATTGGTCACACATACCAGTCCTGGGATGTGGGAGGGGACTCCACCAGAGTATATACCAGGAAATAACTGGGATCATTGGGTGCCATTTCAGAGTCTGGCTGCCACACATAATAACTAATTTCTGGATTATTAGTAAGATTACCCAATAACTAATAACGTAATAACTGGTTAACCCGTTCTGAATATAGGGCACAACTAGAATAACCTTTTTGTGTTAACACTTGCGGATACTAGAGTCAATTTAAAATTTTGAAAGAGGTTTAATACATACATGGCTACTTATGTTATTTGACAATTATGGATCAACCCTTCAAGGAAAGTACTTGTACAGTACACTCTAAAAATATCAGAAATGTACCATAGTATTTTTGTGTTTTTTGGTCTCTCTGTTTCATAGTTAGACCAGCTGAGAAGTTTCATTAGGGAGAGAGGCCTGCATATGTTTATTTAAATAATTTAGAAAACAATTACAGATGGATGCAGAGAATACAAGAAACATCCAGGTCCTCATTACCTAGAGCCAATGAAATCTTGTCTTATTTGCTTTGTATCTTTTCCTTTCCTTTAAAAAGAAACATTATAGATAGAGCTGAATTCACCTTTTTACCCTTCCTCAGTCCCATTTCTTTCCTTCTTTCATCATAGGTAATCATTATAATGGAATTTGCGTGTATACTTTCTGTACATATATTTAGTTTTGCAATACAAGTACACGTATTCATGCCACATATAGTATTTTAAAAAGATTTTTGTTTAATGTCTTTTAATTAAAGATTTAGAAGTCAACAGAACACACAGGAAATTTAGGAAGACAGTTTTTAACAGATGTAACTTTATTTAAAATGTAGGCGCGCTTGAGCTTAAAAGTTTGGTATAAAGTGTTTTCCATTGGTGAAAATAACGTCTGTTTTTAATGGGTAGGTACCCAAAGTCAGTTTTCCAAAAAGTGCCTCGTATTTGTATATGATCCATGATGTACTTGAAATAGAGTATGTTGTACATGCTGCCTCCATCTTAACTATACAGTCATGTGTCAGGCTTGTGCTGAGTGCTTTACACTTACTGTGTCTTCTAAGAGTATCTCACCTAAATCCTTCAAATAACCTTGTAAAGTACATTACTTTCTTTATATGTTATAGATGAAGAAATTGAGCATGGGAAAGTTTAAAAGTTGTTTAGGGTAACCCAGTTAATAAGTGGTGGGTTGGAATTTCAAATAAAGTCTGACTCCAAAAGTTGGGCCCTTAACCAATACAGTGGACTGCTTCTTATAGTACCATGGCAACTAATCATCTTGTCTTATTATATTTATGAGAAAAAATACGCTCACATTTCCTTCTGTGCACCGTGGACACTGTCTTGCTACAGTCGCCTGAGAACCTGTTCCTTGGCCTTGAAGCCCTGAACCACTGGTTATAAATCCCATAGACTGAGCCAAGGTAGAGAGGAGGCAGGAGGTACTGGGTTAGGAGAAGGGATCTGGGCATTGTTTTTTTTTTTTCCCTTTCTTTCTTTTTCATAGACTTTATTTGTTAGAGCAGTTTTAGGTTCACAGCAAGACTGAACAGAAAATACAGAGAGTTCTCATATACCTCCTGTTCCAGCACACGCACAGCCTCACCTCACTGTCAACATCCAGCACCAGAGCAGCATTGATTTTTATGATACTAGAATAGGGGCTGAGAATGGAGGCATTGCTATCGGAGAAGCAGAGGAAGCCTGCATGCAGCATTTAATTCCCTTTCTTCCCTTTTCCTGTTTTCAGTGTTGATACCATAGACCTCACACTGCCGTGGACCAGCCTTAGGGTGAGGTGAGAATTAGACATTTGGTATGGATGGTAGTTGGTCCCTGGCAACTCTAACATAAGAGGAAGGAAAGGACCTAGAGTAGAGTAGTTGTGAGCAGTAGCATTGTGGGAGAGGAAGGTTAGACTGTTTAGCTAGCCCTTTTGGTGTATAATGGAATGTTGTAAAGTCAGTTGTATTCTCGAAGACTGTTCCACTTGGAATTTCTGGTTTCCAAATTGAGCATCCTCTATAAACCATTAACCCAGTTTATTATTGTTGTAATAGTTGGCCTGTTATGCTTTGTATAGAAATAATTTCAAGGTTTTTTCTTTTTTCTTTTTAAGTTCATATGAGAGATCCCAATAATCAGCTTCACGTAATCAAAAACTTGAAGATAGCAGTAAGCAACATTATCACCCAACCACCTCAGCCTGGAGCCATTCGGAAGCTTTTGAATGATGTTGTTTCTGGCAGTCAGCCTGCAGAAGGATTAGTAGCAAATGTGATTACGGCAGGAGATTACGACCTCAACATCAGTGGTATGTAATAAGGTTTATCATTATTTTTAAAATGACGTTTTCTTTTTATTAGAAAAGGTAATTCTATAACTTGGAAATCATTCAACACTTAAGTGCTTGCTGAGTGCTAGAGCCTGGAAATACAATGTTGAAAAAAAAAGTCCTTGCTTTTAAGGAGGTTACAGTCAAGTAAGCGGGCAGCCATTCAAATAACTATGAATTATGTGATTTCACTTTACTTTTTCATAATGAAAAATTTTTTTTGTACTAATTGTAAAGTTAATACAAGCTCCTTGAGGGCAGGAACTTTGGCTCTTTATTTTATTCCTAGTATCTAAAGTAATACCTAGATCATAAGCATAATAAATATTTCTTGAATGAAAGAACTAACAGTAGATAAACTATTCTCTTGTGACATTAAGTAATACTGTGATTACATAAAAAGCATTAAGTTTATTATATTTTTTATCTTGCTTAGCGCTAAGTGGAGGAAATGTTTATAATATATAAATAAATATTTGATCTTAATCTGATTTGAATGATAAATGTTTTCATAATAGGCTTGGTAGGTAAAATTATGTAATACTCTGTAAAGTGAGTTAGCAGTGGTTGGTGTGACTCTTTTCCAGTATGAAAAAGACTTAATGGGGAGACATGGGATAGATTTTTAGAGGGGAAAGATTAAAAGTACATCATCTGGGAGTTCCCTGGCAGTCTAGTGGTTAGGGCAGTGCGCTTCCACTGCAGGGGAGCACAGGTTCGATCCAAGATCCTGCATGCTGCATAGTGCGGCCAAAAAAAAAAAAAAGAAGTACATCATCTAATTAGGATATTTTAGCAGCCTAATAAAATAATCTTAGATCAGTATAACTCATAATCTATTACTTTAACACCTCTTAATTGCATATTTAAAGATTTTTCCAAACATACAAAGAGAAATTAAGTGGCGTGTTTTAAATCCTCAAGTTAGTTGGTTGCACTTGTATGGTTAGAAGTATTTGTAGATTTATTTTGTTTAAATGTTTATAATTTTTCTTCTTTCTCTGTAATTTTAATTCCAGCAAGGCAAGTTAACTTAATAAGACTAAGTTTAGAAGATTATGGTTATCTTTGTAAATCAAAAGAATCCATTTTCAGGATACATATTTTAAGCAGTTCCTGGCATAACATGTTTTCAACATGAGGCAAAATTTGCAGATTTCTGGGAGAAAGCAGTGGAATTTGAACTATTTCTGTCATCAATGGAAAATTCATGTTGAGATGTGAAGGGCAATGAATCAAGGGCCAGAGTTATCCAGTAGTTAATTGGATAACTTGAATAAGTCACTTATTCAGAATCAGTTTTATTCTTTGAAAACAAGAGGAATTGGCTAGATTACGTCTTAAGGCCTCTTCTAGACCTTTAATCCCGTGATTCTATTTTATAGGGACTTTAATATTTTTATTATACATGTAACAAATATTTATTGATTTCCTACTGTATGCTTTGCATTGAGATCAGAGATGAATGAGATGCTATATATAACTTCATATATTAGTCATATATCTGGTCAATAATTGTAATACATTCGATTTTATAGTATCTTAAGATGACAATATGTTGTAATAGAGAGATGGCATATCCAATATGCCAAAGTGCTGAGGGGCACACAGAGAAGGATTAACTATCATATTTTAAAAAAATTATCTTTTTCTATACTGAAAATATTTTCCTAACCTCCAAAGCTTATATACCTTTAACATAAAAAAAATTTAATTTATCAGAATGATATATACACAGAGACATAATGCTAAAAAGACTTGAGAGGAACGAGCAACAGTTGATCTGCTCTCTGCACCCCTGCCCCACCAACTCTTTTCTCTGGTATTCATTTTGTGTTTCTAAGTAATATTTTTATATGGCTATTTATGGCTTAATTAAAATTTTTATTTATTGATTTCTCATTATAATTGATGAAGATTTAGCTTAATTACTCTCCTTCCTCCATCTCCCTAATGCAGTTTTTATAATTTTTGATTAATACTCACTGTTTACAGTACTGTGACTGAGTATTCACTTCTTCACTGTTGAGCCGAATGTTGGGCTTTCAGTTCATTCTTATACAGCTCTTTTTTTTTTTTTTCAGTATTTAGTAATTGCCTTTTTAAAAACAACTTGCCCAGAGTTCTTTGTATTTTTTACTAGTCCCTCAGACTTCTAATAGCCTCTCACTCAGTAAGATTTTCCCCTTGACAGATTAATTTATGAGATAATCCATTTATTAAGATCTCCTTCCTGAAGTCTTCTCTCTTTCTATTCCAGGCATTCTCAATGGGGAATGATACCATTCCTCAATGGGGTGAAAATTTGGTACTTGGGGAGCAAAAATATTAGATATTATAATGGTTTGTGGCTCTCCAAAGGACCACAGTCTGTAAATGGATACACAGTATATCTAAGTATCTAAGAATATTTTTAAGTATTCTTTGGGGAGAATGATCAATTAGAAAAATGTCTAAAAAGGCTCATGGGGGGAGATAATGAAATAAAAGTTTCAAAACACTGTTCTACTCAGTCGTGGTCTGGTTGCTTTCCAAGGCCTGCTCCACTGCTGCCTTTCTGGAGATTTCTTTCCCTTTTCTGTAGCCTCTCATTCATATCTTTTTTGGTGTATTTTGTTGATTTGGTGAAGGATCTCCAGCGGTTTCCTGAGAAAAGTTGTGTGGAAGGTAAAATTTTTGAGGAATGAATGTCTGAAAAGGATATTAGTAAATTGTTGTTGGCTTCTTTTAAGTCTTTTAAGTTTTCTTCTATCCTATGCTTTTTCTTTCATTTGTATTATTTTTCAGTTTGTTTTGTTCTCCTTTTCATGTTGGAAACTTTCCTTAAATGTCTGGTGAGCCTTTGGCATTATTTTCTATTTCAAATTGAGGTATTATAACCCTGATTGGGCATAAAAAAGTTTGTCATCTTGTGGACTTCTTTATTGGCTGGTAAGGCTGTGAATAGGCTTGAGAGTTGCCCAGTTTTTATTACTCACAGTTCTTTTTTTTTTTTGGCCGCACTGCGCAGAGTGCGGGATCTCAGTTCCGTGACCAGGGATTGAACCCACTCCCCCTGCATTGGAAGCTCGAAGTCTTAACCACTGGACCACCAAGGAAGTCCCTTCTCACTATGAATTATTTGGGGTCATTTAATTATCTTTAGAGAAAGATTCTCAAATCCAATGTCTGGTTGCCTGTATATTAGGGATTGGCATATTTATTTTTTTATAGTTTATTAAAGTTGTTTGGTATAGATAGTTTATAGGAACAATGTGGTCATGATTTAGTTGTGAGAAATTTTATCTAATTATATTACTTACATTCTCAGGTCCCTGCCAACATCTCCACATAAGGAAAGATTCAGTGCCATTTGCTTTTAAAAGTGGGTGGAGGCATTACTATAGCTGAACTCCTTAGGCAGATTTTAAAAAAGAATTCCAAGTGGTTAGGACAAACTACAGAAGAAAACAGTTTGTTCAAGTTCTTTCCCTGCTACTTAAGGCACCTCCCTTTAGCTTTATTTTTATGTTGGTCTTGAAGACTGGGAATGTGATATGAAGGACTGAATTCATTTTAATAAGATTCTGTTATAACAGAATACTTCTCTTTGGAGATATGAGAGTGGTTTTATCCATTGTAAATAAGATTAATTCTCTGTTTGTCTAGAAATACGCTTCTAGTTTTTACCATTAATGTGAGTCATCATACTTTTCATGCATTCTATTTATGAAATACATGTTAGATATTTACCTCATAAGCTTGGCTTAACAGTGCCACGTTTTCTCCATCAGATTGGTCAATTAAAGCTAGTGTTCCTTAGTACAGTAATTGGAAAGACACAATGATGGAATTGAAAGAATCTTCATTATATACAGTTATTTCCTGTGGTGGTCTGTTCCAGATTGTTTACACTCCACTCCTTGCCTATTATCTTTTTTTCCATTCAGCTACTGCTATTATTAGCATTTCTGTCTCATTTTTCTAAAACGGAGATAACTTTTATCTATCCTATCATCTACTGTCTATTGTGTTTACTTTTTTTTTAAGGCAATTAAAAATTTTTTTAAAAATTTTATTATTTGGCTGCATTGGGTCTTAGTTGCAGCACGTGGGATCTTCGTTGCAGCATGCAGGATCTTTTGTTGTGGTGTGCAGGCTCAGTAGTTGCGCTGCGTGGGCTTAGTTGCCCCACGACATGTGGTATCTTAGTTCCGCAACCAGGGATGGAACCTGCATCCCCTGCATTGGAAGGTGGATTCTTATCCACTGGACCACCAGGGAAGTCCCTATTGTGTTTACTCTTTTATTTTTAGATATAAATTTGCTTATTTATTTATTTATATTTGGCTGTGTTGAGTCTTTGTTGCTGCGTTCGGGCTTTCTCTAGTTGCGGCGAGCGGGGGTTACTCTTTGTTGCAGTGTGTGGGCTTCTTATTGCGGTGGCTTCTCTTGTTGTGGAGCACGGGCTCTAGGTGCGCGGGCTTCAGTAGTTGTGGTGCGCTGGCTCAGTAGTTGTGGTTCACAGGCTCTAGAGCGCAGGCTTAGTAGTTGTGGCGCACGGGCTTAGTTGCTCCGCGGCATGTGGGATCTTCCCAGACCAGGGCTCGAACCCGTGTCCCCTGCATTGTCAGGTGGATTCTTAACCACTGCGCCATCAGGGAAGCCGGACGTATAGCATTTTAGACTAACACTGTCTAATAGAAATATGTAAGCCATTTACATTATTTTCAGTGTTCTGTAGCTACAATAAAGAATGTAAAAAGGGGGCATTCCCTGGTGGTCCAGTGGTTAGGACTCTGTGCTTTCACTGCCGAGCACCCAGGTTCAATCCCTGGTAGGCAAACTAGATCCCACAAGCTGCGCATTGTGGCCGAAAAAAAAAAATGTAAAAAGAAACTGGTGAAACTAATTTTAATAATATATTTAATTTAATTCCAGTTTATATATATATATATACACACACACAAAAAAAATATTATCATTTCAAATGTAATAAGTGGAAAATTTTATTCTTTTTTTTATATTGTCTTAGAAATCTTATGTGTATTTTACACCTACAGCACACCTCAGTCAGACAAGCTACATTTCAGGTGCCCACTAGCCACATGTGGCTAGTGGCTACCTACTTTATTGGACTCTGATGACAATGGTGAAATTGATCATATACAGAAATCCCAGTCTATGAGTCTTCAGATGACAATATCCAGGACAATTTTCCTCAAGCTCAAGAACTGATGAGTGAACAATGTATTTCTAAGAACAAAAAGAAAATACAGTATTTTCATCCAGCTAATCACTAATTTAGCAGGAAAGACTTCACACAATATTTTGAGATGATAACCTAGACCATCCCATTTTGTTAAAGGACGTGACCGTATTCTTTCATCTTTTATGATCATAAGTTTGTGTAACAAAATTTACTTGATACAGTTTGTAAGTGGACAAATGCTGAAAGCAGGTATGTGTATGAAGGTAATCTGAAAGAATTAGATGATGTAGAAGTAAAAAATTTATTAGCTTGATCGTTCTGTTTGCTGTTTAGAAGTCTAAAGAATGAAAACGTTTTGCAGTGATGGAGCAAATAGAATGACCTTTTTCTTTTCAACGAATATGAGCCATCACATTTTTCCAAAATATTGCACCTTGACTATGCAAGTGCAAGAAGAACCAGAAGTAATGAGGAACTAGAAGTTGTTAGAGATGTGTTTGAATCTGGAATTGGTATTTACATGATGGATGTGTTGTAGGTTTGTGCATGATAGTTGATGAACAGTTAGTTGCATTCAAAAAACGTTGCCTAACTGAGGCATGTATCTTTAAAATGGGGAATATATGGAATACAATTTGAGTTTGCTTTACTAAAATCTATTAAAAAGTTTGTTATGGTTGTACTCTTAATTCTGTAAATAATTTGTAAAATGAATTAAAAATACAATAAAATATCAAGGGTCAGTTAGATCCAGATAGTAAATGCAGTGACTATTTTTCCTGATATACTGAGGGTTAAAAGGAATATAGTTTCAATAAAGGACAACCTGTTTTAAAAAGTCTTCTCCTGTGGTGTGTGAGAAATTTAATAATTGGGCATAAGTAATCATGACTCTCATCTCTTTAGAATACTTTGATTTTTGCTGATTTTTCTGAAAACACTTGATTAGAAATATTCTCTTCAAGGATAGTTCTCAAGGTTGTTGTTAAAATACAAGGTTAGTATTTCTTAGCTCTTCATATTATTTAAGATTATTTGATTTGCAAAATGCTCATAAATTTTATATGAGTTCTGGTTTTAGTTTGTTGGTGCTTTTGTAGTCTAAGATACTCTGAATTAAACCATATATTCTGATAATCACTGTGTTGTCAAGTATTTTTGACCTTGAAACTGTATTTTAAAGAATTAAATAATTATACAGCATCTAATTATCTGATTTCTTTTCCTTACTTGAATATTTTCATTCTGAAATATACTAAGTTTTGGTACTACTGTTTATTTAAAGTTATAATCTTAAGTGACAACATTGTGTGGAATTTGTAATATTTCTTAGTGCTATTTTGTTTAGTCTGAATGGTGGTTTTCCGGTACTTTCAACTTTTGTGAATGATTAGAAAGGGAAAATATGTGATTTACAGGTGACATTTATGTTTAGGGTAGTCAGTCTTTTTCACTGGCAGGTTTGGGATTTCTAGTGATAGTATTTGGTTTCAGTAGAAAGAGGACCAGAGTTGCTCTAGGTCTAGCTCACTGCTGGCAGCCCTTGTTAGGTATGTATTGGAACACTAGTAACTCTGTGTCTGAAGCTACTGGCACTAAGAAGGGAACAAAGAAGAAATGGGGAGAGAGAGAGGGCTGCATTTTATGAGTGTGAGTGGAGGATATAGAGCATTATGTTGTTTTTCAGCTCTTAGCTGCCTTCCTTACCCTTCTTACCAAGGGAAAAGTACATTCTGCATAGAGAAACTTGAACTGGTAGGATAACATGGTTGCTGTTTCAGTTCCAACCAAAGAACATGTAGAGATGGAAAGGAGTATGAACAAAATACCGATTTCATCCCAAAATAAGTACAAGAGAATTTTTAAGGGAACAGAATTGTCACTAAATGTTAGTCTTTTGTTAATATTAAAAAAAATTAATAAACTATTTTTTTTCTACTTTCTTCAAAAATGTCACTAGAAAAAGCAAAAAAGAAGGATGCCCTAGACTTATTGACATATAAGAAAAATAAAGGGAGACTTCTAGCCCTTCAAGGAAACATGTGGCTGAGGGAAAAACTTACCTCATCAACCTGAATGTGACCTACCTGAAGGATAAAACCCACTTCTGCCATATACATTTCGAAGATTTTCCTGTGCTCCTTATATTCTTTGTTGAGTACCGAGTGTTTTCTTGCACCAGTATTTAGAAAGTATTATTTCCGTTTAAGAACTCCTGCATGTGTGTACTTGCTATTTTTCTTTTTAATTTTAGTTATGTAGACATTTATATTGTTCCAAAGTCAAAACTGTGAAACAAGGTACATTTGCAGAGGTCTAGCTTCTGTTCAGGCCCTTCCCCTTTCTTATCTGTTCTTTCTTCTTTCTCTGACACATGATGGCATTTGTTGGTGGCATTTATCCTTCTGTTATTTCTCTTTGACAATATAAGCTAATACATATGTGGCTTTCTGTATCTTCTTCCCTTTCACAAAAATATATACTTCTCTGCTCTTGTCTTTTTTCACTTAATGTATTCTGGGAGCACTTCATAGTAATATATAGAGATTTTCCCCTTTCTCTTAAAGCTGCATAGTGCCTCCATTTAATGTCCCCCCTGACGGACATGTAGGTTTTCTAGTCTTTTATTCCAGATAGTGTTGCAAAGGATAGCTGTTTTGGAAGACCTAATTTGTTTATTCAGAACTCCCAAGCCCACCGTGAAACAAACCCCTTTTCATATGTCTACATTTTATATGTCTACATATGTCTACAACTTACTGTTATTTGTTAATTTGTTAATAATTTGTTAATGTTGCATCATTGAAGCAACAAACAGAAAAATAATCAAAGCTGATAAAGTCATTTCCCCCATCTGTGGAGATTCCTTCTTCTTTAAGCAAAATTTTCATTATCTAATCTTTATATTTTCTTGGCATTGGATTAAATGAAAGTTAATACTAATTTTCAAGTTAGAGACTAATTTTGATTCATTTGGGGGGAAGATATATTTACTGGTTGGTAAGAAAATTGCTTTCCTGTTTTAACAGACTAATCCTTGTCATTCATTCTCCGATTTTTGCCACTTTTCATATATATTGTACTGTTTCTGGGAATGTTTTTCCTCTTTTATAGCAATAAACATGAGATTTTTGTAATAGCCCTCCTAAACAATATGTGGATTATTCTCATAGGCATTTTTGCAATTAAAGTTTTTTTGTATATATGGCACCAGGCTGGATATGCTATTCGGTCCAAATGAATAGCTTTTTTTCTTCAACCTTCCCAGTCGTTTAATGTAGTATTATAATGTAAACAGAAAATATACTTGCTGTGTTTTCAGTGATTCTAAGAATAAGACAAAAAAGTACACAAGGTTTTATAGTCAGCATAAGTAAATAGGAATGGAGTATCCTTTTAGTAAAACTGTGATTTAGATAATCTGCTTAAACCTAATGAAATGACTAAGTTTAACTAAATTCAAATTTTTAACATTAGAATAGTTTTAATGTAAAATGCTTAGCATGGAGCAAGAGAGATTTGAAATTTTAAGAATCACATCATATACATGTATACAAAAAGTGAAAACACACGTCTTTGTATTTGATTATAAGGTAAGTATGCTTTGAGATTCCATTTAAAGAGGTTTAGTTGCTATCATACTCAAGTAATCAAATTATAAAGTAGGGTTTGGCAGCCTCACCACTGTTGACATTCTGAACAAATAATTCTTTGCTGGGGTCGGGGGGTGCTGTCTTGTTCTCCTCATTGTAGGCTGTACTGCATCATTCCATCATTCCTGACCTATTTCCCAGATGCCAGTAGCACCCCCTCCCTATCCCTAGTTGTGACAGCTCAGAGTATCTCCTGACATTGCCAAATGTTTCCTGGGGGTCACGATCACTCTTGGTTGAGAACCACTGTTCGGAAATAATACCATTTATGAAAAGGAGCTACTTATGACAACATGACTAGTGGCAGGGATACAAAACTTTAGTTCTAAAATCTGATTATTCATGTAGGTAATATTGAAAGCATTAGTAAGTAAGCTGTGGGATCATTGGGTAGGTTTAGGAATAGGTCAGTTTTATTTTTGCAAATATATATATTGCCATGTATGAATATATTTGTGTGTATGGCTTATACACATACATCACATATGCATCTTAAAGCAAAAGTGAAAAATGCTTGTGTATTGCTAGAAATGATGTTTCATATCTTTTAGAAAAATGGACTTGAAATTTTGTCTGTTGTAAACTGATTCTACTGAGGACTTTTAACTGGTTTATTTATTGTTAATTTTAGCTACTACTCCATGGTTTGAGTCTTACAGAGAGACCTTTCTTCAGTCGATGCCAGCATCAGATCATGAATTTCTGAACCACTATTTAGCATGTATCCTTTGACTTTTATGTTCTCTTAAAATCAAATGTTTTGGAAGTTATTAATCTCAGAAAGAGTTATATGAAGGCAAAATTGTTGAGAGGATATAGAGATGGAGAAATTATTTTTTATTGATGATGCTACAAGTTTTATTGCTTTCTTTGTTAAATGGCATCCTAGATACAAGACTGGTGTAACTAATTTTTGATTATAAAATAAGAATACTAAGGGCTTGGTTATTTTTCTTTATCACCCAACTTGAAAATTTCATGCTTAATATGTTTTTAAGCTATTTTAGAAAGAAAAAATGTAAACTGTCGGTGTTAACTGCTTTTGCTGATTGCCTCAAAATTAATCGCTTATGCAAAAGCTCATATTTAAAAACAGTTATCCATTTTTTTTAGTAATCTGTTTTATAGCTATTAACCTACTTTGACAGTTATGACTTTCATTTCCTTAATGCAGTTACAGTGAAAAGTTGGGATGGGATAGAATATGAGATCACAGTGAGATGGAATGGAGAGAAGCAAGATTCAGCAGAATTTTTCATTATGTTGATAGTTGCACAATTTTCATATTGTCCATTTTTTCATGGATTTCCTTATTACATATATAAATGATCTAAAAAGCTACCAACAAAATAGCTTTACTATTTAGAACCTTGAATTACTTAGAAATGTTGAAGAAATTATCAATGTTTTATGCTTGCAGGAAAACCTGTAAAATCAGATTTTTTTAGCTCAAAAAATATCTCCCTAAAGTTTATATTAATAGGATAATATTTATTATTAAGTGATAAGTGATAATTACCTTAATATGATTTACAAGGTATGTTGGTGACATCGTCTAGTGAAGCTGAACCTATGGAACAGTTTTCAAAGTTGTCACAAGAACAGCATCGAATTCAGCACAACAATGATTATTCCTACCCCAAGTGGTTTATACCAAATACACTTAAATATTATGTACTTTTACATGATGTAAGTGCAGGAGATGAACAGAGGTAAGCTTTTTTGATTTTTTAAATTTTAAATAATTTCCTGTTAAATGAGTTAATGTTGATTTGGACATGGCTTAAGTTTTTGATACATTTTTCATCCAAGAAAGTAAAAATTCATTAATAAAACATTTAACTATATCTCTTATTTGGAGTTATATTCAACAGCTACATCATTTTATGTTAGATTTCATATGCTTACCCAAAATTTTCTTTCAATGTATATCTCTCTTATTGTAATCTTTGTTCACAAGTGCTTGCCATTTTATACCTATAGGTCTTCACTGTTATTTCTTACTTTGTATAATATTATTTCTCATTTTTTCTCTTTTCTCCTTCCCAGTTTTCCTCTGACTTTTCACTTCCTGGCTTATAGGCACTGCTTTTTCCACTCTTCACTTTCTCATCGCTTTATATTTAGCCTTGATGTTTTTCACAGTATGAGAAACATCCAAGCACTTCTTTCTTATGTTCCCTTTAATGTTCATTATTAGTGATTTGCCATAGTCCTTTTATCTTTGGGATAAGAGAATAGATATCTTTAAAGATGAGTTCTTGAAAAATAAGATAATATTAAAACAATTTTACTTTTGTGGCTTTGCAGTTTATTTTGAATTTTGGTTCAAGATGTGGATCAAATTAATCTGTTGTTTCAAACTGTTACTCTGATATCTCAATGCTGTTTAGGATATGCAATTAAATAATTATTTCTTGCCCTTGTTATGAGCACAATCCATCGTTTTAAAATAAATTTTCCTCTCTAAGACCACAGAATTGTTCTGAGGGTTACAAATCTTTAGAATTTTTTTGACATCATAAACAATCTGTAGCTTATTGGATAAAGTGTACTATATAAATAGAAATAATTTGAACTGGCTATTAAAATTAGTTTCTATCATTTGAATATGGTATATATCTTCCACATTGGATGGTTATAACTAGGATATTTAAGTGATAATTGCAGTACTAGATCAGTGGTTCTTATGCTTAGCAGTGTCATTGGTAAAGCAAGTAGATGTTTAGTTTTTTGTACCTGAGTGTATATACATACACGTATACTTATATCTGTGTTTATACAAATTTATAACTATTTTATTTATCCAGCTTTCATTTTATAGTGTGTAATATGATTTAATTATTTGTTAGGCTTGTTATTTGTATAGTATTAGCTTCTGCATTTGAATGTGATATAGGATTATCCATGTGCTTTTTGGTTAAAAAAAAAAAAAAGCTATTTAAATTAGGTTAACTCTATGTACCAAAATTTCATTTTCCATCAGAATGTACTGTTTGATTCTTAGGCTGACTTATCATTTGAAGTATCTTGTCTGCCACTAACTAGCAAGTCTAGTTAACAAAAAGTAAGGAAATCAAGTGCTTTTTGTTGTATCTGAGATTAGCTCATGGATCCAGCTATTATAAATTTTGCAAGAAAAAGGGTGGATTTTTATATAATAAATATTTTGGCTGCTTTTCTTGCGTTTTCTCGTTTCTCTTCCTCTGAACTGTGTCCCTTTGGAGACAGCTAAGGGAAGGGTAAACTCTAGCAGTGAAAGATGAATTTTTGGGGGGTGCTATACTTTTTTATGTTAGCACTTACATTTTTTGATAAATGTTCTCTAAGACAGAATTTCGCAAAGTTGTATTTCCTGCAGACTAGTTCACATAGTTGAAAGAGTTTCTGATCTATAAGTTTGAAGCCACTCTTTGGAAATTCACAGTACATATTAGCAAATGGAAGGCTCTGAGGTGGTCTGCTGCAAAAGAAACTGGTTGGCTTGCTTACTGTAGTTCCCCAAACTAGCTTGACCACCAAAACTTTCTGTTTGACTAACATAAGAGTATCCTGCAAAATTTTATTCCATGACGCATACTTTGGTAATTGTGCTTTAAGGTGATAACCAAGCTAGCTAAATTTCAGTTAGGATCATGAACTTTTAGTTTTTTAAATTATTCTACCTCTAACTTTTTGTTCTTTTGGGGGGACTATTTTTTCATGGTTTTTGTATTATTTTAATACTATTATTGCCTAAGGTCTGCTCCCCATTGGCTACAAACTTTTCCATTTTTTATTTTAGAGCTGAATCAATTTATGAAGAAATGAAACAGAAATATGGAACTCAGGGTTGCTATTTACTTAAAATTAATTCTCGAACACCTAATCGAGCGTCAGATGAACAGATACCAGATCCTTGGAGTCAGTATCTCCAGAAAAATAGTATTCAAAACCAGGTATATGTAAAAAACAACAATGAAGCAAACTACAAAAGCTGTATTTCAGTTTTATGGCTAATGGTATCACTGTAGAATTTGTAGAATTACTAATAGTTATTTTGTGGAATCTGGCTAGTTTTGATCCATCAGTATGTGAGCTCTTAAGTCAGTAGTTCAGAAGCTGTTTTTAACCAACTGCAGTAATCCCTTATGTGTATACCTTTCAGGTATATAATATCAGTGTTAATTGATTGTTTTCTTAAAAGATGAAAAGTGGGGACTTCTCTGGCAGTCCAGTGGTTATAACTCCACGCTTCCACTGCAGGGGGCGTGGGTTTGATCCCTGCTCTGGGAACTAAGATCCCATCCTGCATGACGCAGGGCCCAGCCAAAAAAAAAAAGAGAAAAAAAAATGATGAAAAGTGAATTATACATTAAGAATTGAATTAGATTGACTAAACAAACATGTAGAGAATAGAATTTTTGGCTTGTACATTTAATTCATTATGAATGCTTACAGTCAATTCTTTATTATCCACATGCTCTGGGGTTGCCTTCCTTCATTTTCAACATGCTGTTCTTATGGCCACCTTTTGGAGCTCATACTTTTTAGGTGGGTGGGCTTTTTTCCCTAACTTTCCTCTGATTTCCTTTTCTTTTGAATTTCCAGGAAGTTTTGTTTCTTCCTAATCAACTCTTCTAATATAGAGTTCTAGACTAATGTTAATTGTTGTCTGTTGGCTAATGCGTGTGGGTGTAAGGTTTCACATTCTGTCCAATTTTTAAGGTAGAACTTTATGCCACTTGGTAGTGGTCAAATGCCAAGTTCCTATGCTTAGTTCAGATAATCAAGAGTTGACTTTTTTTTGTTTAGAAAGAGGATTTCTTAAGTAAATGGAAATTATATTTATATTTTGTACAGTTAAACTACATTATGTACTTGATGTGATATTATTTGAAGAAATATGAATTAGAAAGTTCATGTAGTTTTTGATGTTCTAATATAAATATTGTTTAATAATCTGTTTATTTGCCTTTTCTTTCTTATATATGGAATTTTTAATCCAGTTTTATTCACTTTTATATTGAGATAATTGTTGACCTTCTTTAAGATAATGCTGGGGAAAGGTGTCTGAGAGAAAAGAACCAGTTGGATGTGAAGGAACTTTAAATGATGTTTCAGGGCCACACTCAGAATAGGAATAGTATTGAAATATTCAATTTAGAATCCAGCCATCTTAGGTTGGGAAAGGGAACATAATAAGTCAGATTGTCCAGTTGGAGAACTTTTAATGGAAGACAGAGCTATAGAAATTCTACAGCTTAGAATCCTAGAAGCCCAGGACTGAAGGATAGTTTAAAGGTTGTCAAATCCAACCCCTGTTATAATGCTTTAATTTCCTTTAAACCTATAAATGACCTCATCTAGTAAAAGTACTCATTGTCTTCTCAGGTGACCTGTTCCATGTCTGAGCAGCTTGAGGATCAACCAGAATTTTTCTCCCTTTGCTTGTACTCAATCCTATAGGGACCATATCAGTTTTCCATTAAGACAACTTTCAAATTATACAAGATAGCTCTCATGTCTTTTAAAATATTTTTCTAGACTAAATATACTATTTTTTCAACTCTTTCTTAAATGTTGTTTTTAGACTGTTTCTTGTCCTGATCACGTTCCTCTTATTAAGTTCTAGTTTATATATTTTTCCCAAAATTTGGCACTCAGAATAATACCTCATAGCATTAGTGGTCTTATGGAGTAGTCTGGGTATTTTTAAAGTTTTTTTTGTTGGCTGAAATCAGTGCCCCTTTTACAAGTAAACGTTGCATTGGATATTTTTCTTTTTTTTTTTTTTTTTTTTGCATTGGATATTTCTCCAAAACACTTCTGTGTATTCAGAATGCACTCCAACCTATTAACGCTGCATCTGTGATCCAGCAGATTCCATACCATCCTTCTTTTTTTACCCCTGCTTGACTCTAGTAGTCCATCTGTCTTGCCATTATTCCTTACATAGATATATATACAGGTTTCATATAAGCATGTGCATATCACATATAAACAGAAAAACTGAGATAGAAGCAACTCAAATTCAGAAGAATTAGGATAGTAGGTTGCATGTGAAACAATTTAAGAATATAGTAGGTGTGGATTGAAGTGATAGAATATGATACATGGAAGAAGTTAAGAATTTGGAGTATTGGAAGAAAAGAGTTGCTGTAGCAAAAAAAAATGAGATTTACCATAGTTGTTGATGAATTTGATGGTATCTTAAACATGATTAAATATAACCATTAATGCTGCTTAAATTTTATTTTGATAGGAATCATATGAAGATGGCCCTTGTACTATAACTTCAAATAAGAATTCTGATAGTAACTTGCTTTCATTGGATGGATTAGATAACGAAGTCAAAGGTCTTGATATACTTTCTCTAAGTTTCTCTTTTGATTGAAAATATGCACTGTTGTTAAATCTTTATACGTAAAAGATGGGGGAATTTTCATGATGAAAAAAGATAATGGACAGGTTAGCTTTTCCTCTGAAGATTTTATTGAGTTATTTGAGTTTGATGTTTTTTGACATTTAAAAATTTGTTTTTTAAGAGTAATATATCAGGCTTCATAAAAAATTTTTTGGGTAGAAAGCAAAGGAAGATATTATATGTAGCATTAATTATTCCCCCAATTCACATGATTTTGAGAGCTTTATTTTTGCATTTTAAATTACAGTTTAGACAGTGATAGCTTTAAAAATTTTTTGTTATAATTTTTCTTATTGGTTAGTTATGCTATTTAAAAATAATTCTTTATATTTTAACATTATTTTTCTTCATTTCTTTACATGAATTAAAAAATTTCTATTACATGTAACAGGTATTAACCCAGGTCCTAAAATTTTAGGGAGAAAACTTTAATGTTACTGTTTTAGATTTCTTAAGAAATACAGAAAGATACAGTTCCAGCATTCTTTCTTTTCTTTAGTAATATAGTAGTAATATCACAATTTTCTGTTGTTTTCTGAGAGTAAAAGAAAGATCTGTTTTTCAGTAGATGGCTTACCAAACAACTTTAGAACTCACCCGCTTCAATTGGACCCATCTGGTGACTCTTCTAACAGCATTGATGGCCCAGATCATGTAAAATGTGCTTCATCATTACATGAAACAAAGAAAGTAAATGCTGGAATTATTCATGGTGCATGTTTAACCCTTACTGATCATGATAGAATTCGACAGTTTATACAAGAGTTCACATTTCGGGGCCTCTTGCCACATATAGAGAAAACAATTCGGCAATTAAATGATCAGGTAAGATTTAATTATTTGCACTAGTATTTTAAAAAATTTCAGTAAATAGTAAAGTTGAGAATATAGTAGTATAAGTTATTTAAAGAATTTAAGTTTTTGTTTGAAAAATAGACCAATATTAGGGTTTATTAACATTACTATCAGTGATGAAATTCTGTTAAATCCTAGAAGAGGCTTATTTATTTTCACTAGGGATTTCGTCAGCATTTTGGACAGTTTTCTTTAAATCAATGTTAAAATGCACATTTGCTCACTCTTAAAACTTTAGTTATTTAGAGTTTTTTCTTTTGTATGTAAAAGAAAAATATTAAATTCTTATATTTGTCAATATGTTTAATCTTTTCTCTTAGCTAATATCAAGAAAAGGTTTGAGTCGATCTTTATTTTCTGCAACTAAAAAATGGTTTAGTGGCAGTAAAGTTCCAGAAAAGAGCATTAATGAGCTAAAAAATACATCTGGATTGCTGTGAGTAAAATATTATTGTTTTTAGTTTTTCTGTATTTAACTCTGATTAGTGTTTGATTATATGATGTTCTGCAAAAAATGACTGTCTCTTTAGTTTCTTAGTTTCATATTGGTCAAAGCTGGGGTAGATAAGAATAGTGACCATAAGTAAATTATATTAAATTAAAAAACTATAAGTAATTGGATATCTAAAAATAAACAATAAGGAGGGTCACTTTATTTTAGGTCTATTTTCCTATTTGTAAAAAGATGGAGTTAGATTAAGTATTCATTAATAACTAAAGTATTGAGGTCTAATAATTCTAAGACATGGCATATATTTAGAAATTTTGTTTAATATAAAATCCTGTTTTAGGGGAAAATAAAATCCATTTTAGATTTTCTTTTTTTTTTCTGCTGTACATAAAGGTGAGTCACATGGAATTGATCATTTATTTACTTCATAATTTGACAATAGAGAAAATGCTTGCCTCCTGTTGAAAAGTTCTCAGTATAGGGATATAAATTATATAAATAAGGATGTAACTATCTGTTTCCAAATATCTTTGAGAAATGACACTCTCTCCTTGGAGGTAGAATTCTTATCATACAGGATCAGTTTTTCTCATGTTTTGGACAGTTGGGTATCTTTTTAGACATTTTATAATATTTAATGGTTTAAAGGTCATAAATTGTAAATTCCTTTCTTAACTTAATTTGTATTTACAGGTATCCACCAGAAGCTCCAGAGCTTCAAATCAGGAAAATGGCTGACTTATGTTTTTTGGTGCAGCATTATGATTTGGCTTACAGTTGCTATCATACTGCAAAGAAAGATTTTCTTAATGATCAAGCAATGCTTTATGCAGCTGGTGCCTTGGTTGGTATTCTGTAGTATTATAATTTCTTGCTTCTGCTACCATAAATGACTTAGAAATTTTTATTTATGAAATGGCAAGCAAACTACCTAGGGATAAGTTGTACTCAAATAGCATACAATGCTTTATAGGTTTTGAATTCATTTATGATAACTTGATGAATTTTTCTTAAACTAGTGCATTGAAACATGGTCATATGTGAGGGTTGGTTTCTTAGATTTGATTAGTACTTTCTATTTAATTTGAATTACAGTTTTCACTGTATTCACAGTATAAAAACTTTTTTTAGAAGATGATTTTTGATCTCTTAAAATGATTTAAAATTGTTTGAAATGTTTTTTTCTGATCTAAGACTATATATTGGTTAAGAACATGTACTTTGGTGTGAGACAGACTTTGATACATTGGGGAAAAACTTGTTAAATCCACTTTTAGGATGAATAAACATTTTTCTGCGACAGTTTTTAAAATAGAAAATAAAATACAGAAATAATTTAATTATCCAAAAAAAAAAGAATTAATTATCTAAAAACTGAGATATGATTAAAGCCTTTAACCTGACAGACTATATAAGTTCCATGACAGTATGAACCATATCTGTTTCAGAACACCTCTGTATCCTCAGTACCCAGCAGTGTCTGCTCAAAAATTTATTGAAGAAACTGAATGAAAATACGTGATTTTCACGTGAAAAAATTTTCTGCAGCTCTGAAACATCATGTTTTCTTAACTAGCTTACATTTTAACTAATATACATAATGATATACATAGGGGTCTATATTATACCAAAAAATCTAATATATATTATATATATGGTATAATATTATATAAAAATACATTATATTTGCTATATATGAACTATATATACTGCATATGTATACATCAATAAAAGTGTACTAAGAAAAATTCCTGTAAGAAAAATAGGCCCCAATTCTAAATTATTTTCTAATTTCATTCTACAAGAAATTACAAATCAGTATACACACAAACCGACAATTTCTAAGGATACAGTGAGAACATTCAGAATGATCACTCCAGGTTACTGCACAATCTTCAGTACTCAACCATTAAATCATTTCTTATAGTCTACAGTAATGGATTAATACATTTCACAAAGACTTTCATCAAGAACTGGAGTGATCTACTTAACCTTCAGCTAGTTATGACAAATTTAACTACAGAAAAACCACATTTCTCCAAGAATTCCTATTACTGGTTTCACCGTGATATATCTTTTAATTTTATAGTTAAAATAACTAAGTATCTTCTTAATTATCATCGAAAAAGCCAGGCAATATAGTCTGTTATCAATTAGCTACTATGTGACTGGTAAATAGGAAGGAGATATCAGTGCAAATAAAATTCATCTTAGGCAAGTTATTGAACATCTCTAAGCCTTAGTTTTCTCATCTGTAAAATGGGAATCCTAATGGCATAGGGTTAGATAAGGTATAAGGTTTGTAAGGTGCCTAGCACACTATCTAATATATATAATAAGCTGTCAGTAAGCATTGGCTATGTTAGTTTTTGTAATCAGTATAAAACCTGGGTGTTTCAGAAAGAATTTTCTATGTTTGTTGCCTTATAACCTTTTAATGTAATTGAAAAGTTGTCATAAATATATTTATAATCTGCTTTCTGTGCTTAGAAAAGAGTAAACTAGCACTGTTACTTTCTACATAGTTATTTAATTAAACAAGAAGTTTATTTAAACAAGATGTTTAAGTTGAAGGAAAAACTGTAGGATTCATTTCTTTTAGAGTAATTTATCCCTATTTAAAGACAGATTGCCCTACATATAATAGCTATGTACAAAAAGGTATAAAATTGTCCTTGGTTTTACAATGATAAATGAAAAATATTAAAATTCTCCTTGCAACAAGGTATGCAAGGATTTTTATGGTTTTTCTTTGTTGTTGTTAAACAGTGAGAGCAAAATAACTTGCTGAGTATGCTATCCCATCTCCATTTGATGTTGATCAAAACATACCATTGGCCATTTAGTTTAAAAAAATGCAATATGCTTTTGCACATACACCAGTTACTTTATGTACAGTAAAGGAATAGGGAAGGGGAAAATGAAAGAGTAGAGAAACTGTATTGTGGTAGTCAGGATGTGGTGGAACCAAGTTGCAGTTTTCTAATTGAGAAAGTCTTGGTTTGGAGGAACAGAATTCTGAAGTAAAGTAGCAGGTTCCCTTTTTAGTAGATACCTCCTGTCTGCTGCTGAAACACATCAATTGTATCTTCAGCCTCCATTTCCAACTGTGCAGGTGTGTCTGTTTCATTGATTGGCTGCCCATCAAATCAGAATCTGATCTGCCTCATTGACAACCCCTGTTGTTCATAATAGGCTTTCATTAGTTTACTAAGCGGTGTATGCCTCTTAAACTGCACCTCAGAACCATCCTGCCCCACCACCCTCAAATTTATATGATCGTTGTTCTTAGTCTTGACTCCTTCCTTCCGCTTTCGTTGGCCATGGCGAGCGCTGGAGTCTCCTCAGCTGTCTTTTCACAAACGAGGTCTGCCCTGTACGGGCACACAAGCAGCGCAGAAGGCGGAGCGGCAGCCCTGGAGGAGGGAGAAGGGCCCGTGCCCCTCGTGAGCTCCCTCCCCCACACGCTGTGTGCCTACGTAATTTTTTTTTTTTTTTTTTGCGGTACGCGGGCCTCTCACTGTTGTGGCCTCTCCGGTTGCGGAGCACAGGCTCTGGACGCGCAGGCTCAGCGGCCATGGCTCACGGGCCCAGACGCTCCGCGGCATGTGGGATCTTCCCGGACCAGGGCACGAAGCCGTGTCCCCTGCATCGGCAGGCGGACTCTCAACCACTGCGCCACCAGGGAAGCCCCCCTGCGTAATCTTTTTAAAGACAAGCTCTAAACAGAAGTGGAAAGAATAAAAATACATAAGAACTCTACTTCATTGATAATTAGCATGTAGATACTTGTTTAATAACTGTCATCTCTTTTGCATTTATTTTAATACTATGTCTATAAAAATAAAATAGGTGATTTTAAACTGTAAAACTAAAATAGCAAAATTACATTACTATTTTTTATTTCTTAGTATTTTGTTGTTGTTGGGGGTAGGAGTTTATTAATTTATGTACTTTTGCTGTGTTGGGTCTTCGTTTCTGTGCCAGGGCTATCTCTAGTTGTGGCAAGCGGGGGCCACTCTTAATCGCGGTGTGCGGGCCTCACACTGTCGCGGCCTCTCTCGTTGCGCAGCACAGGCTCCAGACGCACAGGCTTCAGACGCGCAGGCTCAGTAGTTGTGGCTCACGGGCCTAGTTGCTCCGCGGCATGTGGGATCCTCCCAGAACAGGGCTCGAACCTGTGTTCCCTGCATTGGCAGGCAGATTCTCAACCACTGCGCCACCAGGGAAGCCCTATTTCTTAGTATTTTTAATTTTAAAAAGTCAGCTAACTTTTAAGAAACCTTCAGGAACTGAAAATATGTTACCTTTATGAGTAAGAGTGTTTGAAAAATTATGTGAATTGTCCTTGGCTAGACAGTCTCTGGTCTTATAGTCATCTAGTATGAGCTAATATAAAATCACAAACACTTAAATGTTATTTCATCATTTATAAGTTTATAATTTCAAAATTGTACACAATGCATCTGCAAATTGAAAGTTTGGTAAAATCTTAGGAAAGTATGACAAAAACTTTCTATGATTTTATGGTACTTAAGCTTTTTCATTTCTATCTGCATCTGATAAATACTGCATTTAAATCATTTAGATGGAGGCATATTAGTAGCAGCTATATGAGAGAAGGTAGTTTAACACTGGAAAATAAAGGCATAGCTGCTGTAGCATAATATATGCATACCTAAAAATCTTTGTAGTCTAGAATAGCTGCCCTAAAAATAATAGGCCTTAGAGAAAAATAGGGCTGGGAGAGTCTCATAAAACCTAAGTATGTTTGTAACCAGAGCATAAAATGTTTGTGTGAGGCAGGTTAGCATGGCAGGAGCTTATCTCAAGGAATAAAAAAAGTATGCAAAAACAATATGTGAACACTGGGGTGGGGAAGAGGAACTTGTAACCAGTGTAATTGCCATGAAGGTGAGCGTGGAAGGAAGCGCAGCCTGCTTTAAACTAAGAACTGTGCAAGGCTGGGAGCATAAGTCTCTAGAGAGGCCCCCTCCAGCCCCCCAGCCACACACAGATACCAAGTATAGTCATTCGTTTTATATTTTCTTAAAATACAGATTAAAAAAAGCTCCTGCTTGAGCAACAGCTAAGCTCGGAGCTTTTTCCTCTCCTGCTGAAGGTTATAATTCTATATTTGCTATATTTGATCCTGTTGCCTAAGAAAAACTATTTTTGAATGAATAAAAATTTCATTTGAGCTAATATCTCTTTCCTATTTACCAGTCACATAGTAGCTAATTGATAACAGACTATATTGCCTGGCTTTTTCGATGATAATTAAGAAGATACTTAGTTATTTAACTATAAAGTTAAAAGATGTATCATGGTGAAACCAATAATAGGAATTCTTGGAGAAATATGGTTTTTCTGTAGTTAAATTGGTCATAACTAGCTGAAGGTTAAGTAGATCACTCCAGTTCTTGATGAAAGTCTTTGTGAAATGTATTAATCCATTACTGTAGACTATAAGAAATGGTTTAATGGTTGATTATTGAAGATCGTGCAGTAACTTGGGGTGATCATTCAGAATGTTCTCACTGTATCCTTAGAAATTGTCGGTTTGTGTGTATATTGATTTGTAATTTCTTGTAGAATGAAATTAGAAAATAACTTAGAATTGGGGCCTATTTTTCTTACAGGAGTTTTTCTTAGTATACTTACTGATGTATATATATGCAGTATATATAGTTCATATATAGCAAATATAATGTATTTTTATATAATATACCATATATAATATATACTAGATTTTTTTGTATAATATAGGCCTCTATGTATATCAGTTAAAATATAAACTAGTTAAGAAAACATGATGTTTCAGAGCTGTGGAAAATTTTTTCACGTGAAAATCACATATTTTCATTCAGTTTCTTCAATAAAGCAGCACACTGCTGGGTACTAAGGATACAGAGGTATTCTGAAACAGATATGGTTCATTCTGTCTTGGAACTTACATAGTCTGTCAGGTTAAAAGCTTTAATCATCTCAGTTTTTAGATAATTCTTTTTTTTTGGATAATTAAATTATTTCTGTATTTTTTTTCTATTTTAAAAACTGTTGCAGAAAAATGTTTATTCGTCCTAAGAGTGGATTGGCATTAACAAGTTTTTCCCCAGTGTATGAAAGTTTCATTTATTTCTAATTAAATTATTAAAACTTGGTCTATATGAGACCACAAGTATGGACATAATAGAATATTTTACTAAGAAGCCAAAACCTTCATTCTCATCTTCATTTCAAAATTCTTCAGCACTGTTGTATATTATTTGAAGTATTAACAATGGAATGGGTTTTTAAAATGAAATAAGAAGTCCTAGAAAATTGACAGTAGTATAGGTCTCAGAAATGGTATCTGTGCCTTCTGTATGATATAGGATATAAACTATAGAGTGTATAAGTAGCTGAAAAGATGCATAGTGCAAGCTGTTATGAGCTCTGTTTTCAAATTTTGAAGCCAGTACATTGGAAGGAGACGCACTTTATTTTGTTTCTCTCTATATGGTTCTGTCATTGGTCTGTTCTTTAGTCATTAAGGAATAGGGAATAATGAGGAGGAGATGGTAGCAGAAATCTTAAGGTAGGCTCACTTGGTAGTTATATATACCATGACTGAAAGTGTAGTTATATATATACCATGACTGAAGTTGTTTACTAGGTCTTCTTGAAAAAACTCATTTAAATACTGAATGACAGACTTTGGAATTTGACTAGAGAATTTTGAAACTAAAAGCATATACATATATTTTCCAAGTCTGCATTAGGCTATCAGATTTATACATGTGGATGCATAAAAAGACTCAGCAAACTTCATTCCAGTTTTTAGACTTTCTGAATGCTAAACTACAATAATATTTTCCTTTTGAAATACTATAAATAATGTCTTTTCCTCTAGGAAATGGCAGCAGTGTCAGCGTTCCTTCAGCCAGGAGCACCCAGGCCATACCCTGCACATTATATGGATACAGCAATCCAGACATACAGGGATATCTGCAAGTAGGTGACTAGAATATTTATGTTCTATCCATTTAGAGGTAAATTTGACATTTATATGGTTATTAGATATAAATGGTTCTTTGTTTTTTATGCTTTAAACTTAAATAAGCTCCCAAATCATTTAGAGGTAAATTTGACATTTATATGGTTATTAGATATAAATGGTTCTTTGTTTTTTATGCTTTAAACTTAAATAAGCTCCCAAATCAAGTTAATATAGACATAGATAAGGTGAGATAATCTTTTAAAACTAGGGTTTTACTACATTTTCCTTTCCTTTCCAATTTTGTTTGGATATGTGGTTAGGAATTTGTTATATGTAATGTTGAGGTTATTTGTTCTATTGAGGGTGATTTATATTTTGGGGACATCTCTAACTTTAGCCACTGTTAAGCCAGGAGTTAGCTAGTTTGAACTTTCCTTGTTAAATAGGCAAACACAGAGAGTTAAATAATGGTCCAGGGAAGAAAATGAGAAATGTTTTGTACACATAGTGAGTTCTGTTGAAACTCTATGGGAGTTAGAACTCACCACCTGTAAAGGAGACTATGAACTGGTCCAGAGAAGGTGTCACGGTATGTTTGAGGAATAGACCTTGAAAGAAAGGTTGGTTGGTAGTTGATAGCCATAAAGACATTTTAGTAATTGTGATTGGCAGGAACAATGTTTTGGATGCAGCATTACCGCTGAAAAGGAATAGAGCCCTGGCTAGGTTAGAGGGTTTGTATATATGGAAAGGTGTTTTGAGAGAAATCAGCGTGGGGGAGCATTAACTCTCATTTATTATTATTTTTAAGCTGTAGTTAAGATTTGTGTAGTAGTAAATGGGGGAGTTACTGAATATTTGAGTAGAGCCTTGATAATAAAAGTTATTTTTCAGAAAGGTTAATATGACTTTTCTATGTAGAATGGATGGGTTACAGTCAGAAACACAAAGGCAGTTTTGTGTCCTATAATGTTGAAGTAGAAATAGTAGTCATAGCAATGTGTTTACAACACAACACTAGTAATAATGATTAACATTTATTTAGTGCTCAGCATTTACCACTATGCCAAGGTAATTTACATGCTCATTTAATCTTTACAACAAGCCTGTGAAATGGCGGATACCATTTGATAGACAAGGAGATTGAAACTTAAAGAGTTTAACTTGCCCAAGGGTATGCAGTTAATAAATGGTGGAGCCAGTATCAAATCCTGCCCTTTGTATAGAATACTTTGTATAATCTGTTTGAGAATATATTTGGAGTTTCTGACAGGAGAAACAGCCTTCTGTGAACGAGGAACCTTTGAAGGATTCCGAAAAAGTGAGATTCAAAAGGTAGAAGAACTATGAGAATGAGACATTATGGAAGCCAGAGCAGTAAAGTCCTTTCTCTGAAAAGATTTTCCTTGTCTTCATGAAGCACAGAGCTTTTGGAGAGATGCACGCAGAGTGGTGCAAAAGAAAAGTGAAAATACCAATTGACCCAGATAGCCAAATAAGCCGTGGCAATCCAGTTTTGTCCTCCTGTTCATAGCAGACTATATGCTTTTTCTAAATACATACTTAACTGACATGCGTTTAACTTATAATCTTTTTTCTAAGTTACCATAATTGGTAAGGTTTATCAACAATTTAATAGATATTTTGGGATAAATTAGAAAATACTACATTAGTTATACATATCAATTTTAAGAAACTCCCTGGTCTCAGAAATATTAAAATGTAAATAAATTTTCTTAAGTACAGGATATACAATATTACTTTTGCAGTGCCCTTATAATGCCAGGCTCTACTTTTTAACTGATGCAATCCTATTTATACATTTCTTTTTTGAAGCTTTCCCTTCCCTCCTTTATCTCCCCAAATCATAATAAAAATCAATGGTACCCTGTTCATTATCTGTTTTATGTCAGTTTCTGCATTTAGATAGGGATTGTGTCATAGAAACACTTGAATCTTTAGTAATTCCACTGCCTGACACAAATGACTTTTTAAAATCTTGCTTTTAATAAACAAATTAATATAAAGTCCTGAACTTGGTAGCCTTGTGACTTCATAGCTGATCACAAGGGGAAATAGCTGAGGATAAAAATAAAACAATTGTGTTAAGATTTGTAAAGTTTACTTAAGAAGATTTAAGAACTGAGCATATTTGAGCATATTGTAGTATGTGAGTAGGTACTGGCAAGGAGGAGTTAGTCTTTTGTGTTCATTAAAACATTCTCAGATATTCATAAATACCAACCCTCTAAAAAAAATCATGATTTGTAGAAAGTTTATGGCAGATCACTACAGTAATTTTGAAAGTAGTGAAATGTATTTTTAAAATATCACTGTTCAGAATGACCTTCAAGTTAGTAGTCTTTGGTTGTGATTTTAAGGTCAAGTGGTATATTTTTGTATAAGAATTAGAAAGTAAAATGAGAAAAACTTTGCTGCTACAGTTGACCCTTGAACAGGATAGGTTTGAACTGTGTGGGTCCATTTCTTTTTTTGGCCATGATGTGCAGCATGCGGGATCTTAGTTCCCAAACCAGGGATTGAACCTGTTCCCCCTGCAGTGGAAACGTGGAGTCGTAACCACTGGACCGCCAGGGAAGTCCTGCGGGTCCACTTACACATGAATTTTTTTCAAGAAATATATGCTACAGTACTACACAATCCACGGTTGGTTGAATCCATGGATGTGGAACTGAGGGCCAACTGCATATTTTTGACTGCACTGTTCAGTGGTCAACTGTATTTCTCAACAAAAGGATTCCATCTTGTAATTTCACAGTAAAAAATATTTTCATTTATTTTTATTATTTTCAAGAATAAATAATCTAACTCTAGATTTTTGATGATAGTTGTCCACAAGAAAAATCAACTGATTTTGTGTTTTTACAAAGAAGATTTTTCTCAGTAACAGTCAGGCAACACTGGCTCCATGCTATCTCCACGTGAAACATTTCAATAGTACTAACCAGAGAGAAAATGCCTAATTATTCCTAAAAGTAGTCAGTAAAATGAAACACACATAACCAGAGTTTGCAATAAGGAAGGAAAAAGAAATCTGGATGAAATGTTTGTATTCCTTTATGTCTGAAAGCAAGTTTTGTTAACTAACTGCTGATTCAGAGATACGAGTTGGGTTCTAGCTTTTTTCATACAGGAAATGTGACTTTGTATTGTAGTCTTACTACAAAATTATACAATGCTAAAAAGTTTTGATGAGTTACGAGAATTCTTTGAAGTTTTTTTTTTAACCTTTTTTGGTAAGTAGAGAACAAAGACATGGATTTCTTTTTACTTAAAAACTAGAATTGGAAACTTTTGTTGAACACATGGTTACTATGATATACTAAAATATTATTGTAGTGCTAATTATATTTTTCTTGCCTTTTTTTCTCTAGGAATATGGTATTGGCTGAAAGATGTGTATTGCTTAGTGCTGAAATCTTAAAAAGCCAAAGCAAATATTCAGAGGCTGCAGCTCTCCTAATACGGCTGACCAGTGAGGTACTAAAACTGTGTAGTATTTGTTCTAATTAGTATTGTTTCATATATTTTTTTAAGTGTTTCTTTTTTCTTGAGAGGGTATGCAAAACAAAATTAGAGGGTTATCTCTCTTTGGGAATTTATAACCTGGCTACTTTAGTAATTTGTTGAATTAATTTTAAATGCAGTATTTTGTAAACTGAATTTATTTTATTTACACATTTTAAGCCTGCATGATTATTAACCACAAACATGCACTGTATGTTTTCTATGAATTAAGTTTTGACTTATGGATAACAATATTTAAGGCAATATACATCTTTCCTAATATAAAATTGATAACTTTAAAAGGTAATTACTCAGGAATTTTTAATTTTGTTTTCATTCCTATGAACTTGTTAAAAAATCATCTTACGCATTTTTAAAATCTATATTATGAATATTTCAAAAGGGAGAAAAAGAAATTCACGTAAATAGTTGCTGTTGAAGGTTTCCAACAGACATTAAGTTGTATTGACTATAGGCTTGTAAAGAATGGCAGTAATTCTTTGTAAGTATGGTTAAAGACATGTTTTTTAGATGAATGCTGAAGAACAGAAAAAACAAAATCAAACACCTTTGTGTTTATATTAATGTTCCCTAGGGTTTTAATCCTTGGACCGTTGTACTTTTTTACTTCATACATGTTTTAGGTAATCTATTTACAGTTATGATTTTCACTCTCAAATCTGTCTCCAGCCCTGATGTCTCCTTGAGCTTTAGATTTGAATGGCCAACTGCCTTTTAGACTTAACCTACTTGAGTGTTCCCAGTGCACCTTTGAGTCAACATAGCAATAACTAAACTTCTACTTTCTTACCTTATAGATCTTGATCTTAAATTGTAACCAGCCAGCTCCTTATTTGCTCAAGGCAAAAACTACTTGAGATGTACCTATATTCTTCTATACTGTCAGTGACACAATTAGGGGATTTTTAGTCAATCAATTAATTAATTAGGCTGCATCGGGTCTTAGTTGTGGCATGCAGGATCTTCGTTGTGGCATGTGGATCTTTTGTTGCAGTGTGCAAGCTTCTCTCTAGTTGTGGTGTATGGGCTCTAGAGTGCACAGGTTCAGTAGTTGTGGCACGTGGGCTTAGTTGCCCCACGGCATGTGAGATCTTAGTTCCCTGACCAGGGATCGAACCCATGTCCCCTGCATTGGAAGGCGGATTCTTAACCACTGGACCACCAGGGAAGTCCCAGGGGATTTTTTGTTTTTAAACTTCTTAAACATGTTTTTATATCTTCACATATTTTACTTATCTCTCTTTCTCTTTTTAAAATCCCTCCTATTACTGTCCTGGTTCATGTCCTTAATGTCCTTCTCTTGGACTTTGGCCCTTTTCCTCTTTCTTCACCTTAATTTAGTAGTCCTGATTATCAGTCATATCCTTCAGATATTTGTATGTAGTACCCAGGTTGTTCTAAGTGTCTCTGTCCTGTCCTTTCATATATGCTGTGAGACCTGACTTGTCATATTATATTGGAAATTATATTTAAGCTGTTAACTTCTTGAGGATAGGGAACTGGGTTGCTTTCTACATTTTTATCCCTAGTGCCTAACACTGGGCTTGACACATGGTATATGATTTACAGATGTTTTTGAACTGAACCATTAATTATTCTAAAAAGGTTTCTGTCAGTTATAACTAAGTAGGCTAAGGGATGATTTTAAAAATATTTAATAATTGATACTGCATGGACACCGACCAGTATGAACAGTTGTCAGAAACTATTTGTTAGAGCTGAATATAGGTTCTTGAGTGTGTTGATATTCTGTATTATAATAAATAATCTTAACTTGGGTTTGAATATGTTGCTGAGTTTTTCAACCTAGGGGTTATCAGTGAATGTAAAAGGAATTTATGTTTAGGAGCTTGGAGTAAAATTTCTTTAGAGCAAATTCTTCCATCTGCATTGTAGCGTTATTATTTTCTTTCATTATTCTTTTTCTTTCCAACTCTTTGTTTTTACCTTTCTTTTTCAAACCTGGATGATTTATTTTGTCATGAAATTCTAGGAAATTTATCATTGTCATTTACTGCTTTGGGGTGACAGATGGGGGTGAATGTGATATATTTCCCCAGAAATTGTGATTTTCACTGGCCTTTTCTACTATACCTGTCAGATATTTCTTTGAGATAACTTGAAAGTAAAGACTGTTAGGCATAATATGTCTAAGGTTATTAAATTTTAACTAATAATGTGTATTTATTGTAATTTTTTTAACTAGAAAGGCTGTTTAAAATGAAAAATGTACTCATCCTGAGGGTAGGGAACTGAGTTACATAGTCTTGACATTCATGAATTGTTTTTCCTAGATTTTTGTTAATCCCATTATAGCAAAAGATAGCTGTGATGAAAAGAGTTGTGCTTTGACTTTATTTTTTGCACTGTAAGTTTATGGGCAAGTGGGTCTTATTGTTGTGTTATGCCCTGGGATTTTCAGCATGGCAGAGCAAACCCAGTTTAATGATGAAACATGTCACATTTAGTAGCACATAGGTAGTGTTTAAATTTGGTGCTTAAAACATGGTGCTTTCCCCTTCCTTGTGTCTGTGTTTCTGTGTTGAACATTTATTCTGGTCATATAACCCTTTTTGTCTGTTACTCCATTTAAATACAATAAATCACCTTATCAAGGATATAGTAATAGCACCAGTTTTTTATAAGTTTCTCCAGCTTGGGAGGAACTGTTCCTGTGGTAAGTTGTTCAGCTGCTAGCACCTTTCCTGTTAATTTCACAATTATGCAAAGAAAAAAAATCTTAGTGCCATGCCATCCTTGAGATTTGATTCAGTTAAGTTTGCAGCGGGTGCCTTTTTTTAATGGAAGTGTTCATGGAAACCTCTACCTCAAATGATTTTTTCCCTTATATTTATCTTCATATTTTAAGTTAGTGTTGCCTTTTCAGCTTTTGTTAAAATTATATCTTGGCTGTGGGCAAAGTTCACAGGCTGGAGTTCCTGTTGAAGTGGTATCATGGGGTTTTTTCCTTAGTTCCTTATAGAGCATATATGATAGACTTGTCATAGCGTGGATGTGAACTAACACTAAAATAAAATTTTATTCTTCAGCTCATTCAAAGAAAGCCTCTGCTTTCTGGATAAAATTATCACTTTGTGAAATTCTTCCATTTTTCTTCCATCAACACAGATGGCAGTTACCATTCTTTTCAGGGCCATTTTTTGGTTTCAAAGCAGTGTTTTTTTTCTACTTTAGGTGTCACTGTAAGACAGGACCTAAACGAAGAACAAAGGCTGCAGTGAGATATGAGTGCAGGGTGTTTAGCTCTGCAAATCAGTTCTTTCTCAGCAAACAGTTTCACTGGATGCAGGAGGCAAATTTTGCTTCAGTTAAATTAATATATGCTGTGGACTTCCGGGTCTCTCTTGAATTGGTCAGTCAAATTGAAGTTCAGAATGCTGAGGGTTTACTGTGCTGGTTCTCAATTGAATTGTACATTAGAATCATTTACACACCATCAAAGATATCTAGGGTATATTCCTTACTTTATTCAGAATGTCCAGGACTGCAGCCCATCCGGGTTTTGCAGGTTAATGAAGCTTTGTAGGCAATTAAAAAAATGTTTTTATGCTGTGTGTGTGTGCATGTATGTGTGTGTGTGTGGGTGCATGTGCATGCTAAGAATAAACTTAAGAAATTTATAGGACTTAAACTGACTCTATTGAGAAACCTAAATAAAATTCAAAAATAGAAGAAGTAATTAGAGGGAATCTACCTGTTCTAGATATTAAAATGTATTATAAGGCTTTAGAAGTTAAAACTGTTTACAATGATAAGAATAGACAGAGTAATGGAATAGAATGAGAATTTAAATACTACATATAATTAGCTGTCATTTTGTCATATTAGTGGGAAATGTTAGGTTATTCACTGAATGGTATTGTGACATCAAACTAGCTGATTCCTATCTTATTCATTACATGATAATTATAGCTTGATTAAGTTATAATATGAAAAAATGAACAACCTGGAAGAATATATGGGAGAACATTTTTTAAAATCTAGGAATGATAACATTCTTTCTTAGTTTGATACAGTATTTTGAAGCCATAGAAGCAAAGATATAGTATGTTTGACTACTAAAGAATAGACTCTTTCGTGTCAAAACTGGGAAATACTATTTGCAAATATATGACAGAGGCCTAATATTAATTAAGTGTACAAGGGGCTCTTACGAACCAGATAATCACAAAAACCCATTCACAAATGGGCATAAACAGGCAATTCACAGAAAAAATACAAAGACGCATAAACATATGGAAGATGAACAGCCTTACTATTAAAGAAATGTATGTTGAGAAACAAAGTGTTTATGAAAGTGATAAAATTTAAAAAAATGATTTTTGGCTGAGAGGAAAATGAACTCTTATTCTCTTATGGGAATTTTTACTGGTATGGCTTTTTTTTTTTTTTACCAGTTTGGCTATATTAATTGGAATTTGAAGTATATGCATAGCTTTCATTAACTCAGCACTTCTACATCCAAAAACTTGTTTAATAAAAATATTTGTATAGTTACCCAAAAATCTTTTTGTAAAGATGTTTATTGAAGCATTTTTTGTAGTAATTAAAGTATGTGGCAGTATTAAATCAATCAGTTGGAGACTGTATTAATAAATTATGCTACATTTATATAATGGAATACAATGTGGCTTTAAAAGAAATGAGAGATGTAGATGTTTTGGAAAGAAGTCCATGATATTAAGTTAAAACGCAAGATAATACTCTGTATAATACCATTTATGTATAAGGAAGTATGAGTATTAAAAAAACTGTTGTATTTAACATATAAGTACAGGGAGGGAGAGAGAGAAACGACACAAACCAGCACCATGTTGGTAATAGTAGTTTTGGATGAGGAATGAGGTGGGAAAGAAAGATACTCACTTTTTTTCTTCAAACATTTATTCTTTAAGGAAAAAAAGAGGCTGTATTTAATAATTTTTTAAGAAGAAAACATTTTCCTAAAAAAATAAAGAAGTAAGCTCCCTAGCTTCCCGAGGTAATTCCAATGCAAACCCTTGGTTAAGAACTGCTTGTTAATTGTATATTCCTAATTTTCCCACTCACTAGCTTTTGGATTTAGTTAACTAAGAAAATCATCTGATCATTTAGTTTTTGTTATGAGGGGGTTGAAGTAGATTAATAATATCTACCATTTACTGAATGCTTTCTGGAGTGTCTCCTCAGATCTTTTTCCACTCTAATATAATTTTATGATTGCTACAGAGATAGTTACAGTAATCAATGGTCTATGAACACTTTTTGATGTAACTATAATTTGTTGAAATTATTGCATTTAAAGTCAATGTTTTCTGTTTTCAACTTTCCCTGGGGAAAATAATGGCAGCAGAACACATGGAAGGGCATGGTAAGTTCAGCTTGAGAACAGCTGAAAAACTAGAGAAAGTTTGGTGAAAATGTTGTTGATGCTTGATCAGCAACCTTCAGTACTTTCTCAGTTATTTGTAAAGTGAAGATGGCTCTGTCATTTGAAAGGTTGTCCTTACGGGTGAAGCTATAAATGTAGTATGTGGTCTTTGTAGACTCTGTTGTAAGTCAGTTGAAGTGGAAACTAATTTGAGTTATACCATTTACTAATATGCTAACAGTAGGTGATAATCTTTGAAGGGGAAGCCTTCTGGACTTTTTAATGCAAATCAGTCATTTTGAGCCTCTTGAACTAGAGCAAAAACTGAGAATTCCTTTTAAGTACAGTAAAACCTGATAGAGGACAGAGTAGGAAATTAGATTATGTCATGATCTACACACATTCTATCTTTCCTTTTTTCTTGGATGGATGGAAGTATGCTATTGTATGTCACAGATCAGTTTCCAGAAGAAATTAGATTAGTGTGAATCTATTTTTTTCTGTACTCCATTTTCTGGTTTATCTTTAAATCAGTATACCTGTATTAAATTCCCAGTTTATATTCTTTTTTGCCATTTGAAAAGAGATTGCATTTCTTCACAGATTTATTACATGGGGCATATCATAACCAGACATTTGGCTCTATGAAAAGCAAATATTTCATGATAGAGACTTTTTTGGACTTTTTAAAAATTTGGCTTATTGGAAGAAAGAATCATCAAGACTGGATTGTCTCTTGATCTCTGCCCTCAGATGCTCCTAAGTTAAATATTGCGTATGCTATATATTATTTTAAGAAAGTAAATGTTTTTTCACTAATTACTTCTTTACTTTTAATTTTGTGACGTTAACCTTCTTTTTCTTTAACATTCAATAGGATTCTGATCTTCGAAGTGCACTCCTTTTGGAACAGGCGGCACATTGCTTTATAAACATGAAGAGTCCCATGGTTAGAAAATACGCGTTTCATATGATACTGGCAGGTCACCGGTTTAGTAAAGCAGGGCAGGTGAGTGCATTTGCTTTAAAAAGAAAATAATTTATTTATTTTAACTTGTTATAATTTGTTTAGTTTATAGAGGTATGTTATTTGTCAGTTTTTTGATTTAAAGTTCTAAAGATGGAATTAAATTTTGTTCTGAGGTAATGTGTTATATTGATAAGGACATGAGATTTGGATTTAGACAAATCTGAGTTTAAATCTTGATGTACTCACAACTTGACTTTTTAAAGTTATGTCTTTGAGCCTCCGTTTTTTTTTTTAATTTATAAAATTTGGAATTTTGCCCCAATTTTTGTGAGGTTAAACTAAATCATATATGTGAAGGCCAGATATACTGCACTTAAGTAATTTTAATTCTTCTTAAAGGCGATTAAACCCTCTCTATTTCAACTCTGGTCTTCTGTTTTCTCTCAGAATGTCTCTTAATGGTATTTACTAAATATTTAATGGGTAGAAATCTTCTGTCTCTTGTCCCTGGGAGCAGTTGGGTTGGAAAAGATCTTTATTAATTTAGAGAGATTCTCTGGCCCCAGTTGTCCTTTTAAGCGTTAGCTGGAGGGACCTTTTTAGAGGCAGTTACCACTTTCTAGAGTGGTAACAGCAGTTGAGATATGGTGGTTTACTGTAAATGTAGATAGAAGTGTGGGTTGAGTAATCATCTCTGTATTCCAGGGACTTTGCTAGGAGCTGAGCTTACACCCGTAAAACTAACATGTCTTGTCTCTTAAGGAATTTTTAAATCTAGTCAGGGAGTGTGAGGATTTTTTCGAATTTAGTTAATAAGAATTTTTATGAACATACATTTTTCAAAGTCTGCGATAACCAGAACATGCCAGTGTTGTAAATTATATGTTATTTCAAAGATACAAAGAAATAAAGATGTTCTAAAATTATTCTCAATTTCATGTAAGAATGCCATGAACTTTTACAAGATTTGGGTTCCTCCCTCTATTTTTGGAAACTGGCAAGTTAGAAAATATGATGTGACCTTGCTTTATATTAAATACAAAACTGTAAAAATATTTATAAAATTAAAAGTTTTTATAATAATTTGATGTACTTCATGTATTAGAATTTCTCAGCCTCTGAAGTGGGGGTAAAAACCTCTGATTTTTCACAGCTTTTTTCCATAGTAAGTATAAAATGCATCTGAAACATGCTATTCCATTGTTTATCTTTGCTTAAAAAGTGTTATTCAGAAATCTACAAAATGTGTTAAGCATGTGGTTTCCTTTCCTTAGAAGAATAATTATATGCCCCATTAGGAATGATTGTGTCTCTTATTAAAAATAAGTTATCCTTTTTCCACATTTTTGTCCACTTTTGTGAATGGTTTCATTTATGGTTATGATGTCATTGGATCTTGTATTTACCTTCTAAAAGTACAGGGCATATTGTTTCTAGGAAATGCATAGCAAGTTAAAAATGGCTACATTGTGGTAGGTTGACATACATTTGCTATCTGGCCTAATAATCATCTTTAACTGTAGTTATCTCATGGAGTTAATGATTCCAAGGTAGGTTGCTGTTTTGTGACCACTCTGTATACCTTGAACCCAGGGAATTGCTTTCTCAAGTAGTAGAAACTTGAAAATATAACTGGTAATGAAGACCTATTGGAAAAGCAAATATATATGTCCCTTTGAAGTTTGTCAAGAACAGTATCTTCCTTGGAAGATAGGGCACGCATAGGGCACGTAATTCTGACTGAGGCCAGGTTGTTTCTGAGAAGCACCAACTTTTTATAACATTTCCATTAAAAACAGGTGTGTGTATTGGGAAGGATGAGTGAGGAGCATAGAGGATATTATATATATATAGTAATGTCATTTCTCAGTCCTCTCTGTGAGTTCATGTTGAATTACTTGTCCCCAGAAATTTTTTATAATTCAATTTTTTCATTAAGAATATGAACACGTATAAGGTATTTAAAGTTAGAGAACTGACATTATAAGAGACTTTTACAGTTAAAAAAAAAAATTAAGAAAGTGCTGGAGAAGGTGTTTGTGCCCAGAATACCCTGGACAGTCTTTCTGTTTTTTACTTCAAAAGGCAGACTTTAAATCCTTGTTACCTCTTAAATCTCTTTAGATGCTTTTTCAAGAGATCCTAAAAAATGCACTTGAACGTGATACTTCTAGACACCTTTGTTTCTCTTTATCTCTCAGTTTGTAAGATTCAGTAACTGTGTTCCTTTACTAAATGCAGTACGGAGATTGGTTTTTCTGTTTTTTAAAGAAACATCACTTAAAAATTATTTTGAAATAATCTCAAACTTATAAAAAAGTTACAAGCACAGTTCAGAAACTTTTGTTTACTTGAGCCATTTGAGAGTTGTGTACCTGGTGCCCCAGTACCCCCCAGTACTTTAGGACATATTTCCTGTTTCTTAGAAACAAAATTTTTTCTACTGTATTACCATAAAACAACAATGAAAATCATGAACTTAGTACTAATACAGTACTACTATCTAATCATTAGACGCCATTCAGGTTTTGATAGTTGCCCCCTAAATGTCCTTTATAGTGAAGGATCCTGTTCAGAAGGATACTTTGACATTTATGATATTGACACTTTTAACGATTATAGGCCAGTTATTTTGTAGAATGTCCCTCAGTTTAGGCTTATCTGATGTTTCCTCATCCTGAGATTCAAATCGGGTATCTTTGTAAGACTATCACAAAAGAGAGACTGTTCTTATTGCATGCTATCAAGGGGCAGATGATTTTGATTTGCTTTCTTTATCTCTTTTCAAGAAAACATTTCCTAAAAAAATGAACAATTCTGGTTAAACGTGGTACAGAATTTGTAAATCTGCCCTGGAGAGGGGAGTGGTTACAAGAATTTAGTCTGAAGCAAAAGGTTAGGTGGAGAGAAGCCTTTTTCTTGGTACCAAATCCCAGTTTTAGAATGGAGGTTGTCTGAGTTCAGAGGGTGGCAGTGATATGTAATTAAAGCCAAATATCTGCTCATGGGTGTGGCAGGATGCAGCGGTGGGCAGAAGAAAAGGATGCCAAACTCTATCACTACCAAACAAACAAGACCAATAAATATAAGTACATACTTATACCATGTACTCATATATGCAGTATTAGAATGCACATTACTGTTCAGCCCAGTGCGGTGGTATAGAGAGCTGACCATAACAAAATTTAGACTTTACACGATAGCTCTCAGCTACAAGCTAACGGCAAGTCTCTAACTGATCCATGACTCCATGTGCTACTGCTCTGGAAACTCCCAGATGGTTTTTCATGAAGTCATTATTAGCCCTGACTTCTTAGACTTCTTGCCCTTGGACAGAGCAGTTACTTGTTTGCTTCAGGACCACTTGGTTTTTAGCAGTAATTACAAAGGGGTTTTCATAAATGTTAGTTTCATTTTCCTCATCATCCCAGTGTCTGTTAGAGGAAGAACTAATTACCAGTTACTTGATTTCGTGTGTGTGTGTGTGTGTGTGTGTGTGTGTGTGTGTGTGTGTGTGTATTTTTTCCAGTCCAAGAGAAATTTGGATTGTAATACTTTGTTTTGTATATTTTCTTACAGAAGAAACATGCTTTACGCTGCTATTGTCAAGCCATGCAAGTTTACAAAGGAAAAGGCTGGTCTCTTGCAGAGGATCACATTAACTTCACCATTGGCCGTCAGTCCTATACTCTTAGGCAACTGGACAATGCTGTGTCTGCTTTTAGGCATATTTTAATCAATGAAAGTAAACAATCTGCTGCTCAACAAGGGGCCTTCCTCAGAGAATATCTTTATGTTTACAAGGTGAACACTTATTTTCAAGAGTGTATATTAAAATTATATATGTCATTATTTTCAGCAAAAAGCACATTCAGTACTAGCTAGTAGGAGTCTTATAAGTTTATTAGAATATATGCAATTACCTGTCTTAATATGGCAGGCTAGGCTTTTTGGTCATAGATCTGAGTTGTGCTGCCTTTCCACAGTTCTCATAAAAGAGAATTTTAATATTCCAGTAAACATTTGTATCTGTACTTGGAATCTTAAAAAAAAAGATGCCATGAGCTTTCTGGACTGTTTCTTCAGTACGTATTTTTGAATTATAACTGGTTTTATAGTATATTGGGTTATCTCCCCATTTGGAAAGTACATTCCTCTCTTTTTCCTATGAAAGATAAGGAGATACGGATCTGTGGGAGGTAGATAGATTAATTTGATGTAATGCAGTAGAATTAATAATTAGGAAGAAAAAATATTTCACTGAGACAGGAGGATAGTAACTTTAAAGCATTGTTTTGTGGAGAAATGGAAAGTTGTAATTTTTTCCTCAGGGTCCATGAATAGTAAATATTTTATCTGTCCTGCAAAATATAATTACCCTTTTATACTTTATTAATTTGAAATAATATGGGTAAGAATTTTGGCAGAGAGGATGTTATAATGAGTCCAGGTAAAAAACATACAAAAATAAAGATGTGTTACATATATACAATGGAATATTACTCAGCCATAAAAAGGAATGAAACTGGGTCATTTGTAGAGACGTGGATGGATCTAGAGAGTGTCATACAGAGTGAAGTTAAGTCAAAGAGGAAAACAAATACTGTATATTAATGCATATATGTGGAACCTAGAAAAATGGTACAGATGAACCAGTTTGCAGGGCAGAAATAGAGACACAGATGTAGAGAACAAATGTATGGACACCAAGGGGGGAAGCGGTGGAGTGGGGGAGGGGTGGTGGTGTGATTAAAAATAAAAATAATAATAATAATATTTGGAGGTATAACATCCAGAGAGAACTAACTAGCGGAGTAACCTTAGGGAGATTCTCCTGGACCACAATCAATGATATCTAAAGTTCTTCCCAGTTATAAAATTTTATGACTCTAAAATATTAAGTAAAACTAGTAATTAATATTCTTGTTTAACATGTTTTTAATATCTTGTGTATTAAAAAATGAGGAAGCACATTTTGAAGATAACGAAGTTTTCTCAAAAATTGTTCTTTTCTTTGGTATTTTTCCTAGAATGTAAGTCAGCTATCACCAGATGGTCCTTTACCGCAGCTTCCTTTACCATATATTAACAGTTCAGCAACACGGGTTTTCTTTGGCCACGACAGACGACCAGCAGATGGTTAGTAAAGTTTAATTTGGCTTTGTTACCTCTTGACTTTTTTTTTTAAAGTTTTTTCATCTTTTTCCATTTAAAAAATAATGTGTAGTTGTTAAAGAATATTTGAAAATAAACAGCAATACCATATCATCTATTATCCTGCTACCTGAGCTACTACTTTGGGGTTTTCCTTCCAGCTTTAAAAACTAAAAACAATAACAACAAAATAGCCGTACTTATAATGACTTTTCTTATATAATATAAAGAATTCTCATGTTATTACATAATCTTGATAAACATTTTTAATGGCTGTAAAATATTCCATTCAGTGCATATAAAGTATTGTAACATTTGCTTGTTTTATAGTTTCCATCTTTTTGCTTATATAAAATCTAAGTTGTAATAGACATTTTTGTGGATAAAACTTGTCTTAACATTTTATTATGGACAATTTCAAATGTATACAGATGCAGTGAACAGTTGCCAATATTATGCTGTTCTTATTGTAAGACTTTTTTAAAACATAGGATTATTTCCTTAGCGTTGAGCCATAGAATGGCAGTCCTGGGCCAAAAGTATAAATATATCATGCATGTTAAAGTAAATTTTGTAATTTTAAGCCTTCTTAATTGGAGCTTAATATGTTTCTTTTTAAGAGCTAATTTAGTAATTTATTTAAAAATATTTATCAGGATGCTTATAGCAGCATTGTTTTTAGTAGCAAGAAAAGTAAAACAGCAGGGAATGAATTGATAAATTTTGGTACATTCATATAATGGTTTCATGGATAATACCCCCAGCATAAAGCTGAGTGGAAAAAGTTGCAGAAGGATGGCTGAAATGTAATTCCATGTATATAAATTTCAAAAATATAAACCAACTCTATGAATTGTTTATGTATACACTCATTTGGTAAGGTAAAAAAAATAAAAAATATGAGTGTGAATGTTATGCTTCAGAGTAGCTCTGGGAAGAAGTGGTACCAGTGGAGGAGATGAAGGAGAGTGACAGGATTGGGGAGGGTGACATAGAGGACATCAACTCTATCTGTAACATTTATTTTATTTTTAAATAAAATTTGGGATCATATAACAAAGTTAACATTTGTTAAATTTTGATATACAAGTATTTATATTATTCTCCATGCTTTGTTCGTATGTTTGAAATATTTCATATAAAATTGTAGACAACTAGGAAGGTGTATTCTTTCAGAGTCAGAAGGAAAAAAGCATCAATATTATAAGTTAAGTTCCAGTCAGGCTAGAATTAGTAAGAGGTTATTTTTCTCTCACATAATTGGAAATAGGCAAGAATGGTATATGTGTTTATTTGGATACTTTAGACCTTTATTTTAAATATATTTCATTTGAGGGCAGGTGTTAATAAATATGCATATTTAATAGTGACACTTTTCTTTTTTCTTTTTTTTTAAGGTGAAAAGCAAGCAGCTACTCATGTAAGTCTTGATCAAGAATATGACTCTGAATCCTCTCAGCAGTGGCGAGAACTTGAGGAACACGTTGTGGCTGTGGTCAACAGAGGAGTACTTCCATCCAACTTCCACCCCACAGAGTACTGTTTGAACAGTTACTCAGATAACTCAAGATTTCCGCTCACAGTTGTAGAAGGTGATATACTTGAATTTCTTTTTTAAAAATATTTATTTATTTAATTATTTATTTATATTTATTTATTTTGGCTGTGCTGGGTCTTAGTTGTGGCACACAGGATCTTTAGTTGCAGCATGCGGGATCTTCTTAGTTGTAGCATGCGGACTTCTTAGTTGTGGCATGCATGCGGGATCTAGTTCCCCAACCAGGGATCCAACCTGGACCCCCTGCATTGGGAGCGTGGAGTCTTACCCACTGGACAACCAGGGAAGTCCCTTGAATTTCTATTCATGTTTTTCCCCCCCCCCCACATCTTTATTGGAGTATAAATGTTTTACGATGTTGTGTTAGTTTCTGCTGTACAACAACGTGAATCAGCTTTTATTTTGTTTACAGTGTATTCAGGATAATGTGGGGTTTTTTGTTCTTTTAATTTAACTAATTTATTTATTTGGGCTGCGTTGGGTCTTTGTTGCCACGCGTGGGCTTTCTCTAATTGTGGCGAGCAGGAGCTACTCTTCATTGCCGTGCGTGAGCTTCTCATTGTGGTGGCTTCTCTTGTTGCGGAGCACGGGCTCTAGGCACACGGGCTTCAGTAGCTGTGGTACGTGGGCTCAGTAGTTGTGGGTCGCGGGCTCTAGAGTGCAGGCTTAGTAGTTGTGGCGCACGGGCTTAGTTGCTCCATGGCATGTAGGATCTTCCCGGACCAGGGCTCGAACCTGTGTCACCTGCATTGGCAGGTGGATTCTTAACCACTGCACCACCAGGGAAGCCCTCAAGATAATGTTCTGCATGCCAAATATGACTAGAAGTTGGGGATGCAAAAGTAAATTGAGTACTCATAATATAGTGAGCTGCATTTATAAAACCATGCAGTGGGGGCTTTAATACAGGAATATGCAATGTGCTTTTGGAATATAGAAGACAGAATGACATTCTTTGGTACAGAGAAATTGGGGAAATCTTCTTGAGAAGGTAATTTAAACTGAATCCTGAATAAATGGACATTTACAAGGTGATAGGCAGAAATGCAGGGCTGTGAAAGCAAGGTGTGTTCAGAGAATTGAAGCATAGGGTGATGTATGGGGTTTATTCAAGTTATTAATTTAGGCCTTTCTTTTATAGAGCCAATAACAGTGGAAGTGGCTTTTAGAAACCCTTTGAAAGTTCCACTTTTGTTGACTGATTTGTCATTGCTCTGGAAGTTTCAACCTAAAGATGTCAGTGGAAAGGAAAATGAAGAAGTTAAAGAACTAGTAAGTTGTTAAAAGGTATTTGTAATAAGCATGTTTCAGTAACAGTCTTAACAGATGCTGTAATAGCATTTCAACTTCTTCTGTTCAGTGAGCTGAAGTTACTCTTTTTTGTTTGTTTGTTTTGTTTTTTGTTTTTGCGGTACGCGGGCCTCTCACTGTCGTGGCCTCTCCTGTTGCGGAGCACAGGCTCCGGACGCGCAGGCTCAGTGGCCATGGCTCGTGGGTCTAGCCGCTCCGCGGCATGTGGGATCTTCCCAGACCGGGGCACGAACCTGTGTCCCCTGCATCGGCAGGCGGACTCTGAACCACCGCGCCACCAGGGAAGCCCTGAAGTTACTCTTTTTTTATGCTTATTTTCTCTAGTTACAAAAAATATGAGATATGCTTATTGAAAATTGAGAGTACAGAAGAAGATAAGGATAGAAGTAAAACTGTTTTGTCTTCTCAGCATTTATTTCTTCCAGTTTTATTGAGATATAACTGACATACAGCACTGTGTAAGTTTAAGATGTACAGCATAATGATTTGACTTAACATACCTCAAGAAATGGTTAAGGTGTACAGCATAATGATTTGACTTAACATACCTCAAGAAATGGTTATCATAGTAAGTTTACTAGCATCCATCATCTTATATAGATACAAAATTAAAGAAATAGAAAAAAATATTTTTCCTTGTGATGAGAATGCTTAGGATTTTCTCTTAACTTTCTTATATAACATACAACAGTGTTAGTTATATTTATTATGCTGTACATTACGTTTCTGGTATCTTATCTTACAACTGGAATTTTGTATCTTTTGACTTCTTTCATCCAGTTCCCCCTCTCCCCACTCCCTGCCTCTGATAACCACAAATCAGATCTCTTTTTCTATGAGTTTGTTCATTTGTTTTTTTGTTTTTGAGGTATAATTGATCTACAATGCTATGTTAGTTCCTGATACACAACATAGTGATTTGCTATTTCCGTACATTTTAAAATGGTCACCATAATAAGTCTAGTTGTCATCTGTCACCATACAAAGATGTTACAGAGTTATTGACCGTATTCCCCACATTGTACATTTCTTGTGACTCATTTACTTTGCAACTGGAAGTTTGTACCTCTTAATCTCCCTCACCTATTTCCTCCCACCCCACCCCCTGGCAATTACCTGTTTGTTCTCTGTATCTATGACTTTCTGTTTTGTTATGTTTGTTCATTTGTTTTGCTTCTTAGATAGCACTGTCATCAGTATTTAGAAATAACTACTTTAACACTTTTGTATGCCTTTCTAATCATTTGCATTTGTATGTTTTTTCCTCATATGTGGGATTCTCATTATGTATGTTGCTTTTTTCATTCTGTATTTATATGCATATTTTGGTATTAAATATATTAATATTACATTTTTGTATAATATTCCGTAACACGAATGGTCTGTAAGCTATTCAACTCTCTCCATTGGTAGTAGTTTTGGAAGTTTTCATTTGTTTACTATTATAATAATTCATTGGTGAAAATTTGAGTACATAGTTTCTTATCCTGCTTATTTCTGTAGGAAAAATTTCTAGGCATGAAGTTAGAATATTTTAGGGAATAAATATTTTAATACTCTTGGTTTCCCAAAAGGTCATACCAACAAGCTTTGCACCAGCAGTATATGGGGTTGGGTATCTCATCTTTGCAAGATTAAGTATTCTTATTTATTTAAAAAAAATCTCGATTTTATAGGTTAAGAAAAATGCTGTCTTACTATTTTATTTTCCATTTCATTGATTTCTAGTGAAGTTGAAGTTCTTGTTTTTGTATTTCTTCTCTTGTGAATTGTCATAACTTTCATTTATATTTATCTTTTTTCTTATGTATGTCTGTAATAATTTCTTTATATATTTAAGATAGTTATTTTTGAGGCAGGAAATTTTGTTACCCAGCTGATTGTAACAGAAATAACTTGGGCAAGTACATTTTTTTACTTATTTATTTGTTTATTCACCAATATCTATTATGTTACTTATACTTCTTTATACTACCTTGCTATATGCTTTGATAATATGGTAAAAATTATTTTTAAATTGGGAAATATCCCAATATTTAGGTGCTGATTTATGAAGGGAGAACTTAAAGAAGATGTCTGTTATACTAACTTTAGACTATTTAAACTATTTCTCTTGAAGTGTTTTCATTTTTTTAAAGATTGCTTTATTAAGTCTTAAGTCTTGCTGCTTAAATTCATTGAAGACATTTTGTGATTATTTACACTTATTGTGAATAGTTTTGAAAGATTGAGGTTTCCCAGGCTCTATTCTGACTTGAATTTTAGCAACCTCAGTAATTTTTCTAATGTTTTTTGGATGCCTGGAATACAAATTAGAAGAGTATAAATTGTTCACTCTTGGAAAAGTTTTTTTAAAAGGTCTGTTAGTTTTTGATGTATGTTAGTCCGTTCAAGATGTTAGATTTTAAAGGAGGTTTATTAAAGTTAAGTGAAAATTGTCATTGTGTAAAATGAAGTTGCACTTTTTTCTGTAAATTTCAAACTCTTTGGGTTTCTTCATGAGCTGCTACTGGTGATGGACTAAGATGCTGAACTGGAATTTAGGGAAATGAAATTTTTATTTCTTGTGTCAATTAACTAATTTCATGGTAAAAGTTAAACAGGGTTTATGAGGATTAAGTTTACCCCAGTGTGAGCCAACTTTAGCCCTGCTTTTGGAAGAGACAGGACTTTTTTGCTCTTCCGCACTGCCCTTATTGTCCACAAATCTTATGTATCCTACTTAAGCTGTTATTACTTTTTCCATGTGTAATTGGCCAATTTGGAAAGAGGCTGGTCGGAGTAAAATAAGAAAAAATTTGCTCTTATTGCAAGATTAAATTAAATGGCCATTTTGGCCATTTTTTTACGATGAGCAACTGAACTCTTGTATCTCTTGAGGTTTTATCTTCTTGGTGGCTGTGACTTTGAGTAGATCACTTATCTTCTGCAGTTGAATTGGACTGAATGAAATGAAAATAAAGTAAATCAAGTGCCTACTACTGCATGACTTTACTGCTGGTGTGAAATCAAAGCACTTTGCATATTGCTTAGCACATGGTGAAAAGCTAATAAATGCTAACTATAACTATTGTTATTGTTCTTAAATATTGATACATAGAAATGTTAATAATCTGATACTTTATTCATTGGAATGTATATTTTACATAATTTACTTTTCAGGTAAAAGGTGAACCTGAAATGATTGGAACTGAAGTTGTTTCAGAATTCTTAATTAATAGTGAAGAATCTAAAGTGGTAATTGTTTCATTATTTTTCTGTCAAGTCTTTAAAAGTAAGATGAAAACAAATTTTAAAAATCCATTTATTCAGTTTGTTTTATATTCCAGTTTTCTTAAAAACTAAAATTTGGAATATTAGGAAAGTGGAATTGCACGGGGGGAGATTGATTGGGAAAGTAGGTTTGCAGTGGTCTTTAGTTTGTTAATTTCCTAAGAAGCCTGGTGGAAAAAGTTTTTGCTTTCTTTTTGGGATGAGTATTGTAATTTCATATGATATTTGGTTGACCAGAATATTTTGGCTTTTATTAAAAGTATTGATGAGGATCCAGGCCTATAACTTTTGAATTTAGAAAATTTCTTTTGAAGAAAATGCGTTCTAGTAAGAGAAATCAATTGATAGTTAAGTTTAGGTCATGAGTTTATATTGATATTAAATTATTGATATTATATTGATATTAAATATAAATTCTGCAACATTACAGAATTTAGGTATTGCACTATTTAAGAGACTATGAAAACAGATAATAAGAGTGACTTATATATCTCCACAGGCAAGGCTAAAGCTCTTTCCCCATCACATAGGGGATCTGCATATTCTGGGAGTTGTTTATAATCTTGGCACTATTCAGGGCTCCATGACAGTAGATGGCATTGGTGCTCTTCCTGGATGTCACACAGGTAAAGCTATAGAAACTAATAATTAAATCTCCATAGAATAAAATGAAAAATGAAGTATTTTAAAAATAAGTTTAATGTACATTTAATAAGGCATTTAATCAAATGAAAGAATGGATAATTTGGATTATTTTTAACTCTGCCATTGCTTCAAAAATAAAACAACTTTATTCCCTTCTGACGTATTTTTGATAATTCTTTGGTTCTACCCTATGTATTTTTCTTTTTTGTTATTGATCCAAATTTAGTAAATTCTAACTAAATATATTCTAACTATTGGTTGAGATATCTGCTGCCAGTACAAAAATTGTCTTAATATATTCTATTTTTTGAATATGAAAACTAAAGACCAGTGTTTTCATATCATTGGATGTGAAACACCTTAAATTCTGTCATCTGTTTTGTAAAAAGAGTAGGATTTAGAGTTAAGCTGATATTCTTGGTGTCCCAGATGATAAGTTTTACAAAGTTTTGAAGAGTAAAACTACTAGATATATATGTTTAACATGGTTTGCCTTTTTTTTGCCCTTTAATTTTCAGGGAACCCTTCTTATATTACCTTGTAATTGTTATTTGCGTTTAAGTTGACAAGATGCTAGAGAGAGAGTTTACTATAAAATCCATCACTTCTATCTCTTAATTTTAGTAGCTAAGTCTTTTTTTTTTTTTTTGCGGTACATGGGCCTCTCACTGCTGTGGCCTCTCCCGCTGTGGAGCACAGGCTCCGGACGCACAGGCCCAGCGGCCATGGCCCATGGGCCCAGCCGCTCCGCGGCACGTCGGATCCTCCCGGACCAGGGCACGAACCCGCGTCCCCTGCATCGGCAGGCGGACTCCCAACCACTGCGCCACCAGGGAAGCCCCTTATTATTTTTTTTAACAAATTATGGTCATTGGCAGACTTGAATTTAGCATTTACAAAAGCTGATTATATTGGGAAATCTTTTGGGAACACTTGGAAAATTTGTTGGTCCTTTTAACCTTCAGTTGGATATTTCTACTTGCCTGCATATCTAGGATAATTCAATAAAACATTTTTTTAAAAAGTATACAGAAGTGGAATGAATCCATAAGAATTCAAAAATTATAAGGAAAAAATTGATACTAAAGTTGAGTATGGTGTTTATGCATTTTAGTACTATATGTGTAATTGACACTAAAGTTGAGTATGGCGTTTATGCATTTTAGTACTATATGTGTAATTCTTGGTTGAAAAGCACCAGACAAGATTCTTTTATAAATAATCTTGCTAATTTTTGAATATTTTAAGTAAACTGAGTGTTAAAAACTTTTTGAAGCTTCTTTCCTTTCCCACTGTACCTACCTAGGATTTTAATCTAGTACCACAAAGTTACGGTTGTCAATAAATTATAGCTAATTGCTTCATTTAAGGTACCGAATATATGCATTAATAAATATTTTATGACATTAGTGGGAGGAGAACCTGATTTAACTGTTAAATTGCATCTTATAGCAGAATTTTTATGAAGTTTTAGTGTAGTTCTATTTACTATTTAAAATGCTAATAGGGATCTGGGTCAGATGAGGTATGGGAAATGCTACAGTGTGTCTGGTCTGGGAGTATCACAGTGATCTTCAGCACATTAAAGACTCTTAAGTATTCCTGCAGGAAATAAAGTTGTACACCCTGGCTTTTTTCACACCTACATGCAATGTGTGGAAGCTTTTGAGGAAAATCTCACATGATTATTAAGTGAGTTTAATTTTGAGAAAGCTACCTATACTATCTTTAATTTTCTTTGTGCATTCTATTAAGAAGATGTAGTTATTTATAATCCCGAAATAATTCAAATTAGTATATATATACTGAATATGAGTAGCTGTTCTGTCAGATAGATCTTTTTGGTTAATAGCCATTATGGTTAAATGTAGGTTTCAAAAACTTCCTATTTAGTAGTCTTTCTGTAAAGTAAGTAAATCCTAATAAAATGAGAAATTAAGCAGCATACAATAGGTGTTGTTAAGCATGGAAATAAAATATGCTTAATTCTTTGATTAACCATGCTAATTAGTAATTGTCTAGAATTTTTCTAGAAATAATCTGAAACATACAGTATTCATATATTCAAGCTAAATTGATGTCAGTTAACGTACCAAATTATTTTAGGGCATTGATTGTTTTTTATTTCAGGAAAGCATTCCTTGAGTATGTCAGTCCGAGGGAGACAGGATTTAGAAATTCAAGGTCCTCGACTTAACAACACAAAAGAAGAGAAAACATCTATTAAATATGGTCCTGATCGACGTCTAGATCCCATAATCACTGAAGAAATGCCACTGTTGGAGGTATTTCACTTTTTAAAATTTCATACACTTAATAATTTATCTGTAAGGTGAGGATGATATTTTGGGTAGGTTAATTTTAGACTTTGGTATTATTGATAGATTGAAATGCACTTTTAAATTCTTGGGGACTTCCCTGGCGGTCCAGTGGTTGAGACTGTGCGCTTCCACTGTGGGGTTGTGGGGGGTGTGGGTTCGGTCCCGGTCTGGGAGCTGGGATCCCGTGTGCTGTGTGGTGCAGCCAAAAAAAAGCTGATGCTGAACAGATGTAATTTACAAAGATAAGATAATCATGCAAATTAGCATTAAGTCACAGCCAGGTTGTAAGATACAATCCTCAAAATACTAATGGAAGTTGAGAAAAACCTTCTGAAAGAACACTTTGGTTGTTATTAAAATCAATGGCTCTTTCTGGGTAGGATATAAAAATAACAGGAGTTAATTCTTGTAAAAAATTTAAGCAATATAGATAATTTTTATATGAATAAAACCAATATTCCCTTCACTTTCTTTGTATCCCACCCTGTCATACTTTCATGCCATCTTTTAGTTGCAAAAGATAGAAACTGATGCTGGGTAGCATAACCCGCCTCCCCCCACCAATATTATTTAGTTTGAAGGATTTTGGAATATCTCATGGAAACTAAAGTATCACAGAACAGTAGGTCTCAAGGAAGAGTAAGGACTCAGCAGCTCCAGGGAATTCATAAAGCCTTTAGAAAGCATTGCTTTTGATATGACTTCAGTCTTGCAACTTCTGGTCTTTGTGCCACTTCATTACAAATCTAGGAAAGAACTATGGCCCACCTTGAATCAGGTGTTTACCTGAAAGGCAGGCCAGTGGCACAGCCATGAAGTATAAGTGTGAACACTGGAAGGAGGGCCTTCCTCCTGCATCCTCATGTTTCCCTAGTAGGGGAGTTAGAAGCTTAGTCATTCTCCTTCAGAAAGCGCCAGTGATTCCAAACAGATATTTCTCTTTTCAGACCTTTCGTTTTACACTTACATATATTTTTAATAATCATACTGCACATTTTATCCTGTGACTTGCTTTTTGTCTTTAACAACAAAACTTGGTCTTTGTTCACAATCAGTAAAATTCTTTTTTAACAGCTAGATAAGGTGTTCCTTTATTCAGATACATTACAATGTATTTTAATCATTTATGTATTGATGGGTGTGGTTCTAGTTTTTCATCATTACTGACAGTTCTGCAGTAAACATTATTATTATATACATATTTTGTTCATGTTCTAGTTTAGACTAGGCTTTTAGAAATGGAATTGTTGGGTCAATCATGCAATATACTATAAAATTACCTTCAGCAAGGCTGTAGGAATTGACACTTTTCCTTCAGAATGAGAGTGCCCATTGCTTCATGTCTGTGCCGTAATGGATACTATCAGGTTTTGTTTTTTTTTTGAACTTCTGCAAATCAAAATGGCATTTCTTTGATAACTGATAGGTTAGTCAATCTTCATTTTTTTGGTCCGTATGATTTTTTTCTTCTGTAAGTCCATATGATACCCTTTAATTGGGTTACTTCCTTTTTCTCATTGGATGATTTTATGGGTACTAATCCTATAGTGGTGGGGTAGGTAACATGCTCATGGAAACGGTGATGTGTGTGTGTTAAGGGAAAGGTATTGTTGAGCTGCATGTATTCTGCCCAGATTTTACACTTGCTTAATTATGTTGCATTTAAAGAGTTGTGTAGGGCAAATAAAAGACTCATTAAAGACTGATGGCAGTGCCAGTTTCTGGTTGATAAATATTTGCACATACTTTAACTTTGATTTGGTGTCTTTCATCACTTAAAGATTTTTAACTTATATTAAATCATTCTTAACTGATAGTCCTTTACTTGGTTGCTTCTAAGTTTTATATTTACTTACAGAGACTTCCCTAATCAAAACTTTTATAGTTTTATTGTTTAGTGTCTTTGCTTTGAAATCCAAGGGAATATACTCTCTGAATGTCAGGGGGTAGAGATCAAACTTTGTTTCTAGTCCCAATTACCATTAATTGAATATTGGCAACTTATTATGGCATCTTCCTAATATATTAATATCCTGAAAGTATGTTATGCAGATGATACCTATTCTCCTTGACATTTCTTCTTCTGTTTTTGTGTCATTTCCATACTCTTGCTTTATCATCTTTTTTTAATTTGGCAAGCCGAGGCCTGCTCATAATAATTTTTTTCTTACACTTGTGCCACTTTTGTCCAAGTTTTGTCAAGTTCCCACAATAATACAATAATGAAAATTGGCATTTTTATTACAATTGCATTGCTATAGCTAGGAGTTTTGAGACTGAAGATGAAATGAGTTGGGATCCAAATGTTATTTTAGGGTTATTCAATACCATTGTAGTTTAGAAGTTACTAATAAACATTTTGCTTAGGATTGTATATGTAAGAATTTGCTACAGCTTACTTGCAAAAGGGGAGATTCTGACCTCTCTGGTTTAAGGTTTGAGATAAATCAATAGAGAATACCAAAATACTCAGTTTTTATAGATTCTCCTAGCTTATGGTTTTTATTATACCATATTAGTTAAATGTTCTTCAATTATTAAGACTGTTAAATGTGCCAATGGTTTTTAAGTGCAGTGCTTCTCAGGCACACATTAAGGATAGAGCTTAGCTTTTCAGCTTCTGTCTAAGCCCATCTCTAATTATATGATCTTGGAAAGTTTCTTCACTTATAAAATGAGGGAAGTTGAACCAGTTGATGTTTGACTTTATGTTCTGTTTAACTCAACAGTCTTTAAATTTACATTCATCTTGTTTTCGATATTGCTGGTTCTGTACTTAACTTTGCCTCTTGCATACTATAGTGTTTTTGTTTTGTTTTTAAAATTTTATTGTTATAGATGCAGTTCTCCCTGAAGAGGGTGTTTTAGAGCAGAGGACCTCTTGTTCTACATAATACAGCAACTGGTGTTTGGTTGATTAAACAAAAAAGCTTGTAAAGTGAATAACCAAAAAAACCATAATAAATCCATACCCTAAACATTTTACCTTAATTGAAAACATATGAATATCCATTTATTTACTATTTTGGGGGTGTGTGTTTAGGTTAGAGACCTTTTCTATGAGTTCTTTGTGTTGGTATGGGTTTCCTAATATGAGTTTCATTTCATCTTTCATGCATTCTTCCACATCCATAAGTTGACATTTTAAGTGTCCAGTTTTGGTTTCTTCAGAGTGAGAAGCTAAAGGAAATTGTCAAGTAATCTAAGTACAGTATATGTCTAGATTTTATCTGCAGATAAAAGTTGTACTTTAAGGTATAAAAGAGGGTGGGTTTAGTAGAAAACCAAAAGCTACTAATGTTCAGTTCCATAAACATCACTTAGTATTTTCTACTGAAATACTAGAGAATTTGGTTAATCAAACAGACATGGTATGATGGAGGTCAGTTAAGAGACCTTATATTATACTTGGATGAACAGTAGTATACATTAATATTAGTAAAAATCATAGAATATTCCCATTCCTAATATCTTACGTCAGAAATATTTTGTAGAGTTTGAAGTGTTTAAGGGAGTAGTGAAAGAAGTAATCAATCTACAGCATCTGATGAAATAGTCTCTAACAGCATATATTTATCAAAACAAGATTGAGGATGAAAATTAGAGAAACTCATTGAGAAAATATAATTAAAGTGTCATGTGTTAACTCTAATGTGTATAGCATACTGAAAGCAAACAGTGAACTATGAGCTGTATCTACTTAGAAATATTTTATATTTAAGTTCTGTTGGAGAAAAAATGGTATCATTCCAAAACTTTTTCTTCACTTACTAATTTTTAACATTTTGTTAGGATAAATTTTACCATAGAATAGCAGAAAGAAGAGCAGGCCCCTTCAGGTTCTCACTGCATAGGCAGTAAGTTGTGTACATGTAGTTTATTCAACCAGACTTGTCTGTCACTTGTGTCCAATCACTTGCTGTTACAGAAAAAACCACAATAAATAACCTTATGCATATCAGTTTTATACATTATGTATGTGCATATCACACATATATCTTTAGGATAAATTAGTAGAAGTCACACTCCTGGTTCTTGGTCTTATTTTCCATTAAAATTTGAAGCTGTCCAAAACACCACCTGTTTAAAAGGACTTTTAGGGACTTCCCTGGTGGTCCAGTGGTTAAGAATCTGCCTTGCAGTGCAGGGGACGTGGGTTCAATCCCTGCTTGGGGAACTAAGATCCCACATGCCATGGGGCAGCTAAACCCGCGCACCCCAACTACTGAGCCTGCGCGCCGCAGCCAAGAGTCCACATGCTGCAATGAAAAGATCCTGCGTGCCACAATTAAGACCCAATGTAGCTGCCCCCGCCCAAAAAATAAATAAAATAAAGGACTTTCAGCAAGAGTGCATTTGAAGTAAAGGCTAGATACACTGGTTCTCCTTAGAGTCAACATAGCGTATTTAGTAAAACCTTTATTCTGAAGGTATATTACACAGTATCCTACAAGTGGTGTATCACTGGTCTTATTCCATCACCCTTCCCATTCTACCAGTGCTGTAGCCTTATTGATGATATCTGGGTATCGGTGTGTGTTTTAGTGTGTCTTTACAGTACTCTGTTTCACTTGTTACTCATGCAGTTGTTTTTGATATAACAACTCAAAATTGATATTCCCTAACAAATTTTAGCTTATTTGACTAAGCTTATTTGATACTAGCTAATTAGTACATCATCAGTGTCTTCAGTATAATGCTATACTTGGTTTATTTTTTCCCATCTTCTTAATCTGTGTTTTGGATTTCTGCCTTAATCCCTTATTTTCTCATGTCCATTTTTAAAGCTCCTGATTTCCCCAAATTTTATCTGATTCCTTAAGAATATGGCCATAATGAAGTCCTATTCAAACTAAGACTAAAAGACAGATATTTCCACTGGACTTTGTTTTTTTTTTGTTGTTTTTTTTTTTTTTTGCGGTACGCGGGCCTCTCACTGTTGTGGCCTCTCCCGTTGCGGAGCACAGGCTCCGGACGCGCAGGCTCAGCATCCATGGCTCACGGGCCTAGCCACTCCGTGGCATGTGGGATCTTCCCGGACCGGGGCACAAACCCGTGTCCCCTACATCGGCAGGCGGACTCTCAACCACTGCACCACCAGGGAAGCCTCCACCGGACTTTCATAACTCCTTTGGGACAGCCAGCTGTAACTTTATTCCTCATACTGTTACCTTTATATTCTTCCTTTCTTAGATGCTGTCAGAGTACTTCTGACATTTATTCTTCTGGATCTTTTAAATGCAGATGACTTACTGGATGATTTTGTTAGCCCGTATTTCCATCTCTTATCTGAAATCCTGAGGCCAGGCATGTGTTGGAAGTCAATTTTTTTTTTTTTAATTTTTAGAAATTGTGCATGTACATGTGTGTTTTTATCTAAAGCGTTATGTGACCCCTGTTGGGTTTGTGGCAGCACCTGGTAATCAAGCACATTAATGTGGCTTGAGTGAACCATATGAATATGACACTAAATGGAAAAGGCTATAAAGAGCCTCCATTTGTCAGATCAGGTTTTGCTTCCACACAGCTTACTGAAAGCCTGAGGATATTCGAAGATACCGGCTTTTTAAATTATATATATGGAATCATGCATCTATATGCTTTTCCCTTTTAGGACCTATTGTGCCTCTTTTCATTTTAATGATGTATAAATAGTTGAGCTACTTTTTAAGTTGACAATGTTAAGGGTTTTTCAGCTGATAATTGTTCATGTGACCATGCTAAATTACTTATAGCTTCTCTTGTCCATAATCTACACAGTTGTGAAAGTTTTGCCGGTGACCCTGTAGTTATTGACACTGTACCTTTAATTCATAACTCTGAAATCTGCTACTGAGTAACACTAGTCTCTGTCTCATTCTCTTTTTTAAAATGGAGTTCTTAATACCACATACCCAGGGAGATATCAAAGAGAATTAATAAAATACTTGTAAACCTATAGTAAAGAAATACAGCATCTTAAAGTGTTATTAATTAGAGGTTCAGAATTTTTAACAGACAATATAATAATATTTTTTCCCTCCAATGCAGGTGTTCTTTATACATTTTCCTACAGGGCTTCTCTGTGGAGAAATCCGAAAAGCATATGTAGAATTTGTCAATGTCAGCAAATGTCCTCTTACTGGATTGAAGGTTGTTTCTAAACGTCCAGAGTTCTTTACTTTTGGTGGTAACACAGCTGTTCTAACACCACTAAGTCCCTCAGCTTCTGAGAACTGTAGTGCTTACAAGACTGTTGTGACAGATTCTACCTCTGTGTGTACAGCACTCATATCATCAGCTTCTTCTGTAGACTTTGGCATTGGCATAGGAAGTCAGCCAGAGGTGATTCCTGTTCCCCTTCCTGACACTGTTCTTCTACCTGGAGCTTCAGTTCAGCTACCAATGTGGTTACGTGGGCCAGATGAAGAAGGTGTCCATGAAATTAACTTTTTGTTTTACTATGAAAGTGTTAAAAAGCAGCCTAAAATACGGTGAGTATTATAAAACTTTTTAGGTTTAACCTCTGCGTCTAATATATATAGATATATATACACCCATTCAAATAAACATTTTGATATTTGTTAACATATGTCATAGTTTACTAAGAAATTACTCCCTTCCAAATTATGCATGAAGTTTATATCTGAGGTTGTCCGTAATCTAGTTGTAAGTTCTAAGCAGCCAAAAGTGGAAAAAATTAAGCTACATTAATCTTTTTCGTGCTTCTTTCTATAAACTTCATGATTCTTCGATACAACTAAGTACTATGGCCAAAGTTATCACATAATAATGAAATTCACAGGTATCATGTATTAAAACAGGGTGTCATTTGTATATGAAGACAACTTGCCTACAGTCATCCTTTTTAAAGAAAATTACTGTTTTCCTTTTCCTTTTCCCTAGTGCCCTCCCCTGCCTCCCAAAATGTATGTATTTGCAGAACACATGATTTAGGTGGTGTTATGGGCATCACTGAAGAAATCAAACCTAGCTGGCTTATACAAGGATCTGTAGCCTGTAGCGCAATAGAGTATTTTATGATAATGCCATTGTCATTTTTACAAAATTAACCGGGAATAATTGTGCTACATTTTAAAATTTAATAAAATATCTTGTAAGGCTTACTATGAGAACCAAAAGATATAATATTTGTAAGGACAGGTACATTTTAGGTCCTCGGTAAATGTTAATTCCCCTTAAGAATATGATAGAGAGTTCTCTGGCCAAAGCAATCCATTAAGACTTTGTAGAATGTAGTAGTGGTAAAATGAGCTTCCAAAGAAGGTAAAGATTTCAGAATTTGGATCAAAGGGGATAGGCAAGAGAGTAGTGGGTATTCCCGGAAGTAACTGTATATATGAATGAAAATTTCCAACTTGGGAAATATGAACTGCATGTAGTTAGTTTGGCTACAGTATAAAATGTATAAAGGGGGAATAAAGGTGGAATTGTAAAGCTCTATTGTGGAGAGCCTTAAATGCCAGGTGAAAGTTTGGCATTTACTTGGTAGGCATTCAGTCATTAACTTTGGAACTACTATCAGAAGAGGTATGATCAAGACATGACTATATGATGATTATTTTCATGTACTATACTGTGGCTGAGTTTGATGAGCAGGGAAAAAAGGAGACTAATAGTTTTCTTCCAAACTGAGAATAAAGAATTGAACTAATGTTAGGCTAAGTAGATAATTTTACCTTATTGTATCTGTCTTGGTTTTTTTAGAGTATAAATTGTCCTGAGGGTGAATAGATTTTAAAAAGCTTTATTTGGAATTAGAGAATCATAACATTGGGAAAGAGTCTTAGATTAAATTTGTAATTTTTACTTCTTTAGTCACAGAATATTAAGACACACAGCAGTCATTTGTACCAGTCGATCTTTGAATGTGCGAGCCACTGTCTGCAGAAGTAATTCTCTTGAAGATGAGGAGGGCAGAGGAGGCAATATGCTAGTCTTTGTGGATGTGGAAAATACCAATACCGTAAGCTGGTTTAAAACTAAATTTTGTCTTTAATTATATTTTAAGTGTATCCTTTGTTTTTCATAATGATTTTTTTTTCCTTCACAAGACAGCATAAGCTAGGAATTTAGGGATGTTCATATAGAATGGAATGTAGAAACATGTTAATTCTCAATTTGCTTTGTAATTTTATCCCTCAGTACTTCAAATAAAAGGATCTAGTGGTATTGGGCTTCCCTGGTGGCGCAGTGGTTGAGAGTCCCCCTGCTGATGCAGGGGACATGGGTTCGTGCCCCGGTCCGGGAGGATCCCACATGCCGCGGAGCGGCTGGGCCCATGAGCCATGGCCACTGAGCCTGCGCGTCCGGAGCCTGTGCTCCGCAACGGAAGAGGCCACAACAGTGAGAGGCCCGTGTAACGCAAAAAAAAAAAAAAAAAAAAGGATCTAGTGGTATTAATATGATACATAAGCATATGGTATATGGCCATATACCAGTAATTCAACCTAAAAAAGATCTCATAAAGTGCTTTCTAGTCTTACCATTGAGGATGTGTTGTTTTTTCTTTTTAAATGGGTAATTTTTTTGTTTATTGGTACTTATAAACGAACCAGCCAACTGGTAGTATTATGATGTGGACAAATTAAAACATCTTTCTACAAATACTAGACTGGTGGAAAAAATTAGGGGTTGTAGTAAAATAGCAAAAAGGGGTAGAGGAAATCAGTGAAGCACATTGTAGCTTAACCCTTCACCTTAACAACTGAGGTTCTTAACAAGTAAAGCCTCCCCATCCCAGAAAATATGAATAATCCTTCATTACACATCTTTGTACTTTTGCTCCCTATTCTTGAGGTTAGGTTCTAGATCCTAAAGATACCAAAAAAATAGTATTATAACCTAGTTATCTATAGCCGCCTGTCATCTTTTATCATGATGTCCATAGATGCCAATGCTTGTGAAACCTCTTTGAGTAGACACCAATCATACACCCCCAAATTGACACAAAAGGCACAATGAAAAGCAGCTTATCAAGGCAGAGAGATATGTAATTGTAAAAGAAAAATTCTAGGGAAGTAATAACAGTCACAGCTCAAATTGAGATTGAATAATACAGCCATCGTTAGAAATCTTCAGACTGTGTGTTCAGGGAGTAATTTGGGAATAAATCCACGATTTGCTGTTGGGAATTGAAATACTTAGCAGTTTGCTGTATTATGTTATAGCTTTCCCCGGCAGTTTCCAAGGTGGCCTCCAAATCACTGACAGGAGAATTTTGCTAGAACTGGATCTGGGGCTGCAGGAATTCCTCAACATAGTTGTTGAATTGATTGTTCCAAGTCTGGTTATTCCAAGCTTGGGGGCACCAGATCTGACTGTTCCAGCTCTGGTTGCTCCAGGACTGACTATTCCAGCTCTGGTTGCTCCAAGTTGGGTTATCCCAGGTCTGGTTACCCCACGTGGGCAGGTTTCCGGAAGAGTTCACCAGGCATCCTTGGTGGTAGGAATAGAAGCCCGGGTATTCTGTAGTTGCTGGGCCCTGAGTCACAATGTTGCTATTCCTCAGCCAGTTGTTTTTCTGCCACCTCTTACATTTCATTCTCTGGTTCTGGAACCAGGTCTTAACTTGTTTGTAGCTAAGGTTCAGGATGTTGGAAAGTTCTTGCATTTGCTGGAGGCTGAGGTATTTCTGCCTGTGAAATCTGTCATTGAGCACACACTGCTGCGTCTGAGAGAACACGGTTCTGGTCTTCTGCTTCTTGACCAGGACCTTCTCTTCCTTCTTCTCTGTGCTCTTGTCTGCAGCCGTGGCTATTAGTTTTACTCTGGGGCTTGTGGGAGAATCAGGACTGTCCTGAATAAGCAGATCCATGGAGAAGGAAGGAAGAGGAGAGACAGTCTCCATGTCGTGGGTCTCAGCAGATGACATTTGCAAGGACACATAATTTTCTTCAGGCCCGTAAATCTCAGGCATTGGTGAAGATTCCCTAGAATTGGATGCTTTGGGGCCACGCAGGCTTTGGGGACAAGCTGGGTCCACACTCATGTTGTTGAATCGAAGGAGAGGGAGAAAACCAAAGAGCTAGATAGATGGTAGGAAAAGTCCAGGCTTAAGAATCTAGGTAGAAGAGCTTAGAGAAAGGTGAAGATCTCCAGGTGTAAAAGTATTAAAAACATGGGATGAAGGGAAGTCACCTGTATGATAACAGAAGCCTACCAGCCCAATGTAGGAAAATGACGAGGATGTGAGGAAAATGACGAGGATGTGAGGAAAATGACGAGGATGTGTTTTGATGTGCTTAAATTTACAAAGTTCTGTTAGGATTTCACATTCAGTATTGACTTGATAACCCCTTACTTATACATTTCCAGCAGTACCATTTCCTTTATATAAAGCATTTTAAACATTTTATATTTCCTGTTTATGTACTCTAAATATCAAAATGAGTATTCTTGAAGAAGGAAATGTGATCTTATTAAAGGAGAATCTTAGCTTCATATTGATTCAGTTTAGATACCTGTTTGAAATGTTACTTATTATTTCTGTCATGTCTTTTAGCTTCATAAATTTGTATGGTCATTTTAGGACATTTAAGGTCAATGTGCTGATATTTCGGTGATCTTCCCAAAAAAATCAATATTTGTAAGAGTAAGAACATTTGAATAATTTCAAATTAGCTCCTATTCAGGAGAATAAAAAATATATGCAATTTAAATAATTTTATGTACATTGACTGTATATTGGGATTCTGTTCTTTGTTGCTTTTTGCCTTAACAGGAATGTGAGAGAAAGATCAGAAGAAATAAAAGTGCTATGGTTTTGATTAAAAATTGGCAGCAAATAATTTTTGATATATTAAATAACTCATTATAATAGATTCTAATAACTGAATGCCTTTCAATATTTAAAAATTTGCCACTGGGAGTATATTATAATTAAATCTATTTTGTGAATAAGATGATGTGATGACTTATGTGTTTTAAGAATGTTTATAGAGGGATTGAAATAATTTACATTTCTGAAATGTATTGTTAATTTATTTCAAAATAAAAATTTCATCTTATGTTAATTGATACTGACTTTGGTAGCAGTGTCATTCTCATTAGAGTATTCTACGTTAGTGCTCCTAAACCTTGAATGACTCTTTTATTTCCTTTTGATAGAGTGAAGCAGGTGTTAAGGAATTCCATATAGTACAAGTATCAAGTAGTAGCAAACACTGGAAGTTACAGAAATCTGTAAATCTCTCTGAAAACAAAGGTTTGTGCCTTTTTCCCTCTTCATAATAAATTCTGATATCTTCCTTCGTTGATTTTATTTTTTTCAGAACAGTACCAGAATGTCATAAGATTATTGGTGCCTTTCTTTTTTTTTTTAACTCATTTAAATATCTGTATATACTTTGCTATAATTATATCATATATTACATTATATCAAAGTCCTTTTTTTAACATCTTTATTGAAGTATAATTGCTTTACAACGGTGTGTTAGTTTCTGCTGTATAACAAAGTGAATCTGCTATACATATACATATATCGCCATATCTCCTCCCTCTTGCGTCTCCCTCCCACCCTCCTTATCCCACCCCTCTAGGTGGTCACAAAGCACCGAGCTGATCTCCCTGTGCTATGCGGCTGCTTCCCACTAGCTATCTGTTTTACATTTGGTAGTGTATATATGTCCATGCCACTCTCTCACTTCATCCCAGCTTACCCTTCCCCATCCCTGTGTCCTCAAGTCCATTCTCCATGTCTGCATCTTTAATCCTGTCCTGCCCCTAGGTTCTTCACAACCATTTATTTGGTTTTTTTAAGATTCCATATATATGTATTAACATATGTTATTTGTTTTTCTCTTTCTGATTTACTTCACTCTGTATAAGAGTCTCTAGGTCCATCCACCTCACTACAAATAACTCAATTTCGTTTCCTTTTATGGCTGAGTAATATTCCATTGTATATATTGCCACACCTTCCTTATCCATTCATCTGTCGATGGACACTTAGGTTGCTTCCATGTCCTGGCTATTGTAAATAGAGCTGCAATGAACATTGTGGTACCTGGCTTTTTATGGTTTTCTCAGGGTATATGCCCAGTAGTGGGATTGCTGGGTCATATGGTAGTTCTATTTTTAGTTTTTTAAGGAACCTCCATACTGTTCTCCATAGTGGCTGTATCAATTTACATTCCTACCAACAGTGCAAGAGGGTTCCCTTTTCTCCACGCCCTCTCCAGCATTTATTGTTTGTAGATATTTTGATGATGGCCATGCTGACTGATGTGAGGTGATATCTCATTGTAGTTTTGATTTGCATTTCTCTAATGATTAGTGATGTTGAGCATCCTTTCATGTGTTTGTTGGCAATCTGTATATCTTCTTTGGAGAAATGTCTATTTAGGTCTTCTGCCCATTTTTGGATTGGGTGGGTTGTTTGTTGTTTTGATATTGAGCTGCATGAGCTGCTTGTATATTTTGGAGATTAATCCTTTGTCAGTTGGCTTCATTTGCAAATATTTTCTCCCATTCTGAGGGTTGTCTTTTGGTCTTGTTTATGGTTTTGTTTGCTGTGCAAAAGCTTTTAAGTTTCATTAGGTTACATTTGTTTATTTTTGTTTTTATTTCCATTTCTCTATGAGGTTGGTCAAAAAGGATCTTGCTGTGATTTATGTCATGGAGTGTTCTGCCTATGTTTTTCTCTAAGACTTTTATAGTGTCTGGCTTTACATATAGGTCTTTAATCCATTTTGAGTTTATTTTGTGTATGGTGTTAGGGAGTGTTCTAATTTCATTCTTTTACATGTAGCTGTCCAGTGTTCCCAGCACCACTTATTGAAGAGGCTGTCTTTTCTCCATTGTATATTCTTGCCTCCTTTATCAAAGATAACGTGGCCATATGTGCATGGGTTTATCTCTGGGCTTTCTATCCTGTTCCATTGATCTATATTTCTGTTTTTGTGCCAGTACCATACTGTCTTGATTACTGTAGCTTTGTAGTATAGTCTGAAGTCCAGGAGCCTGATTGCTCCTGCTCCCTTTTTCTTTCTCAAGATTGCTTTGACTATTGGGGGTCTTTTGTGTTTCCATACAAATTGTGAAATTTTTCTAGTTTTGTTAAAATGCCATTGACAGTTTGATAGGGATTGCATTGAATCTGTAGATTGCTTTGGGTAGTAGAGTCATTTTCACAGTGTTGATTCTTCCAATCCAAAAACATGGAATATCTCTCCATCTGTTTGTATCATCTTTAATTTCTTTCATCAGTGTCTTACAGTTTTCTGCATACAGGTCTTTTGTCTCCTTAGGTAGATTTATTCCAACGTATTTTATTCTTTTTGTTGCAGTGGTAAATGGGAGTGTTTCTTAATTTCTCTTTCAGATTTTTCATCATTAGTGTATAGGAATACAAGAGATTTCTGTGCATTAATTTTGTATCCTGCTACTTTACCAGGTTCATTGACTAGCTCAAGTATTTTCTGGTAGTATCTTTGGGATCCTGTATGTATAGTATCGTGTCATCTGCAAACAGTGACAGTTTTACTTCTTTTCCAATTTAGATTCCTTTTATTTCTTTTTCTTCTCTGATTGCTATGGCTAAAACTTCCAAAACTATGTTGAATAATAGTGGTGAGAGTGGGCAACCTTGTCTTGTTCCTGATCTTAGTGGAAATAGTTTCACTTTTTCACCATTGAGAACAATGTTGGCTGTGAGTTTGTCATATATGGCCTTTATTATGTTGAGGTAAGTTCCCTCTATGCCTACTTCTGGAGGGTTTTTATCATAAATGGATGTTAAATTTTGTCAGAAGCTTTTTCTGCATATATTGAAATGATCATATGTTTTCCTTCCTTCAGTTTGTTAATATGGTTTATCACATTGATTGATTTGTGTATATTGAAGAATCCTTGCATTCCTGGGATAAACCCCACTTGATCATGGTGTATGATGTTTTTAATGTGCTGTTGGGTTCTGTTTGCTAGTATTTTCTTGAGGATTTTTGCATCTATATTCATCAGTGATATTGACCTGTAGTATTCTTTTTTTGTGGACTCGTAGAATGAGTTTGGGAGTGTTCCTGCCTCTGCTATAGTTTGGAAGAGTTTGAAAAGGATGGGTTTTAGCTCTTCTCTAAATGTTTGATAGAATTTGCCTGTGAAGCCATCTGGTCCTGGGCTTTTGTTTGTTGGAAGATTTTTAATCACAGTTTCAATTTCAGTGCTTGTGATTGGCCTGTTTATATTTTTTATTTCTTCCTGGTTCAGTCTCAGAAGGTTGTGCTTTTCTAAGAATTTGTCCATTTCTTCCAGGTTGTCCATATTTTTGTCATAGAGTTGTTTGTAGTAATCTCCCATATCCTTTGTATTTCTGCAGTGTCAGTTGTTACTTCTTTTTCATTTCTAATTCTTCTTCCTGTTTTTCTTGATGAGTCTGGCTAGTGGTTTATCAATTTTGTTTATCTTCTCAAAGAACCAGCTTTTAGTTTTATTGATCTTTGCTATTGTTTCCTTCATTGCTTTTTCATTTATTTCTGATCTGATCTTAATGATATTTTTCCTTCTGCTAACTTTGGGGTTTTTTTGTTCTTCTTTCTGTAATTGCTTTAGGTATAAGGTTAAGTTATTTATTTGAGGTGTTTCTTGAGGTAGATTGTATTGCTATAAACTTTCCTCTTAGAACTGCTTTTGCTGCATGCCATAGGTTTTGGGTCGTTGTGTTTTCATTGTCATTTGTTTCTAGGTATTTTCTGATTTCCTCTTTGATTTCTTCAGTGTTCTCTTGGTTGTTTAGTAGTGTATTGTTTACCCTCTATGTGTTTGTATTTTTTCCAGATTTTTTTCCTGTAATTGATATCTGGTCTTATAGTGTTGTGGCTGGCAAAGATACTCGATACAATTTTAGTTTTCTTAAGTTTACCAAGGCTTGATTTGTGACCCAAGATATAATCTATCCTGGAGAATGTTCCATGAGCACTTGAGAAGAATGTGTAATCTGCTGTTTTTGGATGGAATGTCCTATAAATGTCAATTAAGTCCATCTTGTTTAATGTATCATTTAAAGCTTCTGCCTCCTTATTTATTTTCATTTTGGATGATCTGTCCATTGGTGAAAGTGGGGTGTTAAAGTCCCCTACTATGATTCTTTTACTGTCAATTTCCCCTTTTATGGCTGTTAGCATTTGTCTTATGTATTGAGGTGCTCCTATGTTGGGTGCATAAATATTTACAATTGTTATATCTTCTTCTTGGATTGATCCCTTGATCATTATGTAGTGTCCTTATTTGTCTCTTGTAATAGTCTTTATTTTAAAGTCTGTTTTGTCTGATACAAGAATTGCTACTCCAGCTTTCTTTTGATTTCCATTTGCATGGAACATCTTTTTCCATCCCCTCACTTTGAGTCTGTATGTGTCACTGGGTCTGTAGTGGGTCTCTTGTAGACACTATATGTATGTGTTTTGTTTTTTATCCATTCAGCCAGCCTGTGTGTTTTGGTTGGAGCATTTAATCCATTTATATATAGGGTAGTTATCGATATGTATGTTCCTGTTCCCATTTTCTTAATTGTTTTGCGTTTGTTTGTCTTTTCCTTCTCTGTTTCCTGCCTAGAGAAGTTCCTTTAGCATTTGTTGTAGAGCTGGTTTGGTGATGCTGAATTCTCTTAGCTTTCACTTATCTGTAAAGGTTTTAATTTCTCCATCGAATCTGAATGAGATCCTTGCTGGGTAGAGTAATCTTGGTTGTAAGTTTTTCCCTTTCATCACTTTAAGTATGTCCTGCTACTCCTTTCTGGCTTGCAGAGTTTCTGCTGGAAGATCAGCTGTTAATCTTATGGGGATTCCCTTGTATGTTAATTGTTGCTTTTCCCTTGCTGCTTTGAATATTTTTTCTTTGTATTTAATTTTTGATAGTTTGATTAATGTGTGTCTTGGCATGTTTCTCCTTGGATTTATCCTGTGTGGGACTCTCTGTGCTTCCTGGACTTGATTGACTATTTTCTTCCCCATATTAGGGAAGTTTTCAACTGTAATCTCATCAAATATTTTCTCAGTCCCTTTTTTATTCTCTTCTTCTGGGACCCCTATAATTTGAATGTTGGTGCATTTAATGTTGTCCCAGAGGTCTCTGAGATTGTCCTCAGTTCTTTTCATTCTTTTTTCTGTCTGGTCTGTGGTAGTTATTGCCACTATTTTATTTTCTAGGTCACTTATCTGTTCTTCTGCCTAAGTTATTCTGCTGTTGATTCTTTCTAGAGAATTTTTAATTTCATTTATTGTGTTGTTCTTCCTGGTTTGCTTGCTCTTTAGTTCTTCTAGGTCCTTGTTAAACGTTTCTTGTATTTTCCCCATTCTATTTCCAAGATTTTGGATCATCTTTACTCTCATTACTCTAAATTCTTTTTCAGGTAGACTGCCTATTTCCTCTTCATTTGTTTGGTCTGTGGGTTGTTACCTTGTTTCTTCATTTGCTGTGTATTTCTCTGTCTTCTCATTTTGCCTAACTTACTGTGTTTGGGGTATACATTTTGCAGGCTGCAGGTTCGTAGTTCCTGTTGTTTTTGGTGTCTGCTCCCAGTGGGTAAGGTTCGTTCAGTGGGCTGTGTAGGCTTCCTGGTGGAGGGGACTGGTACCTATGTTCTTGTGGATGAGGCTGGATGTTGTCTTTCTGGTGGGCAGGATCATGTCTGGTGGTGTGTTTTGGCGTGTCGGTGAACTTATTATGATTTTAGGCAGCCTCTCTGCTGATGGGTGGATTTGTGTTCCTGTCTTGCTAGTTGTTTGGCATACAGTGTCTAGCACTATAGCTTGCTGGTCGTTGAGTGGAGCTGGGTCTTAGCGTTGAGATGGAGGTCTCCGTGAGAGCTTTTGCCGTTTGATATTACGTGGAGCCGGGAGGTCTCTGGTAGACCAGTGTCCTGAACTTGGCTCTCCCTCCTCAGAGGCATAGCCCTGATGCCTGGCTGGAGCACCAAGAGCCTTTCATCGGCACGGCTCAGAGGAAAAGGGAGAGAAAGAAAAGAAAAGAAAGAAAGAAAGAAAAAAAATGAATAAATAAAATAAAATAGTTATTAAAATAGAAAAAAATTATTAAAAATAAAAAAACAAGAAAGTAATTTAAAAAGAGAGAGAGGAAGAAAGAAGAGAGCAACCAAACGAAAAAGCAAATCCCCCATTGATAAGAAGTGCTAAAAAGTATACCAAAAAAAAAAAAGGACAATCAGAACCCTTGGACAAATGGCAAAAGCAAAGCTATAAAGACAAAATCACACAAAGAAGCATACACATACACACACAGAAAGAGAAAAAGGAAAAAAAAACCTCATATATATATATATATATGTAAAATAAAAAAAGGAAGAGAGCAACCAAATCAATAAACAAATCTACCAATGATAATAAGCTCTAAAAACTAAACTACGATAAACATAAAACCAGAAACAAATTAGACACAGAAAGCAAACACAGTTGCTCCCAAAGTCCATCGCCTCAATTTTCGGGTGATTCGTTGTCTATTCAGGTATTCCACAGATGCAGGATACATCAAGTTGACTGTGGAGATTTAATCCTCTGCTCCTGAGGCTGCTGGGAGAGATTTCCCTTTTTCTTCTTTGTTTGCACAGCTCCTGGGGCTCAGCTTTGGATTTGGCTCCGCCTGTGTGTGTACGTCGCCTGAGGGCGTCTGTTTGCCAGACAGGGCAGGGTTAAAGTAGCAGCTGATTAGGGGGCTCTGGCTCACTCAGGCGGGGTGGGGGGGCGGGAAGGGTATGGAATGTGGGGCGTGACGTTGCAACAGCCTGAGGCGCACCATGTTCTCCTGGGGAAGTTGTCCCTGGATCTTGGGACCCTGGCAGTGGCGAGCTGCACAGGCTCCTAGCCGGGGTGGTATGGATAGTGACCTGTGCTTGCACACAGGCTTCTTGGTGGCTACAGCAGCAGCCTTAGCGTTTCATGCCCCTCTCAGGGGTCTGTGCTGATAGCCACAGCTTGTGCCCATCTTTGGAGCTCGTTTAGGTGGTTGATGACTTTCTTATAATTAACTTTTGTAAGCATTAAATTGTGCTTTCATTACTTTACATGACTGTAAGTGAAATTACTGTGTTAATCGATTCTTTCCCATCTTTTTATTCCACATCTTTTCTATTTGTATATATTTTTTCTTTTTTAAAAAATTCAGTTGTAAAATCAGTGCCTGAATACATGGTCACTGTCAAAATTTCGAACAGTACAGAAACATATAGACTAGAATTGAAAGTTTCTCTTTGTTTCCTTTACTATTGGAAAGCTGGTTTTTCTGTGTGTAATCAAACTTGTGTGTTGACTGGCTTTTCTGTGTATTTGCGTACCCATATAACTTTAAACAAAAGAATATGCACACTTGTGATACATACTGTAAAATTGTTTTCCAAAATATTTCCATCATTTTATCATCCTGCTAGTAGTATGAAAGTGCTTAGTGCTTGTAAGAGTAGATCGAAGCTGGCAAAATATTTACTGTTTCTGGAAGGAATTGTACAATGTATTTTAAAAGATTAAAAAAAAATGTTTAAACCCTTATCTAGCCTCATAGTAATTCTTATTTTTGGAATTTATACAGAGGAATTAATTCAAAATATAAGAAGATCCATATATTCAGAGCAGTTTATTGTAAGATTATGTTTAATAGAGAAAAATCAAATGGAGCTTTAATGTGAATTAAGCTACAACTCAGATTATTTTGTGGTCATTAAAATATATAAGCTTTTAAAATATGTCACAATATTGGGGAAATGCATCATAGCAAATATGTGCATATAGTAATATTGGTATAAATCCTCCATATGAAAAAAATATTGATAGGAAATGCAGAAATGATAGAGTGGTGGAATTGAGGACTCCCTGGCTCCCAAGTTCTAATTTTTCAAATTTTCTGTTTATCTATAATGTCATACATATCTGAATATATATCTGCATATGAACATGCATTTCAAGAAAATTTAATCTTACCTTTTTAAGGAGCTGAATGAGATTTGCTTTACTGAGAGGAAAGCAAAGATGCTTTTCATTAAACACGATTTATAATTATGAAATATTTTCCAGTGTGACTGAAGAAGTCTGAGTAATGAATTAGGTTTTACCATGTTATAAACTGAGAAAGATACTTGAAATTTTCTCTTTTCTCTTCCTAGATGCCAAACTTGCGAATAGGGAGAAGGGAAAGTTTTGCTTCAAGGCAATACGATGTAAGGAGGAAGAAGGTAAATTCATTTTACTGTCACACTTTCTTAAATGGTTATTTTATATTTCATGCCAATGATATGATTAGTTTGTTCTCTCCTGTTTTTTAGTTGCTACACAGTCCTCAGAAAAATATACCTTTGCAGATATCATCTTTGGAAATGAACAGGTATGCGAATAAGCACAATAACGTTTGATTTTAAAAGTCACAGTCTGGAGTGTCTTGACTATTTTGGTAAAACTATTGCTTTAGTAATCCCCAAATTCTTTGGTGGATGAACATGTCAGCTTTGTTGGGTTTTGCAACTTGTCTTCATGCCCCAAAGCAAACAAAAATGCTATATGGAATATAGCATTTTAATTAGTTATTTAAATTTAACTTTCTTTTAGAGTGTAAGATACTCATGAAATAAGTTTAGTCCTTGGGATTAAAGAAACAGGATTATATGAAGGAACCTGTTTATTTGGGAACGTGGTCACAGTGGAACAAACAGATGATAACCCTCTGGATTTGGGAATATCATATGGTTCTGTGACCCAAATAATAAGCTGTTTTGTAATTTTAAATGTATTATTGACTAGGGCACTGATACTCCCAATAATTATATGTTACAACCACCTTGAGAGTGGTTTTCAAACTTTGAAATAATGTGCATGTAAGTCACCTGGGGATCTTGTTAAAATGCAAATTCTCAGTCAGTGGGACTGGTTGAGACCTGGGGCTCTGAATTGCTAAAGCTTTGAGGTGATCTTGAGGTTATCAGTCTGCACCCTCTATTTTTTTTTAATTTATTTATTTTATTTTTGGCTGTGTTGGGTCTTCGTTGCTGCTCACGGGCTTTCTCTAGTTGTGGCGAGTGGGGGCTACTCTTTGTTGTGGTGCGTGGGGCTTCTCATTGCAGTGGCTTCTCTTGTTGCGGGGAACGGGCTCTAGGTGCGTGGGCTCTAGAGCGCAGGCTCAGTAGTTGTGGCGTGTAGGCTTAGTTGCTCCGCAGCAAGTGGGATCTTCCTGGACCAGGGTTCCAACCCATATCCCCTGCATTGGCAGGTGGATTCTTAACCACTGCGCCACCAGGGAGGGCCTGCACACAGTTTTTTATCTAGAGAATTTTTATAAAAATGAAAGCTTTGCCGTCCCACCTCTAAAGCTCTGGCTCATACTTTGGGTAGAGTTTGGGAATACACATTTTCATCCATCTCTGCAGATAATCTGAAGAGGTGATTTGGGGACCTGCTTTGAAAAATACGGACCAAATTCCCTGTCGTTTTGTGCTGTTACTAGTATTATTTCTTTGTGTTCTTCTTGATAATTCCAAACATACTTAGACTTTTGTATTGTGCTTATCATTTGCCTTCATCTGACCCACTCTTTGTACTATCTTTTGGCCATTTGAGGAAGCAGCTATTTAGAAATATCCCAGAGCACCAAAAGTCCAATAATTCCAGAATGAGTATGACTTTTGGACACTGTGCTTCCTTGCTTCCTGAATGGTTGAATTTTAGCTTTTAGGACTTAAGTTGTTTGTTTTGTTTGTGTCTTTTTAAAAACATTCCCTAGAAACATCATCAGGACCCTTAAATTATATTAAGGTTGTAATTTTTATTATATTTATTGTTAATAATTTTGTGTAGGAGCACTGCAGATGGCATAAACAAAGACATTTTCCCTTTTGATGAATCTGAGTAAATAGAACTCACCAGGCACTACACGTTGATGAGATAACTATGTGGACAATGGTTTACCAGAAAAAGTTCATGTCTAAGGGGGAAAATATATGTATTTATTAATATTTAATAATTAACTTGAAGCTTAACAGCTATATAATATAGTTTATAATGCAGGAAATTGTTAAGTGTAGAGATTTAACTGTGAAACACAGTAGTCATTAATTAAGGGAAATTCTGTAGTTCTGAGTCTGTTTAAAAATCTTTTCTCTTGTTCTCTCCCTTTAAGTATAAAAGCCAGGTTAATGCCAGTGTCTTCATTCGTTCTGTTTCATTGGATATCACTTAGTCTTCCAAGTATTTGAATGGGAAATATTTGTTATTTTTAATAGTTAAAAAGATCATAATTTCCTTTTAACAATTCACTTTTTTAAAAATTGAAGTATAGTTATTTTACGATGTTGTATTGGTTTCAAGTGTACAGTAAAATGATTCAGTTATACATATATATGTTGTCAGATTCCCAACAATTCACTTTTTATTCATTTTCTTAGAGATACCCATTTACCCTCCCTGGATACTTAGAAGGTTAAAGCCAGTGCCATGGAAGCGTAGATTTATGAATTTGAGCTTCAAACTTTAAGATTCAGGGTAATTTGTGCCAAATATTTTAGGTATTCAAGTCTTAGGGTGGCCTCCTTGTATTCAACCAAATTGATAAGAAATTACTGAATAAGCCTTTTGGGTATATGTAAGTTGTAGAAATTTAAATTTTGGCAGGGTATATCTAATTGAAAACACATACAGACAAACGATTTTCTTTTAACAGATAGTAAGTTCAGCAAGCCCATGTGCAGACTTCTTTTATCGAAGTTTATCCTCTGAATTGAAGAAACCACAAGCCCAGTCTTCTCTGCATACAGAAAAACAGTCAATAGAGGACACTATGAGATTAATTCAGAAGTGCAATGAGGTGGATTTGAATATTGTTGTATTGTGGAAGGTATGTGTTGTTAAATTATTTCAGCAAGCCTCACTTATACTTGATTCTTAAGCTGAAGAGTAAATGTAAGCTGCTCTTTATATTTTTTCTCTGCTTAAATTTTCCAATTTGAATATTGAAGTAGTTTTATAAGTTTTTCAGCAGTTCCAAAATAACTTTTTTTTGCCTAAAGGGAAGAATTCATTCAAATTAGATGACTTTATTCTGTGTTACTTATTACTTGTAAGAGGTACTGAGAATTTTGTAGACATGATAAGCTCCATGAAAGCAAAAATGCTGTTATTAAACTCTTTATTGTGAGCATTTTCAAACTCTGAAAAAGGAAAAATAGCACTATGAATCTCTAAGTACCCATTACTTAGGCTCCAACAGCCACTAATTTGCTGCTGTTCGTTTTCACCTATTCCTTTGTTTTATTTTTACCTTCCTTTATTTTTTAGCTGCAGTATATATTTTTTAATGACATATTTCATCTGCTTTTATGTGTACTTCTAGCAGATGAGGACTTTCTTGTTTAATATAACCCCACCATATTACTATCTCACCCAAATTAACAGTAATTCTTTACAATTATCTAATTGTTGGTCTCTGTTGAAATTTTTCAGATTACTTGAAAATATTTTAATTAAAAAAAATCAGATTCAACTAAGATTTGCACATACACATGGCAGACCAGAATGAGGTTGTTTAGGCATTGGTCTTCCCTAAAGTTAACTATAATGCAGAAGAGGTTTATTTTTCACAGTACACCCTTTTGTATCTTAAGTATGTATCTTTTTTTTTTTCCACTGTAGAAATGATTCTACAGTGAAATTTAGGATCTTGCCCAGGGATATTCACCTGAACTATGTGAGGAGGTTTGATTTTGTACTGTCTGATATAAGGCCTAACATGGAGACATGCTCATAGTAGATGATTAGAACATGTTATTTTAAGTTGATTCAGATGTTCTAAAGTGTTCTTTTTACTAAACTGCACACTTTTAAGTAAACTTTCTTGAAACCAAGCTGGCTTTACATGAATTCCAATAAAACTGCTTAAGCAAATTGATACTTTTGTTGACTATAGAAGGTGAAGGTGTTTAATGTTAAAAAGATAAGTTACACGTTATTAGTTTGAAATCAAATGTTCTTGGAGCTTAGAATCAAGAGAATCCTGGGCTTCCCTGGTGGTGCAGTGGTTGAGAGTCCGCCTGCCGATGCAGGGGACACGGGTTCGTGCTCCGGTCCAGGAGGATCCCACATGCTGTGGAGCAGCTGGGCCCGTGAGCCATGGCCGCTGAGCCTGCACGTCCAGAGCCTGTGCTCCGCAACTGGAGAGGCCACAACAGTGAGAGGCCCGCATACCGCAAAAAAAAAAAAAAAAAAAAAGAGAATCCTGTTTTCAGGCTCAGTAGCATTGCCCCTTAATGTAAACCACCCATCCATTAAATGTATGGTAGACCTTTAGCATTTGTAGCTGTCACTCCACAGATTCCTGCCATGTAACAATTTGTAATATTCGTGAGACAAGATTTTGAGTTATGTGTGCTGTATTCTGTACTCATCGTTGAGCCCACAGTAACCTTGGTGGGGGCGGGGTGGCCAGGGGTTATCTTTCAAAAAATCACCCTGAATAAAAGCCAATTACTAGTATTGCTGATTATCATTGAAGAAGAAGAAAACTACCCAAGATTATGATACTCCTTAGTTAGAAAATGGAAGTTTGAATAGATTACAGTATGGGATATTAAATTTGGTAGGGGCTAGTAGCTATGATAAGTTTATTATTCAACTCATTTGAGGAAGTGACTAGTAGATTTTCTTTAGTGAAGACTCTAGATAGTGCACAAAGGACCACCTTGAACGGAAGAAAACTTGACAAGTCATTTAAGTTGTGGAGTTGATGCATAGGGAACATAGTACTCTAAAAAATTATGATTCAGGAGAAAACTAAGACCTTGGACAACATTTTTGTAAAAAAATTTAGTTGGTAAGGGGGTATAGTATAACTTATAACCAATCTTAACCAAAAATAAAGGTTTGTTTTGAAAAACTAAGACTTTGTGCAGGAAAGAGAATGCATTATAGGGTTATGCATGGCTATGGGTGATTTTTGTTTGGTCCCTGAGACCATTGGAAAAGATGTGCGACCTGTCTCAGGATGTTATCTATCAGTTGTCATCCTCTCTTGATTAAAGGTCACCCCATCAAGTATTTAACTCCTCCTGCATTTCTGGGTTGTGCATGGATGGGTGCTGAGCAGGTCCTGGGCCTGCCTCTGCCTTAGTGCAGCAGTTCTCCAAGTGTGATCCATGGATGGCAAATTGTCACTCATGATAAGTATAGAAATTGAAAATAAACATTTAGGAATGTTTATAGCGTTCTGACTGAGTAATTTTGAATCTCTTGAATCTAATAGTAAAAGAAATTGGGCTTATCAAAAAAAAATTAAGCATCTGTATTTGCATAGTGTGACAGTACCAGTATATCAGAGCCATGTACAGATTTTATTTTCTCCAACACAGAAGAAGTTCAAGAAGAAAAGTTACGTGCTGGAGTAAGTGTTTTAATTTAGATGAGATCAGTTCATTGTATAGGAAGAAAAAAACTTTTTTTTTTCTCTTTTAAGCATATGTATCAATACTTAAATTTAAGATCTCCAAGGACATGGCATTTCCACTTCTAGGATTTATGATTGTACTCACTGATTTTGCTGCATTATATGATAAACCCTGGTGCATTTCAGAAGCAAGATGATAAGAAAAAGCCTTGGGAATTCCCTGGCGGCTCAGTGGTTGAAAATCCGCCTGCCAATGTAGGGGACATGGGTTTGAGCCCTGGTCTGGGAAGATCCCACATGCCGTGGAGCAACTAAGCCCACGCGCCACAACTACTGAGCCTGCGCTCTAGAGCCCACACACCACAACTACTGAAGCCTGTGAGCCACAACTGTTGAAGCCCGTGCACCTAGAGCCTGTGCTCCGCAGCAAGAGAAGCCACTGCAACGAGAAGCCCATGCACCGCAACGAAGAGTAGGCCCCACTTGCCACAACTAGAGAAAGCCTGCACATAGCAATGAAGACCCAACGCAGCCAAAAATAAATAAATATATTTTTAAAAAAGAAAAAGCCTTTTGCTTGTATATTGGCAGTCCAGTAAAGAAAATAACTTGTGTTATGGTATGGCACTGTTCTTTTAGACTAGTTTCTTAAGTGCTCTAGAGAAAATTGGAAAAGATTTCAAGAAGTGTCTCTCACGTATCCAGGCCAACTGTTTTATATTGAGGCAGAGCAGATTTTGACAGATACTTAATTGATTGAATGAATGAACAAAAGTAGAAATGTTGACACAGCCATGAGTGTTGGTAATTGATAGATATTAGCCATAATACCTCTGCTTTCCATCAGATATTGCATTGGTTACTTTTGAGGTTACTGCCAAGCAGGCTAACATTTTTGTGCTTTGTACTTCTTAGGCATACGTAGTGGAAGACAGTAAGCAGCTTATTTTGGAAGGTCAGCACCATGTTGTTCTTCGCACTATAGGAAAAGAAGCTTTTTCATATCCTCAGAAACAGGTAATGACAGAGTTTGCTTTGGGGCCTTCCTGTGAACTTGTGGGGTTTTTTGTTTGGTTGTTTTTTGTGTTTTTGAAGGTATCTGGTTTGTGCAAGCTTTTATATTAGAATTTGAGTTGGGGCTTGGTGGCAGAAAGCTGATTAAAATTAGAAGTGAACATAAATTGATTTTAAAATTCACTAGCACTTCATAAGAGTATTGAGATGCATTTGTGATCTTGGGGTTTCCTAAGATATATTCTTTATTGAATCTAGAACTCACAGTTAGCTTGAGAGGAAGGGAACCATATTCTCTATATTATCTTGTTTGTTGTTTAACAGGCCCATACCATTGCAGAACTCTATGGGGCCTCTCATACAGTGTAAAGGATGGCCTCTGGAGTTGTGCAGAAGCTGGTAATACTGTTTATTTTCTTACTTTTCCTAAAATACTGTTTAATCTTACCAAAAGTTCTCATAGTGTGTGTAAATATTTAAACCCAAATCTGTTTCTTACTTTAAGAAAATTGTTTTTCTCAAACTGATTTGATTAGTTAAAAAAGTCCCAAGTTTTAATTGCAAATTGTCATATTTTGATAATTTCGAACATCTCAAGGCAAGATTTTTCACTTAGAAAATGAAACAAAGTGATTTCTATAAAATTCACTCAAGTTATAGTCCCATTTTACTAAAATACTGTGTAGGGCATATCCTTTTTTTCCTCTGTATTTCACCTTTGAAATACTTTATATTCTCTTTATATGATTAACTGAGTTGGGAGATGCAGCATGTTCATCATACTAAGAATAATATATTTGGAGCCCAGAGACTTTCAGATTGATGGCCTAGTGCAAGTTACTCGCATAATTTGATAAACTTTTAGCTTACATATAAAACAGGGGTAATAGTACTTTATACCTTGCCTCTCTTGTGATGGGACTGTCTGTCATAAGGTTGAATCAAACCCTTATTATAAAACTACTGTACAAATTGTCCAGCACTCATTGCAAAAATACCTGTTGTTGCTTTTAAGCTAGAAGAGAGGGAAGCTCTTCTAAATATTCCCTCAGTAGATTAGCTTCAGGTTTTTGGTATCCTTTTCTGGCCGTTGTTCGTGTGTGTTCCTCCTGGTAAGTAGTATGTAGAGATTCATTTAGTATAATTTAGAAGTCTCAAATAACAGCTTATTTTTCTTAGATGATTAGATTATAATAATAGTACATTTTTTGGACTTTTTATTAAAGTGTAACGTAAATGCAGAATAGTGACTAGGTCATTGACTCTTCACAAATTGAAGAACACTTCAGTATAAGGAGGACCCAGATCAAGAAAGAGAACATGACCCGCACCCAGAAGTTTTGCTCCTGCTCGCTTCCAGGCACAAGTCTTCCCTCCTCCAGAGTAAACCTCTAGTCACTTTTCTCTCACTCATAAGTCAGAAGCAGTTTTAATTCTTGCTTTTGCAGCTGTATAAATCAAGGGTCAGCAAACTTTTTCTGAGAAAAGCCAGATGGTAAATATTTTAGACTTTGCTGGCTCAGAGTCTTTGTCAGAATTACTCATCTGTGTTGTTTGGAGTCCAAAAGCAACCATAGCCAGTGTGTAAACAAATAGATATGGCTCTGTTTCCATAAAACTTTCTTTACATAAAGAGGAGGCAGGCTGAATTTGGCCCGTGGGCTGTAGTTTGCCAGTCCTTGGTGTAGATCAGAATCCAGCTAGGCTAGCAGGAAATTAAAAAATCAAAATTTTCTGGACGGTGAAGGAAAATGGAGAAAAAAATGACCAAGAAAGAAATAATAATACTAGAAGTGGGACATGATTCTCTATTTTCATTTAGACGATAATAATATTTATTGAAATGTTTACAGTGTGCCTCACACTAGCTATATTGAGACTTTTACATGTATGTTAACCTTCAGTTAATATAGTTGAGGCACTATAATCTGTAAAAACTCAGGAAGCTATTTTCAAAAATGACTCTTTAAGGCAATTTTAGTTTTTCAACTATTAAAACAGATGCTATACAATTGAATATCTATAGCCTAAGTACTAAGCAATTTTATTAGATGAGAACCACAGCAACTTTTGAAATTATTATTATTGTAAACCCCTTTTTTACATATGAGGAAATTGTCTTAAAGTATTAAATAACTTATCCAGGATCACAGAGCTAATATGTGAGGTTGCTGGATTTCGAGTCTAACCCCAGCACATAATAAATAGAGAATGAATAAATGATTACAGATCCTAGTTTTTTTATCCTAGGTTGTATGTATTGCATATGATTTCAACTGTTAGTTTGTTAGTTTTTACAGCAGAAAAAGTATTGTTCATGCTTTACTTTATCTCTACTGGTTTTAACTTCTTTAGTTTGTGCTATACTTTAACAAGGCAGTGTTTTTATTGTCATATATTTTTTCTTTTCTCAGGAGCCACCAGAAATGGAACTATTAAAATTTTTCAGACCAGAAAACACTACAGTTTCCTCAAGACCATCAGTAGAGCAGCTTTCTAATCTCATTAGAACGAGTCTTCACTATCCAGAATCATTTAGTCATCCTTTTCATCAAAAAAGGTTTGAGATGTATTTTTGTTAACATTTTTCTACAATATACACACCTGTGTGTGCATGCACACACAGACATACACACATTTATTAATAGCATTAACCCAGATATTGAAGAAACAATTTAGAATACTATTGAGTCTGTAGAAATTGCCCTTAAGTAATTTACCCTTTACTATGATTACTATATGTTGCTGCTGTAATTAAAAGATGGGTATTTCCTCAGCCAGTTAGTTGTCAAAAGTTTTCTTTTGGGGCTTCCCTGGTGGCGCAGTGGTTGAGAGTCCGCTTGCCGATACAGGGGACACAGGTTCGTGCCCTGGTCCGGGAAGATCCCACATGCCACGGAGCTGCTGGGCCCGTGAGCCATGGCCGCTGAGCCTGCGCCTCTGGAGCCTGTGCTCCGCAACAGGAGAGGCCACAACAGTGAGAGGCCTGCATACCGCCAAAAACAGTTTTCTTTTGATGAGCAGGTTTATCATTAAGTCAAGAAGAAGGAAAAAATACCGTCATTTTGTTTTTGTTTTAAGTACAGAAATTAAATCTAAGACATGACTATAGTATAGACTCATCAAACAGTTTAAATTTAGAGAGCATCATTTACTTAAGATTTATTAAGTGTTAAACTTCTGGGGGACTGATGTATTTATAACTTTGGTAAATAGCCTGATTATATAAACTTAAGGTTCTAAAATAAAAAGTCCTAAGTCAGATGACACTTCAAAAAGTGGCTGGTTTACAGATACAAAAGAAGATGGAGAGAAGTCTGTTAGAGCCAGTCTGTGAATTATAACTGAAAGTATAAATTTTGGTGAAGTCACCTTGGATAGAGGTAGGGATGGGGTGGGATAGAACAAAAGAGAATGGTGACCTATAGAACAGTGGTGTTTGAGAGATGAGCTAAGGAAAAAGTCCACGAAGAAGACTGATTGGGAAGTAGCAATCAAACAATTAGGAAGAAAAGACCAATGAGGAGAAAGTAGCATCACAGTGGCAGAGTGAGCACAGTTCAAGGAGGGACAGCGGTTAACAGTTTTAAATGCTGCAGACAAGTTGTTCATTGGCTCTGCCAGTAAAGAAATTGCTCATGCTTTTGAGAAGAATGTTATTATATAGTGGGGGTGGAAGCATGATATAGTAGGTTGAGGAGAAATGGGAGGAAGTAAGTAAAGATACTCACGTAGACCACCCTTTCAAGAAGCTGGGCTATGAACGGGGATCAGGGAATAGCCATGCAATATTATTGTTTTACTAGGTAAGATATGGATGTATTTATGGTCTTGAAGGAAATGATGGGATACAGGAAGGGCAACAGAATCCTTAATAGATGGAAAGATACACCAAAGAGTGGCAGGATTAGCTTTGGACTGAAGAACGGACCTCCTTACTATGGAAACAGGGAAAGATGAAAGTAGGGAGAAATTTTAACAAGTTACACATTATTGGAATGCCTCCACTTTTCAGGAGTTTATAGAAGCACGGTTAAGTACTCAAAGTAATCTAGGAAATAAGAGAATAAAGGGTAGAGAATTTTTAAAAGTAAAATTTGAGAACAGCTACTGAGAGGAATGAGGAGCTGGCCAAGGACACACAGAAGGAGTGCTGGGCAAAATTAAGATGTTGACTTAGCATCGGAAATATTTAAAAAGTAGCTTAAATGGTGCTAACCATTTTTAAACCCTTTTATCGTGAGATATAACACACAGAAAAGTGCTCAAAAATGAAAACTTGTGGCCATAGTGATTATTTTTCACAAAACTGATACCCAAATAATCACATCTAGGGAAGAAATTAGAATATTGCTAGCAATCTCAGAAGCCCCCTGTGTACTCCCTTCCAGTCATGCCCCCTGTGTACTCCCTTCCAGTCACTCCCCCGTCCATCCCCAGTATTAACAGTCATTTCTTTGCTCCTCTTTATAATTTTCCAACCAAGTGTTACATATCTGTATTTTGATTGTCATGGCTTTTTAAAAAATATATAATTAATTTATTTATTTATTGGCTGCGTTGGGTCTTCGTTGCTCTGCGTGGGCTTTCTCTAGTTGCGGCGAGCAAGGGCTACTCTCCATTGTGGTGCACGGGCTTCTCATTGTGGTGGCTTCTCTTGTTGTGGAGCACGGGCTCTAGGCCTGTGGGCTTCAGTAGTTGTGGGTCGTGGGCTCTGGAGTGCAGGCTTGGTAGTTGTGGCGCATGGGCTTAGTTGCTCCGTGGCATGTGGGATCTTCCTGGACCAGGGCTCGAACCCGTGTCGCCCGCATTGGCAGGTGGATTCTCAACCACTGCACCACCAGGGAAGTCCTGTGGGTTTTTTTGAACTTTATTTATGAATGGAATTATACAGAGTATATTCTTGTTACGTCCAGTTTCTTTCACTTAATATTATGTCATTCATCAGCCATTGACGAAGCTGTGGAATTTTCATTGCCAAATGAATATGTTTGAACATATTAGAATTAGTTTATCTACTCTGTTGTTGATGAACTTTTCGATTATTTTCATATTTCAACTTTCTGCTCTTGAATATTCTTGTATATATCTCCTGGTGCATGTGTGTTTGCTCCCCTCTTTTTTTTCCACATTTATCTAGGAATTTTTTCAAAGTAGTTTTACTAATTCATATATCGCACTAGTAGTGTTTGGGAGTTCCCTCTGCTCATAACCTTCAGCAACACTTTCTGTTGTCACACTTTTAAAGATTTTAGCCATTTAAGTTATTTTTAAATACTTTTGGTCTTAAATCTTTGTCTAGGTCTTAATTGCTCAGTAGTCATTCTGTATGCCTTTGACTGACAGAGGCACACTGGGGTCACCTGGGGAGATTTAAGAAATACAGATGCTTTGGTCCTACTCCCAGAGATTCTGATTGGCTGAAGGTTGGGGGCTGGACATCTAGATTACCTAAAGTTCTCCAGGTGATTCTAATGTACAGCCAAAGCTGAGAAAAAATTTCTTGTTTTATCCCTAGTGAACCTGTCTTCCCACTCTTCCATAGACAGTTTTGATTCCATAATGTTTCATTTTAACCCACCATTCTACTTTGTCCCTGTTTATCAAACCTGTCCTGCTTCACGTACTTCCTGAATATCTTAGATGCCATGGTGCTGCTTAGTGGTTGAAACCCTGGCTATGCCTTAGAGGCTGGGATATGTAGGACTTCTCCATGTGCTTCTATTATGGTAAAAAGCATCATAGACTCTAGGCAGTTCAGGGAAGTATGTGAAACAGGACAATTTTGATCAAACTAAAAGGAGAGCAGTGGGCTAAAATAAAGCATCATAGAATTAAAACTGTGCATGGAAGTATGTGAGAACAAGGCAGATTTGAGAAGGACAAGATATGGCAGTTTCTTCCAACTTTGGCTCCACATTAGAATCACCTGAAGAATTTTTGAAAATCCTGATACTTAGGCCAGTTAAATCACAATCTCTGGGAGTAGGACCTATGTGTCTATATATTTTAAATAAATCCTCAGATGATACCAGAGTGAATCTGTATCAGTTTCTATTGCTAAATAATGCTTCGTAAGAACCCACTCCAGAATTCAGTAGTTTACAAGGCATTTATTCCCACGCTCATGGGTCTGCAGGCCAATGACAATTTGGCTGAAGCTCTGCTTCAGGCTCTGGGTTGGTTGGGTTCATGTTTGTGCCATATACACTTGGGGTCAGTCCAAATGGGCAGCAGCTAGCTGGGTTATGTTCTTCTCATGGCGTATCTCTGGAGTACAAAAAGTGAGCCACATTGCAGTAGCACGTTTAAGCCTTCTGTTTGCATCAGAGTCCTTAATATTCCATTGCCAAATAGCCTTTCCTTCACAATCAACAAGGATGATCCACCGTTGCACAGTGGGAGGTGAAGGGAATGAATAACTGCTAAACAATAATTACCATTATCACAGTAACCAGGATTGCGAATCAGTGAAGTAGAGGGTCAAGTGATTGGGCATCCTTGTGAAACTAAAGATCAGAAGTGTAATTGAGTGAGAGCTGGAGATAGTGGTCAGAGAGTGGAGAATCTCAGTAGTATTTCAGAGGCAGTTATTTTAGGTGACTAAAACAAATTCACAGTATGGTCATGGAAGTTAGATGGCTGAGTTTTGAATAGTATTGGTGGTCATGGAGGTGACAGATCAAGGGTTTGAGAAGGAGTTGAGTGAGTTGTCTACCTTGACAGTGAAGTTCTCCAAAAAGATGACAAAATTCAGGATTGAAAAGAAGAAAGCAAACTCATCCAGAAGCTTTTAATAAATGAAGCCAATAAGATGATATGGAAGAAAAATCTTGAGCAATGTTTCCTTTCTAGATGGTAGGCCTCTGCTTGACAGATATACTAGATGAATTTGGGGTGGGGGGAAGAGGGTGAAGCAGATATTTCAAAAGACTCATCCCCTCCCCCTCCCCCAAAGAATCTCTGCTATACTGAGTTACTGTCACTGGTATTAGTTTGTCAGTATGGGGACAGAAAAAAAGAATAAAAACCTTGGAGTAGTTTATGACCAAAAAAATGAGGTGTTTTTATAGGAGAGGTAGGAGGAAGAACTCAAGAAGTGGTATTAACTATATTAATGAGACATTCTGGCTAGAGATATGGAAGATGTTGGAAGAAGAACAGCATGTGTTATTGAGAGGACTGCAGAGGAAGCTGTGTACTCAGCCAAATTTCAGTTAAAGTAAGATGTAGACATATAAAGAGAGGAGACTGAGGATCTAGAGGAGTGTTGTTCATGTGATACAGAAATGTGGGAGGGGTGGGACAGGGAAGAGGTTTGGTCATAGCAGTGGAACACAGGGCAGCAGAGGAATGAGAATATGAGAAACAGCAGGTGACCAGAGATAACAAAGATATGAATCAAATAAATTGACAGGAATTTGTGAAGAATAGTAGAAAATTGGGAATGGGGGCTAGTGAGGCAGTAGCCCCCATTCCCACTTATTAACACTTAGTATGATGCCTAAGGTTTGCTGGGGAGATGGGGGTGCTATTCACTGAAGCAGTGAATGGAGGAAGAAGAGGAATGAAGGTAATGATTTTGGGGCTAAGAAACATCCAGATGTTCTGATTTCTTCTTTTACTAGAAGCATTTAGATAAAGCATGGAGAATTTGAGGCCCAAATGGTAACAGAATAGCAAAGTTTCTGAGGTTTTGCTTTGGGTTACAAATTATGCGATTGGAATTTAACTTAATGGGGTGCTCTAGACTGGAAACCTATTCGGTAGTCTTTGCTGTCCTCTTTTCCTTGTTAGAAGTTTGTGGAGGAGGTAAGGGCATAGCACCGGTACAATCTAAGAATAAGTCTTTGAAATTATCTTAGTTTTTGTTTAGGGAAATCTGTTATTTGCAGTATGGTTCAGAAAGTATTTCTTAGTAAGAGGATATAAAATTTCTGAAAGCATAAAATATATTATCTGAGCAGAATTTTAAAGTTAATTTTGTGGGAGCTTATAGGATTACTTTTTTCTTTTTTACTATCCCTTTGTTCTTTGTGTTAATAGAGTAAACTATTTTCAATAATAGTATGTAACCATTTGTGCATAGATATGTTCATTTATTATGTTCTTGATTTTAAATCTGCACCAGTCTGTTCATTAGGTCCTCTTCTATCACTCCATGTCCTTTCTCCTATGCTTTAGTGATTTACTAATTATAAAGTGAGATCAGAAATTAGGTTAACTGAGCAAATGTGTCTACTTGAAAGGGCTCTCCTCATAACTTGCTGTACAGAAATAATTATCATATTCTCCCGAACGTGATGGCTTTTATGCAAATTTGATAGAAGAGCAAATGTCAGTTCTCAAAATTAAGTAATTTTCACGAAGCATAGAGAACAGGATTAGTTGTTGGCATTTCCATGATTTTTTATCTCCATTGATCTTTCTTAGTTGCGATTATTCTGTTTTGCATTTTGGGAAATAACCACCTAGAAACATTTTGGTTATTTTTTAAGATTAGCTTCAATAAATATAAATAAAATGGTTTTGTAGATGTATATATTCTGGTATTTAGTATTCAGGCATTGTATTAATATGTTTTACTTCTTGTTTATGCAAATAATATGGCTTGAGTGATTTTAGAATTCAGTTTTTTTCCTTACTTGAATCTAATTGTTTTTGAGGAGCTTATGCTATTAGGTACTCTTAAGTTTTATTTTCAAGAAAGTGGGTTTTTTTGGTTGTTGTTTTTTAATATCCCGCTAACCTTTTTTATTTATTTTTTTTCCACAGCCTTTGTTTAGTACCAGTGACTCTTTTACTTTCCAATTGTTCAAAGGCCGACGTCGATGTAATAGTTGATCTTAGGCATAAAACAACAAGGTAAAGATTTATTCAGGGCAAGTTTATTTTGCAGTTAAAGATTGATTTGAAAGCAATTTAATATTTTGAAATTATGCAAATAATTACCTAACATAGAGAAAGTTTACTCAGGCATGCCTTTATTTTTTTGTTTGGTATTAAGAAGTGTTAGAGAAGACTTAACGAAGATTGTCTTAGAATTTCAATAGTGGCAAATGGAAAGCAATTTCCAAAAGCAGCAAATTATTTTGACCAGAGACAACAATTTTTATAAAAGTTTGTTGGTGATAAAGAACTCTAAAATTGAAAATCAGCAAGTTCAGGATAGAAGTTTTTTTTTGTCTTGTTTTCTGATTTATAAAATAATGCTTAACAACAACAACAACAAAAAAGCTGGTCCATACTGGCACTCCAAGATCTAGATGCTTTTCAGAATTCAGAAATTTTGGGGTTTTTAGAAAAGCAGTGTGAAGCGTATGCTGATTATTATTGTATAACACTCCAAACAGGATCTGGGTTAGCTGTGTGAAATCCAAACATTTTGTGTATGATTATGTGTATCATAAATTAATTTGCTAATGCCTTATTGGTAGACCCTTGGTTGCTTTCCATTTTTCAGAAACAATTTCAATATTATAAGCATTCTTATATGCACATTTATTTTTGTGTATGGATAACCAAGTGGTTAAAAGCTCAGGTTTGAAATCAGGTTCCATTATTTACTAGCTGCTGTTGCGAGTGTTAAGTGAGATAATTCATTCTTAGCATTGTGCCTGGAACATAGTAAGTGTTAATAAATTTTAGCTATTATAGAAATTGTAATGTTAGCTATTGCCATTATTGTTATTAATACAGTTGGTGTCATAAAATAATTTCTAGAAATAGAATTGCTAGATGAAAGGGATGTGTTATTGGGACTTTGGGAAAAAATTTATGAAGAAAAAAATTCTCCAACTTACTACTTGCCTCCTCCCTTAGCCCAGAAGCATTGGAAATCCATGGATCATTTACATGGCTTGGACAAACACAATATAAACTTCATCTTAAAAGCCAGGAGCTTCACAGTTTGCAGCTGAAAGCATGCTTTGTCCATACAGGTGTTTATAACCTTGGAACTCCTAGGGTATTTGCCAAGTTATCGGACCAAGTTACAGTGTTTGAAACAAGTCAGCAGAGCTCCATGCCTGCCCTGATCATCATCAATAATGTGTGATAACTTACAAATTTGTACTGAAATTCACAGGAATCAGTTTTATTTTACTGAATGGTTTTTACAGCAGTATTTGAAATACCTAACTTGTTTGGGAGGTTGGTGTTAGATCACTGTAAAATACTTCTGATTTGTCAATTTGTTGATGATGCAAAGCACGTTGGACTGAGAGTACTTAAATTCTTTTTTTGTATTTGTTTAATCCCTGGTAATAATTTACATGCTCATAATACAGAATTTCAGCATATCCATGCACCTTATTAAGCCCCACTTAAAACCAGTGTCTAAGTCTGCTGTTACAACTTATCAATGGTATATGAACATTAGGAGATGATTTTGAGGAAGAAAAGGCCTTGTTGGCAATATTCCTGTTAAGCCATTAGTCTATAAATTCCAGCTTTACTGTGAAGTTCTATAGAGTGTTAAATACAGACTTTGCTGTCTTGCTTCACACAGTTCTCTAAAATCAGTTTTGAACGTTGGTTATAGGGTCTTCATACTTCAGTATCTGGTTGTTCCTATGGCTTATACATAACTTTGTAAAAAGAAGAACTTTTTTTTCTGATGCTTTGATTATAGTTTTGGAAAGAGTTTGACTCCCCCCCCATTCATCTCAGCATACAGTGCACTATTTCACAATATGAGATTTTTGTCATTTAAATTATCATATTCTTTATTATGTAACTTTAACAATTGAGATGATCTGTTTAAAATATAAATCTACTCAAGTTAATTAAAAATAAGCTTTTCAAAAATGTATTATATTTATAACAAATGTACTGTAAATAGAATAAAGACATGCTATTCACTGTATAGATTTATTAGATGCCTTTTTAAAAAAATTCTGAGAACATATTATTGAAAATGAATGTCAGCCAAGACTTCCCTGGTGGTCCAGTGGCTGGGGCTCCGTGCACCCAGCACAGGGGGCCTGGGTTCGATCCCAGGTCAGAAGCTGAATCTCACGTGCGACAACTAGGAGTTCACCTGCCACAACTAAAGTTCCTGCATGCTGCAACTAGAAGGTCCTGCGTGCCGCAGCTGGGGATCCCACACACTGCAGCTAAGGATCCCGCACGTCACAACTAGGACCCAGTGCAGTCGAATGAATAGATGGGTAGGTGGATATTTTAAAAAAAAAAGAATGCCAACCATATTATTATAGCAGGTGCCAGATCAATTTCCTGAGAAAGCGTTATCTTTGTTTCTAAAAGTGAATGACAATCTTTGTTCCTATAGTCCTTGGTGGCCGTGTTATACATGAACAAATGAATTTTGTCTTTAAATGTTTCATGTCTGATACCCAGTTACAATTTTGGATAACCTTTTTATATCCTGGGAGAAAGGAAGATCTATGCTTATTGACCCTACTGTAAATAACCACATTGCAGACTCTTATGCTGGTTATGGCAGACTAGGTAATTTAGCCCTCCTGCTGGAGAAAAGTAAAAAGTCAGAACAAAATAGAAGAAAATGTTTTACTAAAAACAAAGTGTTATCAATATAGTCTGTTATTAGAGGACCAAAATCCAGTAGAAGAAAGTCTAGAGAGATGATATTTGGGCCTACTTTGCCTTGGGAGGTTTGCCCACTTAGGAAGAAGCAGCTGAGAGGCAGAGCGTATGTTTGACTTATTTTGAGACAAGAAGTATAGGTTAGGAGAAATAATTGAAACTGAAGCAAAGAGAAGAAAAGGATGGAAAATAGGCCAACAAAAGGTAAGAAACCTGGATTCAGTAAGAAAGTCGTACGTATTTATTTGGAGTCCTAGAAAGGGGAGAGGATAGGGCAGAAGCAGTATAGAATCTGAGAATTTTCCAAGATGGACAACAAGTTACAGATTCAAGTAGTTCAGTAAATTCCAAACAACATAAATGTAAAGGAACCTATATACAGATGCATCATAGTGGAACTGCTAGAAATCAAAGACAAAGGCAGAAACAGTCTTGAGTACAGAAGGCAAAACTTACTTGAGTGGTAGCAGTAATTCAACTGATGGCAGATTTCTCAACAAAAATAATGGAAGCCAGAAGATAGTTTCTTTCAACCCTTTGAAGATACCCTATTAACTGCTAAGCCCAAATTCTAAATGGCAAGGATACCTTTCAGAATGAAAGTGAAACAAAGACATTTTCAGACAAATAAAACCAGAGAGTTTACTTCAGGTGACTGTAGGATAATCTGCCTAAATCTAAATCTTTCCACTCATTCTCCAAATAAGTATACAAATCAACAAGAGCAAGTGAAACCACACCTAGCTCGTGTGTTTAGCGTAACTAGACGATATTAACTTCAAATTATCTGCACATGGAAAATTTAGCCTTAAATTCCAGCTGGCTATGTCAAGCATCTATGTCAAGCCTTTGTACAGAGTGGATGCAGGTGGGGAAGACCGGAACCCGGAAAGACCCTATGGAAAGGAAATAAGAGGACAGGGCTTAAGGGTGAGCTGAAATCACTCTAAACAAAGAAAGTCATCCTGACTGTAAAAGTACAAGACATCTGGTAGATCAGAGCCCTGGTGACAGGCAAGGCACTTGAGGCCTTGCAGTGGGGTCTTGTAGGAGCAGAAAGGAACGGGGTCCATTTATCACACAGCTAAGGAAATACATCCTAATAGGAATTACCTTATAAGCCGGCTACTTAGAGTGTTGAGTATTTTGAGGTTTGTGCACCCCGAATCAAGTGAAATTGTTCCATTAAAGCTTCATACCCTTAGGCCTGAGTTCCAGAAGACTCCATTAAAATGCAACTGCCTGTAGGTACCCTAATAACTCACCCTCATTGTTCTTTAAAATGTTAAGATTTGTCAGGCAGCCTATAAGAGTGAGGCAAGACTTGGAATGGGACACACAACAGTGTCTAGAAGGGAGGTGAGGGGAGCTGGTGGGAGGAGCAGGAAATGGGGAGAGGGGAAGGAGGAAGGGATAGGTTGCTGAAGGAAAACTTGGCCTGTTTCATAATCTTGCTTAGGGTCAACCCTATTTGGTAGTATTCCATTGTTCCTCAGGATTATCGGGCTGTAGGTTTTCACCTCGGGAGAAAAGTTTGCATGTCATGTGTCTTCTGTCCCTACACCCTGTGTTGTTTTTTTTTCTAATTTATTTTTGGCCGTGTTGGGTCTTCGTTGCTGCGCGCGGGCTTTCTCTAGTTGCAGCGAGCGGGGGCTACTCTTCGTTGCGGTGCGCGGGCTTCTCATTGCGGTGGCTTCTCTTGTTGGGGAGCACGGGCTCTAGAGTGCAGGCTCAGTAGTTGTGGCGCACGGGCTTAGCTGCTCTGCGGCATGTGGGATCTTCCCGGACCAGGGCTCAAACCCGTGTCCCCTGCATAGGCAGCAGCTTCTTAGCCGCTGCGCCACCAGAGAAGTCCCACTCCCTGTGTTTTTGTTTTGATTTTTAAGCTATGATAGATGTCAGCTTTCCTAAAACTTGGAACAGTTTTCAGTTTCTCACCTACTTGAGTATGCTGTACTTGGTGGCAGGAAAGGACGTGTCTGGTAACAGGATGTTTGTGAAAAGGCAAAAATGAGTGTTCTTTTTCACATGTGAACGAATGGTATGTCTTAGTTGAATTATCATTCCACCAGGATGTAGTATATAAAACAACATGAAATCTTTTGAAGACTATTAATTGTTGCTTAGAAAGTCTGCTCTAAAAATAACTTTTTGCACTAGAGAAGAGGCATTTGGCCGCAAGAGGGAACAATAGGGAATTTTAATGCAAAGCGCAGAGGAAGGGGAGGAGAGTGCTTGGAAGGGAGGCTCTTGTCCTTGAAGGAGAAAGGCTGTGGGCGAGGGGGTAGCTGCGGGAGCCCGAGCCCTGTGCCACTCCAAGGTCTGTTCCAGTCTGCATCCCATCAACCCTCCAGGGGAACTGCACGAAAGTGAGGCAAGATCAATAAACCCCATTTTCCAGGTTCAAAAAGACTGATGATTCAAAGCCTGGGCGCAGAGCAACTCTTGTTGAGAGCAGGGGTTGCTGGTCTGCGCCTGCCACGTCTCACGTGGGCATCTCTTCTGCTGCTCCACGCCTTCCGCCCTGCGTGTAGGGCAAGGTGGAGAGGAAGGTCACGTTTGGGGGCACGTATTTCTTTCCTGGAAGTTTAGGGCCATGGTTTGCAAAAAATGTTCAGCAAAGAGCAAATTTGAGAGTGAGAGGGAGGTGTAGTCACTGCTAAGGTGACACCGTACACCTCAGATGGGACTGGAACCCACCATCTTCCAACTGAATCCACACAACTTGTCTGAGGACTTAATGAAGCTCAGGTTCTTTATGTCTCAGTGCAGAAGGAATTCAGCAAGCAGCAGAGTGATATGTAAGAAGTAAACTTATTGAGAGATACACATTCCATAGGCAGAATGCGGCCCCTCTCAGAAGGCAAGAGCGACCCCAGAATATGGGGTGGATAGTTTTTATGGGCTGGGTAATTTCATAGGCTAACAAGCGGGAGGATTATTCCAACTATTTTAGGGAGGGGAAGGGGATTTCCAGGAATAGGGCCACTGCGCACTTTTTGGCCTTTTATGGTCAGCCTGGGAACTGCCCTGGCGCCTGTGGGTGTGTCATTTAGCATATGCTAATGTATTACAGTGAGCGCATAATGAGGCTCAAGGTCCAGTGGAGGTTGACTCTTCCACCATCTTGGGCCTAATCAGTTCTAACCGGTTTTTGTCTATCCAGTTTTTCTCAAGGGCTGTGTATTGTACCCTGCCCCCTTCCCTCTTGCCTCAGAAACATGTTCACAACACACAGGAGGGCCAGTTATTAATGTTCAGGACTTCTGTGAACCGACTGTTAGACACTACTGAAAAATCAAGTTAAGTAATACTACCTAATGGGGAGCCCCTGCACATCTCCTCCCAACTCTGCATTCAATCCCATCTCTTCCCAACTCCATGTTATCTGGCTCTGGGAGCTTGAAATTGGCCAAAGTGGGAACTTTGGCCTCTGGAAAATCAAATGCTGAACATCTGGGCTTGCTGTATTGATTTTTTGCTGTTTATTCTCAAACTAAGAAAGTCATGCAGAAAATGTTAATGCAGGTTAAACTTTAAAGCGTTGCCTGCCTGTAGCAGGCAACACATTATAAATAGCACAAATAATTGAGAAGATATTCCTCTGGTGTCCAAAAACTGTTACCCAGGTCAGCAAAGTTGCTCATGTCATTGGTGAACAGGAGCAGATGTGCTGTCTCACTTTCCTCTCTTCCTCCTTAGCATAAACAAAAATATCAGCCAGCATCATACTGGAATTATTCTCATTTGTGAATCGGAACCCAGGTTGGTTATCCAAGAGCTCGGCAAAACTCAACAAAAGTCCTTTGTGAGAATCAATAGGCTGTATGGAATTTGCAGTAAAGAGTATTGCATATATATTTTTTTTTTCTTTTTTCTTTTTTCTTGCGGTACGCGGGCCTCTCACTGTTGTGGCCTCTCCTGTTGTGGAGCACAGGCTCCGGACGTGCAGGCTCAGCGGCCATGGCTCACGGGCCCAGCTGCTCCACGGCATGTGGGATCTTCCCGGACCGGGGCACGAACTCGTGTCCCCTGCATCGGCAGGCAGACTCTCAACCACTGCGCCACCAGGGAAGCCTGAGTATTGCATATTTTATTTTTGTTTGTAAATTATGTGCTACAAAGACTATATCAGTTAAAAAGAAGTTTTTTTCCTGGAGAGGATTTGATAAACATTTATCAGCACACCTCAGGGTATGAGCATAGACCATGAAAAAGTTAGTGTCCTGACATCCACGTTGCTCTTAGCCAAGACGTAAGGTGTCTTGCTGAATCTTCCAGCCATTAGGACCCCATAAAGCAGTGGTTCTCGAAATGTATGGGCATGATCATTGGGGTAGCTACCAGAAATGCAATTCCAGAGGCTACCTCCCCAGCAATTTGGTCTGCCTGCCTCGACCAGTTTTTGTTGGTCTGGTTTGAGTGTGGAATCTTATTTTTGTTGTTGGGTTTTGTTTCGTTTGTTGTTTTTAGATCGTGGGGTTTTTAACAAGCCCTGACTCTGAAGAGAAGACCTGGACACCACACTTTGGGAAACGTTGCCCTGGGGAGCCTTAGAAGCACTGTGTCTAGCAGCAGACTTTTGTAAAGTTTGTTTGTTTCTATCAAGTTTTCAGGCACATCATGGAAACGTTACTAGTCTTTAAAAGTTATGGGTGGCTGGGCCAGTGTTTTGAATATGCCCCTAAGACATGGCAAATTGCTCAAAGATTAATTTTCTGCTTAAGGACAGTTGAAATAAAAATTGGGTTTACAATAACTCATTTGCTCAATTAGTTAAACACACTAAAGGCTGGGATTGACACTCAATCCCAGCTTGCCTGTCAGTTTTATTTCTTGGCCATTGATCATAACTGCTACCACTTAACTAGCTTTTGGTATTGTCCATTTTGCCATTCACGATGGTTAGGCTCTTTTGGACAGATATTTGTAGTCTTTACTAGGTACAGGTAGATGAGAGCTGTAGATAGGATAATTGCTGAAGTTTTCACCCAAAATGAGGCATTCTGAGAGTGAAAGGTGGCACTTTAACAATTACGGTGTGTTCCAGACACGCTGGAGTGTGAGTTCATACTGGCCTCAGCTCTCTTAGGCTCTCTGCTGGCTGGTATGTTACAGTGAATTCTGCTACACTTACAAATACTGCATATTCACGAAAGTCGTATGGCTTATCCTTAGATGTTTGGGGGAGCCCTAGTTCCCTGTTTTTTGGGCAGAAATGTTCACTCAATTCAGATGTGACGATGAGTGGCAAGATTCAGCTAACCTTCAGATTAGAATCCGGTGGCAGAATCCTCTGGTTACCTAATGCCTGGAACCAGGACTGAGTTTTAGCCCTGGGCTAAGAATGCCACTGCAATGAGTGTAGGCTACTCGCCTAACTAGATTCCTAAACCCTTTTCATTCAAGTGTGAAGGAGCTTGTACAATATTTTTAGCCAGTACACGTATCGTATCTTGAACACCACTTATATGTCCTTTATGTTGATTTGCAAACTTGTTAGTGCTAATATTTGCTGAGATAGCTCATATTTGAAAGGCTTTTGGTAGCCACTTCTGGATTATGGACTGACCAGAGTTTTTCAAAGGCTATATAACCACTCCTGGGTTAGGTACTTGAAATGTTTTTTAACTACTCCTAGGTGGTTAAAACTAACTTACCTTACATATATATCACACTGTTTTTGGTGAAATATTTTAAAGTAAATTATACTCAGTATAACATTTGATTCCTAAGGTACAAGGTTTCAAGACAGAATTTCCTCTTATATCAAGAAGAAGTGTAGTAATAATGACTTGAATTTTAAATTTAAGCACAATATTATAAAATAGTATTTCCCTTTCACTGAATAGGATGTTAATAGGTATTAGGTGAAAAAGGAGCTCCCTGACTAAACAAATTAGGGAAATGTGGAATTAAATGAAATTAAAGAGGTTTCTTTATTGCTCATGTGCATTCATGGGGGGTTTCCCAAACATATTGTTAGGGACCAGCCAGTTCTTCCCAGACAAAGCATTTTTCATAACTGGTGACATGCTTTCATAACTGGTGACATGCTTTCATAACTGGTGACATGCTTTCATAACTGGTGACATGCTTGGTAAACTTTTTCTGCAAAGTGGCAGATAGTAGTTTAGGCCTTACAGGTCATACAGTCTCTGTTGAAGCTACTTAACTATTCCAGCTGTAGCGCAAAAGCCGCCAAATATGTGGGTGTGGCTATTTTTGTAAATACCTTTTTCTGTAAATAAAGTTATATTAGCTTTAGCACTGAATGACATTGTCAGCATATCTTGGAAACCTGGATAAGACTAGACAATAGAGGAGAAAGGAGAGGACCGATTGTAGGGAGAAGGGATGCCTCATTCCTTTCTAAGGCAGGCTTCTTGTTAAAACCTAGCAAGTGATTCTTGAAACCAACTGTATCCACTAGAGGGCACCAGAAGTGCAGTTTTGCATCAGTGCCATCCTATTTACATGTAAAATATTGCAATTAGCATTTTATGAGGTAACACTTAGTGGGGTTGGGTTTCACATTAGACTTTTTTTTCTTCTGCTACAGAGAATTAGAATCAGGCAAGTTAATGGTAATCTACCAACCTAAAGTTACGATATTAACTCAGGAAATACCTCATAATTAAAACTGTTGCTGCTGCGCTTCCCTGGTGGCACAGTGGTTAAGAATCTGCCTGCCAGATGTAGAGAATGGACTTAAGGACACGGGGAGGGGGAAGGGTAAGTGGGACGAAGTGAGAGAATGGCATGGACATATATACACTACCAAATGTAAAATAGCTAGTGGGAAGCAGCTGCATGGCACAGGGAGATAGCTTGGTGCTGTGTGACCACCTAGGGGATGGGATAGAGAGGGTGGGAGGGAGACGCAAGAGGGAGGAGATATGGGGATATATGTATATGTATAGCTGATTCACTTTGTTATACAGCAGAAACTAACACATCATTGTAAAACAATTATACTCCAATAAAGATGTCAAAGAAAAAAAAAAAAAGAATCCGCCTGCCAATGCAGGAAACAGGTTCAAGACCTGGTCCAGGAAGATCCCACATGCCGTGGAGTAACTAAGCCTGCGTGCCACAACTACTGAAGCCCGTGCGCCTAGAGCCCATGCTCTGCAACAAGCCACAGGGCTTCCTTGGTGGCGCAGTGGTTAAGAATCCGCCTGCTAATGCAGGGGACTCGGGTTCGAGCCCTGGTCCGGGAAGATCCCACATGCCATGGGGCAACTAAGCCCGTGCACCACAACTACTGAAGCCTGCGTGCCTAGAGCCCATGCTCCGCAACAAGAGAAGCCATCGTAATGAGAAGCCCGTGCACCGCAACAGAGAGTAGCCCCCGTTCTCCGCAACTGGAGAAAGCCGGTGCCCAGCAACGAAGACCCAACACAACCAAAAATAAATAAAATAAATAAATTTATTGGAAAAAAAAAAAAGCCACAGCAATAAGCCCGCGCACCACAACAAAGAGTAGCCCCCGCTCGCCACAACTAGAGAAAAGCCCACATGCAGCAACGAAGACCCAATGCAGCCAAAAATACATTTGATTAGTTAATTAATTAATTAAAAAAAAAAAACTTGCTGACTTTTCAGTAGTCTTTACTTCATTCAGAGAATCAAGATAGATGGATTTTCCTGAAACTTAATCTTGTCAGACATTGTAAAGTTTTATTGATCAGAAAGTCATTTAATTTGTCATAGTGCAATCTAAAATGGAGGCTAAAATGGAACATTGTTAAATCAATGAAAATTCTGATAAAATATGTGGGTAAGAATTCTTCCATCCCTGCTTGGTGGCTATGGGCACACCTCTTAACCTTTTTCTTTCCTTATATCACAGGATTCTTTTACGGTATATGGTGAGATAATGGGTTTTAAAGTTCCTAGAACGTGGTTGGTGTCCAGTGCATGCTGGCTAAATCATGTGTTGGTGAGCTACCAGTGTACCTGGAGAATTCCTCCCAGCAGGATATGACGTTATAGGGCAAGATGACTCAAACCAGAAGAATGCCCACGCATTGTGGAAAACAGGAAAACTTACCAGCTTAATTCAGTCATTTGGGCAGTTTTTTAAAGTATCACACAGTTACCCAAAAGTCACAATCTGGGGCTGTTAAGAAGAAGTTGGCTTGCATGATCTTTCAAATTTTGTAACAGAAGTTACAATATTATAAACTGAAACATTGATTTCAAAATCAATACCAAGATAGAGATGTCAAGTGTAATACTTAAGTATTTTAGATATTTAAAGGGAGGTTGTAATATTTTCTGAGCAAAAATGTAAGGGGCTATGATTCGGGGCATATGAATTTACTTGTGGATAATGGACCATAATCTCTGCAGACAAGACTGCCTTGGAAGATCTAATACCAATGGCTCCTAAGCCTACATGGATTTGAATCCACAGCTTTGCTCCTTACCAAATGCGAGACCTTGGGAAAGTAAAGGTAACTTAACTACCTTAGTTTTCTCATCTGTATAGTGTGACAATAGTTCCCATATGACTAGGTCATTGTGGTGATCAAATGACTAAATTCCATGAATTTCTTAGTTCAGTGACTGACTGGTAGTGAACACTCAATAATCTGTTATTTTTAAACATGATTTACTTAAATCCCATTTAAGAATGCTCTTTGTAAGCTCCTCTAATAGATGCCATTTCAAATGGCTGTATGAACCGTAAACCCATAATTCTATCTATAGCAGCCACCACACTATTTTAAGTTTCCAATTTTGTTCAAGATTATAGGCTTTATTTTGATTGCAGGCTTAGGCCTCATGCACATCAACTATGAGATTTGCTCCCTTCATATCATCCCTTAATACTTAGAACGGTGCGGGACACATGCTAGAAATTCTTGTTGAGTTGAATATAAGAATTGATTAAATTACCTTTTGTTTATTACAAGTGCAATGAATCTTGTGATTCGCAGTGCCAACAGGCAACAGCTCTTCAATAATTTTAATATAACATGTGTAATGCTTTATAAATGAGAAATATTCATAATCCTGGCATTTAGTTTGATAAAAATGAGCTTTTAAAACAATTTACATACTTGCATTCATATGAATTCATTTTCCTGTTAAAAGAATGGAAGAAAATAGCAAGAATAACTGAGTCTTTTATTCATGACAAAAAGTTTAACGGTTTTAGGGAAGTGGAAACACTGGGTTTGCTTCTGTATTGTGCCTTTTTGCTAACATTTTCACTAAAAGTGATTTCAAGTATAGAAGTTCTAATGGGTCATTCGTTCAACAGTTATTAATAGGGTTTTGCCTTGGCACTGTTCTAGGTGCTAGCAAGACGATCCTGGCCATTGGCTGCAGTAATAGCTAATGTTAATTTAAAGATACGAATTTGAGGTGGGAGAGAATTCCCAGGAGTCCAGTGGTTAGGGAGCCACGCTTTCACAGCAGGGAGCACGGGTTCAAACCCTGGTCGGGGAACTAAGATCCTGCATGCTGCCGGACGGGACCAAAAAAAAAAAACCAAAGTATTAATTTTTAACTTAAGTGTGGCACCCTTCAGACAACAACTCTATGAATAGTACATTTGTGAAGAATCAGAATTTCATATTTGAAAGTTACAGGAAAGTGTTTTGCTATGTGAATTTACTAGACCAAGCAATGAAATCTTTTGATTGCATTTTTCAAGCTACTACCTTAAAATTTTTTGTTCACTTTATTTACATACTGTAAATTCATTCCTTTCGGTATACACTTCTGAGTTTTGACAAACACATGTGACAAAATCATGTGACTACCATCATGATTCAGAGACAGAAGAGTTCATCACCCCTAAAATTCCCTTGTGCCACCCCTTTACTTTAGTTTCCTAGGGCTGCTGTAATAAAAGAACCACAAATTGGCTGAATCACACAATAGGAATTAATTTTCATATTGTTTTGGAGGCCAGAAGTCCAAGATCAAGGTTTTGGCAGAGTTGGTTCCTTCTGAGAGCTGTGAGAATCTGTTCCGTGCCTCTCCCCTCCCTTCGGATAGTTTGCTGGCAATCTTTTGTATCCTTTGCTGTGTAGAATCATCCTGTCTCTGCCTCCATCTTCGTATGGGTTCTCTCTGTGTGCATGTCCATGTCCCAATTTCTCGTTTTTGTAAGGACACCAGTCATTTCAAACGAAGGGCCCACCCTACTCCAGTACGACTTCATCTTAGCTAATTACATCTGCAGTGACCCCATTTCCAAATCAGGTCACCTTTTGAGGTACTGGGGAGTTACAACTTCATATGAACTGGGCGGGGCGGGGGGGGACACAATTCAACTCATAACAGTAGCCAACCACTACCCCGACCATCATCCCTGGCAGCCACTGACCTGTTTTCAGGTCCATAATTGTTCCTTTTTCAGAAAGTCATATAAGTAGCATTATACAGCATAGACTCTTGTCTCTGGCTTCTTTCACTTAGTATACTGCATTTGAGATTCATACACATTGTTGAATTAATACCAGTTTTTGGAGGTCACAGATAAGCTTGCTATTAACAGTCACATTCGTGGTTTTACGTGAACGTAGTTTTGATTTTTTTTTTTTAGTGAATTCCTAGGAGTGGGAGTACTGTGTCACATACTGTGCAGGTAGTGTATGTTTAACTTGATAAGAAACTCCCAAATTGTTTTCTAAAGTGGCTCTACCAGTTGGCATTCTCACCAGCAATGAATGAGGGTTCTTGTTGCTCTGCATTCTTGCCAGCAATTAATATTGTCAGTTTATTTATTTATTTTTAAATTTTAGCCATTCTAATAGGTATATGTGCCCCCTGCAGTGGAAGCGCAGAGTCTTAACCACTGGACTGCCAGGGTTAGTGGTTTTAATTAGCATTTCTTCGTGGTTTTAATTAACATTTCTCTAATAGTCATCACTTAAAAATTTTTTTGTTAATATGATGGGTACCTACTGTTTGTACTGTAATAGTTATGCTGTATAAATCCTGTCATCTTTTGATATTTGAGGACTCTTTGTATGTTTTTGCTTATAAAGAAGATCATTGTTTTCATTAGAGGTTTAAACCTTGTTGTAATATATCAAGGAGCATGTGACTTAATTCTGCCATCATGCCTTTACTCTTAGCCTCAGTTTGATGCTGCTTTCTTATTTCTTGGTTTCTTGCATTGAAATATAGTATTTTACCTTAAAACAAGTAAAAAAAACCCAACAATTTTATTTTGTCAAGAAAAAATATGGTTTCCCGAAGCATCACGAGTGTTACTACCTATTAAAAAAAACTAGGTTACAATATGCTTTCTAAAATTTGAATGGTTTATGACTTCTAAGCCCACAGGAGTTGGTTGTTGCTACTATTTAAATACAGATTTTGAAAACTGCGTGATGTTTAGATTATATTTATGGAAGGTTACAGAAGAACCAAGTCATGGTGGTTGCCTCTAGACTGGAAAGTTGATAATAGTGGGACAGGAGTGGGAGGGAAACTTGCTTTCCACTCCATATTCTTTGTCGCCATTTATATTTCAAACTAGGCAAATATCTTTATTTTAAAAACTGAAATAACTAAAAACAAATAACTTGAAAGCTAATTTCCAACTTTTAATTAAGCAGCTGTGAGTAGGGAATCATGAATTTACATATTTAACACCAAAAAAGTTAACTTTTTAGGTTTCCTCAGGAATTTGTCATTGGTATGAGTGTAATGATAGAATTTAGAATTATCTCCTGAAGGAATGCGTAGTATCAGTATTTACCAGTTGTTGCTGTTAATTCCTGTAGTTTTCACATTAACTAGATTCATAATAATCTAGTTTTTTTGCCCCTGACTGATGTTTTTGGATCAATTCCCCTTGTTGACGAGGGAGTGGCATGTTCTCACAGAGATTCTCAACAAGTACTTTACATCACTCATGGGCAAAACATGTCCCATTTCCTCACACAATGCTCAGTTGTTTCACTCTCTGAATTACCAATAACCCAAACTCTATGTGTAACAGAAGCTCGAAGGTTTGTGGCATTGGAGGGTTGTTATCTTGAAGCCAGCCCTATAGCAAGTGAAAACTGAAAACCAGACATCTAGGTAGAAGTCCTTTGACAACCCTTATCCTTGGGCATCATTTCCCACTGACCTACTTTCACACAGTTTCCATCTCATCATCTGGCTCCCAAACCTGTCTCCCTTTTGCACTGACTCCTGAAATGCAGTCTTCCTGTCTTGTGTAGCTGTTACCTGGAAAGAGCAGGATTTCATAGGATGCAGCAGAAAACAATTCTATTCTTTTCCCTCCCTCCCCCTGCCCCCAACACATGCACCCAAACCCACCCAGACACATTGAATGAAATGTTGGTAACTCTTTCAGTCAATGTGCTCCTGTCACTTTAAATCTTAAGAACAGCCTCGATTTCAATAATTAAATTTTCTAAGCACTTTAACAACCAGCATTCTGAATGTCATAATGTTAAAGCTCTAGCTTTCTGCTGGGAAGCCTTAAATTAGGGAGGAGGGTGGCCAAATCTCCCTTCTTCTATCGTGGGCACTGCCTCTTCTGTCTCAGTATACCTGGCTGCCTCGGAACCTCCCAGAATTTGTCCTCCTTCCCTGGTGCTGTGGGAATCTGACATTGACGTCCTGTGGGCACTCTGGTCTTGGTAGCTGTTTAAAACTCATTCTCAACATCTTGTCTTTGTGATCTTGTATCTCTCTGCCTTGTGCTTTTGTTACAGAGGGGTTTGGTTCATTGTGTTTGTTTTTTTATCTGATGGGTGTACCAGTATCTTTGGTTGCATGTTCTGTCTGCTCTGTGTCAACATTATTCTGATAATTTTCCTTGTCGTTCCCTTTTCCTTGTAGTATTTTTTATATATTTTCTAGTCCAATTTCTAAACCTATCTTTAAAAGAAATGAGTTCCCCGACTTATTGTTCCCATTTGCAAGAGGCCCATGGAGAGAGGGTTGTGTATGTTTGCTATTGTTGTGTCCCAGTAGTTTCCTTATGATTGAGGGTTTTATATATATATATATAGAGAGAGAGAGAGAGAGAGAGAGAGATAATTTTATTATATATATATTTCTATAGATAGAGACAGATAGATAATTTTAGCCTTTGCTATTTTTAGCCAACTAGGATTAATAGCTGCAGAAGTTGTTGCAGTGTTGCACTCTGCCTCACTGCAAGATTTTTCTTAGAAAAATGGCTGGTCAGTGTAATTTCTAGTTCAGCCCTGCCTTCTCTGCTTTTCTTCAGATTCCAACTCAGACAGGAGAGACTGTCATCTTGACTTTTATGTTAGAACACCCTTCTGGTTTTCCTCAGACAAATCTGATGCTCCGTTTGTGTGTCCTTTTTAAGCTCGTTTTCCTTTCTTCAACCACTTCCACAGGCCTAATTATTTTCTTAAAGAGTGAGCTGGTTTGGGCACAGAGTGAGGTTTCCATTAAAAGGGGGGGCTTGATTCTACTCCTATTTTTTATGTCCACACTTCCCTGGGATTTGGGGTTAATAAGCATAGAGAATCATAGGGAAAGTGACCTTTCTCCTGAATTTTCAGGGTGCGTAATTAAGCATTTAAAAATCAACAGTGCTCAAGGACTAGATGAATTAATAAGAAACACAACAGAGAAATTGCTGTATAATAGAAAAACACTCCAGAGAAATGAGATAAAATGAATTTAAAAAATATTCTTATATAATAAATGCTATTCTTTAGAAAGTTATTATTTTGTTATGAAAAACAGAATTGTAGACTCAAGGAAAGTTAATTAAAATCTAGGAAATGTCTGTTAGTCTAAAATGAATTGCAGTTTGGGGAGATTCAAAACTCCTTGTTAAGGATCCTAGATCACCCATGACATGCATGCCACGTGTCCCTATAATTGATGAATCTTGTCATTTAATTGAGGTACAACTATTCACTTAGCCAAAGCTAACTGAATTTTTAAATAAATAAACAGACTCAAACCACCAGCAGACAAAATATTTATGGAAGTTATCAACTTAATTTTTAAAAAGGATCTAAAAATGCAAAATAAAATGTATTTGATTTTACAACCCCCCCCAAAAAAAAACTCCTTGTTAAGTTTAATATTTAAAAAATTGGGACCATCTGCCTAGCAGTTAAATTTTTTATGATGCATATTTCATGTTGAATCAGTCAGAAAGTGGATAACTGCAATTCAAGTATGATTTAAAAATAAATGATTATTGCTAATGTAATAACCTAATACAATTAATGTAATGTAGTAATTCCTATATTCCTGTATACAGGAACTTGGAAGGGGCTACTTTATATAAACATTCATCTGCCTATTATAATTCTTTTAAAATGTAAATTTAGGTCTACCATATAGGAATTTGGAATTGGATACTTTTCACAAACACACATTTGTCAGTTATAATTAATTTAAAATGTAAGCTTAGATCCACCATTTTGAACATGATGATCAATCACAAATTTCTATCTCTATTAGCCAAAATTTCTCTCTGAGCCGTAGCCCTGGACATTTGACCTCAGCATGTTCTGAGCTCCCCAACCCTCCCAAACCCTGATGCGCCTACCAACTTCCTTGTCTTGGATGTGGCACCAACATCAGCCACATCAAAGCCAGGACACGTAGACTTGTCCCTAAGTTTTTCCTCGCCCCCATCCTCCACATCCAATGAACCGCCATGTCCTCTTGATACTATCTCCTACCAGGTGCATTTGTCTTCCTTTCTCCTTTTCCCTTGCTACCCCCAGACTCCAGGCTGCTGTGATGGCTAGTCTGGTTTACTACAAAAGTGACCTAATGTGTCTAACCCTTGTGCTACCCCACCTCCAATCCAGTTTCCACATTGCAGCCAGAGTCTCTTTCTAAAGTGCAAAAGTGATCAAGTTATTTCCCTGTTTGACCCCCTTCATTTTCCAAAAAGAAAATCTAAACTCCCAGCAAGCTCTTCATTGTGAGTTTTATTTTAGCTGCATCTCCCACCCGCCTCAACCTTGCACTCTGTGCTCAGCTTTCAAAAGGACTTTGAGCTTCTCTAATGCATTGTGCTTTCTCTCACTTCCAGGTCTTTATATAAACTCCTCCCTCTACCTGGAATGTACCCTCCCACTCATGCCTTCAGGACAAGCCTAGCTGTCCTTCAGGATTCCAGTTAGATCTCTTCCCCAAAGGTCCCCTAAATCCCAGAAGTAGTTCCCATAGCTCCCAGTGGGCTGCCTACCGCATTGTGTTATACAAGCTATGGCGGTGCTGGTCATCTCCCCTCATTTCACATAGTAGAGCCCCACATCTTTAGCTGGCACATGGCTGGTCAGAATAAGGAACTCTCTGGCAGAGTTGATGTAGCTACGTTTCTAAACTCCAGCCTCTGGTATGTAATTGGAAGTATTATGTGGGACTTCTGGGGAGTGTCCCAAAAGGGAGGGGGTATAACTTCCTTCTCTCTTTTCATCCTTGCTAAAGGCCAGGAAACACAGGCTGGGATGACTGAAGCTAGAACAGCCATCCTCAGCCACAAGGTGGAAGCCATGTGTTGAGAATGGAGAAAGCAATTAGTAGAAGCCCGTGGTCCTAGTGATTGTGGAGTCTACGTAGTAGCCTATCTACCTGAACTTTGGTGAAAAACAAATGAACCCTTAATTTTATTTAAGCCATTGCTCTTTTTACTGAACATAACCCTAAATAAAGCATAATAAAACTGTGTAGCCATTGTCAGTAAGATGTGTTGTTACCTTTAACAGTTAAGATCCTCGAGGGCATGCATCATGTTCACCATTGCACCTCTGCATCTTAGCATAGTGCTGGCCGGCAACTGTATCCTCAGAACTATTTGTCCAATGAGTGGATCACTCTGATAGATTTATGCAGGCAGGCTGGTTTGGTGTGCCATATTTTATTTTTTTTATTTTTATTTCTTTATATATTTTTGCTTTTTTTTTTGGCTGCTTTGGGTCTTCATTGCTGCGCACAGGCTTTCTCTAGTTGCGGTGAGTGGGGGCTACTCTTCATTGCGGTGCGTGGGCTTCTCATTGGGTGGCTTCTCTTGTTGTAGAGCACAGGCTCTAGGTGCGCAGGCTTCAGTAGTTGCGGCACGCGGGCTCGGTAGTTGTGGCACACAGACCTTAGAGCGCATGGGCTCAGTAGTTGTGGCTCACGGGCTTAGTTGCTCTGCGGTATGTGGGATCTTCCTGCACCAGGGCTCGAACCTGTGTCCTCTGCATTGGCAGGCGGATTCTTAACCACTGCGCCACCAGGGAAGTCCCCCATATTTTATTATTTAAACCCAACTTTTAATACAGCAGTTAATTTGGTTGAGGTTAGCATTGCTATTGTTAACCAGTTATTCCCCCTAATTCTCCATTTCCCAGACTCATCCTTTTAAAGTCTAGTCTTTGACCAGATTCCCCTCACCATTCCCAAGGAAGTTTACCCTACTTTAAGTCTGATTTTGGAGAGACAGCAGTGAGTGCTAGCTTGCAGTGAGCAGCAGCTTGAAGCAAGATCTTAGTTCCCTGACTGGGGAATCAAACCTTGGTCTTGGTGGTGAGAGTGCTAAGTCCTAAACACTAGACCACGCGGGTCAGTGGCTAGAGTCTGGGTCCCAGTTCTCATATGCCTTGAAAAAAAATGGACAAGGACACAGAAGGTAGAAAGGAAAGTAAGGCGTTGTTTTAGAAAAACAGAGTACATGCAGACAGATGCACGGGGGAGCTCGGAGAGAAAGTCGTGCCTTTGGGAAGTTTAAATCATTTATAAGGGGCCAGTCTTCCAGGTCTTTGTTTTCCTCTGGCCAATCGTCTTGCTTTGTTCTTTGACTCAGGACCCTCTCTTATGTGTGCATGCATCCTTTAGCCAAGATGGATTTCAGTGCAAGGACCTTTGGGAAGTTAGCAAAACTTATTATGGTCTGGCGTCCCCTCCCTTTTTGATCCCCGAGGAGCCTTTCTACTCATGTGCAGTCGAGGTCTCTCTGACCCCGAGGATGAAAAATATGTGACCTCTTGATTTTTTATGCAGGCAGTGGTTAGCCCCCCTCTGTCTCTGCCATTACTGTTTTCTTAAAGTGTCCACAGGAGACAAAGTCCAGCTGTTTACCCTGTTCCTGTTGTTATTTCTATCTTGAAGTATAAACAGGAGGCTGGCTGTAAATGTCTAACCTGGAGCCCATCTATCTCCTGCCTCAAGTTCATCCTGGTTATGCTTGTCTGGACAGCTGCTGCTCTGGCTTCTGGGCCACCTCTGGCCATTGGGAAGGTAACAGGCTTCTCTTCAGCTGCAGCTTCTCCCAGGCTGCTTTGCCCCAAGTGTGGCCAACCTGGGCCCTTGATTAAGTCCTCAAAGGACAGCTGTTACTAAGCTGTAGCATTGAAACAAGAATTCACTGAAGGCTTACTGTTAACAAGAACACAAACTAGGGTCTGTTTTCAAATGGAGTGAAATTGCCAAATGGCCAAGTTTCCTAATTTAAACAGAAATTTAAAGTCCAGTCTTCATCAATCCATTTTTCTCAAAGGGCTTTCACTGACTGATTTGTGGGACAACATAAGTTCAAAAGGCTGTTTATAGAATATTTATGCCAACAAAAAATTAATCAATAGTTGATCTAAGAAAGAAATGGAAAATTTTATTCGAGCCAACCTGAGGATTACAACCCAAGAGATAGTCTTTCAGAAAGTTCTGAGGGCTGCTCTGCCCATTAGAGATCAAAACATAGTTTTTGAAACAAAGGATTATACATCAAATAGCACACTCACAGTTTACATAATCCAGATCTGCATGTACAAAGCAAGTAGTAGGTCATCGTGATCCCTTACGAGATTAAGAAGTAAGGTTATCTCCTAGGAGGGCTGGTTAATGCCGACGCACAATACACACTAGACGGGAGGAAGGAGGCCTAAACGGGCAGAGAAAACTTTTATGTTTAAATTTTTCTTGTCTTGCCGTAAAATATGAATTTTATTTCATCATTTGTAAGATACCTTTTATAATGGGCTATAAGCCAACCTGCTTGAACCTGACTGCAGAGAGGGTCATTAACTAGGGTTATCCTGGACACTAAGCTTACAAGGCTGTTCACTACACATCCTGGAAAGGGTAGTCTGAAACCAATGGCCACGCGATGCTTCGGCTCACGAGACAAGTAGAAATGCAGGAGCCCCGTGGAGAGCTGTCTCCCAACAGAAAGCAGCATTTTGTCTCTTGAGGCTACTTGAACATTTGAGAAGTTTCCTGAGTAATGTTAAGACTAGCAAAACACTTTTACCCCTCAGCATGTAATCTTAAAGGAACAAGGAACAGGTTCTATCAAGAAATTGTTGGGATTGCTAGCCAAGAACCGAGGAACATGGATAGCCTTAGAAACGATATCTATACCCTCTGCTGTTCCATCATAAACAAAAATCTGTGCTAGACATTTATTTCTTGGTATCTTGCCTTAATAATCTGATCATAATCAGGAATTCTTTGCAGATGAAGACCGTTGCTCTACAGTCTGTCCTCAAATGACTGATAAAGCAATTCCAGGGTTCCTGATATTCACACAAATTTTTCTATTTGGGGAGGCTGGCACCTGGTCCACAGCTTCTTATTTCCTTTTTCTTATTCACCCGTTTGGCTTTGCATGCATTCAAATGTTCTATATTTAGCATAACTCTTCCCCAATTCGAGATGGGGTGATATCATAGAGGATTGTTAACTCTTGCCAAGTAATGTAGCTTTACCTTTTCCTTATTTATGACAGAAATATCACAACTCTCATATTTTGTAGTATTTTTAATTCTTTCATTTTTTATGTGATGGAATAATATGATAGGAAAAATATAATTTTAAAGAGAAAGAAAGAGACAAGCTGACTCTAATTGAGCAAATTAAGCTCTGAACTTTATGTCAACTTTTAAGTGATTGTGGCTTTGGGAATCAAAATTCTATGTGCTCCAATTTGTGAATTAGAAAGTGTGTGTGTGTGATATACATTTTCTTGTTTGTAATATTAAAATACATACATGTGTATATTTATTAATTCAGAGACTGTTTCATAGAAATAGTTATTCTGAAAATTAGAATTGTTTGCAATAATCAAAGCAATGTCCCTGTTTGGTTGGAACTGATGAGGTTTTATACAAAGGAAGTTCTCTAATTTGTTGATTTAAATTAAGCTCAAATTTTCACCTGTTAAATGTTCTTAAAGCACAGGATCTTATACTGTTGCCATTTTGAACGTTAAGATACATGCCCAGGTGTTGCAGGAGGGTGTCTGTCGCTGGCAGAGACCAGCTGCGGCTCCCAAGAGCATTCACAGGTGGTATTCGCCTCAGCCAGTTCACGGCTTTTTTTTCACATCTTTATTGGGGTATAATTGCTTTACAATGGTGTGTTAGTTTCTGCTTTATAACAAAGTGAATCAGTTATACATATACATATGTTCCCATATGTCTTCCCTCTTGCGTCTCCCTCCCTCCCACCCTCCCTATCCCACCCCTCCAGGCGGTCACAAAGCACCGAGATGATATCCCTGTGCTATGGGGCTGCTTCCCACTAGCTATCTACCTTACGTTTGGTAGTGTATATATGTCCATGCCTCTCTCTCGCTTTGTCACAGCTCACCCTTCCCCCTCCCCATATCCTCAAGTCCATTCTCCAGTAGGTCTGTGTCTTTATTCCTGTCTTACCCCTAGGTTCTTCATGACATTTTGTTTTTCTTAATTATTCCATATATATGTGTTAGCATACGGTATTTGTCTTTCTCTTTCTGACTTACTTCACTGTATGACAGACTCTAGGTCTATCCACCTCATTGCAAATAGCTCAATTTCGTTTCTTTTTATGGCTGAGTAATATTCCATTGTATATATGTGCCACATCTTCTTTATCCATTCATCCGATGATGGGCACTTAGGTTGTTTCCATCTCCGGGCTATTGTAAATAGAGCTGCAGTGAACATTTTGGTACATGACTCTTTTTGAATTATGGTTTTCTCAGGGTATATGCCCAGTAGTGGGATTGCTGGGTCATATGGTAGTTCTATTTGTAGTTTTTTAAGGAACCTCCATACTGTTCTCCACAGTGGCTGTACCAATTCACATTCCCACCAGCAGTGCAAGAGTGTTCCCTTTTCTCCACACCCTCTGAAGGGATGTTCCAAAGCCTCCAACTCTCAGAAATCTGGCTTTGACAAAAACCGAGAAAAAGATTCAATACTTGTATAGACTGAGGTAGGCACACAAGCCCTGCCCTGACACATGCATAATAACTGAGGGGAGTGTATCGTATCGTGTACACCCATTTATTAACTTACAAAAACAACAGCACCGACAAATTGATCAGAACGCTTACGTTGTCAGATCTGCCCTTGGGCTTCTTGCGGACAAGCTACTAAGGAGCCAAGTTATCATCCAAATGTGGTTTGGAGAGTGTAGGGTCAGAGCAAGGGGAGTTTTTTGATTGGAATCTTTAATTTCACTGACCTATATCAATCTCCATGAAGAAGATTTCGGATAGGAGATTTGGGAGTAAACTGTAGATAAATAATGTGTCTGAAAAGTCTACAGATATCTAATCCTTCAGTCTAGATTACTCTGAAGCAAGGGACTGGAAAGTGATTATAATTTAGTAAGGGGAAAACCAAGTTATATGATGCCTTCTTTGGAGAAAGCCTGCAGAAACACAAGTGGCTTGGTCAATTTGAAACCTATAAAACTTGTTCCCAAAGAACCAGCCATTGGCAGCACCCACCCAAACAGGTTTAGGAGAGAGGGCACCCCATCCAGACCTGTGCCCTTGTATCCTGCCTCAATCCCACCAGGCATTGACCTTGACGTGAAGTACAGTTTCCTCATTAGAAAGTGAAAAACGTCCTCACACCAAGTGCTATATATGGTCTGAATGTTTGCACCCCTGTACAATTCACATGGTGAATCCTAATGCCCAGCGTGATGGTGTTAGGAGGTGATTAGGTCATGAGGGTGGAGCCTTCACGAATGAAATTAGTGATCTTATAAAAGAGACCCCACTGAGCTCCCGAGAACCGCCTGGCGTGTAAAATCTTGGATTCTATTCATAGGAAGATACCTCTATCATAAGAGGAAACAAAGCTTTGTTCAAAGCTTATTCCAGTGAGGTACAGAGGACATAGAAAATAGGATTTTGATTTTTTTTTTTCTTTGTGTGTCCTTTCTGGGTTGTTACCTTCTTTCTGATAGAGCATGATCTTGTCAGCAGGCAAATCACATGAATTCTTGAGGTTTCATACAACCGCCTGTTTCAAAATTTGTATATAAGTGGTGTGGATTTGGCTGGGATTGAGGATTTTGATTCTATTAGAAACTGGTAAAACCCAACAGATGTAGCAGAAGTATTCTAAGGCAATTAGCTGGGACAGCAAAAGCTACAAAGGCTGGTCATTATGCAAATGCAAGGTCATTAAATGTCAGCTTTCCCTGCATAGATAACAGTCAGACCCAGCTTTACACCCACAGGAAAGGAAGATAAATGCATAATGTTTTCTTTCGGCACAATTCACCCCATTCAGACCGAACCATCCCCGTTAAACCAGGCTAACAGATTTTGCTTAGCAGTAAAGACCAGCAGATAATTTCTGACGTAAATGATGTTCTCGCATTCTGGTTAGGTCACCTTTCGGTATCTCCTCAACTTTGAAGGTTTTTTTTCCCTAAGTTTCAGGGTCAAGGACACACAAGAAAATAAGCAAGGAACATAATCTTTTAAAAGTGTAGTAGTCCATTTCCCACCTATTTTGCATCTCATGAGCTGTAACAAGTATTTGCGGGGACAAAGGGTATCCGTTTTGCTTCACCACTTAACAATCCAGATTGTGATAAATGGCTGTTTTTCCTCTTTCTCCTCCCAATCTTCTCTTCCCAGAACCCGTCCAGGTTAGTGTTGCCTTGCCTTTAGGACTCCTTGCTAAAAGAGGACAGAATAGGGCTTGTAATTTACAGTTCAGTTATTACCTAAATGAAAAATCCCAAGGCACAGAGCGGTGGTATCACAGAGTGAGGGGAGAGAGTGGCGCTGTTGCGATGTTTCTACGTGGTCCTCACAACAGTCTAGACACAGCGCCACCAAGAGGCACAAATTGGGAGGAACGTAAAGGGGAAGGATGCAGCAGCAAGCAGGAAAGAGAAATGACAGAGGCTTGACGAGAAAGGGCATATCTGGGGAGCCAAGCATTGTTTTGGGGTCAACAATCCTACAGGGGAAGTTTCTTTGACTTGGACTCTGAAGGTCGGTTTTAGATCAGTTTGCTGCATACTAGCAATGGTATTGCCTGTTTCCTCTTAGCAAGGGGAGCCTGACACCACCTTCTTTGCTCCCCTCATGGAGATTGCAGTCAGTGAGATGCAGATGAAACCCTCTGTGGACTGTACAGCAGAATCCAAATAAATAGGAGTTCTCAAGAGTGTTAAGCTGAGGCATATTAAAAATGTTGAGTTTATCTGAGCAAAAATCTATGAGAATCAGGCAGCGGTAAACTGGAAATGATTAGGGGCATCCAAGGACAAGGAGCTGCGGGACAGTCAGAAAATTCACAGAAGGGAAATTACAGTAAGTCCCCTACACATGAATGAGTTCTGTTCCGAGAGTGCATTTGTAAGTCCAATTTGTTCATAAGTCCAACAAAGTTAGCCGATGTACCCAACTAACAATCAACCATATAGTACTGCACTGTAATAGGTTTATGATACTTTTCACACAAATAATACATAAAAAACAAACAAAAAATAAAGAAAACATTTTTTACCTTACAATACAGTACCTTGAAAAGTACAGTAGTACCAGCTACATCACCGCCGCTTTTACGCTTGCTTCCGGACATGCTGGGCTTGAAATAAAGATACTGTGCTGCTGTACTCTATACCATACTGTGCAGTAAAGTACACAATAGCACAACCTCTTGTGGAGGGTGCACGCACATGACAATGTACGCCAGACACGTGAACTGACTTACGTGATTGGACGTGTGAATGCATGTTCGCATCTTTGAAAGTTCACAACCTGAAGGTTGGTATGTAAGGGACTTACTGTATTTGATTGGCTACAGCTTAAAGCCTGCGTGGCTGTTTGTGGCCTTAGTGTTTTGATTTGTAACCTTGAGGCATTTACATCACACTGTTTGCTAATGGAGGACGGCAGGGTATCAGAGCCATCTCAGTCTAATGGCCTCCTTGTCTAATTTAACAAGAGCCACAGGCCAAAGAGAGCTGAGGTGGATCCCCCCCCCTGGGAAATGAGGAAGCAGCTTTCCTCTGCTCTCTTCTTGTTTCTCTAGCCTGCATTCCTCTTTCTCCGTAAACCACAGCCTCCAAAAAAGTACTTTCTGGTGATGGAGTTTCTCAGATTCAATGTTTCTTCTTCCTGGCTGAACCCTGAGGAATTCCTTCTCGTCATTCGATACCCATGTATTACCTTCCCTGCAGATGACCTCCTCTGCTCACCTGTTCCCTCTTCAGATACTCCTGTGGCCGTGATAAAGCTGGTTTCCTTCTGTGTTCAGTCAAGCATCAGTTGCTTTTCTTCTCCTTTCTTCCCATTCATGGCCTGGGAGAAACTCTAACCTATAAGAGAAACTGAGCAGGTTGAATCACATCTGTTATAATCCGCTGGTTTAACACTCAGGGGTTAATATGGTATCTCTTTCTTAAAATTTATTGGGGGAGATTTCACAGTCCCATCCATATATGTGTCATTATCAGAAGGTGGAAATGTCACGAAAGGAGGGATTTTGGACTTGGGGGACAGCTGACTGTTGCCGTGGCACTGGCTGAAACTTGGACCCCACACCACGCTGTGTGTGTGTGTGTTGTGTGTGTGAGTGTGTGTGTTGTGTGTGTGTGTTGTGTGTGTGTGTGTGTGTTGTGTGTGTGTGTTGTGTGTGTGTGAGGTCTCCCCTGAAGAGAATACATGTTTCTACTGTTAATCATCCTGAGGTAGGATGGGAGGAGGGAGGACCCCATCTGGGGTAGAGTTGGGTCTGGAGTCAATTTGTGGGGTTGCTTAGAGATGCCTGGGATTCCCGCTGGGGAGCAAGGCCTGCTCCTGGCACAAGGAGGTCTGTTGCAAGCCGGTTAAGCAAGTCTCGAGGTTAGGTTTGTAGCGGTTACACACTGCTCTCAGCACCCTTTTCTGTATTCCCACTTTACTAAAAATTAATAAAAGCTGCCATCCGGTCTCAGCTGTTCTCTGGGCATTAGTGGCAACAGGATCCCCAAGCTGAGGACCGAGTGGAAGCAGTGGCATGGTCGTCACGAGGGACAGCTGACCCCACCAGGGGGCCGCTTCACAAGGCTCATCAGGGTTGCAGGTTAAGAAGAAACCGGGGCACCTGCGGTAAAATTCCCCTGAGGCAGGACCTTGGAAACGCCAGCAAATAGCTAGGAAGGCACTTTGGAGGAAGCAGGCCTGTGGATGTCTGAATCATAATGAGTTGAATAAACAAAGATGTAAGCCCATTCTGAGGTCACAGGCCCTTGTCACTGGCAACAGGAGTTGCGGCAGTGTCTTTCACACCCTCCACTTCCCTTTGTCTTTCACACCCTCCACTTCCCTTTCTCCTAAAGCCACGCTCACCGAGTGACCTTTAAATAATGATTTACCTTCCCCAGGATTTGCCAACAGGGAGAGAACACACTGGTAGTAGTAGTAATATGTATTCCAGTTCTCCTGCAGGCTTTATTTTGCTTGCTAGTCAATATTACTCTTCTGGTCCATAAAATAACCTTTTATGAGTTTGGTACCTATGAGTCAGTCCTTGAATGATTATCTAGTGTGCACACGAACAAATCAGATTTTTGTTTCTGCAGGGTTGAGGGTGTGATCTGGGTCCATAGCCTCTTATATTAGTCTGCTCTGGCTGCCAGAGCAAAGTACCATAGGCTGGGTGGCTCAGACAGCAGAATTTTATTTTCTCACAGTTCTGGAGGCTGAGAATCCAAGATCAGGTGTTGGCAGGTTTGGTTTCTCCTGAGGCCTCTCTCTTTGGCTTGCAGATGGCTGTGTTCTTACTGTATACTCACTCGGCCTTTTCTCTGTGCACCCACCCCTGGTGTCTCTTTCTCTTCTTATAAAGGACACCGATCATACTGAATTAAGGCCCCACCCTTAATGACCTTAATTACTTCTTTAAAGGTTCTGTCTACAAATTCTGTTCTATCACATTGGGTAATAGGGCTTCAACATGAATTTGGGGGGCACAATTTTGTTCACAATACCCTCCTTCTTCTCTCCCCCAACCCCAGGAATACCTCTCTGTGAGGCCCAAAGAAACCAACTGCTCTCCCTAGACAACCCTTCCCTAATGACCCTTCTCTATGACCGCATCAACTCCCCATACAGTCCTTGTCACCACTGATTGAGCATCAGGAGGCTCCCCTACACATGGTGACGCTCACCCCAGAGTCCAGCCTTGACCCTACCCTTCCTCCTGCTGTCACCGTGGGCGACTTCAGCAAGTGGAACACTTCTCCCCCAGGACTCACATCTTTACAACCGGGTCGACCCATTGAACTACTCCCTCACTACCAGTCTCAGCTTGTAGATCCACTGTGGCTCCATACAACTCACTTTGTTGGCCCTCGACCTTGGATATGTCTTAAAGCTCACTTGCTCTTCTCCAGCACTAGGTAGCTTAGCTCTTCTTGAGAAAATCTAAACATCTTTATTTTTTTTAATTAATTTTTATTGGGGTATAGTTGATTTACAATGTTGTGTTAGTTTCAGGTACACAGCAAAGTGAATCAGTTACACATACACATATATCCACTCTTTTTTAGATTCTCTTCCCATATAGGTCATTACAGAGCATTGAGTAGAGTTCCCTGTGCTATCCAGTAGGTTCTCATTAGTTATCTACATATAGTAGTGTGTATATGTCAATCCCAATCTCCCAATTTATCCCTCCCTAAACATCTTTAGATTAATACAACAATCAACCCATCAGCAGCAACCTCATTTAAGCATCACTGGAATTTCATTTTACCTTCCTCTTGCTCTGGTTTCTCACAGTAGCTCTTACCAACCTTAAGCCTGCAAATAATAATACACTTAATATGTGTCAGTCACTATTCCAAACCCTTCTTATGTATCAAGTCATTTAAGTTTAATTCTCATAACAACCCTGGGAGGTAGATACTATTTTTATTACTTCTCACCTCATTTTATAGATGAGGAAATTAAGGCACAGAGAAGTTATATAACTTGCTCAAGGTCACACAGCTACTAAGTACCAGAACTAAGATTTAAATGTAGGCATCCTGTCTGCAGGATCTCTTAATCACTACGTGACGTTGCCTCTGTTTCCTGTACATTTGGGCTCTGACCAAGGTCCACTCTTACAAAGAGATGATGAAAGCATAAGCACCATTACCTTCTTGTGTTTCATCTACTCAGTTCTATACTGATAAACAACTTCTTTCCCTCCAGGCTCAGAGCAAGAAATGCTTTTTCCTGTCCCAGGTAAATCCCTCCACTTGAGATATCCATCATATTCCCTCTTCTGAGACCCGGTTCTCTCAGTTATTTCCTGTCTTCAAATTCTTTCTTTCATTGGCTTTTTCTAGCTTTGTGATTCCCCAAAGCTCAATTATGTCAACATCTGCGAAGTTGAGCGAATTCACGAGAACTGATATATCAAACAATCCTGAAAAGTGGCATCCCAATGTATTAATTTAGAGTGACAGGTGTACCTTCCAAGGAAACCAAGAAGTCATTACTGTTCCTTCGAGACAAAGCTTAAATCTCATCTCCAAGAGGCCCTTTCTTGTTTTGTTGTTTAGCTTTCCTTGGGCACTTTGCATTTGCCACTGTGTTTTGCTGTTATTGTATTTATTACTATCTTGTGACACCCAACTCGGCTGAAGATCTGTTGAGAAGAGAGATGATAGCCAGTCTTACTTGCTATGTTTGGCCCAGCGTCTTGCACATAGCAATTGCACATGAGAAATCTTCTTGGTTCTTTCAGTAATTTTTTCATCCAACACATATTTATTGAGCTGCTACTATGTGTCAGACATTGTTCTAGATTTTGGGGAGTCAGCGTATAAAACAATGAATCTGATTCCATGGAGCTTATGTTCTAGCAGAAGGAGATGAGCAACTAGGAAATAAATGTATGTCAGGTTATAATATGAACTATAGAGTAAAATAATGCAGAGGATAGCATTAGGGGCTTGAGAGGGGTTGTGGCATTATTTTTACAGAAAGAGTCAGAGATAGCTCTGATAAGGTGAAATTTGAGTGGAGACCTGAATGCAGTGAGGGAGCAAAGGACTGGCTTTATCAGTATGAATATTTATGAAGCTTCTGGTTTAGGCCATCTGACACCACTAACCGGCCACATCATTTTTTTTTTTAACATTTACAAAAGTTGAAATAATTTTACAATGAACACCAATACCACCACCTAGATTCTACCACCAACATTTTGCTTTATCACACATCTCTCTGCCCATCTTCTAGTCATCCATCAATCATCTTTTTTTGATACATTTGAAAGTAAATTGAAGACATTTGAATAGTTTCCCCTAAATACTTCAGCATACATAGCATTAGTTCAATTTGTTTTTGTTTTATTTTTCCTGTATGTAAAATGAAATGCACAAATCTTAAGTATGCATACACCTGTATAACCCAAATTCTGATCATGATATAGAACATTACTTTCACCTCAGAAATTTACCTCAATTCTCATCCCATTAATCCCTGTGACCTACAGGCAACCACTGTTCTACTTCTTACCACCAAAGATTAGTTTTGCCTGTACTAGAACAGCATATAAATGGAATTATACAATATATGCTCTTTTTGGGCAAGGCTTTTTTCACTCATAATGTTTTTGAGATTCGTCCATGTTGTTGCATGTATCAGTAACTTTACTTCGTCTAAAACTCTTGTCTGGTGGTTCTCAATCAAGGGCAATTTTGCCCCCAGAAGACGGTTAACAATGTCCGGAGACATTTTTTTTTGGTGGGGGGGCACATTGTGCGGCTTATGGGATCTTAGTTCCCCGACCAGGGATTGAACTCAGGCCCTGGCAGTAAGAGTGCCGAGCCCTAACCACTGGACCACCAGGGGATTCCCTAGAGACATTTTTGGATGTCACCCTGTGTGGGTTGTTACTGGCATATAGTGGTTAGAGGCCAAGGATGCTGCTGAATGTTTGGTCCTTCAAGGACAACTCCCTCCCCACACCTGACTCCAAAGAATTATCCAGGTCCTGATGTCGGTCATAGTAAGGTGGAGAAACCCTACTCTAGCCAGGTGTAAAGCATGAATGGGCATCTTTCCATCCAGTCAGTATCTTCTGTCAGTTATCATTGATCAACTAAGGTATTAAATCTGGATCTTTGCTTGGTGTTAGTTTTCTTGGGATATTTTACATTTTAAAAAAGGACAACATTTTAACAAAAATAATTTTTCTTTCAGAGTGGAAAATCCGTTCATCATAGCAGACCCAGGTAAGAGGAAATTTGGGTTATGATTCTTTCCTGGGATTCATCAAATCCTATTGCATTCAGACTTCTTGGAAAACCCAGGCTGGGCCCAAACTATACTAGCCTCTAGGAACGACCAGAGCAGATGCAAGTTAGAACTTTCTTTTCCCTTCCCTTCCCTTCCCTTCCTTTTTTCGACATCCCTATGAGCATGGGGAGTGACTAAAGTGGCCACCTGATTGAGAGAAGGGTCTGGATGTTTCTTGGTTTCATTTTTCTCCCGTTCAGAGCAATACTCCAAGAACAGAAGCAAGCTGGTTGGGGGGAGGTAGAAGCAGACAGTACTTTGAAATGTTCTGCTGCACTTTTCAAACAAAAGTCATTGACTACCATACAGAGAAAATGAAATTCATAGAAATGTATTGGAGAGCAGTTACATTAAGTGTCTCATAAATTTAATGGCTACTCTTTTGAACTACCTGATAGATTTTCTCTTATAGCTGCCATGATGCTGAATTTCTTGTTTCAACAAGAGCCGTGATTAGCATTCGCATAGCTCCCAGGTACCTCTGAAAGTGGCGTAAAAACAGAATAGAACGGTTCTCTAAAGAATCAGCTGCCATTTTTGCATTTACACACAAATTTTAGGATTCACTTGTCGATTTCCACACACATACAGTGATTGAATTGAATTTATAAATAAATTTGGTGAGAATCGATATCTTTACACTATTGTTTTGTAATCCATGGACATGATACATTTCTCCATTTGCTCAGTTCTTCGTTAGCCTTTTAAAATAATGTTTTGTAGTTTTGTTAGAGGTATTCACGTTTGTTAGATTATTCCCAGATATTTAATATTTTTGATGCTACATTAAATGCTATACTCATAAAAGAAACAACAACACAGAATCAGCTGTCATGAAGTTCTCCATTTACAAGGTTTTTATTATCTCCATCTATGTTGAGTTTTTATTATTTTAACTATTTTATCTACGTTAACTATTTTAAACATTAATGAGCAAAATTAATAAAATCATGGGTGTAAATGCCATATTTGTAACTTTGGATTTTATTTTCATTGTGTCCCTGACTCTCCTTGTGTATAAATATAATGCAATCTGGTTTTTGATAATCAGTAGTTTTTAATTATGATTTTTTTACATAAGTATATTGTAAGTTAAACAATGTACTTATAAACAAATAACATAATATAATGATATATGAAATACATAGGGGAACAAATCACAATAAGCCTGTTGTATAGTAGTATCTGTTATCTAACATTTACATTCTCATAGTTGAAAAGTAACTTCCTTGAAAACATCAGTGTGTTTCTTCATAAGTCAAAGTTCTGTCAGCTGGTGCCCTTCTCTCCTTATTTTCCAGAGCCTCTTCCCCCGGTAGCCCCTCAAGAAACTTCTAACAGGAACCAAATGTGATTAGCTATTGCTCACCAACATTCTTTTCCTTATAATTTAGTTAAGGAGTTAATAATCTCCTTAAGTCAAATATATATCTTTTGGCACAATTAGAGGGGTCCAAGTGATATTTTCCTCACAGATTCTTTCAAAAATGCCATTACTGTGCTTCCCTGGTGACGCAGTGGTTGAGAGTCCGCCTGCCGATGCAGGAGACACAGGTTCGTGCCCCGGTCCGGGAAGATCCCACATGCCGCGCAGCGGCTGGGCCCATGAGCCATGGCCGCTGAGCCTGCGCGTCCGGAGCCTGTGCTCCGCAACGGGAGAGGCCACAACAGTGAGAGGCCCGCGTACAGCAAAAAAAAAAATGCCATTACTGGTCACAAATTCCAGAGGAGAACATTGTCTTTCTTCTACACAGTAGTATTAAATTGATTTGCTAGGGCAGCTATAACAAAGTATCACAAATGGCTGGCTCAAATAACAAAATTTTATTGTCTCACAGTTCTGGAGGCTGGAATAAGGTTTTGGCAGGTTGGTTACTTCAGAGGCTGTGAGAGAAGAATCTGTTCTAGGCCTTTCGCCTTGGCCTGTAGATAGCCATCTTCATGTTCACATGGCATTCTGCTTGCATGTGTAGATGACTCCAAATTTCCCCTTTTTATAAGGACACCAGTCATATTGGATTAGGGTACCACCTAATGACGTCATTTTAACTCGATTACCTTTGTAAAGACCCTGACTCCAAATAAGGTGACATTCTGAGGCACTAGGGTTTAGCAGTTCAACATATCAATTTTTTGGGGGGGAGGGGCATAATTCAACCTTATGGTCAATGACAAGTGTCATTTTCTAAACTTCCTGAGAACTCTTACAGAGCTTAACACCTATTCACACCAAATAATATACATGTAGATTAAAACAGTTCATAGACAATTTTTAAAACTACTCAGTTGAACACAATAAACATCTCACACAATTGGTGTTTTATCACAAGACCAAACACATTTAGAAAATAGAACAAAGGTTTAAACATAGATAATTCTATTTTCAAACAACATTCTTTTATTGTCATTTAGAGAATGATTACAGAAGAGAGCCTTTTAAAAATCTTTGTTTAACAACTTTATTAATGTATAACTGGCATATAATAAACTGTACATATTTAGAGTGTACAATTTGGTAAGTTTTACGCAAGTATATACACCTGTGAAACCATCACCAGAATCAAGATAATGAATGTATTCTTTACCCCCTCCACCAAGATTTCCCCAGGCCCCTTTGTCATTTCTCCTTCCTGTTCTTCCTCAACTGCTCTATCCCCAAGGCAACCACTTACCTGCTTTCTGTCATTATACATTAGTTTGCATTTCCTATGTTTTTTTTTTTTCCTGCGGTACGTGGGACTCTCACTATTGTGGCCTCTCCCGTTGCGGAGCACAGGCTCCGGACGCGCAGGCTCAGCGGCCATGGCTCACCGGCCCAGCCGCTCCGCGGCATGCGGGATCTTCCCGGACCGGGGCATGAACCCGCGTCCCCTGCATCAGCAGGCGGACTCTCAACCACTGCGCCACCAGGGAAGCCCCCTCCTATGATTTTATATAAGTGGAATCATAAGTACATAGTCTTTTTTGTCTGCCTTTTTTCACTTAGCATAATTACATTGAAATTCATCCATGTTGTTGTCTGTATCAAGTGCTAACTTCTTACTGAGTAGTATATTCCAATTTTTGGGTACACTATAGTTTATCCATTCTCCTGTAGATGGATATTTAGGTCGTTTCCAGATTTGGGCTATCACAATGAACTTTAGCTAATAGCTGTGGACATTTGTGTACAAGTCTTTCAACGGACCTATGTTTTCATTTCTGTTGGTAAAGTGCCTGGGAGTGAAGTGGCTGGAACATAGAATAGGTGTATGTTTAACCATTTAAGAAACTGCCAAAGTGTTTTCCAAAGTGGCTGTACTACTTTATACGCCGCCAGCAGTGTACGAGAGTCCAGTTCCTACGCATCCTCACCAACACTTGGAACGGTCAGTCTTTTAAATTTAGTCATTCTGATAGGTGTGAAGTAGTAACTCGTAGTGGATTTAAGTTGGATCTCCCTCATGAATAATGACGTAGAACATCTTTTCAGGTACCTTTGGGTCATTAATTCAGAAGAGCTCATTGTGAAACAAAATTTCTTAGACAAATTTGATTGTGATTTTGCCTAAGTTCATTAATTTTCTAGGGGGCGAGGGAATCAGTAAAGGTCGAAGAGGAGAGAGAGAGAAAGAGAGGGAGAAGGGCAGTGAAAATAAAGGTATTAAATAGTTGGGAAAAAGGATGATTACATAAGTAGCTAATGTTTTTCAAAGTAAGAAATATTTGCAGTTTCATTTCGTATCACGACTCTTTCAGTGGTTACAAAAAAAAGTCTGCGAGGGCTGGTCCCAGATGCCAGGTATGCTGTTTACCAGACAAGAAAGAACAACCACTACAAGCAAATGAGGCAGATATGTCTATGGTGCTGATCACTGGAATAGCAAAATTTCATCCCCCAGCTGAGATGCCGATTTGTCCAATCAACCTGAAAGGGTGAAATGGGATCAGACAGAGAGTAGAAGCGGAGGGCCTGGGAGTGCAGCTGAATTTTAAACAGGCCATTGCCTGTAATGACACTTTTCAGGATCCAAGCAAAGATGCAAGATACAAAATTCTTCCATTTCCCAGTTTGGAGACTATTCTTTCCCCCGTGATACTATTAGAGAGCATGGGAGAATATAATTGTTGTAGGTAATAGAGTGAGGGGAGTTAAGTTTCTGTGGATTGTCTGAGGAAGGGAACTTCTGAAAAGAGAATGGTGTTGGAGGAATGAGGGCAGCTGAATTACATGATGAGGTAGTAAAAAAACAATTGAAGAACCGGTTTCATCTAATTTTTAGGATTTGGAATTGCTGTCTTGTATACCTCTGTCGACTCCAAATGTCAGTAAATTCTGTTATATGCATGAATGCCTTATTTTGGTTGTGTGTGAGCGTATGAGTGTGTGTGTGTGTGTGTGCACGTGTGTGTGTGTGTGTGTGTGAAAGAGAGCTATTTACTAGTTACCCATTGGAAGGTCTGGAAGGACAGAGAGCCATATCTGTGTCTGACACTGGCATAGAGACCACAAAGGGGACCAGACTTGAAGTGACCAAGCCCTCACCTGGCCGTTCTGTGGAGCTGAAAGTTGCAAAGTATATCTCGACTTGTGCTGCCTGCCTGCATGGGAAGACTTCGTTCCAGTGTGAAAACATACAAACCGTGACTTAAACATATTTATATCCATGAGTTGGAGGATGTTGTATGAAATCCATTTGCCAAACCTCAAATGGTCCATTAGGCAGTTTAAAATGCCCAGGAGCTGTATAAACAGGCTTTCTTGGGTTGTATTTGGACAACTGGGACAAGTGAGGTGGGCACTCTTTGTGGCCTTGTTAATGTTTCCCCACCAATATTGGTCCATGAATGCTAGAATTTTTTCAGTAGACCAATGGTTTAAGGCATGTACAATGGTGAGGAATGAGAATTTGAGAGTCTCCAGTAGGACTGGGTTGTTACTTGGTGCAAACCAGAGCTTTCTCTTTTTACCAAACCAACAATTGTTGAACTTCCCATCTTGTTTCTCCTTCTCTGAGGTCAGTTGTTGCACTGTTCTGACCAGTTTTCCTAAGTTGTCATTTAGGGAAATATCTCTCGGGACAATGGCAGAGGTTTGGCTGACATTGGTTTCTTTAAGGGCAGCGTTTTTTTTGAGGAAATGTCAGCAAAATGATTTTCCTTAACTACCAGAGAGTCAAGTTTAGAATGCCCTGAAGTCTTAATAATAAAGCTAAAACACAGGTAAAAGTATTGCATCCAATAATTCCTGAAATAGGGGCCATTTTAAATTCTATTTCCGCTGGGAGTAAGGAAGTCACATTACTTCTACAACATTCCAAAATCATGGGCTATTCCAAAAACATATTTACTATCAGTTATAAATGTTGGCAGTTTTGCCCTTGGCTGAAATACAAGCCCATGTAAGAGTGTATAATTCAGCCTGTTGGAGAACTTAATCTCTAAGTTCTAGAATGATTCAACGATATCAAAAGGAGTAGCAATAACATACCCAGCACAATATTTGCATTGTCACCTTTTAAATAAGAACCATCAGTAAACCATAAGAAGTCAGCATTACCCAATGGAATTTCCTGCAGATCTTCGAAAGGAGTCAGGTGATCTTGTCAGTGTTAAGGAGCCATGAGGGACTTTGTCAGTGATGGAGGGGAGACGAGTACCCAGGTTAAGGTTATGACAATGTAAAAGAGTCATGGAAGAAGCAGTTAACAAGAGACTTCATAGTAGGTGAGGCATGTGACTGAGAAATATTGAGTGTGATGAGAATTCGGGAGGGCTTCTACTGTATGAGGTACAAAAGTGATTAAAGGGGATCCCACAGTGATGTTCTTGGTGGCCTTCACCAAAAGGGCAGTGGCTGTAATGACTCTAAGGTAAGGGGGTTATTATCCCCATGCCACAGGGTCCAGCTGCTGGCTGTAGTACTCTATGGGTTAGTGGTGGTCCTGTGTTTGGGGGTGAGTACCCCAAGGACCGTCCCTTCCTTTTCATGTACAAAAAGGAAGAAAGGAATTCAGAATTGGGATGCCCAAGGGTGGATTCATCAAACTCTCCTTTAAGGCCTTGATGGCTATGTTGCCTGATTCTTCCCATGAACTTGGGTTCAGGGTTGTTATAATTGAGTAAAACACAGAGGTTTGACCACAAGAGAGACACTTGGAATCCAATTTCAGCAATAGCCACCTAGCCCAAGAAAACTTCGCAGTTGGTTCTTAGTTTGGGGTTTTGGGAAACTCAGGACACCATGAAACCTATCTAGATCGAGGTGTAGTCCTTATCCTGAGATAGCAGATGCCCTGGATATTGAACCTGGGTCTGGGCAAGCTGCAATTTTCCTTGGCCATCCTAAGTCTCATTAAGGCTAAAAGCTTTAGCAAGTGCGTGCTGTCTTCCTGTGAGGAGGCCCAAGAAAAAGAGCAAAGAAGCAAATCATCCACCTATTATAACAAAGTAGAACCTCTAGGGAACTTTATATCAAACAGATTAGCCTTCAGGATTTGCAAAAAATAAGGATTTTCAGTAAAACCCTGAAGCATTACCATCCAGATGAATTGTTTTTCTTCCCAAGTGAAGGCAAAAACGTATTGCTAGCTTCATCAGCTGAAATACTAAAGAATGCACTGCATAAACCGATTACAGTAAAGAATTCGCTTCTGGTGGGAATGGATGTGAGTAATGTATGAGGGTTAGAAACAGCAGGTTGTCGGGGAGATAACAAGGTTTTTTTATTGCTGGGAGGTCCTAGACAAACCTCTACCCTCATTCTTTAGGTTTTCTCACCAGTAAAACAGGAGTGTTACAAGGATTAATACTAGGGAGAATGAGGCCTTAAGCCTTGTAATCTTCTATTATGGGCTTTATGCCTTGAAGGGATTCTTTACTTACGGGATGTTGATTAATTCTGGGAAGAGGTTTTTGTTTTTTTTTTTCATGGTCAATGTCACTTTTATTGTAGTTAATTTATAATTCTCATTTGCCGTTATAGTCAAACTTATTCAGAGAAATAAACCAGAATTATAAGGGTAGGAGACACTGCAAATATGTTCTCTCACATGATATTTAAGGCTAGGTATCTATGAAACCACATTAGAAGAGCTGATGATATAAGTTTGACAGTTCTCAAGAAACATTAGTCAAACCAGAACTAAATCTCAATGCATCAGTTAACATCTGCCGAACACTTCCTCTTGCGGTTAGCATTGTATTAGTGCTTAAACCCAAGTAGTTTGACTCAGTAAATTCTAAAAATACATATTTAATTCTCATAATATTATTCACAGAGTTCTTGGCAGAGATGAATTTTGAGGTTCATGTTGTCTCTCTTTCAGTCCCAAAAGCTCTGTTTTGAGTTCTCCAGGCTTTGGTGGAATTTCAGATATTGTCAGGTCCGGCCTGTAGTACCGGTGCACCACCTCCGCGCCGGCGCACATGGCCAGGAGGCTGGCGGCGAACATTTTCAGGTAGGACGTCCAGGACACGCCCACGGGCATGGTCGTTGGGCTCGAGCTGCGCTGGCCCTCGGAAGCGGGTCAGGGGACAGTTGAAGGGCGCTCCGGAGACTGAGCGGGCGGCCGCGGAGCGGACCGAAAGTGCAGGGGATCTTGGAAGAGGTTTTGAGGGATCTATTTGAATCTTGATGGGAATTGTGCTGTGAATTTTTCCAATATCATTTGGAGATTTTGCCCATAAAGAGGGTGGTAGCTGATTCAATAGGGACAAATGATCGGTGTTTCCAGATCTACTCTAGGACTGTTAGAGATGGAACAAATAAAATATGTCAGAGTCAGGTTGGCTGCTTTGATGACTTATCTCCAAGTTCTAGAATGATTCCGCCTTTTGGGAGAAAGCAATTCCAGCATAATCCTTCTCTAGGAAGTCTTGCCCTAACAAACGGGGCAGAGGAACTAAGGAGAAAGGGGTGTGTATCTCTCAAGGATCCTAAACAAAAGGGAGTACATTCAGAGACAGGAACCTCTCAAGGTTCGTTAGAGATCCCCACGATTTGAACAGGGGTTGCCTTATAGTAGTGGGGTTGAGGACCAAGAGTGTAGCTCTGGTGTCAATTAGGATGGGAAGAGATTCATTCCCAGTGTAGGGAAAGGTCCCAGTTCAGCCTGTTAATAAACAGAGTTAAAAGCTACCCAGGTGGAATCAACATTTGAAGGAAGACCTGAATTTTCTTTAAAAACAATCTGAAGTCAATTGTAAAGTCATGAACAGGTTCATCAGATTTTTGTGTACTAGCCTGAATTTTGTTCCAATCAACAGGCTTTGGAAAAGCCCTGAAAATTGCTCAGTGAAGTCGTCTAGCGAGTGCTCAAGCCTGATCATGTATGAGTTAGTGGGCTGGTCTCCCAGTTGTAATTCTAGAGACATTCAGGATTTTCCCAGTGAGCTGTTTTCATCCAGTGTTGGGCCTGACCTTCACTGACAAACGTATGAACTAGCTGATATAAGTCAGAGAAATGAGGCTGGTAAGTTTGAATGACTCTACTAAATCCCTCAGCAAATCTGGAGAATCCTTGGGTACTTTGCCTAAATCTTTGACTATGGCTCACAGTTCAGCTATAGTCCAGGGAATATAAGAAAGTAATGGTTTAGCCTCTGGATCCTCGGAAGGCTTAATTTTAAAGGAACAGATTCTGATAAATTCAGAGGAAAAGGGAGTGGGGAGAGTTTCAGCAGAAAAGGGAAATTTGACATGAAAATTCATATTGGGGAGGACAGTGGGGTGGAGAGGTGTAGGTGGCATAGAAGGGAAGGAAGAAGATGGTGCCAGAGTCAGAGTCTGAGACACAAAAGCTGGGGAAGAAGAGCCTGAGGCTTGAGAAGCCATTTTATCTTTCTTTCTTTGCCTCAGTTAATCTTGAAATCTTATTTTTTAGAGAGGCAAAGGTTCCTAAGAACATTTAGAAGCCTCAAAATCCAATCGAATTAGGTGCGGCATTCAGTTTTGGAAATTTTAGAGTTAAGTAAGTTTGGGGATTTCAAAAGTTCCCCATAATGGCCACTGACATTCTAAATTGTCTTTAGTTAGGTCGGTCCATTTAGTTAGAAAGGCACATAAGGAAGGACGGTGGTTTTCAAACATAAAATTGGCTGAGGTCCCTGTAGAGAATTCAAAATGTGAATATTTAGATAACTGGGATCCCACCTTTCAGAGGTTTTTCTCTAGAGTAAGGGAATAATTTTCAAATAGACTTACTGTTCAAATAGCTCAAACGGCCTAATACCAGCCAGTTCTAAGGGACAATCTGGTCCCCAAGGAGCCAGACTAAAATCTTAACAGGGCAATTCCAATAGAACAGCCCCTATTTCTGATAGAATTGGGTTGAAGACAGAACCGGCACAGCTCACATGAAACAGTCTCTGTTCCTGATGGTATGGGCTGAAGTGTAGCCAGTTCCAATGCAGTATCATTTCACAATCATGCCAAAGTGCCAAACGAGTACTTGCATACGGAACAAGGCCTTAACCAGAAAGGATGAAACTTTAAATAGATCCTGACTAAGACCTGAGGGCTTCAAAAAGCAGAGAAGGCCGAAGTTGGGATCCTGGAGAAAGACTTACCCTCAAATCCCAGAGTCGGCCAGAAAAGCAATGAGCAAAAACAGGTTCAATGTGAGCACTGCACCTGTCTGCTCAGCAGTCTTGGAGTCATTGGGGGTCTTCTCTGGTCCCTGTACAGGCCACCAAAATGCTGACCTAAAACAAATAGACTACCAGTTATTTCTCTAGCAAAAATGGATATATTTGGGCTCAATGAAGAATGGCAATTTGGGGTCTGCAATCATGGCAAGCCACGTGCAAGTCCCCTACATCAAGGAGAGGACAACTCTTTTAAAGAGGGGCAAAGGAAGTTGGGAGGGCTACCATAAACAAAAATTCCATTGGAGGAATCGAGATTTCAAAGTATAGTGGCTTTTCGTTGGCTGAGTTGTGACAACCTCTTAACAGCTGAGCTCTTGCCAGGCCAGAAGAGGACGCCTTTCTTCTCCTGTTGGGCTCTGCTTTCATTGTAGGGCAAGAGAGCGCCCTCTTCTGACCTCCCAACTCTATATTAATTGAGGTTCCTGTTTATTAATTTTTTATACTCAAAGTCCAAAACACTCTGAGAATGAAATCCATTTGGTGGCAAAACTGCCCTATCCTGACCTAATTTGACTGCACAACCATGATTGAACAGATGGAAGGCTATGCAAGCTCCTTAGCACTTAGTGTGGTTAGCAATATACTTTGTGGCAGAAGTTTTTTTTTTGGCTGCACTGGGTCTTCGTTGCTATGCGCAGTCTTTCTCTAGTTGTGGCGAGTGAGGGCTACTCTTCCTTTCGGTGTGCAGGCTTCTCATTGTGGTGGCTTCTCTCGTTGCGGAGCACGGGCTCTAGGCATGTGGGCTTGAGCAGTTGTGGCTCATGGGCTCTAGAGCGCAAATAAGCTCATGGGATCTTCCTGGACCAGGGCTCCAACCCGTGTCCCCTGCATTGGCAGGTGGAGTTTTTTTTTTTTTTTTTTGAGTTTTGAGTATTTATTATATTTGATTTTAATAAAATAAATTTAATTTTAAGTTTACATAATTTAATTTTTAAATAATGGCTGAATTTCAACCATCAGTTGTCCAAATTCCTGCAAATTTTGGGAATTCCCTGGTGATCCAGTGATCAGAACTCCGAGCTCTCACTGCAGAGAGCCTGGGTTCAATCCCTGGTCGGGGAACTAAAATCCCACAAGCTGTGTGGCACGGCCAAAAAAAAAAAAAAAAAAAAAATTCCTGAAAATTTGACAGTGAGCCCTTGTGGGCCAATATGAACCAGCTCCAGCACTGCACCGTTCACCATCCTGCCTTAATGAACAGGACCAGGATTCTATCTGCTTTATTGGCAGGCGGATTCTTAACCGCTGAGCCACCAGGGAACCCCTGTGGCAGAAGTTTTAATGTGTTTGATTATGAGACATTGCTACAGTTCCTGCTGGGAGCGTTTTACATTTGTTGGGTTTTCACTGTATTCCTTTTCAAAATCTGAAACATTCTGAATCTTGAAACACAGCTGTTTTCAAAGAAGAGATTGTGGATTTGTATTTGCAGACAATTCTCAAGCCTTGACATCTGCAAATATCAACATTTATCAATACTTTAGGAATTGAATCTTTATCTCAGTTTTACCAAGAAGTCTTTGCTTCTCTCTAATATACTTTTCAAAATTCTGGTTATCTGCTTCTATAGCTGCTCAAGGAGTGGTTGCTCAAGGTCACAGTCCCCTCATGTCTGTGCTACCTCTTTGTTCTATTTCCAAGTCTAATTATATATTTTGTGGGGAAGAGTCACTTCTGTCGGGGTCTCCCTTATAAATAGAGTTTCCCTTTACACAGGTCCTGGGTGTGTCCCTGTAATGCCATTGACCGATTCTCCTGGAGTAGCATCTCAGAGGTTTACCCTTTCATGTTCACTATGATGTCAGTTTCCCAAATAGGGATTCCATTAAAAATGTAAATATTGACAATTGTAAGGAAAGAGGATCCGGAGTTCTGGCTTGAAAGAGAGTGTTAGTGCTTCAAATAAAACATTGCATCATTGGTGACTTTATTTAGCATTGGAATTCATTAAAAACATGTTTCTAATTAAATAATTACCAAGCTGAGGCCATGCTGGTTAACTCTACCTACTCTATTTTGCATATTAGTTTAGTTGCTTTGATTATACACATTGCTCAGTTTTGGCAAGATATTATTACATTGTTTTCTGTAATTAAACTGTCATGCAATATTGATTAAAAATACCATGCAAAGTTAGCTCTCTAAATTTTTCTCCGTTTTGAAATAATTTTAGAAAGGAAACTTTGATGCAAATATATGCCCAGTAAATATTATTGGCAGCCTATTATGTGACAGGCCCTCCCACTGGGAGTTGCAAAGGTGAATGAGTCGCAGTTCTTGTTTTTAAGATACTCATATGCTGATCAGAGGAAGAGATGTTAGAAACACATATGATTCATACTAAAATTGGGCTTTGTTGTGTAAGATACAAAAACCTATAGGGCGGGGAAGGTGGTATCTGCATTTGACCATTGGGTTTGCCCCGTGTAGAGCTCAGTCGTGGAGTTTCATTCAGAATCAAAATCAGTGTCTCTTTTGCCTATATTCACATTTAACCTTTTCAATTAGCAGACAGTGTGCTAATTGAAAGATCACTCAGGATTCTAGTCCCAGCTCTGCCACTAACTTTCTGACTGATAGGGTCCCCATCAGAGTCACAGGCTTATTAAAAATGCATATCCAGTGACTATAGTAGGTAACACTGTATCGTATAATTGAAATTTGCTATGAAAGTAGAACTTAAATATTTTCACCAAACACACACACACACACACACAGGTAAATATGTGAGGTGATGGATGTTTAACTTCACGGGGGTATCATTTTACAGTACATACATATATCAAATTATATCTTACAATTTAATTGCCAGTTATACTTCAATAAAGCTGAAAAAAAAAAAAAAAAGCACATCCGGGCTTTTTTGCAGACGCCGCCACCCCGGAACCTCCCACGCTGCCCAACCACAGTCAACCCTACCGTGTTCTTTGACATCGCCGTCGACGGCGAGCCCTTGGGCCGCGTCTCCTTCGAGCTGTTTGCAGACAAAGTTCCAAAGACAGCAGAAAACTTTCGTGCTCTGAGCACTGGGGAGAAAGGCTTTGGTTATAAAGGTTCCTGCTTTCACAGAATAATTCCGGGATTTATGTGCCAGGGTGGTGACTTCACACGCCATAATGGCACTGGTGGCAAGTCCATCTATGGGGAGAAATTTGATGATGAGAATTTCCTCCTGAAGCATACGGGTCCTGGCTTCTTGTCCATGGCAAATGCTGGCCCCAACACAAACGGTTCCCAGTTTTTCATTTGCACTGCCAAGACTAAGTGATTGGATGGCAAGCATGTGGTCTTTGGCAAGGTGAAAGAGGGCATGGATATTATGGAAGCCATGGAGCGCTTTGGGTCCAGGAATGGCAAGACCAACAAGAAGATCACCATTGCTGACTGTGGACAAATCTAACAATAAATTTGACTTGTGTTCTATCTTAACCACCAGAGAGTACCCCTTCATCCCTGTCTGCTCAAAATATCCTATAATCTTTGTGCTCTCATTGCACTTCTTTGGGTTCCATATTTTCCTTATCCCCCTCCAAGTTAAGCTGAATTGCAAAGTTAAGTTCATGGTTATGAAATAAAAACTAAACAACCAAAAAAAAAAAAAACAAAGCACATCCGTAGGTCCTACCCAGATCTACTGAATTAGAACTCAGGGGCAGGGCCTGGAATCTGCATTTTAAACAGGCACCACAGATCAACTATACTGCATTAAAAAAAAAAAACTTTAAAATGAACAGGCACCGCAGGACATGATTACACAGGCTGAAGTCTGAGAAGCACTGGACTGCAGGGCTGTGTCAAGTCTTTTCCAGATCCACAAATTCGAAGCAGTGGGGTTGCAACGCAGCAGCCATCCACGTCTTCCTGGAGCTACCACACCCTGCAGCTCCGCCCACATCTTCTTCTCTTCAGTTAACTCATCACAGAGAAGATTGAAGGAGAGAAGGGAAAGCAGCAGGCCCCACGGGAGCCTGAGCCACTGGCTGTGTTCGGACAGTTCGCTGTGCCTTTTGGTCCTACTTGGGTCTGGTTACACATACGCCAGGGGCCGGCAAACCACAACCCATGGGCCAAATCCAGCCCGATCCCTGTTTTGTAGCTTGCATTCTTTGTGAACTAAGAATGGTTTTTACATTTTTAAATGGGAAAAAATCAAAATAAGAATAACATATCATACACATAAAATTGTATGAAATTCAAATTTCGATGTCAATAAATTAAGTCTTCTTGGAACACAGCCACAGCTCATTCATGTACATTTTGGTTATGGCCACTAAATTTGCTCTGAGTGTCATGTGCCGAGGCTGGTCTCAGCTAATGGGGGGATTCCATTTTCTTTGTCAGTGACTGACCGGGGGTAGGTATGTGGCCAAGGAGAAATAAGAGAAAGTCTTCTAGGGGGCTCCAGGGAAACGTCCTCCTCCCTTATAAAGTGGTACAAAGAAATTTCCTTAAATCTTTGAACAATGTCATCCAAGGGCATCATGCTTGGATTTTCTTCAGTTGCTGTCTTGCATGGGGAAAAGTCCATGAACAGTGGAGATACTGAGCTGGAACTCTGTCACAGCTGGTATATATATATATTTTCTCTCTTTTTCCTCTCTTGCCAATAACATCAAGAATGCTCCAAAGTAATTGTGCTTTTCTGATTAAGAACATTCTGGGTAAAATGATTTCTGACTTGTGGTCTAGAAGGAGAGAAATTGTGCTGTTGATATCTTGCATTGCAAGAAAGACAGAGCTGGGTTATTATAGGTGTTGACATTTCCTATGAGCCCCACTTACAAAATTGAGATTAAGTAACTTGCCCAAGTTCACATAGCTGGTCAGTATGGATCTGAACCCAGGTGCCAAGCTCCAGCACCTGTGGTGTTGACCTCTGCACATCACTGCCCTCTCCTCGAGGTCTGGATGAGGCCGATGCTCTCTCTCACCTCCCATCTACTTTTCAGGGTGGGTCTGATAATCAGGCATGGACAAGCAGTGCATTCCATTCTCACGGCCAGAGTCACTGGTTCAGGTGGGATATGTGACACAAGGTAGGCCAGGGAGTCGCAACCCCAAGGCTTTTCTGGAGCTATTAGGAAAGAGAATCTATGTCAGATGAAATAGCCAAACCAACAGGTTGTACACCTGAAGCTGCTGTTGGCCATCATTCCACCACAGAGAGAGAGTCAACACAGGACTATGCAATCAGAGGAAGGAGACAGACAGCTCCTGCTGACATACGTGAGTCTGCATCTAGCCAAGCCTGACACCCTTTTCTTTCTTTTCCTTCCTTCCTTCCTTCCTTCCTTCCTTCCTTCCTTCCTTCCTTCCTTCCTTCCTTCCTTCCTTCCTTCTTTCCTTCCTTCCTTTCTTTCTCTCTCCCTCCCTCCCTTTCTTCTCTCTTCCTTCCTACCCTCCCTCCCTCCCTGCCTCCCCTTCTTCCTTCCTTCCTTCCTCCCTCCCTCCTTTCTTTCTTTCTTTCCTTCCTTCCTTCCTTTCTTTCTTTTTCTCTCCCTCCGTCCCTTTCTTCTCTCTTCCTTCCTTCCCTCCCTCTCTCCCTCCCTGCCTCCCCTTCTTCCTTCCTTCCTTTCTTTCTCTCTCCCTCCCTCCCTTTCTTCTCTCTTCCTTCCTTCCCTCCCTCCCTGCCTCCCTGCCTCCCCTTCTTTCTTCCTTCCTTCCTTCCTTCCTTCCTTTCTCTCTCCCTCCCTCCCTTTCTTCTCTCTTCCTTCCTTCCTCCTTTCCTTTCCTTTCCTTCCCTTTCCTTCCTTTCCTTTCCTTTCCTTCCTTTCCTTTCTTTTCCTTTCCTTCCTTTCCTTTCTTTTCCTTTCCTTCCTTTCCTTTCTTTTCCTTTCCTTCCTTTCCTTTCCTTTCCTTCCTTTCCTTTCCTTTCCTTCCTTTCCTTTCCTTCCTTTCCTTCCTTTCCTTTCCTTTCCTTTCTTTTCCTTTCCTTCCTTTCCTTTCTTTTCCTTTCCTTCCTTTCCTTTCCTTTCCTTTCCTTTCCTTTCCTTTCCTTTCCTTCCTTTCCTTTCCTTCCTTTCCTTTCATTTCCTTTTCTTCCTTTCCTTTCCTTTCCTTTCCTTCCTTTCCTTTCCTTCCTTTCTTTTCCTTTCCTTTCCTTTCTTTCCTTGCCTTTCCTTTCCTTTCCTTTCCCCCCAAGATTTGCTTGCATCAGCTTGTATTTTTTCTTTCGCAACCACAACCCACAGGTAATACAGGAGCCATCAACATTCTTCAGCAGATGAAGACCTAAGCAAGTGCTGAGACCTTGGGGATACATAGTTACATGAGAAGTGAACTGTGTCTTCACAAAACTAAACAAAGTGAACTGTGGATACAGTAGAGTGTGCCACAGGCCATGCTGTGGTGTGTATAGAGTGTGGTAGGGAGAAGGGGTCCTCGTTTAGATTGAGGATTTAGGAAAGGCTCCCAGAAGCTAAGTAGGAGGTAGAAGGAAGGACACTTTAGGCAGAGGGAATAACGATATAAAGGCAAAGAAGTGTCAGCTAGCAAGTTATCCTTAATTCTGGAGACCACGAGTAGTTTGTTATGGGGCTGTTGCAAAGGGTGCCTTTTGAAATGTGTTGGCAGTAGGCCCAAGGGTAGGGAGACATCAGATCATGAGGGACCTTTATCTTTCAGATGGAAAATCACTTAAAGATTTAAGCGGGGAGAAAATGTGGTTAGGTTTGTTAGTAAGATGATCACCTTGGCTCTAGTGTGGAGGATAGATGGAGAATAGGCAATGTTCTCTCACTCATGAGACTGTAAGCATATCTCTTTAATTCTGTTTTTCACAGCAATCTGATCGCCAACATCTCGACAGAAGGGCTATAGTAAAAGTGAGAAATCACTATCAATGTCGGAGAAAAAGCAAAGCAAACCAAAGAAAACAAGTATATCTTTCAGCCCCCAACAGTGCTACTATTTGAATACACAGCAATTAAATTTCGAATGAAAATCATTGCTACCAAAATCAGTCTTAGTATGAGTGCTGGAAACTCCTTTCTCCTTCTGTGAAAAGGTTTTATTTCTTTTCACTAAAACTTAAAGAGGACTCAGGGGTTTATAGGATTCATTCAGGAGCAGTTCACTATAGGAATGTGTTAGTGGAATGGGCAGTGAAACGCCATCATTTGATCCCAAGAAAGCCTGTCATTTGATTCCATTTACAGTGGGTAGCGCACATCAGTGGGCGGTGTAGCCTGGGGCTATGACCTACTTTGCGGCTGATGTCTTCCACTGGTCCTGGGAGGGAGGTTATTTTTGTTTCCGCTCATCTCTTATACACACACAGGAAACATAAGCGTCTGACGCTCCCTGAAAACATCCCGATAGTTCTAGGGCAAAATGGGCTTCAAGGTTATTTAATTTATGCCTCTTAAATCCTGACACTTTTTTCCTCAGGTGAATTATATGCAGTATATAGAACTTTTTACCTTTTACTCATCTTTTCCTTACCATCATTTTTTTTTTTTTTTTTAAAGAAAATATTCCAAGGCTTAAGTGGCTGACTATGAACTCCCAGGTTTTGTGCTCCTGGATATAATGTTTGTTTTGTTTTCCTGAAAGATTGCACTAAAATCCTCTTTTCTTGGTATGTGTATTCTAATTTGAAAAAAATGATAATTTAAAAGAAGTTTCAGTAACATTTCATTAGGAAAACAACAGGGAGCACATCTTCATGTGGAGGAGGTTAGTGATGTAAGAAACACTTGTAGTGTCTATACCTTTTCATATCTAGGGATTTGTTGGCTTTTAGTTATCCTTGGATTACTCTGGTTTTAATTATATCTGGCTTATTTAGAAGATATTGCCATGCTTGTTTAAAAGGAAGTCTTCTCACGTATTAGGCAGTCATTTTGTGGGAGTTCGTTCAGACTAATTTTATGTTTTGATTTGATGAGACGGGTCTGAGTTCATCTAGCATCACAAGGCTTAGTTGACCTTCTGTTGGTACAATGGCGCCTGATATTTGTGAGCTAGGGAAAACCTTTTTCTTCCCATCAGAATCTGTAGTTCACGACAATAAACCTCACCCAGGTATTCCTATAACAACACACCAAAATAACAGTACAGACCGTAAGTAGTAAGGAACACAAGATTTAGAATGACTCATCCGTATTCAAGTGCTAACTCCACTACTACAAAGCTATATGATATCAAGGAAGTGACCCTTGGGATTTTCATCTGAAAAATGGTGTAATATTTACTGCAAGTGGTTGTTCTGAGTTATTAATGAAATAAAATGGCGAAGAAGTTACCTAAATGGCGAAGAAGTACCTAGGCATCTACTAATGACAGCGTTTCAAGTCAGGAAACTATTGTTATAATGCCCTTTTCTTTTTATCTCACCTTTTGTATTTCTCCCAATATCTTTCTAGTTTGGAAACGGAGTCTACCTTTCAGATATCTAATTCTTCCTTTCTGGTCTTGATCTGTTATTTTGATTTTTCTCGAATGGTTTCACTGTCTGGATATAATAATCTTACTTTATTTTGTCCATTTTATTTCCTCTACTCTTTGAGGTCTCTTTTTCTTCTTGACTGGTTATGCTGATAACTATGATCAAAGTTTCTATCTTTAGACACCAAATTTCATCCCATTTGCTGTCAGAGCCTCTCAGGGTGAATTTAGAGTCTACCAGCTGACATTTTCTTTCTTTTTTTTCTTAGAAATATTTTTATTACAAGGGTTTTTTTGGGGGAGTGCTGCTTTTTTAAAAAATTGAAATATTTCTAACCTGACATATTTTTATTGAAGGATGACTTAGACTTGCAATCTTTACTGCTTTTATTTTGTATTTAAAATTTTTAAATATTTTTTAATAAATGCTTTAAATTTTTAAAATTGTCCCTCATACTTAATATTATTGTTTTTATCAAATATTTCCAATGTGTACAATGTGATGATATACATATACCTTGTGAAAGGATTCCCCACATCAGGTTAATGAGCACATCCATCACCATCATTTTGCTTTTTTTTTTTTTTTTTTTTGCGGTACACGGGCCTCTCACTGTTGTGGCCTCTCCCGTTGCGGAGCGCAGGCTCAGCGGCCATGGCTCACAGGCCCAGCCGCTCCACGGCATGTGAGATCTTCCCAGACGGGGGCACGAACCCGTGTCCCCTGCATTGGCAGGCAGACTCTCAACCACTGTGCCACCAGGGAAGCCCCACTTTTGTTTTTTTGGTGAGAACATTTAAGTTCTATTCTTTTAGCAAATTTCAATTATGTAATACAGTATTATCCACTCTAGTCACCATGTTTTACATTAAATCCTCAGACCTTATTCACCTTATACTGAAAGCTTGTGCCCTTTTACCAAGCTGTCCCTCTTTGCCCGACCCCCAGCTCCTGGCAACCACTTTTCCACTCTGTTTCTATAAGTCTGATTTTCTTTTCTTTCCTTGCTTTTTTAGATTCCACACATAAGTGATACCATGCAGCGTTTGTCTTTGCCTGGATTATTTCATTTAACATAATGCCCTCCAGTTTCATCCATGTTGTTACTGTTTTTAAAGGACAACCACCATGTAAACATTTCCTGGCATCTGAACATTGGAGTCCAGCCAGTGGGACCTAAAAGTCCCATCCCTCACGAGACCAGTTTCTGAATGGTTACACATATAAAAGAAACACAAACTGGGCTCCAGTGTTTGGCTTTACCAAACATTTCTTGAGAATCTGGAATTTATATTGCATTTTCATATAATTGAATTTAATTTTAATATAATTGTATTTAATTTAAATACTAGTACTAGTATTTAAATAACTCTTCCACTCTCCACAGTAGCTCTCCTATCTACTTCCTCCCCTGTCTTTCTATTCTACAAGCTGCTCTTTTTTTTTAAATTTATTTTCTTTCTTTCTTCTTTCTTTCTTTCTTTCTTCTTTCTTGTCTGTTTTGTGTCTTCGTTGCTGCGCGCAGGCTTTCTCTATCTTTCTTTCTTTCTTTCTTTCTTTCTTGTCTGTGTTGTGTCTTCGTTGCTGCGCACAGGCTTTCTCTAGTTGCGGCGAGCGGGGACTACTCTTAGTTGCGGTGTGTGGGCTTCTCATTGCGGTGCCTTCTCTTGTTGCAGAGCACGGCCTCTAGGCACATGGGCTTCAGTAGTTGTGGCACGCGGGCTCAGTAGTTGTAGCTTGTGGGCTCTAGAGCGCAGGCTTAGTAGTTGTGACGCATGGGCTTAGTTCCTCTGTGGGATCTTCCCCGACCAGGGATCGAATCCATGTCCCCTGCATTTGCAGGTGGATTCTTAACCACTGCGCCACCAGGGAGGCCCATACACTCTGCTCTTTGCCACCAAACTAGTTTCCTCCTCTTGACTCCCAGTCCCAGCTTCATCAAGCTCTTCCTACTCTCTCTGTTTCCCAGATTTCTTCTCCATGGGTATCTCCAAGCTCTTTCTCATGTGGAACAATTTAGCTGCTCTTAGATTCTCCATGTGTCTTTTCTACCTTGTTTACCCATTAATTATAACAAAGGCACATACTTAAAAGAAATTATTTTTAAAATTGAGGTATGATTGACATACAAAAAGCTGTTCTTATTTAATATATACATCTTGATGAGTTTGCAGGTAAGTGTAAACCTGTGAAACCATGACTATAACCAATGCCATAAACAAAACCGTCACCTCTAAAAGTTTCCTTCCTCCTTCTTTAAGACATTCTTGTTCTAAGTGTGTCAATGTGATTTACCTAAAACTTTAGCCTTCCTGCATCAACATGACTTAGTTGTTTGTTCCTGAAAACACTTCTTCAGAACAAACCAATAAATAACTTCACTGTTTGCTTCAGGAAATTCCCATAAACCAAGTTATTGGAGATAATAGATTGCTTACCTGGGCAAAATCTTGTTTATTAACCACAGGTTACTTATTCAAGACCCTTGCTTTGCTGTGTCCACCAACCTAAATATAAACAAATTAATAAAGTAATAATAAAGTAACATTTATATATTACATGTAAAAATAAACTTTATGTATAATATAAACAGATATAAAGTTCCCTGCCTTGAAGACCCATCTTAAAACACTTGAGCTCAGACCCCAGAGCCGTATAAATATCTCACTTCTGAGTTCCCCCTTCTGAGATGCTGCTAAGATTGTCAAGATTGTCTTCTCTCTTTGGCAGAAAGTTCTAATAAATTTACCTTTGCTTTATTAAAAGGTGATATTTTGGAGAGATGAACTGAGCAAATAAATATTTTCTCATTTATCTTGTGCTCTTGGTAATTACGTGTTTAAAGGACACACATAAAGACCTGTCTGTATTTATAATTTGCTTTTTCCAGAGAATCCTATTTTTATTTTTAAAATTTATTTTTATTGAAGTATAGCTGATTTACAATGTTGTGTCAATCTCTGCTGTACAGCAAAGTGACTCAGTTTTACGCATATAGACATTCTTTTTAAAAATATTCTTTTCCATTATGGTTTATCCCAGGAGATTGGACCTGTGCTATACAGTAGGACCTTGGTGTTTATCCATTCTAAATGTAATAGTTTGCATCTACCAAACCCAATTTCCCAGTCCATCCCTCTCCCTTCACCCATCCCCCTTGGCAACCACAAGTCTGCTCTCTATGTCTGTGAGTCTGTTTCTGAAGAATCCTACTTTTAATTAGAAGAAATACAATACTTAGACCCAGCTCGTGAGGTGTCTTTATCTCTGGGATGCGTTTAACTTCTAGTAGACATGAATGGATGACTACAGCTGGCCTTAGGCAAAATTGTGAAGTAGGTTAAAATGAATTTCAATATAATAAATCTGCTTTGTCTCCTATGTCTCATTGAATATTTGACAAACCTACCTGAGGTAACCCAGTCTCTCCTGCTGTCCTGGGACCTGTACTCAGTTCAGTCAACTTGCTACCCAAGTTCTCCCCTATCCCCTCCCACCATCCTCTCTGCCACACATACCCCTCCCACCATCACCGCATTAACAATTTTATCACTCCTTGGTACGTTCGTGATTTTATAACAGGTTTGTAATCCTAGGAATCAGAGCAGGAATTCCCAACTCTGATTTCTCATGTCCAGGACTGAGGACCCCTGAGAGTCTGTATTACTAGCAATATGTTAAGAATTTAGCTTTATCCATTTTGGGGTGTGGGAAGGTGGGAAGAGAGAGCATGAGGGTGAAGGGGAGGACAGGGAAGGAAGAGGTACAGAGAACTAAGAAGAGATGAGATTGGCACCTCCTGGCATGTGACACTGACAGTCTCAGAAAATAACACACGTTAACATGTTAAAGCTCGGAGTTATGACCTTCCAGTGAACCTTCTCATTTAATCTGTGAAGCCCAGAAAGTTGCTTAAAGTTCTATAATTACAGGCAGAACCAAAAAGACAATTTATCTATGACCATTCAACAACCAAAGATGGGAGTTAACTGGAAAGAAATTAGGTAATCTGCTGGCCCTGAAAAGTTAGGTTTTAGTCCCAGAAAGAGGGGAGGTTTATATTACTGTTCTAGGCAGAATGGAATGACACAATGGAAAGTCTCAGGTTTCAAGACTTTATGTGATAAGTAATTATTAAGTGACTGCTGTGTACCAGGCACCAACAATGAAATATGTTTCATCCTTTTTTCTCAAAGTTCGTTAAGAGGTGAACATTGTTAGGGATCATTATATTTTTAAAGAAACTTGCCGTCTGTTTTCGACTGCCTGTCAAGTTCAGTTGCTAGGGTATGAAATGACAGTGGTGTGCACGGGAAGGAATTTACATCAAACATGCTGGCTCCATATCCTCCTCCCCTGTGCCACTTAATTATATGATGTCATGAAGCAATTATCGTGACATCAAATCATGAATTTCATTTGTAACGGAGAAATTTCTTAATGACTGATATATTGCCATCAATCTTGCCGATGAATTTGGAGGTTTATAAGCCTTGAAAATTACTTGGGAAGTAGCTTTGACTTATAGATAAAAATATGCTTCTCCTCGCCTGTGCTCACAGAATTTATGCTGTAGTTGCAAAATTGAACTACGGTAAGAAATGCTCTATAATCTGCTTTAATTATAAGAGAATAGACTGTCTTGTCAATCATTTACTGACAGTTTGTGTTGTGTCAGCAAGTGACGGGAGGTTGATAAAAAGTGCTTCAATCATACGATCCGAATTAGTGTAAAAAGGACTACACAGATTCCTCTGCTAAGAGGAAGTAAAGTGGTGAAGAAATTGGGGTAAGAATGCAGATCAGAAAATATTAATTTGAGGACATGTTGTGAGGCTCTGTAGGGGGAATGAGGGGAATAGATGCATAAGAGGGCAAAAACTACAAGGATCCAGGCAAATTGGTAACGTTCTCTGTGTTAAAGGAAATAAGTGAAGAAGAGGCAGAGGGGGCCACTACCCGAGGAGAATAAGACAATATGTCCTAATGGGAGTTTGCATGGAATGAGGGGCAGCTTTGAGAAGTAAAGAGAGTCAGCAAAATCATCAGGAGGCTCAAGGGACAGCCAGGGCCATTGAGACGTTGGAGTAGCCTCCTGGGGGGGGCACCAGGAAGCTGCTCTTGCTGGACCAGAGGGTAAACCCACAGGAACACAGGGCTCTGCTCCCCATGATGAAGCCTGAGCAGTCCCGTGCAATGAGCTGACCTAAGCTATCAGCTACACAGCTTCTGTAGCAATGATCATTGTCAATGCCAGCTTGAATTCTCATGCTCCACCAGCTTTGTCTCCCTTGAAAATATCCCTTCCCACTTCTGTGACCAGACAGACCCAATACCATGGCTCAAGTTGCCCCCCAAAGAGTGGCAGGTAGTCTGTAATTATTCCTTGAGCTGCAGATGGCTTTGATAGAGGGTGTGGAGTCCAAACCTTGGAGGCGGAGGGGGTGAAGAGACTTTGGTGTGATATAGGGGGGAAAAAGTCAGTAAACTCCCAAGCTTTTAGGTCACCAGGTAATCTGCAGAATATCAGTTCTCAGGCCCTAGCGCTGAGCCTCAAACCTTTGCTAATTTGTATCCCTGGGGTGATAAAGAGCGATGGGTTGTGGAATGAGATGGCTCCTGGTGGAAGTAGAGGAGATGTTACAGATACTGATAATTTGGAGAGGGAATAAGGGCCACAGCTGGGATGTGACTCTGATCCCAACTGGTTGAAGGCTGGGAAGGGACTATAGGGTCAGCAACGTTTGGTAAAGTTCTGTACTTGATATGAAGCAGTTCTTTAAAGAGGTGATTTTATGCGTTGCCAGGAACCTTTGATTTGGCAAAATGGCAAAATGTATCCTCTGTCAAAATGTCTGCAGCAAAGTTATGTTTTAGGAGCAAATCTTGTGGCAGTTTCAAGAGAAATTGAAGACGGGGAAAGACAGACTCGTTAGAATAATCTAGATATGAAGTGACTGGGGCTTGCATTGGAGATCCAGCAGATGGCATGCTAACAGCTTATCTGAACAAATCATGGAGGATATATGAGAGGAGAAGTGGAAATCCATTCTGGCGCCTCCCAGATGCTCGTCCAGGGCTCAGCTGGATCATTGAACAATACAGATTTGTGGGCTCCATGCCAGAAATTCTGATTCGGGAGGTCTGCGAGGGGCCTCATGGGTGATTCTGTTGTAGACTCAAGGTAGGAGTCATTTACCACCAGTTCAGAGGTCTCAACCTTGTCTTCCCATTAGAACATCCTGATGAACTTTAAACAAATGCTGCTATTCACGGCCCACCCTGTACCATCTACATGAGTCTTTGGGAGGGGCTCATGCATAAGTACTCAGAAAAAATCTCCCAGGTGATTTTAATGTGCAGCCAAGATTGAGAACCATTGCTCGAGACCATAACGTGGTTGTTAAGTCTTCAGACTTAATGTTTTCAGAGCTTAGACAAGTGGCAGGGCGGAGCAACCCCCCTGCCCCCCCCAAAAGAAACATCTGGCTAATGATAATCTAGGCTCAAATATTTGGCATTTGTTACTATCATTTTTAGGAAGAACATAAAACAGATTGGGGGAAAAATGGTTGAATACCTAATTCAAAAGGTTAGGATAGTGACATCTAGTGTTGAATTTAGATGCTTACTCAGAATTTCAGTGCTCTGCCCCCACCCCGCCCCTTGGTGAATATTATTTAAAGTAAAATGCAGAGAAATAATTTCCAGTAGTCTTTTAATTCAGAGTCTTCAAGGCTATAAATTGGATGATTTGGAGACCGGCGTGAGGGAGTTAGTGAGTGGGCGTGTCCCAACTCAAGAAATATAATTATTCCTCTTCTTGCTTTCTAGTAAATTTGGAAAAGAAAAAAGAAAAAAACAAAAAACCCAGAAACCTGACACAGTAATTAACTGAGCCTTCCAGAACAACATCAAATAATTATCTCAAACAATTACCTGGTGTGCTGAGTTGGAGTAGATCTTTTTACACTCCTGTCTGACCCCAAATCTAGAGCTTTTTCACCCACTCCCCTGATTAGAGGTGTAGACGCTCATCTTTCCAGGAAGACAGAGAATCCCAGCCTGCCTTAGGCCCAGCCATACAGATCAGAGCGTTTTGGGCCCCCAGGTCCCCCTTTCTCCCTGGTACGTCCATTGCTGGCTGTTCCTGGCTCACGGTGGACTGAAGGAGAAATGGAGACCCCGCAGGAAGACTGAGAAAGAACCACACGGGAGCCCGTTCTTTGCCTCCACTGTCTCCAGACAGGTGAGTCCGTCCTTGCTTCCAGGCAAGCAGGTGGGGAGGAGGGGCAGGACGCACCTTCAGTACCCTTCCTTCCTCTCTATGGAAGTGAGAGCAGGAAGAAAATAAGCACCACCTTCCCCCAACGGCACACAGATACCTCTCTGAGTAAAAGGTGTCATTTTCTGCAAATAAATCTCTTTTGAATTTAAATAATGAGAAGATAATAAACCTAAACTTTCTTTAGCAGTTTTTTGGAATCTCAAAAACTGATGCAAATAGTGGACAGATGTATAGAGAATATACAATATAAAGTCTTAATGCAAATTTAGCCTATTAAACATAAGATTCTTATAATGGGAGGAAGGCAAGCTGAGAACAGAGGTCTAGGAAGGATCAGCACAATTTTAAGTAAGATGTGGGACCCATATTAGAGAGAGAGCATGAGGACCACATGGAAATCACAACTTGCAGTTTCAAACTATGTCCAAATGGTCTTTATTTTTTATTATTATTATTTTTTTGCGGTACGCGGGCCTCTCACTGTTGTGGCCTCTCCCGTTGCGGAGCACAGGCTCCGGACGCGCAGGCTCAGCGGCCATGGCTCACGGGCCCAGCCGCTCCGCGGCATGTGGGATCTTCCCAGACGGGGGCACGAACCCGTGTCCCCTGCATCGGCAGGCGGACTCCCAACCACTGCACCATCAGGGAAGCCCCAATGGTCTTTATTTTTAACAATGGTTTTTTAGTTTGTGATCAATAGAGTCTCCATTTCCTTTAACTTGTAACTGTGGTTAAGCCATCATGAAATAACTTGGATCTTAATTTTTCACACTGAGGAACAGGCCATTTTGCTAATTCCATAATCATATCAACAAACAAATTAGTGTTTATTCAATATGTTAGAAAATTGGGGATCTCACTTGAGCAGCTGGCTGTCTTGGCTTGCCAAATTAATTGTAGTGAACGACCTAATTTCTTAAGTAAATGAATTTGAAAAAAATCTCAGATCAAATAGGTTTGTGACTAAGCGGCAGAACTGTTAGGTTACCGTGTTTCCAGTACCAGAGAAGTCCCATTTTTGGGTCTGAAGCTCTATTAACAAATGCCATTTTCTAACGAGACCTTTTTTTTTTTTTAAAGATTATTTTGATATGGACCATTTTTTAAAGGCTTTATTGAATTTGTCACGATATTGCTTCTGTTTTATGCTTTGTTTTTTTTGGCGGCGAGGCACGTGGCATCTTAGCTCCCCGACCAGAGATCAAGTCTTTTTTTTTGACTGCGTTGGGTCTTAGTTGCTGGGACTACTCTTCGTTGCCGTGCACGGGCTTCTCATTGCAGTGGCTTCTCTTGTTGCAGAGCACGGACTCTAGGCGCGTGGGCTTCAGCAGTTGTGGCTCGCAGTCTCTAGAGCGCAGGCTCAGTAGTGTGACGTGCGGGCTTAGTTGCTCCGCGGCATGTGGGATCCTCCCGGACCAGGGCTCGAACCCGTGTCCCCTGCATTGGCAGGCGGATTCTTAACCACTGCGCCACCAGAGAAGTCCCTCTAATGAGACCCTCTTTGGTCATCAGTCGGCTCCCAAAAATTGCTGGATGAAGCAAGTTGAGAATAATACAGCAGTGTGAATTTGAGGGCCAATGCTACATTTGATAAGTAAACATGGCACTGGATTTTCAGTTCGTATTTTTAAAGGATTGGAAAGTTAGACATGTCCTGGCAGCTCAGGCCCTGAATGCCTGGCCTGTCTACTTCTGATCACATCCAGCTGTCTCCATAAAGAAAGCAAGCTCAGTGGCTTGTCTTTCTGGGACAGCCTGTGGTAATAAGACATGGCCCTAGTATGTGCTGTCTGTCTTCAGATCTCACCTTTTGAAGAACCTGAGCCTGCTTATAAGCAAAATAGAAAAAGAGATCAAAGGGCTATTGTTAATAATGATGTTATGAACAGGACTATCTGTTGTCACTAATGAACAGAATCTAAGCCCTCTTTTTGAGGCCGAATTCACCAACAGTTTCAAATCCGCCTGTCCCACGACTTTCACTGGCTGGTGCTGCTCCCAGGCAGCATCTGCAGGCGTGAGTCGTCCCATGTGAATTCCAGGTTTGGGGATATGAGCCTTTCCCAGGCTCGATCACGCTCAGGTGGTCTGCAGCGTGTCTTCTGACCCAAGGCCTCTCTGTGCCTTCCAGGGCAGCTCCTTCCAGAAGTTCTCAAGGTGTATGAAAATGAAGCCTGAACATTTCCTTCCTGCTCTGGCCAGTAACTAGTTCTTTGAATTGAGAATGAATCACTAGCATTGAAACTATCTGATCATGAGACTTATCTTCTAAAAACTGCTGTCTGGGGAAACATGGCCGTGTTAATACACAAGCAAACAAACGTCTTCCCCACAATCACTGAAAATACCCCAAAAAGGCAGTAACAGAGCAGAAAATTATAGCAGGGCTGAAGCTAACAAAAACTCAACTGCAGACGATAAACTACAAAGAGGATCTTCCAGGTGAAGCACAATTTGAACTAAAATGAAAGAAGACTCTGGGGGTACATTGCTGTGTGGTAGACAGTAAGTGGGTGTAATACAGAAGCCCCAGCTGATTCCTCACAGCTTAGGAAGCAAGGGCTGGATGCATGGATGGGTTTTGGCAAAGATGGGAAATTCCCTGAAGTCTTCTTCATGAAGAGTTGCCAGGAGTGGCAGAGCTGGAGGGTAAAAAATTTCCCTCAGTTTTACTGAGGCATAATTGACAAATAAAATTGCAATATATTCAAGGGCTTCCCTGGTGGCGCAGTGGTTGAGACTCCGCCTGCCGATGCAGGGGACACGGGTTTGTGCCCCGGTCTGGGAAGATCCCACATGCCGCGGAGCGGCTGGGCCCGTGAGCCATGGCCGCTGAGCCTGCGCATCCAGAGCCTGTGCTCCACAACGGGAGAGGCCACAACAGTGAGAGGCCCGCGTACCGCAAAAAAAAAAAAAATTGCAATATATTCAATGTGTACCATGTGATGATTTGACATACATGTACATTGTTAAAAGGATTTGGAGGATACATTTGTTCACCAAACAGTGTTGGCAGTAAAAGGGCTCTTCAGCCAAGTAGGGTCAATTTTTTTCTCCTTTCAACCAAGAGAGCAGATAGAAAGAAATGCCCAAAACTTCAGGAATACCAACCAAGGCTTATCGGGTACACGCAGCACAGAGAACTCTTGGGGGCAGTTCTCTACAGAGGAGAGATGGAGTGAGAATAGGAAGGAGCAAGGCTTCGTGCAGGGAACTCTGATGTATGTGATGTCTGAGCAACGCCTGACCAGCTGCCAATTCCCATGGTCCTCTTTTGGTGGCTCTCAAATTCTGTGGCAGAGAAGAATCATCTGGGGAAACTGTTTAAATATATGTTCCTGGCCCCCATCCCAAGAGGATCTTGAAAAAGCCTTAAAAATATGCTTTTTAAAAAAACCTAGTGCCTGATATTCCACCAGCCACATTTGGGAAACACTCGATTGCTATTTATTCAATTGGGCAATAAATGAAAAATAATGAGATATCTGAGCCAGACTAGCCATCAGAGAGCCAGAAAATTAGAGCAAATGATCACCAAAGAATCAATTTCAGAATCTACCAAATGAACGACAACTCCAAACCACTAAAAAGTACAATTTAAATGGTAAGTAAAAATGTATTAACTAAGAAGCAAAGCTCTGTGCATGTGAGTGTATGCCTGAAAACACACACACACACACACACACACACACACATATACACACTATAGAACTATAAAACCATGGGTTTAATAATATTTAAGCAATAGGCAGGCACCATACTAAGAGCTTTATATGCATTAACTCATTTAATTGTCATCACATCCTATGATGTGAAAAAAAAAAAGAATGGCAAACTAATTCCTTCATTCCTTGAAATCATATATTTATTGTTCTGTGTCTCGTATGCATCTACCATGTGCCACGCTGGGCACCTGGGGTTTCAGCAGGGAAGATGAGGAACAAATTCCTTGCCCCTGTGAGTCTTACATTCTAGTTGAAGAAGCAGAAAAGAAGCAAACAAACATATCTTTCAGGTAAATATATATTCTAAAGAAACATAAAGCAGAGCAAGGGTGTTGGATGGGAGCCTATTTGAAGTTGGGTTCTCAGCTATGGTGTCATCGGGAGAGGACAAATGTAGCTGTGGGGAGAGTCAAGCAAAAATCTTGGGAAGTGTATTCTAGACAATGGGGGCACACAAAGGTGGACCTGACCTTGGTGTTTTCAAGAAACACGGTCAGGCTGGAGCAAAGGGGCAAAAAGAGGAGTAACATTAGAAACCGACTTTGGATACAAATCATTGTCTACACTATTCCACTTCTAAGTCTGACCTCAGTGTACCCGATTCCAGGAAAATGGCCACTCCTGCAAACAGCTGAAAATACACATATTAGTGAAGATGAATATTATATAATAGTTCATGTGTGCATTGCCTCCAATGGATTTTTCTTTTTTTTTTTTTGCGGTACGCGGGCCTCTCACTGCTATGGCCTCTCCCGTTGTGCAGCACAGGCTCCGGACGCGCAGCCTCAGCGGCCATGGCTCACGGGCCCAGCCGCTCCGCGGCATGTGGGATCCTCCCGGACCGGGGCACGAACCCGTGTCCCCTGCATCGGCAGGCGGAGTCTCAACCACTGCGCCGCCAGGGAAGCCCTCCAATGGATTTTTAAACATTCACATGATTCATTTATTTGGGCTCAACTATCAGTTGATTACGCTCCAGGTGTTCCTTTCTAAGTCAGTTGAGAATGCATTTTCCGACAGCCATAGTGCTTATGTAGTAGTTTAATTTTCTAGAATGACCCTCAAAGTCCTATTTAGCACCTCTGTACTTAATTACGGTATTAATAGTAGTACATAGCCGGGATGATAGCATTATTTCTGTGAGGAAGTCAATTCTGGGTTCCACTCAGTGGGGTCAGTTCACATCTCCCCACTCTCCAGTTTCCATACAGCCCACTCTGGTTCTGCTGCTTTATAGCCTCAGAAGCAGCGGTTAGCAGTGAGGTTTCTAGGGTTCTTGTGGCATCAGAGGGAGTCCTGGGCCATTAAAGAGGGCTCTGATGATCAAAGTGGCAGTAGGGAATCACACAGGCATCCCGAGAAGCAACAGGAGGGGCGAAGATCGCACTTGTCCTCAGCAGTGGAAGGAAATGGGAAGTAAAGGTGATGGGAAAGCAGGCAGCAGAGAAGACGCTAGAATCCCCGGTGATTCCAGCACAATAGGGAGAAGACATCCAGTTAGTAATGCTCTGTTGCCAACACTAGGGGACACCGTTGTCACTGAAGAGGTGCCCCTCACACGGACTTCAATAACCTTGGAGTTGTATAATGGGGAGGCTCTGTTTTCAGCGGGAAATTGGAGGAAGTGAACTCCTGAATGCGACACCCATGCCTAGGTAAGAGATGGTTATATGTCAGGCATTTGTAAGTCGAAAACGACCTTACAAACTTTTATTCATATGTTATAAAGTTCTCCATACATTAAAAAAGTATAAATTTAATAAACCAGGAGATATAGTAGGATTATATGGCTTCGTGCTTTTTCATAGACCAAGTTGTGTGACCTCAACTGATAGTTTCTCTCCAGAAGTGCATTTCGAACGCATCCTTCCGACAGCATTGTGGATGAATGCAGAGAAAGCTAAGAATGAATACAGGAAGGATAATTAGGAAGTGATTGAAACAATGCAGGTAAGAGATGTTCAGAGCCCGATCTTGTGCAGGGGATTGAGAACACTTAGGCTGTAAAATTGGACAGGCTTGAGAAATCTGACATGAAGGCAAGGAGGAAGAATAGCAAAGGGCGCTTACTGGTTCCTGATTGACTAAGCAGGTGCCAATGAACGCTGATGAAGGAACAGTTTTGGGGGAACAATGGTGAGTTCACTATTAGACACATTGAGTTAGATGCACCCAGGGACTATACATATGGAAAGATCCAGCAAGCCTGGATCAATGGGGAGTCCAGTGTTGGAGATAGTGATCCAGGTGTCACCGTCCTGCAAGTGACAAGTAAACCAGGAGAATGCAAGAAACTGGTGCTAAGAGCTTATAGAGGACACAGGTCCAGGAAAGAATCTTGCGGATCATCAGCATTTAATGGTCAGAGAGAGGAGAGATCCTGGCAAGAGTTTATATTCTGAAATCAAAATCCTTAACTGGGTTTACAAAGCACCTAAACCAACCTATCTGCTCCCTGGCTACTTAATACTGTTCAATGATGACTGTTAAGAGCACTTACAATGGGCTTCCCTGGGGGCACAGCGGTTGAGAGTCCGCCTGCCGATGCAGGGGACACGGGTTCGTGCCCCGGTCCGGGAGGATCCCACGTGCCGTGGAGCGGCTGGGCCCGTGAGCCATGGTTGCTGAGCCTGCACGTCTGGAAAATGTGCTCCGCAACGGGAGAGGCCACAACAGTGAGAGGCCCGCGTACCGCAAAAAAAAAAAGAACACTTACAATGAACATAAAATAGGTGGCTTCTTCCTCCTTTAAACTCTTACTGAAATATATCATGTAATAATTTGCAAAGAATTTAACACTGGTTAAAACAGGATTAAATAAACAGTCTTTGGTGATCTTTCAGAGGAGACTTTTACAGGTTATAAATATGTGCGTTGACTTGAAAATTTTTATTACAGAACAATAAACTTATTTCTGCCAATTTCATATTGTTTTGGTTAGCCCTAATAACATCGTTAAGGTTTTCATATTTTAACATTGTCAATAATGATTATGTCATCATTTTCTAATTGGAAAATACATCTTAGTTTTTTCAGGAAGACATTAGAAGCAAATATGAAAAATATTAACAATGACTGTGTGATGGTAGTATATTGTTGTTATAATACATATTTAAATTTCAAAAGATTATATAGTTTAGAAAACTGTTTATTTTCCATATTTTCCAGCTGCAGCCTGCAGTGAGAACATGTGATTACTAAGTTCTTTTTATACATGTTGAGTGTGCCAGGATTTAAAATCTGACCTCACGATTTATTATGTAAGTCATTTTTTATGTAAAAGGCTACATTCATAAATAGAAAAGTCATTCTACAGTTTTATTTTCTAGTTTTATATTTTTGACCATAATAAAGAAGTATCAGTATTTCATTAGTGACTGAAGACCTGCCCTCATTTCTGTTTCAACATGTGTGATTCTAGGAGGTTTCAGTAGAGCTATGGTTTTTCAAGTTCTGATTCCTCCCACTCTAATAGCCATTGACACCACCATTACAGGCACCACTGCTGCCAACTGAAACGAAGGCATTGTAGCCAGAGGAAAAGCATCCTGTAAGCAGCCATTGCACGCCTGTGCCCCCAGACTAACTGGAGGCTGGCTGATCAGAGGTCCACAGTAACCGTTTTGTCAAGTTCTTCTCAAGGCAGCCTCTAGAGGGCAGAGAAATCACAAGCCCATGAGCAGTTCTGTGCAGCTACCCAGTATTCTGCATCCCTTCTTTAATAATGTTATGTGGTGTGCTTTTAAAATTTCATTTCAAATTGATTTGTTTTCATAATATATTTGACCAAATTTCAAAGTTATGAAAGAATATTCTTGTTCCCCAGAAACAACCAATACTACCCAACATCACCAATTCCTTATGTATCTTTTCAGAGACAGTGGTGGGGGGGTGTGCATCACCCTATCTTCTCCCTTATTTTTATACAAATGGTAGCAGCCATACACCTTATTCCATGTCTTGCTTTTTTCACTTAATATTGCCTTGGGTAAAATTCAATGCAAGGATATAGAGAGTTTTCTTGTTTATGGCTGCAAATTCTAGCTATGGGTGTGCCATAATTTTCCAACTAATAGTTCAGTGAAGGGCATTTAGTTGTTCCTGCAGTACTACTGAGCCTTGGATATGCATAATTTCATTTACACATTGAGTACATCTGTAGCTTAAAAACAGGGAATTGCTTCACATAATTACGGGGGCTGGCGAGTCTGGTATCTGTAAGATAGGCTAGCAGGCTGGAAACTCAGGCAACAGGTCATGTTGTAGTCTTGAGTCTGAGCTTCGTACAGCAGGCCAGCAGGCTGGGAACTCAGAAAGGATTTTTTTTTTTTTAATTTATAAGGTTAATTCATTCATACCTTCGCTTTGAATTCAGCCAACGAATATTTAATATGTTCCATGCTCTGCACTAAGCATAGGGTACATAATGTGAGCAAACACCATTCTTGAGGTGTTTTCACATGCTTGTGACAAATCTGTCACATTTCTGGCAGCTGCCATATTTTTCCCTGCCGGAACCAAGGAGACAATTGCTTCCTCTCTCTTCATCCTCCCCCAAATTGTTTCCCACTGCCCTGCTCCTGCCTGCCAACCTGTTTTGAGTGGCTTAGGTGTATCTGTCCCCCTCCACCCCCATAACACACACGCACACACACACACACTTTCATAGATGGGCAGAGCTGCTGGCCAGAATCTCTGCCCAGGCTCTTCCGCAAGCAGGAGCACAGTCTGCGTAGATCTGAGCTTGTTGTAAGTGCACTTCTTCTCCATCTCTATCTGATACCCAGTGGTCGAGGACCACAGATTTTCCCCTGTGATCTCCATGAGGAGAGACCCAAGTGGGCCTCCTGGGAAGTGTCTGAAATGCTGGGGAAGCTGGAGGTCCACCTTGGGCTCTCTTTTTCCCCTTGGGGAAACCATAGACCAAGGTGGGGGGACCTCTTGGTGCAGTGCTGTGCTGGCCTAAGGGAGGGGCAACAAGCTCCAAGTGAAACTTCTCTTACCCTTCAAATTTGGTCCTTCTCCATCTCTGTGGTCCAGGGTGAGGCTTAAGCCTCACCTCCTGTCTCCACCCCAGGTTCTGGGATTTTCACAATGGTGTCTCGTCTATGGATAGTTGCTAGCTGGTCTTCCTTTGAAGGGGCTGAAGTCAGGAATGACCTATGGTGCCATCTTCATGACGTCACCCTCCAGAATGGATTTCTATTTCACCGTCTTGGAGTAGAACTCCTTTTATTCTTTCTCTCTCTCTCTTTTTTTTTTTTTTTGCTCTTAAGGCCTTCAACTGATTGGATGGGCTGCACCCACATCACTGAGGGTCACCCCCTTTACTCCTTTAAAGTCAACTGATTGTAGATGTTAATCATGCCTATAAAATCCTTCACAGCAACATCTAGACTAGTGTTTGATCAGACAAATGGGCACCATAGCCTAGCCAAGTTAACACAAAAAATTTAACCGTCATATCTAGTTACTCTCCACAGAGGCTGTACCGATTTACTCTCTTACCTAGAACGTTTGAGAGGGGCATGCCCAAGGTAGCATTAGAGGATCATTATCAAAGCATTTTGAAAGAGGTTCTTGTTTGCCTCTGTAAACCATCTTATACTATTACACTAGTAATAGCAATAACTCCACTTGAATTATCTCTTACAATGTTTTGGAGGCTGTTCTTACTTTTGCTGGGGAAGGTGGGGAAAATGATATTGAACTGGATTTTAAAAAAATTCTCCTTAAAACTTTAAATTCCCTCTGTAAACAAAGTCTTTCCGAAGAAAATCTCTCTCCCCCCCGAGGACACTGCTTCCTCTGCAGGCTTCTCAAGAAGAGTGCTGAGAATCATCCTTGCTCTTGTTTGTCTCTTCCAGGTCATTGCTTCTCCTCCCCAAAACACCTACTCTTGAATCTCAAGTCACCAGGCTTTTCAACCACTTCTCTACATTGCTAGTGTTCTCCACCAACTCCCAGATCACATTCCCTCATTTCTCTCTCTGTTTTTTTTTTTTTTAGTTCCTGGATCACTGTTATTCTCTTCAACTGTATTTCTGTTCCAATGATTGGCTACTTGAGTATCTACACAGGTGAAGCTTTCACATTCTGCTCTGGTTGAACTGGATTTTTAAGGGTGAGTAAAGATCTAGGCAAACAAGGTGCGAAAGGGCTAAAATTCAGGTTTTGTGAATAGGGAACTACAGAGTGAGATTCAAATTAAGTTGGGGCAAGATCCCGGCCATATATAATTTTCTTTCTTTCCTCCCTCCCTCCCTCCCTTCCTTTCTTCCTTCCTTCCTTTCAACTGAAGTATAATCGACATACATTATGTTAGTTTGGGGTGTACAACATAACGATTTGACATTTGTATACATTGCAAAATAATTTATTTAGACTCTATGAGTATATGATGAAAGTCATGAATATTTTCATTGTAGGAGTAACAGGCTAAAATTTGTGTATGTAAAGATAACTTTGATTGTAATGTAGAAGATCAGTTGGAAAGAATTGTTGCTAGGGATTCTACCAGGCTAAAGAGGTGTGACTCTTGGTGTCATATTATTTCTTAGATGATATTTTTGTTCATTGTGCCACATCCTGGATTTCAGAGGCCAAGGTAAATATATCCTGATTGGCAATGTCACCCCATCACCCGGGCTAGAGTTGTTCTCACTGGTGAAATATCTCCAGGGTACCCAAAAGAAGTTAGGTACTTGGGATACCATAGCCTTATTGGTCCTGTCCTTTAAGCTGAGTAGGACAACCCGGGGGGATTTTACTTTAAGTTCTCTGAAGATGGATGGGAGTAGAAAAATGTAATTTAGTGGATAAGTGTGTATTTTGGAGTCTGCAACCCAGGAAGTCTGGGTTCCAACCTAAGGTCTGTTTTGCAATTGGCTATGTGATCTACAGCGGCCACTTAATCCCTAAATGCCCTTTCCCTTACATAAAATGTAGCAATGAAAATTAAAATAGTACCTTTGCCACACAGAGTTATCATCCAAAGTACACACAGGGCAGTGCCTAGCACATACTAAATCTTAATAAATGTTAGCTATTGTTGTATTTGTTTATATTACTTTGTAGCAAGCTAACTCTTTGGGAAAAGTCCTTTATTTAGTGTTTCAAACTCCCGTTTGCAAAGCAGGAGTAAAGAAATAACATTAGTAGGTTAGAGACATATAGAATATAATGTTGCAATTAAATAATCATAAAATCACATTTATATTAGCTTTGTTGCTTTTTAACTTTATCATATGGAGTAAGGGTATTACTTGATAAAATATTTATTTGTGTCAATATGTGTGTTGTGTGTGTGTGTACTGGATCATCATGTAAAATGTATTTTTACTCTAGCTCACAATAAAAAAAATATACATATATATATATATATATATATATTTTTTTTGTGGTACGTGGGCCTCTCACTGCCGTGGCCTCTCCCGTTGCGGAGCACAAGCTCCGGACGCGCAGGCTCAGCGGCCATGGCCCACGGGCCCAGCCGCTCCGCGGCATGTGGTATCCTCCCGGACCGGGGCACGAACCCGCGTCCCCTGCATCGGCAGGCGGACCCTCAACCACTGCGCCACCAGGGAAGCCCACAACAGATATATTTTTAACAGTTTGAAAAGAAGCAGTGAGGCTAGAGCCCTGAGGCACTGTCAAGACCTGAGACTCCCAAATGTTGCAATTGTTCTACCCTAGGAAGAGGAAAATTCAAAACACCTAAGCTTCTACCATGTTCCTGTAGGACCTTCCTGGGATCCTTGGTCGGTAAGAGAATGCAAAGGGGAGATCCTTAGCTTATTTACTATCTGCCCTTCTAGACACGCCTGGATTCCCAAGATCCAACGGAGGTCCAAGTTGCACTATTAAAACAAAAACAAAAACAGAAGCACAAAATGAAAAAAAGCCCTATATAATATATCCTTCACTCTAGCCAGTGTTTGCCTCTTTTCTTCTGGGTCCCTGGGAAGCCTGAGAACTGCCTGAAAGGGTGGTCAACCTCCTGGTATATAAATGGGTGGGAAGTAGCACTAGGCTACTGTGAAAGGGCACCAGAAACCTGGTATCTATTGAGAACTATTGAGAAGTTAATGCCACCAGGAGGCCTGTGGCATGGTAGAAATTCCATACTATAATAAAGTGTGAATAATGGATAAGACTTTCTAGAAAATTGTCTTGTGGCCCAAAAATAATGTAGGAGGCTGAGAAGAAAATTTCCATTCTCTCCTTTTAGCACTTTGACCCTTTCTGCTGCTGCATGCCCCTGTTTATTCAACTTGGCCATATAAAGATGGAAAAAAAGATTTGGGGGAAGAGTATAAAAATTAAGAATTTAAATAAATAAGTCTAATAGATATTATGACAATAAATGAAAATTTAAAATAGATCTAAAAACTGAAAGCCTAACAGGTAAAAGATAAAAGGTAGAACTAGAAAGGTAAATTTTTTTTTTTTTTTTGGTCACGGGCCTCTCACTGTTGTGGCCTCTCCCGTTGCGGAGTGCAGGCTCAGCGGCCATGGCTCACGGGCCCAGCCACTCCGCGGCATGTGGGATCTTCCTGGACTGGGGCACGAACCCGTGTCCCCTGCATCGGCAGGCGGACTCTCAACCACTGCGCCACCAGGGAAGCCCCAGAAAGATAAATTTTAAGATGAAAGCACAGCCTGTGAGATCATAAAGTTAAAAAAGTAAGGAAACCAAGGTTAAGAACAGGAAAAAAGAAAAGAAATACAGGACAAGAATTTTTTTTTTTTTTACCATAGTAAGTCAGTGCAATTTATTATTGTAGTTAGAAGCAGAGCCTACCATGTATTCATAAAACAGAGTACCAGTGAAGTACGAGAAAACAGTTCACAGAGATGATAGCCCTTTAGCCTTTTGTGACTTCAGAACTTAAAAAGACAAAAGCCAACTAGGACTTCTATTTGACATTCAGATGGTTACTTGCTCAACACTAACTGAGTTAGGAGATAGCTAAACATCTCATTCTTATTTACTTATGGTGTTCTCAGAAAGTTCCTATTTGGACGTGGACAGTTCTCAACCTGGCAGCACATCGGAGTTTTATCTAAGAAGCTTTAAAAAATTACCAAATGCCCAGGCCAATTAAATCTGGAGGGTAGAGCCCAGAACATTAGTCTTTATGTTTTCTCAGGTGATTCCAACTTGCAGCCAGGCTGCACACCACTGATGTATCCCTTTCAGAAAGCCATTGCATGAAAGCCATATCGTATCTAAATAGTACTGTTTATTCTAAATTTCACCAGGAAAATGGACTTTTAGAAGACACAGCTGCGCTTCTTCTAAAGGCGCAGCTTCCTGTTTCAGAAGCGCTGGTCCTTGGAGGTTATCTGGAGCGCTGCTTGAAGAGGACGGGGTCCTAGTCTTGGCAGAGGAGGCAGAGTTTCAGGCTCCGGCAGAAACGAAGAATGTCCAGACGCCCGTGAGCACCAGGATGATGTATGCCGACACCAGCTTTAATCCATAACGAGGATTTATGAAGCTCAGGGCTGACACCAGCAGATGGGGGAGAAGAACTACAAGAAGGGTGTACCACTTTTTCTTCTCACAGGCGTCCAAACGCACAGTGCCCCAGAACACATGCAGCAGTATGATCACCAGTGTCATGAAAGCTGAATTTAGGAAGCACTGGGGAGGGTCTCCATGAATGCCCACGGTGCCCAGCCCCAAAGAGTCAGACAGGGTATTTACAAAGGAAAATACTCCACTCATGATTCCAAAGCCCAAACCAGAAACATAAGCTATTAATCACATAGAGGGTGCCGTCTCACCTGGGTTTATACTCTTCAAGCCCACACGGGCTTTAAATAAAAAAGGTTTATAATATGCAATATGGCACATTTCTTGGATAAGGACTGAGGCTAACACTCCAAAGATCAGCAGATATTTCTGTATTGGTCCATCTTAGGACAAGAATTTTTGGTTGGTAAGATTTTGTGTTTTTTTTTTTTTAATTAAAGCATTTTCTAGAGTTGTTTTATTCCTTTCAAACTAACCGTTTTAAAACAAAAGCTTTAATTGTGTGTGTGTGTGTGTGTGTGTACATGAGTGTGAGTGTATAAAACAAAAGAAAGACACGGGGGATGAGCGCTACCAGCTCCCTCCTCTGGCTTCTGGCTAAAGTCAGAGTTACTCCTTCCGACAAAGCCCAGACACAAGTGGGGACATCTCACTCTGATTCAGTTTCTGAGGAAACCCCGAAAAGGTGCAACACATTTACAAACCACTGCTCAGATATGGAAGCAAATGTAGGCTTCTCAAATATTCAATCATGAACTTAACGGAAAGCGGGCAGGGGGACACATGCATGTCAGTTCACTGATTTCAGTCCTTTTCAATTCAAATAGTCTCTTTCAACTCCATCTTCAAATTTCTTCTTCTCTCCCCATCTCCAAGATGGCATCTATGGGGTTGGGTTGGGGGAGCTTTAAGGGTTCTCATGGTGACAAGGAATTGAGGGATTTCTTATACACATAGGAGAGGAGCAGTCCTTCTGAGCCCTCTCTGGTTCCTGCTCTGGGGTTTGGTGTCCTCTGAAGCGTTAGTGACTGGTAATACCTGGTGGTGTTTGGTATTGTGATGGTGTCCACAGCCAAAATCCACCATTTGCCCATCAGTTTTGAAATGCTTGACATTTCTCTATCCTGGGCCTCAGAAACTCCACTGGTCATCTCAGCGTTTATTTGCGACTTCCTAGGGCACACACTAGTGTCTGGGTGCACTGCGCCCTCCACTCAGGCATGGGCAACCAGGCGTGGTATTTCAGGTTCATCTACCTGTTCTCTTCCTGTCACATATGATACAACCTCTTCTTGGAGGCTCTCAGATTTCCCAGGTTCTATATGGTGAAGGAAGCAACTAGCTCCAAGTTTCCCTCATATTTGTCTAGATACATCTACTTCTTTGTTCCCTCTGGAATTTGGTCTGGAGCAAGTTGCCAGAACACATACATCTTTTGCTCCCCTTTTCTCCTTTCCCTTTCTACCTTCTCTGGGAATGAAAAGTATAGTCTTTAACCTTCCTTTTCGCATGGCAGGGATCCCCCTTACAGCATAGCCTTGCTTCTCCCTATCCCTGGCTTAATGGTAAAGTGGGCAAAGTCTGAATCTTGATGTACTAACTGAAACTTAAAGAATTTAGAAAACAATTTCTCTTCCAATAAACCTCATCTTAGTAATCTCTTGCTAGGGACTCAAAAAAAGGTACTTTGGTCATCAAAAGCCCAACATATAGCTCTATCTTCTGGGAAGCCGTTGATTATGAGGGTCCACAGGGAGGTTAGAACTGATTTCCCCCATAAGCAGTGCCTTCCCACAGGCAGGAATGGAGAGGAGCAGAGTGGAAGGTCACACCCACCCTCTTGGCCATTCACCTCTATCTAGGAGGATTCTGCCTGTATAGCTGTGCTCTCCTGACTTGGAAGTTAGGGCTGCCTCTCAGTGGTTTTGCAAGGCTGATTCTACAAGCACCACCCTTCCAGCTCTGCGGAGGCCACGGGGTTAGGTGCAGTACGATGCTGGTCCCCACAGGGATATATGGAGATGTGAATGTGAGGCAACTTCCGAACAGTTTGAAATAATTCCTTGAGATTTCTGATGTGGGCTAATCATAAGACATTAAGTCAACACAAAATCTTCTCATTGCTTCCTTCTTACAAATAGGTCCTGTCTTATTTCCATCTAGGTCAGAGTTTCTCAGTCTCAGCACTATTAACATTTTAGGTCATATGGTTCTTTTCTGTGAGGGGCTGTCCTGTGCGTTGTAAGATATTAAGCAGCACCTCTGGCATCCATCCACTGTTTGCCAATATCAGTTCTTACCAGTTGTGACGACCAGAAATGTCTGCAGACATTGCCCTGGGGAAGCAAAGCAGCCCTGTTGAGAAACACTAATTTAAACCTTGGTCTTATTTTGATGTCGTTGCGATGTTTTAATTGTGTGCTTTTAAAAAATATAGAAATATTTTACTTACTTCTGATTCCTGAAGTAGTAAAACTCATCATAAAATATATTCCACATAAGTTTTAACATTTTTACAGTTTCATCCATGCGTGGCTTTCCCCCCCCATTTGTAGCCATACAAATGTTTAAATAGTTTTCTTTATAAAAATGTCATTTGCCATTCTGTTTTGAATTTTTCTTTTTTACTTAGTAATACTTGTGTTTCTTATTTTTGACTTGTCTGTTCATATCCTTTGACTTTTTTATGTTGAGGTGTTATATTTTTCTTCTTAACTTGTAAAATATATGTGTGTGTGGCTAAAGAATATCAAGTTTTGCTTGTTATGTATGTTTCAAATGTTTCCCAGAATTTAATTTATGTTTTTCTCATATACAGAAATTTTAATTTTAATATAATCAAATTCATCGATATTTTCCTTATTGTTTTAACTTTTTGGGGGTCATGTTTAGGAAAACCTTTCTGATCCCGAGGTTATAAAAATATTCACCTATATTTTCCTCTATCTCCATTTTAGTTTGTTTAAATTTTTTTGATTATTATTTTATTCTCCTTTAAATTTTTCTTCATTTCTGTAAATTTTTTGTCTTCTGCTTCTTCTAGATCATTTTTTATTAAATTAAGATAATTTATTTATTTATTAAATTATTTTACATCTCTGAGCTTTTGCAGTTTCTGCTTTGTAGTGTTTCTTCATAGAGGCACTTCTCTAAGTTTAAAAATTCATGTTAAATGTTTGCTCACAAATTTCAACTGCTTCATCGTCATAGTTTTCTGACAAGTGCACTCAGCTATTATTAAGTTTTGTTGTTGTTTTTCACAATTTTTTTCCTGTATTAGCTTTGTGTCAATGCTGTGCCCATCCTTCACCCAATAAAAATGGGCTATTTTAGGGCTTGCCTGGTGGCGCAGTGGTTAAGAATCGCCTGCCAATGCAGGGGACACGCGTTTGAGCCCTGGTCCGGGAGGATGCCACATGCCGCGGAGCAACTGAGCCTGTGCGCCACAACTACTGAGCCTGTGCTCTAGAGCCCATGAGCCACAACTACCGAAGCCCGCGCGCCTAGAGCCCGTGCTCCACAACGGGAGAAGCCACTGCAATGAGAAGCCCTTGCACCGCAAGGAAGAGTAGCCTCCGCTTGCTGCAGCTAGAGAAAGCCCGCGCACAGCACCGAAGACCCAACGCAGCCAAAAATAAATAAATAAATAAAATTTATTACAAAACAAACAAAACAACAATAAAAAAGGGTTATTTTATGACTCATCAGTAAATGATTTGAGTTTTCCTAGAAGAGAAGTTCCTGGGGGGTAGAGATTGGGCAGAAAGATCAGGCTAGTTGAAGGACTTCTTTGCAGCCTCAGAGAGAGTCCACCTCCTGTAGAGGGGGCCTGTGTGCCCCCATTTGCTGTGCAGCCAGCCCTACCCCCTTTCCTTCTTTGGATGAGACATGGTTCAGGGAGACTCAGCTGCCCCCTTACCTCATCCTCCCCCCTTCTCAACCCATTTCCTCCGCTTGTTGATGCAAACAAGGGACATAGGTTTTGCCTCTAAGAGGGGCTCCCCATTTTCAAGAAATGTGTTTTTGCTATGCCCCGTAGCATTCTCCATGCTCTCTTCCCCCACACAGGCATGAGCTCTGGCTGATCTCTGCTGATTTTGGCAGAACTTACATGTTTTCGAGTCTGCATAGTACATCGGACTCCTGGTTTCGCTGAAAATGGAGTTTGTGGAATTTTATTCATTCTCCTTTTTGCTTTTATGTGACTTCCACAAAGTGAACAGGGAAAAATCCTAGCTTAGGTAGCCATGTTTATCCTGGAAGTCCTGATTTTAGTTTCTGGCAATTTTGAAAAGCTGTTATTCAGTCTAGTAGTTGTTAGTACTACTTCCAGATTTTGGAGGGAGCAGTATGTCATCTGCAAATAAAGATAATTTTTTTTTAATCAGAGTTTTTTCTTTGGAGTATAGTTGCTTTACAATGTTGTGTTAGTTTCTGCTGTACTGCAAATAATTTTTGTCACTGCCTCTTCAATGTTTATAGCACTTAATTCTTTACCTTGGTCTGTTGTTTGGCCAAAACATTTTGGAAAATATTGAGCACTATTGGTGATAATTTCCTTCTTTTTCTTATTCCTCACTATAAAAAGAATGCCTTGGGATTTCACCTTTAAGTGCATGTTATGTATTAGATGCTTTGTTAGCTTCATGTTTGACCTTATTCTGTGTTCCAGCTCTCTCCCCTCCACACCCATGATAGAGGCACTCATCCATCATGGCACTCGTTCCTGCTGAGCCTGATGGGACTTCATATGTGACACAAAATCTGTTTGCCATCCTTGTTCTAAACAATAAGGCATTTGCATTTCATTTGAAGTAGGTCACCTGACTAAGACAAGGTTCATGCTTCTAGAAGAAATAACAGTTGGCGAGAAGACTATTACAGCCAATCCCAACACGTATTTTCTTCTTCATTAGCATAGAGTTGGCATCATGACAGTAGACAAAATCACACTGGGCAGTGATTGTTATAAAGAGAGAAGTAAGTATTAAAGCTTGGGAGAAAATAAGTAAGCATGAGTTGTGCCAACCTAAAGACTAGCATTTATCTCCAGCAAATATTGGGGCCTCTATGCCCAGAGGTTTCTTAGAAGCCCTTCCTCCTTGCCCTTCTGCCTCAGTTCCTGATGCCTACCTCCCATGGTGGGCTATGTCCTCTGTCAGTCCTGTAGGTCTGAACTCTCGCCTGCCTGAGCACACGCTCTGTTACCTGGCAGCTTCGACTGCCACCCCTGAGACTAGCTGGTGACCAGTCGTCAGCATCATTATTATTCTTGGCACGATATCAGAATGGACCTAGAGGGAAATTTTCCTCAAAAGAGATAACACATTCGTTATTTTCTTTCATCTCCTGTTTATGCTGATTTAGGGGTAGAAACACATATTTGTTGTTTAAGTGTTTTATTTTGGTAAGTGTACATTTGCTCATGTAATATGGATCTGGAAATGAGTCTGGAAATAACTTCTGAAGCTATCTGATCTCTAACCCTTTGATTTCCATGGAAGACTACTGTTAAATCAACTAGCACATAAGCTCATGGACCTATTTTTACCAACTCTGATGGCTTATTAAAAGCAAGAGCATGATGTTTTAAGCCTCAGTCAAAACAGAGAAAATAAGATTTAGGTTGTTTTCCCTGTTTTTGGAGGAGGTCACTGAGAGGACATGACCTTCATTGACCGGCAAACTGGACCTGGGCAATCAGAGGCCCCTCCCCCCCATGTTTGGAATGAGTGTTCAGCCCACTGTTCCCACAGAGGTAGCTGTTCCGAGGGCACAAATGTGAGAGAGGAAGGTGCTGTTGAGACCATGTGGATGGTATATGTTGGATGTCATTGTGGATGTGTGATGACTTGCGGTCCTCCAAGGAATCTCTCTCAACGGCAGAGAGCTCAAGGAGATGCTCTGGAGGCAGCTCAGTTTCCGCCATCCCCTCCGGGCATTCATTTGGGATGGGGCAGTTATCTCTCCTATGTTGCCTAAGAGCCTAGGTTCATGGTGTCTCTCTACTTCCTCTCCTTCCCCAGTGGTAACCCCTCTCTGACCCTGTTTATGGCAGTGCAGCCCATAGAGTCAGATCAGGTGCGGAGCTAATCATTATGTTACTGTGAGGAAATTTTAGGGTATGAACTAGGTGGCTGAGGTTAATTACAGGCTGAGTATCTCATTACTCAGTTCAACAACAGTACTGAGCATAAAACATTCTTTCAGGCATTCCCTGTCATCGCTCTCATTACTAGTCCCAAAGCCAATTTCTAGACCATTTTGATTGTTTTACCCAGTTCTGAGTTCTCTCTGAGACCCCTAGATTCCTGGAGACTTGGGACTTTTTGAACTCTGGGTCACAGGTCAGCCCCTTCAGCCTCCTAGTTGACTGGTGGTTAAGAGAGCTGTGAGTTAAGAGTGGTAACTGGTTAGTTAGCCATACTTTTGATGAAACATTTTCAGAAGCTTCTGTCTGAATTCCCCTCTCTCTCTGTGTCTTGTATTATTCCCACCACCTTTCACTCACAGCACTGATGAGTTGAATGAGCATTGAAATTGGAACCAGAAGACTTGAGGTTGGGTCCTAGGTTTGCCATTTACTAGCAGTTGTGCCTGGGAAATTTCTTTAAGTCTCTGAGCCTCAGTTTTCTCATTGACAAAGTGGAGAAACTTTTGCCTTTCTTATTTTACAGGGTTGTTGTGAGGTCAGATTAGCATAATGAAGGCCACAGTCGTGTAGTTTGATATTTCGCCGTAGGAGGCTGTGATTCCATTAAAAAGACAGTCCTAAACATGACAGAGATTTGGCTAAGAAATGAAACACTACTGAGAGTCAAGTGAATTGCCTGTGATCAATGGTTCCTATATCTGAGTGACTTAGAATTAGTGGGGTCAGAAAAACAGTATTTTTATAAGAGCGCCATAGGATTTCCAGGTAAAACACACAACGCATGGCACATGGGACATCCTTATACTAAAAAGTTGGTCATTGTTTATCTGAATCTCAATTTAACTGGGAATCTTGTATTTTACTTGCTAAAGCTGGTGATCCTACATGGGTAATTCTCACGAGCGAGCTGCTTTTGAAACTACTGACCCACATCCTGCGTAGGGCTTGATTGAAAGCGAGGGAAATGAGCTGACTGCCTCTATGGAGGATTTCAGATGCTCCCAGGAGAAGATCATGGTCTTTTCTCATGAGAATAAAAAATCCTGCCTTACCACCTCCTCTAGGCTTGACATTTTATTCTTAGAATTGTGTACATTGCAAATGTCCGAGGGAAGGGGAGAAACTTCAGGTTTCTGAAGTTTCCATTATTTACATTTTACCGTAGTTAAACGACCTAAAAATAATTTTTGAGAGTAAGTGAAGAATATGAGGCCCTGAATCTCTCTGGAAAGGGGAGGATGGTGGCCTGATTTTAGTCCCAGAGCCAGGATGTAGGAAAGGCTAAAGACACACATTGCCTAATCCCCAGGCCTGCCCTGGATCTGACTTGTTCTCAGTTACAGTGAAGCCCAGCCTCGTAGGTGGCCTGTGTGACCTCTCTCTGTTCAGGTGGAAGGGAAGTGGCAGGAATGGCCTTGGGGGAGCAGTAACTTAAGCATTGTAGTGCCAGTGGGAAGATCCTGACAGCGGACAGCAAAACAGCTGAGGTTTTCTTCTTGCTCTAGTTCAGTGTTGTCCAATAGAACTTTCTGCAATGAGGAGAATGTTCTGCACTGTCCATTACTGTAGGCACAAGCCACAGGTCACTCCTGAACACTGGAAATGTTGCTAGTGTCACCGAAGAGCTGGATTTTAAATTTTATTTAATTAAAATTGAAATAGTTGTAGGTGGCTAGTAGCAACCATATTGGACATGTGGTTTATGGGCCAATATCAGTCTACACTAGAGTCACTCCTTGGCCGGCAACTTGTGGGCTGTGTAGACACAGTTTGCACAGTTAGAAAAACAAACTAACCTGATTTAGTTGCCAACATTTAATAATTAGAACATTTCCGATGAAAAACTTAATTTCTGCCTTCTTTGGAAAATATCAGTATATCTGAAAACACCAAGCCAACAGTCCTTTAAGGCACCAATTAACTTGAGCTTATCAGTGTTATTTTGTTTTGCTTTGTTTTATTTTACACCCCACCTGTTTTCCTCTTTTATTTTATCTGCCTGGCTGCCACAAGAATTTGATTTGGGGGTCCCTGTTTGAGAAACAACATTTCAGTTTCACTTTTATGAAAACGAGTTAATTAAACGCCTAATTTTGAGGTGCCTTTTACAAATATCAATTAGAAGCTGCCTCTCTCAGACTGACTAAAAAAGGGGTCCACGTACAGGAAAGCAGTAGCTTCAAGCTCCGTCAGAGCAGAATTGCAAACTGGATTCATCATTTTTTAAGTGGACAACTTTGCGACAGTCCTTTTGCCTCTCAGAAACTCAGTTTCTCCCTCTATGACATGAAGCCAATAATGGTAGCTACCTCTTAGTGTTCTTATGAGGTTTTTCTGCAGTGAGGTGTATAAAGCACTTAATATCCATGATCAGTAATAAGCTTAAAATTTAGAAAGTAACATTTTCATTTGAGTTATAATTTTTATACTTAGATAACATCAATTTTGGAAGAAGCTGGTGAGAACTAAACAGTGCTTGGAAAAAAATGCACTTTTTTGTTAATAAATGAAAAAATACAGTGCTGCAGCCTACACAGGGGAAATAAAATGTTCTTTTCATACGTTTCCTGGGTTAAACTCATTGTCATAATCTAATATATCCCACAAGAAAATAACTGTATTTTGAGCCTGTCAAGATAAAATTGGCTTATTATCACACTTTTCCTTGCTTAGTGGCATTGTTAATTTGGAATTTGAAAGGAACCAAAAAATAGAAAAAGAAATCAAATTCAGGTGGAATTCAACATCACCAAAAGCTCTTAAACATGGGACAATGAATATAAATGTAAGCACAACAAAGGAATTTAGGAAGGAAGAAGTGAAAATGGTCTTCCTGAAAGGTACTATGTGAGGAAAGCAAAAGGAAAGAACACGTATCAGTAGAGGAGCAAAAAACAATGACAACTGCAAACTTTTGCAGAAATCCAGTGGTAAATAAGAAAAAGACTGTATGTTTTAGACTAGTGTCTACACCATCAGGAGAAGCGATGGCCAGTGGAACTTGTCAGACTTTTAAGGTTACTGATGTTTGGGAAATGGCAGGAATCTAAACTTAAGTGACTATAATCCTCTTAGGATATTTGGCTATTAAAAGTTACTTAGGAAACAAACATTTGAGCATGAGCTGAATGCAGGGCGGTGAGAACAACCAGTCAGGGCTCTGTTCTCAAAGAGTTATCATCAAGTTGGGAGAGGTAGGAGAGAACAGAGGCTAGTATATGGGAGATAGATGATGACTGGTGAATTCAGAGGGGCATTGCATAGTCTTTATTTTCTAATAATCCCATGTCTTTCATTTTGAAATGGGGTTTGAAAGATGAATAGATGAATAAGAGTTTACCAGGTGGACAATGGGAGAAAGTGATTCCAAGCATAGAGACCAGCATGTTCAAAGGCTCAGAGACTTAAAATACCGAATAAAAGATGGAGAAAATTTTATTCTCCATAATATGGTGCACAGAGAAGGTTGGTGGGATGGCTTACATTACTAGCAAAATCGTGTGTAGGGATTTTGGGATTTTGGAAAGGAGAGGGGACCATGAAGGGAAAACTGAGCATGATGTTGAAATTGTGTGGTATGTGATGTAGTTTTTCCTCTGTGCTACCCCCAATCTAGTAATCCTAGTAGGCTTAAGAGATGCTTGATGTTTGGGAATTATTTGTGGATACCAGTCTTGGGAAAGAGCCAAGGTCATGGGACCAGGGGCAAGAGGACAGACACAAAGAACCACCAAGACCACTGCTGACGTTATGTCATTCTTGTACAAATTTTACGAAGACACCTATTTGGGACTGGGTGGTGGCTTTGTGCAAAAACGAGGCATTTGTGGCCCCACAGCAGGTGCACAGCTTTGAGGGCAAATTGTCAATGTTTTGCAGCTCCCACTCATCTCCCTGGTTGCACACCCTTCTGCAGTGCACAGCCTGCTCAACCCTATGTGGCAACCCCCATCATGAGAAAGTATGCATGGGGGAGGGTTTTTGACCGTCACAGGTCATGGAAGTGGGGTTTAGGCCAAGATCACCTAATCCCTGAAGGATTCGGAGATTATATCACACGTGCATGTGTACAGTTTGTTCAGGGAACTCTGAGCAGGTTAGTATTTTTGGAAACTATGTTTTTAAAGGACTGTATTTGTTTCTTGGGGCTGCCGTGACACGTTACCAAACCTGGATGGTTTAAAACAACAAAAATTAATTCTGTCACAGCTCTGGAGGCCAGAAATCCAGAAGTCTGAAATCAAGGTATCAGCAGGGTTGATTTCCCTGATGGCTCTAAGGGAGTTTTCATTCCATGTCTCTCTCCTGGCTCTGGTGGCTATGGGCAATCCTTGGCAATCCTCAGTTTATAGACGCCATTCAATGTGTGCCTCTGTCTTCACATTGTCTGTTCCTCTGTTATAAGGACACTTATCATTGGATTTAGGGCTATGCCTATTACATTTCCAAAGACCTTTTAGCACATTAGGTCACAATCACAAGTCCTGAGTGGACATATCTTTTGGGGGCCACCATTCAACATACTACAAGGGGGGTCATGGGAAGCCATTAGGCCAGCAAACAGGCAGGAATCTCCCATCTGATATTGTGTGATCATCGCATTGCTTATTTATACAGTAAGTCCCCTACATATGAACGGGTACCTTTCCGAGAGCACGTTCGTTAAGTCCAATCTGTTCGTTAAGTCCAGCAAAGTTAGCCTAGGTACCCAACTAACACAATCAGCTATGTAGTACTGTCTGTGATAGGTTTATAATACTTTTCACACAAATAATACATAAAAACAAACACAAAAAATAAAGAAAACATTTTAAATCTTACAGCACAGTACCTTGAAAAGTACAGTAGTACAATACAACAGCTGGCATCCAGGGGCACGTTTGCATCTTTGAAGTTCTCAACTAGAAGGTTCATATGTAGGGGACTTACTGTATCAGCTTATGTCTCACTGATATTAAAATATTTGTCACTTACTTGATGTTTATTTCAGCCTAGGCAGTCTTTCTTCATTTTATACTGTGTGGCTTGGTTTTACCCTGAAAAGGCAATTGTTTCAATCAGAAAAACATAGTTTACATTTATGCATTTCTTATTTCTGAAAGAGGAAATGTCTCTGAGTTGTCGCTGGGTAGTCTTTGAGTTTAAGCCTGAATTTTCTATTGCCTAGATCTTGTTTTAAATTGTTGGTATCCTAGAGACATCATTTCCCTACTTATTAGTCTTTGTGGATTGATTTCCATTGAAGTATTAAAACTTTCCCACAATTGATGAATTCTCTTTGGCCCTCTGTGTTTCAGAATACTCATAGTCACATGAGCATTCTGAAACACAGAGGCCCATGGGTTTTAAAATTTTAAATTTAAAAATTCCATTTTTCTGAAATGGGTTTAATTGCAAAACAAAATAAATTCCTCTCTCATGGAATTAAAGAATGTTAGAGGCAAAAGGTGCTTGTAGATTAATCTAATCTAGCTCACACATTTTACAGACAAAGAAACTGATGCAAGAGAGCTTGGCTTGTCAAAGATAACACAGCCAGAGGGTGAAAGAGAACCCATTTACTTTTACTGCTTACATTTGTAACAGTTGTGAAAATTGAATGCATATGTAGATGCTCTAATGAAATGAAAACTAATTTGAAACAGGTATTTCTATTTCATAAGGATGCATCTAGAATAACCCACCTGGTCTCATGTTTTTTCAGTCACTTAATTCCAAAACCTGAAGATGTTCTCTCTCCTATATTACATCACTATTTAGCATCTTTCTAATTAAATGTATCAGTTGAATTAATGAATGCTTTGCTTTCTTGACATTATTTTCTCTCCTTCTGACAATATCTTCCAGTATCTTCTGTTGAACTCCCCTTTATTTGTCCTAGCTTCCTTCAGCTCTTTATTTTCTCCTAAAATCTACCTAATCTTTTACTATTTTTCCTTCCATGGAATAAATGGGAAGGTCAGAGGCCAGGGGTAGGGGGAAACACGGAGGAAAGATGGAAGGGAATAAAGGGAGGGAGAAAGAAATAAGATTCTTCCTAACTTTCTGCTTCTTCTGTTTTCAGATGTCAATATTCTTACAATGTTATGAATTAAAAAAATGAAGCTAAATGTCCACCAACAAGAAAGTTGTTAACTAAGTGGTTCTCAAATTTTGGTCTGTATTAGAATCTCCTCTGAACACTCTTAAAAATATGGATGTTTGAGCCAAACACTAGATCTTCTGAATCTAAATATGTATAGGCTTGGACACTGGCAGCAGGACAATCACCAAACTTCACAGGTGATCCTAATGTAAACTGCAATTTGTTAATTAATACATTAAATTACTTCATGATACAGTCATGCAGAAGAATACTATGCAGCCATCAAAAAAGATAATGTAGATCTATATGAATTGACAGTGATAAGTGTCCATAATATGGGAGTGAAAAGGTCATGTTAAAGAATAATACATTTAAGATGATTTCATTTATTTTTGTAATATATATCCTATGTGTAATATTTGCAATATATAGTATATTATGTAATATGTATGTATATAAGTATAATATCTAAACAAATATAGAGCCAGTGTTCTATGGTGGTGTTAAGAGACTTCTACTCTTTGTTCAATATATTTCTGTTTTCCAATTTTTATAATGAGTCTATTATGATCCATGGATAACTGGGGGAGAATATCAAAATAAGAAACTGCCTAGAAGCTCCTGTCCTTAAATGACAACGTCAGGGAGGCTTCTGCAAAGGGTTAAGTTAATTAATACCATTTAAATAATTTGCTACTGTGAAAAATGTTTTATTCATCTCTTTTCCGGCTTACTCTTTTCAAATATTCTAAATCACAGATAGCACATGTTTAACTTATACTGTAGATTAACCCTTTCATCTAGAACAGGGAAGAATACAAAATTCTCTGCCCATCTTACTCATTGTGGTAAAAGCAAAAACTCTTAATGAGGTCAGGTGATCAGCTTCTATGAGTGAGTAAACAATAAAATGGTCATCTTTCAAGGCAGATACACTGGGTCACAGGCACTAGTGAAGTATTTTACCATGTACTAACACTATAGTATCTTGGAACATTAGTGAATATTTTATTGAAGAGGGAGAAACAGATTCTGTTTTCCTAGGTGGCATTGAATGTTTGTTTTTTTTTTGCGGTACGCGGGCCTCTCACTGTTGTGGCCTCTCCCATTGCGGAGCACAGTCCCCGGACGCGCAGGCTCAGCGGCCATGGCTCACGGGCCCAGCCGCCCCGCGGCATGTGGGATCTTCCCGGACCGGGGCATGAATCCGTATCCCCTGCATGGGCAGGCGGAATGTCAACCACTGCGCCACCAGGGAAGCCCCATTGAATGTTTAAAAAAATTTTTTTAATAAATCAATTGATCATTTCTCATAGATAGAGGTATAGTTAATCATTTTGGGTGCCTGAGTAAAAAGTTTAGGAAAAGTTGACTTACATATTTTTATTTGCAAAGTAAATAGCTTCCCAGACACTTTTCTGTGTTGCCACTCCTATGAAGAGAGAAAAAGTATGGACTAGTAGTGCCTATTTATGTTTCTCTGTGCTGTTTCCTCCTGCCTTTTATCCATCTCCCCTACACACACCAGGGCCACATGAATAAATGTCTCTTCAAGATGGAAGTTCATAAATAAGCGACTCTCGCGATTTACTCATGTTACATGGTTAGTATTTCTCACGGAGCAGTCAGTGAGCACCTCTTACTGAGTTAGTACAGTTCTCAGAGTTATCTTTATGGTACTGCTATTGTTTCTGATTTGTTCTGTTTAAGCACTTTCAGCTCAGGGATATTAAGCCAAAGACAGGCTTGAGTATATTGTTATTGGTTATTAACATTAATATTTTCTAAAAAACAAAGTCAATTATAGGAATATGGAAATATGGAGGTTTCTTAAAAGTTATATAAGGTTCCTGATAGTAAATGTTTTATGTATATGATATATATATAATAATATAATAGATGTATAGTATGGATGTATATATACACATACAACACATTTATACACACCATACATATGTATATTTATTCCCTCTGTGAATAGTGTTACATTTTTCTTTTACAGGGTATGAAACTTAAAATATCTAATATTTATTGAGCACTTACTATGTTCTAGGTATGTTGTCTCATTTAACCATCATAAATGTCTAAATATAATTTTCAAGAAGCTAAAGACATGATTATCATTCCAATATAATACGAACACATGCTAAAAGATTTATTAACTCATTAATGAGAGAGTCAGCGAGATAATAAAGCTGTTCAAGGAGTATATTGAAGAACTGGGTATTTATAGGCATTTAAGAGGAATGTTAGAATAAGATTGATCAATAGGGCAATTTAAAAACCAAAAAAACCTTTGGGGCCATCTTTTCTACCCAACAGAAATTACTTGTGGTTCCGCTGTACCTACCTTCAAGTTAGCACTTATCTCCAAAGTGTCTAAGATCTTTTTTTTGTTTGTTTGTTTACAATGACAGATAATTTATTATTCAACAAAAACTGAGGCATAAGGACTCAAGTAAAGAAATTAACAGAAAATCTTTTACGAGGGACCTTGAAGACAGAGCCCAACTAAAACAAAATTAATGCATTACCATGTACTACAATAGGGATTGAAAAAACAAAGTTTTCCATTTCACAAGGAGTCTAAGATCTTAATTCATGTACAAATCATGCAAAAAGGGCTGTGCAAAAGTCAAACAAAGGAATGTTACCATAGAAAACGAAATAATCTGTGAGTGGGCTGATTAAACATTGCCCCAGTATGACACTGAAAGCACGTGCTGAACTCTTTGCCTTATAGACAAGTTTTAGATAATATCTTTTAACACACCCCGTTGTGTAAATACTTTTATTATCCTCATTAATTTGGTAGAGTTAAGAAGATAAGTCAGATTCAAATATGCTAAATCACATCTATTTTATAAGGCAGTAAAACAATCTGTTTTTTGGGGTTTTTTTGACTGCGTTGGGTCTTCGCTGCTGCACGCGGGCTTTCTCTAGTTGCAGCGAGTGGGGGCTTCTTCTTGCAGTGGCTTCTTTTGCTGTGGCAGTGCACAGGCTTCTTCTTGCAGTGGCTTCTTTTGCTGCAGAGCATGGGCTCTAGGTGCGGGTTTCAGTAGTTGTAGCGCGTGGGCTCAATAGTTGTGGCACGTGAGCTTAGTTGCTCTGCAGCATGTGGGATCTTCCTGGACCAGGGTTCAAACCCGTGTCCCCTGCATTGGCAGGCGGCTCCTTAACCACTGTGCCACCAGGGAAGCCCACAATCTGAGTCTGAGCAGGTCCGCTCTATTCTGTATTCCCGTCAATAAATTGAGAATAGCTATAGCCATAGAGTTTCATATTTATTACTTAGCTTTTGTCTTGTTTGTCTTGTTTGACTGATTTTGCATTGTTATACCTGTGATTTTTTTTTTAACAGAATTGCTTAAACAATGTCATTTATTTATTTATTTATTTATTTATTTATTCATTCATTCATTCATTCATTCATTTATTTGCCACACCGCACAGCATGCGGGATCTTAGTTCCCTGACCAGGGATGGAACCTGTGCTCCTTGCAGCAGAAGCCCAGAGTTTTAACCACTGGACTGCCAGGGAAGTCCCTATCTGTGATTTTTAAATGACAGGCCATGCCAAATTCTTTTGGTGGGTAAACAGAATATTAATATAGAGTTATATCTATAAAGATTTAACTTTGTATGCCTATGTACATTTCTCTAAATATCTCTTTCAAATTGTAAATTAATCACAAATCATGTGGCTCTTTTCACTTCGCCAAAACCCTGGGTCACTTAGCCCAGTTGATTATTTAATGTATTGTATAAATGAGGTCGATATGGATTGCTTGACTTTAACACGAACAAACTCTTCAGTGACCACTGCCTGCATCCCTAAACCGATGGGTTAATTCACAAATATGTATTAGTGGTGAGAAGAAAGTAAAAGCCTACATATAATGTTTTCTAAAGATGCAACCCATCATCACTCCTAGAAAAACAAATCCAGATACCTGACTTTATCAGATTTTATGTATTTGGGATAAGGCATGTCAAAAACTGTACTAAGGATCAAAAAAGGCCTTTTTTGATATGAAAAAGCTCTCTTACGTCCCTTTATAAAAGATCTTAGTTATGCTTACCCACTTCTATGATTCCTATATATCTTAAAGACCTCAGGGTTCTTCAGATTATTAATTAATTATAAAATTATTATTGATGATGACTATTATTTGATGTTCTGATTTACCATTTACTGCAAAACTTGTAGGACTAGATTTTCACATTCAGTTTTTGTTGTCTTTAATGTTGTTTTTGTTGAAAATACAGAAATCAAAGAAGGATTAAAGTCCCAGGCCTGGGTACATGATTTATTATGACAGAAAAGTTTGATGGTTAGTTGTTCTGAATCATAAAGCACTGATTCTCAACTCTCAGAATAGTATTTAAATCTCTTAACCCTGCTGATATGCAAAAAAGCCAGTGCAAATTAGTTGCTCAGAGTTTTACATATTTCTCCATATGGATTCTTAGACATTTGCGGAACATACCTGAGTCAGGTCTGTCCTCAAATACATTTATTTGGCTCTTGTCTAATTCTATTTATATAACACTGTTTCCCCAGGTGTCCTCAGAGCTCTAGCTATTTAGACTCCCTCTTTTCTTAATACTGGCGCGATCTCTGACCTCAAATATGGCGAAAATCAGCATTCCTCCTACACCGCTGAAGACTTTCTAGGGGCTTATGCTTTTCAAAGTCAGGGCTTATGCTTTTCAAAGTCAGGTTCTGTCCCAATTTGTGGTTTAGGATGAAACTTGTTTTTTACGTCTGTCCAACTGTAACTCTTCTTTACTCTCAGGCCTAACAGGAAGCAGGAAGCAGAGGTCCCCCTCCTTTAATCTCTCCCACCCACTCTATCCAGTAGCATAAGCACAAGTTTTTCTGAAGGATTGGGGTAACACAGAATTGCGTGTACACAGCCCGTTCTTGAATTCTGCGTCATCCTCGTCTTTTTTCTCCTCAAGTCTCAGCTACCCAGCCTTTTCTGGGCCCCTGTATCTCTCCTCAAATTCTTCACTTCTTCCCACTTTCTACCCATTGCTGGGTTCCCTCGCCCTCTCCATTATTCTTAGTTTGTTATGAAAACAATTTTTTCTTTTGCTTTAAATCATTTTTCTTTCTTTTTTCTTTTCCAACCCCCTTTTCTTCAGCCAGGATGACCTACCAAGAGGCTTTGCTAAACAAGAGTTTTCTGCCTAAATTCTGCCACCAGCTAGTTTTTAAATAATTAAAAAAGAAAAAAAAATATACACACACATATATAGTTACAAAAATTTCAACAATAAATAAATATAAAAATTTATAAATAACTTTATAAATTTATTTGTAAGTTTATAAAAATAAAAGAATAAATAAATAAAAATTAAAAATAAAATACATAAAAATAAAATAAATAAAAAGAATGCAGAGAAAGTATGATTTCCTTTTATCCCATACTGCAAAGACCCCTATTCTTACATGATTCTCTTTCCCAAAGGCCCCTCATGGCAGATTTTTGGGTGCTTAAGTATGTGTATAACCCCACTTTTCAAAAAATAGAGCACTGTGTATCTTCCATTTTCCCCTCCAGATCTACTCTCTACTTTCGCTCCCTGATCAGAGCTCTGTAATGGATTTATCCTTGGACTCCCTCACTTCTGGCTTCAGTTTGGAAGATTTAAGTGGGAGAAGAGAGAGGTGGGCCTTGGCCTGGCTTCCTAAGGTCCCCCTGGTGTCTCTCTCCAACTACCCTCTCTTTCCAGTTCTGGTAACTGGGCCTTTCCTTCACCTCTTCAGGCCTATTTGTGGTTACTGTGCCTTGTAGTACTATCTCTAGAGGTTTCTCCACACCCCACCCAGAACTTATAAACAGTTTCCTTTGAAAACTCCTTAGATATTCAGTTTGAGTGTTGCCTCCTAGAATCCTAAAGATGTAAATGGGAGCACCAAATGCACAACTTTCTGGAGCTTTAGATGTCAGGCTGTATCAACGCATATGAAACTTATCTTAGGCCTTTGCAAGCATAATTTTCAATTGTGCTGACTTGATTTATCTACCCAATCACTTACTGTTGGCAGTTAGGTTGTTTCCAGTCTCCCTGTGTTTATAATGTTGCTGCAAACATATAGCCTTGTGTTTATATCTTCGCACATATGTACAAGTAGGACTGCAGGATAATTTTTTAACTTAGTAATTGCTGTACCAAAAACGATATGCATTTAAAACATTAATAAAATGCTGACAATTGCCCCTTTAGAGGTTTGTACAAGCTTATACTGCCACTGATAGTATCTTGCCAATACAGTTTATTCTTTGCCAAACCAGTAAGTGGAATATGGTATCTCATTGCCATTTTAATTCACATTTTTAAAATTTTGAGTAAAAGATAAAAACTTTCTATCTATTTAAAACTATTTTTTGCCATGAGAACTTCCTTTCCCTATATCTCTTATTGATATGTAAGTGCTTTTTTATATACTAATAGAATTAATCCTTTGTTTCTTTTGTGCATTTCAAATATTTGTTTTCAGATTGTCCTTGATTTTTAACTTTGCTTACGGAACATTCCAATGAACAAAATTGAAATTTTGTTTAGCAACATTTCTCAATCATTTCTTTTAATGTCTTAGTTAGAAAGAACTTCCTCATTCTGTGACAATCAAAAATTCACCTTTTTTTCTTCTAGTATTTTTTACCATTTCACTTTTTATATTTAAAACTTTAAACTCTGGAAATTTTTAGTGTAAAACATTAATGGGTCTAGTTTCTTCCAGATGTTAGCATTGTTCCTTCTCCATTTAATGACTAATCGTGTCCATTTTTCATGACTTGAAAAATGCTACTTTTATAGATATTGAATTTCCACTTTCATTTGAGTCTAATTCCAAATTTCTATTTTGTTCCCTTGTTTTGTTAGCCTAAGTTATTAGTTGTAATAGTTTATGTTATGTTGTAATATAAATTATTCTTGAAATATCAGTTGATTAATAAAACAAAGGTTCATTTCTTGCTCAGACTTCATGCCAGTGTGGTTCGGTAGGTTCAGATAGGTGTGGGGTGGGACTTTGCTCCACATGGTGACTCAGAGATCAAGGCTGATGGATGCACCACCATCTTATGACACCAGAGATAATCTCTGGAGTCTAAAATATGATCAATTTTATAAATGTCCCATAAGCACTTGAAGCAAAACCATATTCTTTATTACAGAGTATGGAGTTTCATATATATACTTTAGTTAAACCTATATCATTAAGTATATCATTTTGTTCCTCTATATTTCTATTCATGTCTACATGACTATCTTAGGCTTAGAAGAGCAAATTAAAGTATTTTTCTTCTCTTCAATTTTTCTTATTTCTTTAGTTTTGGCTGAATAATTTTTTTTCAATACTTTTTAATTGAAGTATCGTTGATTTACAATGTTGTGTTAACTTCTGCTGTACAGCAAAGTGATTCAGTAAAATAATTTTTTAAACATAACTTCTCTAAATTAAAAATATTATTGAGTTTTATACATATTGTAAAGCACACACATATTATGTGTAGAGACTGATGATTCTTTTTTTTTTTTTTTGCGGTACGCAGGCCTCTCACTGTTGTGGCCTCTCCTGTCGCAGAGCACAGGCTCTTGACACGCAGGCTCAGCAGCCATGGCTCACGGGCCCAGCTGCTCCGCGGCATGTGGGATCTTCCCAGACCAGGGCACGAACCCGTGTCCCCTGCATCGGCAGGCGGACTCTCAACCACTGCACCACCAGGGAAGCCCTTGTTTCCTTTTTATGCCTTGTTGTACTAGGTAGAACTTCCAGTATGATGCTGAAAATGTGTGGTGAGAGGGAACACCTTTGCCTTGTTCCTCATCTTAGTGGGAAAGCTTCGAGTTTCTCACCACTAAGTATGATGCTAGATGTAGGTTTTTTTGTAGATAGTCTTTATGAAGTTGAGGAAGTTTTCCTCTATTCTTAGTTTACTATGAGGTTTTTTATTTTTATCATTAATGGGTGTTGGATTTTGTCAAATGCTTTTTCTGTATCTATTGATATCATCAGTAATTTTTATTTTTTAGCCTGTTGATGTGATGGATTACATTAATTTGTTTTAAATATTGAACCAGCCTTGCATACCTGGGATAAATCCCTCTTGGTCATGGTGTATAATTCTCTTTAAACATTGTTGGATTTGATTTGCTAATACTTTGTTGAGGATTTTTGCATCTATGTATGTGAAAGATATTGGTCTGTAATTTTCTTGTTTTGCAATGTCTTTGGTTTTGGTATTAGTATAATGCTGGCCTCATTGTACAAGTTAAGAAGTATTTCCTCTTCTTCTAACCCTTGGAAGAAATTATACAAAATTGGTGTCATTTCTCCCTTGAAAGTTTGGTGGAATGCACCAGTGAACATATCTGGGCCTGGTGCTTTTTGTTTTGGAAGGTTATTAATTATTAATTCAATTTATTTAATAGGTATAAGCTTATTCAGATTGTCTATTTCTTCTTGTGTTTGTTTGGTAGCAAGTGTCTTTCAAGAAAATGATCCCTTTAATCTAGGTAATCAAATTTGTGGGCATAAAGTTATTCATAGTATTCTTTTATTATCCTTTTAATGTCCATGTCATTTCTGATATTAGTAATTTGTGTTAACATTTTTTAATGGTTACCTTAGAATTTACCATATACATTTACAACTAATCCAAGTTCACTTTCAAATAACAATATACCACTTCACAGATTGTGTGAGTACCTTACAATAATAAAATAATCCTAATTTCTCCCTCCTGTCCCTTGTATCATTGTTGTCATTCATTTCACTTATATATAAGCAATGTAACCAAATACATTGTTGCTATTATTATTTTGAACAAATTTTTATGTGTTAGATCAATTAAGAATAAGAAAAATAAAAGTTTTTATTTTACCTTTACTTATTCCTTCTTTGGTGCGCTTCCTTTCTTTACATATGTATGGGTTTCTGACCTTTATTATTTTTCTTCTTTCTGAAGAGCTCCTTTTAACATTTCTTGCAAGGTGGGTCTACTGGAAACTAATTCCCTCAATTTTTGTTTGTCTGCGAAAGTCTATTTTTTCTTCACTTTGGAAAGATAATTTCACAGGGTAGAGAATTCTAAGTTGGTGTTTTTTGGGGATTTTTTCCCCCAACATTTTAAATATATCACTCCGCTCTCTTCTTGCTTGCATGGTTTCTGAGCAGAAATCAAATGTGATTCTTAACTTTGTTCCTCTATAGGAAAGGTATTTTTTTCCTCTGGTTCCTTTCAGGATTTTTTCCTTTATCTTTGATTTTCTGTAGTTTGAAAATGATATGCCTAGGTGTAGTTTTTTTTGGCATTTATCTTGCTTGGTGTTCTCTGAGCTTCCTGGATCTGTGGTTTGGTGTCTGACATTAATTTGGGAGATATTCTCAGTCATTATTGTTTCAAATATTTCTTCTTCTCCTTCCTCTTTTACTTTCCCTTCTGGTATTCTCATTATGTGTATGTTGTCCCACGGTCCTTGGATATTCTGGTTTTTTTTTCAGTCTTAGTTTTCTTTGCTTTTCAGTTTGGGGGGTTTCTATTGACATATCTTCAAGTCTAGAGATTCTTTCCTCAGCTGTGGCCATCCTACTAATAAGCCCATTAAAGACATTCTTCATTTCTGTCAAAGTGTTTTTTATCTCTAGCATTTCCTTTTGCTTCTTTCTTAGGATTTCCATCTCTCTGCTGACATTGCCCATCTGTTCCTGCATGCCATCTACTTTATTCAATAGAGCCCTTAGCATATTAATCATAGTTGTTTTAAATCCCCTGTCTGATCATTCCAACATCCCTGCCATGTCTGGCTCTGACGCTCGCTCTGTGTCTTCAAATTGTGTTTCTTACCTTTTAATATGCCTATGAATTTTTTCTTGATAGCTGGACATGATGTACTGCATAAAAGGAACTGCTATAAGTAGGTCTGTAGCAATGTGGTGGTGAGGTGTGGGGGAAGGAGAAGTGTTCTATAGTCCTATGATTAGCTCTCAGTCTTTTAGTGAGCCTGTGCCTCTGGGCTGTGAACGTCACAAGTGTTTCTCAGGTTTTTTCCTCCCCCTTAGGTGGGACCAGATGACTAGAGCTGACTGGAGTCGGATAGTTCCTTTCCCCAGGTCAGTTAGGCTCTGATAATGTCCCAACCAGTTAGGCTCTGGTTAACTAGTTTCTCCTGAGGGCAGGCCTTGTTAAGAACAGAATGCTCTCCTGGAATCATGAGGAGATTTTCCTCTGATATTTATTATGAGAACATGTTTGAGCTCCTGGAGATGAAATTCACAGAAGTGTGGGGTCCTCCATGACTGGGTCCCCTGAAGTTTTTAACTCTCAGACTTGTTCATACTGAGCCTACAGCAATTTGTCAGTTATGGTTCAGGTTTTCCTACTCCAGCACTGATTCCCTTGGTGGTTTCTGTTCACCACTTTCTGCTCTGGGAAGCCGTGGCTGTTTCTCCAAACTTGGGGACAGCAGCTTGTCCTGTGTCTTCATCTCTCTTAAGGATCCAATAAGAGTTGTTGACTTTTTCAGTCTGTTCAATGTTTTACTTGTCTTTCGGACAGAGTAGCAATTTCTAAGCTCCTTATGTGGAAACCAGAAGTCCTGTCTCTGATTTTTTTGTTTTGTTTTTCTTTCATATTGGTTTTGTGCATTTCCTTTTCAGTTTATTCACGGGTATTATTTACATATATTTGCTGCTGTTCTTGTGATCTTTTTGTTGTGGTTGTTTATTGTATAATCTCACAGGTTAATGTTTGTGCCAGGTAACTTTATCAAATTTTATCAATTTTGTAATATAATCAGGTAATTTATATCTTCCATTTGCTATATATCTTATATTTTATTTTATATTAATTAATTTTTTTGGCTGCACCACACGGCTTGCGAGATCTTAGTTCCCTGACCAGGGATTGAACCAGGGCCCTGGCAGTGAAAGTGCCAAGTCCTAACCACTGGATAGCCAAGGAATTCCCTATCTTTATATTTTAAAAGAAAGCTTATGCTATATGTATAACAATGAATTTATATATTGAATATTCTATCGTATTACCCTATTACTATGGTTTTTCTCTATGCTCTGAGTGCCATCATATGTTCGACCCATGAGGTACCAGTGGAATATACTGCTACCAAACATAAACAGTGAGTAATGTCCTAGCCATCCTGAGATGAGTAATTCTATAATGTGTGTTGTTTTCTCTGCTCTAGCTTCTCCTGGGATTTATTTATTTTATAAATTTATTTATTTATTTATTTATTTTTGGCTGTGTTGGGTCTTTGTTGCTGTGCACGGGCTTTCTCTAGTTGCGTCGAGTGGGGGCTACTCTTCATTGTGGTGCACAGGTTTCTCATTGTGGTGGCTTCTCTTGTTGCAGAGCACGGGCTCTAGGTGTGCAGGCTTCAGTAGTTGTGGCATGCGGGCTCAGTAGTTGTGGCTCATGGGCTTAGTTGCTCTGCGGCATGTGGGATCTTCCCAGACCAGGGCTCAAACCCGTGTCCCCTGCATTGGCAGGTGGATTCTTTTTTTTTTTTTTTTGCGGTACGCGGGCCTCTCACTGTTGTGGCCTCTCCCATTGCGGAGCACAGGCTCCAGTCGCGCAGGCCCAGAGGCCATGGCTCACGGGCCCAGCTGCTCCGCGGCATGTGGGATCTTCCCAGACCAGGGCACGAACCCGTGTCCCCTGCATCGGCAGGTGGACTCTCAACCACTGCGCCACCAGGGAAGCCCTGGCAGGTAGATTCTTAACCACTGCGCCACCAGGGAAGTCCATCCTGGGATATTTTGAGTTCTGGTAAATAATTCTGACACGAATTGACTTCCAAAGGTATGGTACCATAGCGCTCTACCTACTACAAAGGAATAGGGTGAAGGACCAGGCACTAGGTTAGAATAAAAATTTTCTGGCAACTTGTGATGTTTTTAAGGAAATGCTTTAGGAAGCAGAGGATAAAGAAGATTAGGAGGTTGGTAGAAATCTTTTGACATTTTGAAGGACATCCTAAACATTGTTAGAAGCTGAGATGATTGGGCAATTGCTTAAGTACAATGCTTAAAATACTTCTCCATAGGAACTATAGGACTCTGTATAATTAAGTCCAGTTAGAGCTCTAATTTCTAGGAATGTATCCCCATGCTGAACTATGTGTGTATATATATTTTTTTGAGTGGCTCTTTATTAATCTCTCCTATTAGATCTAATGTGTTTTCCAGTTAATGCTGTTTATGGTAATCATAAACTTATAAATAATAATTTTTTATCACTTTCTTTCCACTATTTTTACCCTTTAATTTTATTTTCCACGTGCATTGGCTAATTCCTTCCAATCCATATCTTTTTCATGATTCTAATGAGTATGATTCTACATTAATCATACCGATGCAATTTGCTTGAGATAGCTCTTTACAAAATAGAACATATCCTCAACCCTATTTTATGAAGAGTTTCAACATCAGAAATTTTTTAATTGTACCAAATGCTTTTCCAGCCTCTATAGGAGATACTGTATGTCAATAAATTTATGAAAAATTGCTCAATCCCACTAGCCCTCAGGAAAGTGCAAATTAAAACCAAAATGAGACACCATTATATTCTACCTGAAATGCTAATATTAATAAGGTTGGCTATACTAAGTGTTGGTGAGGTGAGCAGCTTGAACTCTCGCTGCTGATGAGGTTGTGAACTGGTATAATCATTTTGGGAAATTGTCTGCCATTATCTCTGAAATCTGATCATGCACATATAAAACCGAGAATTTTGACTACTAGGTATATAACCAAAATGAAATGCATAATAAGTTTATAATATTTTTATTCATAATTGAGTCAAACTGAAAAGCCATGTCCTTTAATAAATAATAAGATAGGTAAATACATTGTCCTATATTTATACATTTACCTACTTAAAAAAAGACACTTGTTTTTTTTCTTTGACCTAATACGTTATGCTAATAATTTCCCTAATGTTGCCAGGTTCTTGCATTTCTGGGGCATTCCTTACTGGTCATGGTGAATTGGTATTATTCATACTTTTCAGGCTGAAAATATTTTGGTTTCTTTCTTTCTTTTAGTTAGCTCTGAGGTATCTAAAGTTCTTATGTTTTCACATCTTGCTACAATAACTTACATCAAGCTTGTTACTATGAGCTTGTGGATTTTAGCAAGTCAGGACCTTAGTATTCCAAAATTCCCTTTCCAGACACAGAAACACTGAAATCCTTTGTCAAATTTACCTGAAACCTATTTCTCACTTCAACATTTACCCATTTAAGCTCTGAAACCAGTATTTTTCCCAGAGTGATTTAGTCACAGACTGAGAAAATCCTATGAGACTTATGTTAAATATGAATATAAATGGATAGAAAATGGCCTACCAATGTCCTTCACTAAAAGCTATTCTATATCATAATTCAGTTTCTTAAAATTCTTTTGTCTGCCACAGCTATAGGATTCTTAATGTGATAGAAGAACACTGTCATAGGATACTCCTTTCACCTACATATTTTATCCTCTACTTTTATGAGTCATTCACCTATGGAGATGGCTCTTTTGATAAAATGCTCTGGATGAGATGAGGTGAACTAACTTGTACTCATCATTACACTAAACCCAAAAGAATATACATAATAGTGTAAAAGTTAAGACTGTGTTAATTAATTCATTCAATAATTATTTACTGCCCTGCTTTTGTACTAAGTTCTGGGAAACTACTATATATCATCAAAATAGAATCGTGTTCAGGAAATGACTTCTTAAAAAATCCAGTGACTGAGGGTAGGCTATTTTGACTATAACAAGCAGATTCTTTTAACTGCATCAAGTAACAGTTTTTTCCCCTTCTTTTTATTATGGATATGTGTATTAATAAGGAAGATCTCTCTCAGAGTTACCTAGGACTAACTGCTGTTTAGAATTCAAGGCTGCTCTAGGAATGTGGATATTTGTTTTGTCTGTTCAGTAGCCAAGTTTATGGGCCTTCCCTCTAGGGCTGAATGGTCCAGCTGGTGTGCACAACACCCGAGGTGCCTGTGTATCTGGGTTACATATGTGCAGAGACTTTGATTTCCCTCAGCTTTCAGGCAGGCTGGATACAGAGGAAGCCTCAAGCAAGTCGAGAGGCAGCCTCTATGTTTACCCTGGAGAGAGCCTGAATAGCATCCTCTCCATGTAAGACACAGGGCACTGCCTGGTATGTGAGTCAACTCTCTTTCAATCTCCTATCTCTCCTTTTTATTGTCTTTTCCTCTACCTTCCAACCTCATAGTTTTCTGAACAGATTCTCATTCCATCGCCATAGGGCAGGCTTCTTTTTCCAGGGGGCAAATCAGTGGCTAGTGCCCCGCAGCTCAGGTTCCCTTGAAGGGGAAACTAGCAATCTGTTGAATATACCTAGCATTAAGCTGAGCAAAAGAATGGATGAAGCAAACACAATCTATTCATTTTCTCATTAAACACAATCTATTCATTTTCTCATTTTGACTTAACAACTGATGACAAGCAAGAATGAAGACAGTTGGGTCCTAACTTTATGTACCACGTAGTACAATTTATTTGGTTCCTGATACAGATGTCTGAGACAGAATTGGTAGAGAAAGTTTGAAAAATGGATTGCATATATTTACTTCTGGAAATATTTAAAATATACACTAAATCAAATATTTGCCCTGATAGGCAAAGGAATCCGTGTGAAAATGAGAGCTGGTGCTGTTTGTGGAAAGGGCACTGAGTGAAGCTGATAATATCTTGGCTTTCTCCTCAGCTCTGCTACTGATCACCATGTGACCTGAGGCCAGATATTGTACCTCACTGTGCTTTAGTTTCCTCATGCCCAAATGATATAATAATACTTGCCATATCTCCCCCAAAGGGATGTTATGAAACGATAGGAAAAGTGGTTTGAATACTTGAAAATGCTACAGGGCATTCTTATGATGTGGAAGAATGATCTTGGATTCAGGATGAAAGGATTAAGGCAATTTAAGATGAGTATGAAATTTGGGTCAACTGCTGAACTGCGGATTGTTGGCACTACGGTGGTTTTCTTTTTCAAATTTAACTATAATAGAGTATTATTAAGTTCTGGATTATTTCATATATGTAAGATTATTAAAATCTAGCTTTAAGGTGATTATGTTTGGTCTCAAATGTAAGAAATTTAAGATTTCTTTAATGGAACTTAAATAAGAGATAGGGACTATTATTTTTCTCTCAGCAGAACTCTATATTTATAGTGGAAATCAGTGGGAAAATGGGCTTTATTTAAGGGAAGTTTCCGTACCACAACAATATTTTGGAATACATATTCCATTTTATGAATCATGCCAATGTCTAACTCATACAATCTATGTTCCAATTATGTAAGTAAAAAAATTCAACTGTCTAAGCACAATCTATCAACCTAACAATTTTCTTTAACTGAAGCTCAGATGCAGAGACCATGTATTTAAAAATATAAAATTACTATATTTAATCAGTGATTATAATATGGAGGTCGGAGCCCTAAGCAATCATAAAACTGAGATCTACGTGCTCTTTCATTCTCTTTTTTCTCCAATTCACAAGAAAAACAAACTTACTGATTTTTATTTTACCAAGGTTACGAGCAAGTCCAAAACACTTAATGGATATTGTTTATTCTAGCCCAGACCAAGTAAAATGTCATCCATCTCATTAAACAAGTACATTTCTCTTTTTTGTGGTAATTACAATCTCAGTAATGTATTTCTTTTTTTCTTTTTTGTTTGCGTGTATGCGGGCCTCTCACTGTTGGGGCCTCCCCCGCTGCGGAGCACAGGCTCCAGACGCGCAGGTTCAGCGGCCATGGCTCACGGGCCCAGCCGCTCCGCGGCATGTGGGATCTTCCCGGACTGGGGCACGAACCCGTGTCCCTTGCATCGGCAGGCGGTCTCTCAACCACTGCGCCAACAGGGAAGCCCAATGTATTTCTTTTTTAAAAATATTATTTATCTATCTATTTTTAAAATTTTTGGCTGCATTGGGTCTTTGTTGCTGCACGCGGGCTTTCTCTAGTTGCGGCGAGCGGGGGCTACTCTTAATTGCCGTGCGTGGGGCTTCTCATTGCAGTGGCTTCTCTTGTTGCAGAGCACGGGCTCTAGGCGCGTGGGTTTCAATAGTTGTGGCGCATGGGCTTAGATGCTCCGCGGCATGTGGGATCTTCCTGGAACAGGGCTCAAACATGTGTCCCCTGTATTGGCAGGTGGATTCTTAACCACTGTGCCACCAGGGAAGTTCCTCAATAATATATTTCTGATTAACATAAATAGAAAACCATTAGTTGTAACTTATTCAGTTTGATACCCAAATATTTAAGAGCACAGAGTCTCTAGCGGACAGAAAATAGCAAAAGGAATAGTTGGTGGTACTAAACGTAGAACGAAGCAGGTACATGAAATTTACTGTGTCTTGCTACTGTAAGTAGTATGTCTTATGATTTTATGTTTAAGGTCTCTTTGTTATAAAATGAAACTTAGTAGATTTTTGTAAGGTCACTCCTCTGCTGTGGGCCTTACCTGGCTCCTAAGGAAGTATCAGGTGATAATCTGGGCTTGAAAATGTTTGGCTCTGAGTATTTCATTGACCTTTGCTTTACAAATGAACTGAGACCCTGAGGCATCCTTCAGCCCATTAGAGACTGAGACTTCATGGCTGAATCAGTAGGAAATTTGGTTTTTAAATAGGAAGAGACCAGCATAACTTGTTGGTTGGCAGAGAGTAATCTAAAGGAGAGATTAAAAAAAAAATTAACAAATATTCAAATAGTGCTTACTAGGTACCAGGCTCTCCCAAACTTTTTAGAAGAATTAACTCATTCAGTTTAATCCTCACAACAACCCTAATAGGCACTATGGTTATCTTCTTTAGCTGATGAGAAAGTGGAGGCACAGGGAGCTTTAAGTAACTTTTGAGGTCACTTGACCTGAGTAACTGGGATCCAACCGTAGGCTGCCCGGCTCTAGAGGCCTGGCTACCTCTTTCTGTGGCTGGTGAACAACAATGCTAAAGGGTGCACCGACTAACCTGGTTTTCTGGTACTTGCTTAACTCCAGGGGAGAGCTAATCATTTTTAACAAGTACCATGTTAAGAGATACCAATGGCAGTCATCTATGCTAGCCAAGCACATCTGTACACAGACTTCATATTTCTTAAAATAAGATTAATCATCAATTTCTAAGATGTTAATACTTCCCACTTAGTTTCATAGTAAACTTTCTTTTCAAAAAGCCAATTTTTCCTTAGAAGAATTATCCATTGCCAAGACAGCACAGTGGTATTAGCATTATAAACAACAGTTGAACTGGTGCAAATAAAGAGAGATAAAAGTCAGCAGGGTCAGAGGGGGAAGTACTACAACTTTGCTTCCTCACCACTCATGGATTTCTTTCTCTTGCATACGTATTTTTTTACAAGTGAGTTTTATCTCTGATTTAATATGTTGCTCCATTTTGTATTTCAGATTTCCCTCAAGCATCTAAAAATGTTACAAAACAGTGTCATTTCCTTTCACATTAAATATCAAATTAGCCAGAGAAGTTCAGTAACTTGTAAGTACTCCAAAAAGCAAAATATTAAGAAATGAAGTTGAACTGGTGATTCCATCCAGTCAACTGTCTAAAGGGAGGTAAGGAAACCTCTTAGGTGCCAGACATCATGTTTAGCTTTTTACACAGTAACCCGGTTTAATCCCATAGACTTGAAAGCTGGTATCACACCCACCATTTGAAGGCTGAGAAGAGAGGCTTGCAGAGGGTAGTGGCTTGGTGTGAGTTTCAGTTAATAGAAGCCCTTGGTGGAATTATAAACTCAGGTGTTACAGGCTCCACAAAGCATAGTACTATCTCAGAGACGATGGAAGGCATGGGTCTCTTGCTAAGAAGGTACCATATTTGCTGGCAGTCAAGTGGTGTTCAATACCGCTGCATCTGGAAATAGCAAATAATGGCAGTAGGGGGCATCCAGCCACTTTCTACATGATTAGCTGCAAAAGAAACAACTACAAACACACGTTGGAAAAATGCGATATAGCTAAGGACCAGCTAGTAGGAAAAAGTAGCTTTTGAACAAAGGGTAGACCACGATCTAGGAGCTGCATTAAAGCAATTTGCCCATTGAAGCTGGTTGCTGCTGCAGCGCTCAAGGGCCTATTGGCTGCACAGAAGTCTTTTCCTCCCCGTCTGAACGGATACAGCTAAAGTAGGGCTATTCAGTGCTCACCTTCAGATGGGAAGGCAAGTCCTATTATAAGAGATATACATAGATCCGTATCACATCCTGACAGTATGTTTCTATAGAAAGTGCGGGATGGGAGGTTCCATTAATCTAGTACTGGAAAACACCTTGTTCCCGGAGCGCGTATTTTGGGAGGAACGCACACTACACCACAGAAGCTTCCTCCTCGAGATAAAGACACAGCATCTTTCATTATCGATCCCCAGAGTGGAACGTATCCAAGGCTCAAGACGCGTCCCTCAGCCCCCTGCAGCACTGGGAGCGCCGGGGTCCCCGCGCGGGCGGTGACGGCGGTGACGCAGGAGGCGGCCGGGGCGCCGGTCCCGGCGCGGGGAGGAGGGGGCAGGTTGTTCGGCGCGGTGCGGCGCAGGCCAATCAGGAAGCGCGGTGTTTCGGCCGAGGGGAGGGGAAGGGTGGGCGGGAGCCTCCAGGTTTCCTCAGGGCGGGCGCAGCGCCGCCTGCAGTTCCGAGCTAGCGCGTGGGGCCGCCGGGGGTCTCCGGTCCCGCCCGCGTGCCCGGTGTTCCTCCGCGGCTCCCCCGCCCTCGCAGGCCCGCCTCTTCTGCGACTCAGACGCGGCTCCGACGGCGTCTGGCCTCCCCCTCTTCGGACTCCTAGGCTCTGCCAGCCGCGCGAGTCACCCCGCGGCTCTTCGCCTGGTGTCCGCGGGCCGTGCGGGGGCGGCGCCGGCGGGGGCGCCTCACCCCGGGCCGGCGGCGGTAATGCTGCTGCGGTTGCCGCCCTTGCGGCCGGGCGGACAGCTGGCGGAGGCAGGAGCCGGAACCGGAGCGCCCTCGCCGCTGGCCGGGGCGCCGCCCTCGCCTGCGCTCGGCTCCCGCGGCCGCCGCGGGACGCCGGGGCCCGGCGCGGCATGAGGAGGAGGCTGCGCGCTGGCGAGCGCCCAGCTCCTCTGCCCCTAGGGCCCCCGCGGGCCCCGGCGCGTTGCGCGCGCCGGCTGCGGCCCCAGCGCCCACGCTAGCCCCGCGCAGGCACGAGACGCCGCGGCCCCGAGGAGGAGGCGGCGCAGGCCTGCCAAGCGCGGGCTGCCCGGACCCTGAGCGCAGGGGCTTCGCGACCTGGACCCCGGCGGGCGCGGGCAGCAGGAGACGCGGGGGAGCCCGGCTTGCTGCAGTCGGCCGGCCCTCTCCGCAGGGTCGCCGCGGCGCGCAGCCCGCACCTCTCCCCACTTAAAGCCCCTCCTCTCGCCGCTACCTGGCGTATCGAACGCGGGTCCTCGCCCTTTCACGGCCTCCTCGGGTTATTTGGTCCCCGGGGCTCCCTGCCCTGCGTCCCCTCCCCCCTTCCCGCGCGTCCTCCCACTCTTTCCCTCCCCCGGCTCCCCCGCCTCTCATTCATTCCGTCGGCTTCCTCCTCGCTCCTCCTTCCCGCTCTGGCCCCTCTATCCCAGATCCTCCCCGCGCGGACCCCGCTGCAGTCCTGGGGTTTTTAGCACATTCATGGAAGTTTAGGGCCTGGACGGTGCCCCCAAGTCCGCCTTGAGAGCGCAGCCCGAGCTGCCGGCCGGGAAGAGGAAGATGTCTGTGCTCAGGCGGATGATGCGGGTCTCCAATCGCTCCCTCCTCGCCTTCATCTTCTTCTTCTCCCTCTCCTCGTCTTGCCTCTACTTCATCTATGTGGCTCCGGGCATCGGTAAGCACCGAGACACACCCTCACTTCCCACGGTCACAGTGAAGGAAACGCAGCATGTTACGGGATTTGGAAGCTGTATAAACAGGGGCCCGGCAGAAAGCATTTTATTTGAAATGCGATTTCAGACCTGTCACAGAAAGTGCTTCGGGGCATGGCTTTGGCATGTGAGTTTTGTCAATGCACATTTAAACAACTTAAAGACTGCGTTACGTGGACAGAGCAAAATAAGGTGTGATGGCCCGAGATGCCCTGGTCGCTTTCTTGAGTATTCGTGACAGCTTTATCCATTTAATATTAAGTTTTTAAGTTTAAACTTAGTAATCGTAATTTTATTCAAACACTCTCAGCTATATTAACTAGTTGTAAAAATACGATGGAGAAACCCACAGTAGGGAATGTGATTGAGTTCAAGAATGTACTGTTCTAGTGTTCTAGGTCGCTTTTTTAGAATGGGGTCAGTGAACATTTGTGCCACACTTCAGGAATTTTTAGGCGATGAGTTGTCTAGTAAAAACAATGCTCCAATTGTTCAGTGTGCTTGGGTCTGCTTTGCAAGGGTAGGTAGCCTCTGCTACCTGTTAGGATGAATTCTGAGATAAGATGATTAAATTAACAATTATGCAAGATAGTTTACAATTTGAACCTATTACCATTTTTTCTTTTGGTTTCTAGTCCAAAATACACTTTTGTATAATCTGCTTGAATTAGCCTCTTTAGTAAACATCCTGGTTTCTCAGCCCCTCTGGTTGAAAAGGTGCCAGTGTGGCATTCACATGACCGAAGAATCTGAACTTCATATGGATATTAAAACACTGTATTTCCAGAGCTTTTCTGAGTTCTTCCGGGTTATTATGTATTTAATGTTAAATGAGTTAGTAACATTGTGCATCTCCTATCATTTCTTTTTAGACATTAGTAGTTTTTTGAACCAGCACCATTTCTCCCGAGTGAGCTAAAAATGTATGTATGGCCTCTTACAAAGTGAAAACACCTGCAGAATTTTAAGATGGAATTATTATCAGGGCATTGTCTCACATGGTAGTAGATTATTTCAGTGGATTGCAGGGGGGAGGGAAGAAACAGACCTCACCAAACCTCATCAAGACTGCTGTGTTTCCTAAAAATTATGTGACTTTTCTTGATTAAATTTTCAGGTTCAAGTAAAACGTATAAGCTCAGAATGATGCTTGAGAAGGCATAAATTGTCGAAACCTTGATATCCCGAAATAGAAGTTTGGGGTTAAAGTTTGAAAAAAATATGAGTATTTCAACATATTATTTTCTTTTAATGCAGTTTTTTTCCTTTAGGCTAAATTGGATACATCTTGAAGCCTGTAGTAGAAATGACAGTGATAGCTCAGTGGCTTTGAGAGTAGTTAGCCAAAATATTCAGCAAGCTTTTTCTTAAAATTCTCTGCCATTTTGGAAGTCTTATCAATTAACTTCTCATTCTGCAGCAATTTTTACTTTCTTATGTAGCTCTTTAAAGGTGGACATCTTTGGGGGATGTTATTTTATGAGATATTTTAACTTTGAGAGATTCTGGAGAATTTTTTTTTTGCACTTAGATAACAATTTTCTTACTTTCTTGGTATTTTGAGTAACATATTAAAATTACTCCAAAAGCTGACCAAAGGAAATCAGAATTCCAGCTTTCACTTGATAGCCATTTTTTTGTTATTGCATTAATATATTATCTGTAGATTCTTAAGATTCAATTGATGTGAGGTAGTAATATATCTTTCTTATTTCTATACTTAATGTTTGCCATAGAACAGTCACTGACATGGCATAAAAATTTGGGCAGTTGTCTTCTAGGCAATTAGGTTGACATGATTTAAACTACTCTGTTCTTTTGGGTCTTCTAATTTATAACTTAAAAAAATTGATTGAAGCCAGTAAGAAGAATGAAAACCAAAACTTGTGAAGTGTTAACAGTTTGTTAAACTGAATCTGTTTCTCAAACTAGCATTATTTAGCAGCAAAAAACCCTCCTTACTTTTAATTATTGAGAAGCAGTTTTCCAAAACTCAATTTTTTGCTTGAAAGCTTGAATTTTGTCATTGGTAACACATACTGTCAGTTTTTCTTGAAGCGTCAGGCTCATTTTGCTCTTTTTGGGGGAAATGTAGGTCAAATACAGAAGTCTAAATGAGCATAGTTTTTCAGTTGTACCTTTAAGTAAAAATGATGTTCCGTGAAAAAAGTGTGGCTAGTTCAGCTCACAATGCAATGATCTATTGCACAATTTGATTTTCAAGACAACCAGAGTACTTTGGTATGCTGCAGAAATGCCTTATGCATACTTCTCGTTTCATCACAGATTTCTTTTTTCTCTTTTCTTTTTTAAATTAATTTTTATTGGAGTATAGTCGATTTACAATGTTGTTTTACTTCTCAGTTATACATATACATTTATCCACTCTTTTTTAGATTCTTTTCCCATATAGGTCATTACAGAGTATTGAGTAGAGTTCCCTGTGCTGTACAGTAGGCTCTTGTTATTTGTTTTATATATAGTAGTGTGTATGTGTCCATCCCAGTCTCCCAGTTTATCCCCCCCCCGCTTCCTGCTTGGTAACCATAAGTTTTATTTTCTACCTCTGCATCACAGATTTCTTATTAATGAGACATACCCGAAACTAATTAGGTTCTTATAACTAGTTTACATTAGATATATATAGAATCTTTTTGAAATAATTCATATTTTAGCCTGAATTACATCTTGGGGCAGAATTTTCTTGTGACTAAAATACATGTTATGTAAGAGAGCATTTTTTAATTGATCTTAAATAAATGTTTCAAATCTCTTATGTTAAAAAATCCATGTTGATCCTATCCACATCAACCTCTTTAGTAGACATCAATTGTATTTTCCTGCGTTTTTTGCCCAGAGACCTGTTTTTGTTGTGTGTCTTCCCCCAGGCAGTCAGTCCTATCATTTTAGTTACTCTTATTAGTCTCCTTCCTCAGCGTTCTCCTCTCCCTCTCTTCCTTCTGAGAAGGTAAGTACCACACAGTTGTAGGTAGCAGAATATGTTTAGTTTCCAATGTTTTCTCATGTGGCTCAACAACTTTTTGACTCTTTGGATTTTAATCTGCAATGAATTCCAGCAAACTCAAAGCTCATTATTTTAAGAATCATTTGAAACACTTTCCTTGAAATTTCTAATTCATGCAAGAAACACAGGAACTTTCTTTATATTAGGAACTTTAGTACTAAGGGAAATTGGTCTGCAGACCACCCTCCACCCTGGAAATCCACCCAGTAGAGGCTGGTGCCCTGAATTTTTTCTCATTCTCTTTCTACTTTTGTGCATGATTGCAAAAAGGTGAGTGCAGTCTTCCCCTAAGGTCTTGCCTTGGCTGAATTGAAAATGGAGTTCCATTTAGTGTGAAACTGTTTTCAATATAACACAACATAGCGTCATTTACCTGCTATTGTATCAAAGGAGTAGGTGAACTGACTTATAGATCCATTCAGCAAACACGAATAGAGCACCTCAGATAGGCTAGACATTGTTTGAGGAAAAAAGATGACCAAGACAGAGTTCCTTCCCTCATACAGTGGGATGAGCGCTGTGAAAGGGCTGCATCAGGTCCTCAGAAAGCATGCCGTGGGGAGTGAGGTCTGGTTAAGGATTTCCAGAGGAGGTGATGGATAGGATTTATCTGGACTGAGCAAAGGGACTCTAGTCAGAGGGAACAGCATGAGCAAAGGTAGGTTCCAGAAAATAGGAGTATTTCCATCTGGCTACCATCCAGGGCGTGGGTTGGTAGATGGGCCAGATTGGGAAGAGTCTCGGGTCTCCCCTGCCCAGCCTCGTGCTCTGGCACTTGGGGTCCCTGAACTTCCTGGCCGAGAGAAACTGGCCTTGGTTCACACACAGCTTTATTAAAGCTGTCTGTGGTTAAGAAAGAAGTTGATGAGCCTTTAATCAGCGGGGCAGTATTGTGGGGGAGATTGCACAGCTCCCCTGGGGGTGGGAGATTTCACTGTCCATTTGACGGCGCTGACCTTTGTCAGACTTGCTTTCAGGCTGTTTTATTCTTTGCGTAGAGGTGGAGTCCGGTTGGGCCACTTTGGTGTGAATTCCTGTGGGCCCGTTGAGGAATAACCTGGCCATGTGCTTTGCTTTTTTGGGTCTCAAGGAGGTTGGTGCCCTGCTGGGTCAGGTGGAGCTGGGGATGGGTGGGCAGGGCGTGGGGGTGTGTTGTGGGAGCGGGTGGCTTAGTAGGTCCTTGCTCAGAGTCCCCCCGACGTTCTGGCTGGGTTTCTCTCAGTTTGCTCAGAGAGTAGCTTGTTAGTTGCCTGTAGCTTTCTTACGGCAGCCCTTTAGCCTCCTGGCTGGGAGAGTCTGGTTGTGCACTTCTGAGCTGTTACAGTTTGCTTTGTGTTTCAAAGGTCCTTCTGGTTTCTTTCCTCACCAAGTTCTCTGGTCACCATGGCTCTTTTGGGGGGTTCTTTTGGTTTGGGCCACTGTGTTGGGTATTTCTTTTTTCTGGGCCTCTCTTACTGGTCAGGCTTCCCATGCTAATATTTTTGTCTTCTGAGTAGCAGGAAACATCAGAAGTTCTGAAAAGGGGGATGCTGGAATCCTTTGTTGTAGAGCAGTTCTTCTGCATGGTGTGTGGGTTACAGAGGGCAGAGCCAGTGGCTGGGAGACCAGGTGGGAAGTTTTTTCAGTAGCTCAGGTGATTGAAGATTCGAACCTGATCAAGGTTGTAGTTGGGTCAGGGCAGAGTGGAGAGGATGTGAATAGTGGGATTGAAGGAAAAGGGAGAAGCTTGAAGACAATGCTTGTATTCTGGCTTTAGACAACCAGGCTGTGGGTCGTAGGGACTATAGAAAGGCAAGTGCCTTGAGGGGGCGATTTTGGTTTTAGAGATACAGAGTTGGGACGCTTATAGGATAGCCAGGAAGAACTTGTCAGTAGGTAGGCAGATGGACATAAGGGCTTAGAGCCCAGGAGAAATGTCTAACTGGAGAGAGATTTGGGTGTCTTCGGCATATAGGTGAATGATACATATCTATTTTTCCCCTGACACACCTGAGTTAATAAAACTAACTTGTGCAAGCAGAAGTGACTCATTAAGTTAGTTACTCTTAAATGTGGAATGATAGGGGTTAAATTGGAATATGAAGGAAGCCCAAGTGCAGTTTGAAGGGTTTCCCATGAGGCTCTTTTACCTTTTTCACTCCCCAGCCCTAAATGGGAAGCAGTGTGATTGACACTGTGGAAAGTTTAGATGGCTACCCAAGGACAGCTGGTGGAGGCTGAAGGCAAGGTAACGACAGATGAAATCCATCAGCCTAGGGCACGTGGAGAAATAGGAATAGGAAAATGAAGGAAGAGAGATCATGAAAGTGAAGAGAGACCTTCGCAAAAATAAGTAAATAAATAAAATTGATGATCAGCAAAACAAGCATCGCAGTGGGATATATAGTTCAGTGGGGTAAAGTCTGGAAGGAGAATCATGGATTTGGTAAGTAGGAGCTCTGTGACAGCCACTACAAGAGCTGTTTTTGTGGTGTCATAGGGCACCAGCCAGATTGCCTAGCCTTGGATTGGATTGCCTTGGGTTGGATTGTAAATCAGAGGTCAGACGAAAGTGGATCAAAGGAGCCTTATAAGATGGGAAGACCTGAGCTTATGTGGATGCTTGGGGAGTGAGGGCACGGTTTGAAGATTTGAGGAAGGGAACAAATTACAACATATGATCTAGGAAGACTTAATTCATTTACTTATTTATACATGTTTGTCTGTGGTTCTGCACTGAGCAGAATCCACACGGTCCCTGCCTTCATAGAGCTCGTAGCCAGTGGGAAATTCGCATAGTTGCAGAGCAACTATTCTGGAAGAGAGCGTGGAGCGCAGTTTGCTATGGGGCACCGGATGGGTGGATGGGGGCACTAGACTTGGCGTCAGGGAGAAGAGGGAGGTTAAGCTGAGGCCAGAAGCTTAAGTTAGGTGATTAAAGGGTGGGCCTGGGGAGAAGTGCTTCAGGTAGGAATGGGATATGTGAAGGCTAAGAGATGAGAGAGAAATGGGAAGTTTTTTTAAAAAAGAAAAAGGGTAGGGGGCTAAAGAATAGAAATCAGAGAGGAGTGTGGGCTGAAGCCAGAGAGAGAGAAATACGGGTCCAGCCATAGAGGACCTTGTAAGCTGGGTTTGAGAACTTGGACTTCAGCCTGAGGACAATGTCAGACCACTGAGCTTAAATTTTAAGTAGGAGAGTGACATGATCAGGTTTGCATTTTAGAAGTGCTTAGGCTGTACTGGTGTGGATGGATTAAAGTCAGCAATTCTGGAATCAGGGAGACCAGGTAGAGGGAGTGGGATGAAGTATATGGGTAGATTAATTTGGGAGATGGGAGAGGAGATAAAGACGTTCATGATAGCAAAAATTAGATGCATATGGAGAGGGAGGTTGAGGACATGCATACCTAATAAGGTGGGTGACTGAGCTCTTAGAGTGAGCGGCTCTGTTTACGTGAACAAATGTTAGTATAAACTGTTTCCTAGACTAGGTTAAGAGATTTGGTTTCTACCTTGGCACATACTAGAGGCTTAGTGAAGGGTTGTTGAGTGACTGTTTCCGATTAAATCACTGCTTTTGGTATGGCAGCTCCAGTTCGTTCTCTTCCCTGCCCACTCATCAATACTATTCTAGTGTTGGATGTTAGACACCTTGGAAGAATATGGAGGGGCTGTCAGGGGATGAGGAACAGTGGAGAAAATGCCAGGATTGGTCAGTGTATTAGTTATCTATTACTTTCTAACAAATTACCTCCAAATTGAGGGTCTTAAACCAACAAACATGTATTATCTCATCGTTTCTGTGGCCAGGAATGTGGACACGGTTTGGCTGGATGCCTCTGGTTCAAGGTATCTTACTCGGCTACAGAGTGTAGCTCAGGGCTGTGGTTGGAGGCTCCACTGGGGGAGGATCCGCTTCCAAGTTCACCCACATGCATCTGGGCAGGATTCTGTTCCCTGAGGGTTGTTGGACTGAGGACTTTGCTTCTTCGCGGGTTATCGGCTGGAGGCCTCACTCAGTTCCTTGCCCTGGCACCTCTCCATTGGGCAGCTCCCAGCCCCATTGCTTTCGCCATATTTTCTTTGTCAGAAAAGAGTCTCTAGGTCCAGTGCACACTCAAGGGGCAGGGGAGCCTTCTCAGAGGCTGCTTACCGCCGTCAGGTTGCCATTCTTTTATTTTTATTATTTTATTCTCTGGTTGCCATTCTTGAGCGTATCTGTTAACTCAGCTATGTTGTTTCAGCATGAGTGAATCTAAATCCTATGACCTTGTGGGAAATTAGGTATTTTTGAAGGGGATATTGATTGATTGAAATCTGACAATGCTAAATACCATTCTCCTTGTTACCATTTTATAAGTAAATTTGACGTCTATTAAACAACGTGGCAGAATGAGGTAGTGACGCATTTATTCTGCAGCAGTGTTTATCATTACTACTTTTTAATGTTTATTAAAGGTAAAAATAGCCGTGTCTGTGGACACCTTAAAAAGAGAAACGCCTAATCTAGGTTTGTCGTCTCTGTATTGGTAGGTATTCCAAATACTATTTGGAATTTTGTTGGGAACAGAATGCATTTTCCTCTCGGGGCAGTGTTACATGTATAGAGGGTGAGTAATTCCCTTACCCATCTTGTGACCAGCCTGTTTATCACAGGATGTACTGCGAAGCTTCTCAGGACACATACGCTTGTGCGCATGGCGTTAGGCTCTGGTGGTTGCAGCTGTGGCTAAGCCTCTCCCCACCGGAGCCCCTCTGTCTGAGGGCCCCGGGCCATGGGAACTTTGGACACAGAGGCCTTGGCTCTGGAGCCAGAGCTGTGTGCAGAGAAGCCCCAGGAGCAAGATTCCAGAGGTCTGCTATTGGAGCTCCGCACCCCCTGCCCCGTGCTAGGAGAATGGCCTTGTTGTAAAGGAAGAGAAGGAAAGGCCCCTAAAGATCACCACTTGCCCAGAGTCTCACGCGTTGTTGTTGGAAGAACTGAAGTGGATGATTTTTGGAAAAGCTGAACTGTGCCCCTTGGGATTTCTGTGCCTTAGTTGCCCTGGAACATTGAAGATTTGGGGGACATATGACCTGTGTCTTCTTCAGCTTTAAGGAATACCCCACGGAGAAGAGAGGAGACTCTTCTGGATAGTGTGAGAGCAGTGAGCGTAATTACGGGGCAGGTTTTCCGCTCTTTGTAAAGAAGCCAAACCAGACCATTCTAACTGAGCTGTAAACAACAAAATAAGCGGCCTGCTAAGCGTTCCTTTCGTAACCTGTTCTCCAGCCGAGAGTAGATGACCACAGGTTAAGGCTGGAGAAGGTGCTTTGCTTGGGGGACCGGACAGGCTTCTCAGCCCCTTGCCCTCGTTTCCTCGGCGCTGTGTTCATCTCTGCAGCCCTCTCCCTCTTCCACCTGTGCCCACTTCTACCCACCTGCCTTTGTGACTCCTTTTCCCTTTCCAGCCTGCCCCTCATGTTTGTCTTAACCTGAGTGAAAATGTGGAGGTGGTGAGAAGGAGGTGCGTTGTGGAGAGATTTTTCTAGAACTTGGATTTCCTAGGTCCTATTTGGGAGTTCTGGAGAATGGAGAGCCCCTCCGGCTTTGTGTGTTTACAGTTTTCTCCTTCCGGTCCATTTTCCTGGCCGCCTTAGACCATGCTAGCTCTTGTGACCACTGCTTGGACTGTACTTTTTTTTTTACCAGTTTAATCAGAGCAGCCTGCCCCCAGCTCTTTCTCCCTTGTCTTCTCTTTTTTCTCCTTTTCCATCTGAATCTCTTTCTTTTTCTTTTTCTGATTCCCAGAGGCTCCGGTGATTGAATATTTATAAAGTCTTTTCTTTCCACTTCTGCCTGTTGTCAGGATGATAACAAAGAGAATAAATAATATACGAGTAATATTGTGATTCGAGTTGAAGATTGGGTCCATTGAAGGTTAAAAGGTTTTCTGAGGATACCTACAATGCCATGGAAACTGGTTTACTCTAGTTATTACTAGGTATTTTTACTCATGTCTTGGGCCCACTGGAGAGTTTCAGGTAGCACCCCAATTTTATTTCTCTCTAGCATGTATATCCTATACTGGGCCGACTTAATTTGTTCTGTTTCATGGGCATACTTGTTTTCTGTCATGGCAGAACTTGACAGAGTTCAGTTTAAACCACAGCAAAAACCCTCCTCAGTTAAAATAGGAAAGATAGCTTAAAGGATGTTTGTCAGTTTTATTTTTGGCTATGTGGCACGGCAAAATGTTTAGGAAAACATAAATCTCAAATTTGTAATTAACTTTTTTTCTCCAGAGGCATAATAAGTATGACTTCCTGTTCGTATCTTTGTTTTCATGATTAATTTTCTCGAGTTAGTACAAGCCTTTGGCTCTACGAGGTCTTTGTGTTGTATGTTCGTTAGGGATGAAACATAGATTCTTCGCTGTCTGAATGAATTGTTCGTAAATTAGAAAGCTGTATAAAAGAGGATTTATTTGGTATAAGTTAAACTGATTATGAAAGCTTCTACTTTTTTGCTTGTTAACAAATGTTAATGATGTTTAGAGAATGGTTTTTCAATTTTCAAACATGAAGGTGCTTAAGCCTTACCTAAGGCAACCCAGGTCTTATCACCAGATATTCTGATTGTGATCCTGGTTGATTTTTAATTAATACTTCAGGTAATTCTGGACCCTGGGAACTTATTTCTTTTCTTTCTTTTCTTTTTAAATTTATCTTATTTATTTTATTTTTGGCTGCATTGGGTCTTCATTGCTGCACACGGGCTTTCTCTAGTTGTAGTGAGCAGGGGCTACTCTTCCTTGCGGTGCACGGGCTTCTCGTTGCAGTGGCTTCTCTTGTTGTGGAGCACGGGCTCTAGGCACGTGGGCTTCAGTAGTTGTGGCACATGGGCTCAGTAGTTGTGGCTCGCAGGCTCTAGAGCACAGGCTCAGTAGTTGTGGTGCACGGGCTTAGTTGCTCCACAGCATGTGGGATCTTCCTGGACCAGGGCTCGAAGCCGTGTCCCCTGCATTGGCAGGCGAATTCTCAACCACTGCACCACCAGGGAAGCTCCTGGGAACTTATTTCTGACAAACATCCCAAATGGGTGGGAAATAATTTAGTGCTAAATAGTTTTACTTTTTAGGCTGGTTATCTCATATCATTTGATCTTTCATAGAACTGATCTTACCTGTTAAAAAAACGGATTATTTGTTTATAGCATCATGTTTTACTGGAGACAGAAATGGCTATCACGGTGAAGAATTTTTTTCCTCCAGAATGGAAATGGGCAGAATGGACAGACAGATTGTTTAAGACAACCAGGATCATGTGTTTCTTTATGAGTCTGCACTGACTATGTGATTGAGTTATAGGTTGATCCTAAATTTGTTATTTAGTATTTTTAATTATTAGAAAGATATACTGTAATTCACTTAACAAGGTCAGTAAAAGTTATTAAAGCATGTGGCCTTACATGTTAGCCAATGGAAGTAATTTCAAAACAAAAGACTTATAAAAGTCTTTATAATATTTTCATAGCTAAGCAGCTCTATGAGGTTTGTTACTATACCATGATATCTTAATTGAAATATTATCTCTTTCTTTATTTTTAAATATTTGGAGCTTGCTAGTGTTAATAATTCTTTACTGAAATCATTTATATATATTGCCTTGTTGGTAATTAAGTTAATCGCTCAGATATTATGGCTTCTAATTATAGTGCAATTTCCAGTTTGACTTGGAGGAAGAGAACTTGGACTTTATTTTCATTTGAATCAAGAGACCAATGGTAGGGACTTCCCTGGCAGTCCAGTGGGTAAGACTCTGTACTCCCAACGCAGGGGGCCTGTGTTCGATCCCCGGTCGGGGAGCTAGATCCTGAATGCCACAACTAAGAAGTCTGCATGCAGTGACTAAAAGATCCCACGTGCTGCAGCTAAGACCCGGCACAGCCAAAAAATAAAATAAAATAAATAAATAAAAATAAATCTTTGAAAAGAGATCAATGGTAGAGAATGAGAAGATGCCTTGTTTTTTGATTTGAAAATATGCTCTAGCTTTGGAAATCTTTGAAATTCATTTCCCATGCTGTGTCTCCTTTCTCCCGCCTGTTATACTTACTTCCATGATTAAGTAAGTTGAAATTATGAAAGATATTTTAATTGTGAAAACACAGGGAAATTGGGGATGGTTGTAAAACATAGTTCAAATAGGTCTCCCTTTTATTTTTTCTCAAGATAGCATTCTTAAGCGGGTAGAGGTTCATTTCGCATTCACTTTAAATGTCTTCTGAAATCATTCATTTTCAGCAGATTTATAATGTTTCCTGGATGTGTTTATTTATGGTTTCATCTTTTAGTCTGTAATTTCATTAGGTAAGTTTCCTTACTGATTAGATTAAAAGTGTAATTGTCTGCATTTTTCCTTCCCTGATTCCCTCATTTCCTCCTGATTCTACTTTTCTGTAATGTGGTTTATAGCTCAACTCTTCAGGCTTCTGTCATGCTTTAAAGAGGCTATGTGTTTAAGTGAATAACAGTGAATTAACAAATGACAGTGCTGAGAGCTATCGTGTGTTAGATCATGTGTTCAGAGTCTAGTTTTTGAATTTTCAGCTGAGTTTAAACTAGGCTGAACTGATGGTCTGGTTGTTGTAGAAGTAATTCCGATGTTTTAGGCAGTTTATTCTTTTTCAGGATTTTGGTTTTTACAGAGGAACCCCCATGGCTTCTTAGTTTCTGGTACTGCTTGGCAGTTGGTAGTTATTCAACAAATATTTATTGAATAAATACGTCTCTACCCTGAACGTCTTTAATAAGACTGTGGGAAAAGTCAAATTTTATTCAAAAATATTTAACTTTGATCAGTATTCAAACACAAGTATACCCTCAAATAACTTAAAACTGTTGAAATGCAGAGTGGAAGTGGTAAAAGTACCTGTTGGAAAGAATTTTTTGTTAATTTTTGGTGTCTACATCAGCAAAGCTTGAGCTGTTGGCTAAGATCTGAAATAGGTCTGTATGTGATCACTGTATTCATTATTGCTTGATAAAACGAGATTCTGACCACAGAATTGTTTCATTCTGTTTATTAGTCAGCCTGTGACTTACTGGAAAGATAGGGAGGAGGATATTATAGGCTAGTAATTATTTGCTCTGCAGATTTTCTTGAGCCCATACCTGACTTTGAATTATTATCACCATGGTAAGATAGTGTTTAAATAGTGAGATCTGTTTAAATAGTGCTTTGACATAAAGGGAGTCATTTGTTTTACAGCCTGGCACAGCCTAGAAGTCTGTTACTATTTGTTTTTAACTCAAGCAATACTTTGGTCCTAGGCAAAGTATGAACTATATTTCACATGTCATGTGGCCTCATCCTGGGGTTTACAGCATTATTATTAGAGATAATATATTTAGCTTTTACAAACTTGCATGAGTAATGTCTGGAAACTTGTTGCACAAGGGACTAGATGTGGAAAGAATAAAACTTACAAGCATGTGAAATAGATTATTGTGAGTTCTTAGAAATTCAGAGAATACCTCATTCAGATATCTGTGGTTACTGTCAAGGGATGTCTACATGCAGTGTTTTGCCTTTTTCCATATTGTTTATTTCCTTACGTGTTCTGTGGATTATATGGGAAACCGTTTTCTCTCCTGTGACTTTGAAGTGCCCCTTCTGACTTCCTCCTCACATTAGTTGAAATCTGTTTATCCCTCCTATTGTCACTTCCCTCATAACTTTTTACGTTGAAGATTTTTCTTTTTCTTAGCCCCTCTCTCTCCTCTAGAAGAAGCCATTGCTTCTTCCAAATAGCTGCCCCTCAGGGTCATTCAGACCAGTGCTTGAATCTTGATTTTTAAAAATTCCAGCTGTGTAACTTCTGACTTTGTTTTCTGATCTCATAATGGGGAAAGCTGTACCTGTATCCTGGGGTGGTGTATTCGTTTCCTAGGGCTGCCGTACACGTTACCACACTCTATTCCAGTTGGCCGGAAATTTGAAATCAAGGAGTTGGCAGGGCTGTGCACCCTCTGGAGGCTCTAGGGGAGAATCCTTCCTTTTCTCCAGCTTTGGGTGCCTGTTGGCATTCCTTGGCTTCCTAGGCTGGTGGCCAGATCACTCCAATCTCTGCCTCCATCCTCACATTGCTTTCTCGTGTGTGTGTGTGTGTGTGTGTGTGTGTGTGTGTGTGTGTAAAAACCTCCCTCTGCCTTTCTCTTGTATGTGCACTTGCCGCTGGATTTAGGGCTAACCCAGATAATCCAGGGTGATCTCCTCATCTCGAGATCCTTAACTTAATTACCTCTGCAAAGACTCCTTTTCCAAATAAGATAACATTGACAGGTTCTGGGAATTAGGATGTGCACACATCTTTGGGGGCCTCCATTCAACCTGCTACATAAGAATTCAGTGAAATGTAATTATATGTGTGTTTAAGTATATTTATATATGGCATTTAGCTCAGTGCCTGACGAATGTAGTTACTCAATGTTAATTCCTTTCCCTTCCCTTCAGAAATCTGTGCTCTCCAACATTCTGCCCCCCTGGGATGCTTTTGGCAGTTATGCTCAATTCAGAGCGTTTCTGCTCCGCTTTGCCCCTGCTGGCGTCCTGTGGTGACCATCAGGTAGTCTGCTTCTCGTCTTCCATCTTTCCTTGCTTGGCCATGCCTGGCCACCCATGTCTGTGGTGTGCTCTCTCTCCCAACCCCAGTCTATCTAACCTTCCACGTCTGGCACTTTCTCAGCTTCATTAACATTACTTCTCATCTTCTCAATGAGCTTTAGTCCCCTCTTCTTCTTTCTGTTTTTTCACCCCATTCATCCATTTGGACCTTTACAACTTATTTTCCATTGCTGCCAACACTATTCAAGTTGGATCGCTTATCCCTGTATATCCTTTGCAGCTGTGCACCTCACAGCTTCTGCTTATACTGTCCTATCGACGGAAATGCGCTTCTCCCTCCTTCCTCTTACTTCTCTTAGTGCCTTCGCTTTAAAATTCATCTTTCCTCCTTCCACTCAGGCCACAGTCATGCTCAGGTCCCTCCTGTTACAAGAAAACTTCCCTTGACCTTGCTCTCACTTACCTGTTCTAAAACTGGACTGCTTCCACTTTATCCACTCAACTCCTTACTAGTTTCCTTTTGTTTCCATTATTTGGGTGAACTGCTCTCTTGAAGGTTGACCGTGATCTAATAGCCTTTTTTCAAGGCTAAATGGGATGGTGGTAAAGAGCTGGGTTGCTGGAGCTGACTGCAGGGGGTGAATTCTAGCTCCACTACTTGCCAATAACTGTGTGACCTTGAGCAAGTCCCTTAACTCCATGCTTCAATTTCCTTATCTGTAAAATGGGAATATTAGTACCTAGCTTATAGGGTTCCTTGTAAGGGTGACATAGATTAGTTTATGTAAAGAACTTCTAAGGATGCCCAGTAGAGTATGCACTAGGTATTAGTTTTTTTTATTTTCTAAGCTATTGTGTTTTAGTCTTTCTTGTTAGCCTGTGTGGTGACATTTGACATGGTTGACCGTTCCCTTTTCTTTTGTCCAGTGACTTCTTCACCATGTTCAAGCTCAGATTAATTCATCTCGGGGTCTTTTATCTTTGTGTCTCCTATTTGTGGTCTGAACTTCACCACCTTATCTCCTTTCTAGATAATTTTTCCTGTGGTAATTCACCACCATGGTTCCTACTTTTACTTTTGTGTGAGTGTCTCCCCAGATTGTATTTGTACCTTGTCTGTCTTAGCTCCAGCACTGCGTTTATAGCTGTGTGTGAGCATGCCTAACCAACACAGTCTCCCTCACAGTCAGCTCTGTAGTTGACTTCTGGTTTTGTTAAAGGACCTGGAGATTGTGACGATTAGAAACATGGATGTCGGGATCAGAGGGATGTTGTATTTGAGTCCTTCAGTGCTCAGGAAGCCTTTCCAGATCACTGCAGACGGCACAGTCTCCTTGGCTTGAATACACAGCGTGCTTTCAATGAGCAAAGCTGCGTGTGGAAAGAGGTAGAGAGACACAGCTTTATGGCAAATGTACTCCTTAGTTTTATTAAGTTGAGAATGAGGCATGTTCATCAGTCTTGCCACACAAACCCAGGGTAGGATGCCTAGAAGCTGTTGTAAACTGTTGATTTTTGAAATTTTTTTTCCTTTAAGTTGTAGTTGTTCCCTCCTGGAAAACAGACTAGGTAAAGAAGTTAAATTTATGTCTCACAATGCAGAGGCAAATAGCAAATGAACTAAATTAGAGAACACGGCATCATTTTAATTAACCAGTGGTAGTTTTTAGTGTGTTTCTGAGTTGTCTTGAGACCAAAGGGCAAGGATGGGAAAGATTTCCCTCTTTGTTTTCTGAAATGTAGTCTCTTGTAAGTTGGAATAGAAATTTTAGACCAGGATTTCCAGGCTTGTCAATAAGATATTATATTTTATAGTAATGATAATTAGCAGGCAAGTATAGTTATTTGAGTGTGGATTACTGGACTTTCATGATGTTTGGTAATCAGACAGTCTGGACCATTCAGTGCTGGTTTCTTGGGCCTTGAAACTCTGACACATGGCCTTGCTCCTGTTAACAATGCCTCTGTTTAAACACAGCTTCATTCCTTAATGGGTTTTGATCTTTAGGGATTAAACCCGTGAGGACTATTAACCTAAGGAATGTAACTCAGTTAGCTGTGAATGATTTAAAATAAACTAATAGATTTCCATTTGGAGAGCTTGGTGTCTCACTTTATTTTTTCTCCATCCATCTAATGAATAGTAAATGCAGTCTTTTGGTAAATGATTCCCCTTTGTCACAGGTGCCATCAGTGATAAATTTTCTTAACGGTTTTGTTACCTGATATTTTGAAAGTTTTTAGGAAAATTTGACTTTGATTATCCTTTTCTATACTGGATGTTTTCCTTGTTTCTTAAATTTGACTTGGTTTTAAGATTCAAACCATTTTCTTTATAAGAGTAGGTGTGTTAATTAAAAGTAAAAGCTATATACTTTTTAAAAGTTCTGTTTCCAGGACTGACAATGAAGCACATGTGTTCTCACCTAGTATATCCTTGCTTAGGCCAGTACTGTTTCTTCCAAGTCTGGGAATCAGTACTGGTCTTGGCTTAATAACCCTTGGCTCAGTCCTGCTTCTCCATGACAGGTCTTTTTTTTTTTTTTTTTTTTTTTCAGTTTGGTGCATAACAAACATTTAGGATATTTACACCACTGATAACAGATTTCGTGTATAACTTTAGGATTAAATGATCCGAGAGATTGTAAATCAATTGGCATTCATTTTTTTTTCCGGCATCATTTCAGTTGAACTTGAGATCTTGGTTTAGGTAGAGCTGCTAATGTTACTTTGGCTTTTCTTGAACATTTTCCCACATTTTTGGTTGGCTGTTCTCTTTGTTTTCATTCTTCACTTTGTCTCGTTTGTCTTTTAAAGTCCATTAGAAAGCAAAAATGTAATAAAGACTTGTGGGGCTTGTAACCCTGGTATAATAAATTCAAGCCTAAATAAGTTAAATCTAATTATAGGACTGCTTTCTAGAGAGGATGTGGACAGTCTACTAAAAATGATTGAGGTAAAGCTTATGTGGAACCTGGATTTCTGTTTCTCTCTCTTTTATGGCTTGAAGGTGAGAGAAAGAGTGTTAATACACTCTGCTTCTCTTGTTATCTATTTTCTGTTCATTTGTACTTTGAGCAAGTTCAAATTTCAAAAAAATGGGAAAGGAGGTAGCAAACGTTTTGCTCATTTCTCTGTACCATGTCGAAGAAGCAGAGCTGGGCCCAGAAAATGAGTCGGCATTTTTGATTTTTTCATTCAGCATTCATTTTTCGAGAGTGTCATTACTGTGTTGGGAGACAGCTTATCTTAAAATTGAAAGAGCCATTAACCGAGCCTTGCAGTTTCTTGGTTTTGCCATGAAAATGAGCTTCCTCCTCTTGTCTGAATGGAGTTTATGATTTTTAGCTTCATGCTTGGAGAAGTTAGAGTAGAAGGGGCTTTAGAGAAACCTAGTGCAGTACTGCCAGTTTTAGTTGAGGAAACTGAGATCCAGTGAGCTGCCCATGGTAGCAGAATAAGGACCAAAAAAGAAAAGGTCTTTTGACTTGACTTCTGTGCCTGTCTGAGGAGGCTTGCCATCTCAAAAGTGAGGGATTTTTGTAATCTTTGTCAAATTACCAGTTTCTCCCAAAGGAGGAGATTAGAAATTATTTTTGAAGCACTTACTCTGGAGAATTAGATTAACAGCTTGAAAATGCCACATTGATTTTGATTTTATCTGCTTTTACAGTCCTGGTAGGTAGATTTGTGATTGAAAGGGAGTGTAAAAATTCAAGTATTTAAGAAAAATTACAAAAAGTGATACTGATTCTAGATCATTCTACACTATGCCCCTCCAACGCCTTGAGAATTTGCAAGATCCATACCCATACTAGAGATATTGATTTATGATATATTTGTGATTCAAGATGGAATCCTCACCTTTGTGGAGTCTTTGGTTTGAGGGAATTAATATAGAATTAGAGAAAGTGAATTTTAGGAGTATATGGTTGAATACTTATAAAAAAATGCCTCTTCGAAATTTCTAAGTATATTTTATAGTAGAAAATCATCTATGGATAAAGGAATTACGATATTTCAGTTTGTTCATTTAGTCTCATTCTGTTTGATGGATGGATGTTACTACTTTAATTTTTTCATTTTATTGTTTTTTTAAAAGAGTTTGTTTTTGTAAGTTTTTGATAATGGGAAATAGTCATTTTATATTTCTCTTTTCCCTTTGGATGTACTAATTGAGTCAGTTTGGGTCTATTGGGCAGTTCCTCAATTCTGAATATTATTTTTAAAAATTTTAAAAAAGTTTATTGAGTCATGACATTCTCTCTTTTTTTTTTTCCTTTATAGCCAACACATATCTCTTTATGGTACAAGCTCGAGGAATAATGTTGAGGGAGAATGTAAAAACAATAGGACATATGATCAGGCTGTACACAAATAAAAACACTACACTCAATGGTACAGGTAAGACTGCTTCCTGTTTAATTTTGCTTTGCTTCCACTTCTTACCCTTAGAGTCATAAATCAGTAAACCAAATCTCTTCGGCTCTGGTTCTGCCTCCAAGTACCTTCCTGTTAAAGATGAAGGTCTCCTACTAAGTGCACTGGGAGGGTCTTTCACTGCTTGAGTTGGGACTGTCATGTATTCTAGGATATATAAGGGTACGATCACCAAGGTGATGAGGGTTTTGTATAAAGATACTTAAGTTAATTCTTGCAAACATAACTTAAAATATGGAAAACAGCTTGTACTTTTTCAGTTTGCCTACTGTGTTGAAAAGAAATTGCCCACAAAGAGAGTAATTTATTCATCTTAGCCATACTGCCATCTTCATTATGCCCATTCTAATTCCTAAGATGCTTTCCCAGCTATGTCTAGAAAGTACTTGTTTTTAGTTATAGAAGAGTCTTAATAATTGTATGGCCTTTTTAGGGGCTAATGGGAGAAATCATATAAAATTGGAAATCAATAGCTGCTCTTGTTTTTTTTAAATATAATCTGGAAGAAGAATCTCCATCAGAATCACATGAGGTTAAAACCTGTGTAATAGGCCAAACTAGTGATTTAATGATGTAAATAGATTCAACTGCTGTGGGAGGATGCTTGTGCTCTTCTCTGGCAGTGTTTCCACATTGTCTTCCTGAAGTAGAATTGGCTGTTATTTTCAAGGATTCAGTGGCTGATTATCAGTTGTTGCATCCACTGTATTCTCATTTTAAACAGTTAAAGTGAAAGACTTATGTCAACAGCTCTTCCTTCATTGTGCCACTGTAAATCACACACACATATCCCTACACCCTAATAGGAAGTCCCTATCTCCCAACCGTAGGTATATTTTCTTAAAATGGGCGTTAAGATGGGTAATACTTTTAGACCCTTCTAAAAATTCAAGACTGTGACATTGATTCTTAATTTAATGTCACACATGCTTCTGCAAAATCTGTCCTAGTCATTTGCCTGATTTATATTATGATGCCGCCAATCAAACTCTCTTAATTTTCTTCTTCCTTTTAACTTCAAAGAAATTTCCTTTAGAAAGACTGTCTCATCTGAGCTGATATTTTAATAGTATGGTAAAAGTCTCATGAACTGGTCTTCTGCATTAATTGGTCTTCTGAACAGTAGGTCAATTTTAGGAGAAGTTTAAACATTTGAAAAGCTTCGCTAAGACTTGTCCTGGTTGAATAAGTTGATGTGAAGGTATTCGCTAAAAGTTCATTCAGCTGAAGTATTAAGCATCTTTAAGTTACTGTATTTGTATAAGTGAGTGCTAATAAAATCTGTGCCTAATCAGGTTATTTTCCTGGAGTATGAATAAGTTATATGCGTGAATGTTGCATTTTTGATTAGGAGAACTGTTTACTTGGGCAAGACAACCCTGCCCTCAACCCCACTGCAGCATCCCACAGCTGAAAAAAAGGAAATCCTCTCTTCCCCTCACCAAGTCATAGTTGCAGTGAAGACCGAACGACCAGTGCATCCTTTGATGAAAGTGTGCTTTTTATGAACCTTTGGAAATTTTCACATGGTTCCTTTACTGATGGTGCAACTCTTCTCAGGAGACCGTCAGTTATTGTATCAGTTAGGAATTAGGTTTGGTTGTAAGAGAAACCTGCCTGCAGTGGTTTAAACCCATGAGGCTTCTTGTACAAAAGAAGTCTGGATGGAGGACTGTTTCTGTTGTGGAGAAAGTCTTCACACACTTTCCCACTTCTATTCTGTCATGTAGCTTCACAGGCTAAGATGGCTGTGGGTCTCCAGTCTCTATGTTTGCCCTTGGGTCATTAGAAGGAACGATGGAAGGGAGGGAAGAAGAAGAAATAGAGTGCCCCCTTTGTAAGGACCCTTCCCGGAAGTCCCATGTAGTAGTTCCCCTTACATCTCACTAGCCAGAACTTAGTTGTAAGGACACCTGGGAATGATAGTCTTTGAGCTGGGCTCCCTGCTGCCCTGAATGAAATTGGGGTTCTGTTACCAAGGAAGAAAGGGAAAATGGAGTTTGAATAGGCAACTGTGAGGTTCTGCCGTGTTCATTTAACTTGAGTAGTTAGTGTAGGTATACTTAACTAGATATTAGAGATACAAGATGAAGAAAAACAGCCTCCTGAAACTGTGCCTTTAAACAGCATAGTCTTTCTTCCACATTGTCACATTATCTTTTTTGGGGAAAATAATCTTGGAACTTTAGAACTAGAAGGACCATTAGAGATCACCTACTTCAACCCCATTATTATACAGCTGGGAAAACTGCGGCCCCAGACGAAAGTGATTGACCCACGGCTGCACAGCTAGTAACTAGTCAACCAGGACTAGAGCTTGTCTTTCAGACTTCTGATGTTCTCTGGTTTAGGGATCAGAAGACTCTGGATCTAGTACTTGTTCTTATACCAACTAGCTATTGTATATTTAAAAGATTCAGCAAGCTCTTTATGCCCAGCTTTTTCATCTACCCTGTTTCATAGAACTATTAGAATAAAATGAAGATCTGGCATTTAGCATTCATTGTAAAAGGCAAATAGTACTATTCAAAAATAAAGGATTCCTACCAAAAGAAAAAAAAAATCCGCCCTTTACATGAAGATCTCTAGGTTTCTGAGAGAGATGGAAATGTAAATAGCTACTTATAATGCAGTGATTTATTTCTGCACAGACTTGTACAGATGAAATCTGCCAAAAAGGAGATAATGGACACTAAGGTTTACAAAGAGCTAATTGAGCTCCGGGGGAGAGTTGATGAACATGTATTGACTCATTTAAAATTTATCACTTGGACTTCCCTGGCGGTCCAGTGGTTGAGACTCTGTACTTCCAGTGCAGGGGGCATGGGTTCGATCCCTTGTCGGGGAACTAGGATCCCAGATGCCCCTCTGCATGGCCAATAAAAAAGAAAACTATCACTTAGATTAGATCTTAAAAACTCTCATCACAAGAAAAAAAAACTGTAACTGTGTGAAGTGATGGATGTTAATTAGCCTTGTGGTAATCATTTCACAATATATACATGTATCAAATCATTATGTTGTACACCTTAGACTAACACAGTGTTATATGCCAATGAAAATAGTTTGCAAAAAACATAATATTTAACACTTAGTGGCAAATTGTGATATTTCTAAGTACATTTGATTCCAAAAAGGAGTTTTTAACCCTGTGCCTGAACGTTCTGAAGCACCAAGTGTAAAGAGATGTATGTAAAATTTTTGTAAAGAAACCATGTTCTTTTATAATCAAATGGTGCCTTGCCTTGTAGCCCACGGAGTCAGTCAAATTAAGAAAACAAAATGTATTCAGTGAGCAGTTATCAAAACAGATGACAAGGGTCACGCAGTGTTAGAGCTGGTAGGTTTGTTAGAAATAACCCAGCACACTTCCTCATTTGGTGGATGCATGGTCGGAGGCCCACAGACATCGCCAGACTGACATGACAGGCTAGCAGTAAATAGACTGGAATGCTCATTGAGTTTCTGTTACCTGCTTTAAGCTGCCTTTTGCAGGGAAACCAAAGCCCTGGAGAGGTCTCCTTTGGTCCTGTTCTCCTAAGGTCCAGTGAGAGCTGAAGAGGGGACTTGTCCAGCAGTTTTCATTCTGTGTTTCCTTTTTGTTTGGTGTGGCTCTGGAAGGAAGAAGGCAGGGGCCAGGTCTCACTGTGGTTTCATCCATTCATTAGATGAAATAATGTCTACATTTTACAGCAGTTGTGGTGGATCAGCCTTCAGTGCATCTGTCATGCATCACCTTTTAAAACTCCTGATTTGGGGGCTTCCCTGGTGGTGCAGTGGTTGAGAGTCCACCTGCCGATGCAGGGGACACGGGTTCGTGCCCCTGTCTGGGAAGATCCCACATACTGCGGAGCGGCTGGGCCCGTGAGCCATGGCCGCTGAGCCTGCGCGTCCCGAGCCTGTGCTCGGCAACGGGAGAGGCCACAGCAGTGAGAGGCCCGCGTACCGAAAAAAAAAAAAAAAAACAAAGAAAACAAAAAAAACCCTCCTGAGTTTGAAAGCAGTGGGTTATACTCCATGGGCCTCACCACTTTTGTAGGAGTAACGATTTTGTGGGTTTATTACATCAGAGTCTCCAAAAGTTTAAATCATTGTTGGCTATATTATCAGTTGTGAAGTGTTTATTTGCAGTAAGTTTCTACTATGTTGTAGGTCCTTTATTAGATGCTAGAAATCAAAGGCAATTTGATTTCAGTTAAAAGTGGTTTATAGACTAATGGCAAGGGGGTGGATAGCCTTATATACAAAATACTTTGGGATGATGTAACTACCACTGGACACAGTACTTAATGGATACAGATGTTTTTATTAGTCTGGCAATAAGTTGAGATCCTTATGATCATTTGTAATGATGTAGCCAAGAATAACATGTTTAGCTCCAAAACTTCGTATTTAAAGGACATGAATATACTGATACTGCATGTCTTTAAGGTTTTTGTTTTTTTTTAACATTAGTTCTTTGAAAACTGATGAAAGTGATCAATGGGTTCTTTTGTAAAAAAAAAATTCAATCATTTTAGCATGAGAATAAAAAGTGAAACAGTCCTCCAGCCCTCCTGTTGCCATGAGACTCCCCAGAGGGAGCTGTTGTTAACAGTTTGTGTTGCAGAGATGTCTGGAGAGCTTAAAATCTCTGTGAGTTAGGTGTGGATTAATAGAGTCTATAAATTATGTGTGGCTAAGAAAAGGGGCCCAAGCTTTAATGACAAGAATTAATAAATTATTTACAGTAAGAAAATACCCTTATTTATATTTAACTACGTGACATTAAGAAATTAGGAATGCGTGAGTGTTAATGTTTATCTTCTTCAGGATTATATGAAAATGAGCACACACACTGCCTTTGGAACACATAAAGGCAGTGCACTCCCAGGGACAAGCTTATCTATCTTCTGTTTTCAGCTCCTACAAGTGCATTGTGTAGAGTAGATGCTTAGCTAACATAGTGGGAGTCCCCATAAAAGCAGAACTTTTATTTTTTGTTACTATAACTTGAAATTTGATATATATCTAGATATATATTTTTAAAGGGATTTAAAAAAAAGAACCAGAACTTTATTGGACTTCCTTACACTTATTTTATGTTTAGTATCTTTAAATCTTTCAGATATCTTTGGGTGAGATACAGAGTATGGGCTCCTAGAGGGGTTTCCGTGGTGTTAGTCCGTCCCTGTGTGTCTTGGCGTACAAAACAGCTAATGTCCACTGAATCCCTCCCCCTCCTTTGTCTTAGAGGATTTTCCTTATCAGATGCTTTCCAGGGCTCCCCTGGAGAAAGGCATTGGGGAGGATTCTGTTACTGGGGCTTTCTCACTTCCTGGTGGAATAGGCCTTAGCCATTGTACCATCATTGGTCCCTATTTATCATGTTGGGGTTTTCTGGTAACACACTTACCTTAAAGCCTCCTTACTGATGCCTTTCCAAGTTTGTAAGGTGTTTCCACTTATTCATAAGGGGTTCCACTCTGCAAGGCCCCTTCCAGAAGGTGGGCCTGAAGGTGGGGTGTGTCTCTTTGCTCCAAAGTGCCATCCTGGCTCCCAGGCTGCATCCCCATCTACGGTATATATTTTTTTTAAAGAATTTCTTCAGTTTACTTTATTATTTATTTATTTATTTGTCATACCACGTGGCTTGCAGGATCTTAGTTCCCTGACCAGGGACTGAACCCAGGCCCTTGGCAGTGAAAGTGTGGAGACCTAACCACTGGACTGCTAGGGAATTCCTGTCATCTCCTGTATTCTGATGATGAGTGAATATTTATGTTAGGCCAAGCCGTGGACGGGAGGTGTTTAGTTTTCTTTGACTCTTCTCACATGCTTCATATTCAATTTCCAGGATTCTGCGGTGAGAGGGTTTAGCTTTTACAGTCCAGTAAGGCTGTGATTTTGACCTTCAGCCTTTTGCTTGCTGGTCTCTGGTTGACAGGCCTCTCTTCTAAGTCATATGCCCGTTCTCCCCCTTTCTCACTCTGCATGCAGGCCAGTTCTGATAGGAATACCTCTCTTATCAGAGCAGATTACTGAAGACTGAAAGTCTTCACATTTTCCTAAAGTGTCTGCTAGAACTTCATTTCCTGTGGGTACAGGGTTTGTGATCCAGAAGACAGATGGGAGTTTAATCAGCGGTTTCCATTTCTCATCTCTTACTCACCACATGTTGGTCTCATTCTCTCAGACCAACTTCCTCTTACATAGCAGGAAGCTGGCAGGTCATGGTTCCCAGATTTGCCTCTCAGAACTTTGTTCCAGAAAGGGACTGAAATGGGAGCTCCTTGGTTCCAAGTTTAAAATTCCCAAGGCTCTGATTGTTCCAGGTTGAGTCAGGGGCTCATTTCTAAAGCAGTCACTCCTAGCTGAAGTTCCTGAATATGCATATGGGCTAGGGATTGTTCTGAGCACTTTGTACACTTATCTTTCTGAAATCTGAAAACGACAGCATGAGGTAGGTGCAGATGAGAAACTCTGTTCTCTTGCTTTGTACCACAAAGCTAGTGCGCGTTGGGGCAGGATTTGAACTCAGCACTTGACTTTGGTGCTCTAAACCGTACCCTCGGTGTTCCATAATTTGCTGACTCTAAAGATAATGGACCTAATGTAATAACAGCTCCAGGGCTCTCTAGAAACTGCAGCCCACGGGTTGGGAATGACTAATTTAAGGACTTTAAATGGGCTGTATTACAAAAGTCAGTTGAGTGGGTAAATTGCAGTTTCTCAAGTGTGAGGCGATGAGAAAACATTACTCCCACCCTCTGCTCTATGGATGTGGAAGCAGTGTGCTGTGGCTGTGTGGCTGTCCAGAACACCCTGGGCTGTTTGATACTGGAGAGGATCCCCTGGTGTACTTTCACTCCCTCTTTTTATTTTAACATCTTTATTGGAGTATAATTGCTTTACAATGGTATGTTAGTTTCTGCTTTATAACAAAGTGAATCAGTTATACATATACATATGTTCCCATATCTCTTCCCTCTTGCGTCTCCCTCCCTCCCATCCTCCCTATCCCCCCCCTCTAGGTGGTCACAAAGCACCGAGCTGATCTCCCTGTGCTCTGCGGCTGCTTCCCACTAGCTATCTATTTTACGTTTGGTAGTGTATATATGTCTATGCCACTCTCTCACTTTGTCACTGCCTCTTTCGAAGTGGCTCAGCTGGGGGGGAAGGGTGGAAACACCTGTTCTCTTACGGTCGCAAATGGGCCTGCTCTGTGTGTAAGCATGGATCAGGCCTTGCTGCTCCCCAGACTTGTCCCAGGTTCCCCCGGGGAAATCGTGCTGAGAGGTCCCATCTGGCAGCGGTGAAGGGTGAATGGGAGAGTAGTCACGGCAGCTGTATTTTGCTTTTCTCTAGTTCTTTATAGATAATTGCTTTTAAGTACTGTTGCAGATTGCAGATTGTAGTCTTTACACAGTGACGGTGACACATTTCATACTAGGAGCAAAGCAAAAGACAATTTTTTGGTTGTAACTTTTCTCTCTCTCTCTAAGATTATCCTGAAGGCAATAATTCAAGTGATTATCTTGTTCAAGCAACAACGTATCTTCCGGGAAACTTCACATATTCGCCATACCTCCCCTGCCCGGAAAAGCTGCCTTACATGCGTAAGTTTCATCTACTTTTGACTTAACTATTTGCTTGTATTATAATAAAATAAAATCGCATGGTTTGAGCACACCACCCTCAGGCCATTATTGGGGGTGCTCGTATTCATATCACGTAGCATGTTATTTGACTTTCTTTTGAGAGGGGTGCAAAGCAATTTTTTGGGAGGGGGAGGAGGATTGAAAAGCTAAAGAAAAAGCTTATGCCTTACCCAGAAGTAACCTCACCTCTGTTGTGAGTTTGATGTGTGTTCTTAAAATTATCCTTAAAATGGTTTTAACACTATCTTTTACATAGATAGGAAATTAGAACGTTTCAAAGGTTTTAAGAAATTATATAAATGGTTTTAAAATTACATTTCCTTCTGTAACTTGCTTTCTTAATTATTTTTTGAGAACTGTCCATGCTGATACATAGAGATCAGTTTATTTCCCTTAACTGTTCTATAGTGTATCTTTGAATAATTGAATAAATGTACCACATTTCATTTACCTTTTTCTCTGTTGATGGAAATTTAGGTTGTTTCCACTGTTGTGCTACCACAAAGCAGTGCTGTAAGGAACAACATCATACAGATTTCCCTGTGCATGTGTGCTTGAGGGTTCATGCCTAAAAGTGGAATTGCTAGGTAGGCTGGTGTGGTTGCACTCCACAGCCGCGGTACCAGTTTATATCCCCAGGGGCAAAGCGTGAATGCACCACTTTGATATTGATGGACTTTAAAAATTTTGCTATTCTTATAGATAAAACACTTTTTGCTATTATGACAAATCAAAAAAGGTATCTTGTTTCAGTTCTTACTTTCTTCATTACTGGTGGGTTTGAGTGACTTTTGCTGTGTTTGTGAGTAGTTTTGAGTTTTCTCTCCTGTGACTCAGTTACCGTTTTATCGGTTCCTTATTGGTTAATTAGATTTTTGTATTGATCAGTGGGAGTTCTTTATATATATTCCAGCAGTGACCTATTGTCTGCTATATGTGTTGCAATTGGCTTGTCTTTTCATTTTGTTTATGGAGTCTTTTATTTTATAGACGTTTAAAATTATGTTTCTAAGTGTATCAATCACTATTGAATCACTATATCATTATTTAAGGTTTTTGCTTGTTTTGGTCTTAAGAAAGCTTTCCTTATTACCCGAAAGCCATACAAATACTCTTTTATTTCCTTCCAATAATTTTACAATTTTGTTTTGAATTTTTGTGTATAATATGAGGTAGGGATCAAGATAACTGTATTTTAAACATTTTTTTCAAAATTATGAAGATAATACATTATCGTTTAAAAAAACCTCTGTAATCAGTCAGAAGCCACACGGCTGTTATTTTGCAGTTTTTTATTGTTTGTGTCTCCCTCCTCTGATTTTAAGCATACTTCATACATATAAGTTAGTATCTTGATTTTTATGTAATTAAAATACAAATAAACGTTATTTTGAATTGCTTATTTATCCACGTGTCTTAATGTCCTCAGTATCTAAGGTGTGTTTTTTATGTCTTTATGTGACTTTATTGAGGAAGTTAGTCTTTGCCTGTCATGTTTGTAGGATTCTTTTCAGTATGTTGTTGATAGATATATCTGTAATAAAAAGTATGATTCACCTTTCATTATCATCTAAGGCCATGGTTCTCACGCTTTAGGGTACATCGGAATCACTGGACAGCCTTATAAAACACACATAGCAGGGCACACCTTCAGAGTTTCCGAGTCAGTAGGTGTGGAGTGGGGTCTGAGAATTTTCATTTCTGACAAGTTCCCAGGTCATGCTGATGTTGGTGATCCTTAGGCCACAGACCCACTGATCTAGAATTGATCCTGGCTGCACCATAGCTTTCATAATTCTTGGACCCAACCCCTAAGTTTCTGATTTTATTAATTGGATGCAGAGCCTGAGTATTAAAAAAAAAAAAAAATTTTCAGCTGATTCTAATATTGTTATCTCCTTGCTGTCCCGTAATAGAGAATGAAGCTATGGTTTTTGTGGCTATGTGTTTGTCGTTACTTTGTCACTGCAGCCTTGGCTTTCTAAAAATGAATGTCTTTGTCTGTGTAGTACTGAGGCCACTGGGTGTAATGTTCTATTGAAATACTGATTACAGTAATTTCATTTTCATAATTTGCATATTCAAGGATTTATGGTTTTAGGAAATCTTTCTGTTCTTGGTTTAGTTGCCATTTTCTTAATTAGTGCTTTCTGGGTACTAATTGAAGTCTGTTCCAGAGCGTCTTCCTGCCAGGCCTTCCTGCTTGCCCTCCTCTCCCCTGGCCCCGTAACTCATAAATGCTTCTGTCACGTGCTTGAAAGCTTGTGTCGCAGCTGTTCTCACTGCCTTTCGCTGACTGTCTTGGTGACCTGCTCCCCTCTGCTCCCATCAGTCTTGCATTCTTCTGCAAGAGAGGATCTCACCCGTTGGGCCAGCTACCTTTTCACAGAAGGCCTCCTCATGGCTCTGCTGGCTTTGGGTCCAGCACCAATCCCTTGTCCAATTAGCTGTGGCCAGCCTGATGGGATGGTTTAGTAGAAAATATGCCCTCATACAGATAACTCCTTAGGAAGGGGCCTGGCACGAGCCATCCTGGAGAGCCCCCTCACTAGTCCTGTGACCACTGCAAAGTAGAGCCTCAGTTTGCCTATCTGTAAAATCTGGGATTATATGCCCACTTCACAGTGTTGTGAGGATAAAGAGAAGCACAGTGCTTGAAACTTGGTAGACGTTAATTTGCTGTTCCCTTTCCTTTTCCTCATTTCTTTGAATGATGGAGCCAGACTTTACGATGATCAAGAGAGTGAGAAACCTAGGAGAATCGTGTGGAGTTAAGGCATTTTTTACTTAGCTACGCATCCTTAATTTGTTTTTAATTAACAGAATTGTTTCCCATTGATGAAAGAGAACAGCATAATAAAATACCTATGTATAAAAATCTTATTGTCATATCACACAAAATAATTGAATACCATACCTCCCCAAATAATAGTCAAGGAGAGTCTGTGTAAGAAGGTGATCTACTTAGATGAAAACCATTCAAGTATGTATGATACTGAATTCCTATAATCACCAGAAGGGAAGTTAAGGCTTAAAATTGTTGTTTGATTATCTAGCTGTAACTTCTTTTTGATTTTTGCTGGCACTGGATTACCATAAAGATGAAGTTTGAAATTCTCCAGTTGGAATTCACATAAAGTTGATTTCATGGATTTCAGCATTATTTCACAATCAATTACAGTGTAAAATCTATTTTAAATGTTATTTGTACAATATGAGTGAATACTTCTTTGTTATTGTTAGTATTTATAGATTCTCCAGAGGGTGAATCCACTTTCAGTTTTACTATATTTATGTGACACTCTCCGTGCTAACAATTCACTTTATCTAGAGCTGAAAAATAATAAGTGCTTAGCATGGATGTTTTGATTTTCTGGATGAGGTTAGAGATGGAAAATGTCAGTTGTGCACTTTGCATTAAAATGAAGATGGACTTACCTGTAGATTTCCTGTCTTTTAATTCCTATTCAAATAGAGTGCATTTGTAATGACTTTTATATATTTTGTCCTTAGCATTTTTGGAGTAGTTGCCTTTGTGGTTTAACCCTGATAGTTTCTATAGTTGCTAGCCTTAGGAGCATAACAAAAGCTACAAGGACTTTTTGAGATGAATTTATAAACTTCAGAGAAGCTCAGGTAATGCTTAATGTAACAAACCATCATGCCCACGTTTATTGTAGAAAAGAGTGATGGGGGCCACTGCAGAGGAACGGAGCAGTCGTGACCCGCCTGCAGCTGCCCCTGTGTTGTTCGCAGGGGCAGGCGGCGAGAAACACAGCTGAGTACGTGCCTGCCGGCTGGAGCGGGTTACACATTCGGAGGAAGGGTTGTTATGTGATGAAAGGGAGACAGCAGTTTCCTTCTGGAAGGAAAGAGAGACTTCAGAGAGAGGGGACATTGGAAGTGGGTCTTGCAGGATGGTTCAGCAGGTAGCTGAGGGGGCAGTGTCCGAGCACAGGAGGCCCTGTGTTCTAAGAATGGGGAGTGGTCCGCTGGGACCGGGGTGGGTGTGTAGTGGGATGTGTGCTGCATAGGGAGGTGAAGGGCCCTGTGTAAAGGACTCACCAGTCCGAGGGCTGCCTGGGTTCCATGAAGCTGTCGGCATCTGTGAGGTGGGCATCAGAGGGAACGGAGCCCCTGAGAGTGTGTGCAGAGGGTTGATTTACAGCCTGGTGTGTATCTCTCTAAGATAAGGGCACATGGTTTTCCAAGGGTCTAGGGACAAAATAGGGTAAAAACAGAAAACACTGCTTTTTTAAAAAAAATTTATTTATTTATTTTGGGCTGCATTGGGTCTTCGTTGCTGTGCACGGGCTTTCTCTAGTTGCGAGCGGGAGCTACTCTTCGTTGCGGTGCTCGTGATTCTCATTGCGGTGGCTTCTTTTGTTGTAGAGCACGGGCTCTAGGCACGCGAGCTTCAGTAGTTGTGGCACATGGGCTCAGTAGTTGTGGCTCGCGGGCTCTAGAGCGCAGGCTCAGTAGTTGTGGCGCACGGGCTTAGTTGCTCCGCGGCATGTGGGATCTTCCCGGACCAGGGCTCGAACCCATGTCCCCTGCATTGGCAGGCGGATTCTTAACCGCTGCGCCACCAGGGAAACCCCAGAAAACACTGCTTTAGGGAATGTAACCTTCATCTGCTTTAGGTAGGTACATGGTGTGACTAGGACGGTAGTTTGGAAGGATGATCCTGATGAGAAGTTGAAAATGGATGAGCATGGGGAAGTGCCGGGACCTGGAGGGGCCGTGAGGAGCTTCCTGCAAGGGCCCCAGAGGAACAACGGGCACGTGCCGGGGCTGTGGCGCTGAAGAGAAGAGACGTGGTGGCCAGCTGAGGGATCAGGGTTGCTTTCCAGGTTTCTGTCTCGGTGGCCGTTAACTGAAACATATAATGTGGGATAAACCTCACATTTGGAGAACGGGAAAGTGAATGAGTTCAGTGTTGGGCCTGTTCTGTTTAAAGCTCAGGAGAGTTCTTTTGGGGTCTGAATTTCTTCAGAGGGATCTGGGCTGGAGATGAGAGGAGGTGAGGTCCTACGAGTGGACCCCTGGAGAACATCCATGTCTGAGGGGCAAGGGGAGGTCAGCAAAGAAGGGAAGGCAGCCAGGGACATAGGGGAGTCAGGGGATGGTGTTCCAGAGGACAGCAAGGAGAGGGCTTCACCTTGTCACATACCTCAGAGCAGGTAGAATGAGGGACTGTGAAAGCCCATTGAATTGGGCACGAAGAACACTCATGGAACCACAGTCGGCACAATTCCAGTGGGGCGGCAGCGTGAGAAGCAAGATACACTGTCCTGAGAAGACTCAGAAGTCTGTAAAAACTAGTTGGTTTAAAACAAGGACGTTTGGGACTTCCCTGGTTGTCCAGTGGTTAGGACTCTGCCTTCCACTGCAGGGGGCCCAGGTTCCATCCCTGGTCGGGGAACTAAGATCCCTGCAAGCTGCATGGCGTGGCCAAATAATAATAATAAATGAATAAAACAAAGAAGTTTGGTGGGAAGGGGAAGGAGACTGGGGGGAAGGAATCTGTGGAGGAGGTGGGGTCAAGGGGACAACGTTTTAGGAAGAGATGGACTTAAGTGAGCCTTAAGCGCTGCGGGCGTGGAGGGGAAGACCCTGGACAGATGGGGAGTGAAGGGAGGAGAAGGGAAGCATCCAGGGAGCCTGGATCTTGGAGAAAGTGACAGGACACAGAATGTGCTCAGGTTGAAGAACTGGCCTTGGAAAGTAGTAGGGGGACACCTCCCGCCCTGAGGCGGGAGTGACGTTCATTTGGAGATGAGGGGGGGACAGTAAAGGGGGTTCAGACCTGTTGCTTCTGTGTTCCTAATAAAGTAGGGGAGGCCACATACGTGTGAGGGGGCGGCCAAGAAGGATGGAGCAGCTTGTAAAGGATGAGTAGATATTTTGAACGTTGTAGGGCATGCAAAGTGGAGTCAAGCAATCATAAAGGAAAAGGTGCTCACTAACCAGTTAGCCAAGAGAGCCCTCCCTACCCCGTAGGGGTCAAAATGTACAAAGAATATAACGCTTGTTTCTGCTGAAACCTTACTATGTTTAAGGCAGTAAATTAGGTACTGTCACCTCAGTGGTGGGAGTATGTGCTTACGTGATTTTCTTCAGTGGTATTTCTTGGGTGCAGAATTTGAGCATGGAAAATTGTTGATCAGGTCAGGAAGGGAGGGAAAATAACAGTGTTTGTGAGTATATGGGTGTGTCTTAGTCTGTTCGGGCTGCTATAGCAAAAAATACCATAGACTGGATGGCTTAAACAGCAAATATTTATTTCTCACAGTTCTGGTGGATGGACGTCTAAGGTTAAGGTGTCAGCAGATTCGGTATTTGGTGAGGGCCTGATTCCTGCTTCATAGATGGCTGTCTTCTTGCTGTATCCTCACATGGTGGAAGGGGTGAGGGATCTCTCTGGGGTCTGTTTTATAATGGCACTAATGCCATTCATGAGGGCTTCATCCTCATGATGTAATCAGTCCCCAAAGGGCCCACCTCCTAAAACCGTCACATTTGGGGTTAGGATTTCAAAATATGAATTTGGGGGGTGGGGAGAACAAACATTCAGTCCATTGCTGTGATTGGGTGAAACTCATGGAGCTGGGTTTCTCTACATGTGATCCAGAGATGATCTACACCAGAAGCCACGGGGATGCTGGTTAAAAGAAACCTGGGTGGCCACAGAGGTCGGTTCAGAGGCTGAGCCACCAGAGCAAGGCCCAGACCACTCTGGGCAGCATCTCCTGTTGCCACTTGGCAGAGATCACAGCTCCGATCAGATGTGCCCAGAGGTGCCACTCATGGGGTCCTTAATGCCAGAAGCTTCTGCCAGCACTTTTAATGAAAGACAGTTTTGCAGAGTGCCCACGTCCTCATGTTCACTTCTGTTTCAGAGTCACCTTTGGGTGCATCTTGTCACTTGACTGCTTCTCTTTGCTGGAGAGGTTGGGAGAGTGGAGAGGTAGCTTCTTCCTCTGGGAGGCAGGACTCAGTGGCGGGCAGTTCAGGCCCCTGAAATGTGTTCAGGTAAAGCTGGGTGTCCACAAACATGACCCACGCATGTCTACCGACACAGGGGCTTTGAGAATGGGCCCGGGACTTCCATTCTCAACAGGCAGGCCCGGTGATTCTTAGCCACTCCACCAAAATTAATCGGCTGCTTTATTAGACCATAGAGACAGGAAAAGTGTGGAGACAGCAGAGAGAAGCTGAAGCCAGAACTGACTGGCTCTCAACTCTGACACTGCCAGTCATTCTAGGTGACAGTGGTGCTCAGGGTGTGAATGTGGAGCTGGGTGTTACATGCAGGATGTCCCGGGAGAGGAGGGCACCTCTCGGTGAATGTGGCTGCATATTGGAAGGTGGTTCGGCTGAAAGTCGTAAACTTCAAAGGAGGTAAATTTATGAAAGAAGGAAGTAATTAATTTTTGTGAGGTGTAGGTATAATCTGCAGAGTACCTTCATATATGCCTCACCCCCAAGATTGTGGACCTCAGGAAGTAAGCACTGAGCACAGTTTGAAAGGAAGAACAGTGTTTCACTTAAGATGAGGAGTGGAGGTGCTATTCTAGAAAAGACATTGAGATGCAGTGTATGGAAGCTTCTTGGCAACTGAATGGTTCGAGAAAACACATTGGAAAAGGCCAGAGCGGTGTGTGATATACCATATTTTCTTGACAAACCGCATCATTAATTTTTTTTTTTTTTTTTTTTTTTTGCGGTACGCGGGGCTCTCACTGTTGTGGCCTCTCCCGTTGCGGAGCACAGGCTCCGGACACGCAGGCTCAGCGGCCATGGCTCACGGGCCCAGCCGCTCCGCGGCATGTGGGATCCTCCCGGACTGGGGCACGAACCCGTGTCCCCTGCATCGGCAGGTGGACGGACTCTCAACCACTGCGCCACCAGGGAAGCCCCTGTGGGACATCTTTTGTACGAATGTCTTAAAGGCATATTTTAGCACCTGATGGAGCCAAGGTTTGGAAATGCAGGGAGGAAGGAAGCAGAGGGAGGTGAGACGGGATTCGACATGGCCAGCTCTGTCATTCCTAGTCATCTGTTCATGCACCCATTCGTTCATCCATCCATCCATTTATTCATTCACCCATCCTGTGTCCAGGCATTGCCCTTGATATTGGAGATGTGTGACTAAAAAACCACTCTGTTTAGAATACTAGGATTTGGTCACTTCAAGAATAATTGAGTAAGAAGTTGTTTGTGTAGGTAGACGTTATACAGTTGCAGAAGTTGAGAAGCCAAAGGAAAGCATTGGACGTGGGCAGTTTCTAGTGGTGGCTTCAAAGGCGGCTGTGTGTGACTGGGGGCAAGATGACTCATGGAACCTTTCAGCCTCTGAGCTGCCCTCGGTCAGCCGCCCAGAGGGTGGGGGAAGGGATGTGCCACCTTATCGTAAAAATCGTTTTCTGACTTCGGAAAAGAATTCACCTGAAGGGATATTTCTAGAGGAAATTCAGGGGTTTCTCTGACAACGTCATCAGGTCTTTGGGCAGTGCACACTGGGAACCCTGAGGGTAAAATACTGACAAGAGCCAGAGTATCCAGAATTTAGATACCAAAAAATACAGGTAGGCCCCAAACTGAGTGAAGTAGTCACTGAAACCTGTTGATTTATGGAGAAAACAGCTCTTTGGCTAGAGATGATATGCCTTACATTTTTTTCTTACATTTCAAGTAAAATTTAAATGCAGGTAATTCATATGTATTGAATATTTGCTATTTTAAGAATTATACTTTAATAGAAAAACTAATATCCTAAACCATGTCATGTGATATGTTGTAATCTACACAACCATAAACTTTTGATTGGGGCCTGTGCTGTTCCAGACGGATCCCAGGCCACTCAGGTCCCACTTCCCAAAGCAGGAGGCATCGTTGCACGTCTTGCCAATTCATGCTGAATTGGCATTAGAATGAATGTGCCGTGTAACCAGTGGTACAACCAAGTTATTCCCTCCCACACAACACAGAAGAGGTTGGCACCTAGGCTTTGTTGCGCAGCCCGAGAGGCAGCTCACCACTGACTGTCTTCTTCCACTTTCCTTCTCGGTAAGTGGCAGCCTCTCGTCTCTTAGGCGTCCAGTTTTCCTGCTCTTGCCTTTCTAACCCTGGTCCCACCTTCCAAAGGGTGAAAATCACTATTTACATTGTTTATATTTGTGTGCTGAATGATTGCACTGCTGGGTAAATAGATTTCAGCCAATAGATACGTTTTTCGACCTTTTAATTTCTAACTGGGGAGAGAGAGCGTGTGTCCCCCCTGGAAAACCTCAGGTGCAGCACAGAGTGGAGGTGGGGATCTGTCCCTGGAGCTCACTGGGTCCTTCCTCTTCAGTTGCCCTTGAAATCTCAGCAGGTGAAGTAAAGGGGGCGGGTCTGGCTGATTGCTTACTTCTTTGAAAGTAAAGCAGGATGCCTTCTCTCCTGGCTTTAGAGCACTGGAATGCTTCCTTTTTTTTTTTTTTTCTTTTTTAAATTTTTATTTTATATTGGAGTATAGTTGATTTACAATGTTGTGTTAGTTTCAGGTGTACAGCAAAGTGATTCAGTTATAAATATACATATATCCATTATTTTTCAGATTCTTTTCCCATGTATGTTATTATAGAATATTGAGCAGAGTTCTCTGTGCTATACAGTGGGTCCTTGTTGATTTTCTATTTTATATATAGTAGTGTGTAAATGTTAATCCCAAACTTCTCATTTATCCTTTCCCCCACCTTTCCCCTTTGGTAACCATAAGTTTGTTTTCTAAGACTGTGTATCTGTTTCTGTTTTGTAAATAAGTTCATTTGTATCTTTTTCTTTTTTTGTTTAGATTCCACATATAAGTGATATCATATGATATTTGTCTTTCTCTGTCTGACTTATTTCACTTAGTATGATAATCTCTAGGTCCATCCATGTTGCTGCAAATGGCATTATTTCATTCTTTTTTATGGCTGAGTAGTATTCCATTGTATATAAATACCACATCTTCTTTATCTATTCCTCTATCAATGGGCAATAAGATTGTTTCCATGTCTTGGCTGTTGTAAATAGTACTGCAATAAACATTGGGGTGCATAAGTATCTTTTCTCTGGATACATGCCCAGGAGTGGGATTGCTGGATCATATGATAGCTCTATGTTTAGTTTTTTAAGGAACCTCCATGCTGTCCTCCATAATGGTTGTTTACATTCCCACCAACAGTGTGGGAAGGTGAAACACTTTCTTGAGTGAAACCTGGAGGGGACACCTGGTAGGTAAAGGAGATGAGAGTAGCCTTAGTGGGTGCAGTAGGGAGGAAGGACTTGAGGTCCTGACCACAGGCTCACCTCGAGAGGTTCTTTCCACTGAGGGTAGTTTGGAAACCGTGTCACCACTAGCTCATCTTCTCCGTGCCTCTTCCTGGCCACTCTCTATAATATGCCCCTTTCCCTTCACTTTCTATGCACAGGAAGTAAGTATTCTAATACCATGTGTTGACTAGCTGGAGCTGGTATATTAAATTAAGAATTTGCAGATTATGCCCTGTTTGAATAAAGGGGCATGAGCCCGCCACACGTGGTTGGCAGGTAGCTCCCTCAGCATCTGAGCTCCCGCTTTGGGGAAGTGGAACCCACAGGGTTGTTTTGATGGAAGGTGCAGTTTCAATACACCCACACCAAGGAAGTAGAGTCATAAGCTTTCTTACTTAAGGATCCTGGGAGCTGCGGAGGAGGGTGCAAAGAGCTGGTGGGAAGGACAGTCTTCCGTCCCAGGAGATGAGAGCAGGGTACCAAGCACCTGTTTCTTATAAGGTGGTTGGGGCAGAGGTCACAAAGTTCTCTTGGCCTTAATTCTAAGTGGTTGTTTTTTGTTTGTTTGTTTGTTTTTTTGTGGTACGCGGGGCCCCTCACTGCCGCAGCCCCTCCCGCTGCGGAGCACAGGCTCCGGACGCACAGGCTCAACAGCGATGGCCCATGGGCCCAGCCGCTCCGCGGCACGTGGGATCCTCCCGGATCGGGGCACGAACCTGCGCCCTCCGCATCGGCAGGCGGACTCTCAACCACTGCGCCACCAGGGAAGCCCCTAAGTGGTTGTTTTAAAAGGTGCCTCTGGAAAAGCAAAGTGGGAACTTACGGCGGGAATCCTAAACTCAAGCCCTTATCTAAATGTCCAGACACTGGATGTGAGCAGGGTTATCGCACTGTGAAATGCCTAGGCAGCAACTCAGAAAAACAAAACTTGTTTTTCTCATCACAATTGATCCCGTGATGCCTCACCATTAATCTTTAGGGAAGATCATAGGCACTCTCTGGACGGTGGAGATAGTAAAAGCCCCTGGCAGGGTTTTGATCTCTCAGCACATGAAACATTTGAGCAAAGCAAAAATGCCATCAGCAATATCACTAGACAAATGACAATTTGAAATCCTGTCTGTAACCACTCTTCCCCCATTAGTTGGGGTCTAGCCAAGAAGATAAATCAAAGCCCTTGGATAAGGTTAAGATAGGTATTTGATTTAAAACTTAGGTGAGATTGTGGAATACTAGTACCACATCTCGGGCCATCTTCTGTAAATTTGTCTGAGTTTGTCCAGAATTATTAATATACACACAGCAGGTGGTGCCCCTTACAGTACATACACCTCCTTCCTGGGCCAGTGAGTAATCTAGAGCTAAACGGTTACCCAAGCTGTCTGTGCTAAAGAATCACACTGCTGCTGCTGCGCTAAGGCTGGCCTTTGGTCTAACAGCCCAGAGTGCTCGGCCGGCTTGGCTCCCAGGTTGGGGTTTGCTGTAATGACATGTTGTTTTATGCTCAGTGCAGGGTCACCTTGAGGCGCCTCAGTCCTGTTGAGGGTAGTAGCAGACCTACTCCCAGTGTAATGAGGGTGAATGTGGCAGGCTTTGACATGAGGGGGCAGAGAGCTGAATTGGGGGTGTCTGTTCAGTGATGTGAGAGTTCTCAGAGAGACTGAAGTGCCCTGGAGTGAGCAGACAGGACTCCGGGGTGCGGGGAGGTGGAGGGAAGGAGAAATGCATGGAGAACCACGTGTGTGACGACACCGGGGCCTGGGACCCACAGTGGGCACAGGCTGCGGGATCAGGGAAGCCAGAGGAGTCAGTGTTCCCCCCCGGGTGGCAGAGCTGCAAGGCCCAAGATGGTGGGGATTATACTCCTTGGGACCAGGTGTGGGTCCTGTTCCTCCATGTATGTGGTCAGGGCATCCATACCCATGTCAGGAAAAGGTAGGGTTAAGGGGCCACCACTAAAAGATTTTTAAGAAAGGTTGTTCCAGTAGTGACTTCTTCTATCCTACTTGCTGTGCCTTGTAATTTACAGGGTGCCCTTCATTTATGTTTGGAGGGGTTCGGGGAAGCAACGTAATTTGGGCTTCAGTGTCAATGAGAGCATCCCAGTGGATAATTAGAGAAGTGAACAGGTGATTGTCCCCAAGAGGAGGGACAAGCTCGGGGAACTGCAGGGTCCCTAGGACAGGGGCCTTGCTGGCTGTCACTCTCACAGATCAGGGTGTGGGATCCTGGGTTCTGCTGCTGGGGCGGGAACACTCTGAGAGGTGACAGCATCATCCTTTGGGATGGGACCACAGTCTCCTGAAGAGCCGGCAGCACCTGAACAAAGGCTTCTAATTTGCGTTCAGCTGTCCCGAGATTAAGTCATCAGGGACCCTGATCTCTGCAGCTGCCAGTATGGAGAGCTTGTTGCTCATCTTGTGAGGGAGGCCGAGCTTCTTCCTTCTGTCTCTGTGGGCTCGGAGGCTTGGAGGGGTCTCTTTCTCTGTAAACAAAGCTCGGAACCAGCTCCAAAGACCCCTAATAGCCAATCAGTGCCCTTCTCCCTCTTCTTTTGAACGAATTTTTCTAAAAAGTCTTGCATTTCTGTCATGGTATGGTTAGGTGTCTCTGTTCCTCATTCACACTGGCCATCGTTGGATGTTTTGGTATGATGGATTGTAACAGGGAGCGCCTGGGACAGAGGTCGCCTATTCCCTAACTCCTCTGCTGCCACCTCCCATTCTAGGGGGTCTCAGTCAACTGCTGAGGGTCAGGGTCCACCTCCACCTCCACCTGTGCAACATTAGCAGATGTATTGGGGCAAGCTCCAGGCCCCGAGAACGTAGTAGCCTTCACGACTTGGCATGTAGATATGCCACTGTGCTCCATAACGCCCAAGCCATGGGGGTCTCACAGGCTTCTAGTAGTTTTTTAACATCCTCTGGGGACGTGGGAGGAGCCGGTACCAAGCGCTTGGGGCCCCACTTTTAGCAGCATGTGATGCGCTTCCCTTGCAGCGTTTTGCCTCCCGGGTGCCACGATGGCCCTGATAGCGCTCTCTCCTCAGGGGTTAGGCCGGCTCCCCAGGCTCAGCACCCGGTCCTGACACGACACAGTGGGCCCAGCAGCCGGCCTGCCCCTCCGGCTCCAGGGCCCTGGGGAGCTCTCCTTGGCTCCCAGTACATCATAGCCTGTCCCCCAGCCCTGTCCCTGCGTGGGGGAAAGAGGCAGAGCCTGACCGTCCAGGTGAGCTCGCCTTGGCCCAGTGCCCAGACTTGCATATGTGATGGTCGCCAGTCACCTCCACGCCTGACCCCGAGTGGGGTCTCCTTTGGAGGATAATGGGAGACAGAGCTGCTTCAGACTGGGGCCTGCTGGCTCATCTCTGCAGCGGAGTCTGACCTTTTACAGCACCGACAGTTTAGGGTGGGGATTCTCAGCAGAGCCTGGTGGCACAACACACAACAGTGCGGCGCAGCGGCACCGACTGCCGGCCAGCAGTGGATCCTCCCAGGGAGACTGAGCGGTCTGGAGGGGGAAGAGAGCCACCCACAGCTCCAAGGCACCGGATGGGCGTACAGACTGCGCCCACGACCCCGTCCTCCTCTTCAGCTGTGTTCAGCAGCTGGAGCTGCTGTACTGAATTAAGAGCATGCGGATTATGACCTGCCATGTGAGGGGGCACCAGCCGCCCTTACTGGTTGACAGGTAGCTCCCTGGGCATCCGAGCTCCCACTTTGGGGAAGTGGAGCCCAGGGGGTCATTCTGATGCAAGGTGCAGGTTCAGTACACCCACACAAAGGAAGTAGAGTCTCAGGATTTACTCACGGATCCCAGAGGGGGCCAGGGCACAGTGAGGCGGGGGAGCGCCGTCCTCCATCCCAGGTCACCAGCCAGCAGGAGATGGAGAGCAGGACAGCAAGCACCTAGGACTTACAAGGTGGCCGGGGTAGAGGTCACTAACTTTTTGCGGGCTTAACTCTGAGTGTTTATTTTAAAAGATTCCCTGGGAGAAGCAGAGCAGGCACTTAAATGGTGGGAATCCTAAACTCAAGTTCTTTCTTTTTTAATAAATAAATTTATTTATTTATTTATTTTTGGCTGCGTTGGGCCTTTGTTGCTGTGCGCGGGCTTTCTCTAGTTGTGGTGAGCAGGGGCTGCTCCTCACTGAGGTGCCTGAGCCTCTCACTGCGGCAGCCTCTCCTGCTGCGGAGCACAGGCTCTAGGTGCGCAGGCTTCAGTAGCTGTGGCTTGCGGGCTCTAGAGCGCAGGCTCAGTAGTTACGGCTCACAGGCTCTAGAGCGCAGGCTCAGTACTTGTGGCGCACAGGCTTAGTTGCTCCGCAGCATGTGGGATCTTCCCAGACCAGGGCTCGAACCTGCGTCCCCTGCATTGGCAGGCAGACTCCCAACCACTGTGCCACCAGGGAAGTCCCTAAACTCAAGTTCTTATCTAAATATCCAGACCCTGGGTGTGAGCAGGGGTATCACACTGTGAAACGCACAGGCAACAACTCAGAAATAAGTGGTTGTTTTTTCAGAGAAACAAAAGTTGTTTTTCTCATCACACCCTGCTGCCCCCCCACCCCACCTCCACTAAATCGTGTTTATTTTTCTTTCTCTCTCTTTCTGATCACACACTTGCTGTTTCCAGTGGTGGCGCTGGCTGTCCTGGAGCCTGTCCCCCATCCCTTCATACCCACCCCCAATAGTGATGTTGCTATTACTCCTGGCATGACAGCCTCATGCCACTGGGTCATCTTTGGCCTTCAGCCAGTAAGATATTAAGATTTCAGATCAAAGAGCAATAAAGCACATAGAAAAGCTGCTAAGGGTCTCTGAGGAATGTGAATGGGGGGGGCCGATGGAGAGGGAGGTGAACTTTGGGTGCCTTGGGCATCAGGGATTGTAAGTGATGGACACCAGAGGCCCTGTCTACTGAGGAGAAAGATATAAGGCCTGCCTCTTAATTTGCTGGCACATGTGTGTTCAAGATGAAAATTAAACTGCAAATGATACTGGAGAAAACTGCTGACAATAATGTTGGTTACAGCTGTCGAAGCTATAAAGCTGGAAAAAGGCAAAAAAATTGGTTTAAAAGTGCATAAGGAATACCAACTTCAGTTCCTTATATGAACGGCTTATTATTTAGCCTAATTACTATCATTTTAGGAATTATGCATACCATTAAATGCTTCAGATTTCTTTGTGTGAATTTTGTCTTATTACAGTGCTAGAGTCTGTTTTGTCAGCTGAGTCATGGTAGTCTGTACTCACATTGACCGATGGATCTTACATTTGATCTATCCTTTCTGTGTAAGTTCCTAGGTTACTCTTTAGGTAAATCTGACCTTTCTAAGATTAGCTACTTTGCATATCTTGTCACACTAAAGGATGGGTATTTCGTTATAAAAGACAGCAAACATTGTCAGGAGAACAGGCAGACATTAGCAGATCGCAGATTTTTTCCTCGCTTACTCTGTGGAACTTAGGCATTTACGTTTTGAAATACTTCTCTCTAGTATGCCCAAGTGCTTAGTGGGAGCCACTGACGGATGTTCCTTCCTACTTAGGATGAAGAGCGGGGATGGGAAGACGAGTGGCTGTGAAACCTTATAGAATATAGAATAGCAGGAGGAGAGGAAAGGAAAGAGGCTCCCTCGAAGAGGAAATGAGTGCTTTACGGTCATCCCTCAGTATCCAAGGGGGATTGGTTCAAGGACCCCCAGAGTACCAAAATCTGAGGATGCTCAAATCCCTTTCAGTCAGCCCTCCATGTGTGGGCTCTGCGTCCACAGATTTCAACCAACCTTGTGGATATGGAGGGCTGACTGTATGTGTGGAATCATGGCCACTGAGCTCAGAAGACTTGAAATGGGAAACCTCAATAGTTGTTGGTTTGTATTTCATGAGACAAGGAGGTGAAAGAACTTAGTTTTGTTAGTCCTTAGTTCTCTTAATTCTTAGTTGGTTTTTTTGTTTGTTTGTTTTTGTTTTTGCGGTATGCGGGCCTCTCACTGTTGTGGCCTCTCCCGTTGCGGAGCACAGGCTCCGGACGCGCAGGCTCAGCGGCCATGGCTCACGGACCCAGCTGCTCTGCGGCATGTGGGATCTTCCCGGACCGGGGCACGAACCCGTGTCCCCTGCATCGGCAGGCGGACTCTCAACCACTGCGCCACCAGGGAAGCCCCCTTAGTTGGTTTTGATTGAGGTAATGGAAGTGGTTTTCCATCCAAGAGTCATTCCTGTTTCCATGGTATATGTTAGAAAAACTGTTAGTAAAAACGTTTCTAGGAATATCATATATTTGTTAACTTGGAGAGTGAGTGCTTAGTAGACCAGGAGCATCTTAGAAGTTTATAGTTTTTCAGTTTTGCATGTCAAGGGGATGCATGGTAGGTGCTCAAAATAAATTTGTTGAACTGTGTTTGTGAATTCTCTCTCTGAAGAAATGTCAGTAAAGTAGATGACAGTAATAGTAGCTAAATTTACTGAATGTGTACCTTTGTGCCCGGCATTGTTTCATCTAATGGATACAACCACAGCGGGAGGCAGGTATTACCATCTCTTTTTACAGATAAGGAAACTGAGGCACAGAGAAGTTAGATAATTTCCCCAGTACATAGAAGCTAAGATTGAGCTCCCCGTCAAACTTAACTGCTTAATTAACTCTTACGTACTGTGTGTTCATTGTCTCCTGTGTTGATTATGTTGAAATTAAAAACTAGTTTTTAAATACTTGAATAAATTGGAATGATAAGCTACATTGTAATGACATGCACACATTTCCCAAAGAATATTATAATATTCACCATATTACTCAAAAGCAAAAAGTTTAAGTGCTCTGATTTTCTTTGGCTGATTTACCAAAGATAGTAGGATGACCATATAATTTATCATCCAAACTAAAACTGAAAGGTGATATTAACAATTATATGGTGATAACAGGAATAAGTGGTACTGTCCCAGCAACTGCATTATGCCATCACCCTACCGATTGTTGTTTGTCTGACTTCGTATTAAAACAATTCTTCACATTTTTGACCTTTTAGGGGGATTCCTCAATGTCAATGTAAGTGAAGTCAGTTTTGATGAAATTCATCACCTCTTCTCCAAGGATTTAGATATTGAGCCAGGAGGTCACTGGAGGCCTAAAGACTGTAAACCCAGGTGGAAGGTGAGGTCCATTTTTTCATAAGTAGTGTGACTGTTACTATGCATTTGAGGAAAAGTGTATTTGATTCAGAATATACAGTCAAATCCCTTTGTCTTGATAAATTTAAGACATCAAAATGTTTGTGTTTAATGTGTAAGTATTCACAGTCCAAATGTGAGTTAATCGTGTTACCTGTGAAGCTGAATGGCACCTGTGCATATACAGATACATGCTCCTGTGTTCAGTCTCTTGGAGATCCTGGTGATAAGTACCTTGCTTGAGATTGGCTTGGAAAACAGATGATTTTTCCTGTTCTGTTTGGAAGAGAGGCTGTGATTTCTTTGCTTCCCGCTGCTGTCCCTAGTGGTTACTGACACCTACAGGCATAGCCCCACCAAGGCCTGGAAACAGTGGTTTCCAGTTGGGCCCAGCATTGGGGTTCCTGAGTCCCAGCATTCTAAAGACGCTGCTCAGCGGTCACTGCAGGGCACAAAAAGAAGAACTTTGGGCTCTTCTTTGCCTCTGTTTCAGAAGACAGAGCACAGGCTTTTAATCTTTTTGATATATCAGAATCCTACTTTTAATGTTTTGTTTGAAAAACTATAAGGAAGTGGGCCTGCCCCTGCTGCTTAAAAAAAATTGAAAACCATGGTTTAAATTAGAGTTGTTCTCAGTACTGTGAGATAGGTTAATAAGCGCATGTTCATGTAATGTTATGTTTGAATAGGAAACAGCATTTATGTAATTCAAGTGAAAACTACTTGAATCAGATATTACACCCTGAAGGATTGTGCTGTAGCTTGAATCTGGAAACAATTTTCAGTTCCTCTTTTAAATATCAGTATTTTGCTAAAATGTTTTGTCTTTTGGTACCAAAAAAAGTCACTCCTGGGAAGGAGAATTGTATGCTGTTAAGCTTATGATAAAAGCCCTCTGACTTAAATGCCCTTGAACTCTTTGTGTTTGGGGATGTTGGGGATGTGTATTATTTACGTCTGCATCCCTAACGTAGAGCTTACCCTCTCTTGTATAAAGGGGAAGTGCTAAACCCAGTTTCGTTGAGTTGAGTTTATGAGACAGATACATGTCTTGTTACAAATTATTAACTAAATGTTTGGGGGTTTTTCCCTCAAACAAGTTGTAAAGCTGCTGAAATGGATTCCAGTACAGATTTTGGCAACACATTCTATATTACAGTTGTTTTATACTATTTCCCAGATCAGATTCGGATAATAAATGAATTTTTTCCTATTTCATGATTGAGTTTCCTCACATTTGTATATAAAATATGGCCCAATTTACATAATGTTACTTTAAAAAATGTCCTGGGCAAAATAAATTCTTTTTCTTACTTGGATGATGAGTATGTACGTTGAACGCTAACAGAAGAAAAAGCATACTCAATCACAAAGGCTGTGGGGTAGAATGGAGGTTGGTTCTCAGATGTATATTAATACACGTGATGTATACCTCTCACGTGTGCACTGTGTGGTATAGCAGTAGGATAAGTTGGGATCAGGAAAATTAAGTCTTCTTGTCCTTTCTTCAGTGGTCTACATCAGATGTTGGATTTTAAATTTTAGCGTTTGTTTTCGTCTCATTTTCTAGAGGAGAGGTATATCACACATAAGTAGTTTCTACTTACAGATTCTAGTAGACTGTAAACTACAGAGAATCAGTAGGTAACAGTATTGAAAGTGAAGTTTCAGGAGCCAGCTAATTCAGGATCTAAAAATTGGCTTATTTTATTTAGGAACTATATGGTACTGTTGCTCTTATTTCAGTTATGCACAAACCCTTCTCAGAATATAGTCTCTAGTTCTGAGCTACACAGCTACACAGCTCAAGGTATGAGAGGGAATTTGGAGATCGTTCAGAGGTGACCTATCTAAATTAATCAAATAATTTCCCCCCCCACCTCACCCCTGCTACCTGTTTACATTCTAATAATGCTCCATTCTAATCTTGGAACTGAGTTGAGAGAGAAGGAAACAAGAAGTAACTAGATTTATGTGAAACTTCTGCTATCAACTTGATTCTTAATATTTGAGGATCATTTTCTTTTAAAAGAAATACCAACTAAGTTCATCAAAGACCAATTAAGTGGAATTAATCTTCTAAAATTAGTGATTTCACCAATTCCTAGGTATTTTGAACATCGCAGGTCGCAGTGGAAGATTAAGCACGGGTCGGGTGCCTTGTAGAGGCAAGATTATTTCTAAAAGGGAGGTTGGCAGAGGAGCAAGGTGATGCTTTTCAGGTCATTAAAGTGAAGTGTTTACCTGTGATGTTGCCCGTGTTCCATTCAGGGTTCAGGTGGAGGCCTGAACCACTTTGGTCTAAAACCTAAGGCTTTAAAGAATCAGGCAACTGCTTGATGGGGTTATCTGCTCGGAGGCCTGGAGTTGTGTTTCTCGTCCAAGGCTCCTCAAAGATGGGCCTTAGCCACATGTTTCAGAGCTACCTGGGGTGTTTGGTAAAAAAGAAGATTCTTGAACTCAGACATTCTGATTCTGTTGGTGGAAAGGGACGCGAACCTGCAATTTTTATCGCGTGCCTCCTGTTTAAGAAGCTCCTGTAGGCACTGGAAGTGAGGGGGAGGGGAGGAGGGACCTGAAACACTGCAGGAGAATGAAGGCTTGGCAGCTTCTACTCTGTTCTGTCTTAGTCAGTGGCAGACAGCTAGTGCACCCTGAAAGGTAGGCAAGTCAGAAGCCATGTCATTTAGGGACATCGTAGCGGTAGTGTGCTTGAAGTTTGAAACTAGGACAAAATCTTGGTGGGGAAAATTTATGTAGTCAACATTTTTCTTGCTAATCGCTTCATGGTGAGTGTAGGAGAAAATGAGCAAGGATGAAAAATAGGTGCATAAATTCAGTAAGATTAGTGGTTTTAAAGTGGGAGCAAAGTGCGTGTGGATAATTCTGCTTGAACAAGAGGTGGTGAGGAGAGATTCATGAAGATGACTCTTGTTTTTCCGAAGGTAATGACCAGATGTTTAGTTCTATCTCCAGTGGAGATGCTTCAACAGGAGAGTGGCTCCAACAGCAGATTAGGACACCTGTAAGAAAGAATGTCCTGAAACAAAGGCTATTAAACCTTGAGATAAATTACCACAGATTACTGAGATCTTCTCTTCCTAGACAATAAATTGTAAACTGTTGACAGTGACATTCCACAGCTAAAGGAAGGGACGTGCCAAATGAATTTTTAGATGCTATTTAGCTTTGTTTTAATAAAAACTTTAGGCATATTCAAAACCTTTGATAACTGTCTCATTAATATGTGGACATGCATTTGTTGTAAAAACGACAGTTCAGCTTCTTTGAACTTGCCGTGACACTGGTCATTTTCTTTCTCTTATAATACTCTCAGTTTCCATATAATATTAAGGAGAAATCAGCTCAATATTTTAAATGTTTTATTGAAGAAATTACTGTATTAGGGGCCATGACAACCTTTGTTTATCCTTAGATGTTCAACTGATTACTCAGCCTCATTGTGTTTAATATGGGCTGTCTTTAATATGGACTCTGCAGCTTTTTAATAGCGTCTTTCCTTAAATATCTATAATGCGTCTTAACTGCTTTTATAGCCCATTTACATCATAGGCAGCCAACTTGTGGCCAAATTCAAAACCAAGAAGAGCAAGCTCGACCCTAATTTTGCTAGAAGTTATCACACTGATATATTTCAGATAAGGTCAGTGGTAGGGATTTGTACTTGCCATCTAACTCCTTTTTCTCCTTTCACTTTCATAGCAGTTTCCTATCCTAAGAGTTCCGGAACTGCTTTGGGAGTTGTATAGATTTGGGAATTCTGTGGAGATGCCAACAATGGATACTGAGGTCTGTCAGCAAGTCTCCTCAGTCATAAGGGAGTGCTCAGCACCAACTGTGGCCATTGTGTGGGGTACAGGAGGGACTCTTTTTTTTTTTTTTTTTTTTTTTGCAGTACGTGGGCCTGTCACTGTTGTGGCCTCTCCCATTGCGGAGCGCAGGCTCCGGACGCGCAGGCTCAGCGGCCATGGCTCATGGGCCCAGCCGCTCCGCGGCATGTGGGATCTTCCCGGACCGGGGCACGAACCCGTGTCCCCTGCATTGGCAGGCGGACCCCCAACCACCGCGCCACCAGGGAAGCCCAGGAGGGACTCTTAGATGTGGGTTCCGTATTGTTCTGTAGCCTCGTGGTCCTCAGGCTCATAAGCCACGAGCCACCTTATGGAGCAAACCAAAGAAGAATGGGACCCAGCGTGGGGCTGGCAGAGGCACCAGAGCCCCTTTGGTTCCTACCACTTACCAAATGTGAATCAATGTAGACATGAAAATATCAGCCTCAGAACAGCCATTGTCTCTTTCTCTTTTCCACTATCTCATCATCATTAAGGGAAAATTAGTGGTGGAGTTTTTAGTTTAGATGTCTTCAATTTTATGAAACCATGTATTGTTCTCTTTTAAAATAAAACTATTTTAATAATTTAAAAATTTCTCTCATGTATGATCCTGGTAATGTAAAATACACAGGTAAATGTTACTATTTTCTGTTGACTACATCTAATGTCATGTCCTGATTTTACAAGTAGGATCAGATCCTAAAGCTATGCATTGTCAATTATTTACATTTATTCATTCATCAGTAAAATTTATTTGGTATAGTTGAAATTTTAATAAGTCCCATGTTTAATGTTGTTACGTAATTTTCTGTTTAACCAGTTTATTAGGCTGTATTTAAAAATCCAAAATATAGAATGACACATAGACATTGTTATTAGACATATTTTGATTCTTATGTTCTTTGAAAATCTAATGATTTTGGAATTTATAATTTTTTTGGCATTTTTTAATTGGACTATAGTTGATTTACAGCATTATGTTAGTTTCAGGTATATAGCAAAGTGATTCATTCAGATGTACAGCAAAGTGAATATATATATATATTCCTTTTCAGATTCTTTTCCATTATAGGTTATTAAAAGATACTGAATATAGTGCCCTGCGCTATACAGTAAATCCTTGTTTCTTGTCTATTTTATATATAGTAGTGTGAATCTGTTAATCCCATACTCCTAATTTATCCCTCTACTCCCCTTTCCCCTTTGGTAACCATAAGTTTCTTTTCTACATCTGTGAGCCTGTTTCTATTTTGTATATAGATTCATTTATATCATTTTTTAGATTCCACATATAAGTAATATCATATAATATCTGTCTGTATGATTTACTTCACTTAGTATGATAATCTCTAGGTCCATCCGTGTTGCTGCAAATGGCAAATATTTCATTCTTTTCTATGGCTAATATTCAATTGTGTATATATGCCACATCTTCTTTATCCATTCATCTGTTGACAGACACTTAGGTTGCTTCCATGTCTTGGTTATTGTAAATAGTGCTGCTATGAACATTGGGGTGCACGTATCTTTTTGAATTAGAGTTTTCATCTTTTCCAGATATATACCCAGGAATGGGATTGCAGGATCGTGTGGTAGCTCATTTTTAGTGTTTTAAGGAACCTCCATACTGTTTTCCATAGTGGCTGCACCAATTTCCATTCCCACCAACAGTGTAGGAGGGGTCCCTTTTCTCCACACCCTCTCAAGCATTTGTTATTTGTAAACTTTTTGATCATGGCTCTTCTGACTGGTGTGAGGTGATACCTCACTGTAGTTTTGATTTGCATTTCTCTAATAATTAGTGATGTTGAACATCTTTTTATGTGCCTGTTGGCCATCTGTATGTCTTCTTTAGAGAAATGCCTATTTAGGTCTTCTGATTTTAGAATTTATAATCTGTAGAAAACTTATTTGTTTTAATTTCAGTTTTTAGAAAATTCACAATTATAATAAGGCTAGCTAAGCTCAGAAATTGCTAAGAAAAGCAATGGTTAGAAAACATTTTAGCTTTTTCAAGGGCAAAATCTGAATTGTAGGGTCACTTGACTTGTATGGTGAAGTTTGGATCCAGGAAAGAGGACTTGAGTAAGTGATGATTGATCATTTTTCATTTATTCCCATATTATAGTAGCACACTTTGTAAACAGTGATTTTTAGTCTTGATTTTGAGAGTCTTGATCATTTTTTTTCTTATTAGAAGAAGCATTGGTCTACTGAGAAACCATTTTAATTCCCGTAAACGTGTTTTTTTTTTTTTTGATTACATAAGATACACATTTCTTTGGTTTATTTAAGGGATGAATTTCTCTGATGCTCGTGCTTGTTTACCTTATCTTTTTTGTTGAGCTTAACATTTTAACATAATTTTATTATCATTTTTAAACTGAGTATTACCCTACCACTGAAATAAACATGCAGTGTATCAAAAATTTAATTGTGCATTTTGATTAGATGAAAAATATTATATTAATATAATTATCAAACTTCATTTATATTCCATGATATATCTGTTATATTTTTCAAAAATATCTCTAGACCAGGTGAGCCATGTTCGATACTAGATATTCAGGTGGAATCTCTTTTAAATTCAATTTAAAACCCACAAACTTATTATTTATGATCTACTTTAAAACCTAGAAATCAGTCTGGACACATCCCTCTCCCTCACTCCTTATATCCATTCCAGGAACAAATCCTGTTCATTTACCTCTTCAATGTTTCAAAAATTCATGCACTTCTCTTCTTGTCCTCTACCCGGCCTCTGTTCAGGCTACCATTACCTCTTGTCTTGACTTTGCATTAATCTCTAACCAGCTCCCTGAGCCCACTTTTGGTTTTCTCCAATCTGCTTTACACTGCTCTTCATAGTAGTGTTTGCCATCACCAAAGCTGATTTTATCACTTTTAAAATCTTTCCACGACTTTCATGGTTTCCATAGGATAAGGACCACAGTCCCTAGAACGGCCTTCAGAGCCCATTTATACCTCTCCAGGTTCACAAGAGCTTAAATGGCACAAAGGCAAGGACCTTGTCTGTTTTTGCCCATTGTTGGATCTCTGGTGAGAAAACTCATGAGTAAGAGAATCTCAAGGGTCAGTTTTTATCTTTTACCTCTAGGGCTTGCTGCTGTATTTATTTACATATGTGACTCTTTTGTTTTAAAGGTGGCAGTTCTCATTCCTTTCCGTAATCGCCATGAACATCTTCCAATTTTTTTCTTGCATCTGATTCCAATGCTCCAAAAACAGCGGCTGGAATTTGCCTTTTATGTCATTGAACAGGTGAGAATATTTTTCAAAATGGTAACTAGGTATACTAGAACGTAGTAAACTCTTAGATACTGTGTGATTAAAAGTGTGTAGTTTAAGGTTAATCCTTGGTTTTATATTTGGGTAAAATTCCATTTTGGATTGAGCCTGTTAATTGTGTGTACCACATTTTGTTAATCCTTTTATCAGTTGATGTGTTCCTATCATTTTAAATCATCTAATGTCTTACCTATTAAACTGAAATATATATATATAATTATTCATATTATCAGCTATTTTTTTTCTCTGTAAATACTTTAATATCAGTATTCCGTATGTACAGTTTCTTTCAGACTTATTTAAACCCTTTGGAGATATTTTCTGTACTTCTGTGTTTTTCTACTTCTGTCATCACCTGCTTTTGTACTTAAGGTGTCATCATGGATTTCTTCCTTGGTCTGTCCCCAAGCCCACTTCCCAAACACTAGGGTCCTTGCTGAATTTTGTCACTGATGGCTATATAGTATTTCTTTTTTTTTTTTTTTGGCGGTACGTGGGCCTCTCACTGCTGTGGCCTCTCCCGTTGCGGAGCACAGGCTCCGGGCGTGCAGGCCCAGCGGCCATGGCTCACGGGCCCAGCCGCTCCGCGGCATGTGGGATCTTCCCGGACTGGGGCATGAACCTGTGTCCCCTGCATCGGCAGGCGGACTCTCATCCACTCCGCCACCAGGGAAGCCCTGCCTCTGTTTTTAAAGGCATTTTCTCCTGCGAGTCCACACCATTGAATTATTTTGTGTATGTGATGAAGAAGTCTGCAGAGCAGCTAAGGTCCATATTTTATAAACGTCTTAAGTCTGAATCTTAGCCTTGATCAATATTAATTCAGGCCTGTATGTTTGATAGTGTGTTGTGGTTTTGAGCTAGTAACATCTTTACCACATATGAAATAGAAGAGTCATTTTCCTGCTGGACTGGTGCCAGAAGGGCTAAGCCTTTGACGAGCAGCTCAGAACTCCCAGTTAAATATAGAAGGGGGTACAACATATTTCCCTCTTTTCCTTTCCAGACTCCTAAAATGAATGAAAGAAAAAAACTTTTAATGAGTTATTAAACTATAAAGACAAAGAGATGGAAGTAGTTGAGCGATTTCAGCCCACTTCTGGGAGTCAAGAGGCAGGTGGAGCATGGACACGCCCTCCCTTAGCCCAGCACAGGGGGCTCAGACCCACGTGCTGTCAAGGGGGATGGTGACAAGAATTGAGTTAGTCTGCTGGACAAAGCCCCCCTGCACATCTCAGCCCTTGAAAGACGAACTGAAGCACTGGGCTAAACTAAGGGATTGTTTAAAAGTTTGATTGCAGAACAGTCAGATCCCTAGTTTCTTAAGTTGGCTTGTGCTGCCAGGTGATTACTCTGTTGTATCTTGTAGAAAATGAAAAGTTTCTCCGTGGAGAAACCAGCGCGGGTCCTGCCGGTGCTGACGCAGCCGAACTCTGGCACCTCAGAGCAGAGGCCTTGAGTCGGGTTGCCTGCGGACCCCAAGCGCCCTCTGTCCTTCTCCTTGTCTGACTGTTTGAAGCCAGTCGTTCGGTGTGAATCCCCCCAACCCCTTCAACTGAGGCAGGGCGTGAGTGGCCTCTTCACTAGAGAAGTAGCTTAGCCGCAGGGAGACGATGCCTGGTCTAATGTTGGGAAGTGTCCAGAGGAAGAGGCCAGTTCCTCACTTGATCACCTCCATGAAGCCCGCTTTCATTCATTCAACAAAGGGGAGACAGCAGGGGACAAGCCAGGTGAGGCCTCTTGTTCTTGTGAGGGAAGGAGGGCAGTAAATAATCATGTGGTATGTCAGGTGGTGCCCGGAGCTAAGAGTCGGGGCAGAGAGAGCGGTAGGGGCAGGGAGGTGTGCTCTTTCCTTCAGAGTCTTTACGGAAGGCTCTTGGAGGAGGTGAGGCGGGAGCGGCCCTGAACAAAGGAGCAGCCCATGCTGACGTTCGGGGATGTGTGTTCCAGGCAGGGCAGGAGAGCGCATGGTGTGTTTGTGCAAAGTGGTCAGTGTTGCTGGAGCGACAAGTGAAGAAAGACGTGAGGCAGGAAATCATAGGCGGGATAGACGCAGGTAATGAAGAACCTGGGGGAGGGGCTTCCCTGGTGGCACAGTGGTTGAGAGTCCCGCCTGCCGATGCAGGGGACACGGGCTCGTGTCCCGGTCCGGGAAGGTCCCACGTGCCGCGGAGCGGCTGGGCCCGTGAGCCATGGCCGCTGAGCCTGCGCGTCTGGACCCTGTGCTCCGCCACAACAGTGAGAGGCCCGCGTACCGCAAAAAAAAAAGAACCTGGGGGAGGACTTGGGTTGTCCCGCGGAAGGTGAGAAGGTGCTGGAGGCTTCTGAGTAGAGGAATGGCGTGATCTAACGGTCTTTGGAGAAGATGACGGTGCGGAGAGTAGACTGAGTGGGAGCTTCTGCCGCTGACTCGGGCTGCGGTGGTGTTGGAGGGAGGTGAGCAGTGGCTGGGTTTGGGCTACATTGGGTTTAGAAGTCAGATTATTTGCTGTTGAAGTGGACGTACGTTGTGAGCAACGGAGAATGGTCAACCAGGATGCAGGGTTTTTGTCTTGAAGGAGGGTGTCGCCGTTTTCTGAGCTATGGCACACAGAGCGCTGGCGAGGAGGGTTGGGGCTTCTGTTTCTGTTTCAGTTTGGCTTAGGGATTTGCTCGTGCACATGCGTGTGCGTGTGTGGTGTGTGTGCAGCCAAGAGTGCTGTGCCACAATCTCACATACGTATGTGGAGGTTCCCCTCAGCTTTTTAGTGCCTTGCTCTCAACTGTGAATGGGTGGCGAAGGGTTCCCACAAAAGGAGACAAAACCAATCCAACAAAAGGGATTATAGAAAATATAGACAGTGGAGGGAACAGAGAACATTTTTTTAAAAAATGAAATGAACAGTAATAAAAACTCATAATCACTGTCCACAGAGAGTGAAGGAAAGATAATGCATCTGTGAAATGAAAACACCATAAAGAACAATCAGAATAAGAAAGTTATCATAAAAGAAAATGTGATAAGTAAAACAAAACTTTCAATAGAATGGCTGGAAGATAAACTTAAGAAGATAACTCTTAAACTAGAACCAAAGCAGGAGAAATTAAGAAGTATCAATGCCTCACAGGGCTAACCACCTCCAAGGTGGTCCCCAAGGATCCTTGCCTCTTTGTATGGTCTCCTGCCACAACGAATAAGGGCTGACTTGTGTGGACAACCACACTGCAGGGTGACAGTGTGTGATTTTTGAAGCTAGGTCATAAAAGACATTGCCGCTTCTGCTTTGGTCTGTTGGATCACTTGCTCTTGGGGAAGCCAGCTGCCATGTCATGAGGACACTCAAGCAACCCTGTGGAGAAGAACTGACTTGCCAGCGTCATCTTGCTGGCTGTGTGACTGAGTCCTCTTGGAAGTGGATCTGCCAGCTGACGCCCAGACATCATGGAGCAGTGATCAGGGATCTTTGCTGTGCTGTCAGAATTTCCTATCACAGGTGCTTTGAGCATAATAAATGACTGTGGTTTTATTAGCCACTAGTTTTGCTGTGATTTGTTACACATCAGTAGATAACAAATACACTTGCTAATCAGAGTTCTGAAAAAATATAGCAGGAAAAAAACGGGGTTGGGGTGGAGTAAAATGACCAAAGAAATAATATAAGAATATTTTCCAGAAGCAAAGACATGAGTCTTCAGATTAAAGGGGTCCACATGTACACATGAATAAAATATAGAGCTTTAAAGCATATTATTTTGAAACTTTAGAATGCAAATTAAAAAGGGAAGGTATCAAAAAGGTTCTGTAGGAAAAATTACCAGTGATTATGTATCAGAATCATATGAACCTTCTCAGCAGTGCTGATACCTAGAAGATTGTGGAGCCACATGCCGTTAAAATTCTAGGGGAAAGTAATTCTTTTTTTTTTTTTCCCGGTACGCGGGCCTTTCACTGTTGTGGCCTCTCCCGCCGCGGAGCACAGGCTCCAGACGCGCAGGCCCAGTGGCCATGGCTCACGGGCCCAGACGCTCCGTGGCATGTGGGATCCTCCCGGACTGGGGCACAAACCCACATTGGCAGGTGGACTCCCAACCACTGCGCCATCAGGGAAGCCCCGGGGAAAGTAATTCTTACGTAGAATTTTTTACCCAGTCGGAATATCAATCAAGTGTGAGGGTAGATTGATGGCATTTTCAGTCATTCATTGGCTAAAATATATATATATATATAATATCCATGTGTGTGTGTATATATGTAGATATATATATATATATATATATATATATATAATTTTTTTTTTTTTCTCCCGTGGATCCTGAGATAGGAAGCTGCTGAAGGATGTTCCTCAGCAAATTGAGAGAGCCAAGTAAAGGACACTGATGATGTAGGGAATGAAGAGGAGGCCCAGGATGATAGTTGCACATGGTCAGACCAGTCAAGACTGGAGCAAGACGCAAGGGCCGTGGCAGCTGGAGTTGGGCTTGGGGGGCGGGTGGAGGAGGAATCGATAAATGGTTTGATGTGTTTCAATGATTGCATCAGTTATTAAAAAATACAGGGCATGCCTGCTGGGGCTTTTGTACAAAGTAATACTAGTTATATAGAAAAGTAAGAAAACAGAAGACAGTTATGAATCTCAGTTTGAGAAAGAAAACAGAATCATAATTTACTCAACAGTCATATATATACAGTCATAATAATGCAAATACCATTGACTTAACAAAAAATTATGACATAACTCTGTTGGGAGAATGGATAGAGGGACAGTGAATGGGGGGGTATAAATCCTCAATGACCATGGTAAGAAATCAGTAGTGTCTAAAAAGTTAATGAGGCAAGGGGATATCAAAACTTTCATTACCTTGAAATGAGGAGATAAGTACCAGAATAAACTACTAGAGGTGTGTAAATGTATTGCTTTTGGAAGATGAAGGTGGGTTAGACATAAAACTTCTTATTTTTATTATAAGCCATTAAGTATTATGTCCACATTTAATAAAAACAGTTTTTTAAATCTTAAAGGAAAGTCATTTGTTCAAACTGGTGATGTACCAGTAATAATATTATAATTTAACTGCCTTTCCTTTTTATTCTCTCCATTTCATTGGTGAGGAAAAGCTGTAAAAAGTAAAGTGATTTCTATTACCTCAAGTTAGTGCAGGACCCAGGACTAAAAATTAGTTATTTTTCACTTTTGAGGGCTCACTCTGGTGATGACTGCATTGTGCATCTCATTCACTTCTTTCATAATCATTTTTTGTTTTATGTTTTGGAAATGATTTTGAGAAATACTGCCAAGGCATAGGTAAATTGCTCTTTAATTTTCTTTAGCTGTAGCATGAAACCGTTTATTGCCAATGCACCTTAATATAATTTTCCTCGTAAGTAAAGGGAAGTGGTCATTATATAGGAAGCTGGGTTCTGTGTAATAAGTTCCCACTTTCTTTGGTCCCTTCAGATGCTCTTGGTCTTTATCATAAACAAGCATAATAAGAATAGAAATTGTTGTCTGGACACTTTATTTTCCCTAGTAATAAAGGAAAATGGTTATAATAAAGGAAATTGGGTTTTGTGTAATAAGTTCCAATTGTTTTTGTCTCTGAGAATGCCTTTGTCTCTATTACAAGCATTAGTAATGCAAAGTTAGCCCTCCCTGGCCTTGTTAAGTAAGAGAAGGGTTACTGCTTCTTGAGCCACTTTGTTTCCTGCTTCTTTTAGTCTGGGCACCATATGGAAACTTTGCTAAAAAATACAACCTATATTATTTTCAATGGCTTTATTTTTTTTCCTGGTCATAAATAATCTATATCCTGATACATTTGAAGTAAAACAGAAACATGAATTATATCATTATATAAAGTTGATGATCTACCAGTGGCCCTTACAATAACGGTGTTTTCTTGTGTGTTACCAAAGTATAAAATTATGTAATAATTTAAATAGTATATTTGAAAATCCTGAAACATGTTTATTATTTTATCCGTTTGGTTTGTGTGTATTTATTATTAGCATTTGACCATGATTCAACAAGTTATAAAGGCATAGAAAGAAGTCATGGCAAAGCCTGAGTACATTTCTGTTTTTCTCTTTGTGAAGACTGGCACACAGCCTTTTAACCGTGCAATGCTCTTCAATGTGGGCTTCAAAGAGGCCATGAAAGACAGTGTCTGGGACTGTGTAATCTTCCACGATGTGGATCATCTACCTGAAAATGACCGAAACTATTACGGATGTGGAGAAATGCCACGTCACTTTGCAGCCAAGCTGGATAAATACATGTATATGTAAGTAATGTACACTCTTCTTTTGCAGCACACCTGCAAAATCATATCATTGAAATGGTAGCAGCGTTATGTGCCTAGATCTGAGAGGGCTCAAGAGCCTAGAGAGTATCTTTAACTCCAGCCCTTCCTCGCAGGGAGCCGGGGTGTAGGGTCGCTTGTGGTCCATCCAGTCGCTTCCTCACACACAGGTTTCAGCGTGGGGTGGTGGGAAATAGAGCCTGGTTTCTACGGTCAAGGAAATGTGGACCTAACTTCTGATTTTCACGCTTAGCAGTTAGAGGGCTTGGATTTGCATCTTAGGACTTGGATCTCTGAACATTGGTTTCCTTGTTCAGGGAGCACTAGAGCCCATCCACGGGTTCTGCGAGATCCCAGGCGCTGGGCTGCCCCAGGTAGGAGCACAGCACAGGTTGGCTCCCCTCTCTTCCCTCCCCCAGGGTTGTTCCTGTGCAGTGAAGGCCCGCTCTTCTGCAGTATATTTTCTTCTTCCTAAGCTATGGATTCTTGACCTGCCTTTAATAAGAAGAAACATTTTTTCGTTCTCTGACTGGAGATGCCTTGAAATGATACTGTCATCGGAGCTGTGACAGTGACTTAAATTGACATTAAAGGTCTAATTTGGGAAAGAGATCACAGTTTTCATTGACTCATGGAAGTGGGGAGGAGAGAAAATAGCCTGGAGCAGGGGAGGTGTTGCCTTCATCACTGTTTTGCCTGCTGCCTCACCTGTCGAGTTAGAGAAGCAAAAAGTCTCAGTGATGAGACCAGGTGAATTAGCACTGAAACAGGAAGAGTGCCTTTTTTTTGTTTTTTGTCTTTTTTTAGACTGGTTGTTAATCATTAGAAAACCTTTTCCTTATTACCATAGTATCTGAAAGCCAAGTCTGGTGTTACCTTGGGAAGGTCATCCAGGTTCAGGATCTGATTCTTAGCACTTCTAGAAACTCAATTTTAGTCAGCCCACTAGAGTCAAATTAAATTTAGCATAATTGATTTTTACTAAAAGATATCATAAATGTCATATAAACTAGGGATTCTAAATTAATTTTTTATTTGAAAATATTAATTTCTAATCAGTAAAATACTCATATCTACCTAGACTAATCCCAGGGTGCATAGGGTATCTTGGAAGTTGGAATAGAAATTAGAGAGAATGGCAGCAGAGCAGGGAACAGGCCGGACAGTGCATGGGCTGAAGTGTGATGAGGTGTCCCTGCCCACAGTGGTGCCCACGCCGTGAAGGCTGCTGACCAGAAAGCTCAGGTCCCCAGAGCAGTGTCTCTCTCCCTTTGGACAGTGTCAGGTAAACACTACTAGATTTGTGTTTGCCAGGCTTCCGTTTTCTGTTCTTTATCTATTACACCTTCATTTTATCTAATCTTTTTCTATTCTGGGTATAGTGCAGTTGATTGTTTCTGCTTTTAAGCAGAACACTAAATGGAATTAACGTGCTTGGCAATTTATACATGTCAGTGAACACACACACACACACACACACTTATCCATCTTTACCTATCTACTGATTTCAGGTTTCTCCCAAACCACTAGCCTGGGCAAGCATAATGCAACTGATTTGGGAAACACAGTGGTGCCATGAGAGCTTATTGGCCCTATTGGACCCCAACTGGTATCATAACTAGAATCTAAGTTCCCCAGTGCAAGCCTCGTGAGGTACCCTGGGACACCGTGGTAGACTTTGGGGTCAGTATTGCTGTTACTGTCTTGGGGTGCCTCTGGCCCGGTGTGGGACCAGGATTGCTTTGTCCTGCAGCCTGGAGTTCTCTCTGGGAGCTGCCTCTCTCATCTTCTGTGGCCACACAAGGTCCCCGCTGGCACACAGCACTTCCTCCCTGCAGAGAGTGAATCCAGAGTCCTTCCAACAAAAAAGTGAAATCTGCCCTCTCTCTTCCTCTGAGGCAGCTTTGCTTTAGTCCTGGCCAGACTTCCCTCAGTGTGATTTTCAGAGGCTGCGTGTGGTCGTGTTTTCTCTGCTGTTCCTCCACATTGGCCTCGTCCATTCAGGGGCTCTGGCACGTGGCTCCCCAGTAGCACATTTAGGGCCACAGGAATTTATTCAGGACTGCAAGTCTAGGGATGCTGCCTCAACATCAGAAAACCTGTCTGTTTCTAAACAAACAACTTTGACAGATTCCATGGAGGATGAGTTAGAGAAAGGTAAGGAAAATAAAATCCAGATTTAAAAATATAGTCATTTCTCAGAGAAAGGCAAGTACTGTATGATCTCACTTATATGCAGAATCGAAAAAAAAAAAAAACCCGAACTTGTAGATAAAGAGAACAGATTTTGGTTGCCAGAGGCAGGGGTTGGGGGTGGATGAAGGGGATCAACAGGTACAAAATTCTAGTTATAAGACAAGTCCTGGGATGTAATGTATAATGAGGTGACTCTAGGTAACAAATACTGTACTGTATACTTGAGAGTTGCTAAGAGAATAGCTCTTGAAAGCTCTCATCATGAGAAAAAAGTAGCTATGCATGGTGATGGATGTTAACCAGACACATTGTGGTAATCGTTTTTGCAATATATACATATATCAAATCATTATGTTGTACACCTGAAACTAATACAGGGTCAGTTACATCTCAAAAAATTGTCATTCTTCTAACTATTAGTGCATTAAAAATAAATATATTTGTAAATATCCATGAATATTTTGGGAGTGTAGTCCAAAGAGAGAAGATCATTACAGGAATAGGCAGGTAGTTTTTTCAAAATTAAATGCAAGACTTGTTTTTACTAATTTATATTTATCCTAGTCTATATGATAAATAATGTATTTAATAAATTAAGATCAATTAATTTAGGAAATTAGTAACATCTAACATTGCCTTAGCAGCTATTGATCAAGTCTAGTTTTGGTGTGAAAGTAGACCATTTTTGAACCCTAGGTTTTGAGTCTTATAAAGTAACAATACTCAATATTAAATTTCAGTTACCACAAGTGTTTTGCGTAACACAGTTAGATGTACTTGTTTCACTAGAGTGTAAAGATGTTTTGTTTCTTGATGTACTTTACTTTTCCCAGAATATGATTTAATCAACATAATTGTTTATATGGAAGTAGGGGTATATTTTGCAAAGCATGTAAAAGACTGAAAACTCGATTTCATGTGGCAAACAGTTTTGATTTCATTTTTAGAATGCTATATTCTGCTTTCTTTTTTAGTCTTCCTTATAAAGAGTTTTTTGGCGGTGTAAGTGGACTGACAGTGGAACAGTTCAGAAAGATCAATGGTTTTCCTAATGCCTTCTGGGGATGGGGAGGAGAAGATGATGACCTCTGGAATAGGTATGTTGAGGTACAAATTGCTTAATAATGGAATTTCTATAAATTTCCTTTCTATTAAGTAAACTATACTTTTCTATTCCAGGAAAGGATTCTTTGGGGTGGAAAATTTTTGAGGTTCCTAAATCCTGCGTTGCGTTTCTCCCTTTTTTATTGAGAGTAGTATCCTTTTGAAATTACTGACAGCGTGTACATTAGAGCATTCTTTTGCATTTTAAATTGAACTCACATAATCTATTTTTATGTTAGATTTTATTTCTTAATGTATTTTCATTTCTGTATGTTGTGTTGTAGGGTTCACTATGCTGGATATAATGTAACAAGACCAGAAGGGGACCTGGGAAAATACAAGTCTATCCCTCATCACCATCGAGGTGAAGTCCAGTTCTTAGGACGGTAAGTTTAATATCATCTTTAGATATCAAGGTTTCAAAATTATTTAATTATGAAAGATTTATAAAAAATGCATTGCACTCCCCACAGAAAACTTCTGAAGGGGATTTTCTGTCGATATCATTTTTGTTTATAAAAGTAGAGCATTTTGTGCTTGTTTTGAAGAGATATACATATACATATACCTACATACACACACATATATGTATTCATGTAATATTAAAGAGCCCAGTTAATTATTTATGTAAAAATGTTTCCTTAACATAAAGCGTAATGCATTTTATTTCTTAAGGATATCTAATGTGTAAGAGTGCAAAATAACTTTTTTTCAGGTAGCATTTTAAGACTAGTAAAAATGTTAATTTAGAATAATGGTCTAGAAAGATTTTTAATTATGCGTAAGAACCAAAAATTTTAAAGAGCTTTAAGTGGTTTAATGATAAGAATGACCTTGAGCGTATTCCTCATCAATTTTTCTTTTCAAACATGTTTCTGTTACTTTTAATTTTTTTCTCTAATGCTATAGGTATAAATTACTAAGATACTCAAAAGAGCGCCAGTACATCGATGGGTTGAACAATTTAGTATATACGCCAAAAATACTGGTTGATAGGTTGTATACAAATATATCTGTAAACCTCATGCCAGAGTTAGCTCCAATTGAAGACTATTAAAAGAAGTAGCTCTCACGGCAAGATAGACCACAATGCTGGATCGGGAACTTGGAGTGCACTCTTAATGGAGGTCAGTGAATGGATGTGTCACAGTGCCCTGGGTGGTGAGAAGAAGAGCCTGTGTTCTCAGTGTTTACTTGTGGGATTGTATACAGTCACCCTTCTTCCACCCACCCATCCTCTATCCTGAGACACACCCCATGGCGAGCACTGCAGAGACCAGATGCTGTTGCTTAAGTCTGGCAGTCAAGAGAGCTCCCTACAAAGAGAAAATTTTTATACTAAAATCTATAGTTTAATTCAAGAGAATGCTTTATTTCCATTTAAACATATTTTGTACATATGTGATATAAATTAATGTGTTCAAATTGTTGAGAAACAAGATGTGTTGGCAGTTTTGCATGTAATGGGTTATGCCTTTATGGGACTTTTATAAACATTTTTTTATTTGCATGGAATAAAACAATGTAAATTTATGTCACTAAACAAAGGTTAACCTTGTGTGAAATGACGGAACTGTCAGTAATTGACAGCCAGCTAATACAGTACACTGTTATACTAGTTTTGAGCTTTATACCGTCAGCTTTTTGTGTGGACGAAGTCACAGCTTCCTTAGGGTTTTAAAGGGTAAGAAGAAGGGACTTAGCTTTTCTTCCTACGGAGGATTACCTCTTTTTTTCGCCTTGCTTGCAATCTCATCGGATTTTGCTAAACCGCAACCATATTGTTTGTGTATATTGCATGAGTATTATTACCAAGAAAATCTTAAAAGTTATGATGTGACATGATATAAAGGACCTCTTTATGTTAAACGTCTCTCATGTACCTCTGGTGTAAGTGTCAGGGATTTTGTGCCTCAAAAAATGTTCCCAAGGTTGCGTGTGGTTGTACACTGTATTTTTTTTGAATTCATAGTAAGCAGCGCTTTTATTATTTCTAGTTCAGAAGAGCCAAAAAAAAAAATCTTCATTTAAAAAAAGCAAAACAGTTTTGTAAAAGATTGAGTTATGGAAAACCCAGTAGTATTTATAATATACAAATGAATTATACTATTAGGTAAGAAATTAATTGTTCTATTTTTATGAAGATAAATGCTTAGTAGATAAAAACAAATTTTGTTTGATTATTAGACTCATAGGATTTCAAGTTTGGAAGGGATCCTTTTTAATGTTGGCCAGTTTCATTCAAACTACATGTATTTTTTTCACCTTTAAGATATCACATCTCTGGTGTTAATTTCCTCACAAAAGCATAAATTAATAGAATTATATTAAAATACATTATCAGTTATTTAAATGCATTGGTGTTAATAAGACACTTCTCTAAAAACAGGTTTCTCTACCTGACATCAAGTATATTACTTACTCTTAAATTCGGATGACATTTTCATAGCAAAACCAAACAGTGTCTTTACTTTGAAAATTATCAACTATGGCTAACCAAAGATTCTTTAAAATATCTTAAGATATTTTCACAAATTTAAAACAAAAAATTAAATCTCTATAAAGTGAATCTTCAACAACATGAGGAACAATAGAAATGGATTATTCATCTAACACAGAAATATGGTTATTTATCTCTCAGGTTGTAAATTTAATTTTGAAGTTGTCATTTTCTATGGCAAATACTAGTAACACAAATGACCACAAACCAAATCATAAAATAACTGAAATTCTTACACTTTGAGAAAACTGGTAGCTCTCGGTTATGATACCAAGCAGAATTTTTCTGCATTTATTTCTTAGAAATATTTCCAAAATATTTGTTTTTCATTTCTTTGCTGGTAACTCAGAATAATGAAAAATCAAACCTTCTGAAAAGCAAGGTATTTGTTCTTAAACTGTGTATCTATTCACTTTCTGTCTCTCATAGCCAATGTAATTTTTTAATTTGACGAAATGAAAGAAAGTAGGTTGGGAAAGTTAACATTTGTTGATCACTAACAAGATACTAGGGACATAGGAGCATAATTAACCCAATAATACTTAAATATTTTAGTCATGGGGGAAATTAGGGCTGTTTCTGAGTCTTATTAGGAAAACATATTTTTAATATGGAGCTGCCCACATTTTGGAATCTTCTCATTTTGATACACATTTTTATAGTTTCAAGAGAACTCCGTTCTACTAGTATTTGTCTTATTTTCTTGGATTAAGTCTAGTAGTAATTTTTGTTTTAGGAGTGGGCCATGAATATTCCGCTATTTTCCGTTTTGAATACGGTGTGTCATCCTTTGAAAGCCATCTCAGTAGTTTGCTTTTTGTCTTTTGTTTGTTTTTATTTTCTTTTTAAGTGCAGACCTCAAATTGATGCCTATAAATAGTAACTTTTATATGTTTGCATATAAGTGACATAGCTTTGCCCAGCTATCTTCATTGTATAAAAATAACTGTATTCCATAAAAATTAACAAATAGATTGCAAATGCAAACTATCTTTATAGTTTGGTTGATTTATTAGTGAACATGTATTGATTACCTACTCTATCAGTTGCAATGCTAGGTATGTCTACAGAAAAAATATTTCATTTCTAAACAAATCAAGTCAAGCAAGTTGAAACCTTTCTAAAATTATGAAAACATCCTCTGATAACTTATGTGTTGTATTTCTTAGTCTCAAAGTCAAGAAACGTATATATGTGGACATAGTTATGAGCTCCTTATGGCCCTACTGGGAAACTTATATAGTGCCTTTCAACTAGAGAAAGTAGTAATGATTAATGGGCCTGTTTGTAGAAAAGAAAAGGAAAAAGTGTACACATTTGCTGTAACATTATGTCTCATTCACAGTGGAGATGGTCATTTAAGTCTTTGCCAAAACTGGGGTTTAATGAATATTTTTTTAACTCTAATTATAAATTTCTGTTTGTATTTTGTGAAAAGGTGTTCAGTAAGAAAAGCTTATTTGCAATATTATGTAAATACAAAAGTATGTATTAAAGCTTGCTTATTCTCCTTTCCCAGCCAAGAGGTTGATATCCATTTTAAAACAAAATGGGAAAATATCCAATACAATATTCTTCTTTTGGAAGCTCTGTACACGTGAAACCAGACTTTGTGTCATTTTATTTGGCCTTTGCTTATCTCTGCTGTATTTCGTTGTGTACTTTTCAGACAAATACTGGTACTCTAGATTTATTATCTTTTATTTGCAAATATGCCAATGAGAGAACTAAAATGGTCATAGAGTTTATCAGAAAAAGGAAGTGTACTTAAGATTATTTTATTTATTAAGACCTGAAAGGCTTCTATATAAATGCACTGAAATAAATGCTAGTAATTTCTTGTACTCTCATTTTTTTTCTTTTTTTTTTTGCTTCTCATGGAAATGTTTGTACTTTTTTATCATTGTCTTTTATGAAATATAATGTTCTAAAGACCTGGTGTGATGATGTAATTATTTTCTCTCGGGAACTTTTTTTGGGTTATCTGGGGCTTTGTTGTGTTTGTCTTCCTGAATTCCAGGTGAATTGCTGGTGAATACCTTGGTTGCACTAGGATTACACCATGAGTATAAGGTGATCACATATGCCTTTGCAACAGTGTCTGTTAAATACATTTAGAGATCACCTCATAGCTTGGACCTCAGAGGGGACACCGTGACATTTAAATATTTTTCTTCAATGCAATTAGTAATCTACTGTATCAAAATGAATATTTAAGAAGTCATTTTTAGCATAACTTTCTTCTCCCTGCACAACTTCAGTAAACTAAGCTGGTGTGTTGTGGGCAATTCCCTTCTTGTTTTTCAGGTATTAGGAGTCTGAATATCTTTAAGGCAAACAGTCAAATCTCAAAAATACCTCAAGACTAGATTTGCGTTTGGGACTAGATGGTGAGATTATGACTTTTATCAACTTTAATTATTTGTGTGATGAATTCTCAGTATTATTAATCTGCATGTGTAGTACGAGCTACCAGAATATTGTCCACTATATATCACAAATAAAGCCAATCATTAAGTCATAATCATGTAGTCATGCAAAGCCATAAAACGGAGTTCTCTTAGTCTGCCCCAGGTGCCTACCTATGGTATTAATGTATCTTCTGATGAGTCATGCCAACTTAATTTAATGGTTTTATAATTTTTTTGTTGTCTTTATTTTTTTCTTCCAGTTTTATTGAGATATAATTGACATACAGCACTGTCTGAGTTTAAGGTGTACAGCATAATGATATGATTAAACACCCATCGTTTCGTAAAGATGCAAAAGAAAAAAAAAGTTTCTCCTTGTATGGATTTAAGGCTGTGGAGATATCCTGGACCAAAATTGTTTTATTTAGAAAAGGCGTTTATTAAGGAGTACTCTATTGCTATTGATTTAAGTGACTTCAGAAAAGATAGTGCTATATCACTCAAAATTATACTACAATTAAAAGAAAAATATATGGGTTGAAAAATAAAACTTGTATTTTTCTCAGCACACTCCTACAACATATTTTGGTGGGCCTGAATTCCATTGTTAATTTAATCTTCCCAACTCCATTAGTTGAAGTCTGTGCTCTGGAGGATCTCCAAGAAGCATCAGACATTGCCTACCCTCAAGGAGTTTACTGTCCTCTGTGTGTAAAACTGAGCGTGGAAACACCTGAAAACCCACATCCTATCAAATGAGCTGCTCCTTTGTGCCCTCTGCAAACTCAGTTTTATATTTCACTCATGCAATATTAAAGAGCCAACAGAGCATCCTGAAGGAGCAGCTTTTCTCCCCGTGCAGAATATTTCTCAGCTGGAAACACTACACTTCAGAAGGATAGTTGAGATCAGTGCTTTTCTGCAACAGACCTTGAGTATTTGCGGTTAATCCTTAGTAGAACTGTGTGGAAGGTGGTAGTTATAAGCAAAGGCTCTGGAGCAGACTGATCTGAGTTTGAATTCACAGATTCCCTATTATTGGCTGTGAAATTAGAGCAAAATTTTAAACCTCTGTGGTCCTCAATTTCTTGGTCTCTCAGTGGAGGACGATGGGAACTACCTGAGGATTGTTCGGATGGTTAAAGCAGCTAATTCTAATAGAGCACTTAGCACAGTGCTGGACTCTTGAGCAGAAGCTTGGCTTATATTAAGTCAGTTTTCGGCTTTAGAGTGACAAGTTTTTCTTTCATGCCAATTGTCTTGCGTCATATTTTAAGAATGATACCGCAAAATAAATGTTGTCACAAGGCACAGATACTGTGATGAAAGAGTTTGAGAGCAGATCCTGAAAACACCTGCTTGATTTATCAAGGAGAAGGTGTTCATTTACCTCTGGGACATCATTTCCATCTGAGGTGGTTTTTAAAGCATATTTAGTTCATTTCCAAGGATTCAACTCCTTTTACACAGTCCTTCCTCCCCTTCTTCCATTCCTTCACCTGCTCTTCTCCTTTCTTCTTCTACCACCACCATTGTTAGAATCAGGAAACATCATGGTGGCTGTTAGTTTCCCTGGAGTCTTAGTGAAATCCCATGAGTGCTTTCGTTCAGGCAGAACAGGGTCACTATGGGTAACCAGATTTGCCCCACATTATTCCATTATCCCTTGACCTTGTATAAATGTCATTTTGTATAGGATAATTATGCAGTCTTTCAGCCTGTCTAGCAGCTTCTGGCAGGCTGGTCTCTAGTCTCTCCAACCCCAATATTATAGGGCATTTATTAAGCACCTGCTGTGTCTCAGGCACTGGGCTGTTCTGGTGGCGTGAGAGTGACTTAAGACCCGGTTCCTTCCCCCAAGGAGGCTAGAGCCAAGTAAGGGAGATGCTCGCCAAGGGCTTCTCATGGGAGCCAACCTCACCTCTTTTCCTCTGTCTATCTTATAACCTACTTGGAAACCCAACAGAAAAAGGGGCAAAAGTCTCAGGCCACATAAACGAGGGGAGTTCCCAGAGTTCCACCCACAGGCTCAACACCACAGAGGAGATGGGGGCGGGGAGTGGGTGGGGCGATAGGGTTTGGCCACCACTGCTCCTCAGTGGGGGTGGGAAAGGCCCTGGCTATTCTTAGGGTGCCCTTCTGGAGAATAGACAGTATGGTTGAACGGTGCCTGCTGGTCTGCACCCTTCTAGGTTCTCAGGATGTGGAGAGCAGGCATTTCTTGAGGGGCTTTTTCTCTTTGGGTCAGTTATGGACATTTCTGGTTGCTGACCTCTCTAGCACCCAGGCTGGGATATCAAAGAGGCAAGAAAAGAACTCCCGGGACTCATGGCTGGGTTGTTCCTCGAGTCTCTGTGTCCTTGGGCAGTTGGTCTGCCTTACCCCACCTTTCGGAATCTTCTGGTAGGCTTCTGGTATTTGCATCTGCACAGAGGAAGTCCAGACAGGAAGGGTCTTGACTCCTGTCAAGGCCCCAACTTCCATGCAGGGCTCCGACCCCCCTGCAGTGTCGGCCCCAGGCAGGACCCCCATCCCATGCTGCTACTCTGTGGGGAGGCCTGGAATAGCAGAGCTTCTCTGCCTTTCAAGACAATGAGGCAAAATCCACTCAGTAGGCTTTAGTTGTAGTTTTGAGTAAAGGAACCCTTTTTTCTTTTGGCCCTGGGCCTAGGCAGTGGCAACTTTAAGAGTCTCACGCTATACCAACTGAGCTAGCCAGGCCCCCAATGGGACATTTTAAATTGACTGATTTTATGGTAGACATTCTCGGTGACTGAGTTCTTGAAATCAATCCAAGCATGCAGATCCTGAAACTGAATATTTGAACGAGGTTACTCCCAGGAGCTGGTAGTCTTTTAGTGTTTCCCAGCAAACTGGTCCATTCCATGGTGCCATTTCTCACACGTCTATATGAGAGGGAAAAACACCCTGGTAAAACCCCAGGGACTTTAAGGGCTCAGATGAGAACTATTTGCCTACCCGGATCCACCCTTTCCATTCATTCCTTTGGCAAATGTTTACTGAGCACTGACTATGTGCTAGGGACTGTCCTCCACATACTTGGAAATATATTCCAGGGTATTTTCCAAATCACTCTCCTGAGGAAGGCTGTCGAGTGGTGTCCACTCAGCTCAGCGTGAGTCCTCATTTGGGCAGCTGCCAGGGCTTGTTCCAGCCCCAGTGTTCTCTCCCAAGCCCACCGTTGCATTCCTGCCGTATACGCAGTTTCCCAACCTTCAGCCTCCCGGGGAGTGACATTAGTGGCAGCGGCAGTGGGTGGGTGACTGCTGAGCCCCTGGGGAAGCTCCACATCTCAGTGTTTGTTTAAGCAGCTGCAGGTAACCCCTCTCTCCTTGCTGGCTGACAGTGATTCCGGAACAGACCTTCAGCATTTGCACTGATTGCCAAAGATGAATTACCATCTGCCTTGGCTTTAAATTAACTGGGGCAGTCCTAACCCACAGGGAATGGGAAGCTAGGAAAATGGAATTGATTCTGAGCTTATTTCCATTTTGAAAGGCAGGAAAAAGTCGTGGGGCTGAAGCAGGGGTGGGAGTGTTGTGTTCTCTGAAATGAGAAGTAAAAGGAAGGAATGGTCATAAGACTGAGGGTTTGGGTGAGAAATAAAAGTTCTTAGAAGTGTCACCTTTGTGAACAAAATACAGGTTAAGGCATAAACACCCTAAATTTCTTTGTTTGGCAGGTGCTATCCAAATGTTTCAGGAGGTATTTTAATATTAGTGAGTTTTGTTCTCTGCCTGTATGTGTACACACAATGCTGACTTCCAAGGTATGAGATTGAAAACTGGCTTGATGACTTCAAGCTCACTGTGGCTAAAATTGAACTCACCCATCGCTGACTACAAATCTGCCCTCTGCCCACATTCCCGAGCTCAGTGACTGGGTGGTCCGTTTAATCTGCTGGCCAGGACCGATTGATGCCTAAAACTTCATGGACTCCTCTAATTCTCTCCCCTTTCACAGCAAAGCTATCACCACTATTTTCTGATTTTTTGTTCTCAACAGCTCTATAGACATTGAGGAAGAGGGTGGGAAAGCAGCTGCTGGCATTCGGGAACTGGCCTCAAGTTTATTACAAGCTAGTTTGGGCCATCGTTGCTCTGTTGGATACGACAGTCTCACAGAACATCAAACAATGTCGGTCTAAGACCACGACAAAGCAAGAAAAAAGAGAAATCGCTGAAACCCACAAAATCCCAAACCTCCCTTTTCACTAAAAGGAGAAACTATTTCTGCTTTACCAGTCACAGCTTTGTGTCTGCTCTGGTCTGCCTTCCCTACAGATGAACTGTTGAGATCTCAGTCATAGAATTGTCCCCACTTTCTGATGGCGTCCAGTCTAGAGAGCGGAGTCCCACTTTCTTAGACTCTCCCCCAAGCCACCCAAGCAAAGCCCAAACCCTGTGATAGGGTCTGTCTAATACTGTCTTAGTGAGAGTGTTGTGTGTTCTCTCTTGCCGGGATGAGTAGTAAGTCCAACTGGTTCAGCTACACACGTGTTCCGGGTGGATTGGGGCTGGAGAGTACTGACACACTGTCTTCTCTCCATTTGTTGAATCTTGTTTTCATCACCGGCCTATAAAGCTACAACAACAACGTCATGGCTGTGTTTCCAGGTTCCAGGGTTCTTCCTCTCTGTCTCCTCTTTCTTGCTGCTATGAGATATTTCCTTCCCACCCACACCAGCACAATACGTGCTGACTTTCTGTTGATCAAAAACGGGGCATAGAATATGACGTATTGACAACATCAATTCCTAACTATAACGCACTCAGATGAACACTGATATCACTTCTGTGGTATTCTTACCAAAAACAATAATTTCAGTCCAATCCTGAAAAAATGCCAGGTGAGTCCAGACTGAGGGTGGTTCTCCAAAATAACGGATATCAGTACTGTTCAAAAGTGTCAGTGTCATGAAAGACAAGTGTTATGAGTTAAATTGTGTCCTCCCTCAAAATATATGTTTAAGTCCTAACCTCCAGTACCTCAGAATGTGATTTTATTTTGAAATGGGGTCATGGGAGATGTAATTGGTTAAAATGAGGTCACACTTGTCACAAAAAGACAAATACTGTTTGATTCTACTTATATGAGGATCTAAAGTAGTCAAATTCATAGACACAGAAGACAGAATGGTAGTCCCCAGGGGCCATGTGGAGGGGGCAAAGGGGAGTTGTTGTTTAATGGGTATAGAGTTTCAGATTTGCAAGATGAAAAAGTTCTGGAGATCTGTTTCACAATAATGTGAGAATACTTAGCACTACAAACTGAACACTTAAAAATGGTTAAGATGATAAATTGTATGTGTTTTTTACCACAATAAAATGTATATTTAAAAAATAAAAGATGAGATTATAATCCAGTAAGAAGGCAGCCATATGAAGGCAGAGACACATGGTTCTCTCAGTTCTGGAGGGTAGAAGCCCCAAATCAGGGTGACATCAGGGCCATCAGCCTCCACTCCAGCCTCATTTCCCGCCACTCCCAACCCTACTGTGACAGAGATGGTTGTTGACCAACACAGATTAGTGCTTTTTTCCAGACTGTAGAGTTGTTCTGGGAAATGACTCTCAGCTGGGGACCATATTGCTCAGTGCATCTGAATGGGACCGTGTGACTAGTTCTGGCCTGTGAAATGTCAGGGAGAATCATGTGTGACACTTCAGTGCAGAGGCAGCTAATACCATAATTTCTTCCTCCAGCCTGCTGACTAGGTGTCCCTTGAAGCCACAAAATAAATCAAACTGGGGCCCTGAGTCACCATGTGGAGGAAAGCCACCTCCATGTGGAGGGTCACCAGAACATGAACTTCTGCATTGGACTTTGCACTCATGAGAAATAAACTTTGTGTTCAGGCACAGAGATTTGGGGTTGTTTGTTACGGTAGCACAACCTAGTGCACCTCAATACCCACTACGATCCAATATTCTAATCCCCCATCTGTTCTCTCAATTTATCAAGCTCTTTCCCTTGGCCTACTCTTGCAATCTCTGCTCTCCTTACTTAGAATACCTCCTCCTTTTCTACCAGATAAATGGCTAAGAGTCAAATTTCAAACAAGTGCAACTTATTCTGAGTCCCTCTCTGACTTCTCCAGGCTGTTTGCTACTCCCTCTTTCCCACTCTCCTGCCAAGGTATGGTGCCTTGGGCCATAGCCCTTGTCAAATCACGTTGACATAGTTATCTTCTTAAAAGAATGTGAGCGCTTTATACGCAGGCACTGGATCTTATTTAGGTTCAAAGCATCTAAAGGAATGCTTGGCGTACAGCAATCTCTCAGTACATGAATTTCGGGTTAGTCCAAGTGAGTTGGGGGTGCGAGGGTTCTCTGATCACATCCCCCAGTCAGCTGCCTGTGGGCTCTGGTCATTCTGAACCGGATTAGAGGGCTTGAGTCACTGTAAGTCTGTCCCGGTGGAGCTGGGCTACTCTTGAAATCAGCGAAGCACTTAAAGGAAATGCACATAATAAAGAAGAGGACCCTTAGAATTTGCCTTTTGCTATTCACCAAAGGTGAGAGGAAAAGAAAGCTCTCTCATTTTCAGAATGTGTGTTTTTAATAGCTGCGGATGAGGTCGAATATGTGCTTAGCTTGGAAAACGTTGGAAATTTGGATTTCCCCCAGAGTTCAGCCAGAGATGTTCTTTGAGTTCCTTTGCATTTCTGTCAAATTTGGTTTCTTTTTTTTATTCGAGAGGACAACAGGGGAATAAAAAAAAGCAAGTTCAAATGGTGAAATGGGAAGTGCTTTAATAGGAATGTTTTATTGTCTCTGCCCGAGTTTCTAACATAGCCTATAAAGTGAAAGCCCTGCTTTAATAAAAACGGAATGCTGTTGGTTACACGAAGTCCTGTCCCTCATCCTGCAGGTCCACCGAAGCAGGTGCCCCGCACTCCTTGGGGCCGCTGATGAGGGCCGTGGTGGAGTAGGTGCAAGGGCTGAGCAGGGCCATGATGGTATAGTGGCGGTGGCCAGACTCGGCTGTGACCACCTAGGAGGGAACACAGACCGGATTGCTTTTCAGCAGAGCCTGCAAATGTGAGTCACAGACAGAGAGACCACTCCAAGTCCAAAGAAATTAGTTTTACTTTCTTATTTTGTTTTCTGGAGCAGTGTGAGCAAAAGGCAAAACTCCAAATACGCTGGCCAGCTAAGCCGCTGGAGCCTTGCGCAGCCCTTTCCACCAGATTCTTTACTCCCGCCTGTATAATCAGGTCTCTCTCTTTTTTTGGCAAATTCACACTAAAAATCAGGGTGGCTCTAACCTGACCGAGGGAAATCACAGAGCTCCTAATTGCTCACATAATTAGTTGATCTTTAACGCTGACCGACACGTCTGGATTCTATTTCCACGGCAGCCATCTGTTTAACACGACTTAAGGAATTATTACAGACAAGGAAGACGCAAGGAGATTGGGCCCGTGGATAACTCTGAGGTTCCCACTACCTCATAGGCAGAGGAATAGAGTGTGAAACAAGGGTTACAAATGTGGCTTTATTTTTATTATTATCATTTTTTTCTAGCGTGACTTCTCACAGGAAGAAAGCTGAGGCACACCTTGAGGCTAAACCCAGCCTGGGCCCTGGTGGTAAATATTACTGCTCTTCCCCTTACTGGCCCCGTGACCTTGACAAGTTATTTAACTTCCCTGTGCCTTACTTTCTTCACCTGTAAAATAAGGATAATAATAGGAATGGCTCCAATGGGTTGTTTACAAAGATTACATAGGTTAAATATAGAAACAGTGGTGGCATATGCTTGAAAACTGTTATCTATTGTGTTGCTATTATTATTATGAATTTACTGTCCCTGTATGCATTGTCCGAAATCACTTATCCAAACCTCTGGAAGCCAGATGTGTTTTGGAATGAAAAAATTGTCAGATTTTAGAGAAGTAAAATGATGCACTTATTTTTTGCTGTATAACACCCTAAGTGGGGTCTGGAGGGTTGCCTAATAATCCAACATATTAATATTTCCTCAGCAGACAAACAATAGGATTCAGTGGAAGGAATGAAATCTCTAAAGAGTATCTTGTAAGTTCAGGTCATGTTACTAAATCAGTTATCATCAAAGAGAGAAAAAGTTTGCTTTTCAGAGTTTTGTGGATTTTTGATTGTAGAAATGGGAAAGGGAAGCTGTGCTAGTATAGTACGTTCCTTCCGACTTTTCCAAGGTGTGCAAAGTGCAAACGGTGCATTTTCTGGGATTGAAAACAAACAAAAAATAAAAAACAACACAAGCATCCATCCACTCACCTCTGCATATTCATGGAAAGGGGAAAAGCCAAGTGACTTCCAGTAGGATTTGGTGTCTAATTCTACTTTGTATATTCCTTCTTCAAGTTTTTCATCTGTTGTGAGCCCATGGAGCTCCCCAAATTCACTGGTTTTCCTAGAAGGTGCAAAAGTCCACGTTAAGTTAGGCATTGAGGGAATAAATGCCATTTTGAGGTGACACCACACACACACACACACACACACACACACGCACACATGCACACACATAAGTGCAGTTTGTGTATGTGATTATATATATATGTGTGTATATATATATATATATATTTTTTTTTTTTCCTCAACTAGTTCAGGACAGGGAAAATTCTAGTAACTGTCTAAAATTAACTGACAGGAAATTTGTCAGGAATATTTCAAAACGCTCATTGTAGATTTTTTTCTCTTATGAGGTTTCACTTCAAAAAAGTCATTACGCATAAATACACTACCTTGTGTCATAAATACACTACCATATGTAAAATAGGTAGCTGGTGGGAACCTGCTGTATAGCACAGGGAGCTCAGCTCCGTGCTCTGGAACGACCTAGGTGGGTGGGATGGGGGGTGGGAGGGAGGTCCAAGAGGGAGGGGATATATGTATACGTATAGCTGATTCACTTCATTGTACAGCAGAAACTAACACAACATTGTAAACCAATTTTACTCCAATAAAGAAAAAGAAAAGAAAACAAAAAACCACACTGACGTTTTCTAGAGAGGTACACTTTTAACGTGGGATCCTTCATTGCATTCACTATCACCTATTTACTCTCCTGTAAACTGATGCTTCCAGAGTAACCAAACTTTAAAGCATTAATATAAACACGATACCTCTTTTAATTGCAATAGACACATTCTTAAGTCATTCAATCCAACAGGACCCATTACTAATAAACAAAAAACACATTTTTGGCCGCTTCCCCATACAGTACAAAGTAAGGAGGAAAGTAAACGGCTTCCCCAGCGAGGGGTCTTTTCCCCTCAATGTTTCGAGGGGGAAATTGTAGATGAAAACCCTGGTTCCAGGCCAATGGCAGGAGATAGAGGAACATCTAGAAACTCAGGGGAGCATTTGAACTGGGCTAACTTGGGGCTTGTGGGTGAGGCGTGGGAAGGTCAAAGAAGCTCTAAGCATCATGGTGGGGGAGGAGGGACAGCCCAGGCCACTCAGGAAGGCAGTTACTGAAGCTGTGACCTCCCTGGGGCCCACCTGGCACCCAGGTAGCCTGCAGCAGAACCAGCCTGACCGACGGGTCCATAGTCCCCGGGAACCACCAAGGGCAGATTGAGCTGACTGCCGCTAATTTGGAGGACTTAAATGATGTGCAGTTTCAGGAAAATTTGTTTTTATTAACTTGTTGGATAATTTGATGTGACGGGATTTTGTTCGTACGTAGAAAACTGAGAGGAGTTCTTGCTGTCAGTTGAAAAGACTGTTTGACGTTTTATTGCAATGGGTTTCCTTTCCCGAAAGCTAAAAATCTTTTCAACGTACTTCTGTGTCTACATGTTCCAATTTAGGTTTTAGCAGACTAATTGCCAGACAGTTAACATTTAAAAAAAAAAAAAAAAGAGTCATTACGATTCAGGGTTGGTGTTTGGGCGAAGGTTCATAACTACCCCTGGAAGTGGCCATAAGCTTCTCTGACTGCGGTTCCCTTGGGGAACCTGGGGGCCTCACTTCTCTCCCCTGTTGTGTGAGGGTATCTTCCAGAGGCGGTATCATTTGTACACATAATGGGGACCCCAAAATACAAGGAGAAACCCATATCTGACTTTTTCATTGTTTATATGATTAAGCTCCTTGGTGACTCTTTGCCATCAACAAATACTAGGTAACTCCTTTTTGTTTTTAAACTAGGCAATTTCTGTTTCCATGTAAGTACCTGCTCAGTGGCTGGTGTTAGAAATCACTCTCCATTAGATAGCAAAAACTAAGACAGGTAAAAATGGAAGTTGTCTTTATTGACTCTGTTCATTAGCTTCCCACCTTTCTTCCTTGCCAGGAAGAAAATATTGGATTTCCCTTTTTTGTCTTATCATCAGAAAAAAAATTCCCACAAACACCTGAATGTTTTTTTTTTTTTGGCCTTTTTATTTATTTATTTATTTATTTATTTTCATCTGAATGTTTTTGGCATCCATTCTGTCTCGTGCTTAGAATATTCTCTTAATGTGGCATTTCCACAGTGTTCTTGGCATTTTATAGAAACATAAGTGAACTAACAAATAAAAACTCAGTGGAAACCACACTAAAGAAAATGACCTTCCCAATGATGGATGAAGAATCATCATGTGTAAAAAAAAAAAAAGAAAAGAAAAAATTCTATTTCAAGAATCATCTTGGGATTCATTGAAAACCCACAGAAACTCTCTTCTCAGGGGACAGAAACACTTAGCAGTATCGCTCGGTACTGAATATTTCTTTGTTGTTCATTCTTTTAGTTGGTTGGTTTAGATTTTACTAATGTGCATTTTTCTTTGAAACTCTTGCTAGTGGAGGTGGAAGAACTCTGTGAAAGTTATAGAGCATCTGGTGAATGTGAGAAGTCATTTGGGCTCCCAGCGGTGGGGCATGGTGAGGCTGATCTGTGGCTGTGCTTGCTATCATGTGTCTTTCTCTTCTGTGTCTTTTCTTATGGAGCTCGATAGCCCCAGCCTCACAGAGTAGATGCTCCACCAGGGTTTGCTAGCAAACAGCCCTGGACTCTGGATGATCCAGATACACTACAGACAGTCACCTCCCCCATGCAGCCCCTCGATTCCATTCCTTTCATTAATAAATCAACACAAATTCTACATCTTTCCTAACATTCCAAGACAAGGAGTGTTATGCAAGGGCATCAAGGAATCTGGAATTCCTGAAATTATATACACATTTTTGTATGTGTGTATATGTGTATTTTTCTGGGCATGGAGTTCATAGTTTTCATCACCCTTTTCATGTGGCTCATGACCCCAAAATATGGTGAAGTGTAGGGGGGAGTAGGAAGCCGCCCGGAATGCTGTTCAGGATCCTGGTCACTTGCAGCTGAACAAGGCAAGAGGGCATCCTTCTCAGAATCCACCTTCCCTCTGCCCACATTTTCAGTTTACTTGGTGGACCTTTAGTGAACGATGTTGTTAGGGACCCTTTGACCGAAACCACCCGCCTTGGCCAGGTACGACAATAACTGCTTGCCTGAGTTGTCTCACAACAGGAGGTCCTGATAAGGAACACGGCACTGCCTCAGAAAACTAATCGGGAGAACCCGAGAGGGGCCAAAAGGAGGGAGGAGAAGCCAGCCCATAGGTCCTGCCGACCTCCCAGAAACCCTCGAGCTAGAATCCATCTTGGCAGAGAGATGTGCCTGCCACCAGGAAGGATCTGAGTCAGACCAAATATGGGCACGAGCAAGATGATTGGCCAGAGACAGCCGGAAACTAACCCCATCACCATAAGCCCTGAGACTGCGAGCCACGTGGCAGAGCAGTCCTCCTGGGTTCCCTTACCCTGCTGCTCTCCACCCGGGCGCCCCTTCCCAATAAAGTCTCTTGCTTTGTCAGCACGTGCATCTCCTCGGACAATTCATTTCCGAGTGTTACATGAGAGCCCACTCTCGGGCCCTGGAAGGGGCCCCCCTTCTGGTAACAATGTGAGCCCCTCTCTCTAACAAGTGGCGGGGGAACGGGAAGGTATAACCAAGTCCTCCATCTGGGTTCCCCGGGCAGCTCACCCCGAGGCAAACGGCTCCCAGTTCTCGTCAGCAGCCTTTTTGAACACTTTCACGCCCACGTTCACAGCAGGAATGCCCTGGACCACATCTAGGACTTTGACCATCAGAGGACACTTGGGTTCACCAGAGCCCTGGGCAGAGAGAAGACAAGTGACAAGTCAACAAAGTTGGTCAGAGTGACAGGATGCGTCCTTTGTGGCCTTCGATTTGGAGCGAGGCAGAAAGGACACGCGAATCCCATTTCCAGCTACGGAAGTGTTGATGGTTAATGAGCTTCCCTCACTCAGTGTAGCAAAGACGTGATTGTCTCCAAAGAAGGAATGGTTTCTGCCTCTGGACATGCTGTGCTCCAGCGGGGGCGTGTATAATGAACTTGAAGGGAGCAAATAGGCCCTCTGAGAACAGTTGCTTCAGTAAGCCTCGTCATTTGAGTGGAATTACTGCAAAGATGTACTGTGCCATAGGACTAAATAGTTTTTCCTGAGAGCATTTTACTCAGTTGTTGCCGTAGTGATTCCCTCTTACTAGTTGCTGTAAAATAATGTCAGATGATTTCATGACCCTTGTTATAGTTTTAGTTAATTCTCCTAGGGGATTTAAGAATTCTTTTTCTTTTTCTTTTTGGCTGTACTGCATAGCTTGCGGGATCTTAGTTCCCCAACCAGGGGTCAACCCGGGGCCCGCAGCAGTGAAAGGGCCGGGGCCTAACCACTGGGCCACCAGGGAATTCTCAGGATTTAAGAGTTAGATATCTGACTAGAACGTTGTCTGCCAAGCCTTTCAGAGGTTAATCACTACATACTTTTTGATTAGCTAAAGGGAAATCAACTTTACCAAATGTCAAGCTTCTGAAAACTCAATAGTAACAGCTTCTGGAATATCGGATCTTTATTTCTACCATTTATCTGAGGAAATTGAGGCATCACTGCAAAGCCATAAAGGAGAGCGCCCAGGATCCAAGCCCCAGTTCAGTGAGCTCTGCAGAATTTCATTGTTTTTGAAGTTTGAATCAATGATGTTTAAAAATATATGCTGGGTGCCCTGGCCCTACTAACAAAAGCTGGTTGGCAAAGCAGGAAGGAGTCCCTTCTACTTCGTCCACAGGAGACATATGAAAGGACTTCAAAGAGTCGAACACTCACCACAGGGCTAGCCTCAGACACAAATACCAGTCCAGCGAGGCAAAGGAGGAACAGACGGGAAGAAGCCATTCTGCCAAGGACTGGTGGGTCTCTGAGAAGGGCTGCTCCCAGCTTCGGGCTTTTATACTCACTTCTCCCCAGCCAGCCTCCTGAGCCCTGCCAACCTGACTCCAAAACCTGCTGATTCTGACTACTGACTTAGTTAACAAAGGGAGAATAAGTAAGCCACACAAATATGAAACTTGCCTAGACAGATTAGAGCGTCAGAACATTAGCTCTATGAAATATTCTTAACAGGTCATGTGACCAGCTAGATCACCAAAACAAAACAATCAAAACAAAAATACTCTTCTCCATGCGTGGCTGGATGCAGCAACGTTCTTGGAGATTTTATTCCTCCCTACCTATTATTTCTATGCATGTTTTCCATTTTCTATACATTTTATCACTCATTTTAAATGATAGATGCAAACTGTAATAACTTATTTCACATGGAATGACATTTGGCTACACAGGCTTAAATATAGTGCACCAGAAAGCATCGTTGCACTCGAGCTATATCCATGAGTCAACGAGGAGAAACCTTTGGCAGTGCTTACATTTGAAAAACCTATGTTTCAGCCAAACTAAGTCACTTGGAAGCTTGACTTAGCAATTTCTCCATGATTTTTGTGTTCTTCTGAGACCAGGTTCTCGACCCAAGGAATAATGACACATTTCAAACTGGCATCCACGAGCCTGAAATACAAAGAACCAGATATTTTTTATGGCCTCTCCTGCACTGAATGTGCAGAAACAAGGCTACCCAGCTGGCTTTTGTCAGAATCAAAGTTTCTGGAAGGAAGTAGAAATGGCTGTGAGAATTAGAAGCCATGGTTGACAAAAGGTTCTCTTTCTCCTGACCAGTTTACAAGTCCAGCAATTATAATCATTTGATGATTCATTGATCAAGTACCAGCTCTTGTGTGTATGTGTGTGCACATAAGTGCATGTGGCTTTGTTATGGGTTAAGACAGGTTTTGTCCTGATAAAGACGTATATGTAGAAGATGCAAAGAAGATAGACAAAAATTTTGGACAATCACATGTCAAGGGTGAGTCCAGTTTGGAGCACAGAGAGTTGGGGGAGCATTCCTTTAGGTGACAGCTTGGAAGAAACTGGACAAGAGGTGGTGAAGGGTAAGGGCTTTCAGGGAGTAGTGGAAGGGACAGGAAGACATTCCAGGAATACGGAAATGTGCAGGGGAGGAAACTGACCACAGAAAAACAACAAAGGAGCAAATCCAGTTCAGAGCATAGCTAGGAATGGTATCTCATAGCCTTAGAGACTGACTCTGAAGTAGCACTGGAAAGAGTTTTGAATTTGAAGTTCGATGACCTGAGTCCTAATTCTCTTGCCCGGTTTCCAGGGTGACCTTCTGTGAATTGTGTAATATCTCAGATACCCAGCTCATACATTTGTAAAACAGAAATACGTACTTTTCTACTTCAAAGAACTATTCTGATAACTTTTTACATGAGATAATACAAAAGCGCTTGATAACCTGTAAGCCACTATTCTGGTATAAAGTATAATTATAATTTAGTTCAACATCTCTGCTAAGGAGAAAATCCTTTCTCTTATATCTTTCATATATTGTCATCTACTATTCTCTGGACTATTTCCCAATGCTCAGAGCTTGGGTGGAGAGTCTGTTTTCTGACTGTGAATTCTAAACATTCGAACGTGCTCTCATGTCCCAAGTCAATCTTCCATCTATGCATCTTTGCGCTACTTTCTGTTAAAACCAAGAAATGTGTCCCATAGACATCATGACCTGGCAACCCTGGGCTGCCACCAGCCCATAGACATGTTATGTTTGGCCTGAGGAATCTGTCTTTAAAGTTTTTTTGAAATAGTTGTTAAAATTAAAAATTGAGACATATTGCATGAAAATGTGGATTTCTGGCTTCTCTTGAGAAATCAGAAAAGAATGTAGCATTAGGCCTATTCTCACATGTGATGATAATCTTCAGGCTGTCATTCTCAGACATCACAACAACCAGGCCTCTCCTTCGACTCTGAGGCTAGGTAACATCTCTAGTGGCACTCTCACGCTTGAGCTCTTTTCTCTCCTTACACATGTCTTGTTTCTCTCATCTATGTTCCTGCCTGGCCTCCTGGAAATTTGAGTTTGAAATTGCTGGTCTCCTGACAGCCATTTGAGTGATGAGTGACAGCTTATTTTCTATTTGCCAAATAGACATTCCGACTTCTTTGAATGATTCCTTTTCAGACACGTTTCCCAGCATCCTTATCACCCAGAACTTCCTCCTCTGATACACTCCCATCGGTGGTCAGTGCTTCTTTTCAAATGTGATGCTCTGAACTGGATACGTGCTCCAGGTAGAATCAGGCCAGTACACGGGACTTTGGGACAGTAACCTTCTTCGGAAGATGCTCTACTGCAACTGATGCATCCTGAATGCATTTGTAACTGTAATAGCTGCGACCACATTCCCCGCAACATAACACTACCCATCATGACCTCTTGGTCGCAATGATCAAAAATCACCATATATTATCCATCATCTCTGCTTTTTTCATTTATGAATCTTATTTTCAACTTTATTGAGGTATAATTGACAGACGAAATTTTAAGATATTTAAAGTGTACATAGTGGTGATTTGATATATGTATACATTGTGAAAGGATTCCCACCATCTAGTTAATGAACACACCCATCACTTCACATATTTATCTTTTTTTTTTTAGTGAGAACATTTAAGTTCTCTCTTAGCAGACTTCAATTATATAAGACAGCGTTGTCAACTATAGTCACCATGTTTTACGTTAGGTCTTCAGACCTTATTTATCTTATAGCTGTGAGTTTGTACTCTTTTACCAAACTCTCCTATTTCTTCCACCCCTCAGCCCCTGGCAACCACTTTTTATTCTCTGTTTCTATGAGTTTAACTTTTTTAGATTCTACGTATGAGTGAGGTCATACAATATTTGTCTTTCTCTGTCTGGCTTATCTCACTTAACATCATGCCCTCGAGGTCCATCCATGTTGTTGTAAATGGCAGGATTCCCTTCTTTCTCATGGCTGAATAATATTCCACTGTGTACATACATACCACAGATTCTTTATCCATTCACCCCTAGACAGAGACTGAGGTTGTTTCCATATCTAGGCTGTTGTGAATAATGCTGAACACGGGAGTGCAGGTATCTCTTCGAGATCCATTTCTCATGTCCTTTGGATATATAGCCAGAAGTGGGATTGCTGGATTGTATGCTAGGTCTATTTTAAATTTTTTGAGGAAACTCCATACTGTTTCCATAGTTGCTGTACCAATTTACATTCCATCTGCAGTGCGACAGTGCACAAAGATTCCCTTTTCTTTACATCCTTGCAAGCATTTATTATCTCTTTTCTTCTTTATGATAACCATTCTAACAGGTGTGAGGTGATATCTTCCTGTGGTTACCATTTATGAATTTTCACCTAAATACAGGAACTTATATTTATGCCTGATCTATCTCCTCATGTTAGTTACACCCCCGCTCCATCCATTTACACCCCCTAATAGTAGATTCCGTTATTCACTGCAGTAGCACACCCTCAAAGCCTCATGCCCTTGGCCACTTTGACTTGCTTGTCTTCTGAACTATCATTGACCTGGGAATCATTAGCAGAATTTGAACTTGAACAAGATAAGGAGGTAGAGGGAAAGTGAGAGTACAGGGAGCATCCCGAATCTGATTGTGGGATCATCAATAACTTACAGAGATAGAGACGATTTTTAATATAAAAAGAAGAGAAAATTCTGCCAGAGACCTAAAGAGCAGATGTAGATAAATGTGAAGTAAAAGTAAGAGAGCCTCAGGAGAAGAGGCTTATGGTGTTTTAGGTGAGAGAAGAGCAAAGCTGAGGAGGAAGGAAGAAATGAAGAGAGTGGGAATGCATTCTCGGTCAAAGGAATGCTGGTATGGAACAAATGGCAGTGACAAATACAAGAAAAGTCCAATGTTTCTTACCTGACAGGAAATTCGTGATGAAAGAGGGTTATAAGGATAAACATAAACTCCCAAAGATAAGAGGGCCTGCCTTTCCGTGTTTATCTGAGTTTGTGAAAGCTCTTTTAGAAAGATGGTTACATGAGGTCCACCAAGAGGGATGAATTAAGGTCAAGGGTCACCACATTCCTGGAGCCTTAAGTGGTTGCTGTAGAAACAGTGTTCTGTAGGGCGAATATCAACAGCAGTAGGATCAAGCGCCAGAAAACAAAGGTGCAGTAGTGAGACATTTCTGCTATAAATGTATGTCTTTTCTTAGCCATGTACTGTTTTTCTTCACATTCTGAGCATGGGGCTGAAGCCTAGATGTTTAGCTGAGGTAATAAAGAAGACTAATTTGATGATGCTATTCCTCCTTTTACTACAGAAATATGTGGTAGTTAATGAACAGCTCAGGACTGCTCTCTGTTTAAGGTTCTTCTGCCCTCTCCCTTCTAATGGACAAGTTTATCTATTAATTTTTTAAAATATCATAGATAAATTCTTTCTTCTTCATTTATTTTCTGAGGATGCATGTCAACTGCTAGCCAGTGATCTGTTGACCCTGAAATGCCCACTAATATTCTTGTGAGTAAGCTGATTAGCTAGAGTGGAGAGTTGGTTGACCAGGAGTTTGGACTGGCTCTCATGAAGGAGGGGGATGGGTAGGGGGGGGAAGACAGTGTTTTGGGGCCCTGGATATTTGCAGGCTGAAGAATTCAATTTCGTCAGCTCCCCTTGAGGTGACTAAGCCCTGAGGATTCCATTAATAGTAAGATAATCGTAAAAGCTTCATTTTAAAACCATAATACCAATTTAATTAATAGTCAGATGGTTGCTGAGTAAGCAAGGAATTAGAGCAAAGGGACTTGACTAATTTTTTGAGACTATTTCATCCAGCCTACGGGAGAGCCTAGAAAATTTCCTTACTTCACAACAGACTACACTTTTCTTGTGCTCGGAATGCTTGTTTCTGTCTTATCTAGTGTGTCTTTCCTCCGGGGATGGCTGAATAAATATGGAAAAAGCCTTTTCCTTTGTTTCCCATTCTTTCATTGCCCATGCAGGCAACCATATAATGGAATCATACAGCATGTAGCCTTTTGATTAGCCTTTTGTAGCCTTCTTTGTGTTAATATAATTCTTTTTCTTCATCCATGTTGCTGCATGTTTCATTAATTTTCCTGTTAATTTATGAGTAGTACTCATTTGAATGGATATACCACAATGTGTTTATCCATTCAGCATTTGGTGGATACTTCAGTTGTTTCCAGTTTTTGATGATTATCTCATACTTTTTACATGTAAGAAACAATGTTCTTAAAAAGATGGAGAATGTATCTGAGAACTGTAGGTAGTATATATAGACTGGAATGAATTGCCTAAAGAACTTAGAAACTGTGATGTGAGAAACACATTATAAAATCAGCATGTAATGTAGAAAAGCAGAGATATGCCAAGTCATCTTAATAGGGATTCTTAACCTGGGGTCCACAAACTGTTGGTGTCTGTGGGTAAAATTCGGAAAACCTGTGATATTGGATGGGAAAAAATTACATCTTTATTTATACAAATCCCTGACTGAAATTCAGCATTTCCTTAAATTATAAATGTAGACAACAAACCAAAAGTAGTTATTAGCAGTACCTGTGACTTTGTCACCAATAGAAATCACAGATATTTTCATATACATCTACTGGGTGGATATCTTTTAAAATAGTCTTTATGCTCATCACTACTTTGAAGTTATGGTAGTTATTAGACCCAGTGCTAGATTTTGTAATTAATAAAGATGCACACATATTATATCACAATTTGAAAAATATTTTAAAGTGTCATTTTTCAGTGTTATTGAGTTCCTTTGTACTGTATTTAATTTTACATACAATGAGGTTAAGAACTCTGAGGAAAGAGATGGAATGGACCCCAGGCCAGCATGGCATGGCTGTAATCTAATGGAATCTACTAGCATATACAAAGTGAGAAAATGGAAGTTATCCCTGAGATTCGTTAGCAGTTGAAGGAAGTAAAAAGGAAGTTGTGGGCTTCCCTGGTGACGCAGTGGTTGAGAGTCTGCCTGCCGATGCAGGGGACACGGATTCGTGCCCTGGTCTCGGAAGATCCCACATGCCGCGGAGCGGCTGGGCCCCTGAGCCATGGCCGCTGAGCCTGCGCTTCCGGAGCCTGTGGTCCGCAAAGGGAGAGGCCGCAACAGTGAGAGGCTCATGTACCACAAAAAAAAAAAAAAAAAAGGAAGTTGTAATATTTGTTGTTTGGCATGAAGATTTATAGTTTTACAAACAGGATTTTCCCTGGTGTAGGGAAGAGTGTCACAAAGACTTCCCACAGAAGTACAGAAATTATCCGTCATTCTGGCCTGTGGGGCTGATAGGTTTTTTATGGGATGTCACTACACTGAATTCTTATTTATATTTCAGTCTTTGTGAGCTTGGTCGCGAGAGTCCATCTCTGAGATTTCAGATGAAACGGTGGTTCTGAGCCTGCACAGTTGACTTTGGACATTGGTCAGCCCATGTGAATTGGCAAATTCACCCAGGAAATGCCCCCTAGGGAGATGGCCAGCTGGGGTCCACCAGGAGACACTGATCTTAGCAAAAGCCCCTCTTACAATGTCAACAATAGTAGTCGGGCTGGTGTGGTGTCACCTAGAAGGAAGGGACGGATACAACAGACAGTGCTAAGCAGGCAGAGACCAGAGGGACAGAGTGTTGAAGATGTAGTGGTAGATGATTCTCCAGCATTTAGAACCTGCGAAGATTAGACAGGTGCTCCTCAACAGAAAGACAGAAGGCAGTGAACTCAAACAACAGCCAAGTAAACCGAAGTTCTCATTTATGGAAAGAGCAGTCATTTGAATATTTAAAGGCAGAGGCCAGGGAGAAATGCAAGTTTAACACAAGTCAGATGTCCTAGCAGCAGCCATGTTTTCCCAAAACAAGGTCCTTAGTGTCCTGGAAGAGGCCATCCTGGACCACTGGGCCGTGAGAATGTAACAATGGGGAAATTCTTAGGTCGATCTGCTTCATCACTTAAAGATGCAGAAGTATGATTGATTTTTCAAGAGGTCTTCAAGAGGTCTCTTGACCTCGAGACCTACTACATGAGCAAAAGGGGTTAACCTACAAATCGTCTTGCTTTCCTGCATCCCCACAGGTGCAAACTCCTCTCTCTTCTCTTCCTTTTCAGCTTTTCTGTTCACTCGTGCTCACTGCCACTTACATCACACCCCTGCCCATTCCTTCCACTGAGTTCCAGAAAACTTCAATCCTTCTGTGCCCAAACTCCCCTTAGCTGGTGTCCCAAGTGCTCCGTCTACCTCTTCATCTTAACTGAAATCTGGTCTCTCCAGTGACTGCATTTCCCTTGAGCTTTCTTTAGTGGTACCAATTTCCCATCTACCAAGAAACCCTGGAGCCCTCATCACTCCCATTGGGGATGTGTTTCCTTCCCTCCCAGCCTGTGTCCCATGGTCAGTCTTCAGTGTCTCTCTCACCAGGCACCCTAGATACCTCTTCTCCTTAATCTTCTGCCATTTCTCCATTCGAGTGTCCCCTCACCATCTTATTGGAGGACACCTATGGAAGGTGGCAATGCGCTAAGCTTGCTTCAGGGAAAAGTGACAGAATTATCTTGATCATGTCCTCAAAAAATTCATTTAATTCTTGTGTAACCCTCATTTCAGCTCTATTATTCTTATATCCATATCCAGATCTTACTGATTCCTTGTTTCCATTTCTAGGTATTTTTAATTTAGTGTTAAACTTTTAACCTTCATTTCTACTATGAGCTATTCCGTGACCCTCATGCTTTCATCCCCCCATTCAGGAGAGAGTTCATGATTTTTTCTAAATCACCCCCCCCCATTTTTCACCTTTCTAGACTAACGTTCCCAACTTTGACCTTGATCTTATCAATTTGTCTTCTAAGATTATCCATTACCTCCTCTTCTCCCCACCTCTTTCCTTCCTTTATGCCTGAAAACTAACTCACGTCACCCAATGTGACACCTCCCTCCCATCCTTCTGTTCCCATCACCACTAAAGAGTAGTCACTTCTCCCTTCTTATCACGCGCGGCAGTGATGACAGTCTGGTTTCCCTGCTACTTCCCTCTTACAAGATAGTTTTTACTCCAAAGTTTCTTGTCATCTCTAAACCCAGAGGTATCCTAGCAGCCTTTCATCTTGATCCTTTCCTCCACAGCTGCTCTATATCCTCTGAGTAAGAACATCCAACTCCATTTTCTGGCCTGACTCATCTGTCCCCTGCCTCTCTGGGCATCCCAATAAGGCCTCCAACAACATGACTAAATGTGAGCCCCATATCGCCTATCACCTCCCTCCTTCTCCCCTCCCCCATCACTCTTTCTCCAAGTGACATTACTCTGCTCGGTTGGTTAGGGCTAAAACCTCAGGAGTTACTTTTGAATTCTCCCCCTCTTTGGCACCAAACTTCAAAAAGTAATAGCACTTCTATGTCCAAAATATTTCCTCCATTTCTTACTTTCTGTTTCCACAGCTGCCAACTGAATTCAAACCTTCATTGCTCATCACATAGTCTTTTGCAAGTATGTCTTAATTAGTCTCCTTCCTGCTAATCTATTTTCCATATAATCTTTTCTATAAGCTACTGCCAAATTAATCTTCTTAATGCATACCTCTGATTACATCACATCTCTCTTCAAAAGCTTTCTCTCACTCCCCATGGCCAGCTAAATAAAGTCGAATGTCCTTTGCCTGACATTCAGAGATGGCCAAGACTCGGTTCTACTCCATCTCTGTTGACAGCAATTGTCCTTCAAACACTAGCTGGACCTTGGACAGATCCTGTGACATTCTACCCCTGGGACCTCACCCCTTTCTCATCCTGTTAACTGCCCAAAGGAGCAAACAGAGCTGCCCAGAGGCTTCTTAGTGTGTGAAAGGCAACCCGCTAGGGAGAGGTGAGACTTGAGGCAGAGGTTTCAGAGAGGAGGTGGTTTCAGTAACCCAGGGAAGTGATGATGAAGATAATGGTAATGGAGAGAAAAGGTCAGGTGAGCAATAGTGATGGAGGTAGAAATAAGAGATTCTGCTGACATCACGAACGGAAAATGGGTGAGAGGGAAGAGCCAAGGTCTACTCAAGTACTTTAGCTTGGGAGGCTGTTTAGAAGATAAACTCATTGGCTTATTCATGTAGAAATATGAAAGAAAGTGAATCTAGCTTTGGACATGTTGAGGTTGAAGGGTTGATATCCAGGCATACAAGCCCTGATAACAGTTGGAAATGATAGCCTGGGAGATGGAGCTTGGGAGAAATCAGGTTGGAGATGGAGATTCAGGGTCACGAGCCTGTGGGGTGGATCCAGCATTTGGAAGTCACCGATAGACTTTAACAGTAAGAAGTCTGAGGATAGAACTCTGGGGTAAAGTAACATTTAGTTGATGATAAGAACAAGAGAAGCCTGGAACCTAGATTTTTCCGAGGCAGATGTTACCCCTCTTCTTTCTGTTACTCCCTCAAACATGTATGCCATTTGTCAGAGCTGTGTATTCACAACTTCTCTTTCCTGGAGCATTAGTGCCTTGAGAACAGAGGCAATGCCTTCTGATTTTTTTGTGTGTCCTATTCTTTAGTTATGGTAGGGCCTGGTACACAGGAAACACCCCAAAAATGCTGACCAAATAATTCAGTAAATGAAGGAAGAGTCACCTCCAGTTGCAGGTAGGTTTTGCTTTCTCTCTCAGTGAACCAAAACTTGCATTGCCCTTCACACCCAACTTTTGGCATTTCTGATGGCAGATCAACAATCTAACTGTCATTTTCCTATGTTCTTTTTTAAAAACATGTTTTAAATTGAAGTATACTTGCTGTACACTATTATATGTTACAGCTGTATAATATGTTACAGGTGAATTCACAATTTTTAAAGGTTAGACTCCATTTATAGTTATTGTAAAATATTGGCTATATTCCCCATATTGTACAATATATCCTTGTAGCCTATTTTATACCTCATAGTTTGTACCTCTTAATCCCGTTCCCCTGTATTGCCCCTCTCCCCTTCCCTCTCCCCACTGGTAACCACTAGTTTGTTCTCTGTATCTGTGAGTCTGCTTCTTTTTTGTTATATTCACTCGTTTGTTGTATTTTTTAGATTCCACATATAAATGGTATCATACAGTAATTGTCTTTCTCTGTCTGACTTATTTCACTTAGCATAATACCTTCCAAGTCCATCCATGTTGCTGCAAATGGCAAAATTTCGTTCCTTTTTAAGACTGAGTAATATTCCATTGTATGTATGTATCACATCTTCTTCATCTGTTGATGGACACTTAGGTTACTTCTATATCTTGGTGATTGTAAATAATGCTGCTATGAACATTGGGGTGCATGTATCTTTTTGAATTAATGTTTTTGTTTTTTTTTCAGATAAATACCCAGGAGTGGAATTGCTGGGTCATATGGTAGTTCTCTTTTCAGTTTTTGGAGAAACCTCCATACTGTTTTCCACAGGGGCTGCACCAACATTGTTCCATGTTCTTGATTGCACATGCCAGATGGAGCCAGACTGAGTCTGAGCTCCAGTGCTCCTCGTTTTAGCCCCTGACCAATACCTTTGTTTTCCTGCGCACTCACCTGTGCTCACCTGCCGTCTTCACCCTGATTATTTTCCACGGGCCTCTATCTGTCTTCTGCATTTGTCTGAGGATTCATTTCTTCATTCATTGATTCCAGACTCAAATCCCAAACTCCTTTACTATGGTTCAGCAGGATGGGCAGAAGCCTTTTGCCCTGACATTTCACTGCTTCCAAAATGTGCATTCTAGAAGACAATTTCACCTAACTTACTTAGCCCAGAACAGATCTGGAAACTGGAACAAACGCTTTATTCTGAGTTTTTGAATGAATCTGTTGTGTCTTTGGGGTCCAAGGAGCAATTTCTCCTTCCTTATCACACATCTTAGATCAGTGGTTCTTAAAGTGTTGGCTCCAGACCAACAGTATCAGCATTCCCTAAGAACTTAGTAGGAAGTGTAAATTCTAGAGTTCCACCCCAGAAATACTGAATCTGAAACTCTGGGGGTGGGGCCCAACAATCTGTGTTTTAACAACGCCTCCAGGGGATTCTGATGTGCCCGAAAGTCTGAAAACCATTGTCTTGGATCAACTCATGCACAGGAGTGAGGTTGGGCCATGGAGTCCAGAGTCTGGTTTCTTTAACAGCTTCACCACCTCCTAGATGGATAACCTTGGCCAAGTTACTTAACCTCCTGGATGCTTAGTTTTATTTTATTTATATTTTTAAAATAGTAATCTTTTATTTATTTATTTTTATATTTATTTTTGGCCGTGTTGGGTCTTCATTTCTGTGCGAGGGCTTTCTCTAGTTGCGGCAAGCAGGGGCCACTCTTCATCATGGCGCGTGGGCCTCTTCACTATTGCGGCCTCTCTTTTTGCGGAGCACAGGCTCCAGACACGCACGCTCAGTAGTTTTGGCTCACGGGCCTAGTTGCTCCGCGGCATGTGGGATCTTCCCAGACCAGGGCTCGAACCCGTGTCCCCTGCATTAGCAGGCAGATTCTCAACAACTGCGCCACCAGGGAAGCCCCTTAGTTTTATTTTTAATAAGAGTCAAATTTGGGGGTCAGTTGGTCACAAATTTGAGTCATAGTATTCTCGGGCTCTGTGAACACCTACAAAGACAATACAAATCCTCAATGGGTTCAGTTAACCAGAGTTCAGGGCTGGCTAGACACGTTAAAAGGGCTAGGCTGGCTAGTGACCAGGTACATGGCTACCTTCCCCTAACCTTGCTCAGAAACAAATCCATTTGACCAGGTGTCTATGAAGCAAATAAGAACTTCCTTGCCTCCATACCCAGGTTCTCTTTTGAGAGTGGCTAAGCAAATGGTCTATGACATGTGGCTACTGTTGAATTAGGGATTCTTTAACCTGTAAAGAAAGAACTATTTGCAGATATTAGTAGCTTGGGAGGGCTGATACATGAACAGTGACCAACCCAGATTTCGACAGGCAAAAAGGGTTACCCAGATAGTGGTTCAGTGCTGCCGTGTGTTATTTACTTATGAATTCAGCGGAGGAGGTTGCTCATCGTGTTCTCCATTTCAAAAGTTTAAACTACAAGGTCACTCTGGAAATGAGCTGATTCTTCTAGAGAAGGAAACCATGTCATCAGCTGCCTCTATAGTCAATGCAACTCCCTTGGAACACACTCAGCTTCTATTCTTTTAATGCATATTCATGCCAACACTGTAATTCTTCAGTTGGGACAAATGTTCTCATAAAAGACAAAATACATTTATCCATAGCTTTATCTGAGTCATGTTTAACCCCACTTAGCCTTCTCCCCACTGCTTAGTTCTGAGAACAGCTCCAAAATCATCATGAAGACAAGGGCTGCTGCTGGCTGATTTGAATAGAGCAGTGTTCCTAGTTGCACAGTGGCAGTCAGCTCACAGCGTTCCCAATCTCTTATCACCATTCTTGGGGGCCTTGTGGGGCTCAAGGCAGCTCCCGAGACAGGTAAGCGCCCTGCCTGGCTCCATGGCCATCCATCCCCAGAGTCCTTCTCTGACTTGGCCTCCACCTAGAGACCTCAAGGGCTATAGACATGGCACCTGCACTTAGAACCCCAAACTGAGGACTCTGTCCATTTTTTAAGAAGGTCACAGATTTAAGTAAGTGGGACACGTCTGCTCATATTTGGTTTTTGAAATCTCTTTGTTATCAGGGCCAGTTGAGGGCATACGGATTTAAAAACCTGGCTGGGGCATGTGTGAAGGAGACGGTTTGAATTTTTGTGCCACTGCTTTTTTAAAGCCTTCTAAGCATCTCCCCACTTTCTTATACTGGAGCCATCTCCAAATCTGCCCACACCGACCCTGGCTGTGAGGGCTGCTCGGCAAAGAAATACTATTTTATTTGAGAGGCAATGTAGCATAGTAGACAATGCACGAGCTTTGGAGTCCGAAAATCTTGGTTTGAGTCCGACTTTGCTGCGTACGAGGTGATTTACCCGGGTTTTCTTACCCTTGAAGCTTAATGTCTTTATCTGCTAAACAGTGATAAGAATAGCATAATCTGCCTGTTAGGGAGGGTTGAATGCAATAATGGGTAAGAAGCACAGCATGGTGACTGACACATAGTAATTCATAAATGCTGGTCTAGTAGGTAGAGGTGGATGGGGTCTGGGGTTGGCTGGCCTGCCTTGATTTTGTTTAAGCAATTTAAACTTTGGCTCTGTTTGTTGCCTTTTGGCCCAAATGCAAACGTTGACATCATAAAATATGGAAGTCCTGTCAGAATTTGGATATTTATTAACTTAGTAGTTGCCTCTTGGATTATGAATCATGTAGAAATGTGAGTAATAATCATGACATTCGAGTGATGTCCATTTATTTCAGTGGGCTTCACTATGCGACATGGATATCACGCCAGATAGTTTGTAAAAATCAAGGTCGTAAATTAGGTCAAAGGAACGGGAGGAGCTCTGCTGCCTCTGTGGTTGCTGGGAAATATGAGGAAGCTTCGTGGTCCCCTCCTCCTGGCCATGCAAGGATGGGGCTCTGTTCTTTTTTATTTATTTATTTTAATCTTTTTTTTTTTGCGGTACGCGGGCCTCTCACTCTTGTGACCTCTCCCATTGCGGAGCACAGGCTCTGAACGCGCAGGCTCAGCGGCCATGGCTCACGGGCCCAGCCGCTCCGCGGCATGTGGGATCCTCCCGGACCGGGGCACGAACCCATGTCCCCTGCATCGGCAGGCGGACTCTCAACTACTGCACCACCTTTTAATTTTTAAACTTTTAATTTTTTGGCCGAGCGGCATGTGGCGTCTTATTTCCCCAATCAGGGATTGAACCTGTGCCCTCTGCAGTGGAAACACGGAGTCCTAACCGCTGGACCGCCAGGGAATTCCAGGATGGGGCTCTAAATAATCTGCCCTGGGGAGGGGGATGGGTTGGAGCTAGACCTTGTTGTTGATTGTCAGCTAAAATAGAAGTGTTTCAATCACGTTTCTAGATTGTGTATGATTGCAGCTCCCTACAAACAGGTCAAGGGTGACAACTGCATCAGTAATATTTAAATTTTGCCCTGAGCTTTGGGCTTCTGTGCATTCAGAAGTGCTTCTTTGGCAGGTTCAAAAAATATTCATTCAGAGGCACTAGCTGCAGCAGGTTGAGATCACAAGTGGGGACTCGGGACCCTGGGCTCTGGTGAGCAGCATGTTGCCTGACTGAACTGGGGGAGGCTTCAGCGTTTGGTGTGTGGCTCAGGTGTTCCAACCCCTTCTAATATGATGTAGAAATTCTTTTTGTAAGGTAAAAAAAATGTCTTGGACTTGAACTTCTAATATCTACCTATTTAGGAAAAAACCCTATGACATAAAGTTAATAAGAGGTCAGCAGTGCCTTGAAATGACTTTGTATTTTATAAATCAAGTGTGTGTGTGTGTGTGTGTGTGTGTGTGTGTGTGTGTGTATGTGTGTGTGTTTGAAAAATAGCCATCTATTTCTGGATGAAATATCAACGTCAATCCCCTTTAATGGTTGGGCTGGCAGGCCCTATCTATTGTCATTACCTATGAGGCCCCTGAATCTGCAGATGGTCCTGCAGGGGAACTCTCGAGCATCCTTCTGCCAAAGCCTTCATCTAGGACAGGTGCTGGCAGGAGCCAGTGCAATTAGTGAGTCTACACACGTCTTGCGGAGAGGGTCTTTACCTGCAGTACTAGCTCTTAGCTGCAAGGGACGTTTCAAGCATAATCTTGTCCTCAAGCAACTGAAACCTCTTGCTAGGAGAGAGAGGAAACAGATTTATACGCTTGAAATCATGTAATCAAGGGCTTGGCTGGCAATGCTGACTGAAATTGCCCATAAGCTTGGGGGAAAGACAGGTGCCATTGTGGGGTTGTGGCTGTGACGAAGACTGTGGAGGGGAGGGTTTTTTTGGGGGGGAAGAGAAGAAAGACAGGCTTTCGATCCTGATGTTTCCATGAATCTTTGCCGATCTAGACCCCATCTTCACTATCCCAGCTTTCCTTCCTCTCCCTCCTCACTTTCCCCCTCCTCTCTCACACCCACCTCTTGTCCATCCTGCTAGCTCAGTGTCTCTGTTTTGTGGCTGGCTACTACCTCTAGCAGAGAGTCAGGGCAGGTAACTCTCCCACACAAGGGTATATTGAGTCAGCCACCATGTGCTTCCGGCTTTAGCTGGGGACCAGATTAAGGTGGAATCCTGGGGAGAGGGACATGGGGGACCATCCTGGCCCAAAGTCCCCAGTCTGTCTGCTCAGTGTTTAGGACCCTCAGGCATAATTGCTCTGGAAACCACTCTGGCTCTTTCTTATTAGTTATTTCCTGGTTTTGCCCTACAGTTATTGCACTGGGTGCTTTTAAATCAGAGCTTAAGATCCAAACTTCGGAGGCAGCCAGCCTGTGCTCTGACCTGGACTCATGGGAGGGGGCTGCACTGCACCTGCTTCCTCCTCCAGCTTGGCCTCCTTGCTTCTTCTGGGGCTGTAAGCACAGGTCTGTGACTTTCTGAAGAGGAATGGGCTTGAGAGTTGGGAGCTCTTGGGGAATATGGGAACTTCTTGGGGCCCTGGTACCATGTTTGGTTGGCTTCTTGGCTTAGACTTGACATTCAAAGCCATCAACCTCTCTTTGCTTGTTCTTTCAATTTAGAACTTGGGCTTTCTGGGAAAGCAGTATAAAAAAATGGTGCAAATGAGGTTGGGAGATTACCTGGGGATTTCAACAATGGTTGATTCCCTTTAAGAAGGATAATCTGGACTTGAATGTATAAGGGTTGCAATTTCAGGGCTTACACAGGCTGCGGGGGCCAAATTGGGCCAGTGAAAGCCAGTAACTATGAGGGAAATGATGTCTACACAAGGGAGACACGTCTCGCCATTAGGACTCAGGAAAATTGGTCTTCTCATCGCTGTTTCCTCTTAGCTCTAGGGCTGGAGCCGCTGGATCAGCAGGAAAGCAGGGCTGAGAGGCACTCAGAACATACACCTCTTCTCAAAAAAGACAGGACAGACTCTCATTCAGTGCTGTCTTGCTGGGGTGACATTGTGGCTGTGAACCTTCTTAGGTATTCATATCTCTACTTCCCTCTGGGATTTCTCTCATTTGTTAGCAGGAGTCATTATGCTTTGTTCTTGCAGAGAAAATCTCCTTAGGCAATCACACTGTATTTTTAAGTTGTTCCCAGCATTTTGATGTCTCCTTCTGTCCCAAGTAGACGATGAGGTGGGGAAGTGTTTACATAAGGGTAGCATGGAGTCGAGGAAAGAACATGGGCTGTGGGTCAGACAGACCTGTGTTCAAATCCTGCCGTTACCACCCTCTGGGTGAATGGAGGGGATTGAGGGGGCTTGGGGAGGATCGAAGGAAACTAGGTATGGAAAGCACTGGCTTAACCAAGAACCTGCTCTCAGTACATGTCTGTTGTTTTCCTTTTTTCCTCTTGAACGGCTTCTAGTAACACCTAGTTTCACTGTATTGTCTTCCTTCAGCCAGACCTTAATTGTAGAAACCTAGACTTCCTGGCCTGGAAGGCACCTTTGTAGTCCCCAGTAAAAATTCCCACTTTATAGATTAAACAATGGAGGTTCAATGAGATGCTTGTGGCAGGGTGCATAGAGTAACATCCAGCAGGCATCTATGGAGGGCTTGTGGTGAGCTAGGCAATGTGCAGCAAATCCTTATGACAGCCTTGTGAGAGAGTTACTTTTTTTAATCTACATTTTATAGATGAGAAATGGAGAAAAATTTGGGCAGTTGACCTATACCAGATCACTCAAGGCCATACAAATCTTCAGTGAGGAAACTAGAGCTGATACTAAAATAGGCTCCACCTTTTTCCTGCGCAAGGATACCTTTCCAACACCCTGAATGGGACAGTCTACCTCAAGGTTACGATGTGTTCTCTGAGATCAAGAAAGGCTTTTAACTAAATCCACAAGAGCATTATCTATAGGGAAACACCTAGGAATGCTTTTTAAATGTTTTTTTAAAAAATAGAGTATTTTTAGAGCAGTTTTAGGTTTACAAAAAAATGAGTACAGAGAAGTACAGAGTACAGAGAATCCCACACATGCCCCTCAAACTCCCCACCCCACAATTCCCCCTATTAATAACATCTTGCATTAGCAGGGCACATTTGTTACAACTGATGGGTAAAATCTGATACATTATTATGAACTAATTGTTTACATTAGGAGTCACTCTTTGTGTTGTACATTCTATGGTTTTGACAAATGCAGCGACATGTATCCACCACTGTAGTGTCACACAGAAGAGTTTCACTGCTCTAAAAATCCTCTGGGCTCTGCCTGTTCATCCCTCTTCCCCCAGGCCTGAGTAACCCCTGATCTTTTAACTGTCTCCATAGTTTTGCGTTCTCCTGAATGCCGTATAGCGGGAACCATACGATACATAGCTTTTCAGATTGGCTTCTTTCAGTTAGTAATATGTGTTTAAATTTCCTCCATGTCTTTTCACGACTTGATAGTTCATTTCGCTTTATGGCTGAATGACGTTCCTTTGTCTGGATGTACCACAGTTGGTTTATCCACTCACCTACTGGAGGACATCTTGGTTGCTTCCACATTTTGGCAATTATGAATAAAGCTGCTATACACATCCGTGTGCAGGATTTTGTGTGGTAGAAATGGTTTCCGATTGGCAGCTAGAATGATTGGCTGAGCTTTAAGAATAATCTCAACTTCTCCAATTACACTTATTTATTTTAATCTGGTTTACTTCATCTAATACACGCAGGGATTCCTCGGTTCCCCAAGCACATGTTTTCTTATTTAAAGAGGAACAATCCATATCATATAACTAACAGAACTCTGAAGCCTGGGAACCTCTCACACCCTAAGTTCACACAATGTCCCTGGGGCCCCCAGATTTGATTAGACTTAGGGGAACTTATCACTCTCAGAAGCAATCAGCAACCATGGAGTCTTAACCAATACAAGGTTCACATAGAGGATTCTGGAATGTTGCAGTCAATTCATGACTAAACTGGGGTCTAAGCTTGGTCACAGGCATGATTCTTCGGGACTTAACAATCCTATTGTTCCTTCTTCTAAAGTTGGCTCAGGAAAGAACATTCTCAACAGCTAATGCTCTCCAGAGTATGACTCAGGTTTAGGAAAGCAGATGTGAGAACCATTAGACCACACGTAGACCAAGGGGGAAATACCCGAATTTTAATGTTGTCCTGTTACTATTTAGGCAAAGGGGCTGTGGAGACTGTCACACATTTCCCAATCACCCTGCTGACTCAGCCCCGTCCCTTCCTTTTACTTGTGGACTGAGACTTGCAAAATTCTCATGTTCTGTTTGCTTCTATTTTTACACACCCATTTCTTTCCCTCTCACCTTTATTTGCTTCCGTAAAAAAGAGCCCTGTAGAAAATCCTCTGGATAGCCATGCTAGTGATGATGGCACTACGTTTTGTTTCAAGCCATTAGGCTTTTCATTTTATTATTACTTTCCATTCTTCTAGGTAACCTTAGTCAAAACTTTAAATGAAAATAAAAATATGTTCCTGCAGTCATTTGGGAATGAATTTTTTGGGTGATGGAATTAAAATACCCCTTTCTTTAGTTGCTAACGTTGGAAATAAGGAAGGGATTGAGGTGAGAGGAGGGAAAAATAAAATGAGGTAGACCCTGTTTTTTCATATCAAAGATGCCTTATTTTTCTTTTTTAAATTTTTTTTGGCATTTAGTTGACTTACAATGTTGTGTTAGTTTCAGGTGTACAGCAGAGTGAATCAGTTATACATATATATATATCCATTCTTTTTCAGATTCTTTTCCCATATAGGTTATTACAGAATATTGAGTAACGTTCCCTGTGCTCTACAGTAGGTCTAGTAATCTATTTTATTTATAGTAGTGTGTACATGTTAATCTCAATCTCCTAATTTATCACTTCCCCCCACGTTTCTCCTTTGGTAACCGTAAGTTTGATTTTGAGATCTGTGAGACTGTTTCTGTTTCGTAAATAAGTTCATTTGTATCATTTTTTTTAAAGATTCCACATATAAGTGATATAATATGATATTTGTCTTTCTCTGTCTGACTTACTTCACTTAGTAGGATAATCTCTAGGTCCATCCCTGTTGTTGCAAATGGCATTATCTCATGCTTTTTCATGGCTGAGTAATATTCCATTGTATATATGTATCACATCTTCTTTATCCATTCCTCTGTCGATGGACATTTAGGTTTCTTCCGTGTCTTGGCTGTTGTAAACAGCACCGAGGCAGACTCTTTCTAGTGTTACTGATACAAGAGCCCTGGGGACATGCATATTTTCTAATAAACCACATGTGAAAGTGCACTCATATATGTGTCCACATTTATAAGCCTGGGTGTCCAGGTACAGCTTAACACTTGGAAATAAATACATAAAGGACCCCACTTAGAGGTGGAGTAGAGGGAGGGGATGGGGTTGTGGCCAGTGAGAAGTGGGCCCAGGTGAAGGGGCAGCACTCAGAACGGCCTGATACTGATTCCTGGGGCCGAGAGGCCGCATATAACCCTTGGCAAACCTACCTGCCCAAGCTGCCACCCTATGTCAGGAACAGGTTCAATACAGGTGACGGGAAAATGCTTGATGGCCTGGGCCTGTTCTCTGCATAGATAAGGACGTCAGAATAGTGAGTGTCCAAATGTATTTAATGTCAGAGCTGAAGCCAAGACTGAGGTCCTCAACCAAGAAGGGTGATTAACAAAATTCATGCCTCAAGATCCTGTTTACTTTGTATTGTCAAGTACATGTATGCACAAACTCAAGGCCAATTGGATGCCTTACTTATAATTTATAAATAATGGCTGAAATTAGTGTTTAGCTTTGCAATAGGTGGCAGTGAAATTCTCACCCGTGCCTACAGTGAAAATTTGATTACATTCTCTATATCGATAATGACAGCCTCTAGCACAAAGTAGGATAAGAATTATTTATTGAATGCAGTATCCATTGATAGGTATCAGTATTGCTGCAATAATTACTGCAGAAGACCGCCATGCAAACAAATACTTGATTAGAGCTGATACAGAAGAATGTCTAAGACTCTAATGAATTTGATATTATTCCTCTCAGGGCATTGATTTCTTCTTGGTACTATACCTGATCTTCAAAGTTCCTTCTTTTCTGGTGGACATACATTCAACTCTAAGGAATCACATAGGGGAAAGTATATTGTAAATCTAGAAAAATCCCACAAGGCTTTCCCACACACAATCCTCTGGGCCAAACCCCATGGTCTCCATTTACCCGTTTGCTGCCTGTGGATGGAGGAGTGAGACAGGTTCAGTGGGCGTGGGGTGGCCCAGCCTGGAAGTATCAGGCCCGGGGCATGAGGTTACCTGGGGTGCAAGGATGCTCTGGGCAAGAGCTGGAAGTATTCAGAAGGAGAACAAAGGTCAACATGTGTTAACACCCCTAAGGCCTATGACCGATGTAAAAGACTAGCTGGCCAGCAAATCTTTGGCAAGAGAAAGCAGCAAAGCCAGGAGTCAGCAGAATCTGACCAGAAGAATGAGAGGAAAGCCTGGAGGCTCAGAGCAGGCCACTGGGGTCTTTGTGTGCGGCCCCTCGTAGGCTTGCTCAGATGTCCTAGTTCAGTCTGTGAAGGGCAGTGTATTCCTTGCAAAACTGGGCATGTTCAGATGGTATCAAGCTTGGGGGTGAGTCTGTGTGGAATGGGACACCTGAGCAAGGGTGGCCGAAGCACACATGCTTCTCTGCTCACCTACAAGGGGTCAGACGTAGGTGAATGCAGGTTGTCTCAACACCGCTCTGGGCCCAGCTTCTCTGCCACTTGCTTGGCTTTCCCTGAGGGCTGTCACCCACCCACTGGCTGTCCCCGTTGTGTCTTCAGACAACAGAAACCTGAGCAGAAGAAGGGCATTTCTGCTGATTGGGAGGAAAAGCCTTCCCATGACTTTCCCTCTGAGCCTGTTGGCCAGGATGGAGCCACAAGCTCAGGACCTGGCCACAAGGCAGGGCAGTAAAGCTGGTGTCTGGCATTTTCGGCTTTTATCAGCCAGGAAAGAAGACGGTCCAAGGAGTGGCAATTGTAATTCCGCAGACAGTGCCGGCTGCAGCGTTTTCACGCCCTGGGGTCTTTTAGGTCTCGTTCAGAAGATATAAAGTTCAACCACATGGCTAATTCACATCTCAGCCAACCCATTTGATTGTGCTCCATCCTGGTTGAGAGAGGAGTTACAGATGCACCCAAATTGTTCTTGAGAAGCCTAAATGTGAGCCATGCAGGAAGCCAGTGTTTCCTATCCTCTTGTTTCCCATATCCTGCTGCTGTTTGTGGAGTAATTGGAGACAGCAGGACCAGGTCGAGAACTCTCTGCTAAGGAAGAGTGAAGGTTTTTGCGGAAGTGTTGGTATCAGGAATGGAACATGTGTGGGTCATGAACTATATTGCTCGTCAGAGAATCTGTCACACGCCAGCTACCACGTGACAGATATTCCATCTACAACATGATTTTTAGTATCAGATCCGCCCTCAGTGTCAGCTTTTGTCCTGGCTTTCTCTGAATTCCACCGATTTCATTTGACACTGCTCTGTGCACATGTGTCTAGTAAGCTTCAAGCTATTCCGTAGCAGGATGGAAATGTATACACAGTGTACTGGATTGTTCAATGGCCACATTTTTGCTTGAGGAACAGAATCCCCTATGTGTTCCAGCGTCCCCTTCCCTCTATGGTCTGAGTGAGAGTTGGCCAACAGAGACACCTGCATGAGACTTGAGAGGCAGCCGGGGAGTAGTGGCTGGTTTGCTCTGAGGCTCTTTGCAGGCTGATATGGTGGCAGACGGATGGGTGGTGTCCAGTGGCTTCAGCCTGTCCTTGCTGCATCCCTCCGGTGTGCAGCTCTTTTTCCTGATTGTTGGCCCAGCTGAATGACAATCTAGCGCCAGCCACGTGGCTGGGGATCTGCAGTGCCCCGCTTCACCACACAAGCAACCCTACTGCTGTTCTCCTCACTGGCTGGCCAGCACTTGGCCAGCTCTGGGCAGCCCACCCAGCCAGCGCTTCACGAGGCCTGGACAGGGCGTTTTCTCGGATTGTCTCGCTTTTCCTTCCAGTTTCTTGGTTTCCGAGCTCCTCCCACAGTAGGGTCAGGTCCACTCCCTAGACTAAATCTTATCCCACAGCACCCATGGCAACTCTCCTCTCATAACACAGCCTGGATGAGACACATGCTACTCAAACGTGCACAAAGCTGGCCTTCATTTATTTTTCTCTAAGCCATGTTTGGTGCCCCCATCTCTCCCCAGGATAAGAGGATGTGGGATGCTACTTAAACTTGCCAAATTAAGGAAATCCTGTCTCTTATAGTTTAAAACACTCATTTTCTGGGTTAACTTAAACTGTTTTGCATCTCCCTCCCTCCTCTTTCTCCTGGGTGCCCTGTCCCTGGGCACGAGGGAAAACACCCATACTCCTGGTGGGACGGCCCTCTCCCGGCATGTTGATCTCCACGGTGGTATAGCCAGGCTGTCCCTGGAGGCCCTGTACTGCTCTCCCTTGAGATGTGGCTAATTCCATATGGTCCTTCGGGCCAATGTGCTGGAATCGTCTGCTGGATTCCAAGGCCCCTGACATTGTGGGTGTTTTTTGTTTTTTTTGGCTGCAACATGTAGCCTGTGGGATGCTAGTTCCCCAGCCAGGGACTGAACCCACGCCCCCTGCATTGGAAGCGTGGAGTCTTAACCACTGGACTGCCAGGGAAGTCCCCCAAGGCCCCTGACATTTGCCTGGCCTCTCTGTCCTTGTCTCCTGACCCCAGCTCTCCACTGGCTCATCCATGCTCTTAGCATCTCCACATGCCCCCACTTGGACACTCCTGGTTTCCTGAATTCCATGCCCAGGCTGTGCGGGAATCAGGGCACTATCATTTAGGGAGTGTCTAGAAGTTTAGGGAGAAGCCACTAGCAGGGAGGAGGTTTCCAGTCTCCAGAATGCTGAAGAGTGGGGATAGAGACATGCAGTGGAGACATGCAGTGGGGATGGAGACATGCCTGGGAAAGCGGGGACTTGAGATACAGGTTTCTGAGGTAGGTTCCTGGAGCTGACAGACTCGAGGACATTCCCCAGGAGTGGGGATGGAGTGAAATGACCCTGAAACGGAGCCCACAGGAAACTTAACTCATGCTCATGCTGGGGAGAGGCTTCAAGGAGAGCAGGCAGGAAGCCCCAGGATTTGGGGGGAGAGCAGAAAGAAGCTCAGGAGAGTGGAACAATCGTGGACTTTGTAAGTTAACCTCCTGAGTTTAAATCCTGGGTCTAAGGTCGAGGTAGATTCTTTCTTTGAGCCTCTCTTTCCCCAGGTGTTAAATGGGGGCCATGACGTCCCTTCCGCAGGATGACTTGTGAAATAGCAGGTACTTGGTGCTCTGCAATCCATCATTAGCTACATTCATGACGCATCATTAACCGGCAACAGCCAGAAAGGAAAACAGTAAAAATGCACCACTGTATCTCCTTGCACTCCCCCTGGGTTTCTAGAATCCAGAGGGTGTATATGTTGTCGTACTCACTCCCATTCCTGGCCTCTTTGTTCTCTTATTAAAGCAAAGAGTCCATCTTATAATTTATGGTACCTTAAATCCAGGAGAGATATTAATTTACTGCCACTCCATGCACGTGCGACGGAACTGGACACAGTTTGACGTTCCTTTGATCTCATTTTGCCCCTAGAGGGCGTGCCCATCAGCTATGGCGGCCCCGCCCCTCCCTCTCCCAGTGGAAATTAAAAAATAATTGGATTTTAGTGATAAAAATAGAAATGGGGGGCTTCCCTGGTGGCGCAGTGGTTGAGAGTCCGCCTGCCGATGCAGGGGACACGGGTTCGTGCCCCGGTCCGGGAAGATCCCACGTGCCGCGGACCGGCTGGGCCCGTGAGCCATGGCCGCTGAGCCTGCGCGTCCGGAGCCTGTGCTCCGCAATGGGAGAGGCCACGACGGTGAGAGGCCCGTGTATCGCAAAAACAAAAAACAAAAAACAACAAAAAAAAAGAGTAGAGCTGAAACTTTGACATGGAAAAGTTAAGGTGGTTTTGAATGGTCGCTCATTAAAATGCAAAGTTTCAAAAACAGAACACTCCCGAAGTTCACACAGCAGAGTCTGCTGCCATTATTTCATTGAGTATCCGCGTCACCGCAGGAGACCATAAGCTCCTCGCCAGCGAGGACCGTGTTGCAAGGATCTTTGTATATCCAGGACTTAGTCTAGTGCCAGGCCCGGTAAATGTCTTTCTAATGAATGATTGAAAAATTGAACCTGGAGAAGAGACAGGTCCATGTGAATTCATGATGCCTGTCAAATTAATAAAAGACTAAGGAAAATCATAAGAAAAACAGATCCTTCCATTATAAAGAGTATAAGAAGGGATTAGCTTGAAACAGTTCCATGAGGGATTCCAGTGAGACTCAGGGAAGAACTTCCTGACACAGAAGCTGTGAATGGGAGTGGATAACAAAGAACAATGGAGCCCACCCACACCCACTTTCCTACTTTCATTGGTCAGGAGGTGCCTCTGAATGGGAGGCTAGGTCTAGCTGACCTTCCAAGCTCATTTCAGCCCTGAGACTGTGAATGTGTTTTCCTCGCTTATTGCAAATCATTGCTCTTTTCTTCATTGCTGAAATCGAGTCTTGACAATTTTTTTGGAGGCTTCAGAGCATTTCACCCCTGATCTTAACTATCGTGGGCTGGTGGGGATTTCTGTGGATGTAGAAAGCTGAGACGTTGCAGAGGCTGAGTAATGGGCACAAGACCTCCCAGCGGTTCAGCGACTAAGCGAGCTGGGGACTCTCCCCACAGCCCAGACTCTGGCCTCTTTCAAAGATTATATGCATTTTATAAGCCAAACAAACAAAGAAGACTTATTTTGCAGTGAAGGAAAAAAACTCAAAGCAAACCGACAACAATTTTGCCTGACCTTTAAAACCCCTGTAAGCCTCAGGGTTGTTGGCTGTATTTTGTAATAACTCTGATCTTTTTTGACTAAAAAAAAAAATGCTGATCAGCCTGGGGATGCCAACCTCCATTTGTTACCCTGTTGCTAAGTGATAGCTAAAGAGGATTAACCCTCATAGATCACAGATGCATGGAAATTTCTGCCTGGTGCTTTTGTTTGTAATGATGAAAAATAGAGTATTTGAGGAAAAAAAAAACCCTTTCCTGCGTCTTTGGCTCTTGAATTGTTTTTTTTTTTTTGAATTGTTTTTAAAGAGCCCCTCTCTGTCCCCAAAAACCCAAAGATGGGAAGGTGCAATAAACAGATTTCTGCAGTCCTGAAGTGCCCCTTACACTTGACTTTCTCTTCTTCCTGTCATCATTTCTTTAGCTTGGGCTAAACCTCTGATGATGCAGAAAGCATGAGACAGATCATCTAGCTTTACATATTGTGTAATTGCACTAACCATCAGCTTACTTATCCATAAAATGGGAGGAAAAATAGGATGTATCTCTAGGATTGTTGAGAGGATAAAAATAGATTAGTATGAGAAATGCTTAATTAACATCGTGTCTGCCCAAAGAAAGTACCCAGTAAATACTGGATACTGTTATTACTACCACCGCCATTGTCATGTATCAGTGTCTCTCTGTGGCTTCAGAGTACTATTATTCCAAAGTGAAATGCGCATTTATTTTCTTCTCTTAAAGACTGACTGCAGTTACAAGTTTTGATGGAGTGAGGACCACCCAGGGGCGAAGGTCACCAACCCAGGGGCGAAGGTCACCAACCCAGGGGCGAAGGTCACCAACCCAGGGGCGAATGTCACCGCATGTGAAAGCTTTGCCCAGCAGCCTGTACACGGGGCCACACCCTTTGGTTTGCTCATATGAAAAGTGGGCCATTAAGCCTGCTGTAGCTGACACACACTGTCACGAAGTTTGGATGGAGCCGTGGAAATACCGATTCCATGTTCCCTTGTATTCTTGCAATTACTGAAAGTAATTTAGAAATATCATCATTTTGTAACTTTAAAGTATGTCATTAATCTACAGGTGGCACTGCACAGAGCTGACTTTTAATTTATAATGTTTGCATGATAAACAACACTTGATGAACATCCTTCTACACACATCTGGGCCTCATTGTAAGATTATCTCCTGAGGTGAAATCTCAGAAACTTAGCTGCTGAATCCGATTATCTTTTGATGGGTCACTGGCAGTGTCACAGGAAGCGCCTGGTAGCAGAGGTTGCTCATCCCCATTACCAGGGTGTTAGAGCTGGAGGGGGGAAGACCTGGAGAATTTGTTTCTCTCTGCGTTCCTTCTTTTATATTTCTCTGCTGCTTTTTTCTAACCCCCTGATTTGTACTTATGACCAAACATTACTGGAGACACAGAGAGAGAGAGAGAGAGAGAAAGAAAGAAAGAGAGACAGAGACAGAGAGACAGAAGTGAGAGAGAGAGAACATTCCTCTTGATCATTGCCTTTATTTCCTTTCCAACCGAGCTATTGTCTGTGGCTAGGGTAGGTGGATCCCTAAGCCAGTTTTCCTAATTTTTAAGAATTTAAATCCTGCTTTAGCAATAATGAGGTGGATTATATCAATACTACCCTTTCTGAGAATTCTCTAGATTATTCCTGCTCTTTTGCAAGGGAAACTCCCGGATGAAAAATCTCATATCTTAGAAAAGCAAGAATCCCCATTTATCTCTTTAACCACCGATTTAGCTGCTTTCAAAGAATTGGAAGAGTGCTTTGTTTGTCTCTTTTTCCTTCTGTGTCCACTTTTAACTAAATGCTTCTTTCCAGTGTCTCCATTTCAAATTCGCAGAGAAAGGAATTAACTGGACCAGTTACTCACCATCATGGCTTTGTGAGCAGATCTTTGAATCCATCTTATCTTTTCTGCTTCTAGACACCCTATAGATGGCTACTCTCGGGCTAAGCATCCCTCTATCATCTAATCAGCTTTCAGTTCTGTGTGTGTGTGTGTGTGTGTGTGTGTGTGTGTGTGTGTGTGTGTGTGTATTGACAGTCTATTTGAGCTGCCATAACAGAACACCATAGACTGGGAGGCTTATAAACAAATTATAAGAACAAATTAATTTCTCACAGATCTGGAAGCTTGGAAGTCCAAGACCAAGGTGCCAGCATATTCAGTGTCTGGTGAGAGCCCCCTTCCTGTTTCACAGACTGAGTCTTCACATGGTGGAAGGGTTGAGGGAGCTCTCTGGGGTCTCAAGGGCACTAATCCCATTCATGAGGGCTTCGTCCTCATGACCTAATCACCTCCCAAAGCCCCCACCTCCTAAAACCATTACATTGGGAGTTAGTTTGAATTTTGGGAGGACACAAACATTTGGTCTATAGCTGGTGTGTATCACATGGAGTGGAAAGACCCCTCTGATGTTCTGGAGTTTTGAGTGAGGTGTATAGCATTCAGTGAGCTTGTATGGGTGCTCTTACTCAAGGTTTCTCTTAGGTTGTCAAACCAGGGGGGAGAATTGCCAAGCATTTTGTAAAAAGGAGCTCCTGAAAATATCTAAACATTTACCCCGTGACCGGCAATTGCAATCCTAGTTATTTGCCCCAGAGAAATGAAAACATACGGCTGCAAACACCTGAACAAGAATGTTCATAGTAACTTTATTCCTGATAACACAAAATTGGAAAACAGCCCAGGTGTCCATCAAAATGAGAATGGATAACCAACTTTGACATGATTATATGATAGACCACTACTGCCGACAAAAAGAAATGTATTACTGATACACACAACACAGGTGAATCTCAAAAACATTATTCTGAATGAAAAAAGACTTATCCCCCAAAGTACAAAATATACAACTCCAATTTACATGAAGTTATAAAGAGGCAAAACTAAAAAAATTTAAAAAATAATAAAAAAATTTGTCGCCTCTGGGTTGGGAGTGGGGCCTCGGTAGGAAGAGGCATTAGTATTTTTGTTGTGATAATTTCTACATCTTGAAAGGGGTTTGAGTTGCACAGGTGTAGGCATTTGTCAAAACTTAGCAAATGCACACTTAAAATTGGTACATTACATTGTCTGTAATTTTAACTCAGAGGGAAAAAAATGTAAACAAATCTTGAACTCTAAAGATATGCACGCTGAGAAATTTAGGGGGAAGTGTACTTATGGCTATAATTTACTTTGAAATTGATTAAAAAATAAGATGGATTGATGGATGGATAGAGAAATGGGTAGGTAGATAGCTATGTGATAAAGAAAGAATTAGTAAAATATTAATGGTGGAATTTAGTGATGGGAATATGGGTATTCTCTGAAAATTCTTTCAAATTCGCTGCCTGTTTGAAGTTTCCCAATAGAATGTTGGCTAAATACCTGGTGAGGCAAGGAATGCCATTCAATTAATTTCAATAGTACTCAGTTTAACTTAAGGTCAATGCAACAACAACTAGTTGAGTACCTGTAATCTATAAAGCAGTGTGTTATGTACTAAGGATATAAGAATAAACAAAGACAAAGTACCTGGCTCAGGAAGCTTACAGTTTCATAAGGGAGACCAAAGAAAACCCAAACTGTCATGGGGACAAACACAGGTCGATGATTTTCTGGAATAGTCTAACTGCAAGTACTTTCATTATTTTTAAATGTTTACGGATTCATTAAGTAAATAACTCAGTGTTATTTGGATTGCTTAACTTTGTAAGACTTTGTATATGAATATATTCACAAATCAGGAAAGAAAATCTTTTGTTAAGTGCAATCTCCCGATTTTGTTTAGGAAAACATTTTTGCTATAATTACATCTGGCTTCTCTGTTGGATCAGTAACCTTGTTGACATAACATTTAAAATTTACTTTACCCCAAGGAAAGAGGCACCGGAATACATGGAAAAGTCAATGAACATCAGAGAAGAAAAGGTTACTGTTTAAGGTTCCCATGGGTTGGAGTTATTTTTAACTTTCCCCCGCCCTCTTGCTTTAGTATTTCCCACCTGCAGACCATCCCCCGCTACAACTTGGGGGCTCTTTCTAAACCCTGATCATAAGATTGTCCTGCTCAGAAATGTCACGTGACTCTCGGTTGCGTAGAGTCTGGTCCCACGGCCTTCACCTTCGATCTGTACGTACCCTCCATCCATACCTTCTGCTGCGTCCTCTGCATGTCATTTCCCGAACACTAGCTACCCGCAGCCCTGTGAGGTGAGCCTCTGATCCAGCTGATCCCTGTTTACTTAATCTTCACTTTTCATGAAAAGCCCGGCTCTCTAAGAAGCCTCCTTAGGTATTCCCATCTCCACAACCTCAAAGGGGAATTAATCTCGCCCAGCAGCCTCGGCGTTTTCTATCTTTGATGTCTTGTTTAGTACAAGCCGTCTTGGTTTTCGGAATAAGGTGTTTGTGACTACCACCTGCACTATTGTGTGGGCCCCTGAAGGGCAAAGGCTGGGTCTTACTCACCTTTGAATAAACTTTAAGGCACTAAACAGTGCTCTGCCCACAGTGAGAAGACAACAAATGTTGGTTTAATTAAATCTCGTTTTGCAGAAAAAGTCATCTCTTCTTAAAATTAGCCCACACCGGGCTGAGTCCATTATTTGTAAATCCATGGGCCAATCCATCCTCCAAAGTGCAGCATTTTTTTTTTTTTTGCGGTACGCGGGCCTCTCACTGCTGTGGCCCCTCCCGTTGTGGAGCAACAGGCTCCGGACGCGCAGGCTCAGCGGCCATGGCTCACGGGCCCAGCCGCTCCGCGGCATGTGGGATCTTCCCGGACCGGGGCACGAACCCGTGTCCCCTGCATCGGCAGGCGGACTCTCAACCACTGAGCCACCAGGGAAGCCCCAAAGTGCAGCATTTTTAATAGGAGCGAAGCCTCCTGACTTATCTTCGGAAAAGACACTGCGTATTTCGACACAAAAGGAGCCTACAGGTTTCATCAGACTTCCATAATCTGGACCTCGTTTCCCAGGTAATCCTGAAGCAGATCACACTTTCTCTGGGAGGAGCACAGTTAGCAAAGGCAGGTATTGGTCTTTGTGAGTTTGCATTGCTAATGAATTTATTAAACTGCTTAATTTTTTCCCTCGTAGTTTTGATACTGATCGACTTTTGATTCCTTTGCTGCATGCATAGTGCCATCTTGTGGCCACAATGCATATAACACTCACTTACTCCAATGGTACTTTGGCAGTGGTTTTTGAGCATGTACTTGCTTAGGTCATTGTGCTTCTGTTATTCCATCTATTTCTGTGGTCCAGAGGATCTCCAAATGGAGAAGCATGTGAATTACTACTAGGTGAACGTACACATAATTCACTGCTAAGCCAACTCAGCTTGGGCTTCATCTACCAAGAGTATATTTAGAAGCAATTATGATGTTTGTATTTTGTGCGTTTTCTTATTTTTTTCATAGCAGTACTCCAAGGGCTGTTTTTCCCTCCTCGCCCCAGTATTTTTCCTCTGATAAAGAGCCCGTGTAAAACTGGGGCGATGGTAGGCGTGGTCCTTAGAGGGGTTGGGAATGACAAAGCTCGAGATTACTCCAGCAGGGGTCCAACTCAAGAGTGTTGTGAAACCAAACTTTCTGCTGGATAGAAGCTGAGAGCAGTAGATGAGGTGAAGTGGGACATCTGGGTTCCATCCCAATGTCAGCCTTGAGTAAAAGGACAGAACAATAAAACAAGTCTTTAATACAGTGAGTAGAATGTCTTGACAATCTAAGCAACCGGAATATAGAAAGGAACTCTGAAATAAACACATATGTTGAGTCATTGCAAATAATTCCCATTCTCCACTAAAACCTTCATAGTTCTCTTTATATTCTCAGAGTTTATTGATAAGACTACAATGAGAACAAACGGGCTTGGGATGCAGCAAGTTAGAGGTTGCAAGTTAAATGAAGGATGGACAGATGAGACACATCATAGATCATGCGTAGGTTTAGTAAATCTACTTTGAAAATTTTGTTGGATTTTCAAAATTCACAGTTGTCCTGTTTGAGCGTATCATGAGAAGACAGATTCCTGCCTTCAGTGATCTGAATTCCCAGTGAGGTTGGGGATAAGATTAATATACGCAAAATAGTTTCTTTTTCTTTAATCTGCATTTTGCCTTTTTTTTCCCCAACAAAGTACCCATAATACAAGAAAACATTTTGGTAAAATAACACTTTAAAAGTGAGAAAATTGGAGTGACAGAAAGAAGGGGTTGAACCCAGGCAGTACATCTTCTAAGAAAATAAATTAAGTGAACATTCTGGTTAGCAAATGACAACTTTTTAAGATTTAAAATATTGATAATTTCTGCTAGTCAGAGATAGTTAGGGGGCTGTACCAATGGTTTGTTACAAAACAAACATTAAACTAAGTCTACAAAATGTACAAATATTTATTAGCAGACAGGTCAAGAAATTCATACAACCTGATTTTGTAACTCACGGCATTTCTACTCTGCCCTAGTCCCTTCTGACTAGCAGTTGATGAAAGGTAGATGGAATCATGTTCAGATGACAGGACGAGACAGCATTGTGGTTGGCCAGATGGCAGGAATCTCCTGGGGGTGGAAGGACACAGGACTGGTGAGACTCCAGTGCTACAGTGGAGCCATCCGACTCTTGGGACCCCCATATTTTCATGCCTTGTTCATGGATCTGCATGTTGGGGGGTGGTGTACCCAATGCCTCAACAATCGCCAGTCTCAAAACCACTCATTTCACCAATGAACAAACTTCTATCCCTTATGCTAGTTAGCAAATCTTCCGATGTGGATTTTTTAAAATATATTTTAAAATTGAAGTATAGTTGAGTTACAGTGTTGTGTTAATTACTGCTGTACAGCAAAGTGATTCAGTCATACATATGTATACATTCTTTTTTTGTATTCTTTTCCATTATGGTTTATCATAAGATGGTGAATGTAGTTCCGATGTGGATTTTTTTTTTTTTTTGCGGTACTCGGGCCTCTCACTGTTGTGGCCCCTCCCGTTGCGGAGCACAAGCTCCGGACGCGCAGGCTCAGCAGCCATGGCTCACGGGCCCAGCCGTTCCGTGGCATGTGGGATCTTCCCGGACCGGGACACGAACCCATGTCCCTTACATCGGCAGGCGAACTCTCAACCACTGCGCCTCCAGGGAAGCCCCCGATGTGGATTTTGATAATGATATTTGAAGGGCTAAGTAACCACCCCCGGAGTGTCAATTTCTGATCAGAATCCTTCAAACACTAAGCACACCTCGGAAATAAATTAGAACTAAGTTGTACACGTTTATCACACACCTTACACTGAAGTGAAAATGAAGTGAATTATCTCGTAGATATTATAACAGAAGTCATGATGAAGAAGAAGATCAACATATCTTATTTTAAGGTCTTTGTATCAACATTTTTTTAAACTAGTAGGGAAGATAGGGGGAGAATAATTTGTAGTGACCTAAATTTAGAATACAAAAGAAACCAGGAGGGCTTCCCTGGTGACGCAGTGGTTGAGAGTCCGCCTGCCGATGCAGAGGACACGGGTTCGTGCCCTGGTCTGGGAAGATCCCACATGCCGCAGAGTGGCTGGGCCCGTGAGCCATGGCCGCTGACCCTGCGCGTCCGGAGCCTGTGCTCCGCAACGGGAGGGGCCACAACAGTGAGAGGCCCGCGTACCGCAAAAAAAAAAAAAAGAAAACCAGGAAAGGCCACTGAGCTAGGTAGAGAAGCCGCAGAAGCAAGCAAGAAAAAAAAATTAATCCTTGGAATGAGTTCCACGGGAGAGGATCATTATGCTTCCCCTCGCTTAGCTGAAGGGTCATTCGTGGTGCATGGATTGCAGAAACCTCTGAGGAAGCAGAAAAGCTTATATGTAGCCCGCGTCCAATGCTGCTGAGCTGGGGTATTTGGTGCTGTCAACGATCTTAGGTCCCCGGGTTTGGAATCTGTACAACCAGGTGTGCTTTGCTTTGATTGCCTTTGAGGTTTTCTCTAAAGTTTCAGTAGATACTCTGCAGTGTCTTCGTTCAAGCTACTTTCAACTCAGGTTTAAATTTTATTACTGTTTCAAGCAATGTGCATTAATTATTAACCAAATAGTTGGATGAAGAAACTCATGGCTTTCATGGGAAAAAATAGTACAGCTCTTCAAGCTAAGTCTGTTTGTTTACTAGGTGTTACGGGCTGAGTCCTCTTCCCTCAAAATTCAGCTATTGAAACCCTAATCCCTAGTACCTCGGAACGTGACTGTGTTTGGAGCTAAGGTCTTGACAGAGGTGAAGTTAAAACAAGGTCATCAGGATGGACCCTAATTCAATATGACCAGTGTCCTTATGCAAGGAGGAAATTTGGACATAGAGACTTAGTGACGTAGCAAGATCCACAACGTGTAAGTTCGAGGTTTATGTACATTGTGAGGCAGTAGAATATTTGAAGGCAGACTACATAAATTAAAGATGCACACTGTAATTTCTAGAACTATGGTGCCAAAAACCTTTCCACAATGATACAAATGGTCTATATTTGTGCTGTTCAGTTGGTAGCCACTTGCCACATACAGTGTAGCCCTAGAATCTAAGGGCAAGTAGAAATCTTAAAAAAGAAAAAATGGAATTTTTCCTAATGCGAAAAGGGAAAGAAATTTCCACCCCCACCCCCTCTTTACTTTAGAAAACTGGTAATTGTTAATTCTTTCTCTGCCCTTTCAGATGGTATATCAATCTTTTAAAAACTAAATAAGCCTTTTGCCAGCTTTACAGGCAGGAATGTCTTTCTCAAGGACTTGGGAGCCATCTCTTTGAACAACAAGGAAGAAAGCACCCCTATCTCTCCTTCTCCATGGGTGCCTGGCTCCAAATCGTAACTAGCTACCTGTCATAGATATTAAAAGTTTTATTTCTTTGGATAAGGGCAGTCAACAAACACAATGGCCACCTCAATTACCAGGAGAATTTAAGATGAGCTATGTATGAAAATGGTTCTGGCACGCCTTGCTTGAGAACTAGTTATCGTTTATCTTGTGAACAAGTACGTAATCAGTTGTGTGCCTGGTAAGAGATTTTCTTCCGTATTTGCAATTTCTTTACGGGTTGCCTATGATGCACATCGCATTCTGGCTTAATGTTTATTCAATAATAAATCTGTTTTCTTTCTCTTCTACCTTTGTGAGAGTTTTTCTGGGTTGGCAGGAGATTTTGTTTTTAATTAGATTTCCACAAGAGCAACCAGTTAAAAAAATAAACATGAGGAGGTATAGTTAAAAGGTCAGTAGAAGAGCTACAGTGGAATTCTAGAACACACAACACACAAAGAAACGCAGAAAATAAGGAGCAGAGAAATGAAAGAACAGATGGGACCAAGAAAAAAACAAACACCAAGATGGTAGGTTTAAACTCATCCATGTGAATAACTGCTGTAAGTAAATTAAAACTTTCCATGAGAAAGCAAGACCTCTCTATATGATAATTACAAGAAACACACATTGGAAATATAAAGGCATAGACAGGTTGAGAATAAAAGGGTCAAAAAAGATATACCATGCAGACTGTAAGCCTAAGAAAGCTGGAGTGGTGACAGTGTTAGGCAAAGCAGATTTCAAGACAAAAAATATAACCAGAGATAAAGACATTCTATGATGAGTCATTTCTTTGGAAAGACACAATAATTCTAAATGTATTTGTATCTAATAACACAGATATAACAATTTTCAAGGTACAAGAAGTAAACAGAGGAAGAATTAAAGAAGAAACAGACAAAACCACAATCAACTGGAGATGGTAACTTTCCTCTCTCAGCAATTAATGGAAAAAGTAGACAAAAAAATCAATAGTGATATAGAGGATTTGAACTACACTAATATGGTGAAACCAAGAGATTTCTGTATGTTAAAGAAATAAGATTTAATTATCTGACAGCTATTATGTGAAACACCTCATTTCTAGATGATACTTGATAAGCAACGTCTTACTGTATAAATTTCGATGTAGTGGTGACTGGAATATGTCTGTAGCGATTCAGGAAATCAATCAAGAGTTGTTCCCATGTGCCACTTGGGGTGGGAGCCCTGTGGTCACAGAACAGTCTTCACGCTTTAGGATGTCATGATGCACCCGTGTTGTGAAATACTTATTAATGTCACACTATAGCATAGGCAGAAACTCTGATCTTTTCTCTTGTAAACTATAATAATAAACTATAACAGCCTCTCCACACTGGATGAATGATTTCATCTCTTGGGGTCAGATGTGCAAGCCTTCTTCAGCCAAATCCACAGCTTCCTCCAATGTTAATTTCTGGGCAGACAGCAAAACTCAGTCCCTTAGAACAAGGTTACTAGACTGGGCAAATAGAAATACAGAACTCCCAGTTAAACCTGAATTTCAGATAATAGATAATTTTTTACTATGGGACATAACTTACACTAAAAAACTATTCATTATTGGTTTGAAACTCAAATTTAACTGGGCCTTCTGTTTTCTACCCTACTTAGGAAGGGAAATATATTCTTGCAAGGAGGCTGGCTGAGCAGGATATAAGCAGTTCGAATTAAGATGCCAAAGTCCCATAAACACCTGCCTTCACAGTGCTGTCTCCTCCCTGACGACCAGCTATATTCCTTGTACGCTACGATGGGGGCAATAAGAATATGAGGGCAATAAGAAGATGAGGGCAATAAGAAGATGGGGACAGTAAGAAGATAAGGGCAATCCGCCAGAGGGCGGACAGCAGAAGCAAGAAGAACTACAATCGTGCAGCCTGTGGAACAAAAACCACATTCACAGAAAGATAGACAAGATGAAAAGACAGAGGGCTATGTACCAGATGAAGGAACAAGATAAAACCCCAGAAAAACAATGAAATGAAGTGGAGATAGGCAACCTTCCAGAAAAAGAATTCAGAATAATGATAGTGAAGATGATCCAGGACCTCGGAAAAAGACTGGAGGTAAAGATCGAGAAGATGCAAGAAATGTTTAACAAAGACCTAGAAGAATTAAAGAACAAACAAACAGAGATGAACAATACAATAACTGAAATGAAAACTACACTAGAAGGAACCAATAGCAGAATAACTGAAGCAGAAGAATGGATAAGTGACCTGGAAGGCAGAATGGTGGAATTCACTGCTGCGGAACAGAATAAAGAAAAAAGAATGAAAAGAAATGAAGACAGCCTAAGAGACCTCTGGGACAACATTAAATGCAACAACATTGGCATTACAGGGGCCCCAGAAAGAGAAGAGAGAGAGAAAGGACCCGAGAAAATATTTGAAGAGATTACAGTCAAAAACGTCCCTAACATGGGAAAGGAAATAGCCACCCAAGTCCAGGAAATGCAGAGAGTTCCATACAGGATAAACCCAAGGAGAAACATGCTGAGACAAATAGTAATCAAATTGGCAAAAATTAAAGACAAAGAAAAATTATTGAAAGCAGCAAGGGAAAAATGACAAATAACATACAAGGGAACTCCCATAGGTTAACAGATGATTTCTCAGCAGAAACTCTACAAGGCAGAAGAGAGTGGCATGATAAACTTAAAGTGATGAAAGGGAAGAAACTACAACCAAGATTACTCTACCCAGCAAGAATCTCATTCAGATTTGATGGAGAAATCAAAAGCTTTACAGACAAGCAAAAGCTAAGAGAATTCAGCACCACTAAACCAGCTCTACAACAAATGCTAAAGGAACTTCTCTAAGTGGGAAACACAAGAGAAGAAAAGGACCTACTAACAAACCCAAAACAATTAAGAAATGGTCATAGGAACATACATATTGATAATTACCTTAAATGTGAATGGATTAAATGGTCCAATCAAAAGATACAGGCTTGCTGAATGGATACAAAAAACAAGACCCATATATATGCTGTCTACAAGAGGCCCACTTCAGACCTAGAGACACATACAGACTGAAAGTGAGGGGATGGAAGAAGATATTCCATGCAAATGGAAATCAAAAGAAAGCTGGAGTAGCAATACTCATATCAGATAAAATAGACTTTAAAATAAAGAATGTTACAAGAGACAAAGAAGGACACTACATAAAGATCAAGGGATCAATCCAAAAAGAAGATATAACAATTATAAATAAATATGCACCCAGCATAGGAACACCTCAATACATAAGGCAACTGCTAACAGCTATAAAAGAGGAAATCGACAGTAACACAATAATAGTGGGGGATTTTAACACCTCACTTACGCCAATGGACAGATCTTCCAAACAGAAAATTAATAAGGAAACACAAGCTTTAAATGACACAATAGACCAGATAGATTTAATTGATATTTGTAGGACATTCCATCCTAAAACAGCAGATTACACTTTCTTCTCGAGCGCGCATGGAACATTCTCCAGGATAGATCACATCGTGGACCACAAATCAAGCATCAGTAAATTTAGGAAAATTGAAATCGTATCAAGCTTCTTTTCTGACCACAACGCTATGAGATTAGAAATCAATTACAGGGAAAATAAAGTAAAAAAACACAAACACATGGAGGCTAAACAATACGTCACTAAATAACCAAGAGATCACTGAAGAAATCAAAAAATACCTAGAGACAAATGACAATGAAAACACGATGATCCAAAACCTATGGGATGCAGCAAAAGCAGTTCTAAGAGGGAAGTTTATAGCTATACAAGCCTACCTCAAGAAACAAGAAAAATCTCAAATAAACAATCTAACCTTACACCTAAAGAAACTAGAGAAAACACAAACAAAACCCAAAGTTAGCAGAAGGAAAGAAATCATAAAGATCAGATCAGAAATAAATGAAATAGAAACAAAGAAAACAATAGCAAAGATCAATAAAACTAATAGCTGGTTCTTTGAGAAGATAAACAAAATAGATAAACCATTAGCCAGACTCATCAAGAAAAAGAGGGAGAGGACTCAAATCAATAAAATTAGAAATGAAAAAGAAGTTACAACAGACACTGCAGAAATACAAAGCATCCTAAGAGACTACTACAAGCAACTCTATGCCAATAAAATGGACAACCTGGAAGAAATGGACAAATTCTTAGAAAGGTATAACCTTCCAAGACTGAACCAGGAAGAAATAGAAAATATGAACAGTGCAATAACAGGTAATGTAGTTGAAACTGTGATTAAAAATCTTCCAACAAACAAAAGTCCAGGACCAGATGGCTTCACAGGTGATTTCTATCAAACATTTAGAGAAGAGTTAACACTATTCTTCTCAAACTCTTCCAAAGAATTGCAGAGGAAGGAACACTCCCAAACTCATTCTTTGAGGCCACCATCACCATGATACCAAAACCAGACAAAGATACTACAAAAAAAGAAAATTACAGACCAATAACACTGATGAATCTAGATGGCAAAATCCTCAACAAAATACTAGCCAACAGAGTCCAACAACACATTAAGAGAATCATACACCATGACAAGTGGGATTTATCCCAGGGATGCAAGGATTCTTCAATATATGCAAATCAATCAATGTGATACACCATATTAAAAAATTGAAGAATAAAAACCGTATGATCATCTCAATAGATGCAGAAAAAAACTTTTGACAAAATTCAACACCAATTTATGATAAAAACTCTCCAGAAAGTGGACATAGAGGGAACCTACCTCAACATAATAAAGGCCATATACGAAAAACCCACAGCAAACATCATTCTCAATGGTGTAAAACTGAAAGCATTTCCTCTAAGATCAGGAACAAGACAAGGATGTCCACTCTCACCACTATTAGTCAACATGGTTTTGGAAGTCCTAGCCATGGCAATCAGAGAAGAAAAAGAAAGAAAAGGAATACAAGTTGGAAAAGAAGAAGTAAAACTCACTGTTTGCAGATGATATGATACTCTACATAGAGAATCCTAAAGATGCCACCAGAAAACTACTAGAGCTAATCAATGAATTTGGTAAAGTTGCAGGGTACAAAATTAATGCACAGAAATCTCTTGCATTCCTATATAAAAATGATGAAAAATCTGAAAGAGAAATTAAGGAAACACTCCCATTTACCACTGTAACAAAAAGAATAAGGTATCTAGGAATAAACTTACCTATGGAGACAAAAGAGCTGTATGCAGAAAACTGTAAGACACTGATGAAAGAAATTAAAGATGATACCAACAGATGGAGAGATATACCATGTTCTTGGATTGGAAGATTCAATATTGTGAAAATGACTATACTACCCAAAGCAACCTACAGATTCAATGCAATCCCTACCAAATTACCAATGGCATTTTTTACAGAACTAGAACAAAAAATCTTAAAATTTGTATGGAGACACAAAAGACCCTGTATAGCCAAAGCAGTCTTGAGGGAAAAAAATGGACCTGGAGGAATCAGACTCCCTGACTTCAGACTATACTACAAAGCTACAGTAATCAAGACAATGTGGTACTGGCACAAAAACAGAAATATAGATCAATGGAACAAGATAGAAAGCCCAGAGATAAACTCACGCACCTATGGTCAACTAATCTATGACAAAGGAGGCAAGGATATACAATAGAGAAAAGACAGTCTCTTCAATAAGTGGTGCTGGGAAAACTGGACAGCTACATGTAAAAGAATGAAATTAGAACACTCCCTAACACCATACACAAAAATAAACTCAAAATGGATTAGAGACCTAAATGTAAGACCGGACACTATAAAACTCTTAGAGGAAAACATAGGCAGAAGACCCTTTGACATAAATCACAGCAAGATCTTTTCTGATTCACCTCCTAGAGTAATGGAAATAAAAGCAAAAATAAACAAATGGGACCTAATGAAACTTAAAAGCTTTTGCACAGCAAAGGAAACCATAAACAAGATGAAAAGACAACCCTCAGAATGGGAGAAAATATTTGCAAATGAATCAACAAAGAATTAATCTCCAAAATATATAAACAACTCATGCAGCTCAATATTAAAAAAAGAAACAACCCAATCCAAAAATGGGCAGAAGACCTAGATAGACATTTCTCCAAAGAAGACATACAGATGGCCAAGAAGCATATGAAAAGCTGCTCAACATCACTAATTATTAGAGAAATGCAAATCAAAACTACAATGAGTTATCACCTCACACCAGTTAGAATGGGCATCATCAGAAAATGTACAAACAACAAATGCTGGAGAGGATGTGGAGAAAAGGGAACCCTCTTGCAGTGTTGGTGGGAATGTAAACTGATACAGCCACTATGGAGAACAGTATGGAGGCTCCTTTAAAAACTAAAAATAGAATTACCATATGACCCAGCAATCCCACTACTGGGCATATACCCAGAGAAAACCATAATTCAAAAAGACACATGCACCCCAATGTTCACTGCAGCACTATTTACAATAGCCCGGTCATGGAAGCAACCTAAATGCCCATCGACAGACAAATGGAGAAAGAAGATGTGGCACATATATACAATGGACTATTACTCAGCCATAAAAATGAATGAAATTGGGTCATTTGTAGAGACGTGGATGGATCTAGAGACTGTCATACAGAGTGAAGTAAGTCAGAAAGAGAAAAACAAATATTGTATATTAACGCAGATATATGGAACCTAGAAAAATCGTACAGATGAACCGGTCTGCAGGTCAGAAATTGAGACACAGATGCAGAGAACAGACGTATGGACACTAAGGAGGGAAAGCAGCGAGGGGTGGTGGTGGTGGTGGTGGTGGGATGAACTGGGAGTTTGGGATTGACATGTATTATACACTGATGTGTATAAAATTGATAACTAATAAGAACCTGCTGTATAAAAAAATAAAATAAAATTCAAAAATTCAAAAAAAATAGACCTTATTTAACAAGGAAAAAAAAAAGAAGATATGGGTAGTAAGAAGATGGGGGCAATAAGAAGATATGGGCAAAAAGCTGCAGAGAAGGTTGCCTTTTTATTTAAATATTTTGATGATACACATACAATTACAACGTTTCTTCCGTAGGACAAATGTAAAAACTAATACAATCACCCTTTCAGGAACAAAGAAAATCATTTAGAAAACGTGGTGACTTTATATATAGGAGCCATGTTAGGTTTTTTAAGCCTGTCTGAGGAGGAAATTTAAGACCAAGTTTTGTCTGGAGTACATAGGTCACATTCACATTTTCACACAGTAGTGATATTCTTGTTGCAGACTTGGCAAAAAATAACTACTAAGTCTATAATGAAAAAAAAAGCAAAAACAATTAGTGCGTAGAGAATAAAAAATTTATAGCATGGAACAGTGACCTTCATTTTGGCCACAGGCTTATGGTGTCTAAAAATATATGCCTTTTATTCATACACGTCAGTGGGCGTAAAAAAGTATAAACCTTTTGCATAACACATTTTTAAAAGTGTGCCACAAAATGAATTTTTAGAGATTCATTTTCCTAGTAAATATATTAAAAATTCATGAAATCACAGCCTTTAAAATTTATGGAAATTATTTTGTTGTGGAGGATATTTATATAATTGATTACTGATATGCACTTATACTTTGAAATCTGAAATGGATCATTTCTTCAGGGAGCAATAAAAATACTCTATTTATTTGGCCAAAACACCCAAAACACTTTTCAGAAAGAAAGGCAAGATGTACAAATTCAGGTCAGCTACACAATATTTAATATTCCATGTAGTAAGCCATGACCAGCTAGTCAATGACTTTGAGATATGGAATAAATCATAATTTCAAACTCATAATTATAGAAATTATAGGGTCTTTCAGTATTTTTTGCAAGTATAGGTAAAAGAGAGTAGCTTCTAAAATTCAGTTTAATTCTACAAATATTGATTTGGCACCCATGGTAGGCACTGAGGATTTATAGCAGTGAAAAGGATTCTTACCACCGTGTATATAGTTAATTTAGACATACTAAATTAGAAGATAATGTATCCTGAGTTTTTTAATAGTATATTATTCCTATAAAAAATAAAGTGATTTTATATTTATGAATTTTGCCCTGAATTATTCTACTGAATTTGAAGTATTTAATATTTTCATGATTATTGAGTGACAAAGGGAAGGTATAATGCTATTTTTGAGGTCATACAACACACGCACACACACACTCAGAGTTATGTTCACAGAAACACACAATGTGTGTTCTTACCATGTCAGTGTTCCAAAATTCAATTAACCTTACGTGGATTGAAGGGCCTCTAGTTTTAAGGAAATCAAACAAGCAAAACGGGTCACTCAAACTGTGCATGTATCTTTGGATAAATAAGTTGTTGATAATCTGCTAGGTGCAGGAACATAGGGAATATAGAACAGCAATGTTAAATGTTAACACGGTAGGCAAAGAGGCCCACTCAGTTTCATGGGGGGCTCTGTCGGATGGCTCATGAACTGGACACTTTGTTAATTTGATAAAATTCTTAGAAGCCAGATTTATTCTCTATTTAACTTGCTTTGTGAGTATTGTGAGTATTGTTTGACCATAAGTCACTCAAAGGCACCTAAGTCACAGCATCATCATTATGCCCCCTCAGTAAGTCCTGGGGCATTTCTGAATTGCGCTCCTAGAAGCTGAGACAGTGAGGTTCTCTGCATATTAGTGACTGAGAAAAATTTGAAGCCCAAGGTATATGTGCCTCTTACATCTGTAAGGCTCATGAAAAGCCAGGTCCTTTGAAAACATGAAATGAGTCACTGCTAGCTAAACTCTGGGGCAGTGTCTGGTTAGGAGGATTGCTGGACTGTGCTAGGCTTGGAGACCCTGGTGGAAGATGTGGTTATTGTATAATTAGAACGACTAGACTCCTTGAAGCCTGAGTCTGGCAGAGGGCCCGGGACTCCAGCTCCAGAAACCACAGTCTTTTTGGCCATTACAGAGGTTTCGGCAGGAATCTGGTAATTAGATTGCAGAGCGGAAGCTGGTGTTAGCACTCTTTCCATCACTGTCACGTTCTGTCCTACGGCTACACTGTGCGTGGCCAGAGGGGGCTGCACACGGGAGCTGGGGGTGAGGAAGCGCTCTCTTTCCCGCACCATAACATAGTGTGCATCGGGCAGATGCGGGGTGCCCTCCAGGGGGCCAGGTGAGCCCCCGTGAGGCTGGATGACTCTCTCGGTAACCATGATGCTACCCCCGCTAGCGTACTGCTGCTCTCCCAAGAGGGACGCCGGGGCATAGACCCGCTCTGTCACCATCAGGCCTTCGGACTGTCTGGGGTCCAGGACCACAGTGCTCAGTGGCACTGTGGAGCCCGTGGTATAGGAAGTTTCTGTCACTATCATGTTACCAGAAGCCAATGGATCTGAAAGTGGTGCCGCTACCTTTTGAGCCTGCCTAGAAGACACAGATTTTTCAGTGACTATTTCCTGAGTGACTTTCTCTGTGTTTGCTTCATGCAAAGGTTTTGGAACTTGAAAGCTGTTACCGGAGAGATAAGTATTCTCAGAATTAACCCTGGTTTGCTCATAGAATGAATGTGAAGCTGCCTTCACGTCTGTTTTTCTCATAGGTTTTGGCCTCTGCTCGATTTCCGTATCCATCTCTATTTTTTGACCCAAGCAAACTTCAGCGAGTGTCTTGAATTTCAATCCTAAGTCATCTAAGAAGCCGTCATCTAGCTCTCCTTCAATAAAACTGCAACAGCCAATGGAACCCTGGAGAGAGTCAGTTTCTTCCTGAGAGTAAACCAGAAGGCAATCTTTGGCTGTGTGAATGTCATCTTCCTCGGTATAAGAGGCAGCTTTCTAAAACGGAAAGAAAAACAGGCATATAATGAGTGACGCACTTCCTTTAAGAACAAGCCTCTAGATTCCTGCTCAAAATGTTTAACCTCAGTCTTGTAGTTAGACAAAAAACACCAGAGAAGCACAAATTGAAGGACATCCTACAACAGGACTGGCCTGTATTCTTAAAAAATATTCATATCATGAAAGATGAGAAAGGCAAAGGGCATTGTTTCAGGTTAAAGGAGACACAAGTGTCATGACAACTAAATGGAAAGCAGGGCCCTGGACGGGAAAAATAGTGGCTATAAAAGACATTTTGGGGATAACTGGTTAAACTGAAATATGCCATGTGTCACTGTTCAATCTCTGTACTGTGGTGATGTAAGAGGATGTGCGTGTGCGCGTGTGGGTGTGTCTGTGTGAGAGAGAGAGTGACAGAGAGATGGAGGGAGGAGGGAGAAAAGGCAAAAAAGCAAATGTGGCAAGACGTTAATATTTGGGTAATCTGGGTAAAGAGTAAAAAGGAGTTCAAACTTTCTATTATTCTTGCAAAATTTCTGATGAGTTTGAAATGATTTCCAAATTAAAAGCTGAGCACACACACATAATCAAGGCTGGTTCACGCAGGATTAGAGCAGAGAGGGAAAAAGATACTGAAATAAAACAGGACACCAGAGTGGAGCCCGGCAGTGAGATGGGAAATGGACGAGAAGTGCTCTTCCTTGACACTGACCAAATCACCATTTCCCGTCTACTTGGGGGTGGGCAGATGGTATGAAAGAAGGGAGAATGGGAGGGAGCAGAAAGTGGGAAAGCACTCAGGTAATTTGCAGCCATGCAGATGGGAGGGGACAGAAATAAACTGGCCTCTGTGGAAGCCCATCCCCTCACTCCTCTCAAGGGTCCTTCAGGTCCCTAGCAATCTGACTCTGCCCATTCCATTCCCAGGCATGACCCTGTTCTCAAGAGAAGCTTCTAATTTCTAATCCCAGGCACGAGCTTTCTGACTGCATCCCATCATCTTTCCTGAAACTTTCCTTCTAATTTTTTATGAACCACCTCAATAGTGAACCAAGTACTTGCCTTCAAAAGAAAACACTTAAAGGGACATAACGAATTGTGATTTTTAGGTCACATAGTCTCTCCCCTCTCACCCTACCCGGTGCATCCCTAGCAAGTCTGCTCCTGCAGGGGGACAGCACTTTCTGACCCACTGACATCAGCCTGGTCATGTGACTCGCTTTGGCCAATGAAACGTGAGTGGGAAAAGGCAGTGCCTTTGGGGGTCATTGCCAGGTTTGGCATTGCTCAGTTCCCTGCGCCCCAAGGACGCCAGCTTCCTGGGCACAAGCTGTGCTCTTAGCACACATCTTGGAATGCGGACCACATGGGGCAGAGCAGAGCTGCATCGAGGGGCAAAAGCACGAATGTGGGAAATATGCCCTGGCGAGAAGCAAGATCATGGGGTCATTTGTTGTCACCACATAATTGAGCTGACTGACTGACCCAGTGGGTCACACCTCTCCTTTCTCATTGCCTGTAAGCATTCTCTTAATGAAAGGAACGATGTCCCATTTAGATCCAAGAAAATGATTACCCTAATAACATCACGTTCACATAGAAATGTCCGCCCCCCTTTCCCCGCCAATACATAAAAAACAACACTTACTTCAGAGAAATAACTTCTTAAGAATTCCTCATTCACTGCCACTGCAGCTGCTCGAGCTCCGGCCACTTCTCTAGAAGCCACCGTGGCTCTCGTGGTCCTAAGGGTTTCCGTGGTCATCAAGGCTCCTGCTGTCCCTGTAACCTGGGTGGCCCCCCCTGAGACGAGGCTCCTGTATTCCTCCCATCGGCCGTCCACCTCGGACATCTCATGCTGCCCTTTGATAAAGGAAGCGGAGCTGCTTCCTTTCACGGTAGCACCCTTGGTTGTCACAGCCCCTGCTCCGCCGCCTACAGCTGCACTGTCTCTGTGGTCTGCCTCTAGAAGAGGCAGCACTGCCTGTGAGAGCAAATACAGCCGAGTCACGGACGGTCAGTACGGTTGGTAGAAGGACCTGAGCTAAGTGAGCGTATGCAGGGAATAAGATATTTCCGCAGAGGCAAATTAGGAAAACTTTGCTTGAATGACTTCTGCCGGCCCTATGCATCGCGTGGAATGGAAATGTAGAAGCACCTGGCTGTGGAAGACAGCCATTTAATATTGGGACAAACATTTCTACCTAAATCCCTACACACGCTTCCTCTCTTTAACCTTTGTTCTACATTCTTGGTGTCATTGCCTGATGCTTCTTCTACATTCTCTGTAACTTAGGACCTGTCAGGGTAGAGCAAAACCACCTCAGCTCTGTCCTGGCAACAAATACAAAGTAAGTTGTTATTCGAGCCCTGTGTTTAACGAAGGCATGTGAATGAAATCTGTAGTAACCACTTTACTCTCTCATGACCTAAGGTGTTAGAAACACTTCCCAAGGCCCCTTTAAAGCAGAAAAGAAGACGTGTTCTGTTGACATCTGATTATCTGACCTTGTCTTCAGGTGGTGCCCCTTCGTTGTTCCAAGGATGCAGCATCTCTATGGTACCAGGGATGGGGGTAAAGCCTTTGGCGCCCTTCCCACAATGGCACTTCAGCAGTAGAAGTGGTACAACTGGACAGAAACAAAATTGAGTACAGATTTTCAAATTTATGTTGCATAATTTTGGAATTTGCGTTATCACTTCCTGAGTTCAGTCTTCACTTATTTACAGCCCTATTTTTCTGTTTTTCTTTTCTTCCCCTGATCTAACGTCACCAAGCCTGTTTCGGGTGAGTTATACCAAAGCCTAAAGGCAGGATGAGGGAGTCTTATGGATTCAGAGTTCTTGGCCATCACAAAGACTGTGGTCAACAAGTGGAACACCGAGACTGGATTTGATACTATCCAAATCATCAAAACCAACTTAAAGGCTGAAATTTTTGTTTTTTTTTAAACCACTTTAATTCTTAATATGAGAAAATTCACCATCTAAAATATATATATGTGTTAAAAAAGAAATCAGAAGTCCCTAAGGGTAGAAAAGCTTTAATATATTCAAATATTCTAGAACATTAGAACTTCTATAATACTTCACCACTTTACCCTAGAGTAGAATTTGGCAGAAGGCATGACTCACTGAGGTTCCAGTTAACCTTTGAATTACCTAAGTACTATTTTCTAAAGTGATTCCACATTAAAAACCCTTAGAATATATATAACATTTTATCTAGAAGTTAATAAAATTTCAGAGCTCCCTCCTTCAATTTTATTCTACCTCCAGGATGAAGTAAAGGCCAATGCTGGCCCCTTGATCAACAGAGTAAAGAATTAACCACATCTGCAAGCAGCCCACCCCAAATTAGCTTTTATTGACGCTCCCATGTGGCAGCTTCCAAGGAAGAGCTGACTACTCCCTAGGCTCCTTTTTATATAATAGTCCCTATAGTTACTATGCGTAATGAAAAGACTGAAATCAGCCAGGGGTAATTCAACAGATGTTTATCAAGTGTCTGCCATGTGCGAGGCACCATGTTAGGTGCTGGGAAATCTGAGATGAGAAGGCAATGCAAGGAATCTCCAGGTAAAAGATGTAGTCCTACCTACCTATAAACTTGGTAAGCTGAGACAAGTCATTTATCATCATGTCTGTATTTTTACCCATTGAATGGAGATGATGGTATAAAAGTGCACTATAAACTGTTGAGTGCTGTGCATTCAATTGAACATCTACTAATGGCTTTGACAAGCTCGTCTTCTGACACTGTAATAACTGAGGCTGCCCTGGAGGCGTTTCTCTGCCCATGAGCAGGGGTCAAGTGGACTGGTTCCACACGACCCCAGGCTGCAGTCTTCTGTTCTTCAGTGAAAGGAAACCCAAGGTCGTTGGAGGGCATGCAGGGAGGGGAGGGCTGGTTGTCACTGTTGGGAAACATACAAGTGCTCAGAGGGTCTGGATCCTGTTGGGGCAGGTGAAGAGGCAAGCCAAGCAGAGGGTCTGGGGAGGTGGAGCTCTGACAAGATGAATGTGAAAAGTAACGATCGATGGGAAAAAGATGAGTTTGTAAAATAACCTTGTAACCATAATCTAAATGCATGCAACAAATCTTTTCTGACAGCTTTCTATGCACAAGGTGCTGTTCGCAGCACTGGGTGTGGAAGAACAGACGACATCCCTCCCTCACGTAGAGCTTATCAAAATGGAGACACCAAAAAGGTTTAGGTTAAAAGGGTGTTGAAGAGCATGTACAATAACCTTGGTTATTTAAATCAGGAGATGATACATTCTTATAAAACAAAACTCGGAAGAGCACTTCAATAACTTTTGGTGAATTTATCAATGATCAATGCTTGCTTCCCTACTCACCCTCAATAGCATTCTAGTGTGTGTGATTATAGAAAAACAAAAGAAATCAATGACTACCGTAGTAACAAAATACTAAAAAAAAAAAAAAAATACCCTAAAAAGGTACTAACATTACTAAAAGAGCTAAAATGTAGCTTTTAAAATACTTACGTAGCAAGAGCAGAAGGGCAAACATTATAAGCGCGATTGCTGCAGGTCCGAGGCCAACGTAGGAGTCATACCACATTTCTACACAGCCACCGCCTTCCACACACTTGCAGACTGTGAGTTTAAGGACTTGCTTTTCAGGGCAACTGAAGCCTTTACTATCTGCAATCAGCAAGCGAATGTCACTCCTCCCAAGCGTTTGTTCCTTTTGTTGCAGTAGTATGCTGGTACCTGCAAGGACAAGATAAAAAAGGAAATAAAAATGAGTGATTACCAAGGAAGGGCAAGATTACATTACAGAAACATTCTTTTTAAAAATTTATTGAGATATAGGGACTTCCCTAGTGGCACAGTGGGTTAAGAGTCTGCCTGCCAGTGCAGGGGACATGGGTTTGAGCCCTGGTCTGGGAGGATCCCACATGCTGCGGAGCAACTAAGCCTGTGTGCCACAACTACTGAGCCTGCACTCTAGAGCCCATGAGCCATAACTAATGAGCCCTCTTGCCACCACTACTGAAGCCAGCGTGCCTAGAGCCCGTGCTCTGAAACAAGAGAAGCCAACGCAATGAGAAGCCCACGCACTGCAACGAAGAATAGACCCGCTCACCGCAACTAGAGAAAGCCCGTGCGCAGAAACGAAGACCCCACACAGCCAAAAATAAATAAATTAAAAAAATTTATTGAGGTATAGTTGATTATATTATATAAGTTTTAGGTGTACAACATAGGGATTCACAAGTTTTAAAGGTTATACTCCATTTATAGTTATTATAAAATATTGGCTATATTCCCTGTGGTGTACAATATATCCTTGTAGCTTATTTATTTTAACATAGTAGATTGTACCTCTTAATCCCCTACCCCTATCTTGTTCCTCCCCACTTCCCTCTCCCCAGTGGTAACCACTAGTTTGTTCTCTACATCTGTGAGTCTACAGAAACATTCTTTAATAGCTAATAATTATTAGCTCCATTTAGAAGCTTTATTATTTCATAACTTCTCTATTGAATTCACACTGTGTGCTTGATGAAATTAGTCCACATATGCAGGTGAATAGCAAAGGATCAGATCTGGACATACCATCCTTCTATGATGATTAATGTTAACAAATGTGTGTGGTTTACCAGATGCTAGGAACTCTTCCATTACTGGGATACAGTGACAAACAAGTGGAGAGTTAAATGACATTTCCATCGAATCACCTTTATTTTACTATTTCTTTTTTTAAATATGTATTTATTTATTTATTTTGGCTGTGCCGGGTCTTAGTTGCAGCACCAGGATTTTCGTTGCGGCATGCGGGCTCTTAGTTGCGGCATGTGGGATCTAGTTCCGGGGCTAGGGATTGAACCGTGGCCCCCTGCATTGGGAGTGCGGAGTCTTAATCACTGGGCCAACAGGGAAGTCCCCATATTTTACTATTTCTTGAAAGAACTTTATTGGGGCTTCCCTGGTGGCGCAGTGGTTGGGAGTCCGCCTGCTGATGCAGGGGACACGGGTTCATGCCCCGGTACGGGAGGATCCCACATGCCGCGGAGCGGCTGGGCCCGTGAGCCATGGCCGCTGGGCCTGCGCGTCCGGAACCTGTGCTTGGCAACGGGAGAGGCCACAACAGTGAGAGGCCCGCGTACCGCAAAAAAAAAAAAAAAAAGAACTTTATTAAGGCAATTTTCAAACAGACGTCATCCAGGAAAAAGCATAATTAACTCCCATGGTACCCATCTCCAGCTTTAATAATTTTCAACAATGGGCCAATCTTGTTTCATCCAGTCCCATCCTTTTTGTTCCCAACACTGTATATTTGAAATTTTTCAAATTTCACTGTATATATGAAAACCTGAAAGACTATTACAATGAATATTGATAAACTCTTCATAAATTGTTTACATTTTACAACAATACTTCCTCTCTACATGCACACTTTTTTCCCCCTGAACTATTTCAAGGTAAGTTGCAGATCTCATGACGTTCTTCAGCATAAATCTTCTAAGACCAAAGGATATTAACCCTCTCAAGAAATTCATTCTTGATATAATATTTAATATATAACCCATATTCAAACTTTTCAACTGTTGTAAAAATGCCCTTTACAGTTCTTGCTCTTACTCTCTGGCTTTTGTTTTTTGTTTTTTTTTATGATCCTGGATCCAATCAAAGATTATGCCCTGCATTTTAGCTGTCACCTTAGTCTCTATTAATAATCTATAACAGTCCTAACTTCCTTTTGGCCTTTCAAGACTTTGACCTTTTTGAAGTCCACTTATTTTAAAGGATTTTCCACGGTTTGAATTTGTCTGTTTCCTCATGATTGAATTCAGGCTACACATTTTTGGCAAGAATATTACACAGAAAGTGTTGTGCAAATGACCTTTATCTTATTTTTTTAAAAAATCTGACTGATGATTATTTAAGAAATTTTCTTTCATCATGAATAAAAATAATGACCAGTTTTCCCATGAGTAAAAATAATGATCAGTTAGAATAGTTTAAAACTTTTTCTGATATAACATTTATTAAAAAATAATTTACTTGCAAGGCAAAGATGGATGAATACAAAGATAAAAAATGAGGTGTTTGGGAGGTTTTTTTGTTTTATTTACTTATTTTTGGAAGTAAGAGACATCCTCTTCTCATTTTAATGTCCATATTTTATGGAATTTGATCTCCAAAGCTAGAAATATACTTATTAAATCATCCCCAAAGCTCTGGAGAAGTGAGGAAAGCATCTAGTCATCCATTTAAGGAATATGAGCTTATTAAAAGAAATATAGGAAAACATGGCCTGGAAGAATATAACTAAATTCATGATTGGCTCTGAGTGGAAAGATGGAAAGGGGAGGAAAGGCCCAAAGGGGACTTCTACTTTGTCAGTGATCGTTAAAAAAAAAGGCCTGACTCAAATACAACAAATTGTTAATATTCTTTTAATTCTAGGTGGGAGGTACAAAGGTATCTGCCTTATTAGTCTCTGTAATTTTCTGTACTTAAGACATTTCCCAAATAAATAAAATAGTTAGGAGCTATTTATTATCATGATAGTTGGTCAATCATCTCCTTATACAGCCAAGGAGAAAAAAGCCTGGGTTACAGAACCCTATCTCTCTCAGTTGTCTAGATGTATACAGTATAAGCTCAGTGACTTCCTGTTATAACACTCTAACATGTATGTGTATCCGAAAGAGTTTTATGTTTCTAAGGCTAGGAAAAAATTCAAGAGCCCATCAAATTCAAACATCTTTATCTTTAGACAGAAAATCCATTGTGTATCTGGAAAGGCAACAGAGCATAAAGGTAGTGAGTAGAGACTCCACAGCTAGAGTGCTTGGGTTCAAATACTAACTCCAGCTCTTCAACTAGCCGTAACTTTGAGAATGTTAGTTAACCTTTCTGCACCTTCGTTTCCTCATCTGTAAAATGTTGATGACGGTAATGCCAAACTTCTAGGGTTGTTAATATTAGTAAAGTGCCTGGCACTTCCTAAACATCACGTTTCTTAGATAAAAATAAGTAAGTCTTGGAATCCCAGCAAGTTCAATGCAAAACACATTTACTATCTTAGTCAAAGAAAGGCAAACTCCAATCAAGCAGTCAGCCTAGGTGGGAGTCCCAGACTTCTGTGAGTACAGAATGAGATAATGTGAGCCAGGGGACCAACCCCGACGTGAGTCTTGAGGCCTGTGACTTAATTACCGTAAGAAGAATCATCTGGATGTCTGCATCCCAGGGCTCATGCTAGTTGAAAACTTGATCTTAAGTAACCTCAATTAATCAAGATGGTGATTGTCACCCCTTACTGGGGAGACCGCTTGAGTTAACCAACAACATAACTATCTTTTGCAAGTGAGTACATAAACCCTAAGAAGATTCAGAATTAAGTATAGGAATATTTAAACAAACTAAAGATTTAGTTTTAATATTTTTGCATTGTAAAGAAATTATTTGCATTTGTTATTATATTTATACACTTGTAATATTTTAAGGACAATTAGCCCTATTAATGTGACAGCTATGTAACTCCGGTTCAAAATGTGTAATTATGTTACTAATTTAGATTTATGGTTTTAGGTTGAAATATCACTGGTTTGTTCAGTATTGGACCATTGAAGAGGATGTCAGGTTTGATGTATTTATAAGTTAAATTTACTGGAATTTTAGAGTATAGGAATCATAAGAAAGTTTTATTTGTTAATTCAGATCATTGAAATACATAAAAAGGAAGCCAAATATACTAAATTTATAAATATATTGAAATGTTAAAGGTGTTTAGTTTGTAAATTGGACCAAACATGATTCAAAGCCTCTTAAAATGACTGTAAAATTTGCTAAGCCTAAGAAAACAATAAATTTAAAAGTTAAGAAAAATTGGGGTATTACATTTAAACCTTTTCTGAAACGAGCACTACCTGTTTAAAACAAAAAGAGTCTTCTGGATAGATTTTTCTACATTTGAAACCACCTTGAAGGAAGCCAATAGAGCACGTCAATAAGGGGATATGTCCCAAGATACGGATTTACGCACACGTCCTTCTGGCATGGGGGGCAAGGGGACAGACAGACTCCTTTCCATGTTTTGTCCATCACTTACCAGCTTTGTGACTTCAAACAAGCTATCTAACTCTAGTTAAGCCAAAGTTTCCTCAGCTGTAATCAGGGAATAAGGTTATGGGGTAAGAAGTAAACATGATAATGCATACGAAGGGATAGCAGAGTGCCTGGCACATGGTATATGTTCCGTAAGAGTTATTTTCAATGGAATCATCGTTACCATACATCAAGATTTTTAGAAGGCACCTACTCTGATTTCTGTGCTTAGAGAGGCAAGGTATTCCTCAGCTTACGAGACAACTACTTCAAGAGCGATTTGGAGAATACCCAGTGCAGGGGACATGGGAAAAAGATGAGTTTGTAAAATAGTTCCTTTTTGCCTATTTGTAGCCAAATACTTTAAAGATATTAGATATCTATTTCCCTTCACTCTCTCCAAATAGGGTATTTATTATTAGGCAGATCAAAGACACTATGCCTAAGTTTCAGACCCTCATTTTATAAACTCAGTTGTATTGGAAATGTAATTCATGCCAAGAAAAAAGGCTGTATTATAAGGATTTTAGATTTCTATCATGTTTAAACATATAGTCCAGTGGTTTTGCTTACTTTCTCGGCTTACTATTTTCCACCTTTCTGCCATTCCAGCTGGTTTGTCAATGACAGAGAAACTGAAAGGCCAGCTGTTTTGGGGTCCGTCCAGGTCCTCTGCGGTCACGTTCACGTATTGCACATCATCACAGACAGTCTGCACAGGGTCGACCAGTGTGGGACAATTGTCATTGATGTCTTCAACCGTGATACTAATAGTGCCAGTGATGGTTTTTCTAGGATATTCTTAAAAATAAGAAAAAGATAATGTATATTTTGGTTATACTGCTCATATGGACATAGTTTGAATTCTCTTGCCAATTTGGTAAGGAGAAGGTAGTAACCAAATTAGGATGCTTTCTATCTTAGATATGTTTTCATATTCAGATCAAGTAATATCTTTTAATCCACTAAATAAGTAGAAACGTGAAGGTTTACCCATGTGGCATTCCTACAAGATCAAAACAAAGGTCTCTGATGCTGGAAAATAAAATCTAAATGCATATAACCAAGAAAAAATGTCTATTTAATAACTTACCTTCTGTCACAGCCAAAATCTTTGCAGTGTATGTACCATTTTGGACATATCTGGATTCATAATCAGGAATTTTTACAAGTCTAATTTCAGAGGTGGCAGAATCCACAGAGATCCAATTGTCTATATCTTCAAATTTGGCATATCTGTTCGAAAGCAGACAAAATTAATTTTGAGCTCTGGATAAATTGAGACTATCTACAACTAATATCTACAACTCTTCTAAGCTTAATTTCTGCTTTCTTATATATGTTCTTATTACAGGCATTAGTTTGGAATGGTTTTTAATTTCTTGAAACTATCCTAAAAGCCCCTCTGTTTACTGTGTATCACGCCTACTTTGGACCCTTCCTTACTTCTGTAACATACCCAAGACATATGTGCAAGGGCGACGCCCTTGCCTACTCACCCGGGAGGTTTACGAGTTGCTCTTCAGTCTGTCTTACAGTTTTCAATCTAGTTTTCCTTAAATTTGGAGTTAACCTTGGAGGATAACTTAGTCACCCAACAAGAACTCGTGGAGAAAAGCAGTTTTACATTCTATTATTTATTGGCATATTATCAATATTTAAAAGTAACAATTTAAAAAATCAATGACTGCCTTAAATGGAAGTACTTTAAATTTTGGGATATTGTTGGTTGTTCAGAGCAATAGGCTTCTTTCACTTAGAAATGGTTAAAAGTGAAAACAATGCTGATGAGGTGATTTCTGGGTTTATTCCTTCAAAGCAAAGGAGAATTAGTGCAAAAAGAGACAGCTTTGGGAAGGCAAGGAGAACATTCATAGTACATTTTCAGAAATATATGTAATTTAATACCATCGAGTTTAAAATGTATCCAAATACAAATATAAACCAAACATATGAGAATTTGATTCAACCAATCATATTAATGATTTATTTTCTATTAAGTGGCTGTTTAGGCATAGAAAAATGAGTGGCTAATATATGGCAGTATTTGTTTATAGTGACTATTTAATATACACTCGAACTAAACTTTCCTGTCTTTTAATATTTATACCAGTAAATGATGATACATTTGGATTTTCACAAATATTTCTGAATTTCATGGCTGGAATTTTAAAGCTTGAACTTAGCTGCTGTCAATGTTTTCCCAAATAATGCTTATAACAAAGTCGAAGTTAAAGTAATAAGAATCACATTTCACAATGGAATGTTTTGTGTGGTCTCATTTAAGGGATTTTCTGTTTCCTATTGTGAAAACTAGACACCATTCAAAGTAGGATGGCAGCTCACACGTCATGTCAAATATCCATAACAACTGATGCATACGAATAATTAAATTATGACAAAGTTAAGAGAGTGATTCTTCTGCTGTCCTTATCAACATTTCTAGATTAGGTGAATACTGGACAATTATTTCACTTAGCTGTGCCTCTCATTCCTTATCTGTAAAATAGTAGGTTTGAGTTAATCTTTAAGATCATTCTTATTCTAAAGTTCTGTAAGTGTATGCTAAAAATAAAATACTTTTGAGGAGTAAAGAAACATGGTTCATTATTTTTCAAGGAAGAACATATGATCTTTTGATACAGTCATAACTCTTACTAAAAACAGCAACCAAAATTAAATAGTTAGATGGAAATAGAAGTTTCAATAGAGAGTCACAATATTACTGGAGGATAATTAATTAGAACATCTAAGCCTCTCAGGGGACAGCGTGAGGAATCATAAGGAACACTCATTCTCAATTCTGGGGATTTAGGTGGGGACTGCCTCCTTAAGGTTAGAGCCATGGAAATAAAAAGTAGACTATAAAAGTCGAGAGAAGCTAGACTGGTTCCTGAAGTTAAGGTGGGCAAAAAGGGGTCACCAAGACATTGCGGAAAACACAATGGAAGCTGCTTGTTAACATAATTTTGGAAAAAGGTCACTTGCTACCATTGGCCGATGAATTCCATGAAAAGGAGATTCACTAAAAGGAAAGAGATTGTTGAAGAGCTTCCTCCATATTCCCATTCGTGCTATGGTTGGCCACGCATCTAAATACAATGTTTCATGAGTACTGGCACCCAGGGACATAGGCCTAAGGAGAGTGAAGCAACCGACAACTCTGGCACCGACAGCAGGAGAACATAGAAGCTGTTGTGTCTCGGATGGCAGGTGGGGATTCTTAAATTCAACCAAACAACTACAGCTAGGTAGAACTTCATAAATAATAGCTCTGTAGAGAGTCATCTTTTGATGGTATGGCTCTGAGATCTAAGATGTAAATTCACTTTGAAAATGTGAATGGATCTTGCAAACCTAGGTGTTGCTACAGAGTGGACACAATCCAGCACCTTCCAGCACAGGAGCGGCATTTAGTAGGTTCTCAATAAGTATATTCTGAGTAAAGGTCACCATGACCAAGACAAGCATTACAAAAGTTTCATCAATCCCTAGCTCAAATAGCCTGGTTTAAATGAAGATCAATTTCCAAGGCTTATGAGCAAATGAAACTGGATTCCCCATTATTAAAATATATTATGCAGCTATTTTTATTTCTCTTAACCAACCTTGTATAAAGTGGAATTTGCAGTAAATTTTATTTGCTATTTTCTTATCTCTAATACTCTTTTAAGACAGATTTTAGAAAGTGTCTTTCGGAACTTTCTCTTTGTTGCTTTTTAGCCTTCTCTACCCAGAACTGTTTTGAGGTGAGCAACCCAGCCTCTGCCTCATACTCGGGTGGTGGAGGGAAAGGGATCCTGGGAAAACTCCTCCTTGCCTCTCAGTGACATGTACAACTCTAGGAAGTTAAATCTATAGACCTCTGGGGGATTATAATGGCGGGGTTCGAAGGAGTGAAGTGTTAAAATTTCATTACGATTTTTTGAAAATAGGCATTCAAAGTCATTTAAAATGATGAAACAATATTCATAACTATCTCTTACTTTACACGGGCTACTTGTCCAGTGTCGCCATCAAAAGCTTGAAATTTTCCCATTATTTGGCTTTGGCTTGATTTTTCCACACTCTCGCTAGTGTGAAATTGGATTATGCTGCTTTTAAAATAAATGCCTTCTTTCACATTTTTCACTTTGACTTTGATCGGAATGGATGTAGGCTTATATTTATTCTTAACTGATTTGTGAAAAGCTGCTTTGTTAGTGACAATAATGTTGAAGTCAAGATTCTTCATTTCTTCATAATCTACTTCCTAGAAAGGCAAAATCAAAGGGAATGCTTTTAAAAGGGACAACAACTAGAACACACATGTGTGGTTTCAGTGTCAGATTATAATAATTTAAAACATGAAAAATACAGCAGTACTGAGTAGTCCAACTCTTATATTGGTACCATGCCATTAAAAAGTCTGTCAACTTTGATGTTCATAAATGTTAAGGATGTTTAGGAAGCATCCCCAATTTATTTAAGGTCAAAATCATTTAAAACGTATACATTTTTATTTTTAGCAATCTGAAGTGATTTTTTTTTCCTTAATAAAAAAAAGTTAATGGACATTCAATATAATATTCCTTAAAATGTGCTCCAGGGGTTTGTTCTGGTGAAAAGGGCTACATAAGTAGGCACTGCCAGCTCTCTCCCATGGCATATAAAACCGAGGCCTCCGGTAGAAAAAACAACTATTTAGCTTTGTTAAGCCTAGGGATTTTCAAATTTGTTTAAACGGAGAATCTAACCCCCTCCTTTTTAGCATAATGTCTATTAATATCTGGTTTGCTATTAATGCCATAAAAGATTAATCCTCCTCTAAATACTTTGATCTTTGTGAATTGTGGTATTTATTAAGTACATTTGATATAATCAGTTTATCACTCTATGCGTATTTTATGTTCCAATTTGTCCATTTTCTTTTTAAAAACATTTCTATAGTATTCTACTATTTAGATACACTTAATTTACTTCGCCATTCTGTTATTAGGCATTTCGACTATTTGCAGTTAATACTGCTCTGAACGTTTTTAGACGTTATTTTTCCCCTGTTGAGCTGCAGAAGGAAGAAGTACCCAGTCAAAGTTTATGTAGGTCCTGTTGCTTTTTATTTCTAGTGGTCCTGACCATTTAGATGTACTGACTGGCCATTTTTGCTGTTTCTTCAGTATATCATTAAATATATTACATGTGTTTACATGAATTACTGCAGTGTTCACTTTTGGTTTTGGATGATTTATTATGAAATCCGTTTTCCTCTCTATAGAGTTCTGGATATATAACTTCTGCCCCCTTTATTATATGGGTCACTGTGGCATTGGGACAATAACACAACACAAATTGACTACAGAAAAATACACTCTTTGTGACTGTAGAATCCTTGTGAAAGTTATTGTCTTTTTAAGTTGCTCTTGCACTTCACACACTTATTTTGATGGTATGATGTATGCCGGATGAGAAATAAAATCTTTCAGCCATATGTCATTAGTATTCAAAGACCATGGAAGAACAAGACAATGGTAAAAAAAAAAAATGAGCTAGGTACTGGCAACATAAAAAATGTTTCATAGTGTTTGTTATAAATAGCCATCGTGCTCCAAAGAGAATGGAAAATTTTTCAGCATCAGGAGCAATGTATGAGGGCATATACCTCTAGTTTTGCAACTGTTAGCATATTTTATCACTCCCATTTTTGCTATCTTCAATAGCATTAAAGATACTAAACTTATTTGTTAACACAGCTGAGGCTTTTTCTCATGTGATGATTTACTATCTCTGTTTCTACAATTTAAAGTATCTATTCTTCTGTATCTTTTTTAGACTGCTTTGTTGAGGTATGATTTACCTACAGTGAAATTTACCCATTTTAAGTGTAAAACATGAGGATGTTTCATAAGCCTATATGGTTTTGCAAATGTCAAGACTGTTGGTTTTAGAACACTTCCATCACTCCCCAAAAGTTCCTTTTTGCCTATTTGTAGCCAAATCACAACCCACCCTAAGCAACCACTGATCTGTTTTCTATATAAGCGCTCTTTGCCTTTTCTAGAAATTTCACACAAATAGAATCATACAGTACATAGTATTTTGTGTCTGTATAAAGTATAATGTTTTTGAGGTTCATCCACATTGTAGCATGTATCAGTACTTCATTTCTTTTTATTGCTCAAAAGTATTCCATTGTATCAATAGACCACATTTTATCTGCTCACCAGTTGGTGGACATTTGGACTGTTACCAGTTTTTCATTATTATGAATACGAGCCACTATGAACACTTGCATGCAAGTTTTTTGTTTTTTTCGTAGATGTATGTTTTTGTTTTTCTTGTGTGGATACCTAGGACTAAATCGTTAGGTCACTGGATAACTACTCAATGTTTAACTTTTTATAAAACTGCCAAACTGGCTCTACCATTTAATGTTTCCACTGGCAATATATAGGAGTTCCAGTTCTATATTCTTGCTGATACTTGGTGTTGTCAGTCTTCCTTTGATTGTAGCTTATTCTAGCAGGTGTGCAGTGGTAGCTCACATAGTCTTAATTTGCATCTTCCCTAATGACTAATGATGTTGAGTATCCTTTATGCACACATTTGCTCTTTGTTTATCTTCTTTATCTAACCTCCTTGTCCATTCATTTGAATGAAATCTGATTACCGCCTTTATACTTTGGAAGTGATTCTTTATACAACTGGAAAAGTAAATTTGTAATTTTCTTAATCTGTTGCTGTCATTTTAATACTAAATTTACTATTTTTTTTCATGCCCCCTTTGATAACCCCTTTTTGTGCTACCATGGTGCATTGAGGGTATTTCTATTATTCATCACTAAGTGATTGTTTCTTCTTATGTGTATTACTGGCTTTTTATCTCAGGCATCTAGCATGGTTGCACCTATAATCTGTGACTAAAAAGTATGCTTAGTTCTGTATAAGCAGGTAAATCTATTTCATCTCTGATGCCATTAGCCATGTATTCAGTAATCATAAAATGTGTCTTCCCTTCAAACATGAGCTAATCTTTTTCTATTTTCCTTTGCTTTACAAAAAGTAATCTAAATGCATACAGTAGCCTATTGATAAATGGTATCAATAATTATTATTATGAAACCTCAAGTTAATTTTTCTCTATTCGGTTATACATTATCATCATTCCTCTTCCTGCTATTAGGGTTTACATACTATGCCATATATTAAGTTTTTGTAAAAATGTGGAAACCTCTGGAATCAATTTTTGTCTGTGACTTAATGAAACAGTATTTTGAAAGCTGTAGCTTTGCTTTTTATTTTAAAATCTGATAAGGTAATTCTACCATAAACCATTTAAACATATACTCATATTCTTCTTTACTTATTCTGTTAGATAAAGATCCATCCTAAGTTTTGTTTAAGAAATTCTGTGGGAGTAAGGGTTTTAATTGTTTAAGACCCATATGCTTAATAACACCATTAAATTTTTGTTCGTTGATTCAATTAAGCACACTTATAACACTGTGTTTCAAAATGTGACCCTCCTACTACTGACATTAGAAACACAAAAAGTGTAACCACTTACTAACCACAGAAATTGGGCTAGTAGGGGTGGCTCCCATCTCTACAACTGTGGTGCCAGTTAACTGATTATGAAAAGTACTTGTAAATATGTGGAGCTCAAAATAGATCAGTTCCCTCCTCTGGACCAACTTCTCCCATTCCAGTTTTGAACACTAAGTACTTACCTTAATAAGGGTCACGATTCCTTCATTAGTTTGAGTATCAGTTTCTATGTGGAAATAACCCCCTTCATTTCCTGATGCAAAAGTAAAATTGGCTAACCAATTATCGGAGCCTACTTCATCTGCATCAAACACTTTAATGCGTAAAACTTCTACATTGGCTTTGTTTTCTTCAACTATTCCTTCATACTGCAAAACATGAACAGGCAATTTTTATTCTGAGGTAACACAAACCTAGGTGATATATTTTTAGTTTATGACTAAAATATACATAGGCATGTTTGTTATAAAAATAATAGTTACCACTTTATTTTCGACTACAGGTATATTGTCATTGACGTCCAAAATACGAATCTGAACTTGAGCTTGTTTTACTGGCTTGTCTGTTACTTGTCCATTGCCATCTCTTGCTTCTACTGTCAAAGTATAACTGCTGTGTTCCTACAGGGAAATAAAAAATATCCAGCTGGGGTGAAAATGAATGGCTCTATCTTTCTGGTTTTAGTTCACTTTATCATCAAGGGAATGAACCTCAGTATGTTATATTCATAAATAAGTTTCATGATCTGCTGTTAATCCTATGAAGATGCTGTTTATTTGCCATCAGAGCTTTTCTAAAAGGGCAGAAAAGCCTAATGCAGTTGTTGATATTGAATTCTTAATTATGTCATTGGTGATATTTATCAGGAGATGAGTCTCTCCTTAAAATAGTCTGAGCACAAAAGAGTGCATTCAAAATGTAGTTTGCACTATACTGGAAGTGATGGGACTCTAGGACTTGGTTTTTTCCATCCCACACATCATTTTCAGCTAAAAGTTAAGCCAGGAAAACTTAATCCCCCAAGAACACTTGACCAGTGAAGGCAAAACTTGGTGAACTTTGTCCATACATCCCGGGAGATTAGATTCTTGGAGAACGTGTCCTAGAGAATAACGTTTCAGATATTACTCCAAAGGGAAACCTCTCTTCCACGTGGTCCCCTTCCGATGGCTCCATTCAGTGTGGGTGTTGTTTAAGGAGCCGGGCAGCCAGTGCCAATGCCTGGGGACCCTGTGCTCAGTGAGAGGCAGGACAGCAGAGGCTTTGGAACCAGCTGGCTGGGTTCCAATTCTGACTTACTAGCTGGGTTGGACACACATTATCCCTTTGCTCCTTGGTTTCCTTCTATGTAAAATGGGGGTAATTGTATCTGCTTCACAGGGTTTACAGGTGAAGTTAATTTGAGTTATTCCACATAAAAGGCTCGTAATAGCACCAGGCATGTGGTGAGTGCCCAATAAGCGACAGCCAGTATTTTCTGGTTAAACTTTCCAGAGACAGAAGCTCATTAAAAAAATCACACTACTAAGTCAAAATAGTATTTTCCGTTCTCATTTTATGCAAAAAGGTAGAGTAGAATTTTAGGAGTAATATTATGCTTTAATTTTACAAAGACCTTGAGAGGAATGTTGAGCACCATCCTCTCCGCCTCTGGCCAGAGTCAAATCATTTTTCCAAGTAATACAAAACACCCTGACTGTGCCTGGATGATGATTTATATTTGATGATAATACATTGTTCTTTGGATCATCCACATTTTACTCTGCATGCTGTTAAGACCTTTATGTCTGTAGCATTTAAAAAAACTTCTCCCTTTTTCAACTAAAATGTTCCCTTTGACTTAGAAACAAAAAATGAAATGTTTGAGAAAGCACCCTTTTTAGGAAACTGACTCAAAATTTCCTCCAATTTGGGATTTACAGTAACTCTTTCCTTTACAAATACTTCTATTACCCTAAATAGGATTCCTATTTCAAACTTTTTTCCTCCCTCTGTATATGTATTAGTAGTACAAAAGATTCCCGACGTTTCATTATAGAGACACAAATTAAGGAACATTGCTTTGGAACTCTCTAGCAAACAGATCCTGACTGGAGAGGCCCTAGGACAGTGCTTACGTAATTTTAAATTTTTTAGCAGCCACATTTTAAAAAGTAAGAAGAGGGAATTCCCTGGCAGTCCAGTGGTTAGGACTTGGTGCTTCACTGCCGGGGCCCGCGTTCAGTCCCTGGTCGGGGAACTAAGATTCTGCAAGCCGAGTGGCGTGGCCAAAGACATAAATAAATAAACATAAAAAAAGTAAAAATAAACAGGTAATACTAATTTTAAACCAATATATTTCATTTAACCCATGGCATCCAAAATATAATCAATTCAACATGTGATCAACAAAAATATTATTAAGGTGATATTTTACACATTCTTCTTTTTCATACTAAGTCTTCCCAATCTGGTGTATATTTTCCACTTACAGCACATCTCAATTTCGACTAGTCACATTTCAAGTGGTCAATGGCCACATATGGCTGATGGCTACCATATTTGACAGCACATCTCTAGAGGAGGATCATTCCAAGTTATCCTATGAGTAAGTAACATAGACCAAAGTCAGAAAATTAGCAAAGAATTAGAGAGAGAATAACTGGAAAGACAGAGGAGAGCTGAAAAGATGAATAACATAAAATATTAATTTACCTCTCTGTCCAAGGTAATACTGGTTGTATAAACCTCTCCTGTATCTTTATTTAGGTAAAACAATGGAGAATTAGCAGGCTCCTGAGATACGATTCTATAAGAAATTTTAGAATTCAGAGTGTTGGGCTCATCTGCATCTGTTGCGGTGATTTTCATCACAAGTGTATCTGGCATCAGAAACAAAGGTGTCCAAGATGAAACTCAACTTTTAGCATACTTAATGTATGTTATTATTTTATTTATAATATCAACTTGTTCCAAAAAGGATTCCAGGTATTTAT